>NC_088685.1:156865237-158065237 GCF_028017835.1 Emys orbicularis | reverse complement strand
ATGTTGAATTATTAAAAGTCCTGTTTGTTTAGTGTTTGCTTTCCCATAGGTTTTTATATTGGATTTCTGGCTCAGACCTTGAAACTCTGTGGTTATTTCCCCTTTCTGGTATAAAACAAGAGATGTTCCCATGAAGGTCACAAGTAAGTGTAAGACTGCTCATAAAGAGTGACTAAGCAGAAGAAGAATAGCTGCAGTCTCTTCTGGCTGGTAATTCACTCAGCCTGATTATTCACCCACATAGAAGGGTCACCATGCCTTTTTCTAAATGGCTATATTCATGATGATCGACTTCATAGGTTCTCTAGTGCTCTTCACAGAATGTGAAGTATCACAGGAGTTTCCCCTTCTTTTGAGCTTGCTGCAATGTTGAACCCATATGCTCAAGAGTGGAGGGTAGGGGGAGGGATGTAGGGATGAGTGCACCAGTTTGGATGAGGAGAGAGCCAGCCCAGACTGAACCTCAGGCCATTTCAGAAGTTCAAAAATGTTTGGTTTCATTTGCCTGCATCCTTTCACTTTCCCAAATCTTTGCAATTCATAGTTTCATCTGGTAGTGGAAGTATTAAGAAACGGTGAGTGAGGGGTAGGCATGGGGTATTTTTGATCCCAACTGAACGACAAACTACTAGAACACTGCCATGTCTTTTGCTGACCTATGAGCACGCTCTATTGTTCACAAGTGCATGTGCACTCATACTGTCACACTCTGACCCATTGGCTCTGTGGTGTGCTCTTTGGCCTCTTACATTTGTATTCTCCCACACAAGCTCTCTCTGGCTCACTTGCTCTCCTTTTGCTTTTGCTCTTACTTTCTCCCTGGTTCATGTTCTTTGACTCACTTGCTCTCTCACACACTCTCTAGCTTGTGTGTGATCTGCCATTCTATTCTCTGATGTCCCAATCACAGAGACCCAGACAAATTTCAGATAAGTAACATCCAAACACTTGGATGTTTAACCAAAGCTTTGAAACATTTTGAGTTTTGTCCTTTATTAGTGGCTATAAAAAAATCTGCAAAATTCAAGCCTAAATCTCTGAGATAAACCATGCCCATAGCAGCAGGCTGAGTTTGAAGGGTGTGTCTCTGGGGAGATGCCAAAGGCTGCAAGATAATTCATTACAAACTTGGCACATTTAACAATGAAAGTGGGTCTTCCATTTTGAGATTAATTTGAGAGAGAGGAGGAAGGATTGAGTCATTTAGACTGAAATTTTAATAATAATCCATAGCATTTTCAAAGGGCTGCACAAATAGGATGGATCATGGAGAAGGGGCAAAGAATAGATTATTTTAATAAATTGTGCTAATATTCTGCATTTATATTACTGTCAGCTGCCCAGTGTACAGGGGGTTGATTTTATTTGGAGTAGCGAGTACATAGCTCACGAATAAAGATTTGAGGTGGCTACTGCAGAACCTTCAGTACCATTTATCCAGAAATATCAATAATTCAACATGGTGCATGAAAGAATGAAGCAGTGGAGGTGAAGTGCTTTGATCAAAGGAGTTACCTCTAATAACGATATTGTACTTTTCATCTTCCAAGTGCTGTGTAGTCATTAACTAATTAAGCTATTGATCTAGCATCTACTCAGCAGGGTACCTGGCAGCTGTTCCTCATGGCACCACTGCAGGGAATCACAGGGTCCCTCTAAGGGGGAAATTCTCATCCCATGTGTGGAGCCAGAGTAAGTGGATTTGCATGGAGGTACAATGCAGGGGCATTGTGTGAATATGGGATCCGCCCCTCCCATTCCAGAGACAAGGCAACTGCACAGACAAATTGCTACACTTACTACATCCGCCCTGGCCTGTAATAGCTGTGACCCCTTAAGCAGGTTTTTTGGCAAGAGCACCTGTGATGTTCATAGACTCCACTGCCCGCCCTTCTGATCCCCCACCTTCTTTGCAGACAATCACTGTGGAGTTTGGATATGCTGTGTGTTGAGGGCTTCAAACAGTCATCCCAAAAATGGAATGACACCATCTGTCAGAAGAGGCATAAAACTAGATCCTCCCTATGATATGATAATTTATGAGAATTAAAGATCCCGTGCCAGTTTTGGTAGAGCTCAGGCCTTTACAGCCCTGGTTTTCTGGCCAAATTACAGGTTGGGAAATCATCTTCTCCCTCCCTGAATTTCCCCATTTCTGTTTCACTACTTGACCTTAAGTGCTATGTAGTGTTGCTGTGCTCTGTTAATAGGGTTACCACCTATCCAGGTTTTCCCAGGATCATCCCTTTTTTGAGATAGCCGTGCCATGAAATCTGTAAGAGTGCTCAGCACACACTGCCAGCTATCTAGTTTTATGAGCTCCAGATCATCCTGGATGATGTCTTTTTTTGTACCTCAGAGGTGGTAACCCTATCTGTTAATAGCTGTTACATTTCATCCCAGAGGTGGCTGCATTACACTGGTAAGTTAAGTTTTACCAGTGCAACCTGATGAAGGTAACCAAACTTCATTGAACCAGAGTTTAGGTCAACCTCAGTTTACCATCTACCTACTCTGTATATAATGTGTATATTGTGTGTTGATTTAGCCAGAATCCCTCAAGGGAATAATTTCCCTGTATCTCAGTACAGCCAGCTTCATTATTCTCTGTATAATACTTCCTGTTAAGGAGCTTAGATATCTGATTGAACCAAAATTTCCAAGGCCACTTTTTGAATTGACATGGTCTACATTAGTAAGCATGAAATGTAATATTCATACGTTACAGAGGTTCATGATTTCTCTGGATGTGATGATGTGACTATTAACATGGGACATTGCCTGCTGGAGACAGCTATTTCACATCCACTAACCTCTCTGTGTCTATATATCTCCCTACTGTATTTTCCACTGCATGAATCCAATGAAGTGGGTTTTAGCCCACAAAAGCTTATGCCCAAATAAATTTGTTAGTCTCTAAGGTGCCACAAGTACTCCTCGTTCTTTTTGCTGATACAGACTAACAGGGCTAGCACTCTGAAACCTTTCAAGATACCAGCTCTTATGAGGAAGCAGAGAGGGTCATGTTTAAAATCATATTTGCGAAGCAGGAAGTCAAAATCTTCTTAGGAACAGCCAAATGCAGTACTAGGGTAGCTGATTTCTTTTGCAATCCACAGAAAGAGGGTTTGTTCATCTTTGCAACGCAGAAATAAAAATCTGGAAGATTGAATCAGAAAACAACCCACTGCCACCAAAGCACTTGCTATCTGTTTGCTTTGAATATATGAAGGGCCTTGCTCTTTTCATTATTATCCATAAAGATCGCTCTGTTCCCCACAGCTCATGGGCTTTCAGCAGCACGGAATGCCTAGGGCTTGTGCTCCCAATGCCGTAATTGAAACAGCTGTTCTACTTCCTAAATCCTTTATTCATTCACCTTTCAAAATGTTGATGGATCTGTTGTGTGCTCTGGGGTCTTTCTGCAGATGTGATTCTCAAACACAGCCACTTGCTGCACAATAGACCAGGGGAATTTGGTCTATTGTGGTTTTAAATGTGTTATACTATTTAAAAAAAACAAAAAACAAAATGCTGTTCTTAAACCAGAAAGTTCCTCTTTATGCACTTTGGGAGAAACTCACACCACCCACAAAACCTGAAGGCCTGATTCTCCATTGCCCTGCATCATCTGCTGTCATTTACACTAGTGCAAAGTGGGTGTAAAATGGTACTAGATTAGACAAGTAGCATTTTACAATCACTTTGCATAGATGTAAATGATTGTACAAGGTTCAGCGCTGAATGTAGGTGGAGCAGAGGAGTTGAGGAGGTAAAAATCTACCTAACGCAGGGTCAGGCTGTGTGGCTGTTGTGCAGGCCCCTTGTTCCCCTGCCTGCTCCTCTACAGCTTATGACTGGGAACAGAGGCTGTAGCTCCACACTGCTGTTTGCACAGGGCTTTGGGGCCACTGGCCCCTTGTTCCCCCTTCCTCTGAATTACTCTCGGTTGGGGACACTGACATGAAGACCTTTCAGCTACACATAGCGGTGAGACCTTCCCTCTGCTGAGTGTTTTGATCAAGGTACAATACCTTTCATTAACCCTGTCCCAAGGTCACACAATGAGTCAAGAGATCTACATTGGAAGCTGAGATCTTGTCTACATCAGAGATCAATGGAATACCTCTCAGTTGATTGAAAAACACCTTTCATCCACATGAAAAAACCCCTTCCATTGATTGTCAAGGAGGCTACAATCCATGGCAGTTACCCTGATAACTTGCAGAGGTAAATCATCAACTGACTGAGTGCCACTGTGGACGTATCCTACTGGCATAATTGGAGCAGTCAACTCCCTCAGCTGGTGAACATCAGTCTCAGAAGTCCTCAGCCAGCCAACTGTCCTCACTATCCCCATAACTCTTACCATTAAACCCACCCTAGTCATTGTTCCCCTGCCTGCTGTGGATTGCTGGCTGCAGATAACAATTTGACCATCATATGGTGATAGCTACATGCACTGTAATCCGTGTAAGGCAGCCCTGGAATGGACACAAGGCAAAATCCTAATCCAGTTGCAGCTGGCTGATGTGGATGCACAATTGGTGCTTCTATGAGTGCAAAACTATCAGTCCAGTGCTCTGATGTGGATATGGCCTACGGGCCTTTTTGTTCCTTGCCCTTTCCTCAAACCATCACATCCTGCAGACTCAGTCAACATAAATCTCCTTATGATTGTGGCTCAGGCTCTGAAGCCAAGGGGCGGGGGTGGGGGGGCTGAAACTTCAAAGTGCTGTCTATATACCTAGTGGTATTTCTCAGCACAGAATATCCATCCAAAATGTATTCGGATTGGTGCAGAGGCTGCTGAATTTTCCATCATCTAGGAATTGCTAACGAGCTGAAAATGCATGAAACCTTTGAGCTGGGCAGAGGCAAGGGCTACTGTGAGCCATAGGTGAATTTTTATTCAGCAGTATTGATTGTTCTTCCTGGCAGTCTCAGAACCTGAGCGCTTTGTGGTTATGTTTGTTAAGGAAAAGTAGAGGTCAGCGTGAGACTTTGAGAGTCAATATAAATTTTAATAGTGATGAAAAAGGCAAAACCCCACTATGTACTGAGCAAGCAATGTGTGGGAGATAAGGTGGGGGAGCTGCAGAGATTAAGATGTGTTTCAGTTCAGACTAGAGCAGAGGTGGGCAAACTACGGCCCGCGGGACCCTCCTGCCCGGCCCCTGAACTCCTGGCCCGGGAGGCTAGCCCCCGCCCCTCTTCCCCCACCGCCTCAGCTCACTAAGCCGCCAGCACAATGCTCTGGGCAGCGGGGCTTCGAACTCCTGGGGCAGCGCAGCTGCAGAGCCCGGCCTGACCCGGTGCTCTGTGCTGCGTGGTGGCGTGGCTGGCTCCAGCCGGGCGGCGCGGCAGTAGTGCCACCAGCCACTGGTGCTCCAGGCAGCGCGGTAAGGGGGCAGGGAGAAGGGAGGGTTGGACAGAGGCAGGGGAGTTCGGGTTGGTGGTCAGGAGGTGGGGGTGTGGATAGGGGTCAGGGCAGTCAGAGGTGGGGAACGGGTTGAATGGGGGCAGGAGTCCTGGGGGGGGGGCAGTCAGGAATGAGAGGAGGGGTTGGATGGGGTGGCAGGGGGCAGTCGGGGTAGGGGCAGGGGTTCCGGGGGCGGTCAGGGGACAGGGAGCAGGAGGGTGGATGGGGGGCGTCAGGGAACAGGGGGGGTTGGATGGGGCAGGAGTTGGGTGGTGGGGAGGCGTTGGGGCGAGAAGCAGGGGGGGTCAGATAGGGGGTGGGGCCAGGCCAGGCCTGGCTATTTGGGGAGGCACAGCCTCCCCTGACCGGCCCTCCATACAATTTCCGAAACCCGATGTGGCCCTCAGGCCAAAAAGTTTGCCTGCCCCTGGACTAGAGCATCCAGGTAGCTTTATGCTGGAGGGGAGCAATAAGGTAGAGAATCTTACCTGCAAGGAAGCAATTCTGGGAAATAGTAAACAAAAGTATCCTAGCGATAACATGAAGGGGCTGATAAATGTCAGGAAATTCACAGTTGAAGCTGTTTGTCTGTCTTTCTATCACCCTTAGTTAAGCCAGTAGCACATGCTGCTTGATGTTATGTAGTGGTGCAAGAAGAATTCATTTCTCACTGGTACTCTGCACCAGCTAAAGAGGAGGGCACGTGACCTCTCACGTGACCCCAGCCCGGGACCCTGCACTCTCACTCTCCCCTCCCCATGATCCATCCCATGTTACCTGGGTAGAGGGGAGGAGGGTGTGCTCTGTCCTCCTCCTGCTGTGCCGGACTTCTGAACCACAGGGCTCTCCAGAACCGCAGCAGCGAAAGGACCAGAACGTGGGGCCACTGGGCGGCCCCACGCCGGCAGCTGCTTCAGCGCAGCTGTACTACGTCCAGCCCTGTCCTCCTGCGGGGCTGCTGAACAGACTCCAGACAGGACTCAGAAGACTCAGCAGTGTGGGAAGGCTGGGGGTGATACAGCCGCACTGGAGGAGCTGCCGGTATGGGGTCACCCAGCGGCCCCACATTCTGCTCCTCCCGTGTCTTTCCGGAACGGCATGCCGGGTATAAATAGCTTACTGGTACAGCATACCAGACCATACTGCCCTACTTGTACCACTCATGTTCTGGAACTCTGCAACACCTTCCATCCCAGGAGTTCGAAGCACTTCATTGCTATGCAGACAAACCGTTCCACTGAAGCACTCAAAATAGGGTTTGAGTGGGAATTAAATGTTGCCTAGACTTTTTGCTGGCCCTCTGCACAGGGGTGAATTTCACCCATCAGTGAATAACCCTTAGGATATGTCTACGCAGCATTTTAGAGAGAGCCTCCCAGCCTGGTCAACAGACTTGGGCTAGCAGGACTCACGCTAGTGCTCTAAAAAGAGCTGTATAGATAGGGCTTTGAAATTGCATCTTGGTTTCAGTCTGAAGCCAAGGGGTGTGGGGGCTGAAACTTCAAAGTGCTGTCTGTAGAGCTATTGTTTAGAGCGCTAGCGTGAACCTTGCTAACCTATCTCTATTGACCCAGGCTGGGAGGCTCACTCCAACTGCTGTATAGACAAACCCTTACAATACCCATGTACAGTAAGTAGTTTGTATTATCCCCATTTTAGAGATGGGGAAGCCGAGGTACAGAGAGGTGATATGATTTGTTTAAAGTCATGCAGGCAGGCAGTAGCAGAGCCCCCTTATCCCACCTCTCCCTGCACGCTGAGTAAGGGGCAGAGGATGGGTGTCTTCATCCCTCCTACTTACTGGCTAGTGCTGCTGAACTGGCATAGGGTGTGTTGTGTTGTGTTGTACTTTGCTGCTGGTATAGGCTAGCTTGCCATCCCCCGCCAACCAGGACTCAGAAGTGTCTCTGTAATCACGGTGCCTTCTGGGGATACTCCTGGGATAGTGCAACTTATTCACCATCCTTTCTTCAGGTCTGTGCCTAAAGACACAAACTATCCCAATGAGTGTGTTCGGTTGTGTGTTGTAAGTACTGCGGTAATAATAAAGGATTTATTACAAATGAAAAAGAACTAGATGTAATACTGAGGGGGAAATAGTGTTGATGGAATGACTACATTGAGGGTATGCATGAATGGAAATGGTTTGGTTTAGCATTAAACACTAAGGACAATCGTAACCTTTTCATGTTATTTTAAAATCGCCATCTAAACAACCTTCAATTTCAGCTGCAATATTAACCTGAGGGAATGAGCCTCTTAGTTCAGACATCTTTATATCTGACTTTCATTGGCCAATAAATGGCACTTTCACATCTTGGGAGTCAGTTTTCAGGGCATAGTACTAGTTAGGGTTTATATTGTTTACTCTGAAAATAGTGTGCAGAGCAAGTATCGACTAAAAAATATGGGACCAAACCAAAACCCCAGATCCAAGTACTCTCAGACTCAGGGGAAAGACAGATCTCAGATTTGTGGGTTGGACACATCTCAAATATTTGGCCCAAATTTTCAAAAGTGGCCACTAATTTTGACTGCCTTCTGTTTTTTGGATATGCAACTTGAGGTTCCTTGAGGCTGCATTTTAGAAGCATCCAGAATTCCAAATGAAGTCAACACAACCGGAACAGTGCCTTGAACAATCAAACCCGTCACGTTTCATATTAAGCACTCAGAAATTGAGGCACTAAAAACCAATAGCCATTTTTCAATTTGGGCCTAAAATATTTAGTCTTGTCATCACAAATATTCTCACTGCCAGTTACAAGCCAGTTATCTCCCGTGAAGAATGGATGCTACAGTGAGCCTCGCATGCTCTCTCTGCATTTAATTTGGAATCTGAATCCAAATTTCAGTTTTTCTGGGTGGCCTTGTCTAATCTCCAGTGTGCCTATTGCTATGGTGAGTCAGTGTTGACTTCCCTAGCTCTACCTCTTAAATAAGTCACTGGGACATTTTATACAATCATCTCTCTCATCTCTCCCCCCCCCCCCAAAAAAAATATTAATAGAATATCAGGGTTGGAAGGGACCTCAGGAGGTCATCTAGTCCAACCCCCTGCTCAAAGCAGGACCAATCCCCAACTAAATCATCCCAGCCAGGGCTTTGTCAAGCCTGACCTTAAAAACCTCTAAGGAAGGAGATTCCACCACCTCCCTAGGTAACCCATTCCAGTGCTTCACCACCCTCCTAGTGAAAAAGTTTTTCCTAATATCCAACCTAAACCTCCCCCACTGCAACTTGAGACCATTACTCCTTGTTCTGTCATCAGGTACCACTGAGAACAGTCTAGATCCATCCTCTTTGGAACCCCCTTTCAGGTAGTTGAAAGCAGCTATCAAATCCCCCCTCATTCTTCTCTTCTGCAGACTAAACAATCCCAGATCCCTCAGCCTCTCCTCATAATTGAAGTATTGTTCCTATAAAATATGTAATACAAACAAAAATCATCTATAACAGGATAGATAACGTGGTTTCTACATAAGTAAGAAGATGCACAGCTTTCCAAGCCATCACCCTCACTTCATTCAAAGGCATGCTAAAGACTAAGTTCTGCCCCAAAGCCTGCAAAAACTAAATAAATTCAATTAAAAAAAGAAAACTGTTTGTTCGTTACTAAATACACATCCTCCACCCACCACCAGGCCTCTCTTGTCGGTGCTTACCCTCACTTTGCATCATATCTACATTCTAAATTGTGAGAGACTTTGTCTAACTTATTTATTCTTTGTACCACACCTCGCATATATCTGAGCATGATACAAATAATAATTGGTAGAAGGTGCTTCTTCAGATCATAAGAAGAGCCAATGTGTTGTAACTATTGTGATGCTCTGTACCTCAGGGGAACACCCTACACCCCCGTGTTCATATTTATGAAATGATTGTGTGGTATCCAATGCAAAGTATGTCATGTTGGGTGTCTTCGGAAGGCTCATGATGTACTGAGCATTGTTGTTATAGTGGTGTTATAGGTTATAATTTCATGTATATGGTTATGAGACTGAAAATGTATCCTCATGGCTTAAAGCAAGCCTAGACAAAAACTCTCCAAGAGCAGAGAGGCAGTTCACACCTCATCAGGGCAGGTATGGGACAAACTCAACCCAGCCTCACAGGAACAAAGGACACTGGCCTAAGCAGCAACAGAAGAATCTGTTAGACTCTCGAGGGAGTCACCCCCCTTCCTTTGGTCAGTTTGGAACTGTGATGAGGTAATGCTCACCTGACTCTGAAGGGGGGGGGGGGGCAAAGCCAAGAGGGAAGAAAGGACATGATAAAAGGGAGAGACATTTGCCATACTCTTCCTCTCTCTTCCACCTACATCTACAGACACCACAGCAAGCGACTGAAGCACTGATTAGAGGGGAGAGCCTGGCTGAAAGGCAACCAGCCAGCCTGTGGTGAGAAGCATCTAAGTTTGTAAGGGCACTGAAAGTATTAAGATCAGTTTAGAATGTTTTGTTTTTATTTCATTTGACTAAATCTGACTTGTTATGCTTAGATTTTAAGTGATTATAAGTCAATCTTTATAGTTAATAAATCTGTTTGTTTATTCTACCTGAAGCAGTGCGTTTGGTTTGAAGCGTGTCAGAGGCTCCCCTTGGGATAACAAGCCTGGTACATATCAATTTCTTTGTTAAATTGACAAACTCATATAAGCTTGTAGTGTCCAGCGGGTATAACTGGACACTGCAAGACGGAGGTTCCTAGGATTGTGTCTGGGACTGGAGATATTGGCTAGTGTCATTCACTTGCAAGTAGCTGGGAGCAGCTTACATGCCAGACGCAGTGCGTGAACAGCCCAGGAGTGGGGCTCTCACAGCAGAGCAGGGTAAGGCTGGCTCCCAGAGTCAAGGATTGGAGTGACCTAGCAGATCACTGGTCCAGATAACACTAGAGGGGAACGTCACAACTATCCAGTGGGAGATATCTAAAGTAATGGGTCTGGGAGGGATGGTATCAGATGGTAACGACTTTGTCAAGAGTTCTTTACAGATCTGGACTGGATTTCAGTGAGTCATCTGGAGATGAACGACTCTCTGTCCTCTTATTCATTCTCTGAGCCAACCAGTTCTCCGCTTAATCACTGATCCAATTAATTGATATATTGTTCTGAAACCTACATTATTAAACCCACTAACCTCTGCACACTAATGTATCCAAAGGGATATCAAAGTAGGTATGTGCAGTATCTATTCTCTGACGCAAAACCTTCACTCTCATTCATTCAGCTTTCCAGCATTAAAATATTTTATTATAATGTTTGGCCCGTAAACTCTGAGCTAATGTGACATTTAAACTCCTCTTTAGCCCCATCTGAAATTTCACCTCTGCACTCAGTAATGACAATTCCTTTTAATTGGTCATCCAGATGCTGCGCGAGTTCAATTATTTCAAAATAGCCCTGCCATTGGTCTTCTCTTCTGGAAGTCTGACTCATGTTACTCCATTCTGAAGCCTTGATATTGGCTTTTGGTCCATGTCTGTAATGAAAGCAAGATTGTTTTTGACATCAATGGAAATAAGACTCTGTTAGATTCTTGGACAGTGTGTGATATCCTTTAACAGTAGGGGACACTCTGGAATACAGCCTGCAATATCTATCCAAACTAACTGCTAATGAGGAAAAAATGGCTTGTATGGGAACATAGTCCCATTTCCTTGTTCTGTCTAGGAAGATAGGGAAGGCTGTTTCTGCTCATACTTTGCATAACCTTGGTTCTAAATTATTCTTTGTAGAGGAACATAGGAATTTATAGACTGGATAAGGCCAGTAGCCAGTCTAGTCCAGGGTCCTGCTAGTGGCTAATGTATGATAAATCAGAGGAAAATGTAACTCCTGCCAAAAATGCTCCTAGAAAATTGTGCGATGCTGTCCATTAGTTTGAGGGGATGGAATTTTTTTCTGACACCACAAAGGCAATTAAATTATTCCCTGAAGCATGAAATTTAATTACCCTTATCCAAGCCATCATGGTTAAGGGTCTTAAGCATAGGACTAGGAATTGTGAATTCCTGAATACTAATCCCAACTTTGCCATCAACCTTTCTATGCCTCAGTTTCTCCACATGTAAATTGAGGATAATACATAGGGAAGTTGTCAGGAATCATTGGCTGATGTCTGTACAGTGCTCTGAAGATGTAAGAGCTTATATAAATGCTAAATGTGGCTATAGTAGTCTTAGCTTATATACCGCCAGCAATTTGTTGCAGTCTGTTTACAGCATTCAATTTAATCTCTGTGTTTCAATAAAGCAAATATAATCAGGCTTATGTGTAAATGGGAGGAAGTGTGCAAGAGGAGGTGGAGCTGAAGAGCCCTCATGCATTAGAGAAACACACTAAAAATCTCATGAATTTGAAAAAATATATATATTTTCTCATAACCAAGGAAGGAGGCAATCACACTTGGCCAACAAAATACATTTGCTAGACATGCAATACATTTGCTAGTACAGCACAATATTGAATTTGTAT
Organism: Emys orbicularis; assembly: GCF_028017835.1. Classification (NCBI taxonomy): domain Eukaryota; kingdom Metazoa; phylum Chordata; order Testudines; family Emydidae; genus Emys; species Emys orbicularis. Next base: position 158,053,334 of record NC_088685.1, on the reverse strand, counting down.
AAACTGGAATGCTCAAAGACCTTGTAAGGGAGTCTTAAAGTATTCCTCAAGGACATTTTTTTAGAAATACCTGCCCTTTAGTGAAATCTGTTCCATTCCAATGGCACCAAACTATTTTCTTGAAAGTCAGTTTGTTCCTCATCCGAACAGCCACTATTATCTTCATCCGTATCCCTCTGACCTCTCATCCTCTCCCTGATTTGTCTTTTCCTGTTATTCTCATCTTAACTCCAGATCTGATTCACCTCCCATTGAAGTCCATTAAAATATTCCTATTTACTTCAATGTGAGTTAAACTCTGCGGCTCTATTTCTTCAGTTACTCATGTGATTAAGTCTCTGCAGTACTGAGGCCATAGTTTGTAAGCTCTCCAGAGCAAGGAGACGGTTTTGTAGAGTTCCAGGTGCTGTGTAGGTAATTTAATAAAAATAATTAGTGTAATCTCTCTGGCAGGGATTCTTCATCAGCCTCTCAAGAAAGGGGTAAACTCCAGGCCTTATGAAAAAAGCCCTATAGAATTTAATAGAGAAGGGTAGTTCTCCTACAGGTTTGTTTTGTGTCATCATATAGAATTTACAAGAAAATTCTATATCTGCTATATAATCATGTGGGATGGTTCACAAATCCTGTGGAAGGGATGTCATTCTCTATTAAATTCTCTGGGCTTAATTGTGAGTCCTCCTCCTTATACCCCAGCCCTGCATGGCCAAGGATCTCTTGTGAGGGCTCCCCACAACATCAGAGCATACATGGGAAGGAAAGCAGCTACTGCCAGGCTGCTGAACCCCCTTTCCTTGCATGTACGTGACTAGAGGCAATAGCCTGATGTGACAGCCCCAAAGGGATGGTTCAGATTGTTTCCTCCCTGGCACAAGCAAGGACATATTAGATTGCAACTCAGTCACAATCTCGTTCATGCCCAGTTTCTAGGGCAAGGGAGCTATGCACTGCTCCTGGTTTACAAACCAGGCCTAAAGATTCTAGAGTAATTTCTGTAGGGCCCTGTTATATTTCTGTAGAACCCTAGTAGTTTAATCTCTATTAAAATAATATAGGACTTCTCCTTGAAGGAACAAAAGCCAGGATATCACTTCAGCCATCCCTTCAGTTTTGTGGCAGAATTTTAACAGAGGTCTCCTAGAAGGTTCCAAGAACCCCTTCCAGCACATCCCTTAGCAAAAAGTCCTATAGAATTTAATAGAGCTAACAATAGATTCCTATGGAAATTAATGGTCTGAACCAATGCCGGTTAAAGTCCATGGGAATCTTTGCATTGACTTCTATGGGCTTTGGATCAGGGCCTAAGCAGAGCTCTTTAGATAGTATTCTAAAAGCTATGGTATCTAAAAGATAGCAGGATTCCTACTATAGAATCCTATCGGATGGCTTAAATTCTCTATTAAATCCTATATTAAACTGTATCACTATCTATTATGACTTTTTTTTTTAACAGGTACAAGTAGTTTTAACTGAAACATAGTGAAATAAATGCCCATTTTCCTCGTTTCCTTATCCAAGCGTTCTCCAAGTGGAAGAGTTAGATACACAATTTCTGATTTGTGCAGGGGGGAGTCCTTCTGTGTTAATGCTGCATCCGTAGGCAGCAATATATTACTAACTGCCTCTTTAGAAAATAGCTCTTTTCCAAAAACAGCTAACCAGTGCCCAGGTTCTTGTATTTTAAGTAGTTTTAAGATCAATTAATTGAAATAAATTTAATGTGGATCATTTAAAATAATCTCAGGGCAATGCAGGGTAACATTAGCATACAGTTTGAGCTAATGGGGAAAAAAGCCTACAGAATTTTCTGTGGTTCATTCATATTATTTTCTCTTTCCTGGAATTTTGAGAGGAATCACTTGCAGATATTTTTCATTTTCTTTCTGCTGCAGCCCAAATAGATCTAATTTGTTCACACCTAATGCAGTATCTGTTGGTAGGCACAGCTTGACTTGAGTCTGGAGGATTATTGACTGCTATAAACCACTTTTAATCATGGAACCATGTGTTGGAAGGGCATAGTTCATCTCTTTCCCAAATTCCTCTAGTAGAAGGAGGGAAGAAAAATCTCTTAAGTAATCCTGGTGAGAATTTTGTCTTTTTAATCCTCTCCTTAACAAGGTATTATTTTTAAGGAGCAAGTTTTAACTTTTTCGAAGTACTGTACCTCCATGATGCTGGATGTGTGTTTTGTTTTGAAATACTCTAACCGCAGCTATTGTTGTTGCATTTAATTGTATAGCTCTCAAAAGTGTGCAGAACACTTCAACAAAACAAAACAAATGGGTGAAGTCTCTGTCCTGAAAATCATAGGTTCTATTAACAGGCATGACATAATAGGCTAAAAAACAAGAATGGGTGTGGAAGGTGAGGAAGGACACGGGTTTCAGAAATAAGATTCCGCGGATACTCAGTTTAGCTGTGGAGATTTTTAATTTTTTTTAGACATTTTTGTTTATTCGGTGGTCAAGGTAGAAGAGGTGAGCCATAAGCAGAGATCTGAGGCCCTGATTCAGGGAGGCACTTAAGCTTGTGCTTCTCACTTAAGCATTTAAGCACTTGCTTAATTGCTTTCCTCAATAGGGATGCTATCCTGGATAATGAGAAAGTTGTGACTTGCCAGACCCGAACTGGGAGGGCATTCTGGATGAAACTCATCCACTTCAAATGGCTTGTACAAGGACCATGCAACACGTAAGCCCCTTTTTTGAGGGCATAAGTAGGACATAGGCCATGTGCTGGCTTTCAGAACAAGAGTGAATTTCACCCTTCATGCATAGAAGTCTTGGGAAGAGTGATTGTGTGAGAAGAGCAGATATATGGGGGATTGAGGATAAAATCATTGATACAGTTAAGTATTTTATTACACCTCCACACTGAGGGACAAATACCCCAACAAACCAGTTTGTGCACATACATCTGGGGCAGGGATTATCAAAATCCTCTAACCATGCAGTCGGACTGGCATTTGTAGGGCATGCATTTTTCAGCTTGAGATTCCATTTCTGCCTCTAGCTGATCATTTTTTCAGAACACTCTGCTTTCCAGAAAGTATTGTGACTGCTTGCACTCAAACATCTTGATGCTCATGTTATCCAGAGAAGCATGCAAAATGACATTTAATGCACTAGTGTATTGGTCGGTATTAATCGGTAATGTACCTCCCCAAATTAAATACTTTGTGAACAACTGTAGGGGGTCTAAAATTATAAATATCTCCCAAAAGTCAAGTTCTTACCAAAAAAAATCTTACTGTGTCCACTGAAACTGATGCTGTGTATAAGCAAAACTAGTGCTTGGGAGCTAAAAAAGAGCTGGATTGTAACTGTGAGGTTTGGGGAGAGTTGGGATTGTGGGAATGCTTAGGATAGTTTGGGGGGTGACCAGAAAGCCTTAACCCTGTGGTTGGTGCTGTGCAACCAATGCCATTAAAGTGCCCAGCATTCTATTCCCAGGAGTGTTCTCTTCTTCCTAAAGAGTGTAGAGGAGGTAACGTGTTTGGCCCATGTTGGGGACTGAGGTTCTCTTTTAGTTCTGCAGTGATCCTTCTGACTATGGAAGACTGGCACTAATGAACTCCGAGAGTCCAGTCCAGCCCTTCTGCAAACACTTGCTCCTCTCAAACTGTGACATGGGCCCAGGTGGCAGAGTTTGGATCTGGGTCTGAAGTTTTCCAAAGTTTGAGAATATTTGGATCAAGGGTTTTGCTTTACTCAAATTCTTGGGCAACGTCAGAAAATCATGACACTTTTAATCTGCCTATTGAGCTGTTGTTTATATTCTAAATATTAGAACCATTGAAACAAATTCATCCCTGGTGTAACTCTAGTGACTCTACTGGAATTACAACAGTGTTGAATTTGGCCCACTGTGTATCAGGAGAGAGAGCAGTCATTGCTCAATGTCAATCTTGCTTAGTCATCTCTGAGCAACAATGTTCAGAGCCCAAGCCTGGACGAGGACTTGGGATTGTTCCCAATGCAATAGCGGGACAGGGAGAGGGAGCCACCGTCCTGTGAACAGTGCCATCATTCAGATTAGAAGACATTAAATTGTGGTCTCTTCTGCTATTTGATAGGTGTCCAGGAAGACACTAAAGATCTCATAGGATAAAGATTAGGGAGATACTCCTGGTGTCCTCTCTTGATAACACGGGTTTTAATACTCATTGCTGCATGTGAGTTATTGCTGTGTGCCCAGCAGCTGAAGCCTTTTTCCATACAGCCGTTGACGTGCCAGTATTTAATTCATTGTTTTGAAAAGCACTTCGGAAGATACCCTTCAAATAAAAGGTGTTATGTGAATCTGAATCTTGTTTTACTGTATCCTGTTTGTAGGAGCGGAGAGGGTTACATGTCCAACAGTTATTGAGCACGACTCCACATTGGATATTTCCCCTTTTCTTGCCTAAATAATAGTTTAAACCCCTTACTGCTACCTTGATAAAATGATTTCTAAAGTGTCACAAAAATGTGGGCTGCTGTAATAGTGTGATGGAAATACAAATAGTTAACCTACCAGCAGATATAATTTACCCTATAGCATATCCTGCTACAGGTCAAGGGTGGGGGTGAAGGTTATTTGTTTGGGGGGGGGTTGGTTTTTTTTTTTTTTTTTTTTTTTTTTTAGATTTTAGAGTGAATTTGATGCTGTAAAAACGTACCAGTGTGATAGATCTAGAGCATGATGTCTGGTCTGTATTTATAGAACAACTACACTGTGGACCGTGAATCTTCTCCCATTCTGATCCACCAATCTTCCTTTATAATGATCCACTTCTAGGCATGAGGACAGCTTCTCTCCATTGGGTCATTCACTCCTTGTTTGATGTCCCTGATAAATCTGCCAGTTACTGTCATATTTATAGTGTTGTTTGTGATGTGCCCACCTCTCTACTAGGAAGTGGACTGAGAATTACCCATTTTTTCACATAGAATACTTGAACCTAAACAAATCCATTTCTAGGAAGTTGCACCACAAACTCTGAAGGTTTGTAATGAATCTGGCCTCAAGTGAGCCTACCCTTCCCCTGTCTTGAATTCCAGTGACATAAAATACTTGCTTGGCCACAGCTCTGAACGTTAATAAAGTTTCAGTGGTAAACTATGAGAGATCTGAGAATTTCAAACTAAAGTTATTGCACCAGTAACTCAGAAAAGCAATTCCTAAAATTCTTGACACATTTATCCGGAGGGTTAGCGGTAGCACAGAAATGGAAATCATTGTTGAAGGCCACTGTGTACTTGGAATTAAAATCCATCAGTCTTTTGAAACGGTGAGGAATGTTTTTCATGATATACAGATGTTCCTGCATTTTTCAGAGTAAATTATGTCCAAAGCTGGTTCACCCTGCTCGTAGAGAAATTAGTTATCTTTTAGAGATTAAAGGGACACCAGTGAGATGGCTTTAGTCTCCATGGTTTTTTTTGTTTTTTGTTTTAAAGGGATGGGTGGGAAAAGAGAGGTGGTTTAAAGAACGGCATATGAATAAAAATGCTTCCATGATTTGATTTGATTTGATTTTCTTTAATTTCAGTGAACACAGGATTTATTTTGCAGGGAATAGTAGGAGGAAGGGTAAGGTGTATATAGCCTTTATTGATTTGAACGCTGCCTTTGACTCTTTTGATTGTCACTCCTTTGGCTGTGCCTGAAAAGTTACTGGTGTACCTAGCAAGCTCCTCAATCTTCTTGTAGAAATGCATTGCCAAAGTGAGAGCTGTGACTGCTTAGGCAGTAGGATATCCAGTTGGTTTGAGCACAGCAGTGACGTCCATTCAATGTGCGTGGCTGCCCTCAAATGATCTGTTCAACCCCATTATTGACCAAATGATGGAAGCCATCACTAGCTGCATACCCGGGTGATACTGTGTAAGGGGTCGGACTCACCCCTGCGGCGCCTCCTGCTGGTCTCTCGGGGAATTAGCTCGACCCAGCCTCCGGAGCGCCCTCTGCAGGCCGGTGATCCACCTTGTCACTTCTACTAGGCCCTGTGTCCCTCCCAGGACCCGGGTGCCCCTTGCTCTGGGTGCTGCCCCCTGACAGTACCCACACACACTGGGTCTCCCCTCCCAGGGGAACCCCTACCCACTAACCCCACCTCGCCTCAGAATAAGGCTACTGCCAGTCACCATCTAGCCCCACTCCCTGGGGCAAACTGCAGTGTCAGCCACTCATCACAGGCAAGGAGGGTTTGGACCTGCTGCCTTGGCCTACACCTGGGTTGCCCTCTGCAACCCCCAGTACCCCTTAGCCTAATGCTAGGCCGCAGCCTGGGGCTTTCCAGGCTGGAGCTCCCCAGCTCCTCAGCCTTTCCCTAGCCCTGCTCCACCCAGGTACTCTGTCTTAGCTCCCTGCAGCCAGGCCCTTCTCTCTCTGAGTGCAGAGAGAGACTCTGTCTGAGCTCCTGGCTCCCTGCCTTTATAGGGCCAGCTGAGTCTGTTTGGGGCGTGGCCCCAGCTGCAGCCACTTCCCCCGAATCAGCTCAGCCTTCCCCGCCCCAGCCTTCTCCCAGGGCTGTTCCAAACCCCTCAGGGCAGGAGTGGATGTCCACCCCGCTACATACTGCATGACTTCTACATAATAGACCTGGAATATGAGAATTACATGGCTATATTCTCATCCTCATGAACTAATTTCATCAATGCCCATAATTTATATATGGAAAAAGCAAGTAAGCTTGGTCGTCAAGTCAACTGGAAGAAGACCAAACTGATGAAGGTGGCTGATGGACCTCTACTCCTACCCATCTTAATCGATGGACAAGAAGTTGAATTCATCAATTCATTTGAAAATCTTGGCTCTGTTTACACCAAGGAGGGAAGTTGCCTTGCTGACACGAAGCATCAAATCAGCAAGTCTATGGGTGTTATACACACTTTTGGGAGCCTGTGTAGTGTCAACACCACATATCAACTCAGACTAAAATGTGTATCTATCAAGCAGCAGTGGCTTTTGTCCTTTTGTATGGCTCTGGGCCGCCATAGGGATGCAAATGCACCAGCTGGGCACTTTCAACATGAAGCAGTAATGATGTATTGAAGGCATATGGTGGCTTCATCACATTATAAATGAGGAGGTCAGGCATCAGACCAACCAGCCTCCAGCGTCTCACAAAGTGATGGTGTTGAGTCAGGTAGCTTGGCCATCTGCTCCATATGTTGGGGTCCATACAAATTCTCCAGCTTTATGTTTGATCCAACAAAAGCTGTATGGAGAAAACTTGCACACAGCCTTGCACATGCTGGAGGGATGTCGTGGCTTCCAACTTTGCCCCCCTTGGCCTTAATATAGATCAGGATGAAATGCTGGCAGGAGACTGGGCTCTCTGGAAATGGCTGATCTGAAGTGTGTACTCTACATTCCAGAAGCAGGGGAATAAATGAAGATTAGTTTGATGTAAATGTCACCACAGGCGCCAACTTTCCTTGGCGCCGGTGGGTGCTCGCGCCCCACCGGCCCCACCCCAGCCCCGCCCCGACCCCGCTCCGGGCCCACCTCTTCCCCGAGTGCGCCATGTTCCTCCTCCTCCCAACAACTGTTTTGTGGCGCAAGTGCTGGGAGGGAGGGGGGAGAAGCAGGATGCAGTGGCGCACTCAGGGGAGGAGGGTGAGGTGAGCTGGGGCGGGGTGGGGAGCTACCGGTGGGTGCAGAGCACCCACCAATTTTCCCCCGTGGGTGTTCCCGCCCCGGAGCACACATGGAGTTGGTGCCTCTGAATGTCACCTTGTAGTGGAAGCTTCAAAATAAAACTATTGGGCTGGCACATGAGAACCAGAAAGTGAAACTGACCATAAACAAGAAATGATACTGAGCAGTCTAGTGTCACCATTCATGCTGAGAAGAAGAGCAAAAAAGGAATCAAATGGCATAAATGCTTAAAAATAGATTTTTCTTATTTAAAAAAAATCAGAGCGTTCAATAATCTAAAGTGGTGTTAGTAGGTAGATGGGTAAAGAATTTAAGATATTCTAGCAGACCCAAGACCTCCTAAGAACTTCACAGTTGTCATTGTGCTGCGTTTCATGGCCATTTGGACCCTTATAGTGACAGTGGGGGATAGAACTCGTATCTTCTTGCTCCAAAAGCACTGGCTATAACTATTGGAACTAAAGGAGAATTTATTTTAGTTATTAACAATGTAGGACCGGTGATACACAGTTAATCAGTTCTGATTCTACAGAGCATGGGGCAGTGGTGCACACATGTATTATTATGAGTTCATTAAAATAAATACTGTGACAAAGAGAGAGAGATGATTTTATTTCCTTTTTGGGATGCTGTTAAGCTGGTAATGTCTCTTAAAAAGTACGTCAAAATTTGGGCAAGTTCTTATCTGATTGCAGAATCTATGTAAATTGTGTCGTTTCTTTTCTCAAAAACATCTGCTCCAATGCTCTTTTTACTAAAGATAGATAAATTCCTGTGTCCAGCCCACTTGACAACACCATAATAACAAACCAACATGAAATGGAGCAATTAGGGATCTTGATAAGGAAACTTCTGTTTCAAGAGTCAGTTATAAAAGAGCAACTGCTTCTAAACTTTCTTGCCACTGACCCCATTAAGTTAACCTGAAATTGTTACAATGTTCCTCAAAAATGCCTAATATTGCTGTTTCAAAGTGTCCTAAGGAAGCACAATATTTTTTTTTTTTAAGCAATTGCAGCTGCAGTGTATTGGGAATTTTCTAACAGGCCGTATGGAACACCTGCTCTGTTTGTTCCCAGATGACCAATTACAATAAGCTTAAAAGGAAATCTTATATGCTTTTATCCATTTTTTTGTTTTGGTATCCTGGAAGAATCTGTGAAAGGAAATGTAAAGAATAGGGGAAAGGCCTATACAACAGGGCTATAGAGTTTCTCAGCTGTATTAATGGTTTGAATATGGCCAAATGGGTAGTGACCAAACGTTACCATCATCCAGGTACTGAACAGACTCATGTGAAATGAGTTGGTGGGTCCAATCTAGCTCCTAGAGTATGAATATTCCTGTCACAAAACATCCCTTTACAACTGTCACTAATTGGTATCTTTATTGGCAACCTCTACACCAGGGGTGGGCAAACTACGGCCCGTGGGCCGCATCTGGCCCACTAGCCATTTTAATCCAGCCCTTGAGCTCCCACTGGGGAGCAGGGTCTGGAGCTTGGCCCGCTCCAGTGCTCCAGCCAGGAAGCAGGATCGGGGGCTGCTCTATGCAGCTCCCGAAAGCAGCAGTATGTCCCCCCCCCCCAGCTCCTACGCGTAAGGGCAGTCAGGGGGCTCCACTCTGCACACTGCCCCCGCTCCAAGTGCTGCCCCCACAGCTCCCATTGGCCGGGAACCGCGGCCGATGGGAGCTGCAGGAGCAGCGCCTGTGGATGGGGCAGCATGCAGCAGAGCTGCCTGGCCGCGCCTCCATGTAGGAGCCTGAGGGGGGACATGCTGCTGCTGCTGCTACTGGGAGCCACTTGAGGTAAGCGTCGCCCGGAGCCTGCACCCCTGAGCCCCCCCCCCCCCGGTCCATGCCCCAACCCCCATCCCCCTCCCACCCTCCGAATTGCTCGGTCCCAGCCCAGAGCACCCTCCTATACTCCAAACCTCTCAGCCCCACCCCAGAGCCCGCAACCCCAGCCAGAGCCCTCACCCTCCTGCCCCAGTCCGGAGCTCCCTCCCACACCCTGAACTCCTCATTTCTGGCCCTACCCATCCCCAGCCAGAGCCCTCACCCCCTCCCACACCTCAACCCCAATTCCATGAGCATTCATGGCCCACCATACAATTTCCATACCCAGATGTGGCCCTCAGGCCAAAATGTTTGCCCGCCCCTGCTCTACACAGTGACCAAGGGTGGAATGAGCCACAGAGAGTGAATTGTCCATTCATGTCCTTTTGTTCCTAAATATAAATCTGTATTTCCTGTAGGTCAGGATTGTGGCATGTTTGTGGGGAGGAGGGAGACTCACATTGTTACGGCTTGTGTTTATACCTGTTCTGTAGACATACAATGTCAGGGCCAAATATAGGGGTGATGTGTTAAGATGCTGAAAATTGCATGTTAAGTAAGTGCCACGATATCTAAGTAGGTGTAACTTTGATGCTGAGTGGCTGGGAAAGTGGGGTGCAGCAGCAAAAACAAGAAGTCGGAGGGTGAGAGGTTTGCATGTAAGGGGTTGGTCTATAATTTTCTTCCAACCTCTCAGTGAATACATTATGCCAGGATAGACTCAGACTCCATTGTTCCCACTTACACTTGCTTAGCAACATGTAACTTACATTGCCTTACACATCATTTCTGAATTTGGCCCTTAGTCTCCAGGGCCATAGTCAAGTTAAAAGAAAAAAAAGTACAAACTAAGGGAACAGTACAGACAGGGAAATGAGCCATTTTAATTTTAAAACTCATACGCATTTGGAGTTCCAACCAGCTACATAGAAGCAAAATGCATTACATCAAACAGATATAAAGTCTGGTAAATACAGCTATTCAGCAATCCCCCCTCCCAACCACTCCCCGAGGATAATGTATTGCCTGAATCTGTATAACAGACTTTGTTGGTGGAAGGCAGGAAGGAGTGATATTTAGAGAAGGCGTGCATGTGTGTGACAGATTTCACAGCTCACTTTGCAAAGGAAGTTGGGCTCCTTTTAAACAGCCGCAAGACATCTGCAAGAGATCTCAGAGCTGAGAAGTGTGGCAGATGAGAGAGAGAACCCATCATTAGCTGATGTTATTCATTTGTCATGACATCTCCATTCTTTGGAAAAAAAATTTCTTAGAGGTTTATTTTTGCAGTCTAAGGAAGCAAAGGCCACTGGTGGGGCATCATAAGGGGACAGTATGATAAGCCATGGGAGCTTCTATGTTTGGACATGTGTGCCTTGTAAAATAGCCTCCTTTCTTACCACTCTTGTCCTGTGTTGTTTCCTTTTGCTTTGTGACGAGACCAGATGGGTGCTTCTGCAGAAGAGAGTTGGACACCTTAAGAAACCTTTTCGGATCTCACTGGAATATGTTGCTAGTGGGAACAGGAGTGTAGCTGCCATGGACTCCTTTGCAATGAAGAACTGCAGTTCAGGTAACGTAGAGTGTTCCAGTCTTTCTAACTCATTGTGTCTTGTTACCTTTTTAGGCAAAAAGGTTTTTGTCAATTATACAATCTTCTTCATATAGTAGAAAGTTCTATTATAGCTAACTTAGTCTCCCCTAAGCGTTCAATGCAGTACATGACATTTTAGTTTTCTGGAAAGTTTAATGATAGCACTTCCATTAAATACAGGCTGTATCATAGCACTTCACTTCAATGTTTCACCCCAGAGGTGGCCACATTTCAATTTAGCTGTATGTATGCAGTTTGTGAATCATGTTGGAATCCTCAGGTATTATATGTAAATGAAGAGTATTATTAGTGGTAGTACTTAGCCTATTGGTTTTTGTGGATTTTATTAAAATATGTCTAGAAAATAGGGATTAGGAAAATTGGTGAAAGTTGATTTAAACGTGTTCCTTTTTCAAACTCTCCAGGACAGAGAAATCTATTGAAGACTATACATAATTTTGATCATTATTTGCATTGCCATGCCCAAAAGCGCAGTTACGATTAGAGCCTTGTTGTGTTAGCACTGTACAAACACATAGTAAATTGCTATCAGTTCCAGGCAGAGAGAACCCGTGGTGCTGAACATGCAACATTCCAGGTGGAATGTTCCTGCTGTGCTGCTGAATGTGTCGTACTGTACATACTCGCCATCCCAATGAAGATAATGGACAACCTCAGCACAGTTGGTTTAAGTAGAGGACTGTCATCATCAGTGTCAAGGTTAAAAAGAATGTGTTTTTAGGCATCGAAGAAAAAATAAGAGGGGGCTGATGCTCATTCAAACACCTAGCTGCTTCAATAATTTGTTTCAACAAGAAATGCTACCCTATGATTTCATGACACGAAGGTAAACTGTGGCCGTGTACGTAACACAATTAATATTAACAACAAGGGGGAAGAAACGCAAGCCAAAATAAGGAAAGAACAGGTTCAAGAATATTTAGATATGGTAGATGTATTGAAGGGCTTGATGAAATTCACCCTAGGGTACTTTAGGAACTAGCTAAAGCAATCTTGGACCCATTAGAGGTCATCTTTTGAAAACTCCTTGATGATGGGTGAGACTGGAGAAGGGCAAACATCGTACCTATCTTTAAAAGAGGGAAATAATGGTTACCTGGGGAATTATAGACCAGCTGTCTAACTTCAATACCTGGAAAGATACTGGAACAAATTATTAAACAATCAGTTTGTAAGCAGCTAGAGGATAATAGGGTTGTTAGTAATAGCCAACATGGATTTGTCAAGTATAAATTATGCTAAACCAACCTAATTTCCCCCTTTGACAGGTTTACTAGCCTAGTGGATGGGGGAAGCTGTAAATGTGATATATCTTGATTTTAATAATGCTTTAGACACAGTCCCCCATGACATTCCCATAAGCGAACTAGAGAAATATGGTTTAGATTAAATTACTATAATATTGGTGTAAAACTGGTTGAAAGACTGTGCTCCAAGAGTCGTAATCAGTAGTTCACTCTCAAACTGGGAGCATGAACCTAGTGAAGTCCTGCAAGGCTCAGTCCTGGCTCTGATACTATTCAATATTTTTATTAATGACTTCAATAATAGAGTGGAGAATATACTTCTAAAATGTATGGATTATGCCAAGCTGGGAGGGGTTGAAAGCACTTTGGAGGCCATGTTTAGAATTCAAAATGAGCTTGGTCTGAAATAAACAAGATGAAATTCAACAAAGACAAGTGCAAAGTATTACACTTAAGAAGGAAAAATCAAATGCAAAACTACAAAATTGGGAATAACTGGCTAGGCAGTAGTACTGCAGAAGAGGATCCGAGGGTTATAGTGGATCACAAATTGAATATCAGTCAACAATGTGATGCAGCTACAAAAAATGCTAATATCATTCTGGGGTATTGTGATCTCCCCAGGATACAAACTGGACTTTTGAACCGTGGTGTCCTCTTAGTTCTCCAGACCAGGGTGTCTCTCACATTGCTTTGCGAGTGAAAAGCAGCCTTCCCAGGCTTTGCTCCCACACAGCCATCAGCATGTAAAGGCACACGCAAAGTTACATGAATGCTTTCTCAGCCAGTCATGAACAGATACACGGCAACACATGCATATCCCTCAGCCCCAGCCTTGCACACCAGAAATGTGCTGCTTACACTGCTCCAGACCCCCTTGGACAGGGCAAGCCCTCATAAGTCTGTCATGTTATCAAAGAAAATGAATATGCCCCAGCCCTTTTTAAACTGAGCAGAGATTCCCCAATCACTTCAATCAAAACACACTGGTTTAGATAAAAGAATAAAACAAGTTTAGTAACTGAAGCAAGATAGCTAGATTTTAAGTGCGGATAAGTGATGCAGCTATAAAAAGTCAGAATTGGTTACAAAAGAAATAAAAGATAACTACACAGTCTTATTCCTAAACCTTTACCAAGCTAAGAAAAATTTTAAGCAAACAGCTTTTTTCACCACTTTGGATGTTGCAAGCAGTTCATGGTTGTTAGTACACAAGCTGGATTGGCTTCCCTGCCTGGAACCAATCTCCCCAGTTCAAAGTCTTTCAAGCATTCTTGTTGCCGTAGAGATGGGGGAAGAGAAAGGCCAGAGGCCTTTGTTCCCCCTTTTTATAGCCTGACATTTTTTACTGGAAAAGTCCTTGCTGGGTTATGTGGTCGGTCAGTTCCATAGCATACGTGACCTGCCAGCTGTCCTTCAGGTGAACTGTACATTTCTTGTTTACAACTCCCCTGCTGATGAATGACCGGTTAAGCAGACAGTGCTCTTAGCACCTGGCTGGGTGTTGGCCACCCCTATGTTGTCTCTGAAGAGCTAAACTGTGGGTGTTCCCCAGAATTACAACATGCTCCAGTTACAAACATATAGCAAAATCGAATATCACCATATACAATGTTGATACACACATTTTAACAGGAAAATGATGGTCAATTGATACCTCAGAAGGCATATTTGGTACAAGGTTTATCATAATTTTGTAAAAGTGGTGACCATAATAATGTAGACTGTCACAGGTATATTAACAGGAGTGATGTATGCAAGACATGAGAGGTAATTGTCCCACTGTACTCAGCACTGGTGAGGTCTCAGCTGTATTACTGTGTCCAGTTCTGGGCACCATACTTTGGGAAAGATGTAGATGAACTGGAGAGCAACAAAAATGATAAAAGGTTTACAAAACCTGTCCTATGAGGAAGGGCATATTTAGTCGTGAGAAAAGAAGCCTGAGGGGGGACCTAATAAGTCTTCAAATACAGTAAGGGCTGTCATTAAGAGGACAGTGATCAACTGTTCTTCATGTCCACTGACAGTAGGACAAGAAGTAATGGGCTTAATCTGCAGCAAGGTTAGGGAGATTTAGGTTAGATATTAGGGAAAACTTTCTAAGTATAAAGATAGTTGAGCATTGGAATAGGCTTCCAAGGGAGGTTGTGGAATCCCTATCACTGGGTTTTTGAACAGCCCACATAACATGTTGTGGACCGCATATGCGGCCCACAATTGTAAATAGGTTGAGAACCACTGGGGTAGACAAACACCTGTCAGGGATGGTCAAGGAGGTTTACTTGGTCTTGCCTCAGCATAGGGGGCTGGACTTGATGACTTCTCAAGGTCTCTTCTAGCCCTATCTGTCTATGATGCTATGATATCCTGCTGGTACCGATTCAGATTATATTTCCACAAGCTCTCCTTTCCTGGAGCCAACAGTCCATGTAACAACTGAAAGGTAGCCTTAGCTGAACCCTAATCAGGCAATAGAAGGCATTGTGGCCCGCTGAATTATTAATATCAGTGGCAGTGGGCATACAGCGTTACCCAAAGCAAACATTTTCAATTGCTTTGAAGAGGGATTGACACCTTTCTTAAGGTCAGGGCCAGTGCAAGGATGTTTCGCGCCCTAGGCAAAACTTCCACCTTGTGCCCTCCCCCTTCCCCGAGCCCTGCGGCAGCTCCCCGCCCTGAGGCGCCCCCCCCCCCCGCGGCAGCTCCCCACCCTCCCCCGGCCCGGGGAGCCGTGCGGCAGCTCCCCACCCCAGCTCACCTCTGCTCCATCCCCTCCCCGAGCCCTGCAGCAGCTCCCCACTCCCCCCCCCCTCCGCCCTGAGGCACCTCCCCCGTGGCAGCTCCCCACCCACCCCTCTGCCCTGAGGTGCCTCCCCCGTGGCAGCTCCCCACCCCCCGCCCGGGGAGCCGTGCGGCAGCTCCCCACCCCAGCTCACCTCTGCTCCACCCCCTCCCCAAGCCATGCGGCAGCTCCCCACCCACCACCCACCCTGAGGCGCGCCCCCCTGTGGCAGCTCCCCCCACCGCCCGGGGAGCCGTGCGGCAGCTCCCCACCCCATCTCACCTCTGCTCCGCCTCCTCCCCGAGCACGCTGTCGCTGCTCCACTTCTCCTGCCTCCCAGGCTTGCGGCGCCAATCAGCTGTTTGGCGCCGCAAGCCTGGGAGGGAGAGAAGCAGAGCGGGGCAGCATGCTCAGGGGAGGAGGCGAAGCAGAGGTGAGCTGGGGCGGGGAATTCTCCGGCGTGCCGCCCCCCACCTCCTTACTTGCTGCAGGCGGCCCTCCCCGCGCCCTCCTGCCCCAGCTCCCTCCGCCTAAATGCCGACGATGACCGGGATGGCCGAAGATCCGGCCGCTACGGTCGCCGCCAAAGAAAATGCCACCCCCCAAATGCTAGTGCCCTAGGCGACCGCCTAGGTCGCCTAATAGGTTGCACCGGCCCTGCTTAAGGTGACTGATTTCTACCATTAGGGCTATCAATATATACTGTGAGCCAGAAGGGGAATGAATCAGCATGGATTTCAAATGGCTGGATACAACCCTGCTCATTAAACATACACTGTGTACTGTATACAATCCACATGGAATAAGACCACTTGTTCTTTTTCATTAGCTTGTAATTAAGTCATTCGTAGGCAGCTTAACATGTGCTACCATATCCTCTTACTAAAGAGAAGACAGCGATGAACAGTAGCGGATGATGACCTTGGGGTAGGGGAGGGAACAGGAAAAGAAATAAGAAAGGATGAACCTAAATGTACTCTTTCTGCAGCTGTTTGGATCCTATCAGCAGCTTAAGTGCTTAGATGCCATAATAACCAGTGTAGTGTGCTTTATAGATTGAAGTGTTTGGAAAATAACATTCTGAGCAGAAGTATTAACAAGCAATTGTCCAAGGACTTAAATGAGTCTCTCTTTCCCTAAAGAATATTTTTTTTGAATTACATATATTTAAACATAAAGGAACAAAAACCATTTTTAGGAAACAGCACTGAGGAAGATAAAGATCTGGATCTGAATTAGACATAAGGTGAGTTTTGAATGAAGGTAGGGGTTTGGGTCTGGGTTTAATGGTAGCGAGATCTCACAAAATCTTGATCCCCAAAATAAGTGATATTTTCAGAGAGATGCTTCTCCTGTGAGGTTTCTGTCATTTTGAATATCAGAAATCTCAACGAGTCCTGGTCTCTGACTAGGACTCCTAGGTACTCTGATAATATAAATAATAATTTCTCCAGTCTTGGACAAAAACATCACTAGAACTGAGATTTTGGCTGCACCCGAATTGGAAAATATCCCTTCCCATTTGAGAGCCAAATCTTCAGAATTGAAGCTGGATCTCTGAAATTTGAAGAGGTTTTGGATTGAACTGTCTGGCTCAGTCCCATCTCTGCAAATTGATGATGTGGCAAGTATTTTTAAAAATAGCTTGTCTACCTCTTGTCCTAGGGATCCTTTTGGTATGGAGAGCTGAAAATAAATAAGATGATAAAGGGCAGAAAAAAAATTGAAGAAAAGAGAGAAACAGACCAAATTCTGCTCTGTGTTCCACTGGTGAAACGATGGTGCAAGCCAAGAGAGTTACTCCAGCTTTGCACTGGCAGAACAGAGAACAAGATTTTTACCATTGATGGGGAGAGGCAAGCAATGCAGTAGTAGGCTATTAGAGTACAACCCCAATTTTCTAAACTGATCAACTAAAACTCCTGTTTAACTCAAGTTTAATCATGTCCCACAGGATCATATTGTATTAGTACTATGTCTTCACTGTGCTCTGGATCTCCATACCCTCCTTCTCCTCCAGTGCTAGAAAGCATTAGAAAACCACAAGCATTTTCATTTAATTGCATTTGAGGTCCTTCAAGCCTCAGAATGCAGATACTTAACTGGCCTTGGTCAAGTCACAATGACAAGGGAGAGGATAAATCTAACAGTTGGGGGCTTTTTAAGTTTGCTATATCATACCATCCAGAAGTGCCCATAACAAATCTATGACACCATGTCATCTTGTTGTTCTAACCCAGTGATTCTCAAACATTTGTACTGGTGACCCCTTTCACATAGCAAGCCCCTGAGTGCGACCCCCACCCTTATAAATTAAAAACACCTTTTTATATATTTAACACCATTATAAATGCTGGAGGCAAAGTGGAGTTTGGGGTGGAGGCTAACAGCTCGCGACCCCCCCATGTAATAACCTCACAACCCCCTGAGGGATCCCTACCCCCAGTTTAAGAACCCCTGTTCTAACCTGTATTTATTACTACTACCACCACTTCTCTCATGTATCACTTCAGTCCCATTGACTTCAATTCATGAAGAGCTCTGAAGCACATGTTTAAGTCTCATTGACTACAGTAAGATTTAAGCATGTGGTTAAGTACTCTTCCTGATTACGGATGCTTTCCTGAATCAGGGTGTCAGGTTCTGATCTAAAGCCCATAGAAATCAATGGAAAGACAATGCCCATTGCTTCAGTAGCTTTTGGATCAGGTCCTGAAACTGGTAGCATTCTCCATAATAATGAATGGTTGCCATATCCTGTAAATGTGAAACAAATTGTGGTAGTGTATAGAGCAAAATAAGCAGTCCCCTAATCTTAAAAAAGTAACATTTACTATTTAGAACAGTAGATGCCTCCAAAGCAGGCATGAACAAATAAATAAACATTGCTTACCTACAGGAGTGGCGCCAGGGTTTTTGCCGCCCTAGGAGGCAGCGCTCCTCGGCGGCGGGGGTCCTTCCGCTCCGCGTCTTCGGGGCGCTTCGGCGGCGGGTCCCGGAGCGAGTGAAGGACCCGCCCACCGAATTTCCGCCAAAGACCCGGAGCGGAAGGACCCCCGCCGCCAAATTGCCGCCGAGGACGGCAAAATGCCGCCCCCCAAATCCTGCCGCCCTAGGCGACCGCCTAGGGTCGCCTAGTGGAAGCGCCGGCCCTGCTTACCTATTACAATTGCAGAAAAGTAGCAGCTGACATTAACTCTACTAAAATAACTTGTCCATTCTCTGAATACAGTGTACTGTAATTGGTATAGCAATATTTTGTAATTAATGGCAATTTCTGGTAATAAAAACAGTTAATTTCCTGAGTAATGTATTGATATATTAATGGTATTTAATGATTTTCTACTAATATTTTATTGCATTTGTTAAGTAATTAATTTGGTAAGTTAAAAACTTAATGAATTTAAAGTACTTAATTGTAAGTAAATGAGAAGACATTTTTCTTAATCAGGGAAACTGAACATTACTAATTATTTTTTACTTAAGTATAGAAGGAGATAAAATGCTTATAAAACATGTACAATGTTTAGTGCTGTTCAGTGTCGGATAAAAGTAGTTCCTCAGATACATGGCGTGGCTGAGAGGAGGAAACACTTAGCTTTGAGGTTTTCATGCTTAGAAATCAACCTGGAAAAACATATTAATATATTTTTGTTGTTGCGTGGGGGGAAGAGAGTGTTTCAGTTAACATCTTCAGCAACTCAGCAGTTGCTTTTTCAATTGCAGTTTATGTGCATGAAATATATTTATTACATTCAGAGCTACTAAGTAGCCCCATAGGGATCTCCAGTTAGATTAAATAAAATTTTCTGAAAATTAAGCTGAAAGTTGTTATATATCTAAAAAATCCAGTGTAGAAAACCTTAAGATGAGAGAGAAAGGGGAACAAGCATTTGACCCCAGGGAATGATATTCCTGTGGAAAAAAGTATGGCAAAATAAAGAATTTAGAGAATAATTTTGAAACCCATATGAAAAACTACAAGCAGCCAGTGAAGGGACTTTCCATGCTTCCCCTGATAAGTAATCTGACAGCTGGGTTTCTGAATGAACTGTAATTGGCAAATGAATTTTGCTGGATGTCTAGCACAGAGGGGAGTAACAATAATCTGATAATGGCTGGATCCAATCAGGATTGAGTACAGATTTGAGTGATTAAGTCAATGTATATTCCATGAATATTCACTCAAATAAAAACTGAGTTTGTTTCACTTGTGTTTATGCCCTGTTTGCATTCACTTTCTACAAATTTTCTAGCAAATGAATATGTTGGCAGGGATGTTTGTGGAGTCAGTGAATTGAAGCGAATGACAGTGAGCATTTTGTTTGTCAAAAGTTAATTCTAACTCATAAATGTCAGTATGCCTACCGGAAAAATCTGCTTGTAAGAGTTATCCTTATCCAGTCAGAGAACTGAAGCAATACCGTGTGACAAATGTGTCTGATCAGAACTTACATTGTGTGAATTGTAAATATTAAAGCCTCACAAAAAAATGCTGGCAACAAATCTAGGGGTCAATAATTATTCATAGAAAGTGTCTAGTGAATTGTTTTCTAGTAACAATTTCACTTGAGAGTATTATAAGTTGCTTGCAGAAAATTTATGGAGAGAGGCTAAATTAATCAAATTATGTGCTGTGAATGATTTGCTCAACTCTAATTATATGACAGAGAGAGAAGATTCCTGCTTCCAGTGGGAGCAGACACACCCTTTTGGTAAGGTCTGGAGATCCATTGCTCAAGGCCCTTCTGACAGGAGAATTGATAACGAACAGAGCAATGAGCACAGACCATATTGTGAACCTGTTATACAAACTGCTGTGTGAAGAAAGGGGAAATCCTGCATCTGAGAATAGCATCTCTGTCCATGTATTATTACAGATCCAAAATCAAATTCTGCCTTCATATTTACAGCCCTGCAGCTCACTGAAACCAGAAGGACTGCATGGGTGTGAATAATTTGGCCTTGCCCAGTGTCATCCAGTTGCCCTAAATCTTGAAGAAGTGAGAAAGTGGCATCCCTTTTGTAATAAGGGATTTTCAGAGCAAAGAATTAACTGGGTGTTCACCCTTACTACGGAGGTACTATCAAGTTAAGAGCTTGACCCAAAGCTTCGTGAAGTCAGTGAGTCTTTCTGGGGAGTTCAATGGACTTTGGTTCCAGTTGTAGGTCTCCTGCATTTAAAACAGAAATTTGGCAGATTGTCTGTTTTTTCCTTAGAGTGGGCTGAGCTATTCTTATAGTTCTATTGAGCTGGTTCTCCTGTGGATCCAATTTGCCTAAGTAAGTGTTTGAAAAGTCTTTGCTGTTTGTTTGCCTTTGTTTGCCTTTGGCAGTCAGCTTCTTCTCTGTTCACCTTCACTCCCAAGTATAGCAGTACTGATTATTCTGATTCTATGTCCTGTGCCGGTAATAATCTCTAGCACTCTAGCATTTTGATCCATTAGGGTTGTCATGCTGTGGACAGAGCTACTCTGTAGTTGTGAGAATGCACTGGCCATATGGAATGAAGCTGCAACTGTTGAACAGTTTCCACTGTCGTTTCTGTGTCTGTTTATGCTAAATAAAGTAAATCCACAACACTGGTGGTCCTTTCCTTTTTCTTTTTTGTTTCCATATTGTTAAATTTTAATGACCAGAACAATAAAAAACTTAAGTTCAGTCTTAAAACAACATTTTTCCATGGCCTGCCAGAGGAAGCACAATAGCTCAATTAGTGGTCCATCATTTCATATAATAACCATTGTAAAGATTCTGCAGCTCTATAAATCAATTAGTGGATGCCATAGCTAACTAGTGATGGTTATGTAATATAATTATCTATTGACCAGAAGAAATACAACATTTCTGAGCTCACTGGAGAGGGGGAGTTTTATGAATGTGTATTTAAAAGGCATCTATTTTCCAGGCACCTATCACGACAGCATGTGGGGAACTCTATGCTGGTGTAACCCTCCTATGCCAAATGCTTTCCTTATCCACAGCATATATGGGGAAGGCAGAGAGTGAGGTATTCTGGGGGCAGAAGCCAGGTATGGTGGAGCTGGTGTAAGGTTTCTTATCTGACATGCACTGGGGTCAGGTGGCTTGGGATCAGGAAAACACAACTGGATCCTTGGCTTCGCCCCCTTGAGAATCTGACCCTTAACATTCTGCTTCAATGAACTGCAAAGATAGTGCCTGATCTTGGGAGGTACTGAAAGCTCCCTGAGAGGCACTGAGTGGCCCTCAGCTCCCACTGTGTATTTGATGGCAGTTTCTAGTGCTCAGTACTTATTAGCATGTTGAACAATCGACTCTTACACTACTTTTTAACATTCTATCTGATTTTATCTTGACCTTCCGCCCTTAAGTCAAGCTTATTCTAACAGAGGAGCTGTTGATTCAGTGAAAGAAAATTAACTCTGCAATTTGCTTTCCCCACATTGAACTTATTTTTATTACTGTTAATTGCTGCCACTTAGTTCCTGTGATGTTTTAACTGCTCAAATTTATTGACATGGTTGTAGGATTCTCCATTCTCACTTGGGAAATGGGGAAGCAGAGAGATGCCTCACTGATGAAGCCCTTATTTCAAGATGATGTTGCCCCAGATTCAAAAGAAGATTTATGTGATCTGCTCCGTTGCACAAGTAGATGACAATCTAGTTCACTTTTTTATTCTTTTTAACCATTACGTTTTCAGAAAAGTCTGCTAGTTTTAAACAGAGAATGGGACAAGAAGCCTGATTTTGGACTTTGCAAAACCAAAATCAGGGATAGATTTCATCTGAGTTTCATTTCATCCAAATCTCCAAAGTGCTCAACGGGCTGGATAAAGGGTTTTAAAAAGATATATAATCTGGCCCAGAACTCTGCTCCAAGCAGATGGACCCTGTTTCTTATGGAGCCCCATTGGCTTCAGTGGGGTTGAATGTGGGCATTGAGGTCCACTTGCATGTGTCAGCTGGAGAAAGGTGAAGTTACTGAGGAAGAGGGTGGTGATTGTGATGCCAGGAAGGGGGAGAGCCAGGAGTCCAAGGCAGAATGGAAGTTGGATGGTGATCAAATAAACAGTTGATGACAGCAACATGAAAAGGGGAAAGGAGAGAACTGACTCGAGTAAGAGGACAGGTGAGATAGCGAAGGAGAAAGAGGATGATAAAACCAGAGGCATAGTGAGAGATGATGATGGGGAGTAGAGGTGAATCTTGGGGCATGAGTAATAGGTTTGGAGGGGGGAGTGATTAGATACTCGATGGTTGACAAGTTAGGAGGTGGCTGGGATGGGGCAGTGATTGGGTGTATACCCCACACAGGCTGCAAAAGTGTTAATTTGGACTTGAGAGGCCAATTGTGTTACCTGGCTGCACCTAGAGAGTGGGTAAGGCTTAACTGATGAAGCCCTGCTGGGGTGAGGCTGGGTAGTTAGGATAAAGAAAGGAATTCTGGAGCAGAAAAGGGCTCCAGGTACAGAGTAAGGAGCTCGGCAATCACTCTATGGGACTAAAGAGAGGCGAAAACCCAGAAGCAAGTAAGCCCTGGGACCTCACCTGGGTGGAGAAGGCTGGCAAGGAGCCAAAGGAGGCATAGAACAGCCACTGTGGTAGAGCAGACTCTAGTGATGTGTCCTGAAAGAAGGGCAGGATTTGGACTTCCAGGGAGAGAGCCCTGGGAGGTGCTTAGCTAAGGAACAACGTAAAGGAAACTACAGAGGGATGAAAAGTCAAGCCTGAGGAGGGCAGAAGCTGGATTTGTCTCTGTACTTTTAGTTTGGGATTTGGTTGGGGAACTCTAGGGGAGACCCCTTGAGAGTCCTGGATGAACCTAGAGAGGTTGAGGAGGAGAAGGCCTGAGAAGGGCCAGGGTAGGAAGAAGCTGGGAAGCAGCATCAACTAGTCTGAAGAAACAGACTTGGCTGCTGGTTGCAGGGTCCCTGGGCTGGAACCCAGTGTAGAGGGAGGGTCTAGGTTCTCCTACCAGCCACTGACTAGTTAGTGTGAGGCTAGAGAAGGGGATAAGAAACACAGAGAGCCCTGAGAAAATGGAGTGAGAACCCTGGGGTACAGAGTCAGGGCTGAAGATCTGAAACAAGGTCTTGGACTTTGGTTTGTTGGACTACATTACAATAGAAGGTTAGGTTAGGTTGGTTAGTTGGACAGCTTAGAGGCCAGCAAACATATTATGCACCTCCACAAATATTCTGTCCTGAGCAAATCTGGCACATTATGGTGTACCATATTTGTGAGGGGCAGGTGTCTGACACCATCCAGCCATCATGTTTTAAATCTTCAAGTGGTCTTTTATATCCTGCTTTCATTGGGTCCAAGTGGAAGATAATTCTCTCTGGTAAATTGTTAGGCATTCAGAGCAGATTACAGTACCACCTTGGAGAATACTGAGTGAGGAGAGAGTGGAACCTGTTTAGTTAGAAAATAGATCTCTTCTTTCAACTTCAATTTGTACCATTTGATGTTTTTGATCATTCAGAGATGCTTCATCTGAATGGCGTCCAACTTCTTTTCAATCTTGAGAGTGAGGGGCCATGTTTCAGTCCCACACATCAGAATACTGACCACTGAAGCATTCTATATTCTCAGCGTTGTTTCTCTACTTATCAGGGTGTTGGGTTTGTGAAAGACGTTCTTGATGAGGCTCTCCATTACTGATGACACTTTTCCAGTGTGGATTTCAAATTCTTTCTTGATGGGATAGCTCAGTGGTTTGAGCATTGGCCTGCTAAACCCAGGGTTGTGAGTTCAATCCTTGAGGGGGCCACTTAGGGATCCGGGGCAAAAATCAGTACTTGGTCCTGCTAGTGAAGGCAGGGGGCTGGACTCAATGACCTTTCGAGGTCCCTTCCAGTTCTATGAGATAGGTATATCTCCACACATGTTATTGACAACTGAGCTGAGGTAGGTGGAATCACCAACAATCTTCACTGGATGGTCTCTCACTAAGATACTAGAACAAGCAACATATTTGAAATGACTGATGGGAAGAATTTTGGTTTTATCCAAATTTCCAGGCCCATTTTTGCCACTGAGCTTTCCACGGCTTTAAGTGCCACAATTAGCTCAGCCATTGATTTGACAACTAGAGATACGTCATCAGCAAAATTGACATCAGTGAGGTTCTTATCATCAAGGTATATGCCTAAAATTCATTGAAATAGTGTCTGATCAAGCATGTACTCTGATGCTACTGAAGCACTGGAATGGGTTACCTAGGGAGGTGGTGGAATCTTCTTCCTTAGAGGTTTTTAAGGTCAGGCTTGACAAAGCCCTGGCTGGGATGATTTAGTTGGGAATTGGTCCTGCTTTGAGCAGGGGGTTGGACTAGATGACCTCCTGAGGTCCCTTCCAACCCTGCTATTCTATGATTCTATGATTCTAAGAGGTCTGGAGTGGTTAACACATACTTGCTGAATGCCTGACTTAATTCAGAAGAAGTTAGTTTTTTCTCCATTTAAGAGAACACAGCTTAAGGAGTCATCATATAAGAGATGAAACATTCTACAGAGCTTGTCAGAGAGGCCTATGAGTTTCAAGATCAGACAAAGCAATTCCCTGACAACGAAGTCAAATGTGGCTTTAATGTCCACAAATGCAGTGTGACTGGGGTGCTTGAAATCTCGTGCCTTCTCAATAAGCTGACACGCTGTGAAGATTTGCTCAATTGTTGGATGGCCAGGAGTGAAGCCAGCATGTTGTGTTCTTCTCTTGCTTCTTAAGATATCAGCAGCTCAGGACAACAAGACAGAAGCAAAAACTTTCCCCAGGGCCATTAGAAGAGTAATACTGCAATTAATAGTTAACAACAGTCTTATTTACTGCCTTTGAGTTCCCAAAGAGGTAAAATAATGCCTGTTTGCCAGTTGGATGGGATCAACTCAGTTCTCCAGATAATATTGAACAGTATCTGCAGCCACAGAAAAATAGCTGGTCCAGCATTTTTTAGCAGTTCTGCAGGATTTCCACAGATTCCTGTTGCCTTATTTCCCTGAAGCTTCTTTACATCTCTTTGGATTTTGTTGACTGTGAATTTGCCAGGATCGTTATGTACAGAATGGGTCAACTTTGCAGCAGCTTTAATGTCAGGGTCCACAGAAATTGGGGGTGCATTTAGCTGCTGGATGAAATGTTCACTCCAGTGTGCTGTGCACTCCCCCTCTGTATTGATTACCTGACCAGAACTGAAGTAGACTACACAGAGCAAATGAGCTTTCTGTCAGAGAGGTCGCACAAGTGTTTGTCAGGAGCCGACATCATTCCTAGCAATGGTTTTGGTTTCCATAAAAGCCTTGCTGTCAACGTGTATTGCTTTATTACAAGCAACTTAGGGCTTATGATGTGTAATCATGTCACTTTCCTAATGAGCCACACAATGATGTTCAATGATGGTTAAGATACAAGCAGAGATCTAAGCTTCTTGGCTCTTTTTGGGGCCAGCATTGATTATCTGATTGCCCTAGAAGGGGAGGACTTAAATCATGACTTGTGACTCAGGAAGAGAACCAAAGTGGTACTGGTAGATTTGGAGAGCCACACAGCCACAAGGAGGCACTCCAGTGGCAAGTCCCACTTCACAGGCAGCAATAGTTCTTTTTAAATGCAATTAATTAAGCAAAGTAATCAGGACTAATCTGTGAGAGAAATGGTGAATAAGCAGTTTATTGGTTGAATAGTAACTGGTCGGGGGGGGGGGGGTGAAATTTTTTTTTAAAAGCCTATTTTTCAAAACCCGGGGGTTTTTTTGGACACATGCATTGGCTTCAATGAAATTTTCTCAAGTCCAGACGGAATTTTGGGTGGCAAAGGCAGGGAAAGAAAGACACTCTAGAATAGCCAATAGCCCAGTGGCAAGGGCTTTCACCTGGCATGAGAGAGAACAAGGTTAAAGTCCCTGCTCTGCCTGATTTGGAAAACATATTTGAACCCTCAAAAATGTTAGTGAAATGAAATTGTTGTTTTCCATCCAGCCATATTAAATATGCGGAGGAAAGCAAGTACATAACAATGGGAAGTTAATTAAGCAAAATGATTACATGCACAAGGGATAATCAGTCAGTTTGTAAAATGATCAAGGGCAAAGATAAATGAGGCATTTGAATGAAAGTTAGTCCCTAATGCCAGGAATGTTTCAGTTAGATCCAAGATGAATCAATGAGGAAAGTTACTAAACCAGGTTGGTTGGCTGGCGAACAAACATGAAAAGGGGTATGTGTCAGAAGTGATAGTTATTAGGCACAATTCAGGTGTCAGGGGATGATGCAGAAATAGAGCAACGTCAGCAGCTGAGATTTAAAAAAGCTGCCAGAGTGCCCTTATGCCCCTTTCTCCTTGAATGTGAGAATGGTGCTGTCCCTTACAAACAGGCACTGAAAATGGGTGGGGATAACTCAGTGAATGAAACAACTCTTGGGAAATGTCCGTATCCAAATGTTCAAGCAGTGAAATGATCCGATTGGCCAAAGAATCTTAGCTCCTTAATAGTAATTGATGGGTAAATAGAAATGTGAAAGTATCTGACAGAAATTTCTTCCTGTTTAGTTCTTAAACTTTAGTATATAATGATCACCCCAGTTGGGAGGAGTTGGGCTTAGTGCATAAATTTCGTTTTGTAAACTCTTCGCTCTTCTTCAGCTCAAATAAGATTTATACTAATCAAGCTTAAGATAGCACTTTTGCTTCATCCCATCAGGCTAGGTAAAATTCTAGTTTCCCAATTCTATTACCAGTTAAAAACAAAATAAAACATATTTTTAAATGTGCTGAATGACATTAAATGTAGGATTAGAAGTATGGACGATGTGTAAGTAATGATAAACGATCACTAGGTTATTGTACACATTCAAAATGTGTAGGAGACTAGAAGGACTTGACCATCTGTACTCCCTCCCCCCCCCCCCCACACACACACACAAGAAGAGGGGTCTGAAAACCGCATCCATGAAGATCCATGAAGTCATCTTCTGTCGATCCTATGTTTTTGGAGCACATCTTTTCTTATTGTTGGTGACATGTATTGCTCAGAAGATCTCCAGGGAGGTGCCACTGGGTAGAGCAAATTGGAATAGCAACCTTAAAGATCCAGGTACATGCAGAAGAAGGTATGACCCTTCCAGGCCACCACAACACCAACAAGGGCTGCTGTCCTCCTTCCCCAGGAAGGATGACACTCAAGTGCTTGAGGAAGCCCAAGAGCCAATGTAAGGTACCAAGGCTAGCAATGACATCACCTGATCCCTGAACTGCGGTCTTGACTCTATTGCTTTGAAGACCAAGCAAGCTAAAGAGACAGTGTTTTTGTCTAAGCAACTTTTTTCATTTTTTTTTTTTAAGACTGCCTGGCAAGATCTTTCCCCATCACTTTTTAAGGTGTGCATGAGACAGGGGGCATGTGCATATTTATGCCAAAGAAACAGCAAGTGCTTATCCTAATTCTCATAAATCCTAGCTGTATCACTTTGTGTAACTCTGGGGTATCAAAAGAGTGTTTGCACAAACCACTGTACTGACAAGGGAAATTATGGGTTGTTAATCACTTTCCATCATAGGGTACATCTACACTGTAACCAGCGGTGTGATTGCAGCATGTGCAGGCACACATCCACACTAGTTTTAATTTAGCTAGTACAAGTACTGCTAGGAGTGAAACTGCGGCAGCACCGGCTTCAGCACTGACTGTACAGCCCTGCCAAGGGCCCTGGGTACTTCCTCAGGTGGCTGGACCATGCTGAAGCCCATGCTGCTGCAGCTTCACTGCTACTGGCGCTCACACTAGCTAGATTGAAACTAGCACAGGTATGCCTGCATGTGCTGCAATGACACATACTGACTGCAGTGTAGACATACTATCCGAGAGAGAGATGAGGTGGGAAAAGAATTAACTGTAGAAATTAGGGCTAGCAAACAATTAAAAAAAATAATCGAGCGATTAAAAAAATTAATCGAGATTAATCGCACGATTTAAACAATAATAGAATACCATTTAAATATTTTTGGATGTTTTCTACATTTTCAAATATATTGATTTCAATTACAACACAGAATACAAAGTGTACAGTGCTCACTTTATATTTATTTTTATTATAAATATTTGCACAATAAAAATAAAAGAAATAGTACTTTTCAATTCACTTAATACGAGTACTGTAGTGCAGTCTCTTTATCATGAAAGTTGAACTTACAAATGTAGAGTTATGTACAAATAACTGCATTCAAAAATAAAACAATGTAAAACTTTAGAGCCTACAAGTCCACTCAGTCCTACTTCTTGTGCAGCCAATCGCTAAAAGAAATAAGTTTGTTTACATTTATGGGAAATAGTGCTGTCCGCTTCTTATTTACAATGTCACCTGAAAGTGAGAACAGATGTTTGCATGGCACTTTTGTAGCTGGCATTGCAAGGTATTTACATGCCAGATGCGTTAAAGATTCGTATGCCACTTCATGCTTTGGCCACCATTCCAGAGGACATGCTTCCATGCTGATGACGCTCATTAAAAAAACAATGTGTTAATTAAATTTGTGCCTGAACTCCTTGGGGAAAACTGTATGTCTCCTGCTCTGTTTTACTCGCATTCTGCCATATATTGCCAAATATTGCATGTTATAGCAGTCTCAGATGATGACCCAGCACATGTTGTTCGTTTTAAGAACACTTTCACAGCAGATTTGACAAAACGCAAAGAAGATACCAATGTGAGATTTCTAAAGATAGCTACAGCACTCGACCCAAGATTTAAGAATCTGAAGTGCCTTCCAAAATCTGAGAGGGCCTGCTTTCAGAAGTCTTAAAAGAGCAACACTCCGATGCAGAAACTACAGAACTTGAATCACCAAAAAAGAAAATCAACCTTCTGCTGGTGACATCTGACTCAGATGATGAAAATGAACATGTGTCGGTCCGCACTGCTTTGAATAGTTATCGGGCAGAATCCGTCATCAGCATGGATGCATGTCCTCTGGAATAGCATGCACGGACATATGAATCTTTAGCGCATCTGGCACGTAAATACCTTGCAATGCCAGCTACAAAAGTGCCATGCAAACATCTGTTCTCACTTTCAGGTGACATTGTAAATAAGAAGCGGGCAGCATTATTTCCCATAAATGTAAACAAACTTGTTTCTCTTAGCGATTGGATGCACAAGAAGTAGGACTGAGTGGACTTGTAGGCTCTAAAGTATTACATTGTTTTATTTTTGAATGCAGTTATTTGTACATAACTCTACATTTGTAAGTTCAACTTTCATGATAAAGAGATTGTACTACAGTACTTGTATTAAGTGAATTGAAAAGTACTATTTAGGTTCTAACATTGTTTTGTTTTTGAGTGCAGTTATGTAACAAAAAAACCCTACATTTGTAAGTTGCACTTTCACAGTAAAGAGATTGCACTACAATACTTGTATGAGGTGAATTGAAATATACTATTTCTTTTATCATTTTTACAGTGCAAATATTTATAATAAAAATAAATATAAAGTGAGCGCTGTACACTTGTATTCTGTGTTGTAACTGAAATCAATATATTTGAAAATGTAGAAAAACATCCAAAATTTTTAATACATTTCAATTTGGTATTCTGTAGTTTAACAGTGCAATTAAAACTGTGATTAATTGTGATTCATTTTTTGAGTTAATCACTGAGTTAACTGCAATTAATCGACAGCCCTAGTAGAAATCATTCAGAAAGTGGCAACTTTGAAGAAGTCTAGGTACTGCTTTATAGGGCTACAAAGCAGACCATGTCTCCTTAAATTTCCAAACTTAAGTATGTACAATAATTGGTTATATGTTATATTAACTTCATAATTCAAATCTCAGTTGTGTTCATTCTGTGATCTGGTCCATTGGTGACTCCATTTCATATTATTGTCAATTTGTTGATTTTTTTTAATTCTGTTTCAGTTATGACTTAGATATAATTGTGTTTACCACTGAATCAGTAGGATTTATAGCTATCTTTAGTGAAGTTTGTTTAATTTTTAAGTTTGCTTTATTAAGTTGTAACAAAACCCATTGAAATTTTCTTTCAAAAACAGCTAGACGGGTCACAATACCCTCACCTGGGGTTATAGGTCAAAAAGGTAATTTCGTAAGATATCTCAGAGCCCCTTGGCTCTGTTCCTAAATTAATGCCTTTATCCCTGACAGCCGTCAGAAGTAACAAGATGACCCTTATGAAATTATCATCTTTAAAATACTAAAAAGATACTAAAGGCCAGAGTCCACTACCTGTATTTAGGCTGAGTAGTACCTTACTCTGCACAGTAGCCTTGTTGGTTCAGTCCGATTACATGGGGAATAAGGCGCTACTCAGCCTGAGTATGGATGGCTAAATCTGGCTCTGTCTGGACCTGAGTCATAAGGTTCATGATCAACCTTAAGTCTGTACAGTAACTCCTCACTTTGTCGTCTCGCTTAACGTTGTTTTGTTGTTACATTGCTGATCAATTAGGGAACATACTCATTTAAAGTTGTGCAAAGCTCCACTCTTATGTCGTTTGGCTGCCTGCTTTCTCCACAGCTGGTAGCCTCCCTACGCCCCCCCCCCCCCCCCAGCACCTCCCGCCCGCCTGCAGACCCCTCAGATTAGCACCTTCCCCCTTCTCCCCCCGCCTCCTACCCGCGGCAATCAGCTGGCTTGCGGCATTTTGGAGGGAGGAGCGAGGACTCGGCACGCAGGCTCCCCCTCCCTCCCCTGTCTCCTGAATGCAGCAAGCCAGCTGATTGCCCTGGGCAGGAGGGAGGGGGGAGGCATGAGGACTCGGCGCGCCTCCCCCCTCCCTCCCCTGCCTCCCGAACGCAGCAATCAGCTGGCTTGCGGTGTTTAGAAGGGAGGGGAGGGAGGGGGGAGGAGCCAGGACGCAACCTGCGAAGTAAAGGGGGAGGAGGTGGGGGGGAGAAGAGGCGGGTCAAGGGTGGGGGTTTGGGGGAAGGGGTGGAGTGGGCGGGCTGAGGGTTGAGCCCCCCTGCCCCTGGTGCTTGCAGAGTAGGGGAAGCTGCCCTGGAACCTAACCCCTCCTATTTACATTAATTGTTATGGGGAAATTGGATTCGCTTAACATCGTTTCACTTAGTCGCATTTTTCAGGAACATAACTACAACGTTAAGTGAGGAGTTACTGTATAGCACTTTTCATCAGTAAATCGCACATGGTTTTACAAAGGAGGGGTAAAGATAACTATCCTCATATGACAGACAGACAGAAACTGAGGCCCAAATTGGTGGCATGACTCACCCAATGTACCTCAGTAAATCTGCAACAGAGTCAGGAATAGAACCTAGGTTATCTGCCTTCCAGTTTTGTTTGCTACCTGCTGGACCATTGTACCCAGAAATGTCTCTGATGTTCAGGAGCATTCAGAGCTAATTTCTGGTACAGGCCCATCTCCAATACTAATTGTACTAAAAATCCAGTCCACTGCTTTTACAACGGAGGCGTTGTTACCTGTGATTACTATAATTACTTATTTCCAAGTACCATAAACGTACACAGATTTTTACAAAATGTTTAGAAAAAATCCTCACAATATCCTTTCCCCAAAGACTATCAAGTTAATCTAGGACATGCAATTACAGTGGGCTACAATTCAGGCACAACATCATTTGTGGTGCTATATGTAAAATTACCCGAAATAATCTGAATTCAGTGCCAGTACAAATAATGAGTAAAAATCTATGTCCATTTTTTCTATGTAGAATTTGAGCTCTTTAAAAAACACCCCACACACACACTTCCATTGTTTTCAATGAATATGTTCATTTTGCATTCTGAAATTAGGGAGATATCCAAGGTTTTCAAAAGGTACTGACAGGAGGCCTAGATTTTGGGGTGATGAACTTGAGACTCCCTAAAGGAGTCTAACTTTCAAAGGGTGAGTGCTCAGTGCTTTCTGCAAATCAAACCCCTTTAAGGTGTCGTAGGTTGTTCACCCAAAATCATTTGTTACATTTGAAAATCTTGGTTAGTATCAGAGATGTATTGTGCTCTGGGTTTGTTTTGGTTTTAGAGCTGGCCATCCAAAGCCCAAAGGAAGAGCAACCATCCTGCATAGGAGATAAGAAATGTAGGGGTGCGGTGGATCTCTGAAAGCTCCTAAATGACTAAGAAGCTTTTAAAAATGTCATCATTACTGAATAGCAATATGACACACACTTTTTTGTGGAAGTGAGAAGGGAGAAAAGTATATGCTGTACTTTCTTGAAGTAGTGTGACAGAGCACCTCCATAAATAATGTGTACAGAGCTTTTATGTATTCAACTTTTGAAAGCCCCAACTAGTGCTGCATATTGATCCAAAAGTCACACTTGGGTGGAAAGATCTTTATTTTATCAGTCAGCTATTATTACATGAAAGAGATTTTAAGAATCCTTTTTAAGTTCCAGTGGAAATACCCAAAGTTTTGCACAATCAGGAGGTCTTGTGCAATTGAATGAGTCAGCTGGAGTAAGAGTCCAAGTCATTAGGCATTTCTAATGTAAGTGGATTGCGCACAGGGACATAACTGGTGGTGCATCATCATCTTCATAACAAGAATAAAAGGATGAGAGGAGAGTCTTGCTGGGCTACATTAGTTAACACTTGTGGAAATGACTATCTGGCTTAAAAAATTATGAGGTGCTGTTTCTGTGTACTGGACACTAGTTTACATAGATGAAGTTGCTGGGCTGGACAAATCAGTTATCTTGTAAAGGTTGTAGTTGAGGTAGTCACATTCTTGGCGGATGGAGGTGCATAAAAATACATACAGGATAAACGCTATTTGTTTGCAGCATGGTTGCATTTGGGAGGTGATGGCTGATACTTCAGCTTTGTGGTATTTCTGAAGGGTCTGAGCTGCCCTTGCTGGGTTTTTTGTTTGTTTGTTTGTTTTTTGTGTATGCCACATCCTGGAGTAACCATTTTCACAGAGGTCACAGCAATGAGTACACATGCACTCAGGCACAAATTGTGTACTGAAATGTTCAGATGTCATTTACAGCTGCAAGCAATAATTCCACAAGCCCAGAGGTCGTAACATACAGTAAATAATAAAGGATGAAATATGAAAGTTCAGTAGTTGGTTAGTATTATCACTGTTAGTTATATTGATTGATATAGTGCCACTGGCAAGCCTTGAAGCACTTTATTGCATAAGTGTGTGTGTGTGTGAGAGAGAGAGATACATATACTAGCATTATTGAAACATGAAGGTTGAGAAAGCAAGCACTGAAAGATCAGGAAAATCAAGGTTACATTTTCTACCCAATGTTAACGCATCTGATGTTTTTATTATATGCAGTGGTAACAAACAGTGATACCATAGCCAAACCCTCTTAGAAACTAGCCAAATGGCTTAGATAGCTAAGTAACTTAACCCCAGTATTTACAGTATGCAAACTACAGTAATTTTAGGGGAGTGTAGGTAGTGCTGCGTGAACTTAAAGTAACTTTATGTAGTTTCGGCAAAACCAAGAAGCTTTGAAGAGTGACCAGACTGCCACAGCTTTGATCAGTGAAGGTGCTTGAGCTGCAGCACCTTCTATAAAAGAGAGGGTGCTACATGCAGAGCATTCTCTATAAAGGGACTTCAGCTTTGGCATTTACTCTCTCTTGTTTTGAAAGAGCTTGAAATGGTTAACCTTGAGGACATGCAGTAAAGCTGATTCGGTAGATCGTCTGTGGATGAAAACTGTCATAACTCCATTTAAGTCAATGGAGCTCTGACAGTTCACATCACTGAGGATCTGCAGAAAATCTTTACAGAAGTAAAATAACCTCTCTACTCCTACTTGAGAATCCCCTGTTTATGCATCCCAAGATCACATAAGCTCTTTTGATGACAGCGTCACATGGGGAGCTTGTGTTCAGCTGATTATCCACCACGACCTCCAAATCTTTTTCAGTCATTGCTTCCCAGAATAGAGTCCTCCATCCTGTAAGCATTGTCTATATTCTTTGTTCCTAGATGTATACATTTACATTTAGCTGTATTAGCAAGCATATTGTTTGCTTGTGCCCAGTTTACCCACTGATCCAGATTGCTCTGAATCAGTGACCTGTCTTCTTCTATTTACCACTCCCCCATGTTTGTGTCATCTGCAAACTTTCTCAGTGATGATTTTATGCTTTCTTCCAGGTCATTGATAAAAATGTTGAATAGCATAGGGCCAAAAATGGATCCCCACTGGAAACACACCTGCTCGATGATGATTCCCCATTTACACTTATATTTTTGAGACCTATCACTTAGCCAGTTTTTAACTCATTTAATGTGTGCCATGTTAATTTTACATTCTAGTTATTAATCAAAATGCTGTGAGCTTCCAAGTCAAATGCCTTACAGATATCTAAGTATATTATGTGAACACTATTACTTTTATCAACCAAATTGGTAATCTCATTAAAAATATATATATATTGAGTTAGTTTAACGGGATCTATTTTCCATACATCCATTTTTATTTGTGTTAATTACATTACCCTCTTTTAGTTCTTTATTAATCAAATCCTGTATCAGCTACACTATTATCTTCCCCGGGATCGATGTCAGATTGGCAGGCCTATAATTACTTGGGTATTCCCATTTACCCGTTTAAAAATTAGCACAACATTGGAAGAAAGTTAATCTTCTGGAACTTCTCCAGTGCTCCAACACTTATTGAAAATCAACATTAACAGTCCAGTGAGCTTCTTAGTCAACTCTTTTAAAAGTCTTGGATGCAAGTTATCTGGACCTACTGATTTAAAAATGTCTGACTTCAGTATCTGATGTTTATCATCCTCCTCAGATACTAGTGGAATGGAAAGAGTATTATCATCACCATATGATATTATATCATGTTTTTCCCCCAAATACAGAATAGAAATATTTATTGAACACTTCTGCCTTTTATGCATTATTATTGGTAATTATATCATTTCCATCTAGTAATGGATCAGTAGCATAGTCAGGATTCTTTTTGTCCCTAATATATTTTAAAATCTCCTTCTTATGATCCTTAACTCTGCAGGCCATAGATATCTGCTTGTGTCCCTTGGCTTCCCTTATCAATTTTCTACAGTTCCTAACTTCTGCTTTATATTCATTACTATCAACTTCTCCTTTCTTCCATTTGCTATATATATATTTTATAGCTGCCTTCACTTCCCCACATAAACCAGATTGGTCTTTTTTAATCAGCATAGCTGCCTTCCTCAATTGTAGAATTGTGGCTTTGGGGGCACCCAGTAAGGTGTTCTGAAATGATTCACAAGTGTTAGTCACATTTTTCTGTTTAAATTCTGCCACCCAGCAGAATTTAAACTTGTTTGGACATTATTCTGCTTGGATATTATAAATGTGATCAAGTCATGATTACTGGTACCTAAGCTACCATTAACTTTTAGTTCTGTCATCAGTTCTTCTTTATCTGTTAGGACATGTTCTTGTCTTTTTTTATTATTGTTTCTTTTGCTTTTCTGGTAAAAGTGGTTGTCGGTATAACAATTCTAAAGTAAATTTAAAAATGCTTTTACATAATAGAAGTCCACATAATAATGAAAAACATGTCTGGGGAGGAGAGGGGAAGGGAGGCATGGCTGCGGCTGGCCAGGGGCTCCACCGGCTAGGTGGGGGGGTTCGGGCCTTCGGCCAGCCCAGAGCTCCTCTAGACGAGGGGGCAGGGGTGTTCCGGGCTTCGGCCAACCCGGGGCTCCTCTGGGCAGGTGTGTGGGGGGGGGGGCGGGTCTCAGGGCTTCGGCCAGCCCGGGGATCCTCCAGCCACGAGGGGAGGGCGCTCCAGACTTTTCCAGGTGGGGGGCTTGTGGCTCCAGCTGCCAGGGGCGGGAGCGCAGGCAGAAGGGGTGCAGACGGGGACTAGCCTTCCCAAAGGGGGGCTCCACCCACTGCCCATGAGCCTGCCGCTCGCCTCCTCACCCGCCGCTTGCCTCCTGTGTCCCTCCTCACTCCCTTGCCACAAACACCTCCCAGCCCACCGTGAGAACTCCTGCTCGCTGGTGGCTCACCGCTCAGCTCCTCACTCCCCCGCTCACAGCCAGACCCCCCTGTCCGCCTCGTCACCCTGCTGCTGGCTCACCTCCTTACTCCTCCGCCAGGGCCCACTCGCCTCGCCGTTTGCCTCCTC
This sequence comes from Emys orbicularis, assembly GCF_028017835.1. NCBI lineage: Eukaryota > Metazoa > Chordata > Testudines > Emydidae > Emys > Emys orbicularis. The sequence goes on along the minus strand of NC_088685.1, from coordinate 158,017,100 downwards.
GCCCCCCGTCCACCCGCCTCCAGTCCTTACCCCTCGCCTCCTCACTCTCACCACTCACCTCCTCACTCCCCGCTTGCAGCCAGACTCCCCTGCCTGCCTCGTTACCCTGCTGCTGGCTCGCCTCCTTACTCCTCTGCCAGGAACCCCTCGCCGCTCGCCTCCTCATCCCTCCCGCCCACTGTTCTCACCCGGTCCTCACCCCATCCTCACCACCTCACCTTGCTCCTTAAGTGTTGTGTGTCCCACCTGTGTCTCCAGAGAGGCAGGGCATGCAGGAGCAACAGGGAGGAAGGCAAGGGGCTGATGCTACACGGAAACCCCCTGGTGGCCGCATTTGAGAAACAGTGGTCTAATATAGAATTCCCCTGTGTTGGCTGCAATACTTCTTGAGTTAGGAAACTGTCATCTATTAGGTTTAGAAGTTCCAAAGATGTTTTAGTACTGGCACACTCTATAGACTATTCCTCTAGAAGCAGGAGTCATTTAAGGGGAGTGTGTGTGTGTGTGTGTGTACGCGTGCATGCATACATACTAGGGTCATGGATAGGTGCAAATTTATCCTGGCTTTCCACACTGATTTGCATCTGTTTTGGGGACTAAATGAAACAAGTACAGAACTGAGCCTTTTCTCAGCAGTAAAAATGAATGATGGCTTAATAGGGAATAGGTAGCAAGTATGAGTTGAGGGATTTGACTGAAGTAATGGGAAAGAATAGTTGGAGTCTTAGGTTAATACTAAACCTTGGCTAAGCTAAGAGTGTGTTTAAGTATAACTGGACGCCTCACCTCTGGGGCTCATCACACATCATTTGAAAATTGCTCTCTTTCAGATTTGCTCACCCAAGCAGTAAAGCTGGTCACAGCAGCAGCTACACCATCTGGTGAAGGCATCTTCCCTCATACCTGTGTGGGTTTCATTGCTGCAGTTGTTCATATAATCTGCATGTGAGAGTTAATAAATGAAACAAGGACAATCTCTTCTCCAGCTAACACAGCCAGGCAACAGAGATATCTTTTTCTCCTTATTTCTCCATCTTTACCTCATGCAGAGGCTTCCTCATTTTGTTCAGCTCAGGTACTAATTCTGCTAACACAATGAGTTGGTTTTTGTTTGTTTGCACTTGAGCAAAGATCACAGTGTCCTCAGTGGGTAGAGAAGAGGCAGCAAATTATAGCCTGCTGGACACCAGTGGATCTAATTCACAGAAAGGCTAACACAGTCCATAGGGATTAGTGTCACCACAAGTGTTAGCCTGGACTAAACTACCAAGGAATAAACCCCAAACTGCATAGGAGGACATTTATCTCATTCACACTTATGGCTTTTGAGCTCCTTAGATTAGTCCTATTTCATCTTAGATACTTATAGGCCCCCTTAGTATTTAAGCACCTCACAGTCTTTACTATATTTACCCTTCCAAAACTGTGAGGTTGGGAAAGACTATTTTGAAAATGCAGAACTGAGGCACAGAGTGACTAAGGGCCAGATTTTAAAGGTGTTTAGGCACCTAACGCCCATTGAAATGATTGGGAATTAAGCACCTAAACACCTTTAAAAAGCCTTCCATCAAAAGGAGAGCCAGGAGGAGTAGGAGAATTGTGTTGAAGAATTGTAGAGTGGAATTTTGAATAGTGCTCGGGGATGGTTTAATTCTGCTCCCTGGGTAGTGGGTGAAGCTTCCCCTTGGGGAGACTAGCCCCCTACCCGCCTCTTCTGGCTGAAGCAATTCCTCCGCTGGCTTCTCTCAGCACCCTATACTGGGGTGGGGGAATGAGAGCTTGGTTAGGGCCGCGGAGAGGGGCTGAGAGCCCGAAGCCCCTTCCCCTGCAGCCCTGATCCCACAGTGCCTCTTCCTCCCAAGGCCCCGCCACCCTGCTCACTCCTCTCCTCCCCACCCCCAAAGCTCTGTGGCCACAGCAGGGAGCAAGAGCTCCTTCAGCCCTGGCTGGGGGAGATTTTTACAGGGCCCTGAGCACAGGCCCCGTGTGCTTGTGCGGTAATCCATCAGAGCCCCCCTCTCCCTCCAGCAGCCCAAGGTTTGGGGAGGCTTAGCCTCCCCCAGCCTCCATTACCTGCGCCCATGTTCTGTGGTTATTGAAGTCAATGCTGTTTTACACTCAGAATGTATAAAACCTGCCCACCACTTCTCTGCTTTTAATAGACAACATCAGGCACCGAGTTTTGAACAAACTGATCATGCCCCACGTTGGGTCCTACATACGTAATTTATAATAGTAACCTTTCAGGAGGTGTTCAGAGCCTCTGAGGGTAAGGCCATAAAATTTTTGTGAATGATTTTTTAGTACAGGACTAATAGTGCTGGTTTAGAACACCATAGAGTAATGGCAGGATCTGTGCAAGCTTGTCCCACACACCTCTGGCAGAGCACCTCCGTTGTGCCTTGCAACACACCCTTCAGTGCCAGTCTGTAACCTCTCCTGAGTTAAGCATCACTACCTATGCACCATGATGTGGTGGTTTGGCAGCTGGGATAGCCGCTCACAAAATCAGAGATGAAAGGAGCCTACTGGTGAGAAGGGTGATTTCAGTGGAATTTAAGCATAAGTGTTTTACTGAACTGGAAACATTCCCATTTCACAGATGAGACTGCTCAGGCATAAAGAGCTTAGTGTAAGGCGCCATGGGTTTAGAACCCAGGCCTGAAGAGCTGCCCGGCAGCAAGGGGTCTCACAGGTAGCAGCTTCATGGCTCCTGATTAGCTCCACGCCCTATATAAACCCAAGGGATGTTCCAGGATGTGTCCTGGCAACAGTGCGGCTTTCCTGTAGCTACCACACCATTCCTGCTCCTGAACTCCTGGCTTCGACCTCAGCTTGATTTGGATTTTGCCTCCTGACCCAGACCCTGACTCGGACTCTGACACTTGGTATCGATCTGGTTTGGAACCTCACTACAAACTGTTCCACTACTCCCAGCTTCAGGTTGGACCTGCTCTGACCCTTGGTCCTGACTGCCCTTGTCAGAATCCTGACAGGTGACTTGCCCAAGGTCTAGAACTGAGGCATGTCTGACGCCGAGTCTCGAAGCTCATGCCGCCTCTCGAATGCCCTAAAAGCACTAAGCTCCTAAAAAGCTTTTGTTTCTGTTAACTATATTCCCTTATGGGAGCCTTTGTCAGTCTTTTTGAAAAATCTACATAAATTGAATTACACTTTGGATATCCAATCCTTTGCTCCTTTTCAAAGAGCGTTGAGAAGAGCCGTATCACTTTCCAATTACTCCATTACCAGGAGGTGCGGTTCACTCACTCCCATTATCTTGCTTATTTTTATACCCCTGTGAATGACCCTATCATTTTTGTTTAAGTGGGGACTGTAACTTCATCCCTTAATACAGCCTTTAACAACATTGTCTCTAAGTGATGTTAAGACCTATATTATTATACACAGCCTTTGCCGAGGACTTTAATTCGTGCTCCTTTTGCGTGGATATCTGATTACATTCAGGAGTTAGTCATTTCAAATCCAGTTGTTTAAGATCATTGAATTCTAGCCTAAATTTCAACTGGTAGGACATTTTAGTTATAATATGCCATTAAGAGTCAGACAGGGAAATTATATTACACTACATTGTGGCAGTTGATGTGGTATCTTTATTAGTAGTAGTTAAAGCAGGATGTTGTTTATCTAAATATAAAATTGTCACAAGTGTCTTATTTATAGGCTCAGTCACACTTTAATAATTTTAAATACTTCTGTGCAGAAAAGCTGCCACCATTTGCTTCGTACAAATGGGCTCTTTTCTTATCTCTAGCTTTAATTAGAGGTGGGCCTCAGTTGTGAAGTTCTGCTTCACTGTCAGAATTTCTCCAAAGCTTAAGGGCATTTGGATTAGATATTCCAGCTCTGCCCATTTTAGAGGGAGACTCAAGATACAGTACGTAGTTCAGGTCCAGAGTTGGCTCTCCTTACAAATATTCCCAAAGTCTGAGGGAAGGAGAGGGTTTCAGATCTGATTTATGCCCATCTCAGTTAAGGGGAGGGGGGAGACCTTGAACCACTACTATGCTAGTTACTTTGGAGAAGTAATTAATATGTAATCATACATGTAAATATATAATGAAACCATCTGTGCTACAGCTATAACCAAGTCAGGGATTCAGTTACAATCTGGTTAAAATTTGTAGTGCTGACTAAAGCAAATTGTGTCCTTATAACCTGACTAAAGTCTTGAGCTGCCCAGGATTTTAACCAGCTTACAGAAACACATTAGATCCCATTGAGAATACAACTTTTAACTGTGTTGTAACAGGTCATGGGACACCTGTAATGTAATCGGTTTCCCTGACATGGTTATAGTTGTAACGTAGGTGAGGCCAACAACTAAATGCTTCTCTTTCTTAAAGCCTAATTATATTTAGATTTCAGTGTAATTAACGTGACTAGGAAATGTGAACCAATTTAAATAAAAGAGTCAACCCAGATTTTGGGCCCAAATTCAAATCCAAGCAAAACCGTGTGGACCTTTTTTAATGCAAAAAAATTAGATCTGTTAATTTGTTTAAAATCAGTTTTTTTCATGAGGAAGCAGAAGTCCTGAGCTACTGTAAGATAAGCAAGAAAGGGCCAGAAAGCTCCAAGGGGGAAACCTTACATTGCAGGGTATCTAGTCACAGTTTGAAGACCATTCAGACATTAGGATGAAACTCTGGACCCTTTCTGAGGTTCACCTGTTACTAATTTGTACCCTACAGTGCTAAATTTTACTGACAAATATATTTAGAATGTTAAGCAAAAGGACTAGCCCCATCTGATCCCCCCTCACTTAGGGCCTGATCCAGTGCTTACTGAAGTCAGTGGGAGTCTTTCCATTGACTTCAATGAGCTTTAGATCAGGCTCTTAATTTGTAAACCATGGTGATCGCTGTTTCTGCATGGGTGGTGTGTTAATAAGATATAACCATGCTAGGAGCCTGCTTTAATGATGGATGATCACATTCCTGCCTTCATTCAGCCTCTTGTCATTAAGTACCTGCGAGGTGCCCAAACCCCTCCTCAGCACCTTATTCCTTCACCGCCTGTTGTTTGCCACTGATTTCAGGAAAAGGAGAAATTGTAACCAAGTACAGGAGGTGGATGGCTCAGCAGATTGGGCTGTTATGTGGGAGATTTTGCCAAGTTGTTGTGGTTTACTATACTGCCACCTAGTGTATGCTTTAGGCCATCGCTGTTACTGTGTGCTGCGTCTTTACTGTGTGCTGTTTATCAGAGGCATGCAAAACTCCGTAGTTTTGGTTCTCAGTGATTTGTATCAAACTCAATTCATGTGTAATTAGACCCTTTGAGGTTCTTTTTTGAGTTCTGGGTTTGAATTAAACCAATAACAGTGTTTATGGGTGAAACCAGAGGTTTGCACCTGGTTTGGAGTTGCAAAACGGTGAGTTTCAATGTGAAACCATAATAAATCAGACCAGGTTCTCCTGAAAGGTAAATGACCATTATCAGATCTTTGGATGAAGCCTGGCAGAATTTGTAATATGACCTCTGAACAGGGCAAGCTTTGCATAATTTCAGCTTTGTCATGCAACTTTTGTACAACTCTTGTATTTATAACAGATACAGCCATGTACATTGCAGGGAACAATTGTGAAAATACGTGAGATCTGCAGCCGCACTGAGGAAGACGTCCATAGGATAGCAAAAGACAGGGGAAATATGTCCCTCTCAATTCTCATAGTGTTTGTGCTGATGATTTATAAAAGCTTTTAGCCTACATCTGCAGTGTTTCTTCTTGCTTTTGTGAGCTGACCTGTATTGTACTGTGTATCAAAGTGATCACAGAGGGGGACACTTTTGTTACATGAACTTTCTAGATGAAATAACTTTTTTCTAGAGATAATCCCAAAGCAAATCTCTGGATACAAACACATGAGCTTGGGAGAAGCTTGTATCCAGATTTGACCTTGATGGTCCCACATCACTACATTTTCCTGATATGAAAAGCAATTTTCACTGAAAATTTGAGCACAACTCAGCAATTGTCATATCACCATGTCCTCCAATGACAAAGTCTGGGGATAATTCTGATCACATATCAAGGGCCTCTGTCCATTATTCCATAGAAAGGGTATGATGTTTGATTCTAGTTTTGATGTTGTACAAGTCATTGTCTTTTTGATGTACAAACAAGAAGTTTGACACAGTATACATTGCTGTTGGAAGTTAGTGATTTATATAATCACACATGGGATTTGTAAGCCTCTAATTTATTGCATTAATCAGTGAGCACCAAATCAGTTTACAAAATGCATGTAAATCAATTTAATCTGTCACAATAATTGTCAATGTAATTTTTAATGTAAACTTGACAGTAACTCTAATTTCCATACCATTTCTTGCTGAGAAAGCAATAACTCAGCACTTATATAGCACTGTACAAATAATAATCAGTGTTTTGCTCTGCCATGGAAGCCTGGGGGTGCCATCAGTTGAAGTAGTGGTTTGTGAATATTTACAGGTTTGAGATATTTGTGTAATTTGGAGAATGACATCATAGTCACACTAGTGGCTGACACATGTACACCAATTGCATTTTTGGTGCCGTGTTTGAGTCAGTATGCGTGAGAGAGATTTTGCGAGGAAGGGTGCTTCTTACAAACAAAAGATGCAATAACAAGAAGGACCCAGAGACTTAATCAAACAGATGCTGTGTTAGCATATGGCAAGGATTCAGGTGACAATGTCATACTGAACACTGATTGTTTGCATTTGCAGTCTTTACAAGAACACCTTTCATCTGAATGTCTCTCTCTGTTTTACAAACAATAATGAAACCTCTCAACCCCCGTGAGGTGATGATATCCCCATTTTACAGACAAAGAAATGGAGGCAGAGAGAGAGGCAAACTGATTTGCTCAAGGTCACAGAGCAAGTAAGTGACCGAACTTAGGACTCCTGACTCTGATGCCCTAACTGGTAGTTATGCCTCTTGGTGACAATTCAAGAACCAGACCTATTACAAGCTGGGAAATATGTGGTGCCTAATTTGGTGAAGTGACTAAGAGAAGCGATGGAGACTCGCTGCAGTTGACTCCCTTTCACCATCTCTCTTCTTCTCATATTTAATGCTTTAGTTTTTACCAAAGAATGAAATTGGATTGCTTAAGGGACTGGAAGTGGGATGCTAAGTCTTTCACCTCCCCATTTCCAGGATGCATCTCATGGACTGTAAAAGGGGTGGTGACTGAAAGCCATGACTTATCTGCAGGCTGTTGAGTGGCCTTCATGAAATAAGTTGATACATTTCAATCCAGTTTCTAAGGGTAGTTCACAGAAACTGCTGTCATAACTGGCACTAAAACTGGACTGAATGGGCATGGGGATTGCATCTGTGCTTTTGCCTTCATTAAAAGCAGAGTTGAGGAGTTCAGTGCAGAGAAAGCTTGCACAGCTGCTGCCTGTGCTGTAGCTGCCTTCTAGACAGAGGGATTTGGTCAGCAGGACTGTAAATCCAGTTCTTTTTGCCAGCTCTAAATTCGCTGGTTTTGTACAGGTCCATTGGAAGCGTCTCTCTTTAGTGAATGTAATGACTGTTACCCATTAAGAACTTGCTGGCACTGATCTCAGTGGGCTTTGTGATGTGTTGATGCTTTGGGACTGTGGCTCACTGATTTTATCCCTACTAGATGCTAGGAGGAGGCACTTCTATCCTCTTTGGGACACCTCAGTGACCGGATGTTTAAAATTATATTGCTCATTAAAAAGGAACAGTAATTACACTGGGGTTGGCGTGGGAGGGTTTAGTCGAAATACAGCTGAGGGCTTTTAATACAACTCCACCTTCATAAGAATCCTGCTGGTGCTCATAAAGTAATCTCACAAAGTGGGATGGTGAGGCCAGAGTCATTTCTTTGGTTAAGTACAATATTCTTGCCAATATTTCACTGAACTTTCGGAATGTAACATCTCTGTGAATTATAGATAAAGTTCCAAGGCTTTGAGATATTGCAGGTGTGTGAATACTTATCTTTAGACCTTCATTATAGCTAGTGAACTGCATCCCCATCCTATTAAATTAACACCACAGGAGGGCTAGAAGTCAGGTATTTTAATTGCTGTCTTTATAGACTATATAACAGGTATCTGCTGCTCTTGGACACAGCATAAGTGAACTATGCCAGAGGGGGAAACATGGGCAGTTTAAGAAGAGATGAGCATATGCCAGATACAATGTCATTTATGGGTCAGATTTTAAACCAGGAAAGATCTGTGTTCCCCAAAATGGCTGATCTCACAAGATTTCTATTATTCAGGGCTGGAATCCCATGCAAACAACTCATGAGAACTTTGTGCCAATGAACCCTTGCCCTGACTTGGTCTTGAACCGAATAAATACATTGAAAAGACCTATGAGATCACATGTGATCCACTTCCTGCCCAAGGCAGGGTTGTTCCTTACAGTGTATTCTTCCTGACTTTGCCCAATCTAGTTCTCCATGTTCCAAGCAATGAAGTTTTCACCACAGCTTTGGGAATCCATTGCACAGCCTAATAGAGCTCTGTGTCAGGGAGTACTTTTTGAAACTCAGCCTAAAGGTTCTCTATCTTAGCTTCATCCTGGTTCTCCTAGATACTCTTGGTGATAGGTACTTTGTAATATAGTTAGGTAGATCCCTCTCCCTCTTTGATGACCCTTCAAATATTTGCAGGCTTCATCTCATGTCACTTAATGCTGTCTCTTAGCCAATCTAGACCTAATTAGCTCCTTTATTCTTTTCTCCAAACCTCAGCATAAAACTACAGTTACACAGACCTGATTGCCACTTTGTTGGCCAACATCAGTGTGTTTTTCTGTAAACATTCCAGATCTACGTGTCCTTCAGGGGTGTTCAAGGTTTAGTGCAGAGCATATGTGCAGGAAAGGGCCCTTCTTCTTGACTTTGTTTGATGTTTGGGGTCACCAACCCGTCAGTGGTTTTGCCTCTGGAATTATTTCGTTCAGGCAAAGCAAGCCCCAGCTGCACAGCAGGGCACAGAAGAGTGAAGAGCTGCTCCCACCATGGGTTGGCTTTGGATTGCAGAGACACAGGTAGTGTAACTAGTGAGCAATAGCGTCCACCCACGGCATCAATATTCTCCAGTGCAGATAAGCAGGGGCATGTGCTACAATGATTTCCTTTTTCATTAATGGAGCTGAAAGCTGAACAGCCTGCAACAATAGACAGACATCCTTCCAGCCGCAAACCTACCATATGTGACCAAAGATGTTCCTCTTCCCTAATAGCAAATGGTCATATGTGATTTCATTTCACTCATGCCTGAGTCTCTTACTGTTGTCACTCCATTTTAAAGAGGTGGAAATTGGATCCATGAAGGTGGTTTATTGCACTTGCTAGATACAGACATAGAGGAAGGAAACTTCCTTTCCACAGTTTTATATAGTGCACCTCAGTCCTTACCAGTAACACCCTCTGCTATTCCATTCCAGGGCCAGTCCCTTGCACATGGTGTATATACACCACTCCTGTCTGTTGCATGGAATTGCATATGCTTTAGCACCTGTGATTACATTGCTCCCTAGTGACTGATCTGCACAAAGGGCATACCTTAATGCAGTACTGCTGAGAGCTAATGGAGAGATGGTGCTTTTAATTATGCTAGAAGAAGGTTGCATTTTATGAGCAAAAGATGCTGAGTTCTATCTATGAAGATGCTCGTGTTCAACTTAGCTAGTTATGGAGATGCTTCTCCGTGTCTGTAGGTTTTGTTGCATCATGTCTTAAAATGCACCTCAGTCCCAATATGGGAAACCAATAAAAACGTATGATTGAGGGAGGTGGCTGAGGAGCCATTACTACAAGGTTCAGAGAAAAGGTCAGAAAGACATTAACAGAAGGAACAATACAGGGGTAGGACTGTATGAGACAAGCAATCTTCGCTGACCTTTGCTATCTCTGAATTTATTTTATTTCCTGGACAGCTGTGATCCAGGGGATGGGTCATTGGAATAGGAGACAAGGGACCTGGCAACTGTTAAACCACTGTCTTGGTGTGTTGTCTGAAGTAAGTCATTTAACCAATCCATGCCTCCATTTCCCCATCTGTAAAATTAGAATATCTTTCTACAATGCTTTGAGACCCATGGATGATACTTTTACTTAGCGCTTATATAGTTTTTAGTGTTGCTGCTGTTTGCATTGTGATACCCCAGTTAACCAGGATGAGACCGACAAAACTCACTTTCATTAATGATCTGAGCAGGACTTGAACAAGGTCTCTTGGAGTCAAAGGCAACTGCAGTCACAGACTGTTCATTCAGATCCTTACTAGTTCCAGTTGTAGGTTAGCCTGTATTATTCTTTCCTGAAGCATTCGCTTCATGCTTTCTTTCTTTGTGGCTCTATTTTATGTGCAATTCCATATCTTTGGTTGACATTGAGAGGAAAAACAGCGTTCAAGCCTGTCACTGCTTTCTATAAATAAACGTGGAGATCCTAGTTAGCCGCTTCTGTAAGCATCAGCCCCATGCTGCAAGCAGCATTTATCTTCCAGTGATTATTAACCACTCCAATTAGAGCTACCCCCATGCTAAATTAACAGCTGTGCAAAATGGATTGGAGAAATGAGAGGTGTGATAGGATGGCAGGGGTGTTAGTGAAAGTTGGACCAATCTTTTGGAGTGTCTATTCTGGAAAAGTACAGGGCAAAAAGTATGCTTTGCCAACTTTTTTAGGATATTCCTTTGTTGTTATATAATATGGAGTTCTGTGATTTGTTTTGGTTAGCACTGAGTTGTCTGGTGGCATTCAAAGTGTTTAGTGTTAGCTAATTAGGTTCCAGTGGTCCTCCAGAGAAGAGGGAATCAGACAGCTGTTTCCCTCTGAAATGAGAAACAACCTGTAGGAAGGTGACCTGGGCATTTGAACCTGAACACCAAAGTTCACAGTTCCAGGTGGGTCATATTCAAGACTCCAGTTTGTTCTTTTCCATCATTTCCATTCTTTTCCTGTTGTTCCATAATTAGAATTCCATAATTCCAAACTGTTTGTTATGGGGTTCTTTCACTTTCCTCTAAAAGAGCTGCACACCCCATATTTCACCAGGAGTGTGGGTGTGAGCATTAATTTCTCCACAGCTGTAAACTGTGTAGGTGCCGGTGAGTAAGCGGTTACTAATACATGCTAGAGGGACACATTGCTTTCCTTGTAGAACTCTCTGTTGTAGTTGCTGCTGATTACTATTAATTCTCCAATGTGTTGTTTGAGTTCAATGATTAGTAAGCAAATAACAGAAGAAAATGATGCATTTTATGGGGAGCCCTAAGAAAAATAATAAAACCACTTAGTTTTTGTGCAAGATTAATAGGGAAGTATGCTCTGAGGTGGTTTATTATACTCAATTATTTGTTTTCTCAAGAAGAATGAAGATAAATTTAGCCTGTCAGCCAACTTTCCTAATTGAAAAAGGGAAAAGTGTAAAGTATAGGTACTTATATGTTCTAGTTCCTTATTTAATTATAATTTTAAGAAAGCTATGTGTTATTACATCCAGAAAAACGTTGTCTAAAGAACTTTAATGGTGCTCTGATTGTAGTTTCTTACTTCATTCTTTACAAACATTATTGAATTGATTTTTCACAACACCTCTATGAGTTGAGATGGTATTGCTTTCCCCATTTTACCCTGAATTGAGACACACACATTTAAAACCAAATCATCAAATTTTGTATGCCCAGTTTTAGAAACTGGAAGCCTGATTTTTTGAAAGCATTTTTATAGCACTTTATATGTTCAAAGCCCAGCCCCCATTGATCTCAGTTGCAGCTGTGAGTCCTCAGCACTTTTGCAAATCAGCCCCAGGGTCTCCAGTTGCGCACCCAGAAAATGAAGAACACACAATTAGTGATCACTTGGGAAGAGTTTGGCTTAGTGAGTTGCCCAGTAGCACACAGGAACTCTGTGGCAGAGGAAGGGGATAGAATCCAGTTCTTCAGAGTATCAATCAATTGCCTTCACCACAAAATTGCCCTTTCTCTTCCTGCAGTTCCTTGCCTTATTAACTACACACCTTCCAACTCTGCAACAAAAAAGACAGGAGTCCTACAGACAACAGTCTTCTTTACTGCACAACCTTGTTCTACCCTGAGAGTAGGTCCAACCTGTTCACTGAATGAGGCAGAGGTCCTGTGGGAAAAAATGTGTAATTTAAAACTCTGTTACAATGCATATGCTCAAAGGAGCCAAATGAAGATTGCACAGGCATCCTTAATTCTGGCATTTCCTAACTTCTGAGTGCTTGAGTTTGCAAACTTAATGTTATTTTAACCTGGTTTGGGGTGGGGCGTTTTGTTTGTTTGGAGTGGGACTGGTTTTAGACTCTTGTACCTATGTTTTCCCTGGCCTGTTCCTATCCCTCTCATCACAGCTCCTGCCCCTGTCCTCCCCATCCTACTTTCTGCCATTTGATTTGACAACATTGCTTAGTGTGGGGGGTTATTATTTATTTCCCTAATCCATTCTTTCTCTTCTCTCTCTGTTACTTTCCTCGCTTTCCTTTTCTTTCCTTTGAGACATTGCCAAGTCATTCTCTCTTGTCATTTGGTGTTTGTACCAAGTTGTGTCTTGCATTTTGCCCTGACCATAGTTTGAGTAGGTCTCCTCCTGATCTCTTCAGTTAGGGCTTCCCAGTGTTTGGAGCCTGCCATTGCAAATGTGCTGTCTCCAGCCACCAGAATTTACTAATTATCTTTAATTTTTAAAGGTTGAGAATTGGAGGCCCAGAGTGATAAAGTGACAGGTCCAAGGTCACACAAGGTATTTCTACACAGTAGTTGAGAGGTCATTCCCAGTTCAGGTACAGGTACACAGGCTAGCTCTGATTGAGCTAGTGTACTAAACTTAGATGTGTTGGCTGCAACAGCACGGTGACTGGCTGCCACAGTACAATTCTGTCCAACCCCTAGGTATGTGCTCAGATAGCTAGCTCCTGTTATCATGGACAAACTGCTATTTTTAGGAGCTAGCTCAAGCAGAACTCATGCATGAATGTCTATCCATGCTGGGAATCATACCACCCAGCTGCTTTGCAGACATCCCCACAGTGAGTCAGTGGCAGAACTGGATAAGAGAAAAGAAGAGTCTTGACACCATTTTTACTCTAAGCACTAGACCAGGGGTGGGCAAACTTTTTGGCTCGAGGGCCAAATCTGGGTGAGGAAATTGCATGCAGGGCCATGAATGTAGGGCTGGGGCAGGGGGTTGGGGTGTGGGAGGGAGGGAGTGCGGGGTGCAGGAAGGGGGTGGGGGCAGAGGAGGGGTGTGGGGTGTACGAGGAGGCTCAGGGAAGGGGGTTGGGGTGCAAGAGTGGGTGTGGAGTGCGGGAGGGGGCTCAGGGCAGGAGCAGGTGCGGAGTGCAGAAGGAGGCTCAGGGCAGGAGCGGGTGTGGAGTGCGGGAGGGGGCTCAGGGCATGGGGTTGGGGTGCAGGAGGGGTGTAAGGTGCAAGAGGGGGGTGGGGTGCAGGAAGGGTGTGGGGTGCGGCAAGGGGTTGAGGTGCAGGCAGGGTGCGGCAGGGGGCTCAGGGCAGGGAGTGTGGGGTGCAGAAGGGGTTCGGGGCGTGGGCTCTGGCCCAGTGCCGCTTACCTGGAGCGGCTCTGGGGTGGCAGCGATGCGCACTGGGGCCAGGGCAGGCTCCCTGCCTGCCTGCCTGCCTGCCCTGGCCCCATGCCGCTCCCAAAAGCGGCCAGCACCACGTCCCTGCGGCCCCTGGGGGAGGGGGAGAAGAGGGCTCCGCGTTCTGCCCTCGCCTGTAGGTACCTCCCCTGAAGCTCCCATTTGCCACGGTTCCCCATTCCCGGCCAATGGGAGCTGCGGGGGGCAGTGCCTGCAGGGGACGTGGTGTCCGACGCTTCTGGGAGCGGCGTGGGGCCTGTGGCACCACGGGGGTGGCAATCCTGCGGGCTGGATCCAAAGCCCTGACGGGCAGGATCCAGCCAGCGGGCCGTAGTTTGCCCACCCCTGCACTAGACAGTACACTCTCTCTCAGTGTTTAATGCCAGCATTAAATCTCTATATGCTCTGTTTTTAAACACCTCTGATTCAGAGACCTCTGAACTGCCAAAGAGAGAAGCAAATGAAATTGAAAAGCCAGTGATGAATTCTCCTAAAACACAAGGAGCATCAAGGAGGGTTTCAGTTTTAATTACCAGATTAGGGGCTTCAAAATCCAGAAATCTTTTTAAGTGGCATGCCTTGGCCGAGGAAAAGTAAATTAGAGTGCAGAGCTAACCTGTTAAAAATATTTTTGAAGATACGTTAATTAAATAGCATACAAATCTCTCTTTTATTTGGGAAGAGTGTGGGGAAAGCTAATCAAGGAAAGCTTCACACGTAGGTATTTCTAGAAGCCACTTGCATACAAATAAAATTAAAAACTTTTACCCAGCACACATTAATGCACAATGGAATGGGTTGATACAGAATTGTGCTCCTGCCTCTTAGAATGGAAGCAGTAACAAGTGCTGGGCCCATTCCTGCTTCCATTGAAACCAATGGTTATGTTCCCATTGCCTTAAATGGATAGGATGGGGCTCCCGCTGAGGAGTATCTTAGCAAGTGGAATGCTGACAGACCCTGGGCATTGGCAGGTGGGACTGAACCGGGGACCTCTGGCACTTAGTGCATGAGCCAAAAGCCAACTGGCTGGCTTTTAGCTCATGCTGTAGAGGCTCATGCACTAAGCTCTAGAGGTCCCCCGTTTGATCCTGCCCGCCGACGACTGGAATCTGTTGGCGTTACAAGTGGGGGCTCATCCTGGATTTCAACTGTGGGAAGTCTCTGAAGCTCGGGTCACACTCCCTCAGCTAGGGGAAGTATGTAACCCACACACCTTCTGGGTGTGGTGTTCTGTTACATCTTGTGGAACTGAGACCACTTAGAGAGAGCATTTAATGACACAGCAGCCAACTTTTTTCTGCTCCGGTGGGTGCTCGCACCCCTGCCCCGACTCCACCCCCGCCTCAAAGTCCCTGCCCTAACTCCGCCCCTCCCTGCCCCTATTGGACCCCTCCCCAAATCCCAGGCCCTGCTTCCGCCCCCAAGTGCGCCGCATTTCCCCTCCTGCCCCTCCCACCTAGGCTTGCCACGCGAAACAGCTGGGAGGGAGGGGGGAGAAGCAGGACGCGGTGGAGCGCTCAGGGGCGGAGGTGAGCTGGGGCAGGGCGGGGAGCTGGGCTGCTGGTGGGTGCAGAGCACCCACCAATTTTTCCCCGTGGGTGCTCCAGCCCTAGAGCACCCATGGAGTCAGAGCCTATGATTAATGAGTCTGCTCTACAGCCTTAGCTAGCAGCCAGTTGGCTTTTAGCTCATGCAGTAGAGGCTCCAGAGGCCCTAGGTTCGATCCTGCATGCCGCCGACCAGGGTCTGTCAGTGTTACGTGAGCACTTGCTCATCCATAAAAGTTCAGCAGCATGCTCCTTCACTTTGGGTTCTTGCACACTTTACTCGTGTTTGCAGAGCAGTACGGACCTGCTTTTCAGAAGAACTGAATATCTGCATGTCCCATTGGCTGATAGTTATTACTCTGTGCACTCATCCAGACTCTTCTGCATTTAATCCTTTCCCTGCTGCATGTAGATGTGCTGGTCCAAAAAGAGATTGGCAGCAGTGGGAACTGATGGTTCAAGAGTTTCTGTGGGTTTTACATCCACATATTATATGACTCTGCTGCTTGGATTATCCTGCAGCAACACCATGGTAGATCTACAAACTCCAGGACATCTTCATAAATGTCTGGATACTTTTCAGCATCTCCCTTTTTACTCCTATGACCAAGCTGGCAAGGGGGATTGGGCAATGAGTTGCAAGTTCCTGTTCTATATTCATCCGAGATCAGACAGAAAGGGACCACCTCTCTAGTCACATTAACAGAGGAAGCGATTGCGCTGTGAAGAGGAGTTAGTGGAAATCGTCACTTGCCCAGCTGCACAGAGATTAGGTCAAATTTGTATGATCAGGCATGAGTTCAACTCATGTCATTCATGTCCAGAGTCTGGCACTGGATTCCAATATTTACTAAATTACGGAGTGATTGGAAGCAGGACCTGTGAGATTCTAAGTCTGTGCAGGGCCCCCAAGCCATTGTTTGTTTCTCCTTTCCTTGAAATGTGCCATTTTTTTAATGTTGCTGATTAAATAATAATTTATAAGACACCAAGCCAGCTATGGTACAGCTTAATGACTAGTGTAATTTATGGATACCAACAGCTACACAAACATTGCTGTAAATATAAAACATGTCTCCCACAAATTTTACTTTGATGCCTATTTGATATCATTCATTTTTCTTCCCCCCGTCATCTTTTGTATGTTAGTCGGGGTCTGCGCAAGACTCAGCAATCCTTTTCTCGCAGGCTCTCCTGGGATGAAGCAATTGGGGCTGGAAAATGAAACGCCAAATTAATGTCTTTTTTAATATCAAATGGACATTTTAATTTAAAGCTAGTTAACCCCCCCTTAACATAAATAAAAATGCCTCCATTAAAAAAAAACAAAACAAAAAGAACATTTAAAGTATAATTTTGGGACGGATGCTTTTCGGTACATATTTTTCTAGCTACCTAAATCTTCTCCTCCTTCGTCCAATCATTCCTTGTGTGTGTAGACACTGAATATGCAAATAAGAGAAGGGAATAATTCATCCAGTGACACTGAACTGAGCCTAATAACTCACCCTGCTGTGATCATGCTATTTCTGTTCTGTGACCTATGCTACAAGCCCAGGTATGTGCACGGCATAATGCAAATCTGAGCTAATTCAAATCTCATGTCAACAGAGATAAATGAACAGATAATATTAATGCTGCTACAAGTGCTGAGGGCCTTGGTGTTTCACCTTGTGTGTTAGGTAGCAACACAGTGCTCCATAACACCATCCTGGGGCATTGATTTAATACTTACTTGACAGCAGAGGTGAAAGTAAAATGGAGCTCTTACCGGTACAGGGCCAGCTCTGGCCCCCCTGGAATGGACAGGGCCTTGGGCGGAAGGGGTGGGGCCTCGGGCGGAAGGGGCGGGGTTGGGGTCAGCATCCCCCAGCCAGCCCATCTGCGCTGCCTGGCCTGCATCGCCCCGGGCTCCAGCAGCGATTTAAAGGGCCTGGGGCTCCAGCGGCAGCGGCGGCCGGAGCCCCGGGCCCTTTAAATCGCGGCCCTGGGGCAGCTGCTCCTTTTCCCCCCCTCCCCCGTTGGCGGCCGGGGGATGGGGCAAAAGGGGCAACGACATTAAAGCACTGCCACAGCAGCGCTTTAACGGCACTGCCCCTTTTACACCTCTCATTGGTGGCCCTGCCGGTAGGGACCCCGCAGGACCGCCGATGGGGGGCGCAAACCAGCAGTGCCGCCGATGGGGGGAGTGCAAAAGGGGCAGTGACATTAAAGCGCTTTAAGCAGGGTCCTTAAAGTGCTGCCGCGGCAGTGCTTTAAAGTCAGCGGTATGGGCCGGTACTGATGGCCACTTTTTACCAGTACGCCATACCGGCCCGTACCGCCTTACTTTCACCCCTGCTTGACAGGAAGAACCACCTACTGAGTCACCAAAGTCACTTCCTGCAACACCCTGGTTTTCCTCTAGAGATCTCCATATTGACCTAGTCCAACTCTCAGGGCTTGTCTACACTGGCAAGTTTCTGCACAGTAAAGCAGCTTTTTGCGCTCAAACTGCAGCCGTGTACACACTGCCACGCCACTTTGTGCGCAGAAACAACTCAGTTGCAGCGCTGCAAAACAACCCACCTCGACGAGAGTGGTTAGGCTATTTGCGCAGAGGCTCCAGCACTCCATTGCCAGTGTAGACACCTGATTGCTTTCTGCACTGTCATTGGCCTCCGGCGCTGTCCCATAATGCCTCAAGTGACCGCTCTGCTCATTGTTTTGAACTCACCTGCCCGGGAAACCCGCGCCCTGCCCCTTGCAGAGCACCGTTTCTGACAGCCGTTGCTTGCTGTGCTGATCTGCTCCAGGACACAAAGCAAAACATTAATGTGGACTGCTCATGCTGTTGAACACAGAGGGGTGTGTGTGTGTGTGTGGGGGGGGGTGTTCCCCCTGCCTCAGGACTGGTTGCTTCCTGTCGCTCTCTGAACTTACAAGACAGCATGCGGACATACTCTCTGTCCCCCAAAACACACTGTCTCTCTCCCCCCCTCCATACTCACACACACTCCCTGTCACACAATTCCCCCCCCACACACACACACACCTTCAGTTGAAAAGCAGCTGGCAATCTAGTAGGATGCCCATGGAACAATGGGATTGAGAAACCTGCATCATGTGATGCTGTACCTGCCCCAGGAGGCATTGCAAACTCTTCCCAAAGCACCCTGCAGCCAGTTGCACAGTGGGATATCTACCACAATGCACTGCTCTCTTTGCCGTTGCAAGAGCTGCTAATGTGGATGTGCTCTAGTGTCACAAGGAGCACGGTGTGGACACACAACAGCATTTTAATAAAAGTGGTATAACTTCTGGCACAGAAACTTGCCAGTGTAGACATACCCTTAGCCTGTGAAATCTGATGAGGTTTGATTCAGACATGGGAAAGGCTCTAAGCTGTGTCTGTAGGAACTTCCAAACTGTAGATTCTGCAGGGGATAGCATGTTACAAAAAGGAAGATGCACTGTAGAAGTCTATGTAGTCCTTGCTGATAGATTCTCAGGGTTGTCCAGTTTCAGCCTCTTGTCTTGTTTCTGTATGTACAGTTCTGGTCTGTAGGAATGTCTTGACCCTAACAGACATACAAGTGCAGTGCACAGCTTGCACGCTGCAAGCCAGAATTGCTGTAAGGCAATCAAAAACTATGAGCTGTCAATAACACAGAGCACCCTGTTTAGGAGCTGGGACCCTTTATTAAAAAGGTTTGGCATGTTTGTTTGTTTTCCCCTTCTGAATTTATTTGCACCATCAAATGAGCTTGACAAGAAATAGGGGTTGTTTTTCTACATGCTTCATTAATTTTTAGTTTTGGCAGGCAATAGAAATAAAAGTATCAAGCGCACATCTAATTGAATCACCAGCAGTTCTCAACTCTCTGTAGTATCAAGGAACATGATGTAGCTTTGCTGTTTAGCAAGCGTGGATGAGTCAGGCAAACAATGGCTCATTCTGCCAAGGGGCTTTGGGCTCGGTCTCTGATTTTACCTTTGTTATATAAAAGCGGGTAGGAGTTGTAATAGGGAATTTGCAACAATGGCCTGCTTTGGATGTGACATTCTTGAAAGGCAGGTCCATGACGCATGGTACTACAGGGGAGGGTCTCTGGTTGTAAGTAGGAAGCAGAGACACTGGAGAGCAGGTGCATTCTTCTATAAATCTATCCACTTTCATAGATTCATACATTTTAAGACCAGAAGGGACCGTTGTGAACATCCAGCTTGACCCCCTGCATAACACAGGCCATAGGACTTCCTTGAATTGATTATTGCTTCAGGCCCAGTAGCTGTGGTTGAACTAAAGTAGGGTTACCATACGTCCGGTTTTTCCCGGACATGTCCGGCTTTTTGGTAATCAAACCCCCGTCCGGGGGGAATTGCCAAAAAGCCGAACATGTCCGGGAAAATGCCGGCTGGGCACTTCCCCTCCCGCGGCTGCTCTGCTCCTCCCCTGACTCTTCAGCTCTGTTTAAGAGCCGAGCTGCCCGAGCGCTATGGGCTTCAGGCAGCCCCCTTGCCTCTGGACCCCAGCCGCCGGCAGGGCACTTCCCCTCCCGGGCTCCGGCGGCGCAGGGTCCAGAGGCAAGGGGGCTGCCCGAAGCCGGTAGCGCTCGGACAGCTCGGCTCTTAAACAGAGCCGAAGAGTCGGGGAGGAGCACAGCAGCCGGAGCCCAGGAGGGGAAGTGCCCGGCCGGCGGCTCGGGGTCCGGAGGCAAGGGGGCTGCCCGAAGCCGGTAGCGCTCGGGCAGCTCGGCTCATAAACAGAGCCGAAGAGTCAGGGGAGGAGCAGAGCCTCCGGCCGCAGCGGCTCTGCTCCTCCCCTGACTCTTCGGCTCTGTTTAAGAGCCGAGCGCTATGGGCTTCGGGCAGCCCCCATGCCTCCGGACCCTGCGCCGCCGGAGCCCGGGAGGGGAAGTGCCCGGCTGGGGGCGCAGGGTCCGGAGGCATGGGGGCTGCCCGAAGCCCGAGCGCTACCGGCTTCACGGTTTGCCGGGCAGCCTCCAGACCCTGCGCCCCCGGCTGGGCGCTTCCCCTCCCGGGCTCCAGCTGCGCTGGGGAAGCGCCAGCCGGGGGCGCAGGGTCTGGGGGCTGCCCGGCAAACCGTGAAGCCGGTAGCGCTCGGGCAGCCCTTTTCGCGTGGGTGGGAGTGGGAGGGAGGAGGGGGTGGAGTTAGGGCGGGGTTGGGGCGGGGAAGGGGCGGAGTTGGGGCGGGGCTGGGGGTGGGAAATGGGCGGGGCCAGGGCCCTGTGGAGGGTCCTCTTTTTTTATTTGTTAAATATGGTAACCCTAACTAAAGCATATCTTCTAGAAAAACATCCAGCCTTGATCCAAGGCAGAATCCAAGAGGCTAGGTCCCCAGAAGATTTACAGTATGCAAAGTCAGGTTTATCATGCTGCATAACTTAGGGCCACTCAGCTGTCAAAGAGATCAAAGGGGCCTCCAACAAGGGACTCTGCAAAGAGATGAGAGACGCCAGCTCACTCCTCCCTGGATGGCCTCTGATATCTTAAAACCACTCAAAGAAAGGGGGAGAACCTGCAAAAGTCCTGGCTCTGGGTTTAGCTGCAATATTTGGTAATCTAATTAGAGTTGGGCAAAACTTTTTCCACCAGAAATCCAGATTCCGGTCAACCAAAACATTTAGAATATATGTCGAATTCACCAAATGGTTTTGATCAGAAAAAAATCTTTAAAAAAATTTGAATCATTTAGTTTCAACATTTTTTAAATACAACGTTGTTGTTTTTTTCAATTTGGAGTGATGATTCATTTTGAAATTTCTGCAATTTCCTTAAAAAATAAAGAGTAAAAAGTTTTTAAAAGCACAAATGAAATGTTTCATTTTGGGTCTGTAGAGGGGTGGCCTTCTGTAGAGGGCTGCAGCTGGCCTTCCCTGTCCCAATCCATTAGCCCCACCCACCACACCTGTGAGGGTGCTGTGGGATTTAACTAGCTGGCTAAAGAGGGCTGATTCCCTATTACCAACACCACCCCCCTCCCCCCACAAAACCAGGAAGCTGCAAGGTGAGGGAGAGGGACTGCAAAGCTCTCCAGGCAGCAGAGAAACCTGGGATCTTACAGCTGAAAGAGCCACTGTTAGAGGAAGCTGAAAGCCAGTAAAGACAAGCAGGGTGGGTTGGGAAGAAGCTGCACAACTGGCAAGGGAGAATCCTGGCCCCAGCTCCTGAGGATTGATCTGAGCAGACCCAAATAATATGGTTTTGGGACATTTAAGTTTTGTCTGGGCCCCAAGGTAAGAGCTTAATTTACTGTTCAAGTGCTCCTCTCAGAGTGCTTTATTAAATGGAGATGCAATGAAGTTAATTAGACTTTGGCTTCTCCTTGACTGGGCTGTTAAAGTAACATCATTGTTACCTCCGTTTTCCCTTCGATAAGGTAAGTTGCAGTAGAGCCATAACTGGCCAGAGAGGTTCTCCAAAATAGGCATGTCAAACAAACATTTACAGGGTCCAACAAAACATTTTGTTCAACACCAAACTACTTTTTAAAAAACTTTTTGATTCAATTAAAACACTGAAAAATGTTTGTTTGGGGTTGACCTGAAACTAATCTTTTTTCCTGATCACTTTTATTTTTTTGAACAGCCAGCAAACTAAAAAAGCCAGTTATGTGCATAGCTCTATTCCTAACCCCATTCATTGTTAAGGCCATTTCATTGTGATAGCAGCCTAGTAAATCCCATGCTCTGGCGCTGGAATCCAGGTATCAGGAGAGAGTTAGTCTCTGGGGAAAGCAGCCAGCCCTCCTACGCTCTGGAAGCAACTGCCCAATGGAGAATAGGCTCTTTGGAGGCGACCTCTCACTGTAACAATTGTGGGGAGATGTTCGAGCCTGCTAAACTCATACATGGCTGCTTCAAGCTGGTTTTTCATTTTTGGGTGCACAGCTCCAGTTTACATAATTGTTAAATACTGTAGTTTAACTAGTACAGTACTTTCCCCAGGCAGGATCAGGGCTTACTTTCCACACCGCTCTTTTCTAAGGCAGGGTATGTTGTGTAGAGACAGGAGGCGCAGGGGTCAAGAAGGCAGAGCTGAAGCAAAAAGCAAATGGCCCAGGGCAAGCCATTTTTAGAGTGTGTCTACATTGGATTCAGAGGTGAGATTGGGTTAGCATACCCATGCTAGCTTTAATCTGCCTAGCACAACTAAAAATACCAGTGAAGATGCATGGGCATAGACCCTGGCACAGGCTAGCAATGCGAATACTTACCCAGGATTCTGAGCGGGCGTGTACAGCCCATGCTAAAGCCTGTGCTACTGCATCTTCACTGCTATTTTTTTTAAACTATTTATTTAGGAAGTTTTTAACAAGTTTACAAATCCTTGTCATGTAAACATCAGAAACAATACAGTCATTACAACAGTTAGCTTTTGTTTAGAGACATTATACAGGAATATAGTCCTCGTGCTGGATTGAGAGCCCTGGAGACTGAACTCTCTCTTTATCCACAGAATAGGAGAGACACAGCAAGCAGCAGTGCGAGCTTCCTGTAGCCACTGCCCCAACCCTGATGCACAAGGGTGAGATGGTAAATCATATGGGCACTTGTCCACCAGGAGCTAGACTGAGATCCATCAGTCCATGTCACAGAAGCTAGCAATATCTGTCAGATGTAAGAAATGTTGGTGACTGAGCTATAATTGTTGGCTATATAGCACAACTCCTGATAACATTGGTAGGAAATTAATTGATGCTTCAAAGCAGTATAAGGCCTTTTCCTTGGGAGTGTAAGGGAGACACAAACATTTGAACAGTCCTTGTTTTATAGACACTTCTAAAATTCATAGTCTTTCACATCACATGCTTGTACATTGAATTAGATATGCTGCCCCTTTCTAGTACCTAAGACTGACCATGCAGTGCAAGCAGAGATTTGTTCCACTTTAACATATAACAGCTTATTCTACCCCTTCTCATTAAACATAAGAGTGGCTATACTGGGTCAGACCAATGGTGCATCTAAACCAATATCCTGTCTTCTGACAGTGGCCAATGACAGACGCTTCAAAGGGAATGAACAGAACAGGGCAATTATCGAATGATTCATCTCCTATTGTCCAGTCTGAGTTTCTGGAAGTCAGAGATTTAACGACACCCAGAGCATGGGGTTGCTTCCCTGACCATGTTGGCTAATAGCCGTTGATGGACCTATCCTCCATGAACTTATCTAATTCTTTTTTGAACACACTTTCACTTTTGGTCTTCACAACATCCCCTGGCAATGAGTTCCACAGGCTAACTGTGTGTTGTGTGAAGTACTTACTTTCATTTGTTTATAAACCTGCTGTCTATTAATTTCATTGGGTGACCTCTGGCTCTTGTGTTATGTGAAGGGGTAAATAACACTTCCTTATTCACTTTCTCCACACCATTCATGATTTTATAGACCTCTATCATATCACCCCATAATCATGTCTTTTCTAAGCTGAAAAGTCAGTCTTTTTAATCTTTCCTCTCATGGAAGTTATTCCAGACCCCTAATCAGTTTTGTTGCCCTTCTCTGTACTTTTTTCTAAAATATCTTTTCAGATAGAATTGGGACAACCAGAACTGCATGCAGTATTCGAGGTGTGGGCCTACCATGGATTTATATGGTGGCATTATGATATTTTATGTCTCGTCTATCCATTTCTTAATGGTTGCTAACATACTGTTAGCTATTTTGACTGCGGCTGCACACTGAGTGGATGTTTTCAGAGAAATATCCATGATGACTACAAGATTTTTCTTGAATGGTAACAGCTAATTTGGATGCTGTCATTTTATCTGTATAGTCGGGATTATTTTTTCCAATGTGCATTACTTTGCATTTATCAACATTAAATTTCATCTGCCATTTTCTTGTCTCATCACTCAGTTTTGTGAGATCCCTTTGCAATTCTTCACAGTCAGCTTTCAACATAACTCTCTTGAATAATTTTGTATAATCTGTAAACTTTGCCACCTTTTCCAGATCATTTATGAATATGTTGAACTGCACTGGTCCCAGCACAGACCCCTTGGGAACACCACTATTTACCCCTCTCCATTCTGAAAACTGACCATTTATTCCTACACTTCCTTTCCTATCTTTTAACCAGTTACTAATCCATGAGAGGACCTTCCCTCTTATGACATGAGTGCTTGCTTTGCTTAAGAGCCTTTAATGAGGGACCTTGTCAAAGGCTTTCTGAAAGTCCAAGTACATTCTATCCACTGGATCACCATTGTCCACCTGTTTATTTACACCCTCAAAGAATTCTAATAGATTCGTGAGGCATGATTTCCCTTTATAAAAGCCATGTTAACGCTTCCCCAATATATCATGTTCATCTATGTGTAAGATAATTCTGTTCTTTACTATAGTTTCAACCAATTTGCCTGGTACTGAAGTTACGCTTACTGGCCTGTATTTGCCAGGATTGCCTCTAGAGCCTTTAAAAATAAATAAATATATAATCAATGTTACGTTAGCTATCCACTGGTCATCAGGTACAGAGGCTGATTTAAGTGATAGGTTACATACCACAGTTAGTAGTTCTGCAATTTCATATTTGAGTTCCTTCAGACCTCTTGGGTGAATACCATCTGGTCCTAGTGATTTATTACTGTTTAATTTATCAATTTGTTCCAAAACCACCTCTACTGACACCTCAGTCTGGGACAGTTCCTCAGATGTGTCATCCAAAAAGAATGACTCAGGTACAGGAATCTCCCTGACATCCTCTGCAGTGAAGACCAATGCAAAGAATTCATTTAGTTTCTCCACAATGGCCTTATCTTCCTTGAGTTCTCCTTTAGCACCTTGATCATCCAGAGACCCTGCTGATCATTAGACAGGCTTCCTGCTTCTGCTGTACTTAAAAAATTGTTTTGTTAGTTTTTGTCTGTTGCTAATTGTTCTTCTTTTTTGGCCTTCCTAATTATACATTTATGCTTGACTTGCCAGAGTTTATGCTCCTTTCTCTTTTCTTCAGTGGGATTTGACTTCCAATTTTTCCAGGATGCCTTTTGCCTCTAACCACCTCTTTTAATCTGCTATTATAGCCATGGTGGCATTTTTTTGGTTCCTCTTACTGTTTTTTAAATTTGGGGTGTACATTTAGTTTGAGCCTCTATTATGGTATATTAAAATAGTTTCCATGCAGCTTGCAGGCATTTCACTCTTGTGATTATTCCTTTTGCATAGGATTGTGTTTGTAGTACTTCAGACTTTATATTCAGACTGTGTGTTGCAGTCAGAAGATAGCTAGCAAGAGAGTTGACTTGATGGATGACCTTAGGGTGGTGCAGACATTAAAGCAGCAGTAGTTCTTCCTCTTGATTAGATAGCTCAGGAGACCTGGGTTCTCTTTCTGACTCTGCTGTTGATTCATTGTATTGAACTGACTCAGTGAAGTTACTTCATTTCTGTATGCCTCAGTGTCCCCATCTGTAAAATGTAAATAATAGTAGCTAACCATTTTTGTAAATCTCTGTGGTCCTTGTAAAAAAAAATGTACTATACAAGTGTCTAGGAGTATCCCTTTACAGAAAGAAGCACTGGTATGTTTTGAGCTACTGGTATTTGAAGTTGGAAAGTGGATTGCATGTTTCACTCATACAGAGCACAAACTGCAGACTTGTATTTCTTTAGGAGGTAGGAGACCTGGGCTTCAGATTTAGATTCCAAAAAAGATACACAGAAATGTTATCTGAAGCTTCTTTTAAAAAGGCCAAAGGCACACAAGGTGGTGTGTGTGGTATACTGTGTAATGAGCAATAAATTGACTTGTTAGACAGCCATGATAGGCATGCTGTGTTTTTAGCCAGGTCACCCAGGGCAATGAGGTAGCCAGCTCTCATATGCTAAGAAGCTTAAAGTTAGCCAGTTCTTGGGTGGAAATTCCCAACCCCTCACCAAAACAAAAAACCAACAACCAAATGCAAGTGCTACAAGAACTAACTCAGTAGATTGTTTTTTCCCCTCTGAGCTTGAACTAATAGGGGCACAATAGGTAATGGTCACTTCTAGTCCATTAAAGAACTCACTACATGTTTGCAACAATTAAGATATTGACCTTGGTGTCCTGGCCAGATTTCACTTTGGTAAACAAATGTCCTGCCAACCTCAGTTCCCCTGTAGTTTCAGAAGAAGTTATTCAGTCCTCTGAAAGCTGTTGTTTTACAGCATTGCAGTACTAATACAGCTGCTTCATTACAATACAGAATAATAATACTTTGTTCTTATAGAGCTTATTTCATAGTAATGAAGGGCTGGAAGGGACCTG
Organism: Emys orbicularis; assembly: GCF_028017835.1. Lineage (NCBI taxonomy): Eukaryota > Metazoa > Chordata > Testudines > Emydidae > Emys > Emys orbicularis. The sequence continues at coordinate 157,990,662 of NC_088685.1, read as the reverse complement.
GAGATGTCATCAAGTCCAGTCCCCTGCACTGAAGCAGGACCAAGTAATCTTGACTATCCCTGACAGGTATTTGTCCAGCCTGTTCTTAAAAGCCTCCCTTGGAAACCTGCTCCAGAACTTAACTATCTTTATGGTTAGAAATTTTTTCCTAATATCTAATCTAAATCTCCCTTGCTGCAAATTAAGTCCATTACTACTTGTTCTCCTTTCAGAGGAAATGGAGAACAATTGATCATGGTCCTCTTTTATAACAGCTCTTAATATATTTGAAGGCTATTATCAGGTCACCGCTCAGATTTCTTTTCTCAAAATGAAACATGCCCAGCATTTTTGAATTTTTTTGCTCATAAGATATTTAGAAAATCTGCCCTAACATTTGTTGCTCTCTTCTGGGCTCTCCCCAGTTGTCTACTTCTTTCCTGAAACGTCTTGCCCAGAATTGAACAAAGTACTCCAACTGAGGTCTCAACAGTGCCGAATAGCGTGGGACAGTTACCTCCTGTGTCTTACATATGGCACTTCTGTTAAAACATGCCAGAATGATATTAGCCATTTTTGCAAGTGCATCGCATTGTTGACACTCATTCAGTTTGTGATCCACTATAACCCCCAGGTCTTTTTCAGCAGTACTACCACTTAGCCTGTTATTCCCATTTTGTAGTTTTGCATTTGATTTTTCTTTCCTAAGTGAAGTGCATTGCACTTGTTTTTATTGACTTTCATCTTGTTGATTTCAGACCAATTCCCTAATTTGTCAAAATTATTTTGAATTCTGATCCTGTCCTCCACAGTGCTTGCAAACCCCCCACCCCCAGGTTGGTATCATCTGCAAATTTTGTAACCATACTCTCCATTCCATTATCCATGAAAATATTGAATAGTATCAGACCCAGGATTGTCCCATTCAAGACCCCACTAGGTACACCCTACCAGTTTGACAGCAAGCCATTGCATTGATAACAACTCTTTGAATATAGGTTTTTTTAGGTTGGTTTGGCATGATTTGTTCTTGATGAATCTGTGCTGGCTATTCCTTATAACCCTATTATCCTCTACATGCTTACAAATTCGTTGTTTAATAATTTATTCCAGTATTTTTCCACATATCAAAGTTACGCTGACTGGTCTATAATTTCCTAGCCCTCTTTGTTCCCCTTTTTAAAGACAGGTGGTATGTTTGCTCTTTCCCAGTCCTCTGCAACCTCTCCCATGCTCCATGAGTTCTCACAGATAATTGCTAGCAGTTCTGAGATTGCTTCAGCTAGTTTCTTAAGTACCTAAGGCTGCATGTCATCAGGCCATACTGACTTGAATATATGTAACTTATCTAAATATTCTTTAGACTATCTTCCCTATTTTTGCTTATGTTCATTCCCCCTTGTTGTTAATATTAATTGTGTTGAGTTTCTGGTCACCATTAATCTTTTTAGTGAGGACAGAAGCACAATAGGCATTGGCCACATCAGCTTTTTTGATTTGTCATCACTTATTAGCTCTTCTTCCCCACTAAGTAGAGGATCTACAGTTTTTCCTTCATCTTTCTCTTCCTCCTAATGTATTTAACAAACCTCTTCCTCTTTCCTATTATGTCTCTTGCTAGCTGTAACTCATTTTGTGCCTTAGCCTTTCTGATTTCATCTCTAGATCTCAAAGCACTTTATGAAGGAGGTCATTATATCCTCATTTTACAGATGGTGAAACTGAAGAACAGAGATGGTAAATGACTTTCTCAAAGTCACAAAGCAAATTGATGACAAAAACAGGAATGGCACCCTGGTCTTCTGACTCCCAATCTGGTGCCCCAGGCCCATCCATGCTATGTTCCTGCTTTGCAGCAATGAGTGAAGTGAATCCAATAGACAGCAGGCCAGGTTCCGCTCTGACCCACCTGTGTAAATCAGGATTATCTCCATGGAAGTTAATAGAGTTTAACTGCTGGCATAGCTCTGGATTTACTAGTAATATTTGGGAGGTACTCACTAGTATAAATGAGAGCAAAATTTGACTCTCAGTCTGGCCTTTTCTTTAGGCCCTTCTGCTTGCAAGGTGTTATAACTGATATGGTAAAATAAGGATACTTAAAGCAGGCTAGAAGATTGATATGTTTCTTTAGAATAATTTGACACACTTGCTGACTAGGATGTAGGGTATATGGTAACTAAAGTCTTAAACAAGGAATGTACCTTAATACACAACGCCAGTACCACCATTATCATCAGTTCTACCTTATGGTGGCCAAGTTGCCCCATACATCAGAACATACATTGTCTGGGTGTCTGAAGGGGAATTATCATTAGGCTATAAAATCTTGCAGTGAGCTCAGCACTAACTAAAAGCCATTACTGTCTAAACACTGTTTGGCTCATATGAAATGAGCTGATGATTTTCCCAGTAAATGGTGGTTCACAGCACAGTTGGCCTCCTTGTTGGTACTCTCTGCTCTCGGGGAGGAGGGGAGAGAGAGGCAATGATTGATCAGGACAACTGACGCTAAATTATCTTCCAACTCCTAGAGGTATGATGCCTCCACGTCATAGGTTAGGCATGCTGGCAGGATGGTATAGCAGAAGCTCGCACTGTTTGCAACCCTTTGCTGTTCCTGAGCTTCAGAGAAAGCACCTCAATCTTCAGGGCTGTCAGGGTAGCAGAAAATTTGCACACAATTAAAAACCCATGGCATGTATTGTTTGACATACCACATTTTTCAGAAGTACAGCAACACAGACTGTAGGAATTCAACTCTTTTTTTCTAAAGTATCAGCTCTTCTCCCCCCCCCCCCCCCCCCCACACACACACAAACACTGAAAATGCCTTGAGAACTGTACCTAACGTGGACTGTTGGGCATTAGGAGAAATGAGAAGCTGCTCTAACATAATGAACACACTATGGTGACCAAGACTGAGAAGGTAAGAAAGGGCAGAACTGCTAATTCTCTGTCATGATGCTATGCACTGCTGGGAACGTTCTTATATTTGCAGTGGGGTGGAGTGGGTAATCCATTAGGTCTTTTGTATCTCTAACTTCCATGATTCTATGGCCATGTGATTGGGATCCCAGCAGACACTGCAGTAGGATATGGAAAAGAGGGTAATGCAGCAGTCTTAATTGACTTATTTTCCTTCTCTCTAGGATCTTCTTCTGGCTCCAAAATGGCCCTACAGGGTTCCTTCAACTGTTGGAATGGAACAGTAATCAAACTGGGGCAGGCATGTGATTTCATCAGGGACTGCGCAGAGGGAGAGGACGAGGGAGATATGTGCAGTGAGTAAATTCTGACCCCCAGTTTACATCCTTTCACCTCCCTTCTGAAAAATGGGAGCCAGATGTTGCTTCCCAAATCACAGGAGCTTTGAATGAACACATGAAGGCTAATAGCCAGAGAAACAACAGCCTTGTACCCACCTTGCCTCAGTGACTACTGCCAGTCATCATCTAGCCCCCTCTCACTGGGGCAAACTGCAGTCTGTAATGGCCACTCATCATTGGCAAGGGGGTTGGACCTGCTGCCTTTCCCTGCAGCCCCAGTCCCTCCCCTGGCCTTTAGCCAGGCCTCAGCCTGGGAACTCGCCTGGCCTGAGCTCCCCAGCTCTGCCTGCCCTTCCCCAGCACTGCTCTGCTTGAGGTACCCTGTGCTCCCAGGCAGCTAGACCCTTCTTACTCCAGGGCTGGAATGAGACTGTGCCTCCCTTAGCTCTTATATCAGGGCCAGCTGTGGCCTGATTGGGTGTGGCCACAGCTGTGGCTGCTACTCAGCCAGCCTCCCTCAGCTGCTCTCACGCCTTTTCTCCTAGGAGCAGAGTAACTGCCCGGCATACACTATCACACAACTGGGGGTGGGGAGGAATAGCTATACAGGTGTGAAAAGTGCGTATTAACCCCACTTTATAACAGAGGATGTGACCTGTCTGAGGTCACAGAATGAGTCTGGGAAAGAACCTACCTTTCCTGACTCCTAGTCCTATGCTTTGACCACTAGTCAGTCCTTCCTCCCAAAAATATCTCTGTTTGCTCTTCCTCCTTTTCCTTATTTAAATAGCCATTCCTGGGCAGTCTGTAGTCTAAGGCTATGCCTATGCTACAACCTAAGGGTGGGATTCCGCTGCTCACGTACACATACTCGCACTGGCTCTCCTTGAGCTAACACAAGTATAAAGAGCAGCGTAGTCATGGTGGCACGGGTAGCAGCAGCAGAGGCACAGCTGAACCATCCCAAGTAGAAACCCACTTGAAAACCAGCGGTTATGTACTCGGCACAGCTTAGCCATGCCTCCATTGCTCCTACCTATGCAGCGATCTATGCTCATTCTAGCTCAACGAGAGCCAGTGCAAGTATGTGTATATGAGATGGGGATGCACACCCCTAGCTCACAGTATAGACGCAGCCCTATGATGACGCATTTTGAAATAATCAGTTTCTTGAGTTTGCCTTAAACTTCTACATTCCTGAATATTTCACCGATGGTTGTACTGTTCCAGAGACCTCTATATAATGGGCTCTGTGATACATGGTCTTCTTTTTAGTTGTTACTGTAGTAAGACAAATCCTAGATAAATCTGCGACCTCATGCATTGTATCTACCGCAGTTGACTCTTCTCAGCCTTTTAAAGAGATGTCAGTGCTAATGAAAGGTGCTGGATTGACAGTCCTGGAGACTGAATACTTCTGCTTCTCCACAAAACAGGTACATCAAGGGCAGCAAACGGGGGAAGCTTCTCCTGTGCTGCCCTGTATGTACCTCAATCCTGACTTGGAGGGAACCAGCTCTAGGGCCAGGCTGAACGACATACTTTTGCTGGCACAACTATGTCAGTCAGGGTGTGATGAGCTGTGATCCCTGACCAATCTAGCAGTGTTGGTAGAAGTCTCTAGTAAAAACAACAAGGAGTCCTTGTGGCACCTTAGAGGCTAACAAATGTATTTGGGCATCCGCTTTCGTGGGCTAGATATAGTGGCGAAACTGCACGTTTGCCAGTATAGTTCACTTCACTTCTGGGGAACTGGACTAAGCTATGCTGGCAAAAGTGAAACTTTGCCCATATAAGCTCTGTCCACACTTTGCATGCTTTGCCGGTATAGTATACTGTATTCCTACGCTGGCAAAGTGATCCTACTGTATATCTAGCCTAGGAGTAACATGGGAGACCATGGAGAATTCCACCCTCTTTACTGCTAGCAAGTGTGCCAGTCAAATCAATGGTGTCATAAATTTTTATGCAATGTATAACTGGCATCTGAACTAGGAGCACCAACATAGCTCTTATAGGCTACCAAACAGCTTTTAAACGGTTAACTTTTGACATGACCACTAGAGTTTTTACCATGTAAGGTGAAATTTGTTAGTGAGCCTCCCAGCCCGGGTAGAGAGACTCTCACTAGTTCAGCTCAAACTAGGGCCCTAAAAATAGCAGTGTATAGATGTTATAGATCCAGCGGAGACCTGGACTAGCTACCCCAGCTCAGACCCAGGGCTCAGGTGGGCTTGAGAGCCTGAGCTGCCATCCAAACTGCGGCTACATCTACACTACGGGGGGGGGGGGTCGATTTAAGATACGCAAATTCAGCTACGCGAATAGCGTAGCTGAATTCGACGTATCAGATCCGACTTACCCTGTTGTGAGGACGGCGGCAAAATCGACTGCCGCGGCTCCCAGTCGACGGCGCTTACTCCCACCTCTGCTGGTGGAGTAAGCGCGTCGATTTGGGGATCGATTGTCGCGTCCTGACGAGACGCGATAAGTCGATCCCCAAGAGATCGATTTCTACCCGCCGATTCAGGCGGGTAGTGTAGACCAGGCCTCAAACAACCACACAATTTTTAGCATGCTAAAAATTTAGCAATTTTGAGTCTGTCTACTTGGCATGGGAGGCTCACTCCCAGCGGTTCACAGCAAACAGGTTTTCATAATAACATTATATGTAGCGTCACTGCTGACCTGAAGCAGATTTGAACTGGCAACCTAGATAAAGCTGTTTTTCACATTACCGATCTCCTGATCCATCCAGTCCCTTCTCTGAAACACTGCATTAAAATTAAAATGCACTTAAAAAGTCTCACTTACAGATCTCAAAAAATCCCCCTTTGTCTAAAACCTTCAAGCGTAGCTTTAAAAAAAGTAATGGGATTTTTATTGTATTTTAATATTTAATTAAAAACAATAAATGGTGACAATTAGAATTCTTTTTACCACTGACTATATTTCACTTAACTTCTAGCAGGAAGTTACATTACTTACCCAGCCCAATAAATGGATCGTCTATATATGTGTTTTATGTCTTGTATCTGCTGTGCATAAATTCCTGTCTGTACTGTTAGGAGCATTGTAGTGTGGGAAGTAGAGCTGTACCAGCTGTTATTATGATCCAAGAACCATCCTTCTGGAATAGGACAGACCTATGGGAGCATGCTTATTGTTTCTCTGACAAGGAGGATGCACCTGTGGCTGGCCAGAGGCACTAGCCAGAGCATGCACACACTAGCTGGGGGGGGGGGGGGGGGGGGGTTGGTTGTGCTCCTAGCTGCCAGATCCCACACCATGGTGGGTCAGCTGGCTGAGCAGCCAGTGCCCCTCTCCCAGTGACATGAAATGCATACACCATATATGGCTCATTTCACCCACCATTGAAATGTCAACATCTATAGTCAATGGAGTTATGCAGTCAGAGAATTTGGCCCACTATGTCCAGCTGAAAATACCATGAGAGTAAAACATGATCAGATTATAATTAACTACCTTAGAAATTAGCCAAGACGTCTGAGTTCCCATTTCCAGCTCTTGGGGAGAAAATAATAGACAATTTTGAGTTTGACCACAACATAATATTCTGAAAGACAGCATCCTCAGTAAAACTGTGACCCTTCATTCTAGGGTGTGAGAAGAGTGCCACCTCTAGAGTCACTTCCTTCAGTACCTAGGTTTCCAATGGTGTGATGGGCTGCCTGGCCTTCTGAAAAACCTAGTGGTTCGCGCACCTGACTTCCAGCTCTTTGCCTTCTCTAAAAGCACACTAGATGTGCCTGTCCCTGACCCTAACCTGGGAATCTTTGGATTTTCAGCTGGGCCTCAGCCCCCAAAAGGGATGTGGTAGGGGGAATGCGGCCTTCCATCTCCACCAGGTCCCAGTCCAGGGCCAGGTGGGAACCAACACTGGAAGGGTCCTCCATACAGCGAGTCTGATTGCTGCTCTGGGCTACTTCCTACTTATATGACCCTTTAGTTTGGGGCATGGCCCCTGAAGTCCAGTCAGTCACTTAAAGAGTCAAAAGGAGCAAGGATTTGCTGGTTCTCAAAGGGGGTGATGGTTGGAGAAGGTACTGCCTATGGGCCTTACCCACTCTGTGGTCCCCTCTCAGACTCCGCCTGCTGTCTGGCTTCCTGAAGAAGGATTTCTCTCTCCTGCAACCTGTCCACCCCTGTGCCTGGGCTTCTCAGTGCCTTTTAACCCACTCCTCCAGCTAGAGCATGTTCAGGAGGCTACCTGAGCCCACTCTTGCCTTTTAGCCCCTTCAGGCCCAGTGTAAGGTTTGTATACCCCATCACAATTGGGTTCTCCAATCTAAGTACTGACCAAGCCCACCCCTCATGAGTACTAGTCCATTCAGTTCTATTATTCAATTCTCTGCTGTTGCAGAGCTGCCCTGACCATATGGGACATTGCCTATTGTTGGCATAAGATTATTTTGCAGAACAAAAAACAATCAAACATTTTACACATCAATTACATCAGTTTATCAGACCAACACACAATGTACCAAATCTTTTTCAGCATTAAGGTTGTCATTTAGTCCTGATAACTTAAACACTTTCATCAATGTTTTTAAGCATGGGGAAAAAATGAATCATTGTTGTAGGTTGTTGGGTTTTTTGTTTTATGTTTTCCCCAAGCATTGCTGCCACATACACAAAAGAACTGGCAGAAAGGGTCAAGCCAAATTAACAACTGATGGTTTCTCTCTTTATGAAGTTCAAAGTCTTGTGTTTTTCTACTGTTTCTTTTGGTTTTGAAGATACTGGTTTTGCCTTTTCTTGTTTTTCTTTTGTGTTTTGTTTTGTTCTTTTCCTGGCTCAAAATGATCCCTAAAGTCTGCTGTCTGTTAACACCTCTTTACTTATTAATGGCCAATGAAAATGTCATGATGGTTCTGCTACATACAGCCAATTAGTCTTTGTAGAATAAGTAGAATCAAGGACCCCTGGAGAAAAGAAATGTTGCTGTTTGATTTTTAATCAAACAGTCTTGCAGGGAAAAGAGACCCCCCTCAAAGAAGCATAAATGGAATCAGATGCCAAATCATGGTGGTTTGGGGTCATATGTAACAGACTGGCAACAGTGTGCTTGTAAAGGAATTTCCCCTACTGAATATTGGTTTCTCCCCCAGTTATCTTGTGATCATGTTAGGATTACTTGAGCTAGGGGGATCCTACAAGACCACCTTCCTGTGATTGCAGGGGAACCTGGATGTATATAATCAAGCTGGTTTGTCTTTTGTTCTCTCTATTTTGATAGTATTGTTGGGGGGGCGGAGGGAAGGGGTTGAAGCTCTGCATTTGTGGCCGTCACAGGGATCATGGCGGGGGAGTGAAAGAAGTAGAAGAACAAATTAAGATTTCAGGGAGTGGACCATCCTATGTCTTCACTGGCAAATTCATACACAAGGATTGGAAATTGCTGTGAAGACAGCCCCTGGCCCCCTGATTTAATACAGCCATATAGGTAATGTGGCTGCTATGATGCGAGACTGAGATGAAAGGACAAATTCTCTTCTGGCATAAAAATTGACACAGCTTTGTTTTACAAAAGCAAAGACTTTATCTCCAGTAGTTTAGATCTGTACTTTTTCGGTGCAGGAGGTGTTGGGGTTTTGGTTTAAGAGCATCCCTCATATCAGAGTGCTGTATATGAGTGGTTCCACAGGTGAGGGAATAGCAAATCAAAGGCTGAAGATGCTCTGATGCCAGATGAGCTAACCCTATTATGTGTATTATGGATTATGATGTATGGACTGCAGTTACACACCTGAAAACTCTTGGGTGGGGGGAACAATTCCCAAGGGTAACATCACCCTGTGACTGATCGAAACTCTCCCCCATTCACAACGTAGCCCTAATACCTGAAGAGGGAGTCACTCTGAAGTTTGAAAAGCAGCTGCTCTAGGAGAAGCAGGAGAGGAATTGGAGAGAAGGGAAAAACATTATTTTAGATTCACATTCCTGTGTTACCAAATAAAATATTATATGGCTCAAGTCCCATTTCAGGCTCTGGTGACTCAAACTCCACTCTGTGTGTGGGTGGAGGAATGTGCATTTATGTCTGTGGGGGGATGAGTATTCCTAGCATCTAGACTAGAAATGTGTATTTCAAGTTTCAGTCAGAGTGAGCAAATGACTGCAAAGCATAGGAAATTCTACTGGGCCCCATATACTATCCAGCTGAAAATCTGTGAGGAAAACCAGCTGATTCATCTGTGCATTGGTGATGGATATGACTCAACAGAAGCTACCCAGAGAAGAAATGGTGTGGTGGCATGTCGCCATGCAATGCTCTCTGTAAAAGTGCCCTACCTTCTCCTGTCTTGCATAAACCTTTGCTAAGTTACAAACCTTTCTCCCCCTCTTTACATTGAAAGGGTTACATCTGACAGAATTCCGATCTCCACAAGTTATGATCTCAAAAAAGTCATTTGGCATTACAAGAAAATCTTTTTTTTTGTTTACTGTGGTGAAAGGGATAGTTACTTTTTGCACTTCATTTCTGATGGAATTTGGCAGACCAAGTAGTAATGAAAAACATATATGTAGGCAGCTACAGTGTTAAGCATCTATCAGATGCTTTAAGTGTTATCACATTTAGATGCTCCTTTGACCCAGGATCTGAAACTTCCTTCCATATCCAGTAAAGGTTCATAGATTTTTATTTAGGGCCAGAAGGGGCAATAATGATCATCTAGTCTGTGCTTGTGTATAGCACGTGACATAAGATTTCACCTGTAATTCCTGCATCAAGCCCTTTGAGTCAGAGCATAACTTTTCTAAAGACATCTGATCTTGATTCAAAGATTTCAAGTGATGGAGAATCCACCACATCCTTCCATAAGTTGTTCCAAAGGTTAATTATTGTTGCTGTTAAAGGATGGGATATGTGGGTTAAAATCAGAAACCCCTGAACTTTTTACCTACTTCTCAAACCAAACCTGAACCATTCTGAAAGTTTGAAAATACTTAGAGAAGGACCAAGCTGTCATCACTACATCCTTCTTCTTAGATGGAGAGGTCCCAACATGGCCTCTACTCCCTCTCAGAATCCCTGTAACCTGCCACTCTCCTCTTTTTCACAGTAGGCAGCATACGCTGGTCCCATTCTGTATGTCTATTCTGCAATGTAAGCCCGGGGGTAGTGGGACTCAAGTCAGCTGACTCATATCATCTACACTGTTTCTTAACCCTATGTTAAGACTTTTTCTTGTATCTGGGGCTCTAACGTCCACATTGTACTGACCCAAGTCAGACAACCATATCCGAGAGCCCCTAGCACCCTCCCGAAATGTGGCAGCTCTAGCCATATGACTGATGCACTGTGAAAAAATGTAATTCCCCACCCTGTATATTTGAACGACGTGCCAACACCGCCTGCTGAGCAGTCATTTTGCTCTGTGTGCTCCCACCTACCAGAGCCAGCAACATGGAGAACTTTTGAAGAATTTCTCTTGCCTGCGCTTTTGCTCTTGTGTCAGGAAACTGGCAGAGCATCCGTGGGAGCTGGTGGACAATTTGATGGTGGCTTCTGACCCACCGAAGGTATCCAATGGATTTCATGATGGAGGAGGAGGAGGAATACCCTGACATGGCAGACTCTCACTGGCAGATGCTGCTCAGTGCAGTTGGCATAGCCGCTGTGTAGAACAGTGCATCTGGTGCAGGACCACAAGCACAGACTGGTGTGATCACATGGTCGTGCAGACCTGGGATGACCAGCAGTGGGTCCAGAACTTTTGCATGAAGAAAGCTACATTTCTGGAGCTTTGTGAGCAGCTTGCCCTGATCCTCCAGCATAAAGAGAGACACCTGAGGACACCCTTGCCAGCCCAGAAGCAGCTTGCTATAAATGTCTGGAAGCTGGCTACCCCAGACTGCTACAGGTCCGTTGCCAACCAGTTTGGGGTTGGAAAGTTGATTGTAGAGAAATTCGTGGCAGAGGTATCTGAGGCAGTCGGATGTGTGGTTTATCCCAAGGTGTTGGGCATTAGATATTCCACAGGTAACTGCTGACTTCGAGAGAATGGGGTTTAACTGTGCCGGGGTCATTGATGGAACTCATACCCATAGTTAGCTCTCCTCAAGGAGCACATGAGTACATAAACCACAAAGGGTGGTACTCCATTGTTATAGTGGACCACAGAGGCAGATTTATGAACATCAACGTAGACTTGAAAGTTCACAATGCCAGAGGTTTTTCATCGCTCAGGATTCTACATTCCTGGACAGGCTGTGACATTATTCCCACCAGATGATTTGACAAACAGAGTTACAATCCCCACCATTATTCTCAGGGACCTCGCGTGCCCCTTTTGCCTTGTCTTATGAAATCGTACCCTGATTTCAGAGGCACTGGGAAAAGGTTTAACTACATTCTCAGCAGATGTAGAATGGTGATTGAATGTGATTTTGGCAGATTAAAATACATGTTGGAGATGTCTACAGACCCATTTGGATGTCATCAATGCTGTCCATATTACTGTGGCTTGCTGTGCTTTTCACAAACTTTGTGAAGCCAGCAGTGAGCCATTTCCCCCTGGATGGTCCATGGCAGCGACAGGACGATGAATTGGTACACTCAGCCAGCACATACAACTACCACTGCGGGAACTGGTTGCAACAGGGCAACAGAAGTCGGGGATTCTTTGTGTTCTCACATTATGGATTTGCATGGCCCAGTGGAAGACGGGGAATAGTACCTGTATGAAAATGCTTACGGGGAGAATGGGACTAATTAAATTTTGGGGTGTGTGGGGGGGAATTTAGTGCTTGAGAGGTGTGTGAACTTAAGTTTCATGCAATTTAATTATGAATGACATGATGAATAATGAGTTGGCGGGGGAGCAGCATGGGTTTATGTATAGAATTTATTGAAATGTGAATTGCTGTACCTGGGTAAATAGAGAAATAGTGTTTGCTTGCTACTGCAGAATTTCTCCTGCTCATGTTTTTAGCTTTATTATCTCAACTCATGATTGTAACAAGTGATGAGTGATAGCACTAACATTTCTTGATGACCTAAAAGGCTTTATTTGTAAACCGGTATTAAAACAGTACAACAGTCACCCAGTGCTGGATAGGCTAGCTGCCTTTACAACACCCAAAAACAAGTACCAGAAGAACATTTAAAAAAAAAAATGCTGGGAGCAATGCAAATTCAGCCCAACCCCCCTACTGCTACATGTCCCCTGTTCTCTTTCCCTTCTTTCCCCATTTTCCATGTACTTGGTGCTGGGAGAGGGGAGTGAAGGTATCCACAGGAAAGAGATTCAAGAAGGAAGGCTGCATGGAGTTTAATTACCCTGTCCAGCCACTCATGGGGCCTGAAAGCATGGACCACCTGGACATGGAGTTGTTCAAGCTACTGCATGCCTGAGGGTATGCTACAGGGGGATCAGGCCATGCTTTTGGGGAGGCAGCAGGAGCTGGTGCTCTTGCAGCCATGATGGAGATGAGTTGCTGAAATAGGTCTCTATTGAGATCTGTCCTCCTACCTTAGCCATGGTTCCTGTTTCAGAAACTGGTTTACAAGCACCTGCTCCCTCTCTGAACCCCTGTCCTCCACCTAGGCGGCTAGCCTCAGCCTGCCCTCCTGCCTCTCAGCTTAGCCTCATTCCAGTAGTGTATCCCTCTGCTTCTGGTACAGGACCACTGTTGAGACCCCTCAGAAACACCGACCATAACTTCATCACAGAAACGCTTCCTTTTGGAATGATCCGGGAAGGTATATTGGGCCAGGGACTGAGTTCTTGATGAACAGCAGGCAGTAGAAATTGAGGGGCCTGAAATAGGACAAGAAACAAAAGGTTATTGTCTAAAGTAGCTTTATGGAGGAGCACAGAATTAATTCTTGTGGAATCTCAAGGACATAAAATGTTACATTTCAAAACTGCATCACTATATATTGTGATGAGGATGCTTCAGTCCACATATTCTCTCTGGACGCATCTGGTTAAGCGCAATTGCAAAAGTGCAGAGACAATGTGCTATGTTTAAAATTACAACCTCTTTTCAGTTTTATTCAAATTGCATAACTACTTGGCATACTAGGGGGCAGAATAGTGTCCTTGCTACAAAAGGCTTTTTCTATCATTTCTGGCCTTTCACATTTTGGAAGACATAACTGTTCTTGGGGTGCCCTTTTTTGGCAAAGGGAGATGTTATTCCAAGCTGCTGGTAGGGAAACCTGCAGTGTGTACAGCAGAAGCATTCAAACGTGGTGCTGTGGGTGGAGTAGGCTAGTCAGCTATAGAGGAGGGCCTGGAAATATGCCCTTCCCTACAGTGTGACTGACTATCTGGAGTTCCGGCTTCAGGAAAAGTTTGCAGCTATCAGCAACCACAATTGTCACATTCCATGAGGGAATTAGCAGGATGCTCTGTTAGCTTCCACATGGCTTAGTCTGTTATTACTGCATGCAAACACTCAGATCTTTATAGCTTTCCTCCTCTTCACACCTAGCACAGTTCTGGACAAAAACAGACACCCCACTCACACTTGGGAGAAGTGATTTTGTGACCCGCAGACTGCATGGACTATCTCTAACTGAAATGGATTAGATTTGGAAATAGAAAACTGTTTCCCAAACGCACACACTGAGTTCAATGTTTCCAGGCTGCTCCACAGACTGTGGAGTGATTACAAAGCTGTCAATTTCAAGCTCTTACTACTGCAAGGAAAACATGAATGACCCTGGAAAACATGAATGATCCTAGCAAACATCTGTGACTCTGCAGTGAAAATACTCTTTAAAGCTGTTTTTTAAAGTTTCAAAGTCCCAGGTGCCATTTTGAACTCTGTGTGGTGGAGGGGGGAGAAGGAGGTGCCAAGGTGGCATGATATAATCTGCCTTTAGCGGATACATGCTGGTAGCTGGGGCTTCTCATAATTTTTGCAGTGCTTCTTAGAGCAGAAATCTCTCCCATTACTGTAATAATAAACTATATTGGAGTCAGAAAGTTACCAGGCTCTGGAGCAGCTTCTGTCTCCACTGGGTTTGCTGCAGGCTCACCAGCAGAGTGTTCTTCAGGATGGGATGGGATCACACAGCTCTTCCAAGTAGGGACCTAGAATTTGCTTTTGATCCTTATCCACAACCTCCTCTGGGACTGGTTTCATAAACAGAGTCACTTCATATTCCTCACTGGAGCCTGCTGCTGGCTCCCATCAGTCTCCTGGCTGGATTCAGGGGCTAGCCCAGCACCATCCCAACTGAGCAGGTCATCATGAACCATGGTTGGGCACAGTGCCTAGCACCTGGTCAAACTCCTCATCAAATGGGCATGGTGTTGGTGAGTTGCCCGAGGTGCGGTTCTTGTCCCTGGTTGTCTGGTACTCACTTTTAAGCTTCTTAATACGCTCCCTGCACTGGTCACTAGTCTGGAAAAACTGCAAAGCTGCCAGCTTTTTAGCTATCTGCTGGTACGCATGATCATTCCTGGTGCTTTTGCTGAAGGCCACAGTTTTATTGGCCTTGCACCAGAGATTCACCAAAATATGGCTGTGTGCCCAAGACCATGAAGCAGCACGCTTTGCAAAAGGCTTGTTCAGTCCGGTCTCCATTGCAAACCCAGGAGGTTCTCCAGTGGTGAGCTGCAGCTGAACGCCGAGGGACATGGGTGGTGCATGAATCCCTCATGCAGGGAGGCTAGCCCCTGGCCCTGCCCTCCTCCCCCCCTCGCAGCCAGAGGAGCCCCACCCCAGCTGCCCTGAGTCCCAGGCCATCCTGGCCGGGCTGTCCAGCCAGAGCACTGGGCAGCCCCAGCCCCAGGGTGGCCCACCCTAGCCCCAACCGCCACCCGCTTCGGGGGAGAATCTTAGCAAAGATGGGAAGAGGAGCAGTCTGGGCTGGGGCCATGGGGGAAGAATGGGACGCAGGAGGGGGCCTCGGGGTGGCGCATGGGCGGGGCCACGCCTAGCTGTTTGGGAAGACTTGGCATCCTCTGGCCTACGATACCCCCCGCCCATGCCAAAGGGGGTGGCTTCTGTTTTCAGTTGTCGATTGGAGATTGTTGGGATAGAGAGTGTGACGTTGCACTCTATATAATTTTATGAAATATGCTAATGAGTATTAATATAATGTAACTGGAATACGCTTTATGCAAAAGGTCTCGTGTAAGGTATCATTATAAAGCTTATAATCTACTGAGTGTGGTCATCCTATTTGTATAGATGTATCACTCTTGTATCTGAAACTAGAAATATAAAATATAACTCTGAGGCCTATTGTAATTATGCAAAGTGTGGGCCATTAATGGTGGTTTGGAATCTTGATGGCTCCCATTAACCAGAACAATTGTCTGTAGATGGCTCTGTTTTACTTGTAAGTCTTCCTGTATATGTGTGTGCAGGCAAGTGGGTAATGAAGTCTTACAGTGACATGTGATCATGTCACCTGAACTGGAATCCATCTTTAACCTGGTGCTTTTCCATTGAGAAGAAGGGGATGGAAACCCAGAGGGACAATGGATTCCCACCTTATGCAAAAGATATATAAGTGGGTGGAACAGAACAAAGTGGGCAGCCATCATGAGAAATCCCCTAGCTCCCACCTGAGCTGGAACAAGGGCTGTACCAGGGGAAAGGATTATGCCCAGACTAGGAAGGCGTCCAGTCTGTAAAAGAAACTTATTGAAACATCTCTGAGGGTGAGATTTTATCTGTATTCAGTTTTATTACTGTATTAGGCTCAGACTGGCATGTCTGGCTCAGCAAGACAGGGTGCTGGAGTCCCGAGCTGGCAGGGAAAGCCGGGGCAGAAGTAGTCTTGGCACATCAGTTGGCAGTTCCCAAGGGGGTTTCTGTGATCCAACCCATCACAGAGAGAACTAAGGAAGTCAGTCCATGAAATTGTGGGATATTTCTGGTGGACTCCTAGGGCATGAGTACACTGCAAAGCAATAGGGCTGGAACCCTGGGTCCTAGCTTGACTCGTGCTTGAACCCTGCAGGTCCTGAGACACTGGGACCAAGCCCTGAGTTAGCACAATTTCAGTGTAGAAACAAAGGGGGTTAGGTTTGCGCCCGAGTTTAAGCTCAAGCTTACGTTGCAGTGTAGACATACCCACTGAGGTTTGAACCTTTTGATGTTTACCTGTCTCTAATACTATCAAACACAATAGGTTTCACCAACCCGCATAAAACTCCTGCTCTCCTTAATCAGGCAGAACTCTCACTGAAGTCAATGTGAGTTTTGCCTAGCTAAGAAGTTCAGAAATGTGCACTGTGTATGTGGATATTGCCTTTTCAGTCCAGAAATGTTTTTTTCTCCTCTGTGCAGTGCACAGAGCCCTCACTAATCCGGGTAATGCTAATGAGAGCCTGCTGTGTGGTAACGTATTTAGAGTGGCTCTATCCTGAAAGCTTTCCATGGAATTGCAATAAATGGGTTCCATTGCTTTTCTACATATATGAAGCATTAAACAATAGTAGTTGAGAATGTAGCACATCTAGAGTGCAGGACATTCAGCAATTCATAATGACATATTTGAGGAGGAGGAAAGAGATGTACTGTGATAGTAATAGCTTTTATTATACATCTCTATTTCTATTATACATCACAATGAGCTGAACTACAGCTTTTTCTAGCCTCCAGGCAGAGTTTGTTGCTTAGATGTCTCCCCCACTGCTTGGGCTTGTTTACAGCATCCCAGACAGGAAAATGCATTCAACCAGACACCACACTGAGTTGTTAAAATAGGAATTCAGGGCACACCTGGTTCTGTCATTTTATTCAGATCCCAGCCTGAGGCTGAGATGATGAAATAATCAAGTTCTATAGATCGGTAAAACACAGTGAAGGTTCTGTCGTCTTAGCCTAGAGAGTGTAGGGAAGGCTGCACAAATTTGGAGACTTTAAAAGGCAAAAACTTAAATGTGCTTTTAAAGGTTTGGTTTATGGTAGATTAGATGGCTATGGGATAAGGAGATTTTTTCACTTCCACTGTAGGTCACAGGTTCAAAGCTAGCCCCAGCAGTCCCTCTTGAAAGCCATAGACATGTGATGACTGTTGGTGGCCTAAGTGGAATGAGTTGGTGATTCTCAGTCCAGTTCCTACCTAAAAAATCAGATGTTCACATCGCAGACACAATCATCACAGCAGTGACTAACTGGCCTCCTGAAGAGAGACCAAGAACTGAATAGGTCATGGACTCTGAGCTACCCTTTTAACCTATCTAGGTCAGCAGTGAGGCACTTTGGGAGAGCAGAGAAGTTTAGGGCCTAATCCTGTGAGGAGCTGAGTGTCCTGTGATCCTGATGGAGTGAATGGGCATTGACAGTGCTCAGCATCTTGAATGATAGGCCTCTTGTACAGTTGTTGACAAGATGATACTTCTTGAATAAACAGAAAACTTTGGGAGTGGAGTGAGGAAACGGTCTTTTAAACTACTCCTGCAAATGAAGAAGTGAAGGATTTTATTAAATCTTGTGGAGCTCAGATACTGCAGTGATGAGGGCCATACATGAGATAGGCCCCTTTAAATAAATACACATGAGAAGATAGGCAGTTTCGGTTTCATGGCTGTCACTTTTGTTTTTTAAATTGCCCTTCACAGCTCCCCAATCACTAGCAGGATTATGTGAGCTATATTGAAATCACATTTTCAAACAACATAATGGAGAATCCATCCTTCCTTCACTTTCTTGCCAAGATACGTATTCAGGATCCTGTGTTTCTCTTGCAAGAGTTAATGGCACTGCCAGTGACCTTTAGCAAATCACTTCCCTGTGACTCCTTGCTCCGCATTCAGTGTCTGTGGGTGTGTCTTCCCAGCACAATTAGCTGGAGTTGTAACTTGAGTATTACCCCTAATTCGTCTCCACATACAAAAATCTCAACGTGTAGTTTCAGACCTAACGGTCCCAGTGGAAGCGGTAAAGGAAGAACCCAAGACAGAGGTCCCAGATCTCAAAGCTTTGCAATGATAATGGATGATAAAATGAACTAATTGGCTACACAAAGTGGTGCTTTAAGATTGAGCTAGCTGGCCTATCCAGGGTCTGGACTGAAGTAACGGTAGTGGAGATGCAACAGCTTGAGTTATAACAACTTGTCTGTCAGCAGCTAATTCAATCACTCAACTAATCCAGTCATGCTGTGCTGTTAATCAAACCACCCTGTGTAACCCCAGTGCTGTTTTGAAGTGTAGTTGCTATTCACTCTTACTCCTGCTAAAAGGGGTTATTACTCTGCTTTACTCGCCTGTGTGTGTGGGTGTTATAACATCTTGAATACCCTGCAATTAGACCCCATGGCTGGCCAGTGCCAACTGACTCAGACTCACAAGGCATGGGCTAAGGGACTGTCTGTCCTCACCAGGGGTGCTTGTACCAATTGTACTATCAATGTGGGGCATTGTGGACAGCTCCAGAAAGCCAATAACAGTTGACTTAAGCAAGGCAGTGTCTACACTGACACTGCATTGACCTAAGGAGTGCAATGACTTGCCTGCGCCTGAGCCACTGGACTGCACTGACCTCAGTTAAGGGGAGGAGGGGGCGCGTTGGTAAGAGTGCTTTACTGATGAGGATTTTCCCTGCCCAGGTGGAGTTGTGGGGGCCAGAAGTTAGGAAAATCATCTCTTGATTTGTAATCTTGAGTAAATTAGTTCCTAGAAGCCGCAGAGACCAAGTAAATAGGAAACCCCCCAATGTCACATATGCAGGGATTTGCCCCTCTCTTTCAGCCAACAGTCACACCTTGAAGTGTTGTTACCTTTTTTCCCCCCCTCACTTTGTCATCCATGGCATGATGGGTAACAGCAAATGGCCATGTGAAGATGGGAAGAGTCAGTCTGCTCCAAAATAACTCTGGGAGAACATTCGTTGCTTTCCTTCTGCCTGTGCCCAGGAATCCATTCATCAGCTCTTCTGTGTTTTTTGGACTCTCCCTCTTGCAGAAAAGCTCCCCCCTGGCTTTTACTGTTCATTTGAAGAAGGGGACTGCAGCTGGACTCAGGGCTCTCCCGCCTCTCTCACTTCTCCATGGCAGATCGGAAACCTGGAGTACAGCCACTTCCCTTCACTGGAAGGTATGAGGGAATACCAGTAGATACAGGGAATGAATGGCAGGTAACAAAGCGGGCCGGCAGACCGGCGGGCGGGCGGGGGGGGGGGGGATGCTAAAGGCAGAGGGGGAGGTTTTTTCAGTGCAGAACACAGGATTTGCACTTACCTTGTTTTCATAAGTCCTTTATATTCAGCTTTCAGTGAAACAAAACCTATCTTTCCACCTTAAACACTCTGAGCATGAGACCATTGGGGCTGTCATTGTCCTGTCTGTCTTGTCACTAGAGATTGGTGTCCCAGGCTTCTGTGCTTTACTTCAGATATGTCCTTGTTACTTTTTATCCTCTTCGCATCCTCCTGCCTCTACCCTGCCAAGCCAGCCAGATCCTTCACCCTTCCACAATTCCTTATTTACTTTCTCTTAATCCTGTCTCTGCTTCCCTGCACTCCCCCCACAATTTCAACTTTGCTCTCATAAACCCACAGTATTCAGTGGTTTATATCCTGGGCATTGAACTATCACCAGGCTGAAATGTGGCATACAAAACTACCTGCCTCCATGAACATTTTCCCTCATACAATAGTATAAATCAAAGGAGACATTTATTGCTTATATGCACAGCCACTAAAGGAAAACAGTAATTATACAGAGTCGCATCTGCCTTACACACTATCCCAAAAACACTGTTCAGAGTTAAATAAAACAGTACAGGATTTACAATGGCGCCATGGCGCCGGGCCCAGGCTCCAAAGGGGCCCCGGCCTGACCTGGCCCGCTCTGCTTGGGCTGCACTCCAAGGCCCCGCCAGCTCTTCTCCACCCCTGCCTCTGCCCCCTGCCCACCGTTCTGCTCTCTCCTGTTGGATCATAGGCCAGTCGCGGGCTCGTCTCTGCCCTCTGGCTGCAGCTGGGGCTGAGAGAGCTGGAGCCCCGTGCCGCCTGGCTGGGGCTGCTGGCCCCACCCCAGCTCCACGCTGCCAGGGGCTGACCCCTCCTCCCCGAGCTCCCCGTGCTGTGGCCAGGGGCTGTCCCCCCTCTCCCCGACCCCTTCTCCCCTCCCAGAGCTCCCCGTGCTGCGGACAGGGGCTGTCTCCCCGACCCCTTCTTCCCTCCCCGAGCTCCCCGTGCTGCGGACAGGGGCTGCCCCCCCTCCCTGTTCCCTTCTCCCCGCCCCGAGCTCCGCATGCCGCTGCTAGGACTGGAGCTGACCCCACCCCAGCTCCCTGCACCACTGCCAGGAGCTGGGGCTGACACCCTCCCCACATCACTACCAGGGGCTGGGCAGGGGCTGGGACTGGCCCCTAACCCCCCCCCCCAGCTCCATTCTACCTGGGGCTGACTCCCCAAGCCCTGCTGCCTGACACCTCGCGTCGCCACCCCCCCCTGCCAACATGTTCCTCCATGCCCCGCTAGGGGGGTACACCGGACTTTTTTGGTAAACTGGGCATTTGTTCGTTTGCTCTTGCCAAGTGATCAGTTGGCAAGAGCAAATGGGATAAATGCCCGTTTTTGTCAAAAAAAAAGTCAGGATGGCTGGGACAGAGCTTAAAAAGGGAACTGTCCCAGCCAAAAGGGGATGTATAGTCATCCTATCTCCAGGCAAGTGGATCCTGAGGGAGTCCGGCCAGGGCGGGGGCAGACCCTGACCTGGCTAATTGTGCCACTCCCAAGAGGCCAGAGTGATTCCCCGCCCTGGCACTGGACTGGCTCCGGCCATGCTGCCAGCTCAGCCTGGCAGACGCCATCACCTTCCAGCAGAGCCGGTGAGTGTGGCCAGGGGGCAGGGTGTGAGGGAGTAGGTCTCCGGAGGTGGGGGAGAGGGGGGCTGCTGGCCAGTGGGAGGTCTGTTGGGGGTGGGTGGGAGAGGTCTGTGTATTGGGATGCTGGGGGTCTGAGTGGGGTAGGGTGACCAGATAGCAAGTGTGAAAAATCAGGATAGGGGGTGGGGGGCAATAGGAGCCCATAAAAAAAAGCCCCAAATATCGGGACTGTCCCTATAAAATCGGGACATCTGGTCACCCTAGAGTGGGGTGCTGTGTAGTTGTGGTGGTGGGCTGTGGAGAAGTGCATTGGGCAGTAGTGGTGCGGCTGTGTGTGGGGCTGCTGGCCAGTGGGGGGTGTCTTGCGGGGCGGTGGGGGAGGTCTGTATGTTGGGATGCTGGGCAGTGGGGGGGTCTGAGTGGGGTTCTGTGTAGTTGTGGTGGTGGGCTGTGGAGAAGTGCATTGGGCAGTAGTGGTGCGGCTGTTGGGGGGTGCTGGGCAGGGGTGGTGTGCAGGCTGCTGTGCATTTGTGGTGGAGGGTCTGTGCGGGGGGGCTGCTGGGCATAGCAGCTCTGGGGGACGCTGGGCATAGGGAGTTGGGGGGAAGTGTGGTGCAACATGGGCCCACCCCCGAGGGGAAGGGGCATGCTGGCAGCACAGGGCTGGCTGGGCCAGTGTGCATCTGGCAACTGCCGGTTTGTATACAGTGCCCTTGCACTGGGCTGGGTGGAGCGGGACCGGCCCCACCATGCTATGCCCCAATGCCCCTGGCTGGCCCCTTGCTCTGGGGACCGACCTCCCCACACCATGCTCCTTTGCCCCCATGGGGGCCCACAAATATGTTTGGGGCCGGGCCCACACCATGCAGGCAGGGTTCAGTGCAACCTAATCTCCCCTCTTTCGCAGGTACTGCAGCCCCAAGGCAGGGGGAGCAAAGCTTATGTGGAAGTTTGCAACCGCTGTATTGTCAGCATTTTGGACCCACTGATCATTCCCACAGCCTCAGCCCTCTCTGGCTCTGTGCGGAGAGAGCAAAGAATTTCCCTTTGCATTTTCCTCTACTCACTATGCCCTCTGCAAGAAAATATCTGTGTTTCCAGTTCCTCCTGCAGTCCTTGTTATGATGAGTGACCTTTAGCCTAAAGGAACAGACAGAGCTCCAACTGCATTGCTATTAATCTGGTATTTTTCAACAGCACGAAGAGTCACTTAAAATTAAATTTTTTAACAAATGCATTTTGTTGTGGATCCAGCAAAGAAAATGAATCCTAAATTACGCATAAGCAGAAAAATAATGTGTGTGAAGAAGATAGCCAGATCACTTAAATATGTTTCCCGAATAGGGCCCTAGAGTATGTGAAGCTGTATTGACTGCATCCAAACTAAATTGAAAAATGCCTTTTGTCATATGTTATCCCCCTGAAACAGAGACCAGTTAACACAATCGGAACCAGACTAGGTAAGGTTCTTACAGGAATGTTCTGATGAGCCTTTTACAAACCTTGCATCCAGAGGTTAGTGGCAACAGCATGTCTGCTCTTCTCTTTTGTTTTTTATCTAGGCTCTGCCCTCTTGCTGAACACCAGTAAGGTCCCAGTGGCAGAAACAACCATCGTGACCAGCGCTGTGTTTCCAGCTCCAATTAGGAATTCTCCCTGTGAGGCAAGTCCTAAAGTCTCTTCTTTCTCCCACAATGCTTTTCAAACTTGGTTTTCAAACATCACTACTGGCAGGTCATCCAAATCTCCCATTTGGAGGCTCAGATTGGCACACAGACATGCAAGTGCCCATTTTGTGCAGCTATGTGCAGCGTTGAGTACCCAGGCGTGAGATCCGGATGCTCTCTTAAAGCACCCACAAACTGGACTCTATGAAAAATGAAGCTTGACTAGTTTACATTGTGGATGTAACCTAGTATAATGTATTTACATTAATGCATTGATCAGCCAGTGCTTTGTTAATACAGAGATGAAGGGCTATCTTGTGGCTTTAGTGACCAAAGTAAAAACGAGAAGGGGATAGAGAAGTGCACTGTGCCAACAGCACTACCCAAAGACATTCTGCCTTCAGAAATCAGAGGCAGCTGTAGTGATGCATATGCATTAGGAGTGTGTTCAGGACTGGCTCCTAATCTGTTCAGATGGTGCAGCATGCACTTTCCTAATCACCATCCAGTATTCAGGCCACCGGGGCTTTATCATGCCCCACCCAAATCCCACCACTCCTTGCTTAGGCCCTGTTCTTGTAAGTGCTGAAGTTAACAGAAGTTGAGGTTGCTCAGCACTTCAGAGCTGAGCCCTCACTCAGGTGAAAGTAGCATTGACTTTGGTGGGAAACTTCCATGAGCCAGGAGTGACTGAGAACTGCAGGATTTGGTCACGCAGGAGTAACTAGCATTGCTGAGTGACTCGTGTGTAACCTCAAATTGTGATTTAGATGACACGTCCAAGGGATGTGTGTCGTTTGGACACATCACATGACCCGTGGTCTGCACCCATATAGTGCATGATAGCAGTAGTGGTATTTATTTATTGTTCTACACCTTTAACAGTAGTTGGTGATTTTGGGTGCCATGCACAGTGAGACACCACAAAAGGTTCTGATTTTCCGAGGGTTTGGCACTCTACTTTTGGAAAATCAGGCTCCTTTAAAGTATCTCAGGCTGGTCACCCAAAAATCTGGGACACCCAAAATCACTTGCCATGTTTGAAAATATAGATCATTCTGTATTTGTTAAGCACTGACAATGTACTAAGTACTGTGTAAGGTGGTGTGCTCCAGTCCCTATACAGGAAGGAAGAAGATGGGATGTTCTGGGACATTTTAGAAGGGGTACTTTAGAGGAAGGGGTTTTCTTTGGTTTAATGTTTGATTTGGTTCACTTCTTGAAGGCATCTTACTTCATGCAGAGAAATGAATGCTACTTTGTTCCCTGCAAGCTCTCGCACTCTTGCTTTTGTAGGAGACTCCTTCTGCCTTTTCTTCCCCCATTCCAAAGGCATGCGCGGGATCTGAATATTTAAAGACCTCATTTTGTCATGAACCAGCAAGAGTGAATATTTTTCGTAACCTGCCTGCTGCAGGAAGCTGGGCGAATCATTTCCCAATATGTATAATTTTTTTTCTTGAGCCTACGATAGTGCAAATAATTAAACTTGCTGCTGAGAGGAAGCTACCATCTATTTTATCTGCTCACATGCTGTCCCACCTCCATTACTCCCCTGGAACTTACAAGGCATCCGGACACATGCAGCATTGCAGCTGTTGGTAATAAAGAGTGAAGGAGTTTGGTGGGGGGGTTTGTCTCTTGCCTTTTTAAATAGTGTAAAAGCCTCTGTTCTCAACACGTCCCTAGGAGCTTCAAATTCTATTTTACTGGAACAATCTTTCTACAATCAGAATAAATTAGTGCCACTTCTCAGCCTAACATAAGGAGAGGAAGGAGACCTTCCCTCCTATTTATCTCATCAATAGGTACAAATGATTTTTCTCATAATGGAGTTATAGTCAGAAAAGTGGCTGTGAAAATAACATAATGCATTTCCTATTTATTCCCTCTCAGTCACTTCCCAGTGAGGCTGGCTCAAATTCAGGCAGTAGAGATAATTGTTCTACCTGTCAGTGCTGATCGTTCAACCTGGCATGTCACAACCAGGCTGGGTTCTTTGGCAACCAGAATTTCACTGACAAATTTATTCATGATACATGAGGGACAATAGATCCCAGAAAACTCCCATGGAGTCTTGCTTGCTCCCACAGGCAGTGCAGCCCAGACTCTTGCTCACTTTCCCATTGCCAGTGCAGCTCAGAGTCCTGCTTGCTCTCCCTCTACTGTGCTCACTCTATGGGCATGGCTACACTTGCAGATGTAGAGCGCTTTGAGTTAAACCAGCCTTCACAGAGCACCATAGGGAAAGCGCTGCAGTCTGTCCACACTGACAGCTGCAAGCGCACTGGCGTAGCCACATTTGCGGCATTGGGAGCGGTGCATTATGGGCAGCTATCCCATAGAGCACCTCTTCCCATTCTGGCGCTGTGGCTTGTGGGAAGGAGGTGGGGGGCATTCTGGGTCCTGTCCCAACGCCCTGTGATGCATCGCTTCGCATCCCAGCAATCCCTCTGCATCCGTCCACATTGGTGCCATCTTTCAACGTTTTTTGTGCTGCGCGCTCTGTCTTCCCTTTTCGGTCTGTGGGAATGGAGCCCGAACTGCGGAAGAATATGCTGACGAGTCTCGCCAGCATGTCACGTTTGGCAGTCGAGTTACTCCTTAACATCCAAACTGACAGTGAGGACTCCGACGATGATATCGACTCGAGTAACGCATATGACATGAGATTGCTTGTGGCATTCACGGACATGCTCACCACCATGGAACGCCACTTTTGGGCTCGGGAAACAAGCACTGAATGGTGGGATCACATTGTCCTGCAAGTCTGGGATGACGAGCAGTGGCTGCAGAACTTTTGGATGAGAAAAGCCACTTTCATGGGACTGTGTGAGGAGCTCGCCCCCACCCTGTGGCGCAAGGACACGAGATTGAGAGCTGCCCTGCCAGTGGAGAAGTGGGTGGCTATTGCAAGCTGGAAGCTGGCAACTCCAAACAGCTACCGATCAGTCACTAACCAGTTTGGAGTGGGAAAGTTGACCGCTGGAATCGTGTTGATGCAAGTTTGCAGGGCCTTTAATCGCATCCTGCTCAGAAGAACCGTGACTCTGGGTAACATGCATGACATTGTGGCTGGCTTTGCACAAATAGGTTTCCCTAACTGTGGAGGGCGATAGATGGGATGCATATTCCAATTCTGACATGAGCCCACCTAGCCTCCAAGTACATTAATCGGAAGGGGTATTTTTCTATGGTTCTCCAGGCGCTTGTGGATCCGAAAGATGCGTGCGTCATGCACCTTTCCTGACCAGCCTGCGTTAATGTCTGTGAAATGCCCACGGTGATCCACAAGCGCCTGGAGAACCATAGAGAAATACCCCTTCCGATTAATGTACTCAGAGGCTAGGTGGGCTGGTGTCAGAACTAATATTTGTAAAATGCTTTGAGATCTTAGGTGAAAGACAACAAGTAGTATTGGTATAGAAGGGTACAGCTTGCTCAGGAAGGACAGGCAGGGAAAACAGGGAGGAGGTATCAGAGTAGCAGCCGTGTTAGTCTGTATCCGCAAAAATAACAGGAGTACTAGTGGCACCTTAGAGACTAACAAATTTATTAGAGCATAAGCTTTCGTGGGCTACAACCCACTTCTTCGGATGCATATAGAGTGAACCATATATTGAGGAGATATATATACACACACATACAGAGAGCATGAACAGGTGGGAGTTGTCTTACCAACTCTGAGAGGCCAATTAAGTAAGAGAAAAAAATCTTTTGAAGTGATAATCAAGATGGCTCAGTACAGACAGTTTGATAAGAAGCAAGTGTGAAAATACTTACAAGGGGAGATAGATTCAATGTTTGTAATGGCTCAGCCACTCCCAATCCCTATTTAGCCCTGAGTTGATTGTGTCTAGTTTGCATATCAATTCCAGCTCAGCAGTCTCTCGTTGGAGTCTGTTTTTGAAGTTTTTCTGTTTTAAGATAGCCACCCGCAGGTCTGTCAAAGAATGGCCAGATAGGTTAAAGTGTTCTCCCACTGGTTTTTGAGTATTATGATTCCTGATGTCAGATTTGTGTCCATTAATTCTTTTGCGTAGAGACTGTCCGGTTTGGCCAATGTACATGGCAGAGGGGCATTGCTGGCACATGATGGCATATATCACATTGGTAGATGTGCAGGTGAACGAGCCACCGATGGTATGGCTGATGTGATTAGGCCCTATGATGGTGTCACTTGAATAGATATGTGGACAGAGTTGGCATCGGGCTTTGTTACAAGGATAGGTTCCTGGGTCAGTGTTTTTGTTCAGTGATGTGTGGTTGCTGGTGAGTATTTGCTTTAGGTTGGGGGGTTGTCTGTAAGCGAGGACAGGTCTGTCTCCCAAGATCTGTGAGAGTAAAGGATCATCTTTCAGGATAGGTTGTAGATCTCTGATGATGCGCTGGAGAGGTTGGTATTGCCTTACATATTAAAAATGTATACACTTGGACTGAGGTTGAGATGGAAATAGGAGACAGACTTGTTGAAAGTCTCTGGGTAAGGATAAAAGGGGTAAAAAACAAGGATGATGTCATAGTAGGGGTCTACTACAGACACCTAACCAGGAAGAAGAGGTGGATAAGGGGATGAGTCTTTTTTAAAGCAACAAACAAAATCATCCAAAGCACAGGACTTGGTGGTAAATGGGGGACTTCAACTAACAAGACATCTGTTGGGAAAATAACACAACAGGGCACAGATTATTCAACAAGTTCTTGGAATGTATTGGAGACATTTTTTTATTTCAGAAGGTGGAGAAAGCTACTGGGGAGAGATTGTTCTAGATTTGATTTTGACAAACAGGGAGGAACTGGTTTTGAAATTTTGAAAGTAGAAGGCAGCTTGGGTGAAAGTGATCATGTAATGGTAGAGTTCATGATTTTAAAGAATGGTAGGAGGGAGAACAGCAAAATAAAGACAATGGATTTCAAGAAGGCAGACTTTAGCAAACTCAGGGAGTTGGTAGGTAAGACCCCATGGGAAACAAGTCTAAGGGGAAAAACAATTGAATACAGTTGGCAGTTTTTCAGAGAGACATTATTAAGGGCACAAGAGCAAACTATCCCACTGTGTGGGAAAGATAGGAAGTATGGCAAGAGACCACCGTGGCTCAACCAGGAGATCTTCAATGATCTGAAACTCAAAAAAGAGTTAAATGTCTTCAAGTCACCAGGGCCTGATGAAATGCATCCTAAAATACTCAAGGAGCTGACTGAGGAGATATCTGAGCCATTAGCGATTATCTTTGAAAAGTCATGGAAGAGTGGGAGATTCCAGAAGACTTGAAAAGGGCAAATATAGTGCCAATCTATAAAAAAGGAAATAAGGACAACCCGGGGAATTACAGACCAGTCAGCTTAACTTCCGTACCCGGAAAGATAATGGAACAAATAATAATGCAATCAATTTGCAAACATCTAGAAGATAATAAGGTGATAAGTAACAGTCAGCATGGATTTGTCAAGAACAAATTGTGTCAAACCAACCTGATAGCTTTCTTTGACAGGGTAACAAGCCTTGTGGATGGGGGGAAGTGCTAGATGTGGTACATCTTGACTTTAGTAAAGCTTTTGATATGGTCTCACATGACCTCATAAACAAACTAGGGAAATGAAACCTAGATGGAGCTACTATAAGGTGGGTGCATAACTGACTGGAAAACAGTTTCCAGAGAGTAGATATCAGTGTTTCACAGTCATGCTGGAAGGGCATAATGAGTGGGGTCCCCCAGGGATCAGTTCTGGGTCCAGTTCTGTTCAATATCTTCATCAATGATTTAGCTAATGGCATAGAGAGTACACTTATAAAGTTTGCAGATGGCACCAAGCTGGGAGGGATTGCAAGTGCCTTGGAGGATAGGATTATACTTCAAAATGATCTGGACAAACTGGAGAAATGGACTGAACTAAATAGGATGAAATTCAATATGGACAAATGCAAAATATTCCACTTAAGAAGAAACAATCTGTTGCACACATAGAAAATGGGAAATGACTGCCAAGGAGGGAGTACTGTGGAAAGGGATCTGGGGGTCATAGTGGACCACAAGCTAAATATGGGTCAACAATGTAACACTGTTGCAACAAAAACAAACATCATTCTGGGTTGTATTAACAGGAGTATTGTAAGCAAGACACAAGAAGTAATTCTTCCGCTCTACTCCGTGCTGATTAGGCCTCAACTGGAGTATTGTGTCCAGTTCTGGGCGCCACATTTCAGGGAAGATGTGGACAAATTGGAGAAAGTCCAGAGAAGAGCAACAAAAATGAATAAAGGTCTAGAAAACATGACCTATGAGGGAAGATTGAAAAAATTGGGTTTGTTTAGTCTGGAAAAGAGAAGACTGAGAGGGGACATAACAGTTTTCAAGTACATAAAAAGTTGTTACAAGGAGGGAGAAAAATGTTCTTCTTAACCTCTGAGGATAGGACAAGCAGCAATGGGCTTAAATTGCAGCAAGGGAGGTTTAGGCGCGGACATGTTAGCCTGACTGGGACAAGGACCACAGTAGCTCTCCCAAGAAACCTGCGCAAGCGCATTGCCCAAGTTCTGAATGAGACCTTTGAAGAGATCACTGAGGCCGATTACCGCGATGTGAGAGAGCACATCAACGCCCTATTCCGCATCTAGGCATGCATGCAGCCCTAACCCTCCTTGCCCCAAGAGCGCGCACCGAATAACTTCCTTCCCGAAATAAAAGCCGCTTACCGGGAACCTCCTCTGGTGTTTGTCCTTCTCCAAGCACTGGCCGCCGTAACTGGCTACCTTCCTCCTGGCTTGAAAACAGCTTCTGGGCTGCATGCATCTAGGGATTCCAGGGTGTCTTCGTTCTCCTCAGCACCCTCACTCCCGTTTTCCTCCTCCTCCTCCTGCCTTGTTGAACTGGGCTCTGAAGTGTCCATGGTGGTACTCGGAGTGGAGGTGGGGTCACCCCCAAGTATCGCATCTTTGTAGAAATGGCAGGTCGCGGGGGCAACACCAGAGCGGCTGTTTGCCTCGCGGGCTTTGCGATAGGCATTCCGCAGCTCCTTCACTTTAACCCTGCACTGCAGTGCATCTCGATCATGGTCCCTTTCCATCATGTCCCTTGATATCTGCCTGAAAGTATTGTAATTTCTATGGCTGGAGCGCAGCTGGGACTGGACAGCTTCCTCCTCCCAAACACTGATGAGGTCCAGCAACTCGCCACTGCTCCATACTGGGGATCGCCTGCTGCGTGGAGGCATGGTCACCTGGAAAAATTCGGTGAGAGCACTCCATGCCTGGCTAAGCAAACAGGAAGGGGATTTTCAAAATTCCCAGAGAATTTAAGGGGCGGGTCTAGCAGTTGGTCACCTGAGGGCAGGGCAGTAGAGTTCAAAGTGATGACCAGAGTGGCTAGAACAGACATTGTGGGACACTTCTGGAGGCTGATCAGAGCACATTAACAGACCAGGGCGTCCACACTGGCGCCGCGGCGCTCCAGCGGGGGCGCATCACATGTTATTCCACTCGCTGAGGTGGAGTACCAGGAGCACTCTAGCCGCGGAGTCAGAGCGCTCTACGTGCCTTGCCAATGTGGACGCGTTGTGAGTTAGAGCGCACTGGGCTGCTTTAATGCGCTTTAACTTGTAAGTGTAGCCAAGCCCTATAGTACTGTGCAGTACGAAAAACTTATTCCAGTCCCATAAAGAGACCTGACTTTCTCTTACAGGAAGCTGAGGCTGACTAAGTGGGGCCATTCTCTTCAGATAAGCACCCACTAGTTTAGTTGTTCATTTGATTTTGAGCCAAACCTTTGAAGTAGCAAAATTATGCTGGGGGACAGTGAGAACAGATTCCCACAATATGCTTCATACTTGTGGTCATGTCTGTAAAGTAGTGAGAACCCTTTTCTGAGGCTGTTTTGGCACCTCCCCTGGAGGTAGAAGCTGGAAGCCAAGATTAGGTAATTTTAGGTGCCAGAGTTAATCAAACTTATTTTAGAAAGTCTGAACTTCCCTCTTACACCCAAACGTGGTCTGTCCAGAGAAGAACTGTGGCACATTGGTGAAGAAGTTTGTGCTGATTTTCCCCCTCCTCCATGGATACAAAGAAGGCTCCATCCTCCAGGGCCATTGATCCAGCTCCTTTCACCAGCACTAAATTCATTTTCAACATGTTTCTTTGATATGTAAATAAATAATGGGAGGTCCTATTGAATTTGCCAGAGCAGCTGTATTGGAAGCACCAATAGTGCATTTCTCTCTTTCTCCCTTGCTCCTGGAGTTTTAAATAAGCTAGGACATGTGTTAATAACACTGACTCCGAATATTTGAGTGTGAAAAATGCTACATGGAGATGTCTCCAGCACTGCTGGCTTTCCTTTAATGTGTTTAATTCTGCAGAACATTGCCCAAGTCCTTTCTGATTTTTAGGTGTTATTTTTAAATACCTGGAAGTGGTGAATACACTCTTCCTTTTCCTTTTGTTGCTTCCATCTCTGCCTGGTTCCCTGTTTCATTGGTGATCTCCAGTATCTCTGGGATTTCCAAAGGACAAGATGGGTGCCCTCTGATCTGGTAGAATAATTGTTTCCCCTGTTGATTTTGGTTTTCATTCCACTTTCTCTCTCTCAAGGACAAATGCAACTTGTGCTTTCATTTTTGCCCATTATGAAGCCAGAACATGGAGATGAAATGATGAAAGTTGAGGAGGATTTTAAATAATGATGATGATCCAGATAAAATGGGGGGGGGGGAGAAACCCACTCAACCCCACTAGAACTGAACAATCAAAGCAGATGGATTATCATTTTGTCATTTCCGTGACCCCCCTTTGCTTGCACATCCAACCAACGACTGAAAGCAGAAGTGCCAACATTTTGCAAAAGAAACTATTCTCACACAGTCGCTGGCCTGACCAGAAGCAGGACATTCCAGGAATTTCATGATACTTGCATGATACTCACAAGAGGCCCAGCACAATTTGTGCTGAGATCCAAATAGTTATCTATAGATAACTATAGAAAAGTTATCTTTCTGAAGCTCATCGCTTGAAATGTGCTTCTTTCTATATGTTCCATTTCTAGTATGCAAAAAAGTGTCGCCATTGCCAAAGCTAGCAATGTGATGCTTCTAAAATGCTTCACATTCATGCACAAAAATTGCTCAGATTTTATAGAGCTGTCTCCCCCACATGGGATTATACTCATCTATAGCTGTGTTAAATGTGTTCAGCCTGTAGCTTCAATTTTTGCTTCAGTAAATCCACTCCACCCTGAGCATGATAAAATTTCTTCTGAGCTTCCTTAATACCTAGTTTCCAGTTAGTGAGCTAGTGCATTCATATCTGAAGGCAACTTTCACGGTTCCCTGCCCACAAAAGAAGAGCCATGGCAACACAGAGTTGAAATGCAAGAATCGGCAATTGATTTGTGCAGGATAGCTAATGTTCAAGGATACCTGCACGAAACATTGTAGGCAGCGAAAAACCCTGCCAGCAATTGTCAAAGTCATGCTGCTTTTTCACAATATGTCAACCTCTAGCATGTACTTGGGGCTGAGGTTAGAGGGGGTGTCATCCAATGGGATTAAACTCCTGCAGTTCCAAGGGGAGGTATAGGTAGATTCCTTTCTATCTGCCTTTGAGCTACTTTTCATAGATTCATAGATTCTAGGACTGGAAGGGACCTCGAGAGGTCATAGAGTCCAGTCCCCTGCCCTCATGGCAGGACCAAATACTGTCTAGACCATCCCTGATAGACATTTATCTAACCTACTAAATATCTCCAGAGATGGAGATTCGACAACCTCCCTAGGCAATTTATTCCAGTGTTTAACCACCCTGACAGTTAGGAACTTTTTCCTAATGTCCAACCTAAACCTCCCTTGCTGCAGTTTAAGCCCATTGCTTCTTGTTCTCTCCTTAGAGACTAAGGTGAACAAGTTTTCTCCCTCCTCCTTATGACACC
Source organism: Emys orbicularis (assembly GCF_028017835.1). Lineage (NCBI taxonomy): Eukaryota > Metazoa > Chordata > Testudines > Emydidae > Emys > Emys orbicularis. The sequence continues at coordinate 157,958,056 of NC_088685.1, read as the reverse complement.
CTTTTAGATACCTGAAAACTGCTATCATGTCCCCTCTCAGTCTTCTCTTTTTCAAACTAAACAAACCCAATTCTTTCAGCCTTCCTTCATAGGTCATGTTCTCAAGACCTTTAATCATTCTTGTTGCTCTTCTCTGGACCCTCTCCAATTTCTCCACATCTTTCTTGAAATGCGGTGCCCAGAACTGGACACAATACTCCAGTTGAGGCCTAACCAGCTCAGAGTAGAGCGGAAGAATGACTTCTCGTGTCTTGCTCACAACACACCTGTTAATACATCCCAGAATCATGTTTTGCTTTTTTTGCAACAGCATCACACTGTTGACTCATATTTAGCTTGTGGTCCACTATAACCCCTAGATCCCTTTCTGCCGTACTCCTTCCTAGACAGTCTCTTCCCATTCTGTATGTGTGAAACTGATTTTTCCTTCCTAAGTGGAGCACTTTGCATTTGTCTTTATTAAACTTCATCCTGTTTACCTCAGATCATTTCTCCAATTTGTCCAGATCATTTTGAATTATGACCCTGTCCTCCAAAGCAGTTGCAATCCCTCCCAGTTTGGTATCATCTGCAAACTTAATAAGCGTACTTTCTATGCCAATATCTAAGTCGTTAATGAAGATATTGAACAGAGCCAGTCCCAAAACAGATCCCTGCGGAACCCCACTTGTTATGCCTTTCCAGCAGGATTGGGAACCATTAATAACAACTCTCTGAGTATGGTTATCCAGCCAGTTATGCACCCACCTTATAGTAGCCCCATCTAAATTGTATTTGCCTAGTTTATCGATAAGAATATCATGCGAGACTGTATCAAATGCCTTACTAAAGTCTAGGTATACCACATCCACAGCTTCTCCCTTATCCACAAGACTCGTTATCCTATCAAAGAAAGCTATCAGATTGGTTTGACACGATTTGTTCTTTACAAATCCATGCTGGCTATTCCCTATCACCTTACCACCTTCCAAGTGTTTGCAGATGATTTCCTTAATTACTTGCTCCATTATCTTCCCTGGCACAGAAGTTAAACTAACTGGTCTGTAGTTTCCTGGGTTGTTTTTATTTCCCTTTTTATAGATGGGCACTATATTTGCCCTTTTCCAGTCTTCTGGAATTTTGTTGCTAGCTATCTTTATATATCCCTCTTTTCTCCCGTTCTTCAACGATCTTTGCTGATGCCAGGCCTTGCCTCCCTGACTGGTGGAGCCATAATGCTGACAGTGAAGGCCATTGCAGGTTAGAATAGAAAAAGGGGCTGCAACACTCCAGATTGCCATTGAGTCATCTTCCCTTTAGCAGCCCGGTGCTGTGAGCATGTAGCATTGTCTCTCATGGTCTTCCAGAAGTTTGTTTGGGAAGTAGTTTGTACCAGAGTCTCGCAGATGTAAGCGGACACAGTCTTGGTGAGGACTCAAGTGACTCTCAATATATTTGTTTCTTCTGCATTTAAGAAGCTAATGCATTGTACATGCCTCGTGATAAGTAATTCCTGGTTGGCCTAGACCAGGGGTTCTCAAGCTGCGGGTTGGGAGGTTATTACATGGGGGGTTGCGAGCTGTCAACCTCCACCCCAAATCCCGCTTTGCCTCCAGCATTTAAAATGGTGTTAAATTAAAAACACTTTTTTATATATTTATAGGGGGGGGAAGGGGTCGCACTCAGAAGCTTGCTATGTGAAAGGGGTCACAAGTAAAAAAGTTTGAGAGCCACTGGCCTAGACTGATTAACCATCTGGTTTTACAAAACCTACCGTCAGTGTTTCTTTTTGTCTTCCTACATAATCACCCAGGACGTGTTGTTATCAACAGGAATAAATCTTGTGCAATTGCTCAGGTGAAATGAGTGTCTACCTTGACCATTTTGAAGGTCCCCCTTGTCTCTAATGAAACTTGTGGAATAGCTGATGGCATCCTTTTGCCTGGTGGCCTGTTGTCTGCAATGCAAAATAGTTATCGCTGTTATCTAAGTTTTGCCTCAATATACTAATTTTAACTAGAGACGTGTTCTTTTAATTCCCCCTAATCATTTCAGGGCTTTCCATTTACTGAGTCAGTGAGGTTGCATATGAGCAGCTAATCTGCATCTAAATCAGGGCTCCAAAATCCAGAATACAAGACACCAATGAGCCAACGTCGACCGGAGATGCTTAATTAATTCCTTAATGGTGTTTCTGGCTTCAGAATATTTTGCTGCCAGTCCAGGACACAGGGAGCCATTTGATGAATAATGCAGGGATATGCCACCAAGAGCACAGCTTTAGCTCTTTCAAAATGTGCCACCATTCTATAGCCAGGACTCATCACACATGGAGCCCCATCTGCCATTATTGATGCCTTACTCCATAAAATGATTGCCAGCCTCATTCAGAAGTCTTAACTAGGGCATCCAGCTGATCATCTGCTCCCTTTCATTTCAGCAGGTGTGAAAGTACCTGCAATATCCTGCTGTGAAGCTTAGAAACCATAAAAATCACAGCCAACGTTTCCCATTTGAGCACCATGCCAGTCGATTCATTCAGAGCCAGTCCATTACAGTCTGCACTTCACCAACGAGTTTCTCTCACATCTGATTCCAACTACTCCTTTCCTTCAAATAGCTGACATGTGCATCCATTCCAATTCACTGACTGCTTCAGCTTTCAGCTTTGCTATAGCCAAAGGCGCTCTCTGTCATCAATTCAGATTCTACAGACTCTTGTTGCCTGGCTGGTCTCCAGAGAATGCAGAGGCTAGAAGACTCCTGTGGTAGTGTATTGGGCCACTCAAGACCTTGTGTATCAGCCTGAAACTGTTGTAGTCAGAATGGCACAATGAAGTGGCTTCTCTAGTCCATGTTTGAAGTCTCAAGGTATTTTGCAGAGGAACTGGTCTTTGCATCACAAAGATGTACTCTTTTCCCCATTATAGATTAAAATCATTGGCTTGCAGGAAAGGTTGATCAATTCAGTTTCAAATTCGCCTCTTTAATTTAATATGCAAAAATATCAACACAGAAGTTTTACTTCTGATGAGCCAAGAAGGAAGTGGTTTACATCACCGCCAAACTCCAGTCCAATAGGCTGCAAGAGGAAAACTATCATTCCAATTTAGTAGTAGTATAATCTGCTGTTTATAATCACCTGAAGGAATGTTAAGAACTTCACAGCAGCAGGATCATTTCACCTGACACTAAGATGCAGCAGAAGAGAGATGATTGTATTTCACTGGAATGGCAGGCAGCAGGGTTCCTTCAACAGCACACCAACATAAAGCTTCTCTCTCCTGCAGCATCCCTCCCCGAAACAGGCATTAGACCTCCAGCAACAGTACAACCACCACACCAGGAGGTGTTACATCCTGCCTTGCTCTAGAGAGCTAAAACTGTCTGGGCAGGTGGCAAGCTGGAAACCACTGCATCCTATTGCAAAGAGATGTTTGATTTATGCTACCTTGTCTTCATACTCCTCCCTTCATCCCCATTTGTCTGTTTCATCTGGAACTGGGCAAATAATGGATACGTTGGTTCACTGGTTTCCCACACCTGAAGAAGAGCTCAGTGTGAGTTCAAAAGCTTGTCTTTCTCACCAACAGAAGTTGGTCCAATAAAAGATATTACCTCACCCACCTTGTCCCCTTAATATCCTGCAACCAATATGACTATAAAAACACCGCATCCCTTTTGGTTCACTGGCATTTAAAAAAAATTAAAAATTGTTTTGAGTTGAATGAAAATGACATTTTTCAAAATTTAAGCGAATAGAAGAGTAAAAAAAAATCTGAGTTGAAACATTTTGTTATGTCTAAAAAAACATTTGGTTTCATTTAGAAAAAAATATTTTCAATATTATTGAAACATTTTACATTTTCTGTTTGGTCAAAAGTAATTGGTAAACTTGACACAAATTCGTGAATAGCTTTGGCCAACCCAAAACTGCATTTTTGGGTGAATAGACTATTCATCCAAAATATTTCGCCCAGCTCTAGTTTAATCCACCTATCACATCTTGTCATATATCTAAGTTGTGAACTCTCTGGGGCCAGGGACTCTGTTCTTGCTACTTTGTCCTACACACTGTACAACAATGAGTTCCTGATCTTGACTGTACCTCTGGGCATTACTATAGTACAAACTATGAATAATAATTAATAATCTAGCCCGGTGGTGTGCTGCCACTGGCCTATACCCATGGCTCAGATCACTTTGTGACACCATCCCATTGGAATCATCACAGAATAGGAGATAGCCACAACATCTCCTGAGATGGATGCACGGGGTCTAACTGATCACTGTATGTGGGATCAAGAAGGAATTTTCCCCCAAATCAGATTGGCTGTGACCTTGCGTGTGGGAGATGGGGCACGGGGGGAGGAGGGAGGAGAGGGTGGGTTTGTCTTACTCTGCGGCATGAGTGTGCAGATTACTTGCCAGGATTATCTGGGTATATTTCACTTTCATTTCCCTGCCATTGTGGGGGGCCTTGGGCACTGGTGCATCTCAGTCCCTTCTATTCTCTGCCTGTTGTAGACAACAGTCTAGCTTCCTGTGGGCTGTAATACATTGGTCTAATGTTGGTTGTTGGTTTAGTGTGCAGCTGCTAGGTGGTAGTGGTGACCTGTGATATACAGGTCAGACTGGATGATCTGGTGCTCTGTTCTGGCCTTGAACTCTGACTCAAAGGAGAAACTACTTATTTGACCTTCTACTCCTCTCCTTCCCTTCAGTGATAGCAGCAGCAGACTGGCAGCTATGAGGCCATTGGTAGGCTGCTCCTCCTATTGCTGTAGGATCCATAATTTTATGTCATGGATTCTACTGATCCGAGCGCAGAAATGGCCCCAGAGTTCTACGGGGCCTTTCCTGTACCCAGGGTCAGACTGAGTCAGCAGTCCATGGAATGCCATGCCTGTACTTCTCTGACAGTGTTTGGGCACAATACACATTTTAATTTAAATAAAATAAAATAAAATAAATAAGGGACAGACTCTCCTTTTACTTACATTAGTATAAATCAGGAGCATCTCTAGTGAAATCCAGGGTTTGGCACTGGTGTAAAATTGGCATGAAAGAAGAACAGGGCCTTGGGGCTTTGGTCCTTACAGTTGCAAACAGAAGTCTTCTCAGTGTGGTTCTCTTCCTAACTGTGGAGACAAGTGGCCTGAAATGGTAGCTGTAAAAGAAATGAGCTGCCCCCATTCATTTAAATGAGGTGTTAATTTTGAAGCCAAACACAAAATTATTGAGTCCTGTGGCACCTTTAAGACTAACAGATGTATTGGAGCATAAGCTTTCGTGGGTGAATACCCACTTCGTCAGACACATGTCACATGCGTCTGACGAAGTGGGTATTCACCCACGAAAGCTTATGCTCCAATACATCTGTTAATCTTAAAGGTGCCACAGGACTCTCTGTTGCTTTTTACAGATCCAGACTAACACGGCTACCCCTGTGATACTTGACAAAGTTATTGGGGTAACTGGGTGAAATGTAGATGATCTCATGGTCCCTTGTGGGTAATGAGCAGTGAAAGAAATACCTGATGCTCTGGGACTGTGGCCAGAGGTTCAGTTCAGCATCATCAGCATCACCACTTCATCCTCCCCATGTCCAAATCTGTCCTCTGCATAGACTTGATGCCTCAGGCAAAGATGCTTTCACAATACACACATGTACACCCCATCTTAGCTAATTGTACAGTGTTATGTCATGGGGAGGGGTAAAAAAAACTACTGACTAGCTTTTTCCCTGAAGCATGATAACTGCTAGCCTTTCTAATTCTGTAACCTAGCTAAATATATAATGGAGAAAATGCGTATTATCAAGACAGCAAATAGTATTACCATATAAAAATATAAGTGCAATTACCTAACCTTCCTGGTTAGGTTATGTGCTGGATTTGAAGCATTACAAAATTATGAAGGTTTTTTCTTTATGAGAGTTGAATCAGGACTCAGTGCTGTGAACGCTCTCTTGTGTCCAGAAATCCATCATTAACGTAGCCTCAGTAAACTCATTCCTTGGGCAACCTCACATTTGCTGATTATTGTGATGGCTGCATAAATCCAGCCCCTGCATGCAGTATTTTTTTTCTTATTAAGCTCTTTATAAGCAAAGAGTTTGAGGGGGTTATTTCAAAGAAAATTAGACAGCAATGTTCATGTTAGAGATTTTGAGACCAGACCAAATTGCAAAGGTTTATATTTCATTCCTGACAATGAGAGAAAATGAGTCCTAAAATGAGAAAACGCCAGGAAGTAATTTTATATACAGAGATAAAGAGCCACTAAGGGACTTTGTTACATTAGATCTAACAAAAATGCTTGAGACTGTGCTCCATACAGTACTTTAATTAATAAAAAGCCAAATATCACTGGATCATAATTGGAAAGTCTATAAAAACCTGAAGAGAAGGAGGGAAAAACTAATTTTTGAAAGGAATATCTAGGGGATGAGCATGTAATTGCTAGCGACACCCTCTTATTGCAGTCATTCTGCACTTGTTTCTGCTGCTGCCTGAATATAAGAGAGTTCATCACTGAAAAAGCTGTCAGTTTGAACTTGTATCTATTAGATCATGTCTAAAGGGAGAGTGAGCCTTAAAGTTATGGATCACACAAGTATTAAAGTCGTCCTTTTATAATAAAGTATATGTGCACTGAACATAGAAGTGATATGAAAACGGTCCATGTTTTAAACTTATCTGTCGGGGGTTTTTTTGTTTTTGTTTTTAAAAGGCACTGCTCCAATGGCATATATGAGGTACTGGAGGTTTCCATATATATAGACTCAGAGACTAAGGTCAGAAGGGACCATCATGATTAAGGGCAGAAGAGAAAACTATCCCACTGTGTAGGAAAGATAGGAAGTCTGGCAAGAGACCACTCTGGCTTACTCAGGTGATCTTCAGTGATCTTAAAACTCAAAAAGAAGAGTCCTACAAAAAGTGGAAACTAGGTCAAATTACAAAGGATGAATATAAACAAATAGCACACCTATGTAGGGACAAAATTAGCAAGGCCAAGGCGCAAATTAAGATTAAACTAGCTCAAGACATAAAAGGTAACCAGAAAACATTCTACAAATACATTAGAAGCAAAAGGAAGGACAAGGACAAGGTAGACCCATTACTCAATGAGGGGGGGAAACAATAACAGAAAATGTGGAAATGGCAGAAGTGCTAAATGACTTTTTTGTTTTGGTTTTCACCAAAAAGGTTCGTAGTGATTGGTCATCTAACATAGTGAATGCCAGTGAAAATTAGGTAGGATCAGAGTCTAAAATAGGGAAAGACTAAGTTAAAAATTACTTAGACAGGTTAGATGTCTTCAAGTCACTAGGGCCTGATGAAATGCATCCTAGAATACTCAAGGAGCTGACTGAGGAGACATCTGAGCCATTAGCGATTATCTTTGAAAGGTCATGGAAGACAGCAGATTCCAGCGGATTGGAAAAGGGAAAATATAGTGTCAATCTATAAAAAGGGGAATAAGGACGACCCAGAGAATTACAGACCAGTCAGCTTAATTTCTGTACCCAGCAAGATGGAGCAAATAATTAAGCAATCAATTTACAAACACTTAGAAGATAATAAGGTGATAAGTAACAGTCAGCATGGATTTGTCAAGAACAAATCAAGTCAAACCATCCTAATAACTTTCTTTGACAGGGTAACAAGCCTTATAGATAAAGGGGAAGCAGTAGATGTGGTATAGCTTGACTTTAGTAAGGCTTTTGATACTCTCTCGCATGACCTTCTCAGAAACAAGCTAGGGAAATACAACCTAAATGGAGTTACTATAAGGTGGGTGCATAACTGATTGGAAAACTGTTCCCAGAGAGTAGTTATCAGTGGTTCACAGTCATGCTGGAAGGGCATATCGAGTAGGGTCCCACAGGGATCAGTTCTGGGTCCGGTTCTGTTCAATATCTTCATCAATGATTTAGATAATGGCATAGAGAGTACATTTACAAAGTTTGCAGATGATACCAAGCTGGGAGGGGTTGCAAGTGTTTTGGAGGATAGGATTAAAATTCAAAATGTTCTGGACAAACTGGAGAAATAGTCTGAAGTAAATAGAATGAAATTCAGTAAGGACAAATGCAAAGTACTCCACTTAAGAAGGAACAATCAGTTGTGCACATACAAAATGGGAACTGACTTCCTAGGAAGGAGTACTGCAGAAAGGGATCTGGGGGTTCATAGTGGATCACAAGCTAAATTTGAGTCACCAATGTAAGACTGTTGCAAGAAAAGTAAATATCATGCTGGGATGTATTAGCAGGAGTGTTGTAAGCAAAAGACGAGAAGTAATTCTTCCACTCTACTCTGATGTGGCCTCAACTGGAGTATTGTGTCCAGTTCTGGGTGCCACATTTCAGGAAAGATGTGGACAAATTGGAGAAAGTCCAGAGAAAAGCAACAAAAATTATGAAAGGTCTAGAAAACATGACCTATGAAGGAAGATTGAAAAAAATTGGGTTTGTTTAGTCTGAAGAAGAGAAGACAGAGCGGGGACATAACAATTTTTTAGTACATACAAGGTTGTTACAAAGAGAAGGAAGAAAAGTTGTTCTCCTTAACCTTTTCTGAGGATAGGACAAGAAGCAATGGACTTAAATTACAACAAGGGAGGTTTAGGTTGGACATTAGGAAAAACTTCCTGACTGTCAGAGTGTTTAAGCACTGGAATAAATTGCTTGGGGAGGTTGTGGAATCTCCATCATTGGAGATTTTTAAGAGCAGGTTAGACAAACACCTGTCAGGGATGGTCTAGATAATACTTAGTCCTGCCATGAGTGCAGCAGACTGGACTTAGGTGACCTCTTGAGGTCCCTTCCAGTCCTATTATTCTATGATCATCTAGTCTGACCTTCTGCACATTGCAGGCTACAGAACCTCACCCACCCACTCCTGTAATAGACCCCTGACCCATGCCATGGCTGAGTTACTGATGTCCTCAAATCGTGGTTTAAAGACTTCAAATTACAGAGACTCCACCATTTACACCAATTTAAACCTGCAAATGACCCATGGCCTATGCTGCAGAGGAAGGGGAAAAACTCTCAGGGTCTCTGCCAAACTGACCTGGGGGGAAAATTCCTTCCCAATCTCAACTATGGCAATCAGTTAGACCCTGGGTATGTGGACAAGACCCACCAGCCAGACACCTGGGAAATAATTCTCTGTAGTAATTCAGAGCCCTCCCCATTTAGTGTCCCGTCACCAGCCGATGATGTGGTGAAATTCTGAAGGTGAATGGGAGTTTTGCAATTGACTTTGGTGGGGCCAGGCTTTCACCCCTAGGCTCCAGTTGAACCACTAAATTTTACTGTAGTTCATAAGCCAAAACATGGGATAAAGAGCCAGACTGGGGGAGAGAAGAGAAATAACCATGTAAAGAGCCAAATGTGGTTTGAGAGTTACTGAGCTCTATTTTTTTAACTGAATATAAAACACCTGAATACTTACCTGAATGTAAGAATCCTGCACCAAGTACCCATGTATTCTAAGATATATAGATGGGTATAAAGGGCCTGACTTTCATTTAAACTATCCCCATTTATACATGCACTGTAAAGGGACCTTAAAATGGGTATAAATTACATGTGAACCCACTTTTTAGACCCCTTTGCACTACCAGAGTGGTGTACAGGGGGCCTTAGTGTAAATGAGAATCAGGCCCACAAATTTTCCATTAACTTTTTGTGTCTTTACCAGCATATTGCACCAAATACTTCTGCACAACAATACTGCCTCAAATATTTGGCGGCTACCCCTATGCCGAGAGAAGGAGAAGGACATCAGGGAAAAAGGATTGAGGATTTGGAGGGAGGGAAAGAAGGAACTGAATTAGAAGAATTGGGGATTTAGTTTATTTATGGATAACTAAAGTATCTTACTTGCTTCCTTATATGTTCTCTTCCTTGTAGCTCCGAATGTCATGGCTCATCCACGGCTTCTTGTTTGGAAATATTTCCCTGGTCCTTGTCGAGAACAAAACGGGGAAGGAACAGAGCAGGACGTTCTGGCACTTCACTAACAGTGAAGGTTTGGGAGTCTGGCAGTGGATGGTTTTATCTCTTCCTGACGTGTCAGACAGGTGGGAGCCTCTCCTCTTTCTTCTCATCCTTTGCTTCCCTCCCAATGAGAAGGCACTTCGTCAGCGGCTGGTTAGCATCCAAAATTGCCTGAGCAGTCTTAGAAACAGAGTATTCAGCTCTCAGAGGGAGGGAGGTGCTTTGCCTCCCATTGGGACATTCAGTTATGGGTAGGGAGTATGCATCAGTGAGAGGTTAGAGCAGAGCACACTCTGCATAAGCTTGAAAGCTGGTCTCTCTCACCAACAGAAGTTGGTCCAATAAAAGATAGTCTCTCCAATATTCTGGGACCGACATGGCTACAACAACACTGCATACAGAGTGCTAGGTGTCAGCACTCCTGCGTTCCATTCCTGGCTGTGCCACTGAATCACCATGTGGCTCTGAGCAAGCCACTTAAATTGTGCCTTGGTTTCCCTGACTGGATGTAATATTTCATGTCCATTACTGTTTGCAAACCATGTTTAGATCTTCAGATGAAAGATCTTATAGACAGTGTACTAGAGCTGGGCCTGGGCTATATAATTCAGTTCTAGTTCCAGATTTCAAACTCCCTAAATTTCAGGGCATGTTTGGATCTGGGATTTAATTCAGTCCAGTATGGAAGGGCCAGCCACAAAACTAGAACCCGGATGTGATTGAGAATTCTACCCCCCTGCACCAAAAAATAGCAGCCCACTTCTAATAAGGCGTCATCTCATTCCTGGCAGTGGTGTGTGTTCTGCTTAACTTGCACGTAGTAGTTCTCTCACCAAATGACTTTTATACCGTAAAATGTCCACATGACAACCTGTGCTAAGTTGCAGAGTGTCATGTGACTTGGACATAGGCGGGTTGTGCCTAGTGGCTGGAGCTGGAGTCAGGCCTAGTGGCTGGAGCCGAGGGTCAGACCCAGAGGTCAGGAATCAGAGCTGAGGGTCAGAGCTGAATTAGCTGGAGTGAGGCAAGGCAGAAGCAGGACTGGGTCTGAGGCAATATTTGCAAACGCTTTCAGCAGCCAGTGCCCTGCTGCTGATATTAAGAGTAGGTCTCCTTATCCTCTCAGCCTATTGGGCAGATGGGTCAATCAGGTGGCTCAGTTGGGGCCCAGTTGTACTTGCTAGACTGTCTGAGGTTTAAGCTAGGAGGTAAGCTGGTTAGCTGCAAGCCCTTACACATAGGGTGACCAGATGTCCTGCTTTTAAAGGGACAGTCCCGTTTTTTGGGACTTTTTCTTTTATAGGTGCCTATTACCCTCCACCCCCTGTCCCGTTTTTCACAATTGCTATCTGGTCACCCTACTTACACCTGACACAGAGTATTGTTTTATCAGTCGACTGCAGATCTCCTTCAAAGGGATGCTGTGTGATTTGTTTACTTCTATTTAAAATGCACTGCAACGTGTGCTGTTCATAGAGGAGGCATCTATATAGTCACCTTCCATTGCTCTGACCTTTAGGACACAATATGTATCTCTTTTCTATGTGGTAAGGATCAAGTCTCTGATCTTTCTGGAGCTCTCTGCCCTTTCTGGAGCTCTCTGCCCTAGGAATAATGGATTTCATTAAAGGGTTAGCTTGCCTCATGAGAAGTTATGAAAAACATGATGCAGTTGTGTCTTTTTATCTAGCTGCGTCTTGGGAATGTGTGTAGGGTGACAATACAAAAGTGCACAGCCATTACTTTATCATCAAATGCATAGTTAATATGGATACATCAAAGATTTTTAAAATATCAACATTAGCCTTATTATGCAGTCACCACTGGTGGCACACCTGGCTGCTTCCTTCCCTTTAGCTGTGTTTTCCTTTGAAGAAGGCTGTATTTTGCCATTATTATTCCTGTGAATTATTATTTACTTAAGTGTTGCCATGGAAATGCCTCCACTTGAATTAATCTCTACCTCTACCCTCCTGTTATGTCTATGTGTGCGCTTTAAACTTTCTCTCATGGCAGATTGAATAAAATGGGATATTTTGATCTTGGGAACCAGGTCCAGTAGTAAGTCAATAAATCCTTGCAAAATGCTGAGCTTTTCCTGTGAGGTGCTGAGCACCCTCAAATCCCAGTGTTTAGATGGAAAAACTGTTGAGTCCATTGAAGGGATGGGAGGGGAGGGGTTAGAAGAGGAAGATCAAGGGCTCTGAGGAGGCTTCAGAGTTTTGATGCATCTTAGAAAGTCTTAGGCCTTATATACACCCAGAAGTTACACTATGCTAATTAAAATAAATTTTTAAAATGGATTTAGTTTAAATCAGTGAAAGTCTTGTTTGGGAAGGATGCATCGTTCCTGTGAGGCTTGGAAAGACTGCGGAAATTCCTGCAGGCCTCTTCCCCAGCACCTGAAACCTGCTTCTTAGGAAGTCTGAAGTGCTTAGAGACTCACAGTTTAGGAACTGCACAGCTGAAGATACAGATGTGCTGCTAAAGGAGACTGCAGCGTATAGTATTTAATGGTGACTGAGGAAGGTTTTAGGATAACATGTATTTAACTAACCAGAAGAAGTAAACAAGTTACTGATGCTGAAATCTAGCCTGTCTGCATCCTTTGCCTGATGGTATGTCAAAGTTAACACTTTGAGCTGGAGGTGTAATTTCCAGCTCAAGAAGATAAATCTGTGCTAGTTCTGATCCAGCGAGTGAGCTAAAAATAGAGTCTAACTGCAGCAGCACCAGCGGCAGGAGGGGCTAGCTGCCCAAGTACATACTAGCGTCTGAGACAGGATTGTACTCAGGGTAGCTAGCCCTCCCATCGCTTGTGCTGCCATGGCTACACTTCTGGCTTTTTAGCGTGCTAGCTTGATCAGAGGTAGCACAAGTATGTCTCCTTGAGTTGGGAATCACACCTCCCACCCCGAAGTGTAAACATACTTTCAGTCTCTGTAACTGGTTTCTCTCTCTGAGGGTGAGAGAGTCTGTATTGAACACCTGAAAATGTGACACTCTATAGTGTCGTGCAGGAGGTGCAGCATCTTTAAACATCCAACTGAAGCTTAACTCTTTAATAGCGCACACCAGGCCAGTATACCTCTTCTACAGGAGATATGAGCTGTAGAAGAGGTGTTTGTGGAAACGTGCATGGAAAGTTCTACTGATAACTAAACAATACCTACCTAAAACTGCTCAGAGGCGTGAATTCTCACCAGGGACAACATGTTTACTCAAAAATTGCTTAGTCAAGAAACTCAAAGTTAGGTTTATGGTATTTCAAAGAAGCATTAGGAAAGTGTCCAAGAAATTAGATCACCTCTGTCTTTGGATCCAGGTATCCACTAAATGCCTGATCTGTCTCAAACTGCCTAGGAGAAAATATATACTTTGGCACAGGACCATAACTGTGACATTTCAGTGGTTTGGTTGGGCCAGGAAGAGTGGTTTTTACAGAGAAGACATTGAATTGGGACTCAGGAGATTTAGTTTACATTCCCAGACCGTGTGACCCTGGGCAAAACATTTAATCTCCTGGGTAAAATGGGAATAAAGCACTTCCTTTCTCCTGTCCTTTGTTTGTCTTATCTTTTTAGATTCTAAGGAATCATCCAGTTGAGGCCTTCACAGCTAAGGTCCTATATATTCCCTGTGGACATTAAAAATCCTGGAACTCTATTCATAAGAGTAGGAGTTTGGCTTTATGTCCTTGTCCAAAGTTTGCCCTCCCCACTCATGCTGCAAAGAGCTGTGGCAGAGGAATGTCAGGCACATCAAGGTGAAACAGTATAAGAAGTAGCTAGAGTGGTATTGGGACTAGAGGGACTGAAATGCATTTCCAGAGCCTGTGATACTTTTGTTGGGTGTGAGAAAAGGAAATAAAGGTCCTAGTGAAGGATATGCTACCAAGCTAGCTATGATAAAAACAAAAGAAACAGGTTGTGGCAAAAACCTCCTGTTGTATGGGGAAAATATCTGAATTGCCTTCTCTCCATTGTCCAAATATCAACCACCCTCTTCAATTTCCCTTGCAAGGAGGCAAACCCTGCTAACTTTCACACGTGCTGTCCCACTATTTAAAGGGAGACTGTCAGGGTAAAAATAATTATATAATTTCCTATGTTACAAATTTCACCTTTTCATAAGAAGTGAAATAATGTTTGAAATCCAGTCTACTTTTCAGTGCTTATGCTTTTTGTTTGCCTTTTGCATTTCATTTGACTGTGACAGTGGCCCAGATCTACAAAGGGACAGATCATAGTAACACCTAACTTTTAGGCACCTAGAAAATCACAGGAACAATACTGCAATCCACAAAGCCTGAGTTTGGCACCTACGCTCCCTATTCAATGAATGGGGAGAAACAGGCACCTTAGAATGTGATCCACAAAACCAGCACGCTAGGTAGGCAAGGAGCAGCCTAAGCTAGCCAATGGGAGATGCCAACAACGGGTGTGTTCTAAGTCCCGCTCCTCTCTGAGATAGACTCCTAAGTGTGGGCTGCAGAGAGGTGCCTATCTCTGCTTGCAATCCACAAACTGGGGAAGATAGGAGTTTAGCTGCCTAACTTACATGAAAGGCCCAATCCTGTAGCGACTATCTAGCTCTACACAAAACAGCTAGGAGGGGGGACAACCAACATCCCTTATAACTGTTTGTCCAGTAGTTAAGGGTACTCACCTGGGATGTGGGAGATTCCTCAGTTCACGTCCCCCATCTGCCTGAGGAGGAGAAGGGATTTGAACAGGCATCTGCCACCTCGCAGGTGAGTGCCTTAATCATGGGGCTATTGGATATTCTGATGTGCGGCTTCTTCAGTCTTTCTAGTTTAAGTTCTTCCACTCTATTCATTAGGTCAGAGAGAGTGAGAATCACTCTGTAGCCCAGTGGTTAGTGCACTCACTTGAGAGGTGGCAGATCCCTGTTCAAATCCCTTCACCTCCTCAGGCAGAGGGGGGACTTGAACTGAGGCTCTCCCACATCCCAGGTGAGTATACCCTAACCACTAGGCTAACAATTATAAGGGTGGTGGTCCTCCTCTCCCCAGTTGTCATGTCTGGAGTAAGGTGGCCTCTAAGCACTCCTACTTAGATTGAGCTCCACCTATGACTTAGGCCTTGTCTACACCCAGCCGCTAGTTCGGCGGCTGGGAATCGAAGTTCCGGGTTCGATTTATCGCGTCTGGTCTGGACGCGATAAATCGATCCCGGAAGCGCTCGCCGTCGACTGCGGTACTTCAGCTCGGCGAGAGGAGTACCGCGGAGTCGACGGGGAGCCTGCCTGCCGCGTGTGGACCGCGTCTAAACCGCGGTAAGTTCGAACTAAGGTATGTCGACTTCAGCTACGTTATTCATGTAGCTGAAGTTGCGTACCTTAGTTCGAAGTTGGGGGTTAGTGTAGACCAGGCCTTAGGCTCCCCTCCACCTGTCTTCCCATAATTAGTGTATCACTCTGGGGCCTAAGCAGGCAGATGCCTAGGGGGAAATAGCTATGCTCATGCTCAGAAAAGTAGGCACCTAGGGAATTTTTACTGCAAAAACATAAGTGCTGAGTGGGTTTAGTCACCTACAAGTTTAGGCAGCAGCCAAGCAGGAATTTTGTGGATTACAGTGGTGCCAAAAAGGGGGGGGGGGGGTTAGGCACCTAAATACCTTTGTTGATCCAGCCAGTGAGACAAGACTAGTCAGTTTAAGGTTTGTTTTTTTTGTGAGTTTCAAGTCATTTTCACATTCTGGCTCTTATGCATTAGCACAGTCTAAAATATTTGGGTTGCAAGCAGTGCTGGGAAATGTTTGTTTATTTACACTATTTCCATTGGCAATAGGAAAAATAAAAAAAATAGGAACATATCTAGGTTAGGGCTTTTTATTTTCTTTGAATCCTTTCATCAGGTTTGTTATGTAGGGTTACAAAACCTATATTTGGGGTCAGTTGTAAGTGGCTGTGACTCTTTGGAAAGGAGGGGTTCATCTCTGATTCCCCAGCAGCAAAGCTGCGGAGTTATCAGTAATAATAGTAGCACTCTCCTTGTTACAGATCGAGGCACCCTACATCCCAAATCAATCTATTACCTTTCATTAAACTAGGTTATTTACCACTCCAGTGCCACCAGCCCAAATGGATTTAATTAAACCACACTGAAGCATATCATCTAACTGGTGCTTTGTCTTCCCTTCCTAGAGAAGATCAGTGCCACAGCCTCTCCCCTAACCCCACCTTTTGTTCAGAAGGCTAAGAAGTGATTGGGGATGGGGGAAGGGGTAGTAACTGTTTTGCATTAAAGGCCTAATGTAGCATGAAACTATCAGGGGCTGAGACATATCACCATTCTTATTACCCTTAAGGCAAATAAAACGTGATTTTTTCCACTGGATAGAGTTAAAGGTAATTTTTCAAAATTAGACATGGGTTCAAGCCACAGAATTGTCATCTAGATTTAACCATCTAATATTTAGTGTCGGGACCCAGGCTTTCAGTTCAGTTTATTACAAAGAGATAAAAGCCATTAGCAAGGTTGGTATGTTTAACATTGGGTGTTGGATTGGGCTATCTCTGTCAGAAATCAATCTGTAAGCAACAGCTTTGGAAGGGATGTCTTTCCAGCCAGGGGCAACAGAAGGACCCTAAAAGTGGGGGGGCCACTGGCGCCCAAACCGTGGCCCCACCCCCTGTGCTGCCCCTTCTTCCCAAGGCCCCATGCCACATAGCCCCTTCTCCCCAAGGCCCTGCCCTGATGCTGCCTCTTTCCCCCAAGACCCCATCCTCTGCTCGCTCCTTTCTGCCCCCTCCCTTACTGCTGGTGATGGGGCCATAGCCCCCTACCCTGCCCCCGCACACACACACACGTTCCAGTGCCCCTGTTTCCAGCAGGTGAGCAGAGAAATTGTGGAATTTTGGAGAGCCAATGACAGTGTTGCCAACTCTTGTGATTTTATCACCAGTTTCACAATATTTGGTGTTTTATTTACAACCTCAGCTTCTGGAGACAAGTGATCAAATGAGAATCTCCACCTTCTTTCTTTCTTTTCTTTTTTTAAGTTTCTAGACCTCAGAGTTACTGAGAGACGCTGGAAAATATAACTAGAGTGAATCTTGGAGGCTCAGAAGCCAGATGGCAAATAAAAAAACCCAGAATGTAGGGGGTTCAATCCCATGATTTTGGGGGGGTCTGACTAATGATTTTGAATGTGTAGGGTTGGCAATACTAGGATTATCTCAAAGCTCGTGTTAGCTCACCCGGGTATTCTTTTATGTTTCACACTGATTCTTGCTGTCCAGATTTTCCTGAGTCTAGTAGGTATTCCCTCAGTTTAATTCAGCCTCTTCAAGAGGGTTTAGAAAATGATCAATGGGAGAAAAAAAGCCCTAACAACACAAGGAAAGCCCATAATTTCTTTTTCGTGGCAAGCTCATGTCACTTTGACTGGGTTGTTCAGCTTCTCATGCCAATCACAGGCCTTGTCAACACTAAACGGTTAGGTTGACCAAGCTACATCGCTCAAGTGTCAAAAATCCTTTCCCCCCCTCCCCGAGCATCATAGTTAAGCTGACCTAACAGTGTAGACAGCACTAGGTAGACAGAAGACTACTCTCAGGGAAGTGGATTACCTAAACCAGTGATGGGCAACCTGTGGCCCACGGGCCTCAAACAGCCCATCAGAGTAATCTGCTTGCGGGTCATGAGACATTTTGCTGACGTTGACTGTCTGCAGGCACGGCCCCCTGCCACTCCTAGTGGCCACAGTTCTCCCTGCAGCCCACCGCTTCCCACAGCTCCCATTGGCCGGGAACGGTGAACCACAGCCACGGGAAGCTGCGGGGGGGCCATGCCTGCAGACGGTCAACGTCAGCAAAACGTCTCGTGGCCCTCAAGCAGATTACCATGATGGGCCATAGGTTGCCCACCACTGACCTAAACTGATGGGACAGCCCCTCTTGGCAGCATAGGTTGTGTGTACACTGATGTGCTACAGCAGTGCAATTGCAGCGCTGCAGCATTTCAAGAGTAGACAAGCCCACATCCATTGTTCCATACAGCCTCTTAGGTGCCTAACACATTCAGCCTCAAATGTAGATGGTGAGGAAGAGAGCTCTACAGTAAAAGAACCATTCATGCAGGTAGGTGTTCAGCATATCCTGCTGGCATGTCAGTTCATTCAATGAGGTCACAATCTAGATATATGGCTCTCCTTAAAAATGTCCCAGTTTCTGAGATCTGCAGGGCTGCTTACATGGTCTTCGGCACATACCTTCTCCAGACACTATGATTTAGTCGATGCCTCTAGATCTGATGCAGCAGTTGGCAATGTAGTTCTCTCCTCCGTAATGGACTCAACTCCGAAGCGGTCCCTTCCTTATGGGAGTCACCTGAAGTGGAGCATCCACATGGATGTTACTCGAAAAAGAAAGAGAGGTTACTCACCCTGTGCAGTAACTGTAGTTCTTTGAGGCGTGTGTCCGTATGGGTGCTCCACTACCCACTCTCCTTCCCCTCTGCTTCGAAGTTTCCTTCTGAGACTCAGTGGTGGAGAAACAACTGAGGGCAGTTTGCGCACACACCCTGATATAACCTCGGTGAGGGGCATGAGGATATCAACGGCGCATGTGCAGGCCAAACAGACGCTGCTAATGAAAATCTCCAATCAGAGGCACTTGGGGGTGCACATGTACCTGAAGTAACCAAAGTGGAGCACCCATAGAGGGACACATCTCCAAGAACTGCAGTTACTTCACAGGGTGTGAAACGTCTCTTTTTTCCCCAATGTATAACAGTATATTCTGTGGCAGGAAGGACAGTCTCTAATGCCCACCTACTGCAGTTCTGTTTTGTAATGTTCTTCACTCATCCTAATGCCCTACTTTTGAAACACAGTTGGTGATAGGTGCATTAGCAGTGCCTGTGATAGAATTGGTGCATGTATGTTTATTCCCTACAGCACCCTCCCCTTTAATAACAACTTTGAATCCCAGCTGCCCTTTTATTGTTGGCTCATAGGTAACTTTCTGAATGAAAGTTCTTTTTAACTTTGCTTGACTGAGATGCCTCTATTTCTCCAAATAATTTCATTCCAACCAAGGGTATCTCTTCTCTCATTTTCCAAGTATTTCTCTCTGTGGTAAGTGCTACCAGTGTGACATTTGTGCTATGGAAGCTATTAAGGCAACTGGGGTCGGTGCTCAGAAAGTTGGCTATTCCATTGGTACTTCAGTCCTGTGCAGGACAAATAATAATTATTCTAGTTAGAGACAGACCTTGGCCTTCAGAGAAATACCATTCTTAAGTAAGAAACATTACCTGTACGTACTGGCTCTCTGTGTCTCTATCTCTGAATGTGTGTTTGTACGTGTAGTGACTCTCATGTGTTCCTTTTCTCGGTCATCCTTGACTGGAATGGATTTTTGATTGTAGTGATTATGAACCATTCCACGCTATAGCATGAAGAGAGCTGCATGAGACTGGCTGTTGGTTACCTGCACTGTGTCTGTGAGCTGACATTAAAAGCACTGTTGGGATTCTGAGTTGTTATTAAAAGGAGGGAGTTGTGGGGACTTAATATAAATACAGGCTTTCTGAGCTCTCCACTCCAGGCAAAATGTTCTCTGCTTCTCCCCAGACAGGAGCAGAACTACTCTACACAAAAAATAACAAAGCTATGGAATACAATCTCAATTTAGGTGATGGAAGCAAAGAGAATTAGGGCTATTCTATACAGGGAAATTTACCAGCATGGCTATACCAGTATAATTATACGTGCTGGTAAATTTCCCTGTATAAATAAGGTCTAAATGAATTCAAGAGAATCCTTAAACTACTCCATCAGGGTTGGAGGAAGTAAGAAGGTAGGGTTAAGATCAAATACTGATGGGTCTGAAGTGAAACCCCGGATTTAAAGATCCTGAGTTTGGGAGGAATTGGGATCCAGATCTAACCTCATAGATCGGTGCCTGTTGCTATAATAGGCTCAGCCAAACTCCCAGATCCAAACTCTCCTACTGTTTGGGGAAATTATTATCTGAATCCATACTTTCCGGCTCAGGCCAAACAAACCAACCAAAGAAAATGAATTCAGCTTGGCCTTAGATCGCCTTTCTCACCTCTAACTCTCAAGTATTTGAGCTGTCACCATCGTCTCCTGTGGTTGTGGTTTAAGTTTAAATAAAGTGTTATCCCTACAGTCAGCTCAGCTGATGTTGCTCAAAAGGGAGATTTGAATTAGTCTTCCTGTCCACCTAGTGAAACATTTCCCGTCTGCTTCAGAAAGAAAGCAAATGCCATGGAATATCATCAGATATTCCCGTAGATCAGCCAAGATTAATTTATTTTTAGCCAACACTCCACCACCAGCCATGCATCAGAGGAACCATTTTAAACATGGCCTTAGGGTTGAACAGGACAAAAGTAGTGACAACAAGGACATCAGCACTTGAATGAAACCAAGAAGTTCCTCTTATCCTCAAGCTAAGATTTTCCAGGACTCGAGCCATTAAAACCACTATCGACCATCATGTTGTTCCTGTAATGGAACTCAGCGTGCAAACATAAAACTGTCTGACTAGCATTTGCAATTCATGTGCAGATGCTGCCGAGGCAGGTTTAATAAGCAGCAAACTCATGGCACAATTGTCAGCATTGATTTTTGTTGTTAGTTTTTTTTTTTTCCAAATATCATCTGCAGTCTCTGTTCAAAACATCTCTGTTTGTAAGGCACAATGTGAACATTAAATCACTTAAGTCCATGTTAATCCACAACCTTTGAGCATGCTTATGGTCTGCCAACAGTCACTGCCTTTAGGACTTAATCCCAATGCCTATTAAAGTCAATGTGAGTCTTACTGTTGAGTTCAATGGGCATTGGATCAGGCTCTGAGTGATTAGATTAGTGACAATGTTCCTGTACTACATTTTTTTGTACAGAAAGAGGAGAGAAAAGTCATCCATATTTTTTCTCACTAATATGACATCTCCATCTTCAGTTTTGATTAAATTTCGCTTAATTAGCCCATTAAGCTAAACCACTGAAGCTAATGATTGAAATGTTGGTTGACTAATGAACTTGTTTCAGTGAAATTTGAGAGACATCATATTTCTAAATGAATAGTGACATTAAATCAGAGAGAAAAAAGATGAACTATTTGTTGCAGACATGCTGGTCTCAGGGGACAAAGTTTTCACCAAAGCTCCATTTGTTTTAGAAAAGAAATAAATGAGATTAACATAATCACACAGTAATCATGGTGGATCTGAAGGTGTTTGACATTTGCATGGTTTTTTTCCATTTGGGACCCTATAACAGGGTACACTTACAGTCCTTGCATCTGGATCTGGGGATCATCTCTTGCTTGGTCTAGCACCCCTTCCACAGGACTCACCACCTTTTCTAGAAGTTGCTGTTGCCCTTTGGGCTTTATCTCTTATAACATCCTGCAGACTCTTTTGCTATTCTGCCTGCAAACAAGGGCTGGCTCTCTATGTGGTGGGATTGTTGGAAACTTTTCAGAGTCTTCTGCAGCTCTTCTTGCAGTTTCCCAGCCACTGCAGAGGCTTCTCCTGGTCCAGGCTGCAAAACCCTCAAGCCAGCTATAGATCCTGGACAAGCTCCTAAATGTGAACGTGTGGGGTCCCATTCTTGTCTCTTTTCAAGCTACAAGCTGCTTGGAGATCACCTTCTGGTCAAACACCGCATGGTTTATTGCACTGTTTGCCCAGCAACCTGTACAAACTCAAGCAGCTCTGCATTGACAATATCCTACAATCCTTAGCGCACCTTCATCCCCTCCCCGTCCTGTCCTGTCCTGTCCTGTCCCCTGCCCTGCCCTGCCCTGCCCTGCCTTTCAAAAGCCTGCCAATCTCTGTCTTCCCCACAAGCATTTCCCTTCCTGTGTCTTTTTTATCTTGTTGGTAATGGGCTAATTCGCCTTTGGGCTTTCCTCAGCCCCTCCCAATCCAGCAATTAGGCACAGCTCTTCCTAATCAGGGCTACTCCCAAGCAACTGCTTGTTGTTGCAGTGACCAGAGTACTGTATCAATTACTGTTTCCCAGTTGTCACAGACCCCCTCTGAATTGAGACAAATTCCAGTCTTATTCATATCTCCTTATGCAGTTAAGAAAATAAGAGTTCTGGACCTAGAACAGGGGAATAAAAGTTCAGTGTTTCTGTCACTGACAAATAGAGACAAGACTATCAACTTATTAGCCATACAGGAAGTCTGAACACAATGGGACAAATTCTGCCATCTGTTATGTCTGTGCAGCCCAAGTTGTAGCAATGATGCTTAGTGTTAACTTCAGTGAATGTAACAAAAGACAGAAATTGACCTATTCCATTTACCGGACTTCTTATGTGGCCAGCTTAGATGATAGTTCTCTCCCCATAATCAGAACAATTCTGTGCTGGCAGGAGAGACTGATGAGACATGACTATAACAGGCAGTGAAGAGCAGACTTCAAAGGATGAAGAGCTTAGATTCAGCCCAGCCAATCACCCAAAACTCCAGAATCAGTAAGGGTCAGAATTCAAAAGTGCCTAAAGAAGGAGATAGGCTCCCAGTGGGATTTTCAGTTTCCCTCTTTACGCATCTAAATACCGTTGAAATCTGTCCCTAAGGGCCTATCTGAATATTTTTGAGTCTGCAAAAGTTGCCTTGAAAACTGGCATGAAGAGCCTTTCTTTTACCTCTGTGAAATGAATTGGTGGGTCTCAATTCCGCTTCTAATGGACAGATGTCCACATCACAAAAGTCACCTCTCTAACTGGCATTCATTTGGCAGCCTCAGAAGAAAAGTGCTTGGGTGAGGGTCATGTTAGAGATAGGGCACTCTATTTGTTTTGGTTTTGAGACCAAGAGAAAGAAGCCTAGGGAGGAATGTCTCTGTTACATCCTGATGGAGACCACTCTTAGATGGGCATCGGACCCCACTTGGTCATCCAAGGGAAGTTCTTCCTCCCAAAGTGCTTGCCCAGCTGCAGTAGAGTCCCTTCACCGGGACAGTCTTTTTCAAGGCCCAAGACTTGAGAGCAGTCCCAGCTTCAGAAACACAAGGATACATCGGCATCGGCTTTTTTGAAGTCCAGAGAGCAGGACTCCTCTGCAGAATGTCATGCCAGTACTCACAGTGTGTCTTTTGTCTTGCCACTTCCTGGTACCAGTGCATACAGAGAGAGCTGAACCCTTAACTGCAGTGCCCTCCTGTCAAGACCTCTTTGGCTGCAATGGAGCAATCATTCCTGATCACTGTGGGTCAGCACCCTGTGTCTGTATGACTACGCCAGAGGCTTATGCCATGGCCAGGGATTTGTTATGCCTGTCAGTACCACCATCCCCATTCCTTCAGAGTGAAGTCCCTCTTCCAGCACCAGCACAGCTGCCAAGGCCATTGGCACCTGAATGCTTTGTTGTGGGGCCGCCAGCTTCAGGCTTGGTACCGGCTCCTTTCACCTCTTGTGGTCCGGTACCAGCTCCTACACAGCACATGTTACCGGCAGCCAGGAAGCCAGATCCAGATCTCGGTCACCAAGGACCCCTCTTAGTACTGTGCCACCGTGGGTCTCGGAATACTTAGAGTGTCCATTGGACCCCAAGGTAGGCTTTCAGGTATCTCAACGCTGAGAGTCCAGAGCTTCCTCCTGATCCCATTCTCATATTCCCTGGTGTGGGTTTCAGAAGATTTCAGCCAGGGGTTGTGATGCAGGGGCCAGACATGCCTGGGGCCTGATACCACACCAGCCCCCTCAATGGCCCTATTATATGCCCTAGGGGACACCTCCAGCATCCAGATCTACATCACCCATACAGACAGTACTGAGGGGTGACAGTCTCTACTGAACAGCCTTTGGACTCTCAAGCTCAGGACTTACTTCAACCTACTTTGGAGCTGCAGCCTGCTGTGGTAGCACAGGAACAGCCTGAGGAGCTCTTTCTTTTCCCTTCCCTTCAGATATCCTCCTCATTGCCTGATGAGGCTCTGGTACCAGATGACTTCAAGATATATCAGGGGCTCCTCAGGAGAATGGCAGCTTATCTGGGCATTCAAGTGGAGCTAGTGGAGGCAAATACCCACAAACTGATCAACATTTTCCATCCCACTTCAGAAGGAAAGATAGTACTTACCTATCAATGAGGCTATTGTGCAGCCAGCCAAAATACTCTGGCAAACCCCATCCTCCTTTCCCCATGTGGCCAAACATATTAAACACAAATACCAACTTCCATCTCAGGGATTTGGATAGTTTTATTGCATCTAGTGTTCTGTGTTTTCAGTTTTTATTTGTAAAAAAAAAAAAAATAATCCAGGAATTTTTCAGTGTTCATTTTCCAAACATTAAAACCAGGATGAAATCGGGTTAAAAAATAAAAATAAAAACATTGGGGAAAATCAGGGGAAAAAGAAAACCAAAACAACTTTTATAATATACACATTTTACTATAATATAGTTTAAACCTTTTTTTATGTACAAAAGTATTTTTTTGTCTCTCAGAGGTAGTAGTTTTTCCAGAAATCCACATAAATTTCTTCACAGTATCCTCACTCATGTTGAGGTTCATGCTGGGTTCAGACTGCGGGTCACAGTCATCTCCCATTGCTTGCTGAGCATTGTGTTGAAGGTTTTGAACACTTTTTGGTTTTCTCGCGTTCTGGGGTCAGAAAGAGTGCCAGAAACAGCTGGGGTTTCTCGCCATATGTTTCTCTTGCAGATTTTGTGCTCAATTCAGCTGAGATTCTGGTTGTCAGGATCCGGTAAACATCTGTATTGGAAATGTGTTGGCAGTGGTCAGAGAAAACTACAATGTTTTCTGTGCATCACACAGTTATTCCAAATTTTCAACAATGAACATTAGCTTGGTGCGCAGAAGCTGGCAGTCATTTTGGTTATTTGCCAGTCTCTTCAGAGTTTCTGCTTTAGAACCAACAAACTCAGGATGATTTATGAGATGCATTAGCATAGTCCACACGTGTTATTTACATGACAGGCAGCGAAGTACAAGCTCATGCACCGATGTGGCACAACAGGGGTAGGTAATTGGCAGTCGGCTCTGCGCTTGTCTCACACTGTGTAAAACAAAGCCTTCAACTTGTCTGAGTGCTTGAAAATGGCTCTGAATCCAGTGAGTCAAGATTTCACATTTTTCATTTCTTCTGTAGCAGTAGCTGCTGACTGCGCAACGTTATTCAGATGAGCAGGACAGGTAATATGTGGCAGCTCCAGTTTCTGATTGAGTTTAATCTCCCTTGCAAATTTAGCCGTGTAGGAAGCAGAATCTGTGTTAGTTGTGGCCACATTTTCCCAAGTTAGCTGGTACATCTCAAAAGTATCAGTTATTGCATTAACGAAACAGGTATCTCCAGAGGAGATGAATGTCACATTAGCACAAAGCAATGCGGGTTTATTCTCTTTGAAAGCAAAAAGCAAAAACAAAAGGCCAAGAATCGGCGGTCCAAAGCATCAAGAGACTCATTAAAAATCTGACTAGACACCATATTTCCATCAATTTGTTCCATCCGTTTAGACACTAAAGCATCATTTTCTTTCAGATACTTACGAGTGAGGTTGTCTGCATTAGCAAGGGTTTTTGTTGCTGGACAGTATTGTTGCACAAAGTCACCAGTAGGCCCCTCTGCTATTAACAGTGGTTGTCCAGTGAAACAAAGAGTACGCACAAATTCATTGACACAGTTGTGCTGTGTCCTCTCTTTCCTTAAAGCCCTGGTGAAACCTCCTGATATTGACTGTTTATCCCGAAGCTCACTTGCTTCTTTAAGCTTCTTGTGTCACTTGTGTTCAACATGCTCCTTTAGCCTGTCAATGCGAGCACTGACCTCAATGCTGCTGTACTTGCAGCACAAGGCATCCTCTTCACTCCCGGCTTTACTTTTCTTGAAAATTTCTAAGCACTGATTTTCCTGTTCGTATTCAGGCACAGATTTGCGGTTTTGCCCCATGTTTACCTTTTCTATCTGTAACCCCCAAGGAGCTTAGCTAGGTTCCTGGGACTCTGTGTACTGGCAGTTCAGGGAGAGGCACATTGTCCCAGATAGGAAGGGGAAGCCAAGGGCAGATTCCGAGTCCGCTAAGCAACCAAGAGGGCGAGAGGAGAGGCACCATATAGAACAAGAGGGGTCCCTATTGATTGGGGAAGGATTGTAGGCATGCCTGCTTGGGGGAGGGGGCAGAGTCAAATGATTGACAAGGGAAAGCCTGGGAAGAAGAGCTAATCTGACCAATAGGGAGTGAGATACCCTCCCCTGGGAATCCTGGAGGCGGGAGAAGCCATTTTGGGAGTAGTCTGGAGCCAGCCACAGAGAGGGCAGAACTAGCTGTGTGGGGATGCAGAAGAACCCAGGCCTAGTCCATCCAAACCCATAAGGAGACTGGCACTAAAGGAGGTAACTAGGTGGATAGGGGGTGTTACACATATTTCTCTGGGGAGGGTTGATTGTTTCAATTCAGTGCCGCACTAAATGGACTCAAGTGAAATAGGCGGGCAGCCCCTCTTTGTGAGCCAATCATAGCATGATATTTATGTTGTTTGATTTTCCGACCTCCACAATGTGGGTGTTCTGTGTTTTACACTGTGTAACTGCTTCAATCCTAGTGCTGCAGGACACAACAGTCGCATAAAGGACTAGTGTTTAACAATAAAAAGTACCCAACAAAATACCAAGTGGATTGATAAACGGGTGTAAATCAGTAAAAACTGAACTCCTTTTAATAAAGAAATTGGTAATTCATCAGTGGAAACCGGTAACAACTGAAAATGCGGAACACTATTTACATCCCACCCCTGACTCTTTAGTAGTGGCCGTGGTGAATGAGAAGAGCCAGCAGGGCTGGGCTAAGGCTACCTCAGAGACAAAGGTGCCTAAAAGCTTGACTGTTCTGGTAGACAGACTTTTATTCTTCAGCAAATTTACAACTTCACATTGCAATTACCGTCAGTTGTCAAGGTAGGACTTCTGTAGCTAAGTGGCAATATCTCAGTTTGTGAGCAAGTTATCAGAAGGGAACAATTTTAGTCACTCATCTCAGAGAGCTGCCTCATTTCTCAATCAGCTTTGCAGGCTTCTTTGGATGCAGCAGATTCTGCAGCCAAGACAACAGTGATGGTGGTGACTATGCTCCATTCAACCTGATTGTAGTCCTCAGGGATTCTTGCGGATGTGCACCAGGCAGCTAAGGACTTCCCCTTTGAGAGATGTGCAGCATTCTTATCTAAAACAGAGGATGATTTGTACATGCTAAAGGACTCAAGCGGTTTTGAAATTCTTGGGCCTCTACACTCTGGCAACAAAGAGGGCAAAACATTATTCTAATACCAGCCTAGGCAGCAATATTACCCTTACTGTCAGGTTGACCAATCTAAGAGAAGGCAAAGGTCCAAGAGGAGGAGACTGATGCCTTCTACCTCCTCAGTTTCTTTGTCTCGGCAACCTGAGGCCTCAAAGCAGTTGATTTGACTCTCGTGTCAAGGACATGCTACTTGACCTGGATCTCACTAGCCCTCCTCCACCTTTCTTGGACAGGTTATGCTATTTCCTACATGTGTGGCAATCCATCACCTTGGAGCACTAATTCTCCACTTCAGTTTATTTCATTGCTTGTGTCTTATAAAATCAGAATCCCAAAGCACTGGAGAATAGACTGTATGCAAAAGTGGTGCATTAGCCAGGATAATGGCCTACTGAGTCTTTTCTGTCTCTCACTTCTGTGGTTTCACTGGATTTTCAAGCAATAAACTTCGATGGCCTGGATAAACCCTGTGCTAGGGCAATAATAATTTATATTCATATAGCACCTTCCATCCAAGGATCAGAACACACTTTGACAAACATTAATTTAGGTATCCTCATAATCTCCCCTCTTCCGGGTATTATCCTTATTTAATATGGAAAAAACTGAGGCACAAGGAGATAAAGGACTTGTCTATGTGATGCAGCAAAGTGCTCTAGAGAGGTGTGATTTACAAAATGCTCTAGCCTGTTGTGCTTTAGTTGTCCCTATGTAGGCCCTGCTGGTGCACTCATTAATGCAGACTAGGTACCTAGAGCACAACACATTAAAGTGCTTTCCAAATCACACCCCTTTAGAACACTTTACATGCCATTTAAACCAGCTCTAAGTGATTTTCCCAAGGACACATAGTGAGTCAGTGACGCAGCCTGTAATATAACGCAAGTCTCCAGCCACTCAGTCCTGTGCCTTAAATGCTAAACGTGTTGTGCCAAGTATTGAGTGAGGGGAAGGTGAGCCATTTGGGATGCCTAATGTCACTGTGTCCATTCGTACACCAGTACCTAGAATACTTTGATTATTTTATTCAAAGCATATTGGGGTTTCAGCTTTGGATGGGTGGGTAGAGAGAGGCCTGTGTGTGCGTGCAACACTGTGGACTGCAAAAGCAAAAAATGTTGTGCAAGGCTTTCCCCAGATTTACCCCCATGCCCGTATTAATTAGGACTCAGGTGATTGACTAGAAACTCGAGAGCTTCTGGCAGTACCAGGTTGTTGCAGCACATAGCTGAGGAGGGAAAGAACTATGCTTCTGTGATTTTTCTCAGGAGTTATTTAGATCGAGCTGTTGCTTCCTAGGTGATAAAGGTAGTTCAGTTCAGAAAACATGTTTATGTTTTGACATCTCATTGAGTTTCCTCTGATTGTTAGCAATGTTTCTCCTTCAGAATATATGCAATTCCCAGTGTCAATCAGCCTCTTTTAAACAGCTGCTGCTTCTGTCTTTCAGAACATTTTAAAAATCATTCTATTTTTGATACATTCTCTAGCTCATATCGCCCCTTTCATGCTGAGGGGAGAAACTTCAGTATCACAACATTACAGTTTTCTATTTGCAGAAATAAAGAGTAAAGGAATAAATAAACTCTTCTCTGATCAGGGCATTTGCATGGAGATAAGGGGGCAGATTTTTCTACTCTGTTTCACTCCCTTTATGCCACTCAGGTGGTGCAAAGAGACCACCAGCAACTTTGCTGCTTGTGGATTCCTGGTTGTGCCAGATCCTTTGCCTCTGTCCCCGTGGTCCCTAGCACAGGAAGGATGACATTGGTGGGGACTGGAAGTAGGTGGAGTGGGCTTCACCCCAGCTATCCCCAGCTTGACAAATAGTCTCTTTGGATATGCCTGCACTGCAATTAAAAAACCACAGCTGGCCATGTCAGATGACTCATGCTCGCAGAGCTTGGGCTAAGGGGCTGTTTAATTGCAGTGTCGAGGTTTGGGCTCAGGCTGGAGCCTGGGCTCTAGGACCCTGCAAGGAGGGAGGGTCCCAGAGCTCGGGCTGCAGGCCAAGCCTGAACATCTACACTGCAATTAAACAGCCCTTGGTCTGAGCCCCATGAGCCAGAGTCAGTTGGCTCTGGCCAGCGGCGGGTGCCTAATTGCAGCGTACATATACCCTGGGAGACCATAGACAAGGTAGACCAGGGTAGACTGTTCTACCCTGGGCTGGGGATAAGGCAGAGAATCAGGACGCGGCAGAGAATTTGGCTCAAGATCTCTCCTGTTTTTAAGATTTCATATTCTCTTGCTCCTCGGTCCTCACCTGAAGGTATCATTTTTTGTGGCCTTGATACAACCTTTGAGACCAACATCTTGTCCCAGTGTCACAGTTGGTTACTGTTAGAAATTATTCTTGTGTCCTAAGGAAAGGATTATGACTCCAGGCGGCAAATAAGCAGCAGGAACAGATGAAATTGCACAGCTTAGACTCTAAGAGTCAGTTTAAGCCCATGAGTACCCTATGTCATTACACTGACTATATATTGTAGAACTGGAAATATTTATTGTAAATTAATATTTTTGCTATATCAATTGGCTTGAAAAATAATTGAAAATGAATTTGCCATGATATTTCTTCCTAGCTCCCCTCTGAAGGCCAGCTGGGAGCATGAAAGTGATTTAATGCAAATGTATGCTCAGTCTCTTTTGCACTAAAGTAAACAGTTCTACAGTTCCCATAGTCTGCAAGTGGCAAATTCTTCTGTCATTTGTCTTGCAAGATCTGAGTTAGAGATTCTGAATTTCCTTTTGTAATGAATCAGTGGTAAATGTATACTCCAGTGTAGAGGGCAGCAGATTGATAGTAAAATTTTCAACAGCACCTTAGTGACTTAGGCTTCTAAAGGGTAGATCCACAAAGGGATTTAGGTGCTTAACTGCTTCTTTAGGTACCTAAATCCAAAATTTAGATCCTCAAAACCTCTACTCAGTTGCCACCTAACTTTATAGGTGTCTAAATTCCCTAGGCATCTAAGTTTCTGCAGGTAAAGTCTCCTTGGTGCTTAAAATTCTGCTGCTAGGCATGCGCGAAACTGCCCAAATCTTGACACCCAGCGCCTAACTCATGTCTAAGCCCCGGCATGTTCCTCAAAGTAGACATCCTCCTGCCTATCGTACATGTAGGGCCCAATCCAGAAGGCTTTCTCAGAAGTCCCCTACTGGATGGGGCCTCCCACAAAACACAGAGGGGGTGGTGGTGGGGGTTCTCCCTTTTTACCCAATAGCCCTGTGGCTAGAGCACTCACCGAGGTTTAGAAACAATGATTTTTTTTTTCAGTGAATAGTTAAGTTGCTGAAAAACGCATTTCTCAGGGAACCAAAACTGTTTGTGAATTTGGGTCAGATACAACAAATATTGATTGGGCCAGAGAGAGAGAATGGAAGTCATTGTATATAAGCCCAGCGGTTAGGGTGGGAGACCTGGGTTTAAATCCCTACCACACATCTGGCAGAGGAGGGGTTTGAACCTCATCCTCCTTGGTTTCTTTGAAAGAAAGGCCTGACCTGGCTTAGGCACCTATCTCCAGGAAAGGGTTCACAGCTGTGAATCCCGAATGGAGGGATAATTTAATTTTAATTTAATTAATTAATGGAGATATCCTATCTCCTAGAACTGGAAGGGACCTTGAAAGGTCATCGAGTCCAGCCCCCTGCCTTCACTAGCAGGACCAAGTACTGATTTTGCCCCAGATCCCCAAGTGGCCCCCTCAAGGATTGAACTCACAACCCTGGGTAAGCTTCCCTCCGGCCTGAAGTTAGACATCTAACTGCCTTTGAAGGGTAGGAGTTATACCACACTCCTCTCCTCAGCATTACCTATTGACTAGCGTGGACAGGTCCCCGCTCGGCATGCTGGCTTTTGTGAATCCCCTTCTTGGGCACCTAACTCTCCACATGTATTGAATAGGGAGCCTGGGCACCTAACTCAGGGCTGTGAATCCCACTAGGCGGCAGGGCCCCTAAACATTAGGCAGTTCAATGCTGAGCCTAAGTCATCATGGTGAATCCAGCCCAAAGTGCCTAAGTCACTTTTGAAAAGGGAACCTATGCTCTGAAGTCACACTGCTTTTGAAAATTTTACACTAAGAATCAAGAGAACTGGTTTCTTTTCATGGTTCTGCCCCGGACTTGCTGTCTGAGCTTGGACAAGACACTTATTCTCCTTGTGCCTCAGTTTTGCCTTCTGTAACAAAAGTATAAGCATTCTCCCCTTTGTATCTATCTAGGTATTTCTACAGTCCCCATCAGCATAGTACTCAATTGACCTTTGCGAGGCAGGGTTCAGTATTCTTTCTCCATTACTATAAGATTGCATGATCGTATGTCAAAGGAGAAGTTTTCTCTTTTCTAAAACTTATCCTTTTATTTTTGGTAACTCTGGAGTCGCATCTCCTTAACGTAACTAGATCCCTTTTCTTTTTCCCCATCTGTATAGGTTTTGGCTTCAGATCATCACTTCATGGGAAGAAGAATCCGATGCCATTATTGCTTTTGACAATGTGTCTCTTAGCCTGGACTGTTACCTAACAAGTAAGTGTGCCTCTCATTAGCCATTTATTTGTGATTGGGTGAAGGGGTACAGTTGTATTCTAAATCTTTCCAGAAATATCAGGGTAAATCCCTGAAATTGTACCTGTGTGCAGATGAAGGAGACTCTTTCACTACATGCTTTATCAGTTTGCTTGAGCTTTGACTTTGCATTTGAATGGATAATGAGACATATGGTGCAGGAGTGTCCACTGCAAATCCAGATGGTGGCATCACCTGTCTACACAATATGGCTCAAAAGTCAATTTGTGGTTGCAAAACATTCGTCCTTAGTTGGTTTGTTATCTGTGACAAATAAATGAATAGAAATTGGATGCTGCCTGGGAAAAGAGGTAAACCTAGGTATTCTGTGATTGACACTAATTTCGTAAAACCATCAAGTGAAGTGTTCTTGTTGGAATGGGGCAGTTTCATTTGACTCACACAAAGATAGGTCTGAATCAAAACCCAGGATCTAAACTGTCCTCCAAACTTCAAAGAAAGTTTGGATCTAGACCCAAACTTCATGGCTGGCCCAATATCTATAGCTTGCCCAGTCAAAACACCAGGTTACAGAATCTCCCCATGCTCTGGGGAAGTTCAGATTTGGATTCAGCATTTATGGTTGGCCCATCTCTAGCCTCATATGTGGCTAATTATTTAATATGTAAGTGTGTTAAATTATCCCAGTATCTTCCTGCAACCTAGAACAGGAACTGATGTGAAGATGAGATCACCAGACTTTAAATAGCAAATAAATATTGTTAACCTATCTACCATTTTAGTACCTAAATCTTGGTGAGGCCCACTCTGTTAGACTGTGTCCCTTTCAGTTCTCTATTTCAGCTTATTAGCTTCATTTGCTTTGCATTTTTGTTCAGCATGCTTTCCTCCCGCCTCCTTTTCCCCTTTGTTTGTTTCAACTCCCACAGCAGCAATAAATTGCCCTTCTGCCCTCCTTTTAATATTGTTTTGCCCTGTGGCTGGCAGACTCTTCACCCAGGCAGAGTGGCCATCAGCTGTAACTTACCTCCATTTGCTGAGACACACACTGTCTGAGTGCAGTCATAAACCAGACTGTGGCTTTTTTTGTGTTCTAGTCAATGGAGAGAAGACATCTCGAGATGCAGCTCCGGATTCGAGCAATCTATTCATCAAAGGAGACAGCCAGAAAAGGATCAGATTGGAACAAAAGATTCTGGAGAGCCTCCAACTCAGCACTGTTCCCATCTCTGGTCCTGCAGGTAGGGAATTTCTCTGGCTGAGAATCATTCCAGGGCATTCAGCTTTCACAGTAGTGCAGATTTCAGTTAAACACAATGGAATCCAGTATAGTTTATTATCAAAGAAAACATATAAAGCCTTTCATAAGCCCCTGGCAAATCAAACAGATCAGAGGAAATCAAGCATCATTAGGTTGTTAGTTACAACTAATTTGGTCTGTGAGCTGCAAAAGAAAGGAACATGGGCGTGTGTGTGTGTGTGGGGGGGGTTCTTCTCAAATTAGAGTAATGGTCACTTTGAGACTGTATATTTGTTTGGCCTCTTGATTGTTTGGGGGAAAAAGCCATACTCAAAGCAAAATATACAGCGAAGTCCACATCACTAGTCCAATCCATCCTGGTCTAGTCACACACCTCCGTAGCTAATATATCTTTGCATCAGCTAGTGCCACTTCCCCTCTTTTTGGCACTAGATTAAAATAATAGTGAGAGATTTTTAAAGACATCATCTCAGGCTAGTTTTAAGATGCAGCAGTTAACATAAGAACATAAGAATGCCCGTACTGGGTCAGACCAAAGGTCCATCTAGCCCAGTATCCTGTCTACCGACAGTGGCCAATGCCAGGTGCCCGAGAGGGAGTGAACCCAACAGGTAATGATCAAGTGATCTCTCTCCTGCCGTCCATTGCCACCCTCTGACAGACAGAGGCTAGGGACACCATTCTTTACCCATCCTGGCTATTAGCCATTAACGGACTTAACCTCCGTGAATTTATCCAGGTCTCTTTTAAACCCTGTTATAATCCTAGCCTTCACAACCTCCTCAGGCAAGGAGTTCCACAAGTTGACTGTGTGCTGTGTGAAAAAGAACTTCCTTTTATTTGTTTTAAACCTGCTGCCCATTAATTTCATTTGGTGGCCCCTAGTTCTTGTATTATGGGAACAAGTAAATAACTTTTCCTTATTCACTTTCTCCACACCACTCATGATTTTATATACCTCTATCATATCCCCCCTTAGTCTCCTCTTTTCCAAGCTGAAAAGTCCTAGCCTCTTTAATCTTTCCTCATATGGGACCCGTTCCAAACCCCTAATCATTTTAGTTGCCCTTCTCTGAACCTTTTCTAATGCCTGTATATCTTTTTTGAGATGAGGAGACCACATCTGTACGCAGTATTCAAGATGTGGGAGTACCATGGATTTATATAAGGGCAATAAGATACTCTCCGTCTTATTTTCTATCCCCTTTTTAATGATTCCTAACATCCTGTTTGCTTTTTTGACCGCCACTGCACACTGCGTGGACGTCTTCAGAGAACTATCCACGATGACTCAAAGATCTTTTTCCTGATTCGTTGTAGCTAAATTAGCCCCCATCATATTGTATGTATAGTTGGGGTTATTTCTTCCAATGTGCATTACTTTACATTTATCCACATTAAATTTCATTTGCCATTTTGTTGCCCAATCACTTAGTTTTGTGAGATCTTTTTGAAGTTCTTCACAGTCTGCTTTGGTCTTAACTATCTTGAGCAGTTTAGTATCATCTGCAAACTTTGCCACCTCACTTTTTACCCCTTTCTCCAGATCATTTATGAATAAGTTGAATAGGATTGGTCCTAGGACTGACCCTTGGGGGACACCACTTTTTACCCCTCTCCATTCTGAGAATTTACCATTTATTCCTACCCTTTGTTTCCTGTCTTTTAACCAGTTCTCAGTCCATGAAAGGACCTTCCCTCTTATCCCATGACAACTTAATTTACATAAGAGCCTTTGGTGAGGGACCTTGTCAAAGGCTTTCTGGAAATCTAAGTACACTATGTCCACTGGATCCCCCTTGTCCACATGTTTGTTGACCCCTTCAAAGAACTCTAATTGATTAGTAAGACATGATTTCCCTTTACAGAAACCATGTTGACTTTTGCCCAATAATTTATGTTCTTCTATGTGTCTGACCATTTTATTCTTTACTATTGTTTCAACTAATTTGCCCGGTACTGACGTTAGACTTACCGGTCTGTAATTGCTGGGATCACCTCTAGAGCCCTTTTTAAATCTTGGCGTTACATTAGCTATCTTCCAGTCATTGGGTACAGAAGCCGATTTAAAGGACAGGTTACAAACCATAGTTAATAGTTCCGCAACTTCACATTTGAGTTCTTTCAGAATGTGAATGCCATCTGGTCCCGGTGACTTGTTACTGTTAAGTTTATCAATTAATTCCAAAATCTCCTCTAGTGACACCTCAATCTGTGACAATTCCTCTGATTTGTCACCTACAAAAGCCGGCTCAGGTTTGGGAATCTCCCTAACATCCTCAGCCGTGAAGACTGAAGCAAAGAATCCATTTAGTTTCTCCGCAATGACTTTATCGTCTTTAAGCGCTCCTTTTGTATCTCGATCATCCAGGAGCCCCACTGGTTGTTTAGCAGGCTTCCTGCTTCTGATGTACTTAAAAAACATTTTGTTATTACCTTTTGAGTTTTTGGCTAGCCGTTCTTCAAACTCCTCTTATTTTCTTATTACATTTTTACACTTAATTAGGCAGTGTTTATGTTCCTTTCTATTTACCTTACTAGGATTTGACTTCCACTTTTTAAAAGCTGCCTTTTTATCTCTCACTGCTTCTTTTACATGGTTGTTAAGCCACGGTGGCTCTTTTCTAGTTCTTTTACTGTGTTTTTTAATTTGGGGTATACATTTAAGTTGGGCCTCTATTATGGTGTCTTTGAAAAGTGTCCATGCAGCTTGCAGGGATTTCACTTTAGTCACTGTACCTTTTAATTTCTGTTTAACTAACCCCCTCATTTTTGCATAGTTCCCCTTTCTGAAATTAAATGCCACAGTGTTGGGCTGTTGAGGTGTTCTTCCCACCACAGGGATGTTAAATGTTGTTATATTATGGTCACTATTTCCAAGCGGTCCTGTTATAGTTACCTCTTGGACCAGCTCCTGCGCTCCACTCAGGACTAAATCGAGAGTTGCCTCTCCCCTTGTGGGTTCCCGTACCAATTGCTCTCATGGTTGGTTAGCCCTGTTGCTAAGGTTGTTTCTATGTTGGGTCCAAATTCTTTTCATCAACTTGGCTGTGTTGTGTGGGGGAGAAAAATGTACAATGAATGGGAAACATATCTTACTCATGAGACACTGTAAATAAAATTGCACAGGCAACCTTACTTCTGGCATTTCCTAACTTTTGAGTTCTTGATTTTGCAACCATAACAATATTCTTTTACAGTATTTTTTTCTATGTAATTTGCTAGGTTTTTAAAACAACAAACTGAAAAAAACATTAATTCCTTTATGTGGCATCACATTGAGATGGGGGTGGGCCATCAGTAGGACTGGAACCTTTAAATCCACCACACTGACCTCTGTCACTTGAGCTAATGAAGTACTGATAGTGATAGTAGGTTGTCAACCTCTTTGTGGACCACCACCAGAAGGTGATGACATGCACTTTGCCAGTGGGGTTCTCAGATATCACTGCTCTACAGCCAAAATGCTTCTGAAATAAATGTAGTCAAACTTTACTAATTCTGGGTCACTGAGAACGAAAATGATGCTTAAAATTGTTGATTGGCTCTAGTTTTCAAGATATGCTATTGGGTCAGTATATACGACCCTTGACTTGGGAATGGCGGAGGATAAGTGAGTTATAAAGGGAAGGGATCTCAATTTAAACCAGAAATGATTAAAATACATCTTTGACTGGATCTATGAATAAATCTGTGACTGGGTTTGGACAGTACTTGCTTTTTAGGCAAAACAATGAATGATGCAATCTGAAGCTGGTATTGCGTCATACATGATATGAATTGCATCATGTTATTCCTAGAAGTCATGGATGATGCAATCATAACGAAGCTTACATCACTCTGCTGAACAAATTGCCCTATATCAGCTCTAGAAATCATACAGTGTCGTGCTCTCTTATTTGTCAGTGTTTGATTTTGCAAAGGACACATTTCTGTTTAGCCAAAGTGAGCAGAGAGGCCTCGTACTTGTGTGAACAGTGCAGATAACTTCTGCTATGTTTGTGGTGAAGTGACTTTTGCATCACAAAAGCGCAGTATAACCACTATGGTTAAGAAAGCCTATCACCTTTATTTTGGCTGCAAAATTGGAGATCAGGACAAGAGGTGGGCCCCACACATATGCTGCAACACTTGTGCAACAAATCTTCGCCAGTGGTTGAACAGGAAAAGGAAATCTATGCCTTTTGCAGTGCCAATGATTTGGAGAGAGCCAACAGATCATACCAGCAATTGTTACTTCTGCATGGTGCCTCCAGTTGGGAAAGGTGTGTCAAAGAAGAAAAAGTGGACTGTGCATTATCCAAACATTCCATCAGCTATACGCCCAGTACCCCACGGAGAAGGACTGCCGTTCCTGATGCACCAGAATCATTCTCACTTGAGTCAGACGAGGAAGAGGAAGAGGAAGAGGATGAAACTTCTGGTCCTGAACCATCAATGTCACAGGACCCACATTTTCTCCCATCCTCCTCCTCTGAACCACACCTCATAACACAAGGCGAACTGAATGACCTTGTCAGGGATTTGGAACTACCCAAGAGTAAGGCAGAGCTGTTGGGCTCCAGACTACAGCAGTGGAATCTCCTGGCAGGTGATGTTAGGGTTTCCATGTTCCGTGACCGTCAAAAGGATTTTGTCCCATTCTTCTTCATGGAAGGTGATCTTGTAGCCTGCAACAACATCGATGGTGTGATGGCAGCCCTCAACATCGTTCACGATCCAGATGAGTGGAGACTGTTCATTGATTCCTCGAAGACGAGTCTTAAAGCTGTTTTACTGCATAATGGCAATGTTTTGCCATCAATTCCAGTTGGTCATGCAGTCCATATGAAGGAAACCTATGACAACATGAAACAACTTTTGAGGTGCATAAACTAGGACCAACATCAGTGGCAGCTTTGTGGTGATTTGAAGGTTGTTGCTCTCTTGCTTGGTCTGCAGACTGGATACACAAAGCACTGCTGTTTTCTCTGCGAATGGGATAGTCGTGCAAGAGATTCCCACTACATCAAGAAAGACTGGCCACTCCGACAGTCATTGGAGCCTGGGAGGAAAAGTGTTCAGCATCCACCACTTGTTGAATCAAGGAAGATTTTGTTACCACCCTTACACATCAAGCTGGGTCTGATGAAGAACTTTGTCAAGGCCATTGACAAAACACAAGCAGCTTTCAAGTACCTCCGTGGAAAATTTCCAAGGTTAAGTGAAGCTAAGATAAAGGAAGGTGTCTTTGTTGGTCCTCAGATTCGTGAACTTCTTCGAAATGCGTGGCAAGGAAAAGACGGCATGGAAAGCCTTCCAGTTAGTGGCAATAAATTTTCTCGGAAACAACAAGGCAGACAACTACAGGTTGTTGGTGGAAAACCTCCTCAAGGCATACAAAAGCCTTGGTTGCAACATGTCACTAAAGATACATTTTTTGTACTCTCATCTAGATTTTTTTCCACCGAACTGCGGAGCAGTGAGCGACGAGCACAGCGAGCGATTTCACCAGGAGATTGCAACAATGGAGAAACGCTATCAGGGCAAATGGAGCCCATCAATGCTTGCAGACTATTGCTGGACAGTGACAAGAGATGCTCCATTTAATGAATACAAGAGACAAGCCAAGAAGCGCCGAGTAGACACTGAATAGGACTAAACTATGTACAGAATAGTTTTTTGCCTTTTGTTTCATAATAAATTTTATTTATATAACCCTTTGGCTGATTTTTAAAGTGTTACATAAACAGGACAGGTGAAATATTATCATGTAAAGCAACCATAAACACATGACAAGACCTAGGTTTACAATTTATGATTAAAACTCTACTATCTACACAATATACATAGACATAAAATGTAAAAACTTAAATATCTTAGAAACAGTAGCCAATCCGTTGTTTTAATTGTCATATTTGAATTCAGCACATCAAAATACATAATAAATAGCACATTTTATCTCTGAAGCAGACGACTTCTCAAAAATTGTAGACCAGTGTATTTGCTGATAGCAGAGTCTCATGGTGAGTCTCAGGAATCTCTGGTTCAATTTTAGATTCTGGAAGGGAGTGTAGTCTTCTGCTAATTTCTCTTGCCTTGTCCCCTCCAACCTGTCCCTGTCCCAGTCCTCTCTTGCCCCTGCCCCTTGGTCCCAGTCCCATTTTCATTACATACCCAGTCCCAGTCTCCATTCCTCAGGCTTCGTATCCCAGACTCCTTGCCCAGCAAGTCCTAGTATCCTTCTCCAGGCTCACTGAGGCCCCATCTCTCCCTCCTACTTCTAGTCTCTCCCATCCCTAAACCCAGTCCCAGTTTCCGTGTCCCTCCCATCTCTCCATCCAAACTCCATCTGTCCTCCCCAGCCCCTTCCTGGCTCCATATTCCAATCTCTTTGCCCAGTTCTCCTTCCACACCCCAGCTCCTTGTGAGATCTATCTCCCCTCCCCCCACTCCTGTTCCCCCCAGACTGGTTCATAGTGCCAGTCCTAGTCTTCCCCTTTCTCCACAGCTTCTTGTCCAATCTCAGTGTCCCCATCCCACACACACACACAACCAACTTGCTTCTGTTCCCCCCATTTCCATCACTGACTTCCAGTCCCAGTCTCCACTCCTCACAGCTCCGATTCCCAGTCTCCTTGCCCAGCCAGTTATAGTCAGTTTCTCTCCTCCCCTATCTCCATTCTCAGTCTCAGTAGACTCCTTGTTCCCTCTCATCATCTTTTGTCCCCTCTGCATTCAAATCAGACAGATCCCTGCTCTTCCTGAGCACTGGCAGATGGGTCATTGAGAGCCCAGGAGAGACAAACTCTCAGGGATTCATTTGCTTGAGTTTCTGTTGTCCATTGCATGGGCAGCTGATTTTCCTGACTGAGGATCAGAGTTATTAACAAGTTATTTATCTGCCAACTTGAAATGCCATCCTTTCTGCTGCCAGAGACCCCTCCCCAGGCAGGTTGGGGAACACAGAGCCGTGGGTGGTACACGATTCATAAACCCGGTTAACAAGCCCTGGGATTTGTTCATACCTCCTCCTTCCCAGCAGGCAGCTGAACATTTACCCTAGAGTAGTACCAACAGAAGGAATGTGCTGCTATTCTCTATAGCAAGCACTGTACAGCAGCAGAATGCAAGAACAAAGGTTGGGAGTTAGGGAATTGGACTAGGACTCAAGATCTACGTTCAGTTTCTGGGGCTGCCACAGACTTCCTGTGTGACCTTGGGCAAGTCACTAAGGGTAACATTTTCAGCAGCTCCTAAGCAATTTAGGAGCCTAAGTTGCATTTCCAAAGTGACTTAGACACTCATGAAACTAAGTCTTATGTAAATCAATGGTGCTTAGGAGCCTAAAATGCACTTTTGAAAAGGTGACAGAATCCTAATCCATTTAGGCACTTTTGAAAATGTTACCCTTAATCTCTCTATGCCTCGGTTTCCCATGTATAAGTGGGGATAATTATATTGTCCTACATCACAGAGGTGTTGTGAGAATAACTTACTAATATTTGTGAGGTGTTCAGAACCTATGATGATGGGAACCATATAAGAATCAACAGGGTCGACGGTCCATAGGAATATCAGTGCTTGCATGGTAATATAGCTGGCACGTGGTGTTGCATTTTGTCCCCAGGTACCCAGTGCTTTAGGTAAGACTGAAACCTTTCGATTTTATGGTACAGAAGAATTTCAAGTATTATAATCACTTTGTTCTTTCTTCTCACATTCCTCCATCACTTCCCTTTATAATGACCCACATCAAGATCACATCTGTAAAACCCAAGTACCCTACTGTTAAAAACTCAATCCATTCTGAATGGAGCCATTTCAGCCACCCTGTGGCCACTCTCTTACCAATCTCCCTTATGGGGAGAGTCAAGCTTGTCTGCAAAGAGCTGCTTCATGAAGAACCAATTCCACAAATACAACAATACGGCCTGTTGTTTATTTACTAGCAATGGATGAACCTAAGAACCTTTGGCGCTCGGGTTCAGTTTAGATAAGTGTCCAAAATTTGCATCCAGAGTCTGGAAGATAGAGCTGGGAATCTCATGACAACAGGCTTCCCTATAAAAGTTCCATTACTTCCAGCTTCTTTCTGGGCTGGAGATACTGTGAGACTAGGACCCTCTTACTCTTCAGCTTCTTGTTCCATCTGATATCTTGCAATTCAGAAAGGTACCTGGAAACTCAAAATAATGGGAGAAAGGCTCGGGTGGGGAGGGGAGGGGAGGAAAGGGTACCCATGCTTCTTTGAACCTCAGAAAAGGTTTGTTTTGAATCTTGGCTGCAGGTTCAGGCCACTTATGTTATCCAAGCCAGTTTGCCAGTCCCTACTTTTTACCCACATTGCTATTCCTGGCCCTTTTTACAATGGCTTCTGGCACCTGGACCTTGAATAGCTCCTATGTGCAGAGAGGTGGCAATCTTCACCTCTTTGTGCCTGTGGAAACAGCTGTCCCAGAGCTGGAGTTTATACCCAGGAGAGGGTAGACAGTGGTACTACCACCTTCTTCTGTAAGGGCTCCTCCAGGAGAGAACAGCAATAACTTCTTGAAGGAACTTCACAGGAACCATTTTTACACAGACTCCCAGAGATACACTAAGTCAGTACATCTCCCAGGTGCCCCAGCATCAGCCACTTTGAGCTTCTTGTGTTACGGAGCCTCTGCTCTGGGTGAACTTTCCAGTGTCTGTGTCCCATTGTTCAATAAGAGAAGCAGGTCCCTGATCTTTACATTTCACCAGGCTTTCATCTCTTGCTTCCTGCATCCCAGTAATGCATTTAAGAAACCTCAGGTTGAGCCTGTCAGGGCCATTAGTTTGATGACTGCATGTTTACAGTTGTGCAAGTGAACCCGCAGCATCAGCACCACTGTGACGTCCCTAAGAGTGCATTGATCAATATGAGCCCAGCCAAAAGTAATTACAGCTAATGTGATCTTTGGCTTTGTGATGGATCACAGACTGTAATGTTTCCTTCTTAACCAATCAGATTAAAACAACTATGTTTCTGTAGCTAGAGAGACAGTAAAACTTCAGCTTCAACTCCCTGAACTGACCCAGCTCACACAGCAGGAAGCTCAGTTTAAGAGGTGTTGTTACTCAGTTG
This sequence comes from Emys orbicularis, assembly GCF_028017835.1. NCBI lineage: Eukaryota > Metazoa > Chordata > Testudines > Emydidae > Emys > Emys orbicularis. Next base: position 157,915,900 of record NC_088685.1, on the reverse strand, counting down.
CATGAGTATAAATCCAGAGTAACTCCATTGACTTTACCGACGCTATTCTGGATTACATCTGGGTAACTCAGAGCGGCCTCTAGCCCACAGTCTTTGTTGATTCTTTTCTTGTTCAGGAAAACCTGTTCCAGCAGAAGTAGTGAATGTTCATCACCACCAACCATCCCTATCCATTCTCAGACCAGTACATAGCAAAAGACCTTCTCAACCCTGCTCCTGCTCATCATGGCTGGAACCTCTCCATGCCTTAGACCCTGTGGGTTGGCAAGAGTGTGACTGTAGTAGCACAGAATTACTATAAATGATATTGAAGTACCCAGAGATAGTCTATGACACCAACAGCATGTGAACACACTGACTAAATGTGTTGCATCCTACTCTAGCATCTGGTCCACATAGATGATGAGAACCCAATACTACTACCAGCTAGTGCAGTTACTCCTCTTCCTCAAGTGTTGAAGGGCTGTGATTTGGTGCTGAAAGTCCTAGAGTTCTGTGATGGCTGGTGATCCTGGGGAAGGCAGGTTTATGACACAAAGTTCATAGAGAACTTGTCAGAGTTGTTGCTTCATCTCCCTCAGGTACTTCAAGGGTGGTTATTAGATGAAAGCTGATTGTGTGCTCAGAGCTCTGTACAATGGAGACTTGACCCCTAAGAACACAAGAACATAAGAATGGCCGTACTGGGTCAGACCAAAAGTCCATCCAGCCCAGTACCCTGTCAACCAACAGTGGCCAATGCCAGGTGCCCGAGAGGGAGTGGACCTAACAAGTAATGATCAAGTGATCTCTCTCCTGCCGTCCATTGCCACCCTCTGACAGACAGAGGCTAGGGACACCATTCTTTACCCATCCTGGCTAATAGCCATTAATGGACTTAACCTCCATGAATTTATCCAGTTCTCTTTTAAACCCTGTTATAGTCCTAGCCTTCACAACCTCCTCAGGCAAGGAGTTCCACAAGTTGACTGTGCGCTGTGTGAAGAAGAACTTCCTTTTGTTTGTTTTAAACCTGCTGCCCATTAATTTCATTTGGTGGCCCCTAATTCTTATATTATGGGAACAAGTAAATAACTTCTCCTTATTCACTTTCTCCACATCACTCATGATTTTATATACCTCTATCATATTCCTCCTCAGTCTCCTCTTTTCCAAGCTGAAAAGTCCTAGCCTCTTTAATCTCTCCTCATATGGGACCCGTTCCAAACTCCTAATCATTTTAGTTGCCCTTCTCTGAACCTTTTCTAATGCCGGTATATCTTTTTTTGAGATGAGGAGACCACAACTGTACGCAGTATTCAAGATGTGGGCGTACCATGGATTTATATAAGGACAATAAGATATTCTCCGTCTTATTCTCTATCCCTTTTTTAATGATTCCTAACATCCTGTTTGCTTTTTTCACTGCCGCTGCACACTGCTTGGACGTCTTTTAGAACTATCCACTATGACTCCAAGATCTTTTTCCTGATTCGTTGTAGCTAAATTAGCCCCCATCATATTGTATGTATAGTTGGGGTTATTTTTCCCAATGTGCATTACTTTACATTTATCCACATTACATTTAATTTGCCATTTTGTTGCCCAATCACTTAGTTTTGTGAGATCTTTTTGAAGTTCTTCACAGTCTGCTTTGGTCTTAACTATCTTGAGCAGTTTAGTATCATCTGCAAACTTTGCCACCTCACTTTTTACTCCTTTCTCCAGATCATTTATGAATAAGTTGAATAGGGTTGGTCCTAGGACTGACCCTTGGGGGACACCACTTGTTACCCCTCTCCATTCTGAAAATTTACCATTTATTCCTACCCTTTGTTCCCTGTCTTTTAACCAGTTCTCAATCCATGAAAGGATCTTCTCTCTTATCCCATGACAACATCCCTACCACTAAGATCACATAGTCTAAACAGGCAAACAGTCCAGTGCAGACACAAAGCACCAGATAAGGTTTGTTGATCACACAGCAGTGTAGATCCTTTTATTTTTAATTTTAAAAGTGGCCGCTGTTTGTGTGGCAGATTCTTGTTGAAAGGCTTTGTGAAAGAAGCTTTTTTGACAAGGATCTCTCAGAAGGAAAGGGTGGTGCCAAGAGCAAGCTTGTCTACATGAGAAGGTTGCACTGATTTAACTAAAAGTGTCATTTTAAGCAAATTTCATTCAACCTGTGTCAGTGTGGACACTTATTTTTGTTGAAAACAGATTTATTCTTGATTGTTTTAAAATCAGTTAGGTACCAGTTTAAGCAAAATTGAAATACGTCATTCTTAAACTGTAATCATTGTCCAGCTAAAAGCCAATTTAAATTAAACCAGTGCAGCTTTATTGAGTAGACAAGGCCAGATTGTGGGAATTTCAGGCATAGGAGGAGACGCAAAGTTGAAAGTGGCAGAAGGTTGCAAAAGGTCAGTGATGAATTATTAACACAGTAAACAAATGACTAGCCCGGAAACAGGAAGAAACAGAGATGGGTCTCTGGGTAGGCAAAAAGAGACAGAAGGAAAAGGCCTTGATGGCAGTACTGACCGTGATTAGGTTTTAATCACAAGATTTCTGATGCTCCTGGACAGGCTGCAAATACCATACAAATAGCCTCTCTTCTAATATTTCAGCCTCTCTTTCGGTCCCAATCACAGTTCAGAAGTGCCACAGCACCCAGACACAAATGACAGATCACCTAACAACAAAACAGTGAATTTTTTTTCAAGTCTCACTACTTGTGTCCATCAGCTGCTGCATGATCCAATTTTCTCACCTGGCTAATGTCAGTGGGTTGCTTTGTGATTTGGGCTGAATTGTCTTTTTCCTTCAGCTTCAGTCTTTCCCAGGACAGCTGATACTTACAGGGATTTTGCAGTTTGCATCAGAGAAAGTTCTGCGTAGGATACTGCGCTGGTGTTTCTCGGAAGAACTCTGAGTCATATTAGTTAATCAGATGAAGGAGCTGAAAGGAGCAACGGAGCAAGTATTAAGCAGAAGAAAATTGCATTTGTTGGCTCTTCACGTGCAATTATACCAACTGAACCACTGGCATAATGCAATAAAGATGTCTGCAGAATTGCATTTCCATATTAAGCAGCAGTAAACTCAGTGAACAAGCAGCTCCCCCCTCAAAAGTAGTATGCAAAGTAGTGCTGGAAAGTGTGTTGAGAGTACAGTAGTAGTGGGGGGGGGCGACCCTCTGTAGATACAAATCTTTTACACTATCTAGTCCTTCACATTTGCTTTCCCCCAGGGGTTAAACTGAGGAGGAATAGTGGTAGCACTGTACTCAGGCTACGTCTTCACTGGGGGGGGGGGAATCGATTTAAGATACGCAAATTCAGCTACGCTATTCGCGTAGCTGAATTCGACATATCCGAGCCGACTTACCCCGCTGTGAGGACGGCGGCAAATCAACCGCCGCAGCTCCCCCATCGACAGCGCTTACTCCTACCTGCGCTGGTGGAGTACAAGCGTAGATTTGGGGATCGATTGTCGCGTCCCGACGAGACGCGATAATTAGATCCCCGAGAGATCGATTTCTACCCGCCGATTCAGGCGGGTAGTGAAGACGTAGCCTCAGACTACATCCACAATGCCAATTCAGCGGCATACCCCTGCTGAAATCATCAAAACATATCGCTGTGCAGTTATATTGGAATTACTACTCTTCAGAGTTACCCATCCAGGTGAGATGAATTGGGCAGTTCACACTTTTTAGACCTATGACTTAACGCTGTCCACTCTTTTATAAACAGCTTAAATTCTGCAGAAATTGGTTTGACTATCAGGGGAGGTTTTCGAATAGCCATGCTGACTTGGTTCCTGTTTTACCCTCTGTTCTTTTCTGTTATCCTTTGTGGCTTCTTATTAGATATGGATAAGCTAATTCCAATAAAATAAGAAACATCTCTCATCCAAAATCTTCACTCCAAACTCCATCTCTTTTTTTAAAGTTTGTTGTTTGTTTGTTTGTTTTTGTTTTCAGGTGTGTTGAATTTCTTAATTGTTGTTAATTAATTGGTTAATTTTTGATTAATACATTTTTTGACTCCAGAAAATAGCACGAGACAAATTGTTCTTATGGTGGTTTGAGCTCAGCCACTCACGCAGGAGATTTCCAGTCCAGCTTTGCCAGTGACGACAGTTCAGAAAAGGTTGAAAAAAGAATCTAAGGCCAGGTCTACACTACCGCGGTAGTTCGACAGCTGGCAATCGAACTTCCGGGTTCGATTTATCGCGTCTGGTCTGGACGCGATATATCGATCCCGGAAGCGCTCGCCGTCGACTGCGGTACTCCAGCTCGGCGAGAGGAGTACCGCGGAGTCGACGGGGAGCCTGCCTGCCGCGTGTGGACCACGTCTGAACCGCGGTAAGTTCGAACTAAGGTATGTCGACTTCAGCTACGTTATTCACGTAGCTGAAGTTGCGTACCTTAGTTCGAATTTGGGGGTTAGTGTAGACCAGACCTGAGTTTCTGAGTACTTCTGTGAAGCAGACCTTTCAACCATTTGAAGTTCACCCATCACCGCTACGGAGGCGCTGTCTGTTGATTTGAGAAGTATTTTCAGGTCTTCCTCTGCCTTTTTCGCCTTCCTCAGAGGACTGATAGATTGAAGAGGAGTGGTTGGTGAGGGTGGATGGATGGATAGAGATTGGTACTATATAAATAGTTGAGAGATGGGCTAGCTAGACTTTCCTGTAATGATACCAACATCACTAGCAAAATTTGCTTACTTCCACATAATGCAAAACACAGTATTCGCTTGTCTTGTTATGTCCCATTCATATATCACTACTTAGGCTACGTCCGCACTACAGAACTTACAGCGGCACAGCTGTACCGCTGCAGCTGCGCCGCTCTAAGGTCTCCCATGTAGCTGCTCTATGCTAAAAGGAGAGAGCTCTCCTGCCGGCATAATTAAACCACCCCCAATGAGCGGTGGTAGCTCTGTCGGCGGGAGAGCGTCTCCTGCTGACATAGCGCTGTCCGCACCGGCACTTTTGTCAGTGAAACTTATGTTGGTCAGAGGGGTGTTTTTTTCACACCCCGATCAACAAAAGTTTTACCGACAAACGTGCTAGTAGACAGACATAATGATACAGAGGCCTAAAAATGTGAGCAAAGCCAACGCCGCTCTTTAACACCATTTTTTCACATCTTGCCCTCAGCGTTAACCCATGTCACTTTTAATGCTGGAAAAGGTAATGGCTGCAGGTCTCACATTACCAGTCACCAAGTCACTATTAAACCACTAAATGTAAAGCAAAATTGAAAAGCTTCCTCTTTTCACAGTATTAAATATATTTCTTATGAATTGATGCAGTATATTTTGTCTGGATGCTTTCAGCGCAGAATGACCACTGGAATGAATGGGAGTGAGTAGCAAAAATCTCTCATGCACTGAGGTGAGGATGTATCGCTCCATGTTTTATGATGCGTCACTGGCTGCAAAATGTTAGTTAAGATTGAGCTAGGCAATCCGGCTCTGCTGTAAGTTCCTGCTTCAGTTGCTTGGTGAAATATCAGAGGGGATTTGTGAATGTTTTCACAAATATTTGGAGCATATTAGTTGTTCTGTGGTTTGTGGCATCATATTATTTGTTGAGCAACAGCTGCTTCAGAGGAAGGTGCAAGAAGATCCCTGAAAGACAATTACAAAATTACCTGCCCACCGGTGAAATTGTTTTCTAGCCCTTCTCAGTTAGGGTATATCCACACTGCAATTAAAAACCCGCGGCTGGCCCACCCCAGCTGTCTCAGGCTAAGGGATTGTTTAATTGCAGTGTAGACGTTCAGGCTGGTGCTGGAGCCTGGGCTCAAAGACCCTGCGAGGTGGGAGGATCTGAGTGTCTACACTGCAATTAAACCACCATGGAGCCGCGCAAGCCCCAGTCAGCTGGCACTAGCCAGCCGCAAATGTCTCATTGCAGTGTAGATTTACCCTTAGTGATTAACCTTTGCCCTGAAGCGTGAGAGCTCATACTCCTTATATGTATATATGTATTATTCTATCTAACATTAAGTGTGGATGGTCTCTTGGCCTTGATATATTGTAACAGTGAGTTGCATGGACTGTTTATGCACTGTTTGAAAAATATTGAAATCTTTCAGTAATGCATTACACCTGAATTCTGAAATACAGATAAGGATGTGGAGCATGTGGGAACAGTGAATTTGTGATCATCTCAAGGCTGAATAAATCGATTTACCCTTAACTTAAGCTGTTTTGAGCCAACAGATGCCAGTTAATGTATTTATGCCTTTGAGGAATGGCTAAGATGCTTATTGCCATTTTTGTTACACTTGTTTGGCATATTTGTGAGCAGTGAAATTGCTTTTCACTCCAGCAGAGCAAATATGTCTCATTCTTTCTTCCTCTGAGTCCCATTCTTTGATAAAGTTACTCTTTAGAATGCCTGTGTCTGTGCCACCTTCAGCTGTGTTTGTGCCCAACCCACAAACAAATTGTGAACATTGAAAATCCCTTGGCATTTTTTGCCAGTGTCAGGGGTGCTACCCTCTGTGGCCTGGCTGAATTCCAGTTTGGTTAATTACAGTACATTACCTATTAGAGCTGTGTGGGAACCAGAATTTCCCTCCTGCAGAAAATTTTGCATTCCTCTACTCGCACCCCCCAAAAAGTTTCAAATTTGAACAAATCAGATATGTGACATTTTCCATGGGAAGGACATTTTCAAAAAAAAATCCATTTCCAAAGAACCAAACAGGAATTTTTCAAAACTTTCTGGTCCAGCAGCTCACCAAGTGGGCTCTTGAGAAGCCTGGAAACCCAGGGAGCCTAGGTCCACAGTACCCCATCAGGCAGGTTCCTGCGGAGGTGGGGGAGCTGGCAGGAAACTAGGCAGGGCCTGCCAGGTTTCCATTGCAAGTTTCAAGTCCTACAGAATATGGGGATTCTGTCAAACCAGCATTTTCTGTCCAAAACCTGTTCAGTTGGAAAATTTTCTAACAGCTCTAGTACCTAGATATTCCCTGTGCAGTTTCAATTTATTTACAATATTCTTCTTCACTTCTTGTACTAAACAGTTGCATGGATTTGCTGTGAGCCTTTAACCAGCTGCTCTGTTTCATTTCTGGAATGGCTGCATTTCATTGGTGCATGTTTGATTTCTGTGCATATAACATATAATAATTGGTACACTATTTGGGGGTCCTTGTGGATGAAAAGCACTATAGACCTGGAATATATCATTATTGTTAGGGATGCTGCTGATTCAAACACCAATGGAAACATAAGTGAGCACTCGGGAATTGTTAAAGACAGAAAATGGGATTATAAATGCTATATTTGTTGCCATGTAAAATTAAAAATATTGAAACAAATATATCTACGGGCAGATGTTGAAATGTTTTCCTCACCTTGTGAGTGTACTTTCTGCACATGCATGCACACACGCTCATATAGGGCTGAATTTAGGGGCAGACGACCCAGGCAACTGGTTTTTGTTGTTAGTGGCAAAAGGGGAAATAGAATGTTTGAAGTAACATATTTCAGGTATTCCGTATGTGGATTCATTTTTCACTAACTTCCTAAAATGTTCTGGACCTTTGTAGAATCTCGTGGAACCTTCCAGACTTTCTGAGAACTACATTTTCCTTGAATCTCCTAGAATGTTGTTAGCCATGCCCACGCAGGTATATAAGGGGCAGGGCGTCGCCAGTCAGTCAGTGAGATATAAAAACAAAGTGAGAGCCCAGCTGGGATATTGTGAACCTTGTTTTATTGGGTAATTGTGAAAGTGTACTTGTGTTTTAAGACTTGAAGAGTGTAAGTACCGACTAATAAAGAACATATTTAATGAAATGCCAGAGATATCTATCAAACACAACAATGTAAAAGAAATACTGTTACTTTTCTTACCATGCTTAACACGTAATGTTTGATGACTTTCTAATGCTGCAGAACATAGACTTTTGCTCTCCCTAATACTGTCTGTTTCTCCCAGAGAAAATAAAAGATGCCCCTGAAGAAGCCTTCAGGAGCTCAGTATAGGAAGCAAAAATCTCAATTGTAATCTAGTTTGCAGCAAGGGGCAAAATTGATGGGAAAATATCTGAAACAGAACAACATACAGTTGTTTTAGGCAGTAGCGATCATCCCAGTGCAGAAGAAATCGAGGAGCGAAGCGTAAATGATGGAAGTCCTATTACTAAGGAATTAGCAGATTTACCGGACGATAAGGAATGGGCATGTGAGGAAAGTGATGGAGAATCGTCCAGTTCTGGCAGCATAGAGGAGAGTGATGATAAAGAAGAATGTGGCTCACAGGAAAAGGAGAGTAATGACAAAGAATAACCTGGTTTACATGAAAAGGTGAGAAACAATAAAGAAGAATCAGCCTTGCATGATGACAAAAACAGCAATGAGAAAAAGTGCACACTGCAGATCGAGACATCAGATCCTGCTTTATGGCCAGCAATCCTAAACTCTGCCAATATTGATCGTACAATTTTGAACAGGTCAGGCAAAACTGAAGACATGATATTTCCAGTAAATGAGCAGAAGTGACACTTCTCAAAGTCACACTGCAAAAGAGTGCTCAAAAATGGTGAGAAGCTGAATCAGCATTGGCTAGTTTACTCAAAATCAACTGACAAAGTGTTCTGTTTTTGTTGCAAAATATTTGACAAGAATGCCAAATCACTGATTGCACTTTCTGGGTACAATTACCGGCATAACTTAGCTGATGTTCTGAAGCAACATGAAAAGTCACCTGGCCATTTTATGGCCTACTACAAATAGGTGGAGGTCGAGTCCAGGCTCAAGCTGAATAAATACATAGATGCAGAAAACCAGCACATTGTTAATGTAGAAACTCAGCATTGAAGGAGCATGCTTGAGCATCTGATCTCAATTTTCCTCTTTCTCGCAAAGAATAATTTGGCTTTCCAGGCTCGATGGATAAGTTCATTGAACATAATGGTAATTTCCTCGTTTTTTGTAGAATTCCTTGGGAGATATGATGACATCACACATGAGCACCTACATCAAACAGTTCGTAAAGAAGCTATGGACCATTACTGGAGCAAAACTATTCAAAACAAATTGATTGTCCTTATGGCAAGGAAGGTGTTTGATAACATATTGATATGGCTTGGCAAAGCAAAGTACTATGCTGTAATAATGGACTGCAGTCCCGACATTAATCATAGTGAAAAGATGTCATTTACAATTAGATTTATTGACGATGAAATTGGTTATATCCAAGTACAGGAACACTATATCCGGTCTGTGGACAACTCTACTGGAAAAGGCCTAACAGAACTGTTTATGAATGTTTTGAATGAGAGTAAAATAAAGCTTCAGGATGGCCACAGCGAAGGCTACGACAACAGTGCGAATATGAAAGGAAGAAACCATGGCGTCGAGGCAAAGATTCGGGTGCTGAATCCAAGAGCTTTCTTCATGCCATGTGGCTGCCGTTCCCTCAACCTGGTTATGTCAGATGCAGCGTCATCATCTTTAGATTCAGTACCTCTCTTTGGAGTACTGCAAAGGATATACGTCCTGTTTTCAGCATCAGCTATCAGGTGGAAGATCCTCATGGACAATGTTACAAATCTGACTGTGAAGTCACTAAGTGACACTCACTGGCAGAGCTGCATTAACAGTATAAGGCCAGTGAGGTACCAAGTGACTGAGGTTTACGATGCCCTGATGGAACTGGAGCAATTGAATAAAGCTGAGACTGGAATCTGATACGAGTGCAAAGCCTGACAAACCAGATCACTGACTTCAGTTTGCAAGGTCAAAGGCAGGAAAAGCGACCTTTTGAACCAAAGGGCTAGGTTTAACAGTCTAATGCTGTCACCTACTGTAACACTCACTGTTTAATACTGGTCCACCCAATGTTGGTGCACAGTTGAATTTCTTGATGTTAGTACATTTCAGTTATTCTTAAAATTTAAAAAGTTTCTATCAGCTTAGGAAATGAATTTTTTTATTTGCTTATATATGGAATGAATAAATACAAATTTACAGCTCCTAGCTTGCAAATTTATTGTCTTAAAAGACAGGGATAAATCAGGCATGCAAATCGTACATCAAAGTCGTGAAATGGGCTACAAATGCAATAAAAATAAGGTATTCAAAGGTTTAACAAATGGGGGGGAGGCGGAAGACACTCCTCGCCTGGCACCCAGGGTCTAGGGACGGCCCTGCACACACATGTACATCTATTTAGGAGCACTAGCCCTGGTATATGCACGTCATAGACTGTAACCCCTCCATTTGCAGGTGACAGAAGCTTCATACCCAAGGCCCATTTGGATAAATGAATATTGGCCTGTGAAAATTCTATTGCCTGCACATGCTAGGATTAGAATAGTTCAACTGTGTATGCAGGCTTTGCACACCGAACTGGTGAGAGGCTAAGATCCCACTGTAAAATCAGGTCCAGAATCTTTTTAGCCTCTGCCCCCAGCCATAACTGTTTAGATCAGGGATTCCTAAACTTTTTGCTGGCACAACCCCTTTTTAATAAAATTGCCTCCCAGGAGTCCAGAGAGCATGGAGGATGCCATTTTGTAGAGCAAAATTGTGTCCTCCATGCGTCATGACTTCACACACACCATCCATGCGAGGTCATGCTGTGCGGAGCAAAATGGTGTCCTCCACCCATTAGGAATCACCATGACCCCATCTTCTGAGAGCAGGACCCCATTTGTGGTCACAATCCACAGTTTGGGAACTGCTGGTAGAGATAGTTGACACTAATGTATAGGATAAGAGGCTAAGGTTTGATATCCTCAGCGTATATTTGTCAGGTCACTAATTGGCATCTTTATTGGCATTCTTAAGATAAGGCTAAGCACTGCAAGAGACATGGAATCTGAGCTATAGTCTCACCCCAGCTCCTTCTGGCTCAGAGCTCAGGCACATATGTTGGAGGCAGGGTGGCTGGTGAAGTTTAAAGTATTAGTTGCTCTCAGTTACTCTTCATGGTGATGGTCAACACAAGGGTTAAGCGCCACTTAAATCCCACTTTAAGACTTCAGAATAGGGCCTAGTGAGATTTAAGTGATGGCTAGATTTGCGGGCTATCTGCACCAGGGAGAATTCCACCCTCTGTATATTGTCCACATAGTCAGACAAACGCTACACAATCTTCCTGGCAAATGTTCATTTGAATTTTTAATTGCATTTGTTTTGGTTGAACTTTCACTTCTTTGATGTTTGTTTTCTCCGACTATTTGATGGGTCAAAGGTGAGTATTCGCCAAAACAGACAATTTTAATAAAATATGGTAGAGTTTTCACAGAAAAATATTTTTTAATTTGTAATCATGATTAATTATAATGGAAACCCCATTCAAAGAGTTAATGCTCATCCAATCAAAGAACAAGTGTAAACATACCACATGGCCTTTGCGTGCAATCAAAACATTCATTTTAATGCTAGCAGACAAGCTACAGGCCAAGAATTATTCCCAGAAACTACTTGGCAAATAATTTGGAACAATAAATAAGTCTGAGAAATGACAGTCCAGTTATAGACAGGCAAAAGAGATTAATGATTGTATAAATTATTCATTATAATTTATTAGCTTGGCTCTGATTCTCAGTGCAATTTTTTATTTCATTTTTTTCTTAAATTGAAAGCTTCAGTTTATTAACCCAATTAGTGGTCTGATCCAAGATGTCTGAATCCGGTCCAGAGGGTACAACAGAAGGTCCTAAAAATATAGGCCTAAATCTTCCAAAGTGACTAGTGATTTTGCGTGCCTCTGTTATTGGGTGTCCTGTTTTTCAACGTATTGGCGCTCAGCACTTTCTGGACATCAGGCCTCTTTAAAGTATCCAAAGGGGGACCCAAAATACTTAGTCACTTTGGAAAATTTAGACCAGAATATATTACTTTTTGGCAGCCACGGACTGGCTAATTATGGTGTGCTGAAGGTACTACCCCATCATGCATTGCAGAACAAAGGAGAGTTGTACTATATGTTACATGACTGCATCACAATTGCGTGCAAGTGAAAAATGCTATGCTGCTATCCCAGTTGCTTAAAGGGTTGTGTTTCAGTGTTGCTGTTTCATCTGTGGAGTTCAAAGTTGTGTTCAAAATTGAATTACTCTAAACTGCCATGACATGCAGCAACCTATGGAAACAGGTTTCTGAGAGGTTTTTAATGACTTGTGTAGAATGTTGCAGTTGTTTCTGGTACCAGGGGGAAATCAATAATACTCAGGGAGGAAATAGCCACTTTTACTGGGAAAAGGCCACTTCTGAGGTTGTATAGACATTAAGAGAACCTTGGAAGCTTGTTTTGTTATTTAAGACTTCAAGCAAGTGCTGTATTTAATACATTTTTAGATCAATGTGGGTTTTGTGGGGAAAAAGTCTGAGTTTAGTCTAGATCCAAACTTTTTGAGACCCATCGTCCTAATTTTTTTAAAACCAGGATCGACTTCCCCCCCGGGTTACATTCTGTTCCTGCTTGATCCAGCTGTAAAGTTGGACTGGCCTTCAGTATCAAACAAGGAGGAGATTCTGAACTAGGAGGAAGAATGTGGTTCATAAGTCACTACAGTAGTGATTAAGAGGGAATACTGAAAACACCTGCAGTGGATATTAGGAGAAATCCTGGCCCCTTTGACGTTAATGAAAAAACCCCTCATTGACTTCAAGGGAGCCAGGATATCACCCATTACGTTTTATATGCAACTCATCTTCATATGTGTAGGTTTCTTCAGAAAGAGAAAAGATCCATAAAAATTAGAGATGCAAAAAGACCTATAATATCCCAAGCAGCCTACCCTCAGGGGCCAGTGCAGGATTGGTGCCTCCACTGTATCTTCTTGAGCTTTATCCACACTCGTCCAAACTATGGAAGAGAGGAGAGGAACTTCGACTTAGTTCAGAGAAGCCGTCAGACCTTTGGCTTCTTATCGGAATTCCAAACTTTTGAGACTCTGGTTATTAAAAATTCATCAGGTTTGTATAACAAACTTCTTGTGATCTAGCCTTCCCCAGTCCACCAGCTTTTTGGAGATCGATATAATAGGAGGCTCACAGGAGAGAAAGCACAATATTTTTAGTTAACTGCACAAGCACTCAGTTCCATCTGAGTCTGCTGAGGGCTCTGGAAACCTCTAGTCCATACTGAACACAGGTATTAGCATAGTCACTCCCATAATAGCATTACATCACCACCTTTAGGGCTTGTCTACTCTGTTCCTAAATAATTCCATGTGCAGACAGATTTTCACCAGAGAGATAAGAGCTGTTTCTTATTATTCCAAAGATGCTCACCTACCCGTTTTACTAAGCATATGCTTCAGTGCAGCTGGCTTAGCCCACTGGGATATTACCATGTTAAGCCACTATGATAGCTGGAAGGAGAGGCCTCAGCTTTCTTGCTGGCAATGAAGCAAATGAACATAACACATTTCTGGTGTAAGACTGTCAGTATTTGAAGGATCAGATACACAGAAGCATTGTGTGAAAATTCTGATAAACATTCTGCTTAGAAACCATTAGTCCCTGAGATCATATTTTCTGAGGTTCTCTTCCCCCGTTTTTGTTTTTTGTTTTTCCCCCATTATCTCTATAATCTTCTGATCTATCTATCTAAAATGTTTTATGCTGCTGCCCATAGCTGTAGTATCTGAGCACCTTCCATGCAAAGTCAATAGCAAAGTCCCCAGCAGACTTTGTAGTGTCTCTGGCACTTCTCCCTTTCCAGGGTCGAAACTGCTTGAGACAGGGATTTTTTGGGAGGTGGGGAAATTGGGAGGAGGTTGGGAATAGAAGGGGATGTTTATATTGTGAGCATCACATATGGTGGAAAGGCTTTCTCAAAGAGGATGGCTTTGCAATGTTTCCTGAAGATGGTCAGACTCTGGATTAAGAAAGTCATCAAGAAAACTGGATACTTTATTCTTAAGGACCTGGTCCAAACTTCCATTGACTTCAGTGGGTTTGGAACAGGCCTTAAGCCTAGAAAAGATAGGTGGATAGAGCACTGGAGCTCAAGAGACCTGGATTCACTTCCAGATTTTGTCACAGACTTCCTGTGTGAGCATGGGCAAGTCAATTAATCTATCCTGTGCCTCAGTTCCCCATCTGAAAATTGGGAAAATACCTCCCTATCTCATAGAGGTGGTTTGAGGATAAATTCTGTTAATTGTGAGGTGCTCCTGAAAAAAGCCATATTTGTAGATAGCTCTTCTGCACTATATATCTTGATCCCTTCTGTGTCAAATCCCAAACAGCTGTTGTGATAATAAATAATTGAATCTCACAACTTTACAAATGTTAATGAATTTAGCCTCACCACAGTAGTAGTATTATCCTCTCCCCTCCCCCCCCCAAGAAACTCCACCAGTAATAGCAAGAGTGGAATGGCTGGCATAAACCACCTAGTGGTGTTTTGACCATCCTGTCTAGACCAGCTCTGGTTTAGATGGCAGAGTGGTTAAAATACCAGCAGCCAGTCTAAGCTAACACTTCCTCTGTTGCTGCCACCAGTGCAGCTGCATATGTTGTAATGAATTGGTGGGAATGTTGAAAAGTAATGCCACTGCAGACACAGCTAGAAGGGTGAATTGGCTTGCCCACAGTCATGGTTACAGATATTTCAAAAAAATGTTTAAAATCTTTCATTTTTAATGACAGTAGAATCTTACTAATGGAATTTACTGGATTTTATTAATTAGCATATAAGTAAAGACCCCAATAGAGAAACCAAGGACACGTGCATCAAATGCAGTTTGTCCATTTAGTTTTGATTATATATAATGCTTTAGAGTACATTAGCAAATGTTGCATATATAATTTGCAAAACTAATGAGGTCTTAATAATATAAGGCCTCAAAACAGTGCTGGCTCGGGTGGTGAAACTGCAGAGAAATGGGGAGGTATTGCAATTTCATCGGTGTGAATTATGAAGTGTGAAGATTAGCAAGATTCTACTGTACAAATCTATGCACATAGGGCCAAATCCCCATCTGGTGAAAATAATTACTGTGGAGCTATGCTGATTTCTGCCTGAGGGTCTGGCAAATAATGTATACAGCTGAATTCTGGTTATATCAATCTCAGTTATCTCAAACTCTCTGTTATCTGAAACTGAGCCATGATTGCTTGTGTATTAATTACAGTGAAAATTCCCCAATTATCCAAAATCTCGGTTATCCAGAATTATTCAGTCTTCTCATTCAGGCCCCAATAACTGAGTACTGTATATTCTTATTTAGTAAACTACAGTACAGTAGCAGAGGGGTAAATTGCAATGGTCTAGTTATTAATGGATCACACATTATTCATGGTCCAGTGGACAGTGCACTAAACTTGGATTCTGTTCCTCATTCTGCTATTTACTTGCAGTGTGACTTTGAACAAATTACTTTGCCTCCCTGTGACTCAGTAAAAGAGAGGTAATATTCCTCATTGTGAGGCTGGGGACTACAGAAGAAAATCACTGCATAAGTGCTAAGTATTGCTATGATGTGCTAGATCATGAGGAGCCTTGTGAATGACTATCCTTTCTCCCTTAAAAACAGATTCCACAGATTCTCCTCTTGGTCCCAGTCCAAGGAGGAGAAAGTAAAAGGAAGAACAGTGAGACTGTCATATATTCAAAGTGTATTTTACATGTGTCCTTATTTTAGATCAGTGGTTGTTCACCACATGTGGTGCCAGTGGACCGCAGGGACCCACTCAGACCCAGTGCAACGACGCCTATAGGAACTCCAATCTCAGTGTTATAGTGGGGGCTGAAGGAATTCTTCAAGGTGTGCAGATCTGGAGAGTGCCAGCAACCAATACTTACAGGTGAGAGATTCTGTCAATTTCTTGACATGTCACTGACAAGATTGAAATTTCTCCCCCATCTCCAAATATGTCCTGAGCACATCAAATGACTGTTCTCGGAATATTAGAACTTGGCCAAATGTGGATGGATTTTCATGGGAACAGCAAAAGGCACACCTCTGACCCAAGGGCTACTACCCTGCCAAATTTCAAGTTTGTGATCCAAAGAATGGAGACACAAGAGTGCTTCAAATAAGTGGTTGGAGAAAAAATAATGGCAAAATTGTCTGTTTTCCCTACTTCGTTCTGAGGAATAGCTGAACTGTTTTGCTGAAACTTAAAAACAGCCTGAGGCAGAGACCAAGCATGGGAAATTTCAGCTCAAATTATTACAGTATGGCAAAGTTATAAGCAACTGGCAACAGGGGCTTTATGTGGGAAGTGATGAGCAACCTTAGCTATATGCATCACTATCAGTCCTACCTCTAATTTAATAGAATCATTGAGATGTGCACATACCAAAATTGAATAAACTCTCCAGGGCAGGAAACATATGTATTTTTTTTTGATCTGTGAAGTGTCTATCCACCTCTGAGCCCTGTAAAAACAATGATAATAAAAAAGAAAATGAGAGAGCAAGATTGACAGCTCAAGCAGTTGCACATACATGTGCTCTAACCACATAGGCAAACTCCGCCATTGCCAGCTAAATGACATAAATTTCACACTGATTTCTGCAGCACTTGCTGAATTAACGGAACTGCTCCATTAGTTCATTGAGTAGAGCAGACCTATAAACCCTGAATTAGGTCTGACATCCCATCCACTTGAGAGCAATAATGTGTGTGCAGAGGTCAGCAGCCCAAAACTACCCTCCACCAAACCCGAATTGCTGCTCAATAACCCAAAGCACATGCACATCCCACTAATTTCAGTGGAATGATGGGCAGCACAACAGGTACATCGATACACTAACGGGTCAAATTTGGCCCTGAATTTTTTGATTGCTAGAAAGAAGATTTTATGAAATGTACAATTTAAGAAATTTTTCCACACTTTTTTAACAAATAATAATTCCCCTGCAGTGTGTGCAATGGCAGGTTTGTGCTAGTGGATGAGACCCCAAAAGTGGCGTTGAATAGAAACAAAAGTGAAACTGACTTATCTAAGTTTCCTTCTTTCATTGCCAGAGCTGAAAGAAGTGCAAACTGGTAAATAAACATATACATAGTGTAGGGCCAGAAAGATTTTTTTTTTCATTTTAATAATCTACGCTGTAGCTTATAACATAAAGACAATTTTTTTTAAACTTAAATGACTTACTACCAGATACTTTTAATAACTGGGTCCCTTTCTTTTTCTTCTGTGAATTTTTATTGATGTGGGTATTTGCTACCCTGAACTAATTGTGCTTGTTAGCGTGACCTTTCCAGGCTTATGCAACAGGCAATTCTGCTACAGAAGTAAAATTAGCAGTTTAAATTTAACAGGCCTGTTTAATTGGCTACACTCTAGTCAACAAATAGAGATAGTCAGACATGGTTCAAAATAATTTAATCAGGCTACTACTGGAAAAAAATTGTTGTTGTTCCTTGATAAAAGAGCACAGTCAAAATTGAGCCTACTGTAACTAAACAATAACTATCGATTTATTTTTAAACAGAACTCTCCATTCAAATCAATTATTCTGCAGTGGATTTTTAAGCAGAACTCCCCTCTGAAGACAATGGCAGAGTTCTGCTTAACACTCATTGACACATTCTGATCTTCTATTATTTTTAAACTTTTTTGTTTTTATTAAAAAGGATTTACGGTATTGGGGATGCATCTCAATCCTCAATATCAGGACACCAACAAAATAACAGACAGCAGCCTTGTGAAATTGACTAGGCCAGGCACAAAATCTGCTTGCGCACCTATTACCATGAGGATTGATGATAATGAAAAAAAAAAACTAATGATATTTTACTCACCCATCAAAAAAAAATGACTTGCCCGGGGTGCGTGGGTGAGTAGAATTTTTCAAGGCTGGCATACAGTGAATATGCATATAAAATATAACCCCAAAGAGGTGAAGCAATAAATTAAACACATAAAACTGACATTTCTTTAATACCACACAGCCCAGGGAAGATCCAAAATTCTGCAGCAACTACAGGCTGATTTTGCCGCATAGTACAGATTGCAAGTAGCGCTAAAGTTACAACTCTTCAGTGTAGGTACCTGTCTTCTTCCATGTCTGTAAAACCCCGGCACACTTTTAGGGTGTGTGTAAGTAATTAATGGCTAACAAACTAACTTGGTTCCTGATCTACAACTGGAGTCAGATGCTGTTCCGCACCCCTTAAAGATGCAGCACAGAACTCGCAGCCAATTGGAATGTGTGTGTGTGGGGGGGGGGCACTATGGTGGGTTCAAACCATCTTTGTGCCCTTCTGATCCTGGATTTCTGCAGGAGCCGGAGCGGCCCCCAGCATAACCTAGACAGCCCTGGGGACATGTCAAGTTACAACAGCTTCCCAAGGCTGCCCAGCATAGCACTGCATGCCGCATCCCTGCCCCGATATATCCCTCCCGCTCCTAACCCCCAGCATCCCCGCTGTTCAAGGAGGGTCTGTAGAAGTTAGCCTTACAGCTGTCTGCACACGGCCTGCACCAAGGAAGAAAAGACCCTCTGCTGGATATGGGGCTTTTACAGCCACTTTCTGTCACTCCAGCCCTTTTATCCAGTGTGAAGGAGCAGGAGCAGGGAGGAGGCCCTCAGTCCTGATATTGATCTATCTAATACATATTAAAAATCCGCTGGGCACTTTGGACATAAGTTAAAATATATTTTTGTGACATTCTGTTCTCAAGACACCCAGACCTAAACCATTGCATTTCCTCTCAGCACCAGCGAGAGTGAACTTTGCTGGAGTCAGCTCCCTGCCACATCAGTCTGTCTGCTTTACCAGTCAATTCCTCAATACTCTGCCAGTCTAAACCTTGATTTGTAGGTAACAGTCACTGAACTCCAGTTCCTGTGTTCCCCAAAGACGTCTCCCTGACGTGTCCTCTCACTGAACGCTTATAGAAATTATTAAGTTCGCTGCCTACAAAGAGACAATGTATACATCTGTCTGTTAAGCTAGCTGAAAACTTGAACTCAGTTCATTATAGTAACACTAAGGTAACTTAATAATAAAACAAGAATAAGTTTATTAACAAAGAACAGAGATTTAAGTGATATTAAGCAAGAGAAAAAGAGACAGGTTACAAACAAAGCACACTTTCTAGTGACAAACTTAATTTTAGCAAGTTACAAACTTTTCCTAAGCACTTTTCTCACTTACATCAAATTCCCAGCATGTTTAGCCTTCAGACTAGGGGATCCAACTTTCACAGGCTCAGAGGGTGCTGTTCCTTAAGTTCCCTAAATGATAGATAACTAGAATGTCTTTTTGCTCTCCTTATATTGCCCAAAGTCCATTGTCTCTGCCTCAAGAGCCAGGAAGACGTCCTGGGGAGCAGACTGTATCCCCTGGTGTGCTTACTAAGTTGTCTCCTTCCCCGCTCATTGGCTTGAGAGCTTTGTTTACCTTATATGTAAACATACTTTTGTTGTCCTCTGCCTGTAATCAAGCCAGCCAGATAAGTAAACCCACATTCCTTTGGCTAGGGCAGGTTGGCTGTATGCACTGCCTCCCAAACCACATTTTAAGACCATATTTCCAGCACAGATATAATTCTTTGTACACAACCTGTACTTACATCACAAAATGATTTTCAAGGACCAGCGTGTCACCCGTTGACATATGATACCTTCCATGACATCTTTTGGATACATATAACGATAAGTGTGTTGGGAGTAGTGAGTGTGTCAGGCCTGATGTGAGTGACGGTATAGTGGGCCCTTTGGCATTGAGGCATTCCCAGGGTCACAACTTACCAGAATAAAAACAGTAGCAAAAGGATAGTTCAGCCCTCAGCAAAACTCCCCTCTGACATGAACAGCACCCCAGCAAAGCCCACCCTCACCAAAGTTCTGAATAGACAGCTAAGCCTTGCAGCCTGCCCTGACGGTCAACAGACCTGGGCTATTTCAGTTCAAGGCCCTAATGGGCTGTCCATGTGAGCAAGGAGAGCTGGATTTGGCCCCAGTTGGATTTTACACTGCAAAGACCAGCAGCATCAGGCAAAACAAGACATTATGTATTTTATCGTCAGATTTCCTTCTGGAGCTTACTATGAAATCTTCCATCCCTTCATACCCAGGGCTATGGAGGAAAAAATAAGACCCACTCCCATCCGCCATGCACGTTCACTAGGGTGACCAGATGTCCCGATTTTATAGGGACAGTCCTGATATTTGGGGCTTTTTCTTATATAGGCTCCTATTACCCCCCACCCCCGTCCCGATTTTTCACACTTGCTGTCTGGTCACCCTAACGTTCACCCATTTTTAGAACCACACCCTAAAAGATCCTTTCAGTCAGGTTCACTGTATTTTCCACTCTGTCATTTTAACTGGCGCCTGGCACTTCCAAGTCCCATGTGGGACAGGAATCCTATGAGAGAGGCTATTCTTGATCATGTAGTGGTCCAGCCTTGACATCCTGATCATTTTCCCTCTCCCCAAATCATCTCCATTACTTTCTCCATGCTGCTGCTTATGTGTGGAATGGCATCTCCATCCCCAGTTTGCTGAGCCACTGTCCTCTCCTTTCATGTAGATCCCCCTAAAGACTCACATCTTCCTCAATGTGCACAAGTCATGATATAATAAAAGCCAGAAGGAAGGCAGGCAGGAAGGAAATGTAAATTATTCCCTCCTCTGGATTTTCTTGCCTGCTGTCTGTCTCTTTTACGCCTCAATCCTGCAAGCAACACCCACCCCCTCATGCGCCCGTGGTCTCTGTATTGGTGCAGGGATCCATACTATAAAGACTAAACATTCTGTTTGTTTAAATAGCAATTGGCTCCTTTGATGAATGGGGAGCAGCCGTGGTGATGCATCTGCTGCTCACATTCGCCTGCAGCTTGTGAATGAGCCACTAATGGGGTCTCTTGCACGTCCTGACTTTATTGCTTGTATGCAAAATCTATTCAGATGTAGAAAAATATGGCTCCGAATTGCAGCTGATTAGCCCTGCCAGTCTGCCTTGCTTCATGGTGCACCTCATTAGCCACTACAATGTCCTGCTGCAAATCAGCTCAGTAATCTCCTGGTCTGTGCAGCATCTGTTCAGGGGACCCTAGGCAGTGTCCCTCACTTTCTCTCCTGGCTTGGGTACAGCCTTATTGAAGAATGATTGGTTTGGTTACAAAAAGTGGCACCAACATAATTATGTCACATTCCAAGGATCTCATCTGCTTTCTGAGGCACTTGGCACACCACAGTTGCTTCAGCATCATGCTCACTTCGTGCTGGCTGCCTTGGAGCAGAATCTCAAAGCCTCATTTTTTCACACTAGTAACTAGCATGTGAAGCTTGGCTGAACGAGCTGCTTAAGGTCCTTTGGGGAAACAGTCCTAGTGCAGAGCCAGGGCCATCCTTAGGCATACGCAGAATACACAGCTGCGTAGGACACCATGAAATTTGGGGCACAAAATTGCCCCAAATTTCATGGTGTCCTATGCAGCTGCGTGCTTCGTATGCGGCAGTGCCGGCGGCCAGCCCCATCCCCCAGCTGGCCCTCCTGTGCTTTCCGGGGGGTGGGGGGTTGCGGGAACACTCCCTCCACCCCTGACCTGCTTCTTCCCGCCCCCATTTTCCATCCCTTCTCCCAAACCCCCTCCCCCAGCGATGGACACAGTCCCGGGGATTAGCGGGGGGGGGGGGATTTGGCGCTGGCAGCAGGGGTCAGGCCTACACCTGCACTAACTGGTGGTGGCGGGAAGCAGAGCAACCCAGGTCACTCCACTCCACTGGCTCCCCGCTGTGTCACTCTGCTTCCCGCCGCCGGTGAGTACGGGGAGGGACCCCTTTCCCCAAGGCCCCTTCCCCGAGTGACACCGCTGGGGCAGGGGGAGCGGAGCAGGCTGGGGCCGGGTTGTTCTGCTTCCTGCTGCCGGCACCAGGCCCCCTGCTAATCTCCCGGGCAGCTCTGGGCCTGTGGGGCCCCCCAAAGTGGCTCCCCACAGCTCCTGCCTCCCCAGCCCCGCAGGCCTTGAGCGCAGCCCAGATCCTCCACGGGGCAGGGGAGGGGGAGAGCAGGTGCTCAGGCTGCGTAGGGCACCATAATTGGTAGGGACGGGGCTGTGCAGAGCAGTCCTGTGCCATGTACGGTGCTGTTTGTAGTCCACTTACATGTGGTGCCATGTCAGGCAAAGTTCAGAGCCCAAATTGAAGGAATGGGGATTAAAGGAAAGCCGGTTCTCCTTCTTAAATAAAGTAATTAGATTTGTTTCATTAGAGGAAGATACAGCTAGTGGTTAGAGTAGGGAATGAGCTCCTTTGGGTTGCATTCCTGACTCTGCTTGAGGATCATCTGTCACTCTGGAAAAGTGACTTACCCTCGCTGGGCCAAATTCCACCCTGATGTAAGTGGTTGTAATGCCACTGAAGTCAGTGGAGACTCATCTGCGTACACTGGATTGAAATTTGGCTCTCTGTGTCCCAATCTCCCCACTGCTAAAATGAGTATTGTAATTCATACCTGTCTCACAGTGGGAGTTGCCTGGCTTAGTTCAGTGTTTCTGAAGTACTTTGAGGTCCTTGGATGAATGCTGCTATAGAGGAGCACATTTATTTTTATTATTTTGCATTAAAGAGGGAGGATTTGAGGGAAATAATTGTAACGTGACATTTTTGGGTGGGTTGTCTGCAGTGGGGATTGTATCTGGAACATCTGGTTTTCAAAATGTGAGGCTCTACTGATCGAGTTAAAAGCCCAAGGCTGTAGGAGGCTCATCCCTAGGACAGGGTGGGAAATAGGTTTCCTCTCATGGGAAAATTCAATATTTTTTCCCATTTTGAATTGGGACAAAAAGCCAAAATCTCAAAAAAAATTGCCATCTGATCATCCAAAAAACCCCCAAACCCTGGTTTGAGTCCATCAAAACATTTTGTTTTAATCATTTTGAAACATTTCATTTCAGTTTCAACCCTTTTTTGTTTAAAAAAATATGTTTACATAAATTAATTTTAACTTTGTAATGAAAAGCCTTTTCTTACAGTCCAAAAAAAGGAACATTTCATTGTGGAAATGCCAGTCAGGCTGTCTTGATGATTTTGAAACTTTTTTTGAAAAAATTTTTGAAACAGGAAATTCTTTGACACCAATCCTTTCCCATGAAAAGCTTCACTTTCAATGAATGGCCAAAAATATCACCCTTTATATGTGGAGCAGACACCACTCGAGGGGGACAGAGCACCACCTTGAGAAGGTGCGTGTTACACACTAAATATAAAGGTCAGGTGACTTTGCGTGCCTTATTTGTCAAAGTACACTTGAACTGGCTCCAGCCAGAGTTTCTCTCTATGCTCCTTCAGTCCCTTCACACAGTCTTGCCACTGTTGGTGCGAGAGAGCCTTCTCCCCTGCAGCCCCTGTCATCTGGAACAGTTTCCTTGTCTGCTTCCTCAAGTCTCCTCCTGCTGAATCTCATATTTATAGACCCTCGTTGTGTTCTCTCTCCCTGTGTTCAACTCTAAAGCTAGCAAGGAGTATGCAGTCCAGAGGAGAGGAATCTCTCTGCACAACAAAGTTGTGTTTACAAGCCCTTGCTCAGCATCAGCTGTTCTTACTCTGGAGTAGAAGTGAGAGATGCTTGCACTGCTGTTGCCCTGGCTGTACTTGTTCTGTGGATAAGCAGAGGACATCAGTGTTCAGAGTTCACAATCCTGCTTTTCCAGGGAGGTTTTGGATCTTGATTTTCTTAGACTGTAAGCTCTTTGGAGCAGACTCCATCTTTTTGTTATGTGTTCATATAGTGCCTACCACAATGGAGCCCTGATTCCCTGATTGAGGCTCCTAAGTGCTACAGCAGTACAAATAAATAATAATAATTGGCTGATGTTCTTTGCAAGTGTAATCACAGAATCTGCTATTGACAGGGGAAAGGATCAATTCTGTTCCATCTGTAGTTCCTGTGATTCTTCTTAGAAGCTGCTTATCATGTATTTCTTGTTCACGGTAGGTTGCAGGGCTGCTACTAGCAAGTCAGGCTTCTGTACCCAATATGGACTGGCCACAGAGCTTTCCTAGGGTTGCCAGGCATCCAGTTTTTGACCGGAGCGCCCAGTCGAAAAGGGACCCTGGCGGCTCCAGTCAGCATTGCTGACTGGGCCATTAAAAGTCTGGTCGGCGGCGCAGTGGGGGCCTGGAGCTAAGGCAGGCTTCCTGCCTGCCCTAGCTCCGTGTGGCTCCTAGAAGCGGCCGCCAGGTCCCTGCAGCCCCTAGATGCATGAGCAGCCAGGGAGGCTCCACGTGCTGCCCCCACCCTGAGGCCAGCTCCGCAGCTCCCGTTAGCCAAGAACTGCGACCAGTAGGAGCTGTGGGGGCAGTGCCTGCGGGTACAAGGGCAGCGCATGGAGCCTCCCTGGTCTCCCATGCATCTAGGGGCGGCAGGGACCTGGCGGCCATTTCCTGAGAGCTGCGGTAAGTACTGCCTGGACCCTGCACCCCGAACCCTCTCCAGCACCCAAACTCCCTGCCCCAGCCCAGAGTCACCTCCCACACCCAAACTCCCTCCTGGAGCCCACACCCCCCAATACCCCAACACCCTGCCCCACCCCCTCCTGCATCCCAAACCCCTCATCCCTGACCCACCCCAGATCCTGCCCCCTCCTGCACCCCAATCCCTCATCCCCACCCCAGAGCCTGCACCCCCAGATGGAATCCTCACCCCTCCACATACCCCAACCCCCTGCCCCAGCCCGGAGCCCTCTCCCAAATCCTGAACCCCTATTTCTGGCCCCACCTGGAGCCTGCTATCCCAGCCCAGACCTCATACCCCCGTACCCTGGCCCGGAGCCCTCTCCTGCACCCCAAACCCCTCATCCCCAGCCCTACCCCGGAGCTCTCACCCTCCTCCCGCACCCCAAATCCTGCCCCAGCCCAGTGAGAGTGAGGGTGGGGGAGAGTGAGCGACAGAGGGAGGGGGGATGCAGAGAGTGGGCCTCAGAGAAGGGGTGGGGCAGGGGAGAGGCCTCGGGGAAGGGGTGTTTGGTTTTGTGTGATTAGAAAGTTGGCAACCCTAAGCTTTCCTCTCCTAGAGAGAGAGAGACCAGATGTGTTCACTATAAGCTCCTTTAATGTTCTGCCATGTAAGTCTGAGGTTAGCTTAAATAAGGTATGTTACACACAGTACCACCTAGTGGCTTAACAGTATAATACAGTTTAGCATTCCCTTACATCTCCCCCTTTAAGTTCTACATTCCTACCATTTACCAAATTTACACTGTCTTTGAAATTCAGAACGGATCAGTCTGTTAAGTGTCTCTGAATCACACTGGTTTTCTAATTATGTGACTCTGGCTGTCCATTAGTTGCAAAGACTGGCTGTAGTTGGTCTGGAATCCTTGAGTCATCATCTTGTTCTGCATCCGCCATCTATAGAGTTTGCTCTGTTGATTGTTTTTTCTGAAGAACAAATTATAGATGTCAGTGGTTCCTGTTGAACTATTCACTGTTGGTCTCAATCACATATGATCGGGGCACTGAATTATTTTCTTTATGACAGCTGGAGTTGTCCATCCTTTTTCTAAATCCAGGTGATACAAACACGGACACCGAGTTCTAGACCTGGCAGTTCTCTGACTGCGTGTCTGTCATCTGATGTAAAATTGTCACTTTTAAAGTCAATAGTCTTTACTGGACTATTCAGTTTCACTCTCCAGGAAGGCTCTATGTTATCACAAGGGATAGATCCCAGAAACAATGGCTTTTGATTGTAATATGAGTCAATTCCCTGACTGCTTTGATGCAGCAAACAACTGCAAAATGTCCATAATTTTGTGCAATTATCACAGCTTATGCCTTTGGCTGGACATGCATCATCTGTTGAGATATGAATTTTTCCACATCTTGTGCATTTAGGCTGTCAGACTTTGGTGTTTGGCTGGAATTTGTGCCTCTTACCTGGCAGTTCTCTCTTTGCCTCAGCGGTCTTATGGTAAAGCCTTGTAGCACTCATGCTGCATCTGTTAACTGCTTCTAAGCTAGTTTCTTGTTTTTCAAGTTTGGCAAGTTGCTCTTGGTTTTGCTGTCTCACTGCTCAGACTGCTTTGCTCTCTGGATAGCTGTGCTTAGGGTTAAATCTCTTCAGTTATAGCTGCTGTGAAAGGTTTTTATCTGTTAATAACCATCCTGTCTCTGAGGGCAGGTCTACACTACGGGGCTAAGTTGACCTAAGTTACGCATTGACATTGCGTATCTAAGTTGACGTATCTTAGGTCGACTTATTGCGGTGTCTACACCACGCTGGGTCAACTGGAGAAACTCTCCCGTCAACTATGCCTTATGCTTCCAGTGGAGTACCAGAGTCGAGGAGAGAGCGATTGGCGGTCGATTTAGCGGGTCTTCACTAGACCCGCTAAATCAACCCCCGGTGGATCAATCGCCACCCATCGATTCCCTGGTAAGTGGAGACAAGCCCTGACATTTTCATGTTTTGCAGTTCCAAACTTGCAGTTTTCAGCCAATGCATGCAGAGTTCTTATAAAACATTCAACGCTTTCCCCTGGTCCTTGAATTCTCTGGTGAAAACATGTTCTTTTATAAACCGCATTTTTCTGGGGTATAAAGTATGCATCAAATATAGCCAGAACCCTTTCTTAGGCTAGGTCTACACTGGAGGGTGGGGAGGTCGACCTAAGATACGCAACTTCAGCTACGCGAATAGCGTAGCTGAAGTCGGCGTATCTTCGGTCGATTTACCTGGCCATGAGGATGGCAGCGAGTCAACCGCTGCCGCTCCCCCATCGACTCCGCTTCCGCCTCTTGCTGCGATGGAGTTCCAGAGTCGACGGCAGAATGATCGGGGATCAATCACTACCCGTCAATCCGGCGGGTAGTGTAGACGTACCCATAGTCTTCTTTGTGACTGTCTTTAGTAAAGGCAACGGATATAAAGATATGCTCTGCCTGCTTTCCCATAGCATAAATTAAAGAGCATACTTGTAGTGTTCGGTTTGGTAGCAATTCCAAACCTTGCAAAATACTGCTTCAGTCTGTCCATTGTGAAGGTTTCTCAAAGCTGAAGTTCTCTGGGGCATCGAACAGAGGCATGTAGATGAGATCCTGCAACCTTTGGTGCTTTGTCCCTTCTGGCTGCAACTTTTGTTGCTGCTTCCCTTCTGTTTCTATTCTCGTCTGTCACTAGTTTACTCCTGACACCGTGCCATGCACACCTTTTACACAGTAGGTTTCAGGGCTGCTACTGTCTGCACCAGATATGGTCTAGCCACAGAACTTTCCTTTCCCAGAAAGATACATGCCAAATGTGTTCACTATAAGCTCTAATATACTGACATTAGCTTAAATAAGGTCAGTGTAATACGGTTTAGGATTCCATTACGCTGCTTTCACCCATGCAATTTGGTACCAGGCTTTTCTCTTCTTTTCTTTTCATTGCAGCATCTCAGGCTATGGAGCAGCTGGTGGGAAAGGAGGGAAGAATACTATGGTGAGGTCCCATGGTGTGTCCATATTGGGGATTTTTGACCTCCAAAAGGATGATGCCTTATACATCTTGGTGGGCCAGCAAGGAGAAGATGCCTGCCCTAGTGTAAGTGATTGCCAATTCTGTCTCGTGTTGAACCTTTTCCAGCACTGGGATCTTTAATATTACAACTGTCTGAATTTAGGGATTTTGGTTTGAGTAGTTCAAACTACAGATACAAGATTTCTGGTAGTGACTTAATATTAATGGTATGTCTATACTACAGTTAAACACCTGCAGCTGGCCCATGTCAGGCTCATGGGACTCGGGCTATGGGGTCTGAGCCCTGGGTCTCTGCGAGGGGAGAGGGTCTCAGAGCCCAGGGTCCAGCCCAAGCCGAACATCCTCATTACAATTGTACAGTCTTGCAGCCTGAGTCCAAGTCAGCTGACCTGGGCCAGCTGCGGGTGTTTGTTGTGTAGACATACCCATAAGGGCCTGATGTTGCAGTCCTACCATGGAACAGTGGGGGCCCCAGTGGATCTGCGTGCATCTCAGGGAATCTTTGGTTTTAAGTACCAAATCCCTTTCTCATTCTACAGAAGTGACGGGACAACCTCACCCACCCTTTCTCCAACAAACTAATCTGGGGGAAGCTCTGCAAGTGGGGTTTTCCCTTCCTTCCAACCTCAGCCCCATCTTTGATATGGGCCCCTCAAATCCTACATGGATCACCACACAAACCCCATTTGCTCAGGCTTTGTTTGTGCATGGGGGAGGCTGAAGGCATTACTACTGAATTAATCCAACTTCCACTGTTACTAAGAATCATTACAAATTGCTTACAAGATGATCACCTTCCATTACTACTGCTGGAAGCCCTGATGGAGGAAAATTAAGCATTATCCTGTGAAATTTCACCACAGCTTTTGATCTGGGCATTTAGTATTCTGCAGGATTGTTGGCGGTGGCACTTGTTATGCGGCTGGGGTTCACGAAACCAAAGCATTGCTGTACCTTACAGACTTTGAGCAGGGAAAGGAAGGGAAGGAGGCTACAGGCAGGAAAGTGGAAGGGTCTGGGGGCCCCATAGCCAAATCTTGCAGAAAATGCTAAAACTGGAATAATGTCCCCAACACACACGCACTCATGTACACACACGGTTAATGTGAGAACCCTTTAGAATCAGATATGTCCTAACTCAGACTTTCATTTAGCATGTATAATCAAGCCATTCCAGTGCAATATAATATATGGAGTCATTAAATTACAGGCCACTGTAAGCTTAGTGAGAATTTATTGAGTGCTAATGTAATTCTTTCATCGAAGCAAAGAGAGTGCATTGACTTGTGGAAGGGACTTTTACTTGATTGGATTGTAATCAGTTATGTCTTTGCAATGAAGGTGGGTTTTTTTTTAATCCAATTGTAATTTACTGGTCTCTCTGGATCATTGCACTTTGTCATTTTATTAATCATCCCCTTCCAAACTCTGAATCAAATTCTTGCCTGAAGTGGATTTTTAATTGTGCCTGTGTTACTCGGCAGGCAAGTTTTGGGTCCACTTTATGGTAAACAAAACACTTCAGTTCTAAATTGGAAGGATGCATGCATCAAGTTCTTCTCCTGCAATAAAATACTTGTGTGACAGAGTAGGAAGATACAGAGGGAGGATTATATTTAGACAAATATTATCTGTAAATATTTCCAATACGGCTCATTACCCCAGTGTTGAGCCCAGTATAAATAACAAGATAGAAATTGAGAGACAGAAATTTAAGTGACAACCAGAAAGTAATATAACTAATGGCTGAGCTGCAACCGATGTAAATCCTCAGAGCTAAATAATGCTCATTGGACACACACACACACACACACACACACACACACAAGTGCTCTGATTGACTTTAGGGAGAAAACAGGTGTGAACCACGTGAACATAATTAGTCACCAAATGACTGTTCTTTCTCCTGGGTTAGGGATGGTAATTGTAGTTCTCTGTTGGTCTATTTGAAATGAGTTGGTGTGGACTCAGCTGATTGCCTAGTGAACTAGTGTCCACCACAAAAACTGTCTTGGCATATGGCACTGATTGGTAGTGAAGCTTTATCCTTAGCTGGTCCCTCAAAGTCAGGACTGAAACAGGTTGGCAGTAGGGCTCAGTGGCTAGGGCACTGGACTGGGAGTCAGGAGACCGGGGTTCTATTCCTGGCTACCACTGACTTGCTGTGTCACTTGGAGCAAGTCATGTCATTGCCAAGTGCCTCGGTTTCCCCATTTGTAAAATGTAGATAGTAACAATACTTACCTGCCTTTGTAAAGCCCATGGAAATCTATGGGTAAAAAGTGCTAGGTGAAAACCAGGTTATTGTTGTTACGGGTAGGAGGAAGTGGGAGGGGTTTGCACTGGCTACATCTGCACTATGATGCACACTAGGGGTGTGATTCCCCTCCTTGTGTACGCATACTGAGCTAGCATGAGTATAAATTGTGTGGCTGTGGCAGCAGCAGCAGTGGAAGGGTGACTGAGCTGTGCCGAATATACCCACCGTTTTCTGTCAGGTTTGTACTCTGCACAGCTCAGCCGCGCCTCTGCTGCCGCTACCCATGGTAGCACAGCTACACGGCTATTTATACTTACGCTAGCTCGGTGAGAGCTAGCATGAGTATGTGCATCACTGCTGGAAGTAGGGGTGCTGTGGCACCCCCTGGCTTGAAGTGGCTTCCATCGTATACAGGGTTTACAGTTTGGTTCAATGGCTCTTAGCACCCCCACTGTACATATTGTTCCAGCATCCCTGAGTATGTGCGCACGAGTAGAGGAATCATACCCCCTAGCACGTAGAGTAGAGTCACCCTTAGGTTATGCCATACCTCTCCTGTGGATAAATATAGGACATCAGTTTCTAGGGATGTCTATTTGCCTCTTTTGATCAGCACTCATAGGTGCCGACTCCGTGGGAGCTCCGGGGCTAGAGCACCCACAGGGAAAAAAGGGTGGGTGCTGAGCACCCACCGGCAGCCCCCCTATCAGCACCACCCTCCCCCCCCAGCACCTCCCACCCGCTGGTGGGCCCTGGAGATCAGCGCCTTTCCCTCCCTCCCCGCGCCTCCCACCTGCCGCAAACAGCTGTTTCGCGGCCTGCAGGAGGAGTGAGGACGTGGCATGTTTGGGGGAGGGGGTGGAACTGGGCGGGAAGGGGTGGGGCCTTGAGAGAAGGGGTGGAGTGGGGGCAGGGCCTGGGTCAGAGCCGGGGGTCGAGCACCCCCCCAGCATTTTGGAAGGTCAGTGCCTGTGTCAGCACTGGATTCATTTTTAAAGGATTCAGTTTTAAAAAGCCACAAATTCCTCTGGCCAGTAGCAGAGCAAAAGGTGACACTCTTGTAGGAGAGTGTGAGCCTGCTTCTGCTCCCTTTGGAGGCAGAGGCAAAATTCCCTTTGGTTTTGGTGGAAGCACATTTAGACCATTGGTTTGCAAATGCAGGGGAGGGAGGCATATGAGGCCGGACTAGATGACCTCCTGAGGTCCCTTCCAACCCTGATATTCTATGATTAGCTGATGAACTTACTTTGTGTGTGCAGCAAAATGGAAGCTCCTTGTCTGAACTCAGACTTGCTGTTCTATCTGCAGACTAACCATGTTATACAGAAAGTATGCATTGGAGAGAATAACGTGATTGAAGAGGAGATTCGAGTGAACAGGAGTGTCCATGAATGGGCAGGAGGAGGTGGTGGAGGGGGAGGAGCAACGTATATATTTAAGGTACAGGAACATAGCCATTATATCCTATTACATAAAAATGCTGCACACTACCTAGACTTTTACGTGAATGCCATCCTTTGTTTAGTAAGTGCCCCCTACAATGTACCCTGGAGCACCAAGAACTCTCTGGGCCTGAGTCTCACTTACACTAAGGACCCTTTAAACCGCTCCCACAGAATAAACAAGCCTTAAAGTGAGCTTAAATATAACTTATATTTACAATTTATGGCTGTGGATGCACAGAGGTCCTGAGCCCTTATTGAGCTGAATGGCCCTGTTCATACCTCTTCAAGCTTTTGCTAAGGCTGTCTGCTGACTCAGGCAGGGTCACTGGATCAGTTTACATTCTGTTCACATTTTTAAAGTTTACCTTGCAACCACAAGGACTAAAAATATATTTTTTTATTGTGACCTGAGATTCTGGAGCACAGTTCTGTCCAATGGGTAAATTCCACGGCAGTTTCTTGAGCTGTGGAATCACAGAATACACAAGGCCCTATAGCCTTTGACTTCTGCTGTGCTATGGCATATGAACAATTGGGATCAGCCTTTATGCTCTGCCGTAGGTGTAGCCTTTCAGCCAAAGCCCATTGATCTCCACTGCAGGTCATTTACATTTTATCAAAAGTTGGCTAATCAATCAGCATTCATCCCGACTCCCAGTTTTATGTGTTCTCAATATGCTTCAAATCAATAGACTTGTACCATATCATAGTAACTCTGCACACTCAAGTAGCTCCCAAAGTGATAATCCCCTGCAAAGTGGAGCCACTGTACTGCACTACACAGAGCAGTGTACCTTAGAGCTCTTGTAATTGATATACTACATCATACAGGGTAACATTACATGCTTTACAAGATCCGTGAGCACTGGCGTGCACAATACATATAGCCATCGAAGCTGCTGTTCTCCACTGAACATGGTACGATTAGTACTGTCCATTAATCTTTGGATGCAGGTACATGAATAAGGCAATTGTAATTTGGACTGCTCAGCAGTCCTGGGGACTTGCTTAGTGCAACATGAAGTAACTAGCGTGTGAGATGAACTTGTATTTGCATGTTGACACAGCATAAACCCCAGCTTCATTTCTCAATTCACCCTGTTAAGATGGAGAATGGAGAACCAGTCCCCTTGATAATTGCAGCAGGAGGTGGTGGCAGGGCCTACAGGGCCAAAACAGATACTTTTCATCCAGAAAGGCTGGAGAATGATTCATCTGTTCCAGGGCTGAATGGAAATTCAGGAGCTGCAGGTAAGGAACATTTACTCTGTTCAGAAAATCTTTCCCAGACCTGAAGAAGAGCTCTGTGTAAACTCCAAAGCTTGTCTCTCTCACCAACAGAAGTTGGTCCAGTAAAGGATATTACCTCACCCACTTTGTCTCAGCAAATCTTTGAGGGACAGAACATAAGATGCAAAAATGTGAGACCCTCAGAAACCATTGTCACCACAGGGAAGACATCCCTGTAGACATGGAAATCATGTAGCATTTCTACAGCATAGCTTCCCAGGCTAGTGCAGACAGGTTAGCAGTCCCTGCAAAAAGGTCAAGGGCTGAACGAGTCACAGAGGTGGGGACCACCCTCTCGCATCAGGGCAAGTGCATTCTCTATGAGTAGCTTGTGTTTCGGCAGTCTCTGCTTACAGAACCAAAAAAACAGAGATGGGCAGGACCTATTGTCATCCAGTCCATCTCCCTGCCAAGGCAGGATTGTTCCCTACAGAACATTGTCTAGTTTCGTTCTCGGATTGTACTGTTCTGTGGTTAGTGGACTTCAGTCTTACAGACAATCAGTCTGGCACCTTTCCCAAGCATGAAATTCACTTTAATCTCCGTATGTTTGTTTGTTTTGTTTCCTGAGACTGAAAAGCCTCTTCCATAGCTCTGTAATGTCCAGCGCTTTGGATCTTGAACCTTCAATCATCATGAACCCTGCAAAAATAAACAAAATCACAATTAACAATATTTAGTGTTTACGGATGTGGTAGTTTGTACAATTTCAAACTAACTCACCCCAATCCTTGTCTGAAAGAGAGAAGTATTAGTATCCCCAATTTACAGATGGGGAATGGAGGCACAGAAATGGGTTTTTTAATGTTCCAAACTGAATGCTATGTAGTGGGGACTGCATAGAGAGCAGAGGGCTGGAAGTCAGGACTCTTAATTTTCTTCTTGACTTCCACTTACTTTGTGGCCTTTGGCAAGTCACTTAACCTCTCTAGGCCTCTGTTTGGCCACCTATAAAATGGGGATAATGCTTCTCTACATCCAGGGCTGTTGTGAGCTTTAACTAATTACTGTTTGTTAAGTACATTGAGCTCCTCAAATGAAAGGCACCAGTAGTGCTAGTAAGAATCACTGTAGTATTTTAGGCTATTAAAGAGTATAAGCACAAACTCTTTGATATCAGAAAATTAGATGTCTCAAGGTAGTAGAAACATTAGTTAGAATTTGGTTTCAAGAAAAATGGTTTGTGTTGGGTGGTCCATTAATTTAAAAGATATTTAAAAGATTTGTTTGAAAAACATATTTCAGACCCCAGGCTGGTGACAGAGTAATAGAAAGTTAGTTCCTCCCTCATCCACTCTACTTCCCATAGCTTGAGCTCAGGTTTCTGCGTATAACTTGTCAGTGTGGGGGAAGCCATTCACCCCCACCACTGCACAAACTCAAGTTATTCAGGATTTGTATGGCAAACTAAAGAGTTGTGGTGGTGAAGGGTTTACTCCAACTTCCCCATTCTCACTGTGCTGCACGCTCTGGCCACTTGGAACTTCACAGCAACAGCAAGGATATGCTTAAATTCTCCTGCTCCAAAAAGTGCTAGCAACTACAGTCAAGCTAAGGGAGATTATGTGTTAGCTGTCACTAATATGAGACCAAAGACACACACTTGAGAATATCTGATTTCATCCTGTAGAGGGCAATAGAGCACATACAAAGTAGCCGGTCCATTACAGTTAGAGCTAGTCAAAATGTTTCAATCAAAAAAAGTTGGTGAAGAAAAATTGCATTTTTAATCAATTTATTTGCAGAAAAATGTTTCTTTTAACATTTTCTATGGGTTTTTTAGTGAAAAAATTATTTCAGTATTTTTTGAAAACCAATAACCTTTTGAAAACCAAAAAAGTTTTGGGTTTCGTTTTTCATGAAAAAACTGGAAAATTTCCTCAAAAAAAAAAAAAATCCTATGTCCTCCTACATCCCCACACACACTCAAATTTTTCATCTCTTTACATTTTTCATGGAAAAATACCATTTTCTGACCAGCTCTCATTACAGTATTACACTTCTTTTATAGATGGATGAAAAGAGGCACAGAGAGTTTGTGGTGGCCACAAGTCATACACAGCCAGTTAGTGGCAGACTGGCAATAGAACCCAGCAGTCCTTACTCCCATCCCATTCTCTCACCACTATATGATGATCTCCCTTGCAGCTGACGTGTTTGGAATGAGCATTCATTCTGCTGATATATATATTTTGGATGTAACAGAAACTTACATGGGCTGCTTTCTCTTTTCTTAACTGCAGGTGGTGGAGGTGGCTGGAATGATAACACTTCCTTCCTGTGGTCAGGAAAGTCCTTGCTGGAAGGTGCTACTGGAGGAAAATCCTGCCCCCAGGCCATGAAGAAGTGGGGGTGGGAGACAAGAGGGGGTTTCGGAGGGGGTGGAGGGGGGTGCTCCTCAGGTGGAGGAGGCGGAGGATATATAGGTAAAGTGGCTTCATGTTCAAGGTGTCCCTTCCCCTCCTTTAGTGCTAACAGTCAGCAAAACACTGATCAAAAATTCTCCTATAGCTAGTATATATGATTGTTATGTAATAGGATGTCTGTGTGTCGCCTTTTTAGCTCTGGATGAACGTATGTTGTTTAGCCTTTAAGCAAATAGCCGGATGTCAGTTCTTCAGCTGGAATCCTGGCTTTGCATTGTGGAAAACTATGCCATCAAGATCCTGCTGTGATTCTTGACTCATAATTATATATTGAGTCTTTCATTTCTTGGCCATGATGCTGAAGAAGCAGGAGCCATAGGCTTTGCATTCCTGTTGTCAAGACCAGCATCTGGGGGCATTTGCCATGGAGTCTGATGGCCAATGTTTGCACTTAGGGTATGTCTACATTGCAGAGTTAACCCGGGTTTTAGTCTTCACCCCACTTACCATCCATGCAGGGGGGAAAGAAAACACCCTTTATCCGGGTCTGGAGCCCAGGCTAGCTGACCCAGCTGAGGGGTGGTGAGAGCCATGACTCCACTTTAACTCGGGCTGAAAACCACCTACTGTTCAGTGGGGACACAGGCTAAATCATTCGAGTCCTCCAATGCCCTTCCCACCATTCCCTGTGAAGGAGAGACAAATTCTCCCACAATTGGCTGGGAAAGAAATCCTAGAGTGTCTCAGCATGAAAAACCATGGGGTATTCCCCCAGACACACACAGGCAAGTGTGGAAATAGCCAGATATGGCTTGCTGTGGAGGTGCTCTCACCCGAGCAGGGCTAACCCAGATGCTCAGACCCTGGTGCCAATTACCGGGTTAACGGTGCAGTGTAGACATAGCCTTAAAGGAGATTCAGCATGAGCAGTGGCAATCCAAGCTTCCTCCACACTGCCATAAGACCAGCATGCCTCAACCCTAGAGGAATCATCTCTAAGGGCAAGGCAGGTATTTTGGTCTCCATAGTCCAATCCTTGGCTCTTGTGCTAAGACTGCCAACAAGGGAGGCCAATTAATGACAGCTATGATGGTGGCTTTCATCAACAAGGAACTGAACGGAGGCCACTAATTCCTTTCCAGTAGGCTCCAGGTCAGCCGTTAGATGGTAATGACACTGAATTACTACTGATATGGGCCAGACTGAAAGCCGTCACCATAGGGTGAACAGCTCCACAACTCATAATCAGTCCCTGTGGCCACCCATCTCTTCAGCTGTGGTGGACTTCTTACCCCTGGTTATCCACCACTGTGGCTTGAAATCAGGGCAATCGTAGACTCAAAACACTGCAAGGAAGTAATTAGCCTGAATTCCTAGCTTGACCACATGCATTTTGATGATATTATGTGTAACAATTTTTTCAACAGAATGCCTCATGTAAGATACTTTTGTTTGCAGTATGATATTTTCTCCCCTGCCAAAGGTGATGAAAGTGGAAAAACAACCCTCTCTTTTGTGGGGGGGGGAGGAAGGGCATCTGTGCATGTTAACAGATCAAATATTGGTCTACAGCTCCGCTTCTGAGATCCTCTGCTTGTCCAAGGCACACTTGAACATTTCCCATGCAAGCTCCTTCAGCCCCCCATCGCTGTTGGACCACCCTGGCCCAAGGGGTGTAGAGGAGAGAAAGCAGATCAGCTGACTGTTACTCCCAGTGTTGGTGGAGTACGTAGCCTGATCAGCAACTGTGCGGAATTAACCCTTATGCACTGGCATTGACCAGTCTGCTAGCCAAATGACTGCATAGGACGATCTGTTCATATGTTTTTCACAGCATCCGAATGATTAAAGGTGATGTTTGTGCTTAGTGGGCAATGGTCTGCTTGGGACTGAGTTGAAAGATTAATTTGCTTAATTATGAGCCACAAGCATTATTAAGACGAAATCCCAGAAGTGAAAGGCCAATAGTCCGTACCACTATCCACTAAACCTTTCCACCATCCATTAAACATCCCAGTTGGATATTTTGACTGATTAATTGCCCTTTCTCATTTGGATGCTTCATACTGTGAATTTGCTTGCATGTTGCAATTCTTAACTGTATTTTAGATCTAGTGAACCACAGTATGTTAAGGTACCTTCTGATTTGACATAGGTGGCAATGCTGCAGCGGACAATGACCCAGAGATGGATGGGGAGGATGGTGTGTCCTTTATTAGTCCACTGGGTACTTTATACACCCCCGCACTAAAAGGTATTGATATCGGTCAGAAATCAGTTCTCATGAGTTTCCTTCATGTTTGGAGTAGGCTGTGTCTGGAAATCTTTGAGATCCTTAGATAGAAAATGTAGATTAGTGTGGTTGTGAACACCAAGGAAGGAGAGAAGTTGTTTAGTGTAGTCCAGTGAGGAATAAGGAGATGAAAGGGAGCAAAGAAAAAAATGGAGGCTGTTGGGGAAACATTTCCTAACAGTGAGAAGTGGTGGAAGCTTCATTTCTTAAGTCGCTTAAAACTGGCCTGGACAATGAACCCAAGAAATACTGTAGGGAACAAATTGTTATAATGTGTGTAATAAGGCAGCCAGTAGGGGGAGTAGGCAGACTGTTAAACAAGGACATTTGTGGGTGTTCCAGTGTTGTGTTGTATGTTGTTGGCAACTGTGGCAAGTGTGGGTCTGTGGAGCTACTGCCGGGATAGGTGTGTTGCCTGAAATAAAAGATGTTACTCAACGAAGTTGGAATACATCTGGTTTACAACAATCTACGACCACAATCCAGTCCTGGGTGGAGCACGGACTAGATGATTTAGCAGACCCCTCTCCCCAAGCTGTCAGCCTGTGATTTATATGTTGTGCTTCTGCTAGTGCTGGAAGCTGAGAGCAATCTTATGGGAAATGTTTCAGTGCTCAGCTCTTCGCCCATTAAAGCTTCTCCGGGGTCAGACTGACAGAGTTGCTGGAGAGGGCAGTGAGGCATTTCCCCCAGTTCCTACAGGTGGAGTGTGCAACCTTGGCAGCCTTCCCAGTCTGTGCTGGCCCCAAGAGTTGAGGACTTGAACTTGATCTCCCCCAGTGGGTAAGTAGGGGATGCTGTGGATGGTTCAGCCCCAGCACAGACTAGGAAACTCCTGAGGGCTGCCCTAACTTGCATCTCCTCCCCCCACTCCCATAGCCCCAATGGGGCTTGCTGTAGCATGGAGGGCACAGGACTGCTCCTGCAACACTTCCTCCTGGCCTCAGCATGCCCTGGACCTGCCCCACAATGCCCCTTGTGCTCTGTAGAGGCAATACAAGGCTGGCAGGACGCCTTGCTGCATTGGGGATTTCACTGAAGGGGGTGGGGCTGTCTGGCCACATTGCACCAGCATAGCTGGTTCAACATGGCTACAGTGCAGGTGTCCAAGACAGCTTAGCGGAGGGATTTTTTTTGTAAATGAAAACTATTAGCTGAGATTCCTTCAGTCTCCTCTCCCCTAATGCAGGTGCCAGTGAGAAGTGGGGATACAGTCAGCAGAGAGGGGTGAATGGCAGTCAGGAAAGGTTTTCAGACAGGGCCCATCCCACCCGATGTGGGGCACTTGGGCACCATACGCTTGTGCATTTCCCATCCCATAATGCGGCAGTTCTCCTGTCGCTGTCTGCGGAAAGCTCTTGGGTTATGTCTACAATAACAACTCAGCCTCTTTCTTCTGTTCCCTAGTGACAGAGGGGCACGGAGAGGTGGCTATTAAGCTGCACCTCAACTGCAGCCACTGTGAGCTTGATGAGTGCCGTGTTGATCTGGAGACTCAAAAAGTCATTTGCTTCTGTGAGCCTGGGACAGACCTGGCTGACGATGGTGTTTCTTGTGTAGGTAAGAAGGTGCAGGGAGGAAGGGGCTCCTTTGGGATGGGTAGGTCTATGAGTGAATACATAGTGAAAGCCTCTTTAATGACTTGGACTGCAAGACAGCACAGAAGCACTTAGATAGCCTTTCTTTAAAGTCGACCCTGATTAATTATCCCCTTTGTTGCTGGCATTTGCAGTGAAAACGCAGTGCACTTCAGTGGCGAGGAAGCTGGCACATGGGGCAGCACTGCTAATGTGTTTTGCCTTATATACATGCATCATTGGGCAGTTAAGTGATATTTTGCACTGAAGGGGCAAGATATGTGATCTGTGGGTGTGAGTGCCCCTTAAAGAGCCTTTGGTTACATTGACACTATATCGGGCACAGATCAAAGAGAGAAGCCCTGATCTGAAATTAACTCGCACTCACTCACCCCAACCAAAGAAGGAATTTCCCCAGGGTTGCAATTTGGGGGAGGGAGTTGCTCTTTTCCCCCACCTGTGCTTAATTTCAAGGTGCTGCCCATGGCCCAGGAGGAAGACAAGTACCTACAGGGTCCCTCCTGTGGGCTGCACCTGGGGCTGCCCTGGAGAGTAGCTCGGGCTCCAGGCCCAGAGACCTGCTCTGTTCCCTGAAACCTTCAGCAGCCGGAGACCCACAAGCAGCCTGGAGCTTGCTCCCCGACCTACCCATCCCAGCTCCAGGGACCCACCTGTCCTCTGGGCTGAAGCAACTGCAGTTCTGCTCCAACCTCATCTGGTGCCACACACCCTCACTACTGATTGGCCCTAGTGCTCGGGCTAGAGCTGTGATTGGCAAAGATGGCCAGAACATCGGCTGCTAGAGGAGCGATGAAGCACCCTTTGCCCAACGGTGCACTGGGGGCTGCCATCTTGTGCTTCAGAGTCTCAGCTTTTCCTAGGAAAAGCACAGTGAGGTCTCTCCCCTTGCAGCTGTGAAGGGAACTGACTGATTTTGGATTTTTACTTTTTATCCTTCAAAAATCCCAAGAACTTCCAGGGGTCTAAGTGGCCCCTGGGCCTCTGCTGAAAGCTGCCCCCTCTCCACTGAAATCTGAAATGGCGCCCCTGAATTTTCCAGTCAAACTCAACCCTAAGCTTAGGCTTCCCAAGAGCCAGAGATGACATGTCACAGGCATGAGGCAGAGGGAGGGGTAAACATCATGGGAGAGGGGAAAGCAAGGAGGAGAATCCGAGTCAGTGCTTCATTTGAGAGCTGAACGCAAAACATAGGCAAGCAGAGTGGAGTATATTTGCCCTGCTTACACTCAGAGCTCCAGTACTGGGCTTTCCCCACATTTGTACATTAAGAAGAGGTACTGAGTCC
This sequence comes from Emys orbicularis, assembly GCF_028017835.1. Taxonomy (NCBI): domain Eukaryota; kingdom Metazoa; phylum Chordata; order Testudines; family Emydidae; genus Emys; species Emys orbicularis. Next base: position 157,875,954 of record NC_088685.1, on the reverse strand, counting down.
AGCAGGTAGAGCGAGGGACTCTAAGCCAGGGTTCTTGGTCCTATTCCCAGCTCTGCCACTGAGTTGGGAAAATTGTTCAACCTCTTTATGTTGCAGTCTCCCCATCTGTAAAATGGGGATAGTCAGATGTATTTATATGGGTGTGGTGATGGTCATCGTTTGCCTTGTGATCCCTGATTGGAAAGTGCTCCATAAGTATTATTAAATGGTAGATATTGCACGGGGGGGGGGGAAGGAATGTTATAAACCAGCTAACACAGCTTCCATGTAGTGGGGTTTTCCCCAGTAGTCATCTGTTCTTTCTGTGTGGATGCATTTAGCAGATGATATACTGCAATTGTCCTCATCCTATTTTCGCTATGACTTGACATTGATGGCACCACTCAGCCCCCACTGACAATTTAACTCCCCACCCCCACCACCCGATCCCTGTTTTTATGACCTTGCTTTCAAAGCCAGTGAGTGTGTGTATTAATTTCCTGATAGGAAACCATCTGTTTTTATGGCTCAAACTTAATTGAGGAAAGTGAAACAATGAGCCATTGGAAGTCATAGATCTGGGAGTTGATTGCAGCAGAGGTTATCCTCTGTTTCCTACAGTGCAAGAGTGACAGATGGAGTCAATGGGAGGAGGGATAGAAAAAAATATTACATTAAAAATGACCAGAGGCAGGCCCGCTGATGGGGTGGGGGGATGGGAAGGGGGCAATTGCCCAGGGGCCCGGGTGATTTAAAAGGGCCCGGGGGACCCCAGCCTCCACCACTGGCGGCAGTGCAGCGCAGCAGAGCTAAGGCAGGCTTCCCGCTCGCTCACGCTCCGCGCCACTCCTGGAAGCGGACGGAATGCTCCTACAGTCCTTGGGGGGGCAGGGGGTCTCCGTGCGCTGCCCCCACCCTGAGCACCGACTCCGCAGCTCCCATTGGCCAGGAACTGCGGCCAATGAGACATGTGGGGGCGGTGCCTGTGGGCAGTGGCACGCGGAGACCCCCTGGGCCCCCCGTCTAGAAGCCACTTCCAGAGGTGTGTGCTGGTTGCTTTCAGGAGCCACCTGAGGTAAGAGCCGACCCTGACCCCCTCCTGCACCCCTGCACCCAAACTTCCTCCCAGAGCCCCTACCCTGCACCCCCTTCTGCACCCAAACTCCCTCCCAGAGCCTGCACCCCACACCCCCTCCCATACCCAAACTGCCTCCCAGAGCCTGCATCCCCTCCCGCACCCAAACTCCCTCCCAGAGCTTGAACCCGCACCCCCTCCCACACCGCAACCTCCTGCCCCAGCCTGGTGAAAGTGAGTGAGGGTGCAGGAGAGCGAGCGACACAGGGAGGGGGGATAGAGTGAGCGGGGACAGGGCCTCAGAAGGGGCAGGACAGGGGCATGGCCTCAGGGAAGGGGCAGGGCAAGAGTCTTTGGGTTTGCGCAATTAGACAGTTGGCAACCCTACTGGGCGGGCATGTGGAAGCCCTGGCCATGCTGGAAGCGCGCACCCAGCAGCGCAGCTGGCAGCTCGCTGGGCACCAGCCAGCGCAGGCGCAGCACTGCCAAATGTCAGGCGGACCGTGTCCACGGCTTGTGCGTGCGCAGGGGCCCATTGACTGTTCTGCCCTGAGGCCCGGAATTGCTGTCAGCCGGCCTGACCATAGGGAGATCAGTTAAAACAAGTAACTCCCCCTTCCTTATGCATCTCTTTCAGCTGACCCCGTGGCTCATCTCCCCCTCTCCTTGGTCTTGTCTGTAGTGACGTCAGCACTGGTTGCTGCTCTCATTCTGGCTTTTTCCGGGATCATGATAGGTGAGTGTCTCATAAAGCAAAATGTGCAGAGAGCAGCAAAAGTGGCAGCATATTGTGCTTCTCACCTAAGCCATTTCTAGTAGAGCCAAGAACATTGGCATTAGGACTCAAGCTTTACACTGTGTTGGTTGTTTTTTTTTTTAATGAAAACTCATCTGTTTTCTTTTTTGATAAATGTTTTTAACCAAAACAACCAATTTAGGGACATTTTTTCTTGTGAAGGGAAAGCTGAAAAAAAAATTAGTTTGAGCAATATTTTTACACTTTATATTTCACCAGGCAGTAAATATTGGTATAAATGGATATCCAGGTATAATTAAAATACCATCTTTGTCTTCCTTTTCATTACTAGCTAGTTGCAAGGTCCTTCCAGTGACTGACTGCAGCATTGCCGTACTTCTCATGATTACATCCTTAAAGAGAGACCGTTGTGTGGTTTGGAGTGTAAAAATGTCAGATCACAATTTCCAATTTTCACTGATTTTAAAGGGAGCTGTGAGTGCTCACACTTTTAAAAAAAATCAGGCCTCTTTTAGTTTAGGGTACCTACAATATGCATTTAGGTGCTTACATTTAGTTACCCAAGTTTGAAGACCTTGGCTTAGATTCCAATTTTACAAATTATGGTTTAGTAAGACATGGATGTTCATGGCCTTTGTCAGAATTTCAATTACATCTTTTTTTAAATTTTTATTTAAACAATCCCATGCCTACATTCCTACTCTAAACATACCAGGATTATTGCACTAATGCATGAGAACCAGTGATTCAAACTAGCCAGTATCCTTCCATTGTCCAAACTGAGGGAAATGCTTTTTGAAAAAACACACACCCAGAAGGTCAGATGGTGACTAGTAAATTAGATTTGTGTAGTTATTTCAGGTGTTGCTATTAATACATACACGTGGTTTCAGATGTACAGTTTCTGTTCTAACAGTATCCCCTTAAGGATCTAATTACTTTTCAGGGAATAGAAGAATAACCAAATTCTTTCTGGCCATCCCTATCATTCTCATTTCAGGAATGAGCAGAGATCTGACCAATCAAACCAAGAGCAATGATAAGGTGAAAGGAGAACTAGGAGGGCTTGATAATAGGTCATTAAATTCATCCCCCTTTGCTAGTGAAAGCTTTCCCCTTAAACTCTTCCTCTCAGTGACTTATCTATCAGAGCAGACATGGGACCTAGTACAGCCACAGTCTTCGGGCCCAGTCTTGCTCCCATTGAAGTCAGTGGCAAAATTACTGTTGGGCCTGTCCATGACTGGGCCCTACTTTGTAAACTTACATGTGGAACTCGAATTACTTTCACAATAAGACTAGCTTTGGTCTGTGATTTCCTAAGAAATGCCTGTCTTCCATAGGTGTGGAGAGCTAACATAACAGCTGAGTGAATTAATTCCGAGACTATAAGAACTGATTTCAGCTTTCCCCCAAATTTGAACCATGTCTGAGGTTTAGAAACATTTGATCAAGTGGATGGGTGTCTTTAAAAACTTTACACTTATCCGCTAGACTCCCTTCATGCTTATGGGAATCAAGAGGGAGTTTCATAAAGTGAAGTCATTTTATTTACACAACTTCATTGTGAGGAGAGAGATTTTACTTCTAAAGAGATTTCAGTGTGAACATTGTGATACAACTAAGTATGGACTTTTATTCAACTTCCTCATAAGCTAGGTGCTTAACCAAAACCCTGCATCCAAACGCCCTTGAACTTCGGGAAAATTGGATCTGGATACTTTGAAGCCCAGATAATCTCTAACAAAACAGATTTGTTACTTCAGAGTTCACTGCTAGTGGATTTCACCCTATTCTTCAAATCAAGAAATACTGGGAGACTCATGAGTGAGCTTGTTCTTAGCCTAATTTCTAAATCAAACCAGTTGGATAATTTCAGCCTGAGCTTTGGAGAAGCACCCAGACTTCTGCATATACGCGAAGTACAGATGGTTGACAATGCCCCCGTTTATTTTGATTCACTGGAGTCTGAACACTATACCAGTTCCACAGCACATATGTTCTGTGTTGGTTGCCTTCATGTTCACAAGGCAGTCTGCCTCCCTGATTCACTGTGCTCTATTTCCAGTGTATCGCCGGAAACACCAGGAGCTGCAAGCCATGCAGTTGGAATTACAGAGCCCCGAGTACAAACTGAGCAGGCTGCGCACCTCCACTATTATGACGGACTACAATCCCAACTACTGCTTTGCAGGAAAGACCACCTCCATCAGTGATCTCAAAGAGGTGCCTCGGAAAAATATCTCCCTCATAAGGTAAGCTCATCTGTTTGCCTTCCCCATACTTCACCCCATCCACTCATATACACTCTCTTTTATATATATATATACATACACACGCACACTTGATCTCTCACATTCTCTTTCTTTCCATACATTCACCCACCTTGGACACACAAAAGAGCTATGGTGGGTAGGGTGGTATTCCATGCTTACCACATGACCATTGTGGGGACTGGACTCCAGCTAGGTTTCCTTAGCCTTTCATAGGCACATTGTTCATCTTCTGTCTTGTAGAAGGAACTGAACAGCTATCACCAGGAAGCCCAGTAGTTCAGACCCCAGACATCTTTCTTTCAGGGTCTCAAACATTTTGTGGAATACCCTTGTGTTTAGACCAAATATTAACTGATGTAATATGGAGAGCATGAGGATTGGAGGAGGTTCATTAGAAGTCTGTGACTGGATTCCTGGCAATGAGAGTGACATCAGCAACTGCAACAACAGCAGTGAGCGATGAGACTCTAGATGCTACCGGACAGTGGGACTTGGACTATAAAAGCCAGAGATGGGGAAATCTATCCATGGGCCTGAGCCACATTAGAATCTGGATCAGAACTTTTAAAAAGATTAGGAGGCCGTGGGTTGGAGATCATCTCTAGGAAAGACCTGCAGAATCATCGAGTCCAGCCCCTCTACTATTGCAGGATACAGTCCTCCTCCATAGAGGATATGATGTGACACTGATACTACATGATCTTAGACACAAAGCCAAAAGACAGGATTAAGAAGCAGGAGGGTATGGGAGATTCAGGAGCTTGTATTTCCAAAATCCTCCCGGAGATACAACAGAGATGAAGCCCACAACATCCACTACCACCCTCACTGTTGTCAGGTACTGCAGGGCTCCTCTGTCATATCTAATACCTCATTGATCAGAAGTTAGGACTTCCCAATGCAATGTGTGCTGCCAAATGCCTTTACCACCGAGGGTAAAGGAAACAGCTGGGAATTGATGGGGGAGGTGGGATAGGTTTATGAGCCGTAGCAGCTCTGTTTTATATCCCCATTTTACAAAGGGTGGGTTAGTGCTGCAGAGAACAATGTTTCAGGCTGACACTTATTGGGAATAATTGATAGCTGCAGTCAAGCCACAGGCAATTTGACTCTGCAGTGTGGGTTAGCTGCCAGGGCTGAGGCCTGACAGTCAGAGAATGTAACATTCTTTATCGTGGCAAGGAGTAAAGCCACTCTAAATTGAACTGTATCTACAGAACAGGTACAGCATGGACAACAATAGCACAAGCTTCCCCCACCCTCGCCCACAAGGAATGTACCTTAACCTTCTCTAGGAGGGACCGTGATCTGGGGAGTTCACTCTCTGTGATCTGCTGAGACGGTCCACAGAGGTGCCATTTAGAACTGGAATGAGGCCACCAGCTCAATGGAACACAGACCACCCAGCAGCCATTCGATCTGGCCATCAGTCCAGGCCTGGTTCATACGAATGACTCGGCATCTCGCTGCATGAGAGAGCCCCTAGAAAGCCCCCTCCGTGTCAGAGTTGAGGAAGAGGAGTATCAGGGGGAGGGCTTGCACTGCCCCTGCCAAAGCTGAACCCCTCAGTGGTTGAAGAGGGGATTCCAGCGCTGTCAGTCCAGCAGCTTCCATCTCCGCTACATTCACCACGGTGGTGGTGTGTTGTGTACCTGAGCCCATAATGCCCATGTGATGTGCCGGCTGTTGCACTTAGTGCTTTAACTTTCATTAATTGAAAACCAGAATAAGCAGTGACACAAAACTTCTCTAATGAGCACAATGGAGAAAATGCGCATTAGTGGGATGTACGATTTATTTATTTGCTTTTTTCTCTATCTTGTTTCATAATTAAACCTCAAACCTTCTTCATAATATGTTAACATCTACAGTAACCATTTTTAGCACTTACATAGCACGCTGTACTACACAGCCTCTCGCTTGATGCTTTCTTTAAGTGAGACGTATAATTGTATGAGGAGTTGTTAGCAGATTTAGAGTATGGCTATCAAATGAGAAGTGTATCCATGATAGGCCCATCGTTTTTAGCTCACTTTTGAGTTACACAGCAAGTAAACTAAAATTAAACACTGTTCTTGTACTAGTGTAAGAGGACAATGCTGTGTGCTATGTACGACTGTGCCAACACTTTAACTCCAGTACACTGGCTTCATCGGGCATAGTTTGTAGTTTCCAAGGCCAGAAGGGACTATTGTGGTCATCTAGTCTGACCTCCTGTATCGCACAAGCGATAGAACTGCCCCCAAAGTAATTCCTAGAGCAGAGCTATCAGAAAAACGTCCCAGCTTGATTTAAAAATTGTCGGTGATGGAGACGATCCTTGGTAACTTGTTCCAATGGTTAATTACCCTCACTCTCAAAAATGTACACCTTATTTCCAGACTGAATTTCTTTAGCTTCAACTTCCACCCATTGAATGGTGTTATACCTTTCTCTGCTAGACTGAAGAGCCCCAGTACTGAATATTTGTTCCCCATGTAGGTACTTATAGACTGTAATCAAGTCAATCCTTAACTTTCTCTTTGTTTGAGAGAGCTCTCTGAGTCTATCACTAGAAAACCTGTCTTATAACCCTTTAATTAGTCTCGTGGTTCTTCTCTGAATCCTCTCAAATTTATTAACATCCTTCTTGAACTGTGAGCACCAGAACCAGGGACACTATTCCAGCAGCGGTTGCACCAGTCCCAAATACAGAGGTAAAATAACCTCTATACACCTACTTGAGATTTCCCTATTTATGCATGCCAGGATTGTATTAGCTCTTTTGGCCACAGTGTGACACTGGCAGTTTGTGTTCAGCTGATTATCCACCATGACCCCCTAAAGCTTTTTCAGAGTCACTGTTTCCCAGAATAGAGTTCCCCATCCTGTAAATATGGCCTACGTTCTTTGTTCATAGATGTGCACATTTACATACTGTATAGCCATGTTAAAATGCATATTGTTCGCTTGCGCCCAGTTTTCCAACTGATCTGGATTGCTCTGAATCAGTGACCTGTCCTCTTCATCATCTACCACTCCCCCAATTTTTGTGTCATCTGCAAACTTTATCAGTGATGATCTTATTTTTTCTTCCAGGTTCTTGATAAAAATGTTAAATAGCATAGGGCCAAAGACTAAGCCCTGTGGTACCCCACTGAAAACACACCCATTCAATGATGATGTCCCTTTTACATTTATATTTTGAGACCTGTCAGTTAGCCAGTGTTTAATCCCTTTAATGTATGCCATGTTAATTTAACATCATTCTAATTTTTAATCAAAATGTTGTGCGGTACCAGGTCAAACACTTCACAGAAGTCTAAGTATATTACATCAGAATTATTACCTTTATCAACCAAACTTGTAATCTCATAAAAAAAAAAGGGGGGGGGGATATCAAGTGAGTTGGACAGGTTCTATTTTCCATAAACCAATGTTGATTTGCATTAATTACATTACCCTCCTTTAATTTTTTAATTCTTTATTAATCGAGTCCCACATCAGCCACTCCAGGATCGATGTCAGGCTGACAGACCTATCCTCTTTGCCCTTTTTAAAAACTGGTGCAACATTAGCTTTCTTCCAGTCTTCTGGAACTTCCCCAGTGCTCCAAGACTTATTGAAAATCAATGTTAATGGTCCAGGAAGTTCTTCAGACGGCTCTTTTAAAACTCTTGGATGCAAGTTATCCAGAGCTGCTGACTTTAAAATATTCAACTTTAGTAGCTTCTGTTCAATGATCTTCTCAGACACTAGTGGAATGGAAAGAGGGTTATCATCACTATAAGATGAGACTATATCGTCTGTTTTTCTCCAAATACAGAACAGAAATATTTATTGAACACTTCTGCCTTTTCTGCATTATTGTTGGTAATTCTACCATTTCCATCTAGTAATGGACCAATACCATGGTCAGGATTCTTTTTATTCCTAATATTTTAAAAAAATCCTTATTGTCCTTAACTCTGCTGGCCACAGATTTCACCTTGTGTCCCTTGGCTTTCCTTATCAATTTTCTATAATTTCTAACTTCAGATGTATATTCATTACTATCAACTTCCCCCTTGTTCCATTTGTAATTATATATATTATATTTATTTTTTATAGCTGCATTCACTTCCTTTCTAAACCAGTTTTTTAACCAGCACAGCTTTCTTCCTCAATTATGCGATTTTGGCTGTTTTGGCATCTAGTGTAAGGTGTTCTTTATTATAATTCATGTTTTTCTGATTAAATTCTTCCTCCCAGCTAGTTTGATTCATCATTCTTTTCAGCTTTGTGAAACTGATCCTATTAAAGCGTGTGCGAGCACACACACACACACACACACACACACACACACACACACACACACAGATCTAGATGATATATACACACGTGTGTGTGTGTGTATATATATATATATATATATATATATATATATATATATATATATATATATATATATATAAAAATATATTACTAGTCTGGACTTTATTCTGCTTGTACATTATAAATGTGATCAAGTCATGATCACTTGTACCTAAGCTACCATTAATGTTTAATGTTGTGATCAGTTCTTCTTTATCTGTTAAGACAAGGTCTAATAAAGAATTCCTCCAACATATGTCACTCACATTGAAATCTCCCGTGATCATGTAGCTTTTTTTCCTACACACTACAGATGGGTATATAAGAAGCCCGTCATCTTGTTCCCTAGTGTGATTTGATGCTCAGTAGCAGACACTTACTAGTACCCCATCTTGTGCTTTATCTGTTAGGACATTGATCCATAAGCATTCAAGATCACTTTCCTCCGAGTTATCAGTGACTCAGAAATGGGTTATTATACATTAAGGATCCACAAGCTGTTACTTGTAAGGGCCACCTCCCCTAGCACTTTTTACATTGTAGGTCAAAGATAGACAAAATCGAGATTGGAAATCAAGCCATGCTCCCACAAATGACTGTGCAGAGTGTTACCAATTGCATGGCCAAGACTGAAGGTTCAGTTCTTCATATTTTACTGTCATAGAAGCTATACCCATGTTCTGTTTCCTGTGATCAGAACATTACAGTGTGCATGTGCATTAAAACCTCCTTATCTTTTCTGGTTTATCCAGGGGCTTGGGCCATGGAGCCTTTGGCGAAGTATATGAAGGTCAGGTGGTGGGGATCCCCAGTGACCCCAGTCCCTTGCAGGTGGCTGTGAAGGTAAGTGACGATATGTGAATAATCACAGTAGTAACACTTCGTGCATCTTTCATCCAGGGGCCTCAAAGCATTATAAAAACATTGATAAATTAAGCCTCACAACACCTCTGGAAGATAGGTATGAATTGTCCCTGTTTTGCAGTTAGGGACACTGAGGCACAAAACAGGTGAGATGATTTCCCTAGGGTCACTTGGGCAGAGTAATACCACCTAGCTTTTACATAGCGCTTTTCATCCATAGATCTCAAAGGCCTTTACAAAGGACAGTAGGTATCACTGTGCCTGTTGTACATGATCTACTGACTCCCTAGTCCAGTGCCCTGTCTTTGCCATGGGCCATGTTGCATCATTCACAATCCCCTGCCCCGATCACTAGCCAGGCTCCCATGGTCTCTTCTGGTGCTGCAGGCATCATGTTCATCAACAAGATTGTTTATTTTCAGAATCTCTGAGAAATTAATCCAGCTGACTCAACCTTATCTAAATGAGAAATTGCATTGCAGAGAACTTTATTTCCAAACTGTCAGCTTGCATCTATTACCATCCGACCATGTTCTGTGTGATGTCTGACATTGCTGTAAGTGAAGCTAACACATAGCTGCTAATGATGAGCTCCAGCAACGGGGATACTAGAGCCCAGTAATCATTCGGCTGTTACAATTTATAAAAAGTCACTAATGAACTGTGGTGACTTGCATCCTCTTGGTTTGGGAAGGCAGCTTATTGCCTGGGAAGCCAGCTTATTGTTTCAGTTCTGCAGCATGATGCCCTCTGCTATGTGTAACCGATGCGCAGCAGTGCTGATCTATGGAGGTGGCATGCACTTCCATGTCTGCTCCATTATAGTGCAGCTCAACAGAAAGGACCATATGCACAACAAGAGGCATGTATATCCTTTCTCTCTTCCCTTCTTTCCTTGGGGGTTCATTTACACCTTTGGGGGAACCCTGAGGAGCCCCACTACATCCCCCTCCCTCTACCCTCTGAACTATCCTGATCATCAAGTCCCTGCTTCAGAGCCATCATCTTCTCATCATGAAAGGGCTGAGCAAGCCTCCCCTTCAATCCCAGCCAATACCATGCTTCGCACAACCAAAGGGGTCACTACTGGACGGTAGCATTCCTGTCCATTGGGTTGATATGCCCATTAGTGTGTGAGGGTGTTAGACCATATAAAAGAATCTCTAACTACTCTCTTAGAAACTCTTCCAATGATCAGTGATGACATATCTGCCGAATGAGTATCCCTGCGTGACACGATCTGTAACACTGTTCTGGATTGCGTTGGGAATATGAAATGCCATCATGCAGAGTGGTGTGACAACAATGATCCTGAAATATCAAATGTCCTTGATGTCAAGCAACAAGCGCATGCCATGCTCATAGCTGACCCACTCTCTGAGTCGAAAAAGGCCAGATATGAGGCAGCTTGCAGCACACTCCAGCGCAAACTCCGCCAAATGCAAAATATGTGTTTGACTGTAAAGCAGAAGAACTACGCACCCTAGCAGATAAACATGACTCCAAAGGTTTCTGTGAAGCGGTCAAAGCTGTGTACAGTCCTACCCAATCTGCCTTGACGCCACTAACAAGTGCTGATGGTGAATCTTTCATCACAGGTCGCACTGCCATCTACCAACAGTGGCATGAACGTTTTAGTGAACTAATTAATCATTTTTCTACTGTTTCTCATGAATCACTGGATAATGTCCACAAATTGCCCACATCTAATGCATTTGCCAGTCCACCCATACGTGCCAAGGTGTTGAAAGCTGTTGAAGTAATGAAAAATAACAAATCTCCTTATCCTAATGCCATTCCAACTGAAGTTTTCAAGCATGGAGGAAATCTTCTCATTGACAGGATTTTTGAATTTTTGTTACATGTCTGGCTTCATATCGCAGTAACTGAAAGATGCCAACATCGTCATTGTCTATAAGCATGAAGACTCAAAGAGTGACTGTGGTAGCTACTGCGGTATCTCTTTGCTGTCTGTGGCCAGCAAGATTCTTGCATGGATCCTCCTGAACTAACTCCTGACCCAATCGTTGACAATGTTCTGTCTGAGTTAGTGTGGCCTTTTGTGCTTAAAGGAGCACTGTTGACATGATTTTCCTCATTCAACAATTACAGAAAAAATGTCACAAACAACACCAACCTTTGTACATCGTGTTTCTTGATCTAATTAAGGCATTCAACATGGTCAACTGCACTACCATCTGGAAAGTGCTCGCTAAATTTGGATGTCCAGACAAATTTATTAACATCACTCAGCAATTCCATGAAGGCATGGCTGAAGGAGTTAATATTGATGGTGATGTAACAGATCCATTTCCAATCACAAACAAGGTAAAGCAAGGATGTGTCCTCGCTCCTAGTCTTTTTGGTCTATTATGTGCTGCGACGTTAGAGAAAGTCCTTTGTGGGTCTTGAAATGGCGTGTTAATATGCTTCTGCACTGATAAGCTCTTCTATCTTTCCTGTTTACGTGCGAACACCAAGCTGATAGATGCATTGGGCCAGGAACTGCGGTATGCCAATGATTGTGTCTTGATGGCACACTCTGAAGCAACTCTACAAGATCTTACAACCCACTTTGCTGTGTGTCAAGTATCAGAGGGGTAGCCGTGTTAGTCTCAATCTGTAAAAAGCAACAGAGGGTCCTGTGGCACCTTTAAGACTAACAGAAGTATTGGGAGCATAAGCTTTCGTGGGTAAGAACCTCACTTCTTCAGATGTAAGTAATGGAAATTTCCAGAGGCAGGTATAAATCAGTATGGAGATAACGAGGTTAGTTCAATCAGGGAGGGTGAGGTGCTCTGCTAGCAGTTGAGGTGTGAACACCAAGGGAGGAGAAACTGCTTCTGTAGTTGGATAGCCATTCACAGTCTTTGTTTAATCCTGATCTGATGGTGTCAAATTTGCAAATGAACTGGAGCTCAGCAGTTTCTCTTTGGAGTCTGGTCCTGGACAGTCACTACGCAAGAGGATAAATGGATACAAATCAGATATCAGGAATGGCAATATACAAAAACCTGTAGGAGAACACTTCAACCTCCCTGGCCACACAATAGCAGATGTAAAGGTAGCCATCTTACAGCAAAAAAACTTCAGGACCAGACTCCAAAGAGAAACTGCTGAGCTCCAGTTCATTTGCAAATTTGACACCATCAGATCAGGATTAAACAAAGACTGTGAATGGCTATCCAACTACAGAAGCAGTTTCTCCTCCCTTGGTGTTCACACCTCAACTGCTAGCAGAGCACCTCACCCTCCCTGATTGAACTAACCTCGTTATCTCCATACTGATTTATACCTGCCTCTGGAAATTTCCATTACTTGCATCTGAAGAAGTGAGGTTCTTACCCACGAAAGCTTATGCTCCCAATACTTCTGTTAGTCTTAAAGGTGCCACAGGACCCTCTGTTGCACTTTGCTGTGGTGGCTCGTAATTTTGGCCTCACTGTCAGCGAACGAAAAGCAAGGTTATGTACTAGTCAGCTCCTCAACAACCTTACCAAGACCCATCAATGATCTTGAAAGGTGCCACACTCCAAGCCATCAAACAGTTTACTTATCTCACTAGCACATTGGACAACGAAGCGACAATTGACCACAAAGTTGATACACGAATTAAGAAAGCCAATGCTGCATATGATTACCTCCAGCACCAAATCTGGAAGCAACATGGAATCTGACTACAGACAAAAATCAAAGTCTATAATGCTGTTGTCCTCAAAACTTTGCTCTGTGGGTGCAAAACATGGACCTGTTATAAATGGCACATAAAAATCTAGACAGTTTCCATTTATGACACCGATGATGATTGCTGGACATCAGATGGCAGGACTGGGTTTCTGATATGGAATTCCTGGCAAAAGCTGGTTCGGTTGGTATTGAGCTCACTTCATCTCAAGCACCCACTTAGATGGACTGGCCATGTAATTCGTATGACTGAGACCAATTTATTATAACACGTTGCATATTCCCAATTAAGCTCCAGCAATTGTAAGCGTGGAGGGCAGATGAAACGCTTCAAAGACCCCCTCAAACAAAATCTGCCTCAAAACGAACATTTCCGACTCAACCTTTTGAGCAACTGGCAGTTGATCACATTGCATGGTGCCACAGCCATAAGGGTGGGTGGCCACAATTTGGAAAAGAATCATGTTGAGTAGCTGGAAGCATAGTGCCAAGCACAAAAACAGCAAGCAGCTCAATCAGCACAACTAGGCAAATGGCTCTGCGGCCAGTCTGGTAAATGTTGTTCTTCCCAAATTGGTCTGAGGAGTCACGCAAAAACCCGTTAGTACAAACTATGATTGTTGACGTCATCCTTGAAATCGAGGTGACTAGCATCAGATGCAGATTTCCAGTAGAGCAGTAGCTGATTGTAATGGTCGGGAAAGAATCTGTCTAGGCATTATATCACACTCAACACGATAGAGTCCCCAATATGTACAACATTGTGCAGTTGACTGTTTGCATTATGGGGTGTTTCTTCTTCATCTGAAGTATCTGGCTATAGGCCACTGCCAGAAGGAGGGTTCTGGGCTTGAGGGACCAATGTTCTGATCTGATGGCAAATCCCCCGTGTCTGCCAACAGGGCTTCACAACCCAGTCTGAAAATGGCATGTTAGTTAGCTTGGTGTGAGAGTTTCTTGTGGAGAGAAGGGGATGGCTGCAGACTGTGTTTGTTCTGGGATTCTACAATCATGAGACTAAAACCTCTCTCTCCCTTCTTGTCCGGTCTTTTCCAGACATTGCCAGAGATGTGTTCAGAGCAAGATGAGCTGGATTTCCTCATGGAAGCTCTTATTATCAGGTGTGTTAATAAAAAGTAACCAAGGGCTTATGTAGGCTATGCATGGCAAAGCACAGGTCCTACAAGATGAAAAGCGCTCTGTGAGATGATGTTAAATACATCATACTGCACTTTTCACCCAAAGATATCGAAGTGCTTGACAATGGCAGGTGAGCACTATTCTCTCTTTTTTAAAAATCAGATGGTGAAACTGAGGCTCAGAAAGGTTGATGCTAATATTCTTAAAACGGTCCATTGAGTTTAAATGCTTTAAGGTCTGGGTGCCCAACCTGGAACACTGAGGCCCTAGTTTTCAAACATAATTACCTCCCCCATTCACCTGGAGCTCAGCACATGAGAAGATCCAGCCCTGTTTGTCTTAGGTTGGGCATTCAAAGTTAGTGGACAGTTTTGACAATGTTGGCATTAAGTAATTTGCCTTCCCAAGCCCACACAGTGTCAGTGGCAGAGTCACAGATCCCAGGCAGCCAATTTTCCATTCCACTAAGAGCTGGAGACACAAATGGGCATTGAAAGCGGTGGCATTGGGGACCCAGGGTAATACCCGTTGCATAACTGACTCCCATGTCTGTGTATTGCTGCTGGAGCAACCCTACTCCCAATCTCACTTGTAGGGAAGTCAGAGGGGAGGTAGAAGATGTGGGTGAGGAGGGCGCATGTCCAGAGCACAGTGAATTGTGGCTGTTCTCTGCTTCCCAGGGCCCATAGGCTGTGCCAGACCCTTAATATAGGGAGTGCAAAGGGAGCAGAAAGCCCCATCCTCCATTCCGGTTCCAAGCACAGAGACAAACTAACAGAGAACTGGGGCCAGTGTCTCCAAAGTAGTAGTGTTGCTAATTAGATCTACCAACAGTGATACCTTAGACTTGGTAGCATCACAGACCATACCTGCATTTGACTGGCTCAGCACCCCTTCAGATGCGTTGTTTCCTCTGGAAAAACAACTTCTCTGTGGTAGGGCAGGTTGACTCTCCACATCAAGGTGCCTTTTGGTTCAAAGCTGCCCTTCAGTTTAGTCTCGCTCTCTCTGCAGCAAGTTCAACCACCAGAACATTGTGCGCTGTATTGGGGTCAGCTTGCAGGCGCTGCCACGCTTCATCCTGCTGGAGCTAATGGCTGGAGGGGACCTGAAATCCTTCCTGAGGGAGACACGGCCTCGACCGGTAAGGTGGGATGGGGGGAATTATCTTTCCCCACTAGCTGTGCAGCCTGTGCCTTACTCTCTTTGCCATTTCTTCCTTGTTTAACCACACTGGTGTTCTTCCTGCTCCTCTCCTCAGAGCGCGACAAGCATTACAAATAGCTAAACTAAAGCACACTCACGCCACTGACCTATTAATAATTGGGAATGGCCTCCAGTAATTTTACCCTAATAACATGCTGAATCCACATAATTAGAACCTGTTTATTTTCTGAGAGACCCTGATGCTTTAGAGCAGCAGTTCCCAAACTGTATTTCAGAGACATGTGTAATCAATCCACAGAGCACTTGCTGGTGGCCTGCAGAGAGCTGGCTGGTCACATGGTGCTGGATCCTTCTCCTAGTTTCCAGCCGCTTCTACAGGTCTCCAGGCTCTCCAAAGACTAGGAGGAGGAGCCAGTCTAGCTGCCTTTGATAAAGTCCACTGCTCTGTAAAAGGAGGAGAAAGAGAAGCCACCCCTAAGTCAGGAACCTGAGCCACCAGTGGGTCTGAAGCTGCCAGACAACTCCAGAAGAGGAACATGTAGGGTAGAGGGGGACACAAGGTAGCCAGATACTATACCCATGGGACCGGGGAGATGGGCCAGTTGGTGAAGGAGCAGCATCTCCAGTGGAGGACGGGGAGGAAGAGGAACAGATCAGATGAGAAGGGGAGAAGAAAAGCAGAGTGTGTGATTTGCCTTTTTTTTTTTAACTATGTAACATTTATCACAGAGCCCCTTAAATCACATAAATCCTTCCCCAATGGCACTTTGCCATGTCCGCAATTGCCACAAGGCTACAATGTGACAGCAAATGGGAGGTGAGGTGTCCACCGGATAATCTCGCTAATAATTCCACACCACTAAAAAGTCTCCAACCCTCTTGTATAGAGGGTTCGTTAAGGGAGCAGAGCCTTTCATTGCTAGATCCCTAGTTCAAATACCCCTTGGTAGGGACTGCAAGCTTTTGTTATTTTATTTATTTGAATTGCAGTAGCACCTAGGAGCCCCAGTCATGGACCAGGACCCCATTGTTCTGCGTGCTGTATAAACACAGAACAAAAAGATGGTCCTGCCCCAATGAGCTGATAAATTTAAGCAGAGTTCAGTGGCTGATGTGGAAAGAGTCGGTGGTTTCACTTGTGAGCTTTCCTCGGTGTTTACCCCTTTTAAAAATGGTGTGGCTTTTTCATTGCCTGTGGCAACGGTTTCTAAAATCCCGGCATCCATAAAATCTGGAGGTCTTTATCAGCCCATTGGTAACAATAGCAAAAAAAGAACTAAAGACAGTTCAGATGAAAGAGTATGAATAAGTCCCAGAGCCATCAGCCCCTTTCTGGAAAAGGAGGGGATTAAACTGTGCTGAGAAATTTATGCCTGCACCTGCACTCACTCCAAAAAGAAGACATTGGTGAGCTGGAGCTGATTTGTTTGCACTGGTGTAAATCAAGAGTAGCTCCATTTAAGTCTGTGGAGTCTCACCAGCATAAAATTGATGTAAACAAGAGGAGACTCATTCCTTGAATTGGGTTCGAGAACCTGCTATGCTATTTGAAACCAGAACCACCAGGAAATGCTGTATAACAATAACTAGAAAGTCCTGGGAAATGGGCGGTCCCTGCTAAAGTTTACTGATGCTAAGCAAAATAGATTAGAGTCCAGTCAAGCCACTGGATCAGAAAAGGTCTAGATTTTGGGGAAGCTTAGCACCAGAGCCAGACTTGTCAGATTGTCTGGACAGGCGAGTCGCATCATATGCACATTTAACTTATGCGAATTCAACTATACGCGCTCAGCAAAAAAAAGAAAAACAACAAGATACCTGTAAATAGTGCGGGCGATTCCACCCAATGAGCGTATACCCCGGAGTGAGCGTGAGATGGGAGACGTGAATCTGTTGTTCCCTCAGTCGGTCTCAGTTCCCATGTGCCTCTCATAGTGTGAGCATCTCGCATTTTTCGTACAACATGGCCCCTAAACGCAAGACAACTACTTCATCTGGTGCTCAACCAAAGAAACGGCGATCTGTTCCAACGCTGGAGGGAAAACTGGCTGTGTTAGACTTATTGAGAGACGGTATATTGGTCTCCAACGTGGCGCGTAAATATGGCCGCAACGAATCTAGCATCCGTGCCATCAAGATTCGAGAGAGAGAAATTCGTCAAGCCGTGGCATCAAGTGCTTCAATAACTGCTAAGGTGACGAGCCAGGTGCGTTATAAGACTTTAGTGAAGACCGAAAAGGCATTAAACTTATGGCTGGAAGACACGAATTGTAAACGTGTGCCTATCGATGGCAACACGTTGCGAGAAAAGGCTCTTAGCCTCTACGCGCTGTTCAAACCTCCTGCCAAAGAGGGACAGCCTTCTGATGAGAAGGAATTCAAAGCCAGCCAAGGTTGGCTTAACAGTTTTAGGAACCGCTTCAACCTCAAAAACGTGCAGACTACTGGTGAAGCTGCATCTGCCAATGAAGAGGCAGCAAAAGCCTACCCCAAACAATTAAAGAAAATCATAGAAGAAAAGGGCTATCTTCTGGAACAAGTTTTTAATACTGACGAGACTGGGCTCTTCTGGAAAAAAATGCCCAACCGCACTTACATTTCGAAATCAGAAAGACAAGCCCCTGGCTTCAAAGCAGCTAAAGACCGTGTGACTGTGTTGTTTTGTGGCAATGCGGCTGGGCATTTAATAAAGCCGAGCTTGCTCTACGGGGCTGCAAATCCCTGTGCCCTAAAAGGCAAGAACAAAAATCTCCTGCCTGTGTTCTGGCAATCAAATAAAAAGGCTTGGGTGATGACAGCCTTATTTCTGGATTGGTTCCACAAGTGTTTCATTCCGGAGGTCAAGCGGTACCTCGAAGAGAAAGGACTTGACTTTAAAGTGTTGCTGATTGTAGACAATGCTCCTGGCCACCCTGCGGCACTCCAGTTTGCACATAATGACGTTGAAGTCGTCTTTCTCCCCCCCAATACCACCTCCATCCTCCAACCTCTCGACCAAGGCATGATTCGCTGTTTCAAGGCCACGTACACGAGGCTTACATTCTCACGGATACATAGAACTATGGATGCTGATCCCAATGTTAATGTGATGGAGTGTTGGAAGTCCTTCAACATTGCTGATTGCATCACTTATGTTAAACAGGCAATGGATGCAATCAAGCCTGAAACAGTCAATGCATGTGGGCGAAACCTATGGAAAGAATGTGTGAATGATTTTAAGGGTTTCCCGACCATGACAAAGAAGTGAAACGCATTGTTCAGGTGGCCAGGCAAGTGGGTAGTGATGGCTTCGTCGACATCCTTGAGGAAGAAATTGAAGAATTAATTGAGAGCCATAGAGAAACATTGACTAACGAAGAGTTAGAGGAACTGATAAAATCGTCTACAGAAGACAAAGACGATGACGACGAACAGGAAGAGCCAGCAAGTTGGAATCTTCATAAATTTGCTGAAGTGTTCCAAGCAGCGAAACACTTGAATGATTTAATTTCTGAATATGATCCCTCTATGGAACGAAGCCTCAAAATCACCAGTAGTATTACGGACGATTTGAGACCGTATCAAGAAATGTTTGAGCAGCTCAAGACAACAGCGACTGTTGCTGATCACCATGTTTTTCAAGGAAAAACAGCCAGCAGCAAATGAGCCTATGCAATCAACTTCTCAAGCTGAACCAGAGCCAACCACTTCGTCTATGACTCGCTCTCCGTCACCCAAGCTCTCCGTCACCTCCGTTTCCTGGATCGACATCAAGCCCTGACAACCCCCTGTAATTACCCCCTGTAATTACGGCCTGTAATTAAAAATACAGTACTGTAAAAGTATATTTTGCATATGTACTCTTTATTATATACTGTACATTACTGTATACATTATACATTTATACATATTACTGTACAGGGTTGTATACACAAAACCATGTACAGTATACTGTGCTTTATGGGCGATTTAAGGGATTTTCAAGGGTAATGTTGACTATACGCCATTTTCGCCTTACGCACTGACTTTAGAACTTAACCCCTGCGTAAAATGCGACTCCACTGTATCTTTCTTTGAGCCCAGAGCAAAACTCTGGATCCTGTAGTACCCTAGCAGTAGGGAAGAGAGAGGAGTTGGCTTCTATTGCATACAAAGGGGATTCTTTATTGAGGCTGCTGGACACAAACAGACTCTGTAGTTCTACCTGGTGCTCTAGCTTCCAGACTGACTAAAAACAACCTATGCTGCTTAATCTCACTACACAGGGTCTCCCTAAGCCATGGCCTGGATTAAGCATTCATGAAAGTCTCTGCTGACCACACTATGGGGCCGAACACCCAGACTGTGGGGGTATGAAATACGCAGCTGGACAGACAATTTCTAGAATAGAATCGAGTTCGGTTCTTTGCAACACCGTGTGTTGTGGTCCTGTCAGACATCACAATGAAGCAGCGTCTGACTAGAGATGAGCCCACACTGGAGCACTGGACTGAAAGCAGAGCTGAGCACAGGGGTAGTTCAGAGCCAAGGCCAGATATCTTAGACTTTACAACTTGGGCTTTGCTCTTGATATGGTGCCATGGGAAATAGCATTAGTGGTGCAGCAGGTGGCGTCTTCCCACTGAGTCGGTACAGATCCACAGCCCTAACACCAAGGCAAGCAGTGCTGGCGGAGGTGCTGTCTGTCAGATGAAACAGGAATGGTGGTTGACCGGGCACACCATCGCTCCACAATATAGTCCTTGTTTTAGCTCATTAAATGAGAGAGAGAAGCCAAGACAGCAATCCCTTGGGCCCTAGTAGAGAAGCACCAAGGACATTCATCGTGAACTGCAGGCATTTTGACCTATTTCTTACAAGAAAATAAACCAGACACTTTTGACGATAAAAGGCCCTTTATCTTCATAGAATGAAATCACTGACATTGCTTGATCTGAGGGTTTTGTCTTTTTTTTGCCCTTCTGCGGTTTGTAAGTACCACCCCATGCGTCAGTGCTTTCATCTCCCCATGCCAGCGGCTGCTCTGCTCAGCCTCTCTGACAGCTAGTGGTGAACACAGAGAGTTAAGAGAGATGCACACACAAATGAGGGAATGTGGAAAGCTTCAGTGTGCCTGTGCTCTATGCAACAAGTATTCTTTCCTTCTTACTTCTCCCTTTACCCCTCTCCTTCCTTCCCAATCTCTTCCTTGACCTTCCTTCTGCCCTTCCTGGGCTCCATTAGGTGGTTCAGGAATAACAACATCAGATATTATGTAGGGGACTATTGTTTTGAGAGGGTAGCCCAGCTGGCAACTTGAGGAGCTCCCATATCCCCCATTTTTGGACCTGAACTAGAGATACTCCACTAATACTGCATCTCACCCCCCACCAAACTGTGAGAAAGAGGAGGCTCAAACACTGACTTGAACTTGGTGGCTTGGGCCGAACCAGAACCCCAGTTCTGAACATCCCTAAACTTTGTGCAAGTTCAGATTTGGATCCAAATGTTCCAGCTCTACTTTGAACCCATCCTCATCCTTGGGGCCACATATCACTGACACCATCCTGTTTGAGGACTGCCAGGCAAGAGTCCCACTGCAGCTAGTTCTTTAGCTGTCAGAGTGGCTTTCGGGTGACTGGAGACACCTTCCAGGTCTGAGAATGCTGCCTCCTTTGTTCACCCTGCACCTGCTGGCTCGAGAAGTACAGAGCCAGGGATTGTGCTCATTGGTGAGATATCAGAGATGGGCAGTGTGCTGTGCTCAAATGGTTAACAGTTATCGTGGTAAAGTTGGGAATATTGGGCTGGAAATATGGATGCTCACTTATTTGGCTGGTGGGCTCCTTCCCATATGCTGGAGTATGCCCGATCCTGCGTACAACTGCTCTGGCCTGCATCTATGCAACTTGTATCTACTCAATCCTGCTCCCCGTGACCCCAAACTGAAGTTCAAAGTAGACAATCTGAGGCTATGTCTACACTTAAAGGCTGCAGCGGCACGGCTGCAGCACTTCAATGTAGACACTCACTACAGCGACTGCAGGGGTTCTCCCATTGCTGTAGTTAATCCACCTCCCCAAGAGGCAGGAGCTAGGTCAACAGAAGAATTCTTCCATAGACCTAGCACTATCTACACCAGGGCCTAGGTCGTCTGAACTATATCTCTCAGGGTGTGATTTTTCAGTGTAGACCAGGCCTCAGAGGGCAGGCTGTAGCAAAGTGACTTTCCCTTTGATCACGCAGATTTCTAGTCTCACAGACCGTGTCATGCCCAGCCAGACAATGATGTTTTTTTCAAAACACACTGACGGACCTTTATTGAGAAAAAGGAGTTTAGCTTCTTAGGGAAAATTAAGTACAAAGAGAAATCAGCTTTGGCAGGTACAGTGGTAACGCTTTACTGCCTACTGCATAACTACCCCTTTTGTCTCTCCCTTCTTGCCTTTCCTCCTCACTCTTTCTCTCCATTCTTCACCTCTTTTTCCTACCTTCCCTGTCCTTCCCTTATTGTTATCATTTACAATTTGCCTGTCACCATCACATCAAGGTACTACATACAATAAAAGAAACATTCAACTGGGCTGAACAAAAGAAATATTCCATTGGACTCTAAACAAGAAATGTAACATTTATACCCATAGGCCAAATCCTCAGCTGGTGACAAGTAGCCTATAATAAATAAAAATAAATCCAGTGACTTCTGTGGAGCTTTACCAATTTATCCTAGCTAAGGGTTATCAAGATCAGAGGTGAGCCCAAGCCAGAAAGTTCAGATCCAAACTCTCCCAAATTTCAGGGATTTATGGACTCAGGGCTTTTGTTCTGTCCCACCTCTAATGAAGATCAGTGTCTATTTAGGGGCTGTACTTCCCTCCTTCTCAGCAGTGAGATAAACTCAATAGATTTGGGCGGTACTTAGCTGCTCAAATGCCAGGAACATACTGAGAACATTGCAAAATTCTCCTTTCTGTGGAGTTCAGAACCCTATCTGTTTGATCCTTTTCTCACCTGGCAAAGCAATCAGAGGATGGCTTTGGAAGATAAGCAGTAATTTCCCCTCCTTTGTATCCTGCAGCTTGTTGTGCAGAGTAGTGATTATACTGAACAATAGACAGAGTTTGTTTTGCGGTCACCTTCACCTTTAGAGAGGTTGGACCTAAAGGGGAGGGGTGGGACGGAAGATGTCGCTTTAGCGCTTCCAATACACCTCTCGCCCTAAAGGCTGATCGTGAGCTACAGTTTCCAGCTGGTTTCTTCCTCTCCTTTGGGGAGGAAAAGCTGTAAACAGCTGTAAAGCTGATCCTCTAGTGTGTCAAGGTTGCTCACTGCACAAAATGGGTCTGAAAACTCTGTCTTTCATACAAATTACTCAGATAAATTGTCGTTGGCTGATAAGTCACATCTGCTTTAGAATTTCAATTTAGCCAAAATTTGACCAAGGAAGGAAAAGCGTCACAATTAGAATCAACTTGTGACTTCATCCCTCCATCTGCCTTGTGTCTTAGCTCAATTCAGCCCAGGGGTCAGTCTCTGCACTCTGAGGAATTGGACTTTTTATTCACTGTGTATCCACTGAGTTGGCTCCTGAACCGTGATCACAGGAGAAAGGCCATTAAATGGGTTGAAAGGTTTGAAGCATAGAAGTCATAGAATCTCAGGGTTGGAAGGGACCTCAGGAGGTCATCTAGTCCAACCCCCTGCTCAAAGCAGGACCAATCCCCAGACAGATTTTTACCCCTGTTTCTGAAATGGCCCCCTCAAGGGTTGAACTCACAACCCTGGGTTTAGCAGGCCAATGCTCAAACCACTGAGCTATCCCTCACCCCCCAAAGCAGCCCCTGTTCAGACCCCTAAAAAAAGACACCATCACCCTTTTGTTGATCGTTTTAGCCATATGTTCAATGCTGGTGAATCACTCAGTAGTCAGCAGAGTAAGACTAAAAGAGATTCTCCATCAAAAAGTAAGGCTTCGGGGAACAACACTATGTACAAATAAATAAATAAAAGCCCAGCCCTCTTCTCCTATGTATTAGGGCACTTCAGTAATCCCTGTGCATGTTAAACAAACCGTGTGTATAGTAAAACACGGGCAGGATAGATGTGTCTACACTGTCCTTTTTGCTTAGCTGTGTGTGTGTGTGATGCTGTGCAGGTAAGCCTCTGCTCAGACAACATATAACGCAGGGTGCTTTGCAGTTCTTTGGTGCTCTCTTCATTAGACTAGGGTACCTTAGGGCTTAGAGTACCCAACCCTTTCAGCCAGACTAAGACCTCGGTTGTAGCAGCCAGTGCTCGCTGTTTCCTGTTCAGTTGTGCATGCTGCAAACTGCAGGGAAACTAGGAGCTGGTTCTAATCCTAGTCAGCTGGTTAGGCTAAAGTCCATTATGACTCAGAGCTGGAAGGTGGCAGGGAGCAGCATACCAGGACCTAGGACCTTTCATCATGAAGGGAGGGGGGCGTTTAGAGTCCTAGGCACTGATGAACCAGTACTGGTGTGTGTATCAGTGGGTGGGGTATACAGTGTTAAAAGATGCTGCTCTTTAATAGGTGCGATGAAGATGAGCTGCTTGATTCGTGTGCAGAGTCCTGGCATGCCCACCTGTCAGTCATGTCACTTAAAGGCAATTCTTCCTCTCCAAAGTACATCATGTAGTTCTGTATGAATGCACCCTCCCCTTCCTGTCACAAGACATCAGCTCCCTGCACTGATGCACTCCTGGAGATTAAGCTAAATAACTAAACGGGCAATTGATAAAAAATCTACACATACGTGAAGGATGCAAATACGAAGATGGCACTCAGGAACTCAGATAATATGTGGGGGCTGTAGAAGAGGAGGGGTTGATTGTTTAGGGTGACTTATGGAAGTATGAATAATGGGATGAAACTGAGCAAAGATAAATTCAGGTTAAATATCACCAAAATACTTATAATACTGAGACTATGGAATAGTCTCCCATGAGAGGTGGTGTAAGCACATTTAAAGCTAGACTGCATAAAGCAGTGGAGAATACACTGTAAGGAATAATCCTGCTGCAGCTGTGAGGGGAATTAGATGACCTACTACAATAAGATATCAGATCTAGTGATTCTGCTTCTATTAGTGCGATTTGTGTGTATGATTAGGTGCCAGCACCTTTTCATAACCTCCCCAGATATGAAACATTTATGCTAGTTGGAAAGCTGTGTATGAGGTAGTTTACATCCCTTATATTTGTGTTAGCATTTGCTCCACGTCCCTCATTTGAGATCTCCCTAACTCATTGGTAACTCATAGCTCTGAAGATGAACCGTGCATCATTTCTGCTTTAACCCCACTTTGTACCTTGTCTTTTGGTAGAGCCAGCCCTCTTCCCTTTGCATGCTGGACTTGCTACATGTGGCTCGCGACATTGCATGTGGCTGTCAGTATTTGGAAGAAAACCACTTCATTCACAGGTAAGTAAGACCATTTGCTATTAAGGACTATTTACTGTTGCCCTTTGTATGTGTGGGTGTGTATTGTATTGTAATATATTGGCCAGCATGTACGAGTAATGCTGTGGTGAATATGTTTGTGTACCACTGCCCTCTAGAGGTTGGATGTTTTTAGAAGATAAGAGCCAAAAGCCTGACTAATAGTAATTATTCACAGGGAGTCTACTTTATCTCAAGTGAGGAAGGCTTGTATTCATGGTGCCAAAGAACCTGAGCTCTATCCCCAGGGCCACAACATGCATGCAGTTTATTTGTCATCTATACAAAAGCAACCAGGAATTTGTTACAATAGGTTGTAGGCCTTCCCTCCAGCAAGCTTTGATTATTGCCCTTCTGTTCATTCCTGCAATCTGGTCTTCCTTGCTGTTCTCACCCTGGCCCTGGATACACACACAGGTTAAAGCGTGGTACTGTTCAGACCTGGAATGAAAAATGGCACCATATGCCTGACAGCTCCCAGTGTGTAAGATTTTTGAGATGGGCCTGATTCTATCCACAAAGTCAAGCAAGGCTAGAGAGCCACTCACCTGTCCCCTTTTCAGTTGGGGTTGTTCCTATCCATGCCTCAGACATGTGGTTTGTTAGCAATACTCTCTCCACTTCCAGAGTTGGGGCGGCAGAGGGTGCGGGTGGGGGGGGGGGGGGAGAGCCCAGTGCTGGGGCAGCAGGGGGTGCGGGTGGGGGGGAGAGCCCAGGGCTGGGGCAGGGGGCGGCAAAAAACCTAGAGCCGGCCCTGGCCCCACCACAATACTCAAACATATAGAGATACACAAAATATTCATAAAAATAATGCAGATCTAGTCCACATTCTTCAGACCTTTTCAATATCCTCAATAGTTCTAGTATTAAGGAAATAATTTGAGAGTTTTGTAGCATCCAGCATTCTTAAGAATAGCCACATTTGTGGTCCTTCTGGCTGCAAAGTCTGAGGTGCTAACCGTCAGTGCTTTCCCATTATCTGTCCCTTATCTCTCCCCACTGTCCTGAACAGTCCCTGGAAAAGCTCAGCAGCCACATGGAGCAGAGTTGCATGGCTTTGCAGGGGAGCCACAAACTTATAGCTGCCATTTTTTAGTTCACTTCTCTGAGGTGATTTTGCCAGGGTTGTGCTCCTGGTTTTCATTCTAGTAGAGATGGGACCAAGCCACAAGGGATCTATGCCCAGACCCAGGGTTTTAGTGCAGCCCATTAGAGATGGGTGAGAGAGTTCAAGGCAAGGGTATGGATTTAGGGTTTGGTTCAGGTGTCTGTCTAGTTTCTGAAATCCAGGTTTGAGCATTTTCCTTGTAGCACTGACTATTCTGCCTGCCTCTGGCATAGATGTGACTACACATGACAAAGCTGTACTAGGTATAGGGGCAGTAGTCATGATGGGACAGTGTGTTGTTGGAAGAGGTGGGTTGTCCAACTCAGATCTTTTACTGCCAACTTTCTAGAGTCCCAACAACACTTGCAAGGAGGGGTATTGGCAGGAGGCTCCTGCCATACTGAGTAATCCATGTGTGATGATAAAAGGCATTAAAGAATTATTACAAATAGCAAATGGAATGTTTAAATTCAAAAGATTTCTACTAAAACAATGGGACATAGCTTGTTATCTGCAGATATTGACTTCACTGGGATTTGAGGGGTCTCCGCCCCTCAGGAAAGCAGGACATGTTTTCTTGTCATTTCCTTTGACTTTTGCAAAACTGTTGAAAGGTTAAATGATTTTTTCTTTTCTCTCTCCCGCTCTTTCTGCTGCTTTCCTTCTTTCTTTCTCAGGGACATTGCTGCCAGGAACTGTCTCCTTACTTGTCAAGGGCCTGGAAGAGTAGCTAAAATTGGAGACTTTGGAATGGCCCGGGACATATACAGGTAATAGAACTCAGTTTATGGCATCACTAAGCAGAAATTTACCAGAACGGGGGATTATGTGCCTGGTTAAGTGTCATCATGTGCTGCTCTGTTTAACCCCAGAAAAGGGATATTTCTGAAATCCTTTCCATATGACTCCCTGTCTGATGCTATTGTTTGCTTTCAAGCTGTGGATTGACAGGCTGCTCACTGCTTCCTCAGAGCCTTCTCCTGGGAAGAGTTTTCCATATGGCCAGAGAACATTTTCCCCTTCTCTTGGATTCCATCCCTAATTGTTTTCCTTTCATTTTCTCAGCACTAAGTGGCATAAGTCATTGATGTGCCCTTTTGTTCTGTGGCTCCAAATCACTTTGAGTTTAATCTCCTTCCTCCTTGCTATTGACCCTGTTCCCTTCCATTTTTTGTCATAAGTAAATCTCCTCAATTGACTGCATGTAAAGGAGGAAAGATCAGGAGACTGTAATTACCCAAACTGGAATTTAGCCAGGCCACTAGGGTTAATGACGCTGTACTTCCAAGAAGTGCCAGGAAATCTTTAATGATCACAAGTGGTCAGGACCTCAGTTTACAGCTCATCTGCAACCCAGCACCTTCAGCAGCATAGCGCCCCCTAACACTGTGCTGGAGAACTGGTTCACTCCTGGCTCAGTGGAAAGAAAGCCACTTACTGAATCACTGTAAGAAATTGTGTTGGTACCTTGGGTTTTTTCTGTTGAGGTCACCCATGCAAGTACGGAGCAGGCCTGACCCTACTTAGCTTGAGTTCTAGGAAGATCACAGCCTGAGGTGATGTGACTGTAGCACTCCCTTCGAGATGTGAGTGCAGCTGAGCTGTTTGGTTTCTATTACCAAACAAGGCAAGACCCTACTACCATGAAGCCCTGCAATACAAGAGGACTCTGATATGGCAAAACAGCACACTTGGCACAACTAATTGCTAGTACCCTTTACTCCTTTTCAAAGGAGCCTATGAAATTTACACACTTTTCCATGCACATTCACTTTGTGTGCACACCTCTAGCTTGCATGCACAAGCTCCCATCTGTGCCTGCCAGTACAAGGGTTTGAGCTTGATGGATTTCATTTTAAATGATATTGACACAAAGGGCCTGATATCTAGCTAAGATTGTTAGGGTTTTATGCTGGCAGCCATCACTCCAGTGTCTGGGTACCATCTACATAAAATTCAAAATCCCTAGTGGACTTCATGTGCACTCTGGCTTTTCTCCCTTACCATGCTGCCTGGGGTATTCTCATAGACTCATAAACTTTAAGGCCAGAAAGGACCATCATGGTCTGACCTCCTGCACATCGCAGGCCACAGAACCTCACCCACCCACTCCTGTAATAGACCCCAACCACTGCCTGAGTTACTGATGTCCTCAAATCATGGTTTAAAGACTTCAAGTTACAGAGAATCCACCATTTAGGCTTGTTTAAACCTGCAAGTGACCCAGGCCCCATGCTGCGGAGGAAGGTGAAAAACCCCAGGGTCTCTGCCAACCTGACCTAGCAGAGTTGTTTTCTGGTGGTTGGGTTGATTTGTTTGTTATTTTTGAGGGGGGTGCTTAACTGGATGTGGGTATCAATGCTGTGAAATGTCTTTCCTGCTACAGTGAAAAAGCTTTTCCAAGGAGGAAGGTTTTACTCTGAGACTCTTACTCATGTGAGTAATTCCAGTGATTTCAGTGGGACTATCCACAGGATTACTCACAGGTTGTGGGATCAGGCACAAAGCGAGGGAAAGTACAGAACTGTCCCTACATTAAATGCCTGTTCCCACTGTTTCTATGAATAGAAAAAGCTCTTGTCAGTATAATCTCTGCCATGCTGCTTTGTCTATAAGAAAAGCCCCGATTTAAGGTCTTTACTAAATGAGCCAGCCCCAGGCTGGTCACTGTAATCCTTTAATTAGAAAAGTACTATATTAATGCCACTTTCTTTCTGAATCCTGGGCCGACTGCTCACTTTGGTTTTCCTCTGCAGGGCCAGCTATTATCGAAAGGGCGGGTGTGCCATGCTGCCAGTCAAATGGATGCCACCTGAGGCCTTTATGGAAGGAATATTTACATCAAAAACTGATACATGGTGGGCTTCTTTTTTCTTGATCTGTTTTTACAAATGACTCACTATCTACTTCCCCTTGTAAAAGGAACACGTTCCCCTCCTTCCCCCCCCTCCCAAAAAGAAGAGATGGAGCTTTGAAAGCAAGGGATCTAGTGGCGGGGATGAGGGAGCGAATAGCCAGAGCCTTGCAAAGTGAAGGCTCTCTCCTGGGAGCAATGGATCTGGCTTAGATGCTGTATTGGTTATGAACAGGTGATCTAGGAGGGAAGGTGTCCGTTGTACGCTATTGAAAGGAGTCTAGTCTCTTTGTAGGAGCAAACCATCTTTCAGCGGCAGGGTCAGACACAGCCAGTGTCAGAGGAGCAAGTGTAAACACGCCCTAAATTGCCACCTCCTCTTGGCCCAATGCAGCACACAAAGCCGTGTGGTGCCAGGGGAGGGTGGGAGGGATTGGGCTGGCATGTAAATTGCCGAGTCAGTGAAGGGCTGTGGATACCCCCAAAAGGGCAGGGTCTTGAGCAGTCACTTGCCCTGTGTGTCTGAGCCTGGCCCTGCTCACTCTGCTGTGGCTGGTGGTCCCTAGTGTCAGGAAGCAGAGGGCCAGTGTTGACAGAGCAGGGGCACTGCTGATTGGGAAAGAATTGCTCAGGCGAAGCTGGGTCAGGAAGCCAGGAGTGCAGGAGAGTGTTTGGGGAGAGGGAGGAGGAGACTGTGAAGCCACCAGTACTAATGTTCACCAGCTGCCTTCCCAGGGTGTGGAGTGAGAGTATAGAGCCTGTTTCACAGCTGATGGAGCAAGTTAAATCCTCCCAAGGACACAGTAGCGTTGTTTGCTGTCCATCAGCACCAAAGTGGTGATCATTGGCCTGTTTTATTCTGTTCCCAACCGCACTGCAGTGTTTAACCCATAAAATGTTGGCGTTTTCCAAGCTGCCAGTCAAATGAATGCTGAGGAGGTTGTATTTTCAATCTTCAGAGTGTTACATGCCCAGCCACAGAGACCAAAGCTTGTGATGTAACCCAGGGAATGTTCTAATTTTAATTCCCGGAAACATATGGGACTAGGAATCTTCAGCTAGGGGTCACTTGTATCCTCTGTACAAGAGCAAAGTGCATTGTTGTTTATTCAGGAACACAGGATTTGCCATAAAGGATCAAACCACAGTCCTGGCTCCAGCAGGGGCTAATACCCAATGCCTCAAAAGAAGGCAAGTCCTCTCACAATAATACACCTGTTGTATCCAATTATAACATGCTAGACACCAAGTATATATGATTATTTCCTGACCCTGCTGGGCAAACAGTGTAGTTGTACTCTGAAGCATGACATTTAATTACCCACATCACAGTCTTGGCTTGCTTAACAACGGTTGTTACTGATGCCCATAAAGTCATCCAGCCCTTCTTTTACATCAGCCACTTTGTCTTAGTGTTCTCCTGCAGCTGAGAGTTCCGCAGGTTGACTGACTGTAGGGTGCACAAAGCAAATACTGGTTTTAATGGCTCTAAGTGCATAGCCATTGAATTGCAATACTATTTTGTGCCTGTGTCCTTGACCTTCTTTCCTTCTGTTCTGTGTCCAGGTCCTTTGGTGTGTTGCTGTGGGAGATATTCTCTCTTGGATATATGCCTTATCCTAGCAAAAGTAACCAGGAGGTTCTGGAGTTCGTAACAAACGGAGGAAGGATGGATCCACCCAAAAACTGCCCTGGCCCTGTGTATGAGACTAACTCATTTTGTGCATGAACACTCTGCTCTGGCCAGAAGATTATTAGCTTTATTACCATATATTTAATGACCTTCCTTAATTAACTCAAGTTCCAGAGACTTTTTCCCTACTGGTAATGTTATCTGTCAGCCCTTTTAGGTTAATAGTCGGTGCCTTCTTGGGAAGTATGGACCATTGGCTAGTGTGTTAAAAAATATCGGTCAATAGCTCTGTCCTTCGGATTAGATGTAAAACTGCAAGTTCTGACCACCTGTGGCCATTAAAGATCCCTGGTGTTGCTCACAAGTAGCAAAGCCTTGGCTCAGTTAATTAGGTTCTAACCTGCCTACAGTAAATTCCCTGTGTGGTTTCAATTGGGGCTAGGTCATTTTTCTGAAGTGTCGCTGGATTCCACCCCACAGGTGCCAGGTGAAGCAGTCCGTCTACCTGGACGGCCTGATTTTCAAATATGCTGTAGGGGCTCAGTGCCTTTGAAAATCAGTTCAATAGTGTTGGGACCCTTTGGAATAAAGGTAGCACACAATTATCACTAGATCTCTTGCAGTGCAGCGGCTTCCCATTTAGTTTCTCAAGGCGATACTTCCCTGAGCAGCCACCAAGGGCAGTGTATGACAACATCGGGTAACATCCTGTCTTCATCTGAATGGCCCACCTAAGTCTGTGTGGAAAAGGAACATCATGGTTTGGAAGGAATATTTTCAAAGGATGTATGGTAGAAGAGACTCCTGGCAAGGCATCTGTGTGGGAATTCCCAACCCACTTCTTTGAATCCATACCCCCCATTCTTATCAGTTTGATTTCTAAGTGGGAGTTGGAGCAGCTTCCCTCTCCGTAGAGGTGTTTTTCCCCCCAATACCAGACATAATGTTTCGAGTGTGTGGGAAGTGAGGAGGGGATTGGATGGAAATAGCCACTTTGTTAGGTCTTCCCCATATGTAGCAAAGGCCTGATTTTTTTCACCAGTGGTGTCAGTTTCACAACATGTTCCTAACAGCAGCATTTAAGGGTATATTTGGCCCTTGAGGTGCACTATCTGCATGCAGATGGAGAGTGGTATAGGACCCTACACCTGAACCCACAGCAGGATGGACTTTTTCACTGATCGTGGAAGGTGACAATGAATACTTGGTGGGCTGGTGGGTACTGATGGACCATGGTGAACTGAAGTCCATTAACTACCAAACGCATCTTCCTTTTGCCTTCCTGCTTTTCATGATTTTCTCTCCTGCTGCTATTGTAGGTATCGTATAATGACCCAGTGCTGGCAGCACCAGCCTGAAGACAGGCCAAACTTTGCCATAATACTGGAGAGGATTGAATACTGCACCCAGGTATTCGTTCTTTCATCTTTCAGCGTAAGACACCCAGGGGGAAGTACTGCACTACTGCAGTGAGCTCTAAACACATATGTTGTGTTAGCCTGAAATCAGTGTCCTGTAGTAAACTGAGGTGATGGATCCTCTCTGGGCAGTGAGATGGAAGCATGTGTTTCTGAAGGGCAAAGAGAGGGTGCTCCTCACTGCCCATGCACACACCCCACAGAGGAGAGGCCGTACACAGGTATAGCAACTCTGTGATTGCTGTTTCTACATGCAGGGTACGTCTACACTTACCTCCGGGTCCGACGGCAGGCAATCGGTGTTCTGGGATCGATTTATCGCGTCTTGTCTAGACGCGATAAATCGATCCCGGATCGATCCCGGAAGTGCTCGCCGTCGACGCCGGTACTCCAGCTCAGCGAGAGGAGTACGCGGCATCGACGGGGGAGCCTGCCTGCCGCGTCTGGACCCGCAGTAAGTTCGAACTAAGGTACTTCGAATTCAGCTACGTTATTAACGTAGCTGAATTTGCGTACCTTAGTCCGAAGTGGGGGGGTAGTGTGGACCAGGCCCAAGGTACAATTCCCCAGCAAGCCAAAGGCCTGAGCCAGTCCACCAGGTTGCACTCTAGCACTTGCACTCCTTTCTTCCCTAGCTGTGCTGCAAGGGGATTGCCAGATAACAGCCACTTTGCACATTTTAATTCTTAAGATATTGACCAGTACTGAGCAGGGCTGGATCTGACCCAGGGCACCAGTTCCAGTAGACCCCTTGAATTGTGGAAAGGTTTGGATCCAGACTGAAATTTCTTGGTTAGAGCCAAGCTGGATCTGAACTGGAACACTGGATGCAGTGATGAACTCTGGGGCAGTCTGGATCTAGAATCAGATTACATTTCTTACCTTGGGCCCATCTCTAGCCTCATGCGTTTTAGGGCCTCGGACCTGGCCAGTTTGGAGAAGACAATTGGGGACTGCAGTGCTGTAAGAGCTAGGAGCTCTTAGGTCAGGCAGAGGGATTGGGTTGGGTCTCCTGGCCTGAACCTGATTTCCCTTTTTAGTACACAGCTCATTAACCCAGCTCTTCTAGTCTAGTGGTCTCGCAAATGAAGCAGTCAGGAAACTGTTGGCTTGCAAGCTTTGGCACAGACCTGCACAGGCCAGACAGCACGTCATTTCACCACTCCGAGCTTCAGTTTCCCCATGTGTAAAATAGGTCTGGTACTGATCCACCCGCTGGGGTATTGTGAGCTATATTCCCTCTAAGGTGCACAGCCGTGCAAGAGGCCATCAAAGGCTGCACACTGAATTGGCAGAGCCGCACAGGCGAGCACACTCCACACAGGTGGGCCTGAAAGATGGCAGTGGGGTGAGATGGGGACTAGGGAGTAGGTGGGGGCAGTGAGGTGAGATGTGGACTGGGGGTAGGTGGGGGCAGTGGGGTGAGGTGGGGACTAGGGGGTAGGTGGGGGCAGTGGGGTGAGGTGGGAGGTGGTGATAGGGAAGCTTGGGGCATGCGGGGCTGTGGTGACTCCCCCAGCCCCAGTGCTGTGGCACGGCAAGTAGAGACATCTCTGCCCCCCAGCCCCAGGGCTGCAGCGGCCCAAGACGCCTCTCCCCCGGCCCGAGACGCCTTTCCCTCCCAACTCCGGGGCTGTGGCGGGGAGAGACGCCTCTCCCTCCCAACTCCGGGGCTGCGGCGGGGAGAGACGCCTCCCTCCCCCAGCCGGAACCCTTACTCCCTCCCAAACTCTAACCCCTCGCCCCAGCCTGGAGCCCCCTCCCGCACCCTGAATCCTTCATCCCCCCCGGCCCTACCCCAGAGCCCGCACCCCCAGCTGGAGCCCTCACCCCCCCCGTACTCCATCCCTCTGCCCCAGCCCTGAGCCCCCTCCCACACTGCGAACCCCTTGGCCCCACCCCTGCCACACATCACCTTCATATTGGCGCACATAACAAAATTCATTCTGCACATGGATGGGAAAAATTAGAGGGAACATTGTGAGGTTTAATCCATTAATTTTTGAAAGGTGCTTTTAGATCCTCAGGTGGAGATGTTAACTCCAGGTTTTGTGTTTGTTTTTTTGGTTGTCTATTACTAGTAAGCAGTTGACCAGCTTCCCACACTTTTACAGCTTTCTGGGTAACATTTTCAAAAGTGTCTAAGTCCCATTGAAATGCCGAAATTACTTAGGTGCCCGACTCCTAAGGCTTATGCTCCTAAGTGGCTTAGGTGCTTTTGAAAATGTTACCCTGCATGCCTGAGTCTCCACCCTGCACCACGTTGCTGCTACATTTTCACAGCTGTAACTGCTTCTGGACTAAAAAAGAATGTTATGAACTCTGTGTTCCAATCTGTATCATCCCAACTTTCTCCCTGCAGTTTCAGTTGCACATGGGAATTCTTCACTAAATTAAACTAACATGCTGTGTTTCTCTGTGCTGGTAAAAAAGCTGTCACGTTCTACCCCAGTGGTAGTTGCATTTCCCTGAGATTCCTTTTATAAAGTTTGGGCTCCTCTGTGGCAAAAGATGCTCTTTGGCTACAGGACAATTATTATAAACAGGAGGCAATTGGCAACAATGCCTGAATATCAGCAGTGGCAAGAGTTTGAAAGAATCTCATTGTTCCCCCTCTAGGATCCTGACGTCATCACCACCGCTTTACCTGTGGAATATGGCCCATCCATTGAGGAGGAGGAGAAGGTTCCAATGCGCCCAGAAGACCCCAAAGCAATCCCTCCTCTGGTGATCTCCCCACACCAAAAGAGAGAGGGTGACAAGCAGGCCCTGCCTTCTCCACCCCCTCTGCCTTCAGCCATCACAGCTGGAAAACCTTTGGCAAAAGTGGCAGCCCCCGAGCCTCTGGTCCCTGTTAATGTGCGACCAGCCCTGGAAGCGGGACACATCAACATGGCCTATGCGCAGTCCACCCCGGCTTCTGACCTTCAGAAAGGCAGGGGGTCCAGAAATAAGCCCACCAATCTCTGGAATCCAACATATGGCTCCTGGTTTGCAGAGAAGCCTGTCATCAAAAACAATTCTCTGCTGGAGAAAGAGGTGTCCGAGAGGGAGAATTTGGGGCACGAAGGAAACTGTACTGTGGGGCCTGGTGTTGTGACTAGCAGGCTGCCAGGCTCCTCTCTGCTCTTAGAACCGTCCTCACTAACAGCCAGTGTGAAAGAAGTGCCTCTCTTTAGGCTCCGCCACTTCCCCTGTGGGAACGTCAACTATGGATACCAACAGCAGGGCTTACCCCTGGAAGCCTCTGCCCCACCTTGCGCTAGCAATTATGAGGACTCTGTCCTTAGAAACAAGAGCCACGTAGCCCATCAGGGGCCTTGAGAGCCCTCTGCACTCTTGATTCTCATTCTGTGTAGCTCTTGAGCTTGGAGAGTATTGTCCTTGTCATCCAAGAGAGAGCAGACAACGCTAACTTTCATTATGTGCCAACTAGCTCTAAAGTGCCACCCTTTGAAGCCGTGTTTTCAGATAACCCAAGAAGCTTCAACTCATCGGAGCCTCTGCTACTACTACTACGAGAAAGGGGGGATATTAACGTTAACTGCAAGGCCCAGCTTTCGGTTGCATAAACGTATATGCATGGTCATTGTCGTGTCGTGCCCTTCCCTGTGCGCTTCTTCTCAATTGTGTATGCTCCGCTTAAATGTAAGGTCAGGTTTCACTGCCTGAGTATTTCATGTTTGGGGTTTTCCTTGCCAAGCTGCTGGTTGCTGTGGAGTGGGACACTTGAAATCCCCTATGGATGGCAGAGGTTTGAGGTGGCTTGGGAAAGAACCATTTATTCAAAACAAAAAGGATAAAACATCTTTGAATGAAGACACCAGGGAACATTCCCAAGTTGCATTACTGCTGTAACATAGTCTGCACCAGCCCTTGAATATGCAGTAATTACAGTATCATTGGCAGGGCAATGGAAAGATGCCAGTCACACTGTCTGGTTTGTGAGTAAGATGGGAAGTTAACTAACTGTAGAGGAAGAGAATGAAGTGCAAAAGGAGGAGGATTTATATTTTTTTCAGACCCAAAGCCAAGGACGGTACTGGCCCTTTAAAATTCTTTCTGTGCTACGGAAAGGAAACACCGGGTTCTACAGGAACTTCTTGTTGTTCAGTGGAATTCAGGTGGAATTTTACAGGGCCAGTCTTGTGTGAGACAGACGTTAAAAAGGCCTTTACAGTGAGAAGTCACCAGTAGATGGAAATACAAAGGTCTGAAATGCCCTTTACTAACAACTCCAACCAGAAGGCTTGACTTTGTACCCTCATCTGATTCTAGGCAGTGTCTGCATTTCAAGGGTTCATTACCCTTGTTCCTTTAACAGAATTCTTGTATGCTAGTCCGTTAACAAACCAAAGCTGCACTGCTGCAGTCTGTACACTTTGTGCATGAAACGTGTGTTGTTACAATAGACACATAAGAATTGAATTCAGATGAACATTAATAATTTACAATAGACTCCGCTGGGGCTGCTGAAGCAGCAGTGCTGTCTAAAATACACGGTGCCTATTTCCATAGAAATAGGTCTATCGGAGCAGCAGCAAAGGAATATAGACGAGATGGGTCTGGATCCAAGACCTTTAACTTTGGGGGAGTGGTTCAGCATCCAGTCCTGGATCCAAACTTGGCAGTAAAATCTCTAACGAAAGAAACCAGAGCCCCAGATCAAAACATCCCAGGCTTTGGGGTGTCAGAGAAGGATCCAAATCTGACGACTATGACCTGAGACCCCCATCTTTAAAGTGAAGTTCTTGTCCCTGCTCTGCCTTCCCCCACCCCTCTGGTAAATAATGCTGACGTCTTAGTAGCGTAATGTTGAAATTGTGCATCAAACTTTTTTTTTTTTTTTAAATGAGGCTTATGTTAGCAGGTCTGAATTGTGAACTGTAATGATTCTGTGGGTGCTTTGGACTTCACTCATCTGCTACTGGTATGTCACATGTCATGGCTGCATGGATTTCATGGCTGTAGTGGGGGCCAGAACTCAGGACCGTCTGTGGCAAATACAGAGGCCTCTTCCACTTGAGCTAAAAGGATATTGGGGTGTCTAATCCTCTCGGTGGACCAGCCACTAGAGGAGTGACTTGCTTACAGACACTGGAACAGGGCTGCCATTCCATCTAGCTTAGCACTGTTGCATTCACACTACTCTTGCTACTACAAGAAGTGAAGAAGAACTCTTCTACTGTCTCAGGAAAGACAATGTGTTCCATGGGAGAACAATGACTGAGCTTTACTGTGTACCATCAAGGCTGTTTGCACTGCAATATTATCCATGTGGAACTGAAATTTTCTTTAGACATTTCAGCTTTCTTTTCCTTTTCCAAAAGGGTCCAAATGAATTTTTTTCAAGCAGACCCCAAGGGAAAGCTTTTTGCTTTCTCTCACCCTTTCAAGGCAAGAAACCGCTTTGAGTTTTTACTGCTCTACCAGCATGTATAGCTGAGGGCAGAACCTAGTCTGCGTAGTTGTATGGTCTTAAAGGAGCATAGCTGAAATCTTAATAAACTGTGACTGTCAGTTTCAAGCATATTGAGCTACAGACCTGGGACTGCCTGACCCTGCAACTCCACAGTTATTGTTAGTTTTCCAATCGCTTCTGTTAAAAGTAGCATTTAAAAAAAAAAAAAAAGACCCCTTACATCATCAGCAAAGGAAGATGAACAAATGCCTGGATAGCTTTTTTTCCTTCTCCCCATTCAGGGGGAGAGCATGGAGACATACTGAGTGCTTTTCTGCCTCTGGCTTGTGGTGTGCATCTATAATTTTATTGTGTGGGGGGGTCACCTTACATGTATGAAGCTCACAATGAGAGCTAAAACCATTGCTACCATTTACAGCTGGCCCACATGAACAGCATGTTTTGGTCAGTGGAAAATGGGGAATTGTAATTCAGATTTGCTGACAATATTTTCTTCTCCCATACTTGGTGAGACTAGCGTAGGATGAGATCTTCAAAGAGGCACAAACCTCAGATAGTTCTAATGAAATCTTCCTTTTGATAGTCTCTGTGCAAACTGCTTTGGACTAGGACAGTGGTGTTCAGCGTGCCACTGGGCTTAGGATCTGTTGAATCAAGACTAGGTTTAGAGCTGAGGTTGAATGGTGTGGAGCAAGATTTTAGCATGAGATTTTGGCCCAAATGTCAGAAATCTGAGTTGGCATTTCTCATGAGGTTTCCATCATCTTGCATAATCAGTTTCAGACACATCCACAACATGACCAGAAATGAGCTGCTTTTGTAGTTTTGGAGCCAGTGCAGACATGGAACCACAGAGGTAGGTCTGAATTCAGCTACTGACATGCTTCTCCTGGAATTGAGGCGTTCAGAACATGTAGTTGTGGCTTATTTCTAATACAAAATGTAACCCAGCTCATCGCACGCCCACTCCCCCCTTCTTGTGCAGTTCAGTATTCTGCATGGGCCAGTGACAGTGACCTCCAGCTTAGCACTGTGTGGCTCATATTCTGCCCTGTGCTACACATATACACCCACCCCCCATCAGAGTTGCATTCATGCTTTTAAACTCATTGCTTAATTGTAAGCCTCTCCGTAGTCTCACTGACAATGGGTTTGCAGGATCAGGGCTTTAATCCCTGCACACTAACCCCGGTAGTGTGGTAATGAAAGGAAACGTCTCCCTGCTGCTGCCTGTTTGCTCTGTGGCTAAAATAGCATTTCACACTCCCAGAATTGCACAGTGCCTGTTCACTTTACATTTTTAATGATAACAGTCTTGTCTAAAGGGGTTGCAATATGGTGTGGTAATAGCTCTGCTTCACTTGGATTATCACTGCTCTGCTTTGTGAAATGATCTGCCGAAATCAGTTCAGACAAGGAATTAAAAATGCAATGGCTCAAGACATGCATAACAAGTTCTTTCCTAGCAGATGGGAAGGGCAACTTCACAGCAGCCTGGTTTGTTACCTTTGTCACCACATAGAACTACAAGGGAGGAGGGATGAAGTTAGAACACATGAATGGGATGAAAAACAGCTCAGTGTCTGCATGGTCGTGCACTGATTGATGGATATTTCAGGGGTTTTTTTTTAAGTCTTTTATTTTAGCTATTTCCCCCCCGCCCGCCCAAAGTCTCCCTTGGAGGCTCTGATGCTATTCAGTGTTCATAAGCCTAATGCTGTAGGATTCGCATAATTCCACAGTCTTTTCACTGGTTACTCCAGCTGTATACCCAAACCAAAAGCAGACTTGTCCCACGAACGTGTGTGTGGGAGGGGAGGTTTGTATGTAGAGGGGGAAATTGAGGGCTTGCTTCAATCAGGCTCAGTTTTAAATGCCTGATCATGTGAGCTCACGCTTGGAGCACTTTGACATGTCATGGCTCCAGGGAGTCCCATCTAAAACACTAGAAGCTATTTTACACTTGTAACAAACTTTTGTCCAGAACCAATATTTTAAAAGTCAGCGTGTCTTGGAGTAACAGTTATATAAAATGTTCATGTACATAGTTTATAGTAGAATCACAAGGCCCACATAGGGGGGAATACTATCTCATTGTAAATGTCTTCATTTGGATATCATATGTAGCTACCTTTATGCTATAGTGAAATGTGGGTAGCACAACAGCCTATAAGACACGTAGTCTGATGGAAAAATAACTACAGAATAGCTGTAGGACATTTAACACAAACTGGTTAAAGCCCATGTGGACTAGACCTAGGCAGTAGTGGTTTTGTGTAGAATTTCAGTAGGTTCTAGGTGGGTGCTAACCTGTGTGTGTAAGGGGGAATGAGATGATTCCTGCTGAGCCTTACCCCTGCCCCCACCTATGTACCTCATCAGAGTTGTACATTCAGGCAGCTATAAGATGAATTACAACAGGGAAAGGAAGGGGGTATGGCAGTGTGAGAGGGGGACATGGGCCAGGAAGTACAGGGCAATGGCCTCCATCTGCGTTTAGGTTGCTCCATGTTGTGCTGGGACTGGCCGGGAGCTCATGGGCAAGTTTACTTGAGGCCCCACAGTTTGTTTCGGGTAGCTGACTTCAGTTTAAAAATGGTGATGGCTTCAGCCTGTAATGAACCAGTCAAGTGGCGCATCCAACTGTAGCACCACCCGCTTCCCTTTCTGTGTCTGGGCAAAGGTGGTGCGTTGTCACAGAAGCCTCTGTGGTCTCATTTCTACAATGCATGACAGGATTAGTCTATTGTCTCTTAAGAAGAGTTTGATTTTTGCAAGCCTGGCCTAAAGCTGACACCATCAGCTTAGTAAAAAAGAAAAAACAAAAAAACCTTGAAAAACTAGTAGTATAAAAATCCTTTACAGGGATAAAAGACATCACATGTTGCCTACCCCATATTCCTCAAAGGAGAGTATCTGCATCCAGCTTTTCTGGTCTGTAACAATGCTTCATTAGAATGTCTACCACAGGTACAGCAGCTTATGCAACACTATGTATAAAGGAAGGGCCTATGCACTTCAGGGATATTAAAAGACATACTAATATATGGTCATTGAGTATTTTGTATTGAATAGTGTATTTGTATTGTAAACAAGTGTAGTGAACCAAACGGCATGAAGATAAATAAAATGACAAACTAACTCCAGCTGTTGGGTTATATATTGAAATCTCTGCCATAATTATCTCAACATCAGTTCATTTGCAGGACATCACCCCTGGCTTGTAATCCGAGGATGAACTATTGTCATCACTAGGCTTAGAAGTAACTTCACATAATATTTCAACTCCTACCTAAAAATCAGAGCAAGGCTTGTTAAGCTCCTTTCAAGCTCGCTGCAGGGGCTATTTAGCAAAGTAAATGTGTTTTAAAGTTCATGGTGGTTTTTTTCTAGTGGCAACAGGACTGACAAAGTTGTGGAAAAAAAGCTATTCAAGCCCAAACAGATAAAGATCAGACAGTGAGGTTAAATGACTCATTTAAGGTCATATAGGAATACCATCAGAGCCATGACTGACACTTGTATACCACGGGAGAGCTTTTGGCTGAAGATTTCCTATTGCTTTAGAAAAGGTTAAATATCTTCCCCTGATTGTAGACTGGGAAATAGAGCACAATAGGGCAAGTGACATGCCTAAAAATTAGAGCCAGGTTCGATCTCAGCCTTCCTGTCATCACCGGCCTTCAGCCTTGACACTGCAGAGAGATTAACTATCCCCCTGCTGATCATTTTTGGCACAAAGAACAGGAAAGCAAGGCTCTCCAACAGTGGGAACCAGGAGTAGCTGTGCCTTTGCACAGATGAACTATGGCACCTGAACATTATCCTCATTAGCAATGAAAAGAGTGGATAAATAACCTGCCCAAGCACACTTACTGAGTCAAGGCACATCTGGAATTAAAAATCAGGAATGTCTAGGGCCTAAGCCACTGCTGAGACCAGAAAGTTATTACAGACATTGCACGATCCAAAACGGGTGGAGGGAGAGAAAAACAAGACCAGTTTAAGTGATGTATACACTTTGTTTGGCAGCTTGCAATTCTATACCATACAGCAATATGATAAACTGCACGAAGATATAAAACCTGTTTATATATTAGAGTTGCCATTTCTCTGTCCTATTTACATAATTTGTAAGGAAAAAAAGGACAATCATTGTGTGACACGCTCCCCCAAAAGCAAATGATCTTTAAAAGAATGGGCATTAATAAATCAAAGATCGGTGAATACTGTGTTAATTACAGAAAAAAAGATACCTATAGATATAAAACATGGAAGAAACAGATGTTGGACATACAGATGTTCAGAACCTTGCTAACTTCAAATACAAAGCTATAATTTAGACAGTTTATAATAAAATGTGTACATTCAAAAATTTACAATTTTTATCTTCAGTTAAAAACTTCCATAGATCAGAATACAATATGCAGCCTTTTTTAATAGTCCAGGAAAAATAGCCATATTTAAAATACATTGTATAAGCTGCACAAAGTCAGTCTAAAAATAGGATACTACAAATGTAATTTAAAGCACGGTACATTTCTCAACTAAGTGAAATGCAACAAACAGCTCATTCAGAAGTGTCAAACCATTTTACTGTTTGAGATATTCTGAAACCTGTATACTTGCACTAAGAAAGATAGTTAATACATGCTAAACATGTTATGTATTTTAGCTGTTCAAGATGTATATGAAACAAATTCTAAAAACGCTGAGTTTATTTAAAAAGGCTGAGACAAATCATGTTGCAGCCAAATAATCAAAATAGGAGTGTTACCATGCTACATCTAAAAAGATTCATAGGCAATTTTTGAATTTTATAAATGGCAAATGTAGCAAAGAAGAAACTGTGCTCTGAAGGACAATGAAGAAATATATAAAATGCAAACAAAGTAAAAACTGAATAATGTTTGCTTTAAAAATATACATATACTGCATAGTACCTCCTGCAGACAGTACATAAAAAGGACTTTGATGCAAGTACTATGTGATAGAACCTAAGTTCTATCCATATGCATTGAAACATGTTGATGATTGTAGCCTGCAGTGACAGCAAACAAAAGAATTTCTTCAAACAATGGGGGAAAGCTCTCCAGAGAAGAGAGATGAAAGTGCATTATATTTTCAAAAGTGCATCTTGCATGCTGCTGTCTTTTTACAAATCCACACAGAGAAAAGTGCAAACCAGAAACAGTGTATTTGTGCTTTTTACAGTCTTTTTTGTGTTTCATTCATGCTGTTCACTGGCATAGCACGGTAGCAGCAAATTCTTCCAATTACAGTTTTTCCATTAGCCCCGTGTGGGTTTTTTTGAGATGGGTTTTTTATGAATGATAAAATACTTAATTGTTTCACAACTGATTTTTTTTTTTAAAGAGTAATTTCTCCTGCTTATTACTACTAGCTCACAGGGAGATGGACAAAGTGTCTAGTAAACAGACTAATGTGAGAAACAAGGTGGAGGAGGAATATTTTTCCCTGGACCAACTACTGTTGGTGAGAGAGAAGCTTTCAAGCTATACAGAGCTCTTCTTCAGGTCTGGGAAGAAGAAGAAAAAAAAGAGCTCTGCATACTCAAAAGCTTGTCTCCCTCCCCAACAGAAGTTGGTCCAATAAAAGATATATTCTGGCACTCACCCTTGTCTCTAATATCCTGGGACCAATACTGCATAGACTAATGTGACTCATTTAACAATCTCCTTTGTTATGAGAAGGCAGGAGAATGATGTATCAGTTCATTAGTACATGGAAGAAAACCTTCCAAATACACTGAATCACAAAGCAACTTAAAAGAATGTCAGATATACTGGCCTTCTCAGAGTGAGACATTATTCAAATAATACAGTATCAAACCCAGAATGCTTTTACAAGAAACTCACAGGCAGGGACTGTGTCAAAATAGGAGAAAGGGGTATATGATTTCCACTTCTTATTATGATTCTGAGGTGGTTAGAGCCTGAAGAGATACATTACCAAAAAAAGCAGGTTTAATAGTTTAGATAAAATTTCAGTCAGTATTCCGTGCAGATGATGTTGGGGTTATTGTATGTGGTTTAATGCTTATATATCATTGCACTAGCACTTGATGCACAGCTTGTAAGCATTCTGGTTCAACAAATATCATCCACAAGTTTTGCTCCATTAATCCCACGATAGGTTACTCTACTAGGCCGAACTAAGACTCCATGGTTTGTCTTACAGGTGAAGTAGCGCTTGTCACCCACAGATCCATCATTCTTTCCCTTGGCACTTCTGAGTTCAAGTCCAAGCCATATCCCTGGTGCAAAGTCAGTAGGGCCAATGTATCTAATTGTGCCCATCTCATTAGAGCTGGTTAGAAGGACCTGAGAACCCTCGTGTAGTTTCACAGGTCCCTCAGTGTTAGTCGTAGTGGTGTTGCTCCAACTACGCCGCAGCATCGAGCTTCTAGATCTAGTTAGAGAAAGAAATTAGGCTTCTTTCAGTGATTCTAAACTACAGCTGCCCAGTTTTGCACAGTTAATACATATTTAAACAAACACTCACTTGACAAAGGAGTTTCTCCTGTTTATCTCCTTCTGTGAAGATGCAGAAGTTGTACTTAAACTTCGTCTAAAACCTACAGGAGAAAGTGAATAAATAAGGTGACTAAGCTGCTTGATTTAAAAATAAAACGTGCACAACCGCTTTCTTTGCTCCCATCTCGTTTGCTAAGCACCCTCCCCACCACTCCTAACTACAGCTGCTTGGGAAATGGTAAGTATTTTGTTGTGAAAAATGCCATAACAACCAATAAATGTTCAATAATTTTGAGGAGGAAGAGGAACAAGGGGTAGGTAGAAATAAATAAATCAAAATTTTGAAACAACTTCCATAACAAAATTTGTTTAGAAAAAATGCCAATTTTTCATAAATAATTCACTAGCTCTGTATCAAACCCAAATTATCTGTGAATCATCCCTATTCTGATCTCAACAATCCCGTCTGTGCCCCCCACTGCCCTCTGTTTTGTTTTCTTTTTGTATTAGATGGTAACATTTTTGGCAAGAATTTTAATTATCATCAGTAAAAAGAGTACTATGGTAGCAATTGAGCGCAGGGCCCTATCATGCCAAGCACTGTAAAAATACATATTAAGGCACAGTTTCTGCCCCAAAGAGCTTACAGCGTAAACAGACGCAGAAAGAGGGGAAGTTCACTTGCCCAGGGGCACACAGCAGGTCTGGGGCCATGACAGGAAAATAACTCCTGGCTCCCGAGTCCCAGCCTAGCACCCTATCCATTGGG
Organism: Emys orbicularis; assembly: GCF_028017835.1. Classification (NCBI taxonomy): domain Eukaryota; kingdom Metazoa; phylum Chordata; order Testudines; family Emydidae; genus Emys; species Emys orbicularis. The sequence continues at coordinate 157,831,561 of NC_088685.1, read as the reverse complement.
CCAAAGTGCCTTGTATTTTATATAATAAAATTGAGTGCATAAAAAGTACTCAGAGCTTTATAAGACAACTTTCTAAGTCAACAGTAGACAAAGGGGGAAATATCCATTTATTGCAGTAAGTCCATTCCGAAGCCAGGGTTTTGTTTTGTTTTTTAGTACAAGCAAAAACTCCAGTATGTATAAATAGGGACCAAAAGAACTGGTCAAGGAAGTAAATTCATTTTTATTCACTGGATTGATGGGTTACATTCCGATACCTGATGCTATTATTTCCTCCATTTTTGCAATTGAAGGAACTGATAGCATGTCAGTCTCCTAACTCCAATCCTGCTTGCAGACAGTGACTGGACAGTCAATGTCAGTAAAGGAGGGAGAAGTCAAATAGCAATGCATCTTGGGTCATCTGGGTTGCTCTAAAAGTCTGTTTTGCTTTGGCCATTCAAAGAACCTGGGTGGCATGTCCAGGAAGCTGCAATTTCTGGAAATGTTCTACAGGCTATCAAAAAAAAAACCAGACCCACGTCTCAGATTCTTACCTGGGAAAGAATGATTCATTTTACCCGTTGAAACTTCTGTGAGGGAGTCTAAGGAACCTGTTAACCTAAAGTGAGATAATGGGTTAAGTCTCACAAATTAAAATTGTTTAATTTCAACTTTAAGAAATATATTGCTGGGCTATTTTGGCTAAAGATCTGTTGCAAGGTTTTTCAAAAGACTTAATATGTTGGATTAATTTAGGGTTGAGTCCTCCCCACCATGCTGGTTAAATTTTCATCCTAAATAGATTGAGCTTTTAGTTGCCCACAAGTCAGTAAATGCAGAGTTCAGAGTTCCAGAGGCCTTACCTCTTCCTTGTATACATTACTACAGAAAGTCTTTTGTCAACCGACAGCTAGTAATATAAAATGTTGCATGTGTGTATCTAAGGATACAGAAAAGGTGCAGTATGCTCAAGATCAAGAAAACTCAGGAGACATCTTAAGTCTTACTGAAGGTGCAGGATGAAAGTTTGCCTGAGAGCATATGCAGCAACAGAAAATGCTATCTATATCTATATATACACACATACATACATACACACACAAACATCTAAAGGCTACAGATAGAGTTCTGATTCCTCTGCGTGTTATAACCCAACAGTAGAAAGGGGGAAACTATGCATCATCTTTTATGCTGTGGGGCATCACTCTGTGATGGTTTGCCATACTAGAAGACTGGAGGAGAAAAAAAAGGGGAAGTGGAGAAGAGAATGGGTATGTCAGTCATGGTAACTAGACACAGGCATTGTGCTCCTCCACCGATCAAAAGCACACATGGCTAGAGAGCACAGGGTTATCTCTGGTATTCCTTACCCCAAGCCCAATGGTAGTGGCTGTGATCCAACTGGTGAGATCTATACCCACCAGGAAGCTATGTAGCATCCACAGGCAGAATCCTTGTACTTGAATTCTGCTCACAGTATCAGGATTTGGCCCTAAAAATGAGAGCTTTCAAAAGCATCTACTGAATTAGTCACGTCCCTAAATTTTAGGGTGACCAGATGTCCCGATTTTATAGGGACAGTCCCGATTTTTGGGTCTTTTTCTTATATAGGATCCTATTACCCCCCACCCCCGTCCCGATTTTTCACACTTGCTGTCTGGTCACCCTACTAAATTTAATCACTTGATATAGAGGCAATGGGATGGAATGAAATATTTTTAGATTTGTGAGGTTGCTGAAACAGCCACCTGGGTATGCTTCCTGTTTATATAGCACTGGTACTGGGACATACTAGAACTCTTTCAACAACCTAGTCTCAGAACCAAGGGGATCTACCACCTCCCCAGCAGCAGGAATAATCGTTTTTCCTCTTTGGTTTGTTCAGAATTTTGTTTCCCATTGGAGAGGAAGTGAGAAAACATTTTGTGACACAGACATAAAACGATATCATTACTCACCTCTGCACTCTGGTTGGTGGGGCAAATATGCCATATCTGGGGAGACAACTGAAGTACTGGACCCCTCCAACTGAACCATCATTCTTGCCGTGAGGTTTGTTCAGTTCAATGCCACACCAAAAGCCTACAGTTGGAATTTGGAATTTCAATATTACTTTTACCCAGGGATAACATTAAAATTTTGTACTTAAAATAGTTAACAGATGTTCAAGCTTTTGTGCATATGACTAATTTATACATAACAATCTATGTATTTAACCAAACCCGAGACAGGATTTCCCTGACCCAGAAGTGATCTCATTAAGTCAAATCAAAATGTACGCCACCACTAACATACAGAAGAAAAATAAGAACAGTTAACTAAATTATATTAAAATACACTGAGATACGAATGGTCTATTCAAAATAGACCTAGAAATACTGTTGATTACTTGAAACTTAAATCTATTTTAAGAAAAATGGCCTATTTTAGCAACAAACAGAAAAGATAAAAAGCTTTGCATCTTATTTAAGTGAATTTAAGGCTACTGAAAACAGCAGTTTGACAAAGCTGTCCTGGCAATTTCTCTGCACTTATGCCTTAATCCTGATCTCAAATGACCACTACTAAGATTCAAATGTCACTCAATGCTCATTCAGTCCTTTTCCCCTCTCTAAAATCTGAAGTAATTATTACCAATTGCAAGGTAGATTTTATGATACAAATACAAGTGTATAAGGAACTGGGATTGGCCAGCAATTCATTTCACACAGGCTACTGAACAGCCATCAGATGGTAATAAGTTTGATCACTACCAACCTGTGATAAGTGTCAGCCAATTACGCAAAGGTGAGAAGTTCTGTATCCTATCAGCAATCCTTATGCTGCCCAGTCTCAAAAGACTCAAAATTAAATTCAAGTAATTTGGTGCTGAGGCTACAGGTTTAAGGGCAATACTAATTATCAGCTGAAGAAATAAGAACAGTGACCTATGAATTAGAAGTGATCAATATATCAAAAGTTCCTTCTTTCCTGTCCACCAAAGGCAGGTGAGACAAAACTATTTGAAAAAGATCTGCATTGCCACCAAAAATAAACGGGGGGGGGGGGGGGGGGAGTTTTTGACAATTGCTCAGAAAGCAGAGCTCTGTATCGTTGCCTACTTTTTGCCATTTTAAAATATGGCTGTTTCAAAGGTGAAGAGTTGCAATGGTGATGTTTTCTTTAAAAAAAAAAAGAAAAACACGTACATGGTGACCACTCAGCTAGTCAGGAAATCCATTCCCACAATACAAGTTAAATACAGGAACATAACCCTTTGAGGTTAATAGACTATTTTGGCTTTTCAATTAGAGTAATATAGATTCAATAGAACCTATCAAGTTAGAGAATAATGACATCTTAAATGGGGATTGCTTCACATAACATACTTCTTGAGATGATGAATGTGGCTTGTGCCTGCTGATATTTCATTCTGACATTTTATCTTAAGCAATTTTTTTAAAATACTGATACCACCAAGTGTCAAGACAGGGTATTGCCACTTTAAATGGAAGCCCACTTGCTTGAGATTTAAACTATTGGAGGTACAAATATACCAGTCACCCGAAGTGCAGACATTGGGTAATGGAACCTTTTTTGCCTCAACCTTATGGTTATGTTCTAGGCAGCGGTTTGGATTATGAAAGAGCTCAAAAATGACAGGAGAGCATAAGAATAATTTGGCTGGAAAGGATACATTTTCAAAAGTTTTAGTTCCTATGGTTTCAGGACAACCCACCTCCCTCTGAAGACACCTAACTATAGAATACTGGGGGGGAATTTCCAGCACGTAAGTTCTCTAGTTATTGGTAACTTCATCGGGCATAAAAATACAAAAAACGGTCCTGACAAGTAACTGAATTCAAACAAAAACTCTTAAAAAGCTCAATATATCACCATGACACATCTAAAAAGTGAAGAGCTTCAGTAACGCAAGACATCAGTGTGGTCAAAAACAGCTGCATATAAAAGCCCAGAGGAAAAAAAGGTGTGCCGCCTTAAGAAAATGAATGATATTATTACTGTACTTTCTGAGAACGACTACAATGTCAAGTGGCAGTCACAATTTAAAGTACTGTACCATCTTCTCCATTACTCTAGGCAGCTCCATGTCAAAGTCAAATATTCAATTATAATAAAGTGAAATTAAGATAGAACTCTTAAATTGTTGGATTTCTATTTTAAATAATAAGGTCCAAACATTTATATTGTTCCTAGGACATTACTCTGATTCTACAATGTATTTTAAGAACAGATAAATTACCTGGTGCAAACTTTGTTGTCCCATAGAATCTAACAGTGCCAGTTCTCTGCCCTACCACTAGCACTTTGTCTCCAAGCTGAATTTCTCCTTCATCAAAAGGGTTTTTTCTTGTAGATGGAGAAGCATTATTCAGTCCTGTTTAATGAAGAGAAAAACTGAAATTAGGACAGTAGCAGTTTTGAAATGCAAAGAGGAGTACATCATGAGGTCTCAGCAGAGAGTCAGCCAACCGACCGGTCAAATATTCATATATGCTCTTAACACAAGGCCCTGTTCCACACACACTGCTTAGATAAAACATTCCTTTGCTTCAGTGGGTATTCAGTCTAATTAAAAAATGCTGGATTTAAGGTTTACTTGGTTGTTAGAAGTTGCAGTAATAGTCTGAAGTGCAGTTCATCTGTAAGTGAGACTAAGAACAGCACCTTCTTCCGCAAATTTTCTAATAGTAAAAATGTTACAAAAATACAAAACTTATATTTAAGGACTAACTATCTGACAAGTGCCTCCTCTAAGTTATCACCCCAAGCAGTGACAAAGTAAAAGCAAGTACATTTATACGAATATTTGACCAAACAGTTAACTGACCTGCCATCCCTATTTCCAGCCTGTGAAGGTGTTCTTTAATAATACAACAGATACAGTACCAGCACTGCTTTTAGATGAGGTAGAAGCTACTTTAGGCACTGCCTTTTTATTGCTGTTAGTTGAGTTCCATTTCTTGGGATGATTCTGTTTGCTCTCTAAAGAGGTAGTGGAAGAGGAAGAACTGCTGGATCCAAGGAAAGCTGACAGAGGTAATGCAAATAATTATCCAGAGATGGTATGCAGGAAAGGACAAGTCAACTAAAGCAAACAAGCATGTATGATACAGAAGAACCTCATTAATTTACAAAGCAAGCAAGGGAGCAACCAATTAAAAGGCAAAGTTGATACTTCACAGCACGAACTTTATTCATTTATTTTCAGACCAGTAGATTATTTTTAGATATTTATAATACTTCTTGATGTGCTGGTAAATATTCTAGCGTACAGTTGTTAAACGAATGAAGAATCAGTAATATGAGCCCTCATCACCTCACTCTCAGTATCCAGTTTATTAAATGGTTGATGAGAAGTAGGGAAAGTGACATTTTTGTGGGCGAGTAATGGCGTGTGGACTACTGCCTAATGTATGCATTATATACACTGTATTAATATTCAAATCCTTACGATCAAAGAAGAATGGGAGATAAATCACTTATCTCCATTTGTGAATATATTCAATAAGATTGGTCCCGTTTCAACTTTTGCTTTTAGCTCTCTCCTTTTCAGCTCTTCTTTTCTGCTCAAAAGTAACACCAGGTATGTCTGCACCTCAAGCTGGAGATATAATTCCCAGCTCATGGAGGCATACCCATGCTAGCTCTGATCATACGCGGGGCAGCTCCTGACACTGAGGCGACACACTATTTTTAGTATGTTAGCTTGATCAGAGCTAGCCTGGGTATGTCTCCTCAAGCTGGAAATGATCCCACCAGCTCAAAGTGTAGATGTACCAACTGACTGTGAAGCAAGATTTTACCCTCTTTGTGCCTCAGTTTTCCGATCTATGAAGTTAGAGATAATGCTGCTTATCTGACTCTCAGGGCTGTTGTGAGAGCAGGGCTTTGGAGCTGTGCTCCGGCTCCGCTCCAGCTCCAGGCAAAAACCTGCAGCTCCACTGCTCCGGAGCTGCTCCGTGCTCCAGCTCTGGGCTCCGCTCCAAAGCCCTGGTTGTGAGGCTCTACTCATTCAGTGTTTGAGATCTCCACATGGTTGGCGCTAGGACAGATTAAGTATTCATATCACTATATCCTCTATCTTGGGGGGGTGGGGGAGGTAAGTCAAAAAATATGAAGTGCAACGGTTGTGAGCCAGAACACAGATTAAAGAATGGGGTACCTAAGGAAAGAGTACAAGAACCCAAAGGCTCCAAAGTTAAGATACTGGTGGTCTCAACATGAACTAAAAAAGTATAAAAATAGTGATTCTGAGCGTGCAAAAGTAACATTCCAAGTTCAAGATTTTAAAAAGTGGATGCCTAACGTCCATATTTAGGCACCCAATTAGGTAGCCCAATTTTCGAAAATGCTGAGCACCAAGCACCTCTGACTGAAGTCAGAAGTGGCTGGGTTTTCAGCACTTTTTGAAAATTAAGCCAGTTATTTAGGTGCCTCATTAGGGATATGGATGCCTAAAGTTAGGCTCCTACATCTTGAAACCCGGTATCTAACTAGTAACTGTTCATGAACTGAAACTTTTGGGATGAAAAAAAAAAAAAAAAAAAAGTTTTTTCTCAAGAAAAAATAGTCAGTCAGTCAGATGAAGGGTAGGTTTCTGTTTTGTTTTAAATAACTGTATCTACTCAAAATCTTCAAAGGCAAATAGTAATATAATACATGTTCAACTTGAGAAACCTTAGGGGGGGCTGGATTTTTATAAAGTGCTGAGCATCCACCCTCTGAGAATCAGACCCCTTTGCGTTGTCAAGTTGAGCACCCAAAAACTGAAGCATCAGAAGTCACTAGCCAATTATAAACCTATAGATCATTAGAGACTGGATTCCAATTTAAAAAGTTAAAATAATATTTTTAAAGATTGAAAATGTTTTTGAAATGATTACATTACAGAAGACGAATCTAAAGATGCTGTTACACCGTTATAATTTGTTACTCAACGCTCAAACATACAAGTAATAAAAGGGTCAAAATTCTGGTACTTGTTGAACATAGTTCCCATTGGAATACATGCAGCCAGCAGCAGGAACACAGGGAGAAAGATCCACCAAAACCTACAAAAAGGCTGTTCTACAGATGATCTGCAACATGACGTGGTTTTCTTAGACAGAACCTAAGGCTTAGGGGCTGGGCTCCAGGGTTATACATATATCTGCCATGCCATGCTGCCCTGGCAGCGGGCCATATGACTCAGACTAAGACTGAAGGGACCATCATGATTAAAGCTACGTTTTAGTAATGGGTATTTTTAGTAAAAGTCATGGACAGGTCACAGGCAGTAAACAAAAATTCACGGCCTGTGACCTGTCCATGACTTGTACTATATACCCCTAACTAAAATTTGAGCCAGGGGGCTGCAGGTGTGGGGGGACAGGGGGTGTGGCGGCCCAGGGGGCACTGCGGGTGCTGGGGGAGGGGCGGGCAGTGTGCAGACTGGGACTCCCACTGGTGCTGGGGGGTGAGAGTTGGCGGAGCTGGCAGGCTCCCTACCCGGCCCGCACAGGTCCCCAAAAGCGGCCGGCATGTCCCTGCAGCTCCTAAGGGGAGGGAAAGCCAGGAAGTTACTGCGTGCTGCTCCTGCCACGAACCCCCGGCTCCGCAGCTCCCATTGGCCGAGAACAGCAGCCAATGGGAGCTGCGGGGGTGTGCCTGCCACCCTGAGCCTCCTCCCACACCCAAACTACTACTCCTGCTGCTGGGGGGTGGGAGGCAGTGGCCCGAGACTGCCCCAGCAGCGGCCCGTGCAGCTGGCCCACAGAACCCGTGACTTCCATGACGGACACACAGCCTTAATTATGATGATCTAGTCTGACCTCATGCACATCACAGGGCACAGCATCATTCACTCACTTCAGTAATAGGCCCACCGCCTCTGGCTGAGTTATTGAAGGCCTCAAATCTTGATTTGAAGACTTCAAGTTATAGAGAATACACCATTCACTCTAGTTCAAACAAGCAAATGACCCAGACCCCACACTGCAGAGGTAGGCAAAAAAAAAATTAAAATGAACAAACCAACCCAGGGTCTCTGACAATCTGACTGGGGGTACAATTCCTTCCCGAAGCCCAATATGGCGATTAGACCCCAAGCATATGGGCAAGACCCACCAGCCAGACAGGTGGGAGATAGTTCTCTGTAGTAACTCAGAACCCTCCCCATCTAGTGTCCAATCGCCAGCAACTGGAGATATTTGCTACTAGCAGTCGCGATGGGCCATATGCCATTGTAAGTAAACTCATCCAGCTCAGCCTCCAAAAAAGTTCGGTTTTTTGCCCCCAGTATTCCCTTTGAAAGACCGTTCCAGAACTTCACTCCTCTGATGGTTAGAAACCTTTGTTTAATTTTAAGCCTAAACTTACTGATTGCCAGTTTATATCCATTTGTTCTTGTGCCAGTATCGGCCCTTAACTTAAAACAACTCCGCCCCTTGCTAGCGTTTATCCACTTGGTGTATTTATAGAGAGGAATCATATCTCCCTTCAGCCTTTGTTTTGTTAGGCCTAACAAGCCAACCTCCTTGTCTCTTCTCGTAAGGTACGTTCTCCATTCCTCTGATCACTCTAGTAGTCCTTCTCTGCACCTGTTCCAGTTCGAATTCATCTTTCTTGAACATGGGAGATCAGAAATGCACTCGCTATTCCAGATGAGGTCTCACCATTGCCTCGTATAATGGTACTAACTCTTCCCTAGCTCTACTGGGAATACCTCGCTTGACTCCTCCTAGGACTGCATTAGCCTTTTTCACAACGGCATCACATTGGTCCCATTCAGATTAATCCTGCTCCTAGCAGACAGGTGTATAGGGCTGCTGGAACTAGAATGCAGGTATACATTAGCACTGCTTTTGCAGCATATTTGAGTGCCCGTGAAGAGGGGTAGGGGAAGGAAGAGAGATGCGATACTTCCTTTGCCCTACCCAGAATTGGCCCAAAATGAATCAACAAGGGGAATTTAGTTACCTTCTTTACCAGGCATAATTTTCATTCCTTCTTCAGTAGCCAAAAAGGTGGATTCAGAACTACTATCTTTTTTTGATGTAGCTAAGCCTAGGATACAAAAAAAGACAAAAAACAAATAGGGTCAGGAAATATCCTGGCAATTAACAATTAATAATTTTACAAAAAAATCCACATATGCAAACAGATACAGTACTGGGTTTGTAGATCACTGAACAAACGATGAAACCTCCAAGTCCATCATTTCAATCCAACTGTTCTACATACATACTACAGACACTAGTAATCTTTACAGAAGAGTGTGATATCTAGTATTTAGAACATGGTACTGGGAAAATAAGGATTTATGTCCTAATCCTGACTGATACTAGTTTCCTGTGTCACCACTGGCAAGCCGCAACTTCTCTGTGCTCTCTCCCATCCCTCTCTTCACCCATCTGTGAAATGGGGCAAAGGTCTGCCTAATTTACAGGTTTCAGGATGCTTATTTAGTACTTGTAAAATGTGATTCTTCACATATGAGTACTACAAAACCTCAGTATTTTTATATAAAACTTCTAGTTGTAAAATAATTTACCAATCATGTTAAACCACTGACACTTAAAAACGCTCCAAAGCAATCAAGCCATATTATAAACAAATTGCTTGCCAAATGTTTATATTGAAACAATCTGAGTTAACACAAGTGAACAAAAAAATCCTTTAAAAATCACAAAATTCTGATTTCCTTAAACACACTCAAAACTGAACATTTTTGCTTTTACTATTGGAATAAGACTACCAACTGTTCAATCTATAATTTCTATGTATGCATGTATTTATACAAATCTGAGTTTCAACCCCATAACTTTTGGTTTCAAGCCTACGAAAATGGATTGAATATGCCAATATTAATCTAATTAAAGAGCCTATTACACTACATAGCAACAATGTAATAACATATGTCTGACCTAATATTGCTGCTTAAATACATGCTTCATGGACAAGTTATTTTGTATTCATAAGTGGTTGTCTGCCACGACTAGGCAAAGAGAACAAAACCTTCCGGGCGATTTTGCTGGTACTAGTGATGAGGGCAAAGCGGACTTTTTATTTAATTATATTTATTGGCTTAGCCCAGATGATATATTATTTTGGTACTTATTTATGATGCATTATATTTTAAGGTGTTTTATATTTCAGCCTTAAGAGTCAGACATGTGAGAACATTGTTCATGGCCAGAGATATGTTTTATAACAGAAAATCCTTGATTAGTCCCAGTACTTATTGTGATCAGGTGACCATTATTGATGAAATCTAATGGACTACTTAAAGAGCAAATATTTTTACCACAAATATCAAAAGTACAAATAAAAAAGCATTAAAAATATCTATATACAATATTAAAAGTAAGGTTTGACAGAACTCTGCAGTCTATCTACAATGTTTATAGAAGATGTACTAATGATTTTGCATGGCCTGTAATGCAAATAATTTACTGGTGGTTAAGACATTGAAGAAATTTACTCCAGTAATGCAAGTAAACGTTTCAGAAGAAAGCTCTGTATTTGCAACTTTATCCTTCCACCCTAGCAAGTGAATCCACCAAGCACATTAAGGGTACGTCTATACTTACCCGCTGGTTCGGCGGCAAGCAATCGATCTTCTGGGATTGATTTATCGCGTCTTGTCTAGACGCAATAAATCGATCCCGGAAGTGCTCGCCGTCGACGCCAGTAATCCTGCTCCGCGAGAGGAATAGGCAGAGTCGACGGGGGAGCCTGCCTGCCGCGTGTGGACCCGCGGTAAGTACCTTTAAGTTCGAACTAAGATACTTCGACTTCAGCTACGTTATTCACGTAGCTGAAGTTGCGTATCTTAGTTCAAACTGGGGGCTTAGTATGGACCAGCCCTAAGATAAATGGGCCCTTTGGCATAAGAATATCTTACAATGGCAGCTCACTGAATACTGCTTACACATGTAAGCCCTAGTGGTGTACCATGTATAACTTACTCTGATTTTTACTTAAAGCAAATGTCAAATTTTTGGATTTATAAAGATGGCTAGGCACAGCTGTGTCAAAAAACAAGTTCATCACAAACTGTTGTCACAAATGCATTGCCTCAGAGGAAAACAATCCTTTTCCATTTTAGTCAAGATCTTTTGAAAATAAATCATAGCTCAATCTTAACAAACAGCTGTCTTATGGCTCACAATACTCTGAGTGGACCAAACAGCCAAAATGTTTTATAGAAAGAGATAGCTTATGCCATCCATTTTACAGTTTTGCAAACAAATGTAATTATTTTACTGAAGTGTAGCATTTTATGCAAGGTGTCAGTTTTTCCACATCATGTTAAACTGCCTGGATGTTAAGTTAATTGTCTAAGTTGATATGATTAGGACAAGGCATTTCAAAAAAAGATGAGCTTTGTGGAGCATGTCATTTTTCAGATCAAATTGTAACCATGCAACTTATACTATTCAAATGCCCCATTTCTAGCAAAGGTCAGACAGAGAACTTCAGAAAGTCTGAAGTATGTCAGTGTGTAGAAAATTGTAGATGTCCAATTATTTTTAATGGTCACAGAGCAGCACGTGTCTACCACATAGACATGACAGCGAGAGTCAAATGACTTTTGCAAGTTATCCCAAATCACTGCTAAAGAAATGTATTCCACCATCCCATCATGTAGTCTGTATATGCTGCATATTTTACAGTTAAAAAAGGAATGTTTTAGAGGATTTTAATAATTTTGTAGGAATATATGTATACCCCTCCACCTGTAAAGTCATGCTGCTTTATTATAAAGGATCCAACTGGACAGGACTGAGAGAGAGGGGAAATTATAAAACAATACATATAATAGCATTATTTTTATATCATTTAATCAAGATCAGGGCCCATTTGTATATGCTAGGCACTGTACAAACACATAAGAGAGTCCCTGCTCCAAAGAGCTTAGAAGCTAAATTGACAAGAAAGGCAAAGGGTGGAGGAAAAGGAATATTATCTTGACTTTACAGATGGGGACCTGAGACACAGAGAGAGTAAGTGATTTGCCTAAACTAAGGTCACACAGGAGGTCTGTGACAGAGCCAGGAATTAAACCCAGATCTCCTAAGCCCCCACCCACGGACTTAAACACAAGAATATCCATCCCCTCCAGATGTATTCTTCGTTTCTCAGGTGAACTAATTCATTCCCTTGACACATAATGTAGTTATTAAAATAGCTTCTAATTATTTTTGCCTGAAGGGTTTTTATTGAAGAAATTGGTGTTAATACTTCTTACAATATTTTAACACTTATATACAGCTGCATATAAATTAGCATTTAAATTTGTTTTCCTCAACAGTTTGACAGCCTGCTGATCAAGTCAAATAAAATCTATGTAATTAAAGCAAAACGATTTTAGACATTTACAGATATCATCAGAAACAGCTTTAAAAGCTTCAGAGCGCGTGTGCTATGGTAAGCCTTTCCCGAACAGTATATCAATATGTAATGTTAGATCCCCTTGGTATATTATACCACCAAAATGACCATTCACTGAGAAGAGAACCTTTAGTCACTCTACAGATTCCCCTGGCTCAGCCCTAGAAAAAGTCATAGCAATTGTCTTATCAGAATTGGGCAACGGTGTAACTAGTCCCATATCTTACCTTCCAGCAATCAATGTTACATCATGCTGCAGGGGACTGTAAAAAGGCATAACACAACAGTGCTCTATTACAGTGACATACCATATGGTAGAACATTAATTGTTACTGTGATTGAGCCATAGGGCCTGATCCTGAGCCATAAGCACCTGCAGTTCAAAGTTATTTCAATGTGAGCGACAGATGCTCAACACCTCTCAGCACCAACAACTTCAGTTAACGAGAAGGCATAATTAATAAATGTCATACTCCTTTCTTATTCCAAGAGGATGAATTAACTACAAGCTAGGATTTTAATATAAAGATATGCAAAATTACCGTCTGATTTTTGGAGAGACTAGCTTTATAACAAAAAAAATTTACCAGTATTCACTTTTGAAGTTATGTGCGTTACATCAATTTTCTTGGACTTGACCAAAGTAGATCGTGTGGAAGGACTTCTGACAAAATTCTTCTTGTGATCTGAAGCCTTACTTATTTTAGAAAGAGGCGCAAAGATACCTGGAGAATAAAAAAAAGAGAGAGATGGAGAGAGATGCATCTCTTTCTGTATGCAGTATGTAAACCAGGAGAAGCAGTAATGCAACAAAAAAAGCCTAGCTATTCTCTCTTAGGTTACTCTGTTTAACGAAGTATCTCAGTACCTCAATTAATGGATTGTTATACTCACAGCTGGTGAGGTAGGGAAGTACGATTCCTATTTTATAGATGGGAAAGTCACTTACTCTATCCTGTGCCTCAGTGCTCTGCCCAGCATCACAAAGGATGCTTGTGGCTAAGCTGGAAACAGAGGTAGAACATCCCTCAGCAAAAGCTCCTGCATCATCTCACAGGTGGAAATGAAATGCCAAGCAAATTTACAACTCAGACACCTCAATTTGACAAACAAAGAAGAGAGACTACATCACATTCCTTTGATGGAGAGAAATTTTAAGAAGAATATATGAATGCTCAAACGAATCTCTTTCAAAGAGGAAGGCCAAGTAAGCTATGAGAGAAAATGTCAAATAGAAAAGAAACAATTACACTATGGCTGTGAGAAAAGCCAATAACCAATGAAGATGGCAAAACTGGAAAGATACTACATTGCAGTTTCAAGGAAGTAATCAGAAATGGCTTCTTCTGCAACACTTAGAACTGATAAAGTTAGGAGCAGTTAAAGGAATTTACAAAATAGAAAAATCTGGGACAAACAATTTGTATTTATTGACCCACAGACACCTCGTCTAATCGAACCAATATTTTTCCTTTTCTTTTTTTTTTAAATTAAGGTTCCAAAGTATCTGTAAAACATCTAGAAAATAAAGTTATACCACATCTTGGTGCACACTTGAAGTACTGGACTTTTCCAACACTTCCATCATTCTTTCCTTCTGGTTCATCCAGCTCTACACCAGCCCATTGCCCGCTGGCAAATTCTGTTGTGCCACAAAATCTTAATGTACCAACCTAAAGAAAAGAATTAACACAGAATGACTTTGTGAATAATAAATAAATACCATGTCTATTAGATACTATGTAAGATAGTAAGTCATCTCCAGATCCATGATCACTATACAGATTGCCACTTTCACATTCCTCTGCCTTCCTTGAGGGCAGAGATCCTTTTCCTTCAAAAATGCCAGCCAGTATGTGTTCTAAGATATAAGAGACACGACTAAGTCACCTGAGATTGAACAAAAGCAGCATTTTTGGGCAGTTATCACAATAGAAAGAAGTCACAAACAAGACGTACCATTAGACAATGACATCACTTCAGCAAAGTACTTCAGTGCATGTCTTACTAAGCAGGTTCATTCATTTTGACTTCAAAGGGTAACTCACCTGCTTAAAGTTAGGCACATGCTTAAGTATCCTGAAGAATACAGGCCTCTACCGGATGCAGAAGGCATGACTGAGGCCCAGGCCCACCCTCACGGGGAGGGAGAGTGCTTTAGTGCAATGTCAAAATAAAAACTAGCATTCTATGTATGTAACTGAAATAAGTAAAAATTTCTTTCTTTTTGTTCTGAGCTTTTATTGACTCGCAGCTCGAGTATTTTTGATGGCTGTTATTTTCTTCTTCGCTTTCATTGTGCAATGGTTTCTGGCTAAACAACTTTCATATGTTAATTATCTTGTCAGAACAAGCAGTTTCTTGTATATATTTCAGTTAGCATGCCTTTTGTATAGCTAATGATTGTGTCACCTTTCCTGACCCAATTTCAATAACATAACAAATGCAAATTCAAAATGGAAGCTGCTTCATACACTGCGAGGGAAAGTTTTTGAATTGAAAAGAACAAATTATAAATCTAAAGTTAATATAATAAAAATTAGAAAAATCAAATATGCAAGTACTGTTGTCACAGGTGCATGAAAACCCAAATGCTGAATTCTGCTCTTGTAAATAGATTTTTCTGCAAAGTTTGCATGTGTGCTTATGGCAATCTTTAAAAAAATCCTATAGCTTTTAAATCATTTCTAAGTCCTTGCTACCTACAAGAAGAGGAAAAAAGTATATGACTTCATATATACCAGGGGTAGGCAACCTATGGCACGCGTGCCAAAGGTGGCATGCAAGCTGATTTTCATTGGCACTCACACTGCCCGGGTCCTGGCCACCGGTCCGGGGGGCTCTGCATTTTAATTTAATTTTAAATGAAGCTTCTTAAACATTTTGAAACCTTATATAACTAAACTATTGTTGTATGTAAAGTAAATATTATAGACTTATAGAAAGAGACCTTCTAAAAACGTTAAAATGTATTACTGGCAAGCAAAACCTTAAATTAGAGTGAATAAATGAAGACTCGGCACACCACTTCTGATAGGTTGCCGACCCCTGATATATACCAATATAGTTACCAATAGATCAACACTTTTCCAAACTTCTCTAGTTTAAAGCAATTAAAATTTGAGCTGCAGTTATTTAACTAAAGTTCTCATTGCTCCTTAGATTATATTGCTACCTCTATAACACGGCAGTGTTTCATCAAAGGAGATGTTAGCTGCATTGCACCAATGAAATTAAATAACTAATGGCTAAGCAGAATTAAACGTACCTTTTACCAGTTTCTGGAATGGAAACTAAATTAATTCTACAGAATATAAATTCCTGTCACAAGATCCTGCAAATGGTATTTGTGAGCCCTGGCAGCATTTTGGATCCACACTCTATAAAGTCTAAGACTCACTTATTTATTATGATGGACTGTTAAGGAAGGGTTTGCAGGTACAAAATACAGATTTTGCCTGCCAAAACCTGCTTTTCACAACAGTGAAAAAGTTTCACTACTACATAAGCTTTCAGCTTCTCACGAGGGGATTTTCCTTTCCACCTGTTTTCCAGCAATAGAAATATCTTCGCATCTCTACTGCCATCCGTATTTCATACCTTCCAGAAGTTATTTTACATTTACAGATAAGAAATCAGTTTCAAGCGTACTACAAATGCCCAATTCACAGGAGATTACTTGTGCCGTTTCAAATTTACTCACTTACCTTTTGTCCTGCGATAACAACACGATCTCCCAGTTTCAAGCCAAGTGACATAAGCATGGCCTTGCCAGTGACATGATCATAGTTTGGAAGCATGGCCTTTGAGATGTCACATGACAGAGGCACTGCATCCAACAGCATCTGCTTGATTTCTTTTGCACTTGCTGCAGCATCTGCCATCTCCAATGGCATATCCACTGGATCAGGAACCACGTCTGCTGGAATCTGTCCTTTGTCATTCTACATAAACAAGGTAGAATAATGAAAAGACTTAACATAAAGACAGGCCAAAACTTGGCTGTGCAGAAGTAGTGTCCATTTATAAGATTTAAAATCCCCTTGCTACCTTTTTTTGTTGTTGCTGTTGTTAGTAACCATCAGCCAAAATTTTCAAACATGTATATATAATAATATAAAATAAGCATTTGACTGAGACAAAATACAGCATTTTAAAGTGCATGTTATGAAGGACTAAGAAAATAGACTGCAATGATCTGAAAGTTTCCATACCATCATTGGCACACAAACTAAGGATTCTCCAAGTGGCTTTAATACAATTTATATTTGCTCGTTGAAAAATAATTATATTATATATAGTCCCTGTAACTAGTTGACCAAGAGCAGCCCACTGAAAAGCTACTAGCTGGCAATGGCTTTCCATCATTACCAAATTTGATATGGTGAGCCAAACCATGGTCTATGCTACAATTTTTGACAAGGTTTTTAACTAGGTTGTGCTATGCTTGGCTCTAACATGGCTTGTGTCTGCTCACAACACTGGATGCCTAGTATTTGGTTAGTAACTAGGGAGCTAACAATGCTTCATTCTCAGTGCCTAAGTTGCCACATCGTTGTAGCCCAGTTTACTGGTCCTCCTGTCTCTCAGTTATGTGCTAGTGCATCCCAAAGTACACTGTCCAGATACTGCATGCATGCATCCTGGAAACTTTATTTCAAAACAATATAAAACAGCTACCTAGACTTTCCCAGAAGGCAGGATACAAAGACTGTTAGACAGCATGGTAGCTGCAGCAGACACAAACAAGGTTGCCATGGCTGTATGTGAAAACAGCTGCCTCATGGACAATTTAGCTATGCTTGTTGTAATCAAGGTCAGATTATTATTTAGCATTTTTATTATGATAGCATCTAAAGGATAACAGGTTGAGATCCAGGTTGAGACCCACTGTAAAAAACATGATAAATGATAGTCCCCAAAGTGCAAATGAGAGCTGTACTTTAGTATTGACAGGCCTTAGAAGACAGACATTCTATGGGTGGAAAAACATTGACGCTCTTAGTCTAGCTCCTAATGGACAGTGCAATCCAAGTACATACACTAACAACTGATGGAGCATGAAGATTGACCCACAATTCAATTTTTAAAATGAGCAAATCAAACACTTCTAGAAGCATTTACAATTCAGACTGTTAAAGGTTTAAAACTGGCTCTCTCATTCAGTATCAGCAGAAGTCCAAATGGCAGCTACAAGGAACATGCAAGTTTGGATACTGTGATGGAAGATCTTATGGAATTATTTTAAAATAATTCCATAAGCTCTTTCATTTTCTCTCTTTAGTAACATGGTCCAGGCACACCCACAATTTGCCACAGACCGATTGTTTTTAGCAGAACAGCTATAGGAGGAAAACATGCAAGAGCTTGTGGAAGATCATTAAATATGATAGGTGTGGCAAAATCTCTCCTTTTTTCCAGGGATCACTAGTTGAGGAGGTACCCATTAAACTGTTTTGAAGCCATACAACTGGATGTATAAAGGCAAACAAGGCACTATTCTTAATGAACACATTGATAATTATAACCAAAATCCCACATTTTAATATTTCCACAACTCCAAATCTTTTCTTTCTTAGGAGCCTCTATAGCAGAAGCCACCCTTGTTTCCTTCAGAACAAAGTCAGAGTTACTAATCTGCAATATGGGAGATTCAGGTTCAGCATCCACCACAAGACTCTTTCCCCATGCACAAGTGGTATTCAGATCTGTCAGAGAGACTGTGTTTGGGCTCATGTGATTAGGGCAAGACTATTAATACACAGCATTTGTGATGATCTTAGGTTGCATTCCTATGTTTCTGAACAGAGGTACAGCTGTGTGATAATGGCTTCTTTAGGGGACAAAGGAGCACTAACCAATAAAAAGACAGGCATTCATACAGTAATGGGAAAATTTGAGGAATGTGGCTAAACTGACTTTTAGACAGAACTGGATCTTGACAGAAATCTAGGGTTGGATACATAACAGATCACAACTGCCCCAAAAGGAAAATCTTCCAAAATTAATTACCAATGACTTTCAGGCAGTACCACTCAATATAATACATTTTCACCTGACCAAAACCCAGGACTGGTTGTTACTCTTTTGTGTGTGTGGCTATTTTCCTTAAATGTAGAGAGACAAGGTAGGTCTGCTGGTGAGAGAGACAAACTTTTGAGCTTACACAGAGCTCTTCTTCGGGACTGGTAAATGTATTCAGTGGGTAAGTCTATGCTGCAATTAAAAACCCATGGCTGGCTCGTGTCAGTTGACTCAGGCTCACGGGGCGCAGGCTAAGGGGCTGTTCAATTATGGGATAGTATAGACACTGGGGCACACAGTTACCTGAGCCCTGCAAGCCAAGTCAGGTGATACGGGCCAGCCATGGGTTTTTTAATTGCAGTGTAGGTATATGCAGAGTGTCACCTTGTATTTAGCTGTGAAAGATTATTTAGCATAAGCAGTTATACGCATCTTACAAAGAACCTTTCAAGGGACCATTCAAGGTGAGGTGGCCAGTTAACACCTCTCCAATCACAGTGGGAAAGGAAGAAAAAGAAAAGCTGGGGGGAGAGGACGTTGTTATAGATTGTTGTAAAAAGCAATGAATTCAATGTATGTATTTAGTTCATGATTTTTAGTATCTAGCAAAATTACAAATTTAAGTTCCCAGACTCATCCTTTGAAGGTGTTATGCAGGTTTCCTTTGAGGATGAGAACAGAGAACTCAGATAATCACACACCCCAGCTTTTCCCCCTCCCTCATTTCCTCCTTATGACTGGAGAGGTGTTAACTGGACACTTCACCTGGAATGGTCCCTTGAAATATGTGTTAACTACTTATGCTAAACAATCTGTTCAGCCTTGTATTCAGAGTGTCACAGCTAAATACACTTCCCAGACCGGAAGGAGAGCTCTGTGTAAACATGACTCTCTCATCAACCACCTTGTCTTTCTTACATCCTGGGACCAACAGGGCTACAACACCGCTGCATACAAGTTTTCTTAAATGACAGTCAATTAAAATGATGTTTAAAAAAAAGTGAACAGTACAGAATTTAAGCATAGAAGTTTCTGGTTATCAGGGAATAACGTACAGATTATCAAGGGGTGCGAAGTTCAGCTTAAGATCAGGTGGCGTAATAAATACATAATCTGCAATATCCCTGATTGGGGGTAAAAGGTTGACAGGTCAAAGTACAGACATTGAGATATGAGGGTATGATATTCATGTAATAGCTATGTTTGGGTGTGGAGTATAATGAGTGGATACGATGATGAGGATGGGTTGACCCTCATTTGGTGAGATTTAATGTTCAGGGAGTTTATGGTTCCAGTTCATATGGCCCAACGGATAAAGTCTCTCGGTCCCTTTCTTGTAGTCGAAGACACTACACTCTTGAATGAACTCACACAGGAAAATCACAAAAGACAAAAAATCCCTTACACCTATGGACCACCACTTTTCACAAGTGATCACTGCATATCTGACCTTTCAACGCTCATCCCTAAAGAAAATCTGTCCAACAACTTCAAAAGGCAAGCCTGGAAACTTAAATTCATAACACTGCTAGACACTAAAACCAAGGACATGGCTCATTACAACAACCTAACACACACCAGCCTGCTAACCCTCAATGGCCCACATCAAACCCCTTTGCATAAACAATCTAACCCTTATTGCCCACTCTATGGGCTTGTCTACATTACCCGCTGGATCAACAGGCAACAATCGATCCAGCGGGGGTCAATTTATTGCGTCTAGTCTAGCCACGATAAATCGATCACCGAGTGCTCTCCCGTCGACTCCGGTACTCCACCCGGGCGAGAGGCGCAGGCGGAGTCGACGGGAGAGCGTCAGCCGTTGACTTACTGCAGTGAAGACACCACAGTAAGTAGATCTAAGTACGTCGACTTCAGCTACATTATTCACGTAGCTGAAGTTGCGTAACTTAGATCGATCCCCCTCCTCCCCACCAGTGTAGACCAGGCCTATTTCAAGGGACCTCCTAACGTTACCCATTATGCTTAACTGTGTCCCAACTTGTATTTAGCACAGAAACGCTGATTTCTTTCCCCAGACATTAAGAACTCTGGGTAGTTTTGAAAGCTTGAACCTTTCGCCAACAGAAGTTGATCCAATAAAAGATATCTTTGCTACCTTGTCTCTCTCACATCCTGAGACCAACACGGCTACAGCAACATTAAACAGTCAAAATAATTACTTTTCATCCTTTTGATTCATCTGAAATCTTACACCTTACCCTAAAGGCAGGATTCGCTCCATGTTCCAGTAAACACTTCACTGCTGCAGTACACAAGTTAAACGCAGCAATATGCAAAGCTGTTCCAAAATCGAAGTCACTGCAGGTGGCATCCACATCTGCAATTAAACATCACATGAGTGAGAATGGAAGAGGTGTTACTTGAAACATTTCAACATATAAATAAGCACTATTATCTGTAACCCAGATGCTAGTTACATATATAGAGACACACATATATATATTCTTTACAAACTCCCATCTTCTACCTTAGTTACCTCCTGTCATTGCAGAATGCTAACTAATAATAGCTAAATAGCAGATCGCATCTAAGACTGAGCATTCTGGGTAAGTAACAAGATGCTTGTACATTTATATTTCTATTCGTTGGTTAAACATGTAAAAACTTTGAAAAAGGTGTATTTTCCACACAACTGTGTTCTTTTTTATTGGGCAAACACCGATTGCACCCCCGCTTCCCGTATTTACTTCATAAAAAGCAAATGAATTAGTGAGAATAAAGGGTCTTAGATTGACAGTTTACAGAATGAAATGTTATAATCCAATCAAGAATGGGTACAGTATAATACAAATTCCCCCAGATTACCCCAATGTGCCTCAACCTCCTTTTGGAGCAATTACTTTTAGCTGATAGAAAAGAGTTCAGTCTCAATAGCCAAGCAATCTTTGGCATCAACACTGAGGCTAACAAAATGGGTGCCAGTTCAGGATGTGGACATTTGTCCACAACTCCAACTCATTTCACATACGGTACCAAGCAACCTTCATGTGACTTTCAGATGTTACTAACCTAGTTCAAATTTGAACCAGTGACCATGAAAATGGACACAGAACCTTTCAACTCTGAGCTATCTAACTTCAGAAAGGTTGTCTACATGGCATACCAAAGCACACCAGTGCTCTAATGTGTTGCATTCTAACTGCCCCATGTAGACCCTGCTGGCATACTTTAAAAAGTATCTATTTTGCGTTAACATAGTCCTGTTTGAAATGGGACTACACCAATGTGAACTAGGTACCTTTATATATAAGCTTGAAATTACTATTATCAGTAAAATATCTACGATAATCCATCTATAAAACCAGGCAAATTTGCATGCCTAGTTAGGCTACCAACCAGACATCTCCACGTCCATATATGGCCTGATTTTCAGAAGTGCTGAATACAGATATCACCAACTAAAGTCAATGAGAGTTACAGGTGTTCGGCACCTCTGAAAAACCAGTCTTTTTTTTTTTTTTAATGAAAGCCTTCAAATATATCTATCAGACCACCATCATGTCCTCAAAACTTAGTCACACACTTTGAGATTATTAGCATTACCCCTTTATTGCATTTTACATAGACTTTGTAAATTTGCACAACATACACCTCTACCCCGATATAACGCTGTCCTCGGAAGCCAAAAAATCTTACCGCGTTATAGGTGAAACCGCGTTATATCGAACTTGCTTTGATCCGCCGGAGTGCGCAGCCCCCCCCCCCCAGAGTACTGCTTTACCGCGTTATATCCGAATTCGTGTTATATCGGGTCACGTTATATCGGGGTAGAGGTGTATATGAAAACAAAAGTACATAGACAAAACCTGGAGGCATGTTTACACACATTTCCAGCTTAACTAGGTGGCCTGTATAATTACGTGGGAACTATCTGAAGGGAAAGAAATATGCAGCAATACAGTTTGTTGTGAATGATGTATATGGGATTATATACCAGAAGCATGACACACAAAAACATTATTTCATTCCCAAGGAATGAAAGAGTTCTCATATCTGAATATATTTGCCAATTTGAGGATAAACCAGTTCTCTATATAGGTTCACTCTAAAATTCTTAGAATTGAGATTATAATATGAAGGCATGCAGGGCATTTTACTGCTGCAGTAAATCAAGCTCATGTGGTAACTGGTTCTTCTTTGGAAGAGTGTCTCTAAATTCATGCCATACTCATTACACCTTTTGCTTGAAAGGTTACGTAAATCTTGTGACTTTTTTTTCCAGAACAGTATGGACCCCTCCAAGGTACACTTGGGTCCCTCCACACAGCTCACTGCAAACCAAAAAAAACTATGTTTTGTTTGTACATGCATACTTGTTTCTCCACAAGATCTGAAATGAAATAGCAACCACATTCTTATGGAACAGTCTGCCCAATTAAGTCTTGTTCCCCAAATGTTAAGAGTATCTCTTACACTAATCCAAACCTCCTGACACATTAAGTCAACTAATAGAAACTGTGCCAGGCAGATTGTTTTATAAACATCTTAGGGCAATCACATTTTTCTTAGGTTGTGGGTGTTACGCATATGGGAGCTGATGAGGGGCATGTCATTTGTCCAGATACCTTTTCTTTGATGTCTGGACAAAACCCTGCCCTTCCTTGGAGCAGCTGTGCATGAGAACTGAACAAGTACGAGGCCAGGTGTTTGGCACAAGAGCCATTCTGCTGCTGCAAGTCATGAAGAGAGAGGGGGAGGGTGGCTGTTGCAACATGATGTTGACTGCTTTTCTGAACATGAGCAATAGTGGTTTGTCTCTTGTTGCTGGCTACAGTTTGTTGCCCCTAGACTCTCAGGAAATATGGTGCATTAGAAGGGAGAATTCTGGCTAGCGTTCGAGCACTGTGGAAAGATCCAGGCTTTCCTCGAGCGGTGACAGGGATTCAAAGGGAAAGGAGCTCACTACAACACCAGAATCCAGGACTTTGCCTTTTAATTGTACCCCTAGATATGAGCGCCCGCCCACCCTCCATTTGTTTTTGAGAGATGCTAAAGCAGTCACTAGCACCTATGCTTATGGATGAATACTCTGGCAATTCCTTATGCAAGATCTGGTAAACAAACCCTGTGCGTCTACATGACGTTTTTAGACATAAAATGGGGTATTAAGTTGTCAATATTTATAAAAGGACATCTTTTCAGTTCTAAAAATGAAGTCTTTTTAATTACCGCTAGTTAAAAAGAGGCATCTGACAACTCTACAAGACAGCACAACCAGAAGAATGTTTATTTAGTACAATGCACAAACTGTTTATTGGTGTAGATATTCATGCAGATTAGGAACACAGTAATATTGGCTTCTGCTTCAGAAACCAGTGTCAGTTACCTTTTGCATTAATATACTGGGTTAGACTTTGATTATTAATTTATACCATTATTTGCAGAACTTTAAATGCATTTATAACTACCAGTGGGGTCTCCCATCCCAATCTGTACCCATTTTACTATCTCAGATATGACACTTTAGTTGCTTCATTTTTAAATGGGCGGTGGAGGTGAGACATATGAACACGTCAATAGCAGCTCCAATTGCTAGCAGCATGCATCTTTTTCACCTTCTGTTATGTACTCGAGAACTGATCTACCCCATAGCCTGCTTCTTCCTTTCTGAGTCTGCCTCTTGATCATAAGGGCACGCTCAGAAAGCCTGAGATTTCACAAGTAGAACAGTTGTGCTTGTTTCTTCACATCTGCTCTTTCACTCTGTCAGCAAAAGTTTAGAGGTAAGTAAACTGACGTTATATTACCCTCCCCCCGCCCCCATTCCCTCACTTCCCATTCACTATTTATGAAATCTGATCCCATCATACTCCCTCTTCTTTAAAAACAACCTGGCCTATGCACCACAGCATAAACTCAGTTCAGAGAAAATGGACCAAAAAAGCAAACTAAAGAGAATGAGAAATTACTGTAAAAAAAATTATGGGAAAGTGCAGCTTTCATCTATGCCTACACAACCCCATTTACTGGATGGGTCAGTTAACTGAAGGGCAGAATGGCATATTATCTAAGAAAACTGATACTTGATAATACCTACCTTTGGGCTTTGCATTTTTCAAAATAACTCTAATAAGTTCTGGAACATCAAAGTAGGCAGCATAATGCAAAGCATTCATATTTGTCCAGCGACTACGCAAACTGGTATCTGCACCCAGATCAATAAGGTGAGAGGCGAATTTGGCAGCAGTCTCAACATCACCTGCAAAGCAGATTTTTTTAAAAAAAGTTGTTTTAAATGTTAGTTAAGAGTTTAACAGTGTGGTATAAATATACCAGCCTAGATATCACATATAATGCATTAGAAAACCTTTGTGTTCCAAATTATGGCTACACAGAGCAAAGCCTATAGAAAGACATTTTGCTACAAAAAGGCTCTCTTGAGAATTAGGCATCAGAGACAGGTCAGGGAGGTGGTGGAGTGAGGCTCCACAATGCCTAATTTTCAGACCTTCTGCCAGCAATGTTAAAGCTCCATCAGCCAACCCACCTCCTTTTGCTGGAGCAGAGTGGACAACTGGGTTCAGTATCAGTGTAAAAAGGTACTTTGATAAAAGCCAACAGGAGTCAACAAGAAAGAGAGGGCTAAATGCACTCTTATTTCCTATAAATGTGCATGAAATGCAACCAAAAATTCCTTTTCTCTCCCAAGGAGCCTGAGATTTCAATATTACCAAGCGAGAAACCTCTCGGTTATGTTTAGTTTTTTTAATTGGTATTAATACATAAAATAATTTCTGTATCATCCCTTCTAACAGCCATTAAGGCACTATACAAATAAAATGTTTACAAGAGTTAAGGCTAAGCACTAGCAAATTTACTATAAGGAACAATTTTCAAACGGAAGAGGGGTAGACTCTGATTTATCAAGGCAAACAGTTCCATTTCTAATTTCTATTTTTCTTTACTCACCAATACCATGAGCCCCTGACTTGCAGGTGTAATGTAAGAGAGTCATATCAGTCAGTCCATCTCTATCATTCACACTGCAGCCTCTCTTAATGATCTGCAGAAAAACAGCACATGACTGGTGTAATTATTGAATAAATTCTGCTTTCACACACAGACTTATGCATTTGTTGCAGTGGAGACTAGCAAAGCAGTTTGCTAAGGTGCATTACCAGTGCAATGTACAGTAGAACCTCAGTTACAAACACCAGAGTTACAAATTGACCAGTCAACCACACATCTCATTTGGAACCACAAGTACCCAATCAGGCAGCAGAGACCAAAAAAAAAAAAAAAGAGCAAATACTATACAGCACAGTACTGTGTTACATGTAAACTACTAAAAAAAAATACAAGGAAAGTTTAAAAAAAGAGATTTGACAACGTAAGGAAACTTTCTGTGCTGGTTTCATTTAAATTAAGATGGTTAAAAGCAGCATTTTTCTTCTGCATAACAAAGTTTCAAAGCTCTATTAAGTCAACATTCAATTGTAAACTTTTGAAAGAACAACCATAACGTTTTGTTCAAAGTTACAAACAACCTCCATTCCCCAGGTGTTCGTAACTCTGAGGTTCTACTGTAGTTATATATAAATCAGCAAAATGGATACTTAGTCATTTGTATCTATCATTATTAACCTTCAGTGCTTACAGGTTTTATATCATTTTTCCATCATTAGCACCAGCTTGGCTTTAATGTGTTGAAGAGTTAACTGTTCCAGTTCAGATGCAATGCATCCCAGGAAAACTAAATCTGTTTAAAACACTAATTTTGCTTCCTCACCCACATTTTAATCCTTTGGTCCCCCAGTACCCTGATAAAACCTGTAGTTATGATGCTGTATGAAGAATGCATGCTGGACTATCTGGAAAAGCCTACACAACCTGATGAAATAAGGAAAAAGACTTCAGCTTCCAAGTGACTTAGTTGCTTTTGCAAGTCCCACCTTTGTCAGAATTTTAAAAGTTACTGTAAACAGAAAAGTGGAAGATGGGAAATCCTAATCATTTTAGTTCCAAAAAGAACTTCTCTATTTGTTTCTTCAACCCATACTTGCTTCCTTCTCACAATTTTCTTGAATAGTTATATACTGATCTTCCTTCTCTTTCGCAAAGATAGCTGAATGTCGCCTCTACTGTATTGGTGCCTATATCACTGTTATACTGGTCAGTAGCTATGTGCTATAAGGCAAAAACAATCTCTTGAACCTATTATTTCGGCTATTGAATAAGATCAGTTCTGATCATTATCAACACTATACCATTTTTCTTTAACACTGAAACTGTTCAGGAATCCTCCTTCATTCCTCACCTCATTTCCAATTATATCGATGTTCTGCTGGACCTGTGGGACCCATTGCCGTAAGATGGCGAACAATTCAGAGACTGATGTTTTAGGGTTGAAAAGAATTTCTTGGCATGCTGCATCATTAGGATCGAAGAAGGAGAACTCTGGTTTTTAGGAAAAGATTTGGAGTATTATATGCAAATTTGGGTATTAAAATGCTTCAACAATGCATCTACTTTTCAAAACTTTTTTGAGGCAAGAAGTAGGGAGGAGATGCACAGATCTGAAATTCAAAATCACAAGCAAATTCAGCCTCTTCCCTTAACTTTTTATCTTTTCTTCTCATTGAGGCCTTATCTACACTTTGCGAAAGCCATGATTCAGCAATCAATATAGCTGTATTGGTGCTCTGGGGCTGAGTTTTAAGTTTAGACAAGGACATGCAAGTGTTTGCAACAATTATGCTAACAGAAATTTACCCATGCTTCAGGCTGGTCACAGAGTGCTGAATCAAAGCTATTCTTGAGCGCAGACAAGCCCTTAGTAGATTCAATTACAGTGATGGAACTTGCACTTGCTTACTCAACGTTATGAACCTGCCCCTCCCTCCCCAAAAAAATAATATCACAGAAAAACCATGCACACTTATACATGACATCCAGGAGAACAGAAATAAAGAATAATCAGGATAATAAGGGAAAGGCATTCACTACAACCCAAAATGCAGGCATCAAAGATACAGCCTTCCAGATTAAAAACCTATGTATGTCCCCCACCCACACAAGGTAATATGCTGTGTATTAGTGAAAATTTTTAAACCCTGAAAATAAGAATTTGGATAGCTATGATTATTTGCAGGAGGAATGGAAGCTAGATGTGTCTTACTCAGCCAGTGATTGGAAACTGGAAATCACTGAACTTTTATCACCCCAAAGGCTACTATGGTGCTGCCTTCTAAAAGGTTTATAATGAATGCACAAAATGTCAACTTGTCTTGCATCAGTTGCAGATACAGGGCTAGCTGGACAGAGATATTACTCTGAGTAAATATAGGTCTCAGACTTCTGGGACAGGGCTGACAGCATGACACTGGAGGAGTTGAGATGGTATAAACTACCTCTGGATGCATCGCCACGACTTTTCCCCAAAAAAGTGAGACTCACCACAACTTCAATTGGGTCAAGAGATAAAGCAAATGAGGAGCTCACACATCAATATTCTAAAGCTTCTTTCATCACGTCCCCTTGACTCCAAAGGGCAGAAAACAGTGTAGAGCTTCAAAGCTATTTATCACTTAGCAATTCTAATTCAAATCCAAATTCTGTCAAAAATCTCAACTCTCAGCACCACTCAAGCCTTGCTTCTTAACACAAGCCACCCTGCACCAACAATTCATATAGCTTTGGGAATAAGTAGAACGTACCCATTACATTTATCCTCTTTCTAGGCCCAAGAAAATATCATGCTGAAAGCTATCACAGCAAGTCACGAGCAGACAGTGGCCTAGCCATGATTATCTCCCATGCATCTCCTCCAGATCTCTAAACTGCTAGGAAGTTGTTTCTCTATTATGTACTGGAAGGCAACTTTTTAATATAACATAACAACCATTTGGATAAAAAAGAAACTATAGAATCCCAAACAAATACTGAGGAGAGAAACTAATAAAAAGCGTATACCAGTTCACCAACTATGATATCCATACCAGTAAACAGTAAAAGGTTTTATAAACCTGACAGATAAACAGCACAACCACCACCATACACAGGAAGAAAGGATCTGATAGGAGGCTAAAAAAGCAGATCCAATACCCTTGGTTCTTACCCAGTACCTGCTCTCTCAAGGCGCACACACATTGCTGAAGCTAAGCGCTAGATACCATTAAGAGGTAATCAGAGAGAGTACCCAAGCTGAGCAGCAATAACTACCATTTTGGTATGGTTATGGTTAAACAGATGACTGTAAAATGGCATCTTTGTACTCATCACAGAGGCTACATAATCTAATGGCTAAAGCATGGGATTGCAAGTCAACAGGGCTGGGTTTCTCTACTACACCTCTACCCCGATATAACGCGACCCGATATAACATGGGTTCACAGAAAATGCGGTAAAGCAGCGCTCTGGGGGGCGGGGCTGTGCGCTCTGGGGGGTCAGCGTGTCTGGCTCCGACACGCGGCTCTGAGTGGCGTGTTAAGGGTGGGAGGCGGGCAGGAGGTGGGTGGGCAAGCGGGGTGAGGAGGCGAATGGGGAGCGGCAGGCAGGAGGGGGGTGAGGAGGCGGGCGGGAAGACGGCTAGGAGAGCGGCGGGCGGGCAGACGCAGGGAGACGTGCCGGACAGACGATGAGGAGACTAGCGGGGAGGCGAGTGGTGGGTAGATGGGGTGAGGATACGAGCGGCGGCCGGGCGGGCGGGAGCGCTGGGCGGACAGTGAGGAGACTAGCGGGGAGGCTGATTTGTCCCGGGCCCCGCACCCCTCTAGGGACGGCTCCGACACGCTGCTCTGAGCGGCGTGTTAAGGGTGCCGGGCTGGGGCGTTGGATAAGGGGCAGAGAGTCTCGGGAGGCGGTCAGGGGACAAGGAGCAGGGGCGGGGGGGGGCGGGTTGGATGGGTCGGGGGTTCTGAGGGGTCAGTCAGGGGGCAGGAAATAGGTGGGGGTCGGATGGGGCGGGGCCAGGCTGTTTGGGGAGGTACAGCCTTCCCTACCCGATATAACGCGGTTTCACCTATAACGCGGTAAGATTTTTTGGCTCCCGAGGACCGCGTTATATCAGGGTAGAGGTGTACTACACTAATGACCTGTGAGACTTTTGGTAAATCTCTTCACGTTTAGTGAAAAAGAGGATAATGCCCTTCATCGTCCCATGCCTCAGTTTCCCCAAAATCTAAAATGAAAACGCCACATGCCACACTTAAATCTCCAATAGAGTTGAGGAATAAACAAATATTTGTTAAATGCTTTGAGATCCTCTGACAGAAGAAGTTATAACTATATTATTGACAGTTCTGCTCACTGGTTCCGATTCTCTTCTCCATTACAGTGTTATAATAGGTTAAAAACAGTGTTTCAGAGTGAAGCTGGAATAAAGCTGGTAAGGTAGAGTTCAGACTCACTGTGCGTATTCAAATCTGTTTATTATTTTGATACAAATAAAGGTTAGTTATTAATTTTTATTCCTGATAGCGTCAGACAGCTCTGGAAGTGCAAGAGAATTGTTATCTGAATGGAGAAGCATTAGTGTTAAATAATGTACAAACCAGAAAGGGTACAGTTAAGCTTTCAGATCCCAGACTGAGTTTGTGGTGCTGGTAGTTAAAAAGAAATTATCTTTTTAACTGGTAAACTGAGCAACTTGGCTATGGAAAGTTAAGAGAACAAACATGAACCCCCCCCATGACTCAATTTTTACAGAGTCCTTTCAGCATGTAACAAAAAAACAAAACTTTGAACACCAAGTCATATATAGGAGTCTATAAATATTAGCGCAAACCCCTACATTATTTACGTTAGGGAATTGCCCAGAACCCCAAACATGGATCAAGCCCCATTGTGCTAAGTAACAAAGACGACAGTTCCTGACCCAGAGAGCTCACTATTTGGGTTTCAGACAGACTTCAACAGGTGGACAAAACAGAAATCATGTGGTATGGGAGATCAGATGAGGTTACATTTAAACGAAGTTCAGCAGAACAACAGAAGTCCCATCTCACCACTAGCCTAACTAGTGCCTAACTGGTGACTTGTGTCCCTTCCCTGCTCTGCCTGCCTTCATATCACAAGAAGATTTTAAGGAAAGATATAGAATAGGGTGGTGCCTTTACATATTCAGATAGGGAGGTTTTCCCACACACACAGGGTGCAGAATGGGAGAAACCAGGGAGGTGCTTGAGGGAGAAGTGGAAAAACAGGCAATCTAGGCCAGCATCATTGGCAGAAATGATTGGCTCATTGAGTAAGCAGATCTATCAAAAAAAGTGGGACTAAGCAGTAAAAGATACATATTCACATATTAAAATACAGCATGTTCAATCCTTAAAACCTTAAATCCCAGATCCTCACACCAGCAACTGAGGTTGGTCTCAAGAACATTAATTTTCCTGAACATAGAATACTACAGTGTTCAGCAGCATGGAAGTACAATAAAGATGTTATATGGAATCAATGCCTGGGGAAACCAGAATTGAAAGATAGCTTTTTACACTTCCCAAGCACCCTTGATATCTGAAGGGAGGGTAGAGATTTTCTTAAACATTTCCAATTAATCACTAAATCAAATGGGACAATATTTATTTAACCTGTTTCAAATATATAACTCTATTTTCAAAGGATGAATATAAAGACAATTTAATAGTATCTCAAAAAGGCAAATTCCACTATCTTTATGGAAGTGATACTGTTCTCCTTTGTAATGAACACAATGTTTCCAATAGAAGTTTTCTTCCCCCTGAAAGTCCCACTGTGGGTTTCGAAAATGGAGTACTTATGGGGCCTCTCCCACTAGAAATCTGGTCAATTCTTAAAAGTGATTTTAAAATATTTTCAGGCACTGCACCTGCATTTGAGTCAACCTGCCATTTTTTGTGGATTTACAGACCTTTTCTTTTTTTAAAAAAAAATTTAGACAACTTTCACTTCCATGTTGACGTGTGAGGAGCCTACAAAAACCAGGTGAAGCTCATGGTAACTGAATGTACAGAAGAAATAGCAAAACCGACTGAAAACAAAGTGCTTTGAAATGCACAAACTAGAAAATATTTTTCCACTAATTTCACTTGTAAAAATTTCAGGTATTACACCTCTACCTCAATATAACGCTGTCCTTGGGAGCCAAAAAATCTTACCGCGTTATATCGAACTTGCTTTGATCCACCGGAGTGCGCAGCCCCACCCCCCCGGAGCACTGCTTTACCGCGTTATATCCAAATTCGTGTTATATCAGATCGCGTAATATCGGGGTAGAGGTGTATTTGTAATAAACTGTAGATACATTTTCAGACAGAAGCATAATTTTTAAATTGATGGTATTCTTTTAATCTCACTTCACCCTCTCAAACTCAGGCACTGCACATGATCTCAAAGTAGTTTCACAAACACTTGCCTTCTGTAAATATACATACCACAGTCTGAAGGCATTGGTGCTGCTGCAACTGAAAAAGTAACTGATGTTTCAGAGCCTGGGAATAAAAACTGATATCTTTCAATCAATGAATCTCCTTCTTGGGAAGGTTCTGGGAGATCCTCTATGGTCATCTTCTAGAAAGCCACCTTAAACAAGAAGAAAAAACCCACTCCAAATATTGTAGGCTACATTCTATTACAATACACAACTATAAACAGTGATTTACACTGAAGTTCATCTCATTCCTTTTTGAAACATGCAAAACATTGTAATTATTAAATTTTTGTGATAATAAACTGTACTTATTAGTAGAAACTAGTAGCTTGAGCATGCTGCTGGGAACACCCAAGTTGTAATCCTGTCTGTCACAGATTTGCTTTATTGTCTTAGGGAAGTCATTTAAAATCCTTGTCTCAGTTTCTCCATCTGTCAAATGGTCAAAGGGATACTGCCACAGTTCACAGGCATGCTGTAAGTAAGGTTTAATGTCTGTACACCCTTATGAAAATGTGAAGTGCTAACTATTACTCATCTTCAGCATTCTCAT
Organism: Emys orbicularis; assembly: GCF_028017835.1. Classification (NCBI taxonomy): domain Eukaryota; kingdom Metazoa; phylum Chordata; order Testudines; family Emydidae; genus Emys; species Emys orbicularis. Next base: position 157,799,252 of record NC_088685.1, on the reverse strand, counting down.
CTCAAGCTTCACCTCCCTTTCCTGCCCCCACAAACAAGAAGCCAGTCAATCTACCCACTCCCTTTCCCAAAAATGAAGAGTGTTCTCACCATGTTAATCTTCCCACGGATGGCCCCAACTCTCATGGGCTGATTCATTCCTGAGCCTTGCCAAATTTCCCTGTGCCCCTCCCTGCTCTGCCTGCCTCCATGTCAGTCCCTTCCCAACTTGCCTGCCCTAAATTTTAATACAGTGTACTTACCGTGGTGCTGTGACTTCCAGTACTTCCAGCCAACTTTCTAAGCCCCAGAATAACCTAGTAAAAATAATAATTAAAATCAAATGGCCATACAGAAATATTTAACAGCATGATTAATTACATTTTCTATTAGCCAGGCTGCAATCTAGTCCAATCTGAACAGGATCAAATGAGACTTGGTTAGTAAATGTAAAAGAGAACACCCACCTTAGCAAGTACTATAGAAGCTGGCACCACTTCTTAGTTAGAACTGAATCAATACCACCATCATTCTGCTAGGGTAACTGTGCTATTGGAAATACTATCTTTTGGATGAGAAATTGAAAACCTAGGTCCTGGGCACTAACACTTAAAGGTACCATGACACTTTTTACAAGAATAGAGGTGCCATAACACAGGGGTTACTACTTTCTGCTTCCCTAAACTTCTCATGCAAATGAAATTGTTTCCAATCATGTTTACTTCCTGAAAAGTTAGATATATTACTAGAACACCACAATTTCAAAAGGTTTTCTCCAAAAACAAAAAAACACCATAGAGACATCCCATCCCTATGGATCACTACACTTATTTCTGGCTATTGAGTAAAACCATCTCGCTAGTGACTCTGTAAACTTCTATTCACAGAAAGAGTGACATAATCATTAGCTATACAGTTCTGTCACATATACCAATCAAAAGAACACTAAAACCTAAATAGTTAGGTGTGAAGTTTAAACAGGGTAGGTTCTTCATAAAATTAGTAGATCACAATCACAGAATCGTAGGACTGGAAGGGACCTTGAGAGGTCTTCTAGTCTAGTCCCCTGCACTCATGGCAGGACTAAGTATTATCTAGACCGGGGTGGGCAAACTTTCTGGCCTGAGGACCGCATCGGGTTTTGTAAATTGTATGGAGGGCCGGTTAGGGGAGGGGGTCGTGGCCTGCCCCCCACCTCCTATCTGCCCCATCCAACCAATCACCCCATCTCCCTGTCCCCTGACTGCCCCTGGAACTCCTGCCCGACTGCCCCCCGCCACCCCATCCAACTTCCCCCTTCCTGACTGCCCCCCGGGACCCCTGCCCCCATTCAACCCTGTTTCCCCCCCGATCCCTATCCACACCCCCATCCACAGACCACCACCCCGAACTCCCTTGCCCTCTATCCAACCCCCCGCACCCTGCCCCATAACCACGCTGCCTGGAGCACTGGTGGCTGGCAACGCTACAGCCGCACCGCCCGGCTGGAGCCGGGCCATGCCGCTGCCACCACACAGCTCAGAGCACCGGGTCAGGCCAGGTTCTGCAGCTGCGCTGCCCCAGGAGCTCACAGCCCTGCCGCCCAGAGCATTGCGCCGGCAGCAGGGCGAGCTGAGGCTGCGGGGGAGGAGGAACAGCAGGGGAGGGTCCGGGGGCTAGCCTCCCGGGCCAGGAGCTCGGGGGCCGGGCAGGACACGAGCCGTAGTTTTCCCACCCCTGAACTAGACCATCCCTGACAGGTGTTTGTCTAACCTGCTCTTAAAAATCTCCAATAATGGAGATTCCAAAACCTCCCTAGGCAATTTATTCTAGTGCTTAACTACCCTGACAGTTAGGAAGTTTTTCCTAATGCCCAACCTAAACTGTCCTTGCTGCAATTTAAGCCCATTGCTTCTTAACCTCTAAGCATAGGACAAGGAGAACAATTTTTCTCCCTCCTCCTTGTAACAATCTTGTATGTACTTAAAAACTATTATGTCCCCCTGAATCTTCTCTTCTCAAGATTAAACAAACCCAATTTTTTCAATCTTCCCTCATAGGTCATGCATTCTAGACCTTTAATCATTTTTGTTGCTCTTCTCTGGACTTTCTCCAATTTGTCTACATCTTTCCTGAAATGTGACGCTCAGAATTGGGCACAATACTCCAGTTGAGGCTGTATCAGTACGCAGTAGAGCGGAAGAATTACTTCTCATGTCTTGCTTACAATTCTGCTAATACATCCCAGAATGACGTTTGCTTTTTTTGCAACAGTATTACACTGTTCACTCATATTTAGCTTGTGATCCACTATGACCCCCAGATCCCTTTCTGCAGCACTCCTTCCTAAGCAGTCATTTCCCATTTTGTATGTGTGTGCAACTGACTGTTCCTTCCTAAGTGGAGTACTTTGCATTTGTCCTTACTGACTTTCATCCTATTTACTTCAAACCATTTATCTAGTTTCTCCAGATCATTTTGACTTTTAATCCTATCCTCCAAAGCACTTGCAATCCCTCCCTGCTTGGTATCATCCGCAAACTTTATAAGTGTACTCTCTGTGCCATTATCTAAATCACGGATGAAAATTTGAACAGAACTGGACCCAAAACTGAGCCCGGTGGGACCCCACTTTATATGCCCTTCCAGCTTGACTGTGAACCACTGATAACTACTCGCTGGGAACGGTTTTCCAACCAGTTATGCGCCCCCTTATAGTAGCTCCATCAAGGTTGTATTTCCCTAGCTTGTTTGTGAGATCATGCGAGAGCATCAAAAGTCAAGATATACCACATCTACTGCTTCCCCTCATCCACAAGGCTTGTTACCCTCCCAAAGAAAGCTATCAGGTTGGTTTGACATGATTTGTCCTTGACAAATCCACGCTGACTGTTACTTATCACCTTATCTTCTAGGTGTTTGCAAATTGATTGCTTAATCATTTGTTCCATTATCTTTCCGGGTACTGAAGTTACGCTCACCGGTCTGTAATTCCCCAGGTTGTCCTTATTTCCTTTTATATAGACTGGAACTATATTTGCCCTTTTCCAGTCCTCTGAAATCTCTCCCATGACTTTTTGAAGATAATCACTAATGGCTCAGATATCTCCTCAGTCAGCTCCTTGAGTATTCCATGCATTTTTGGAAGTCAATGTGTATACCTCTTACGCAGGAATTTATAGGGCTCCATGTTTGTCACAGAGGTCGAGAAAGTCATGGATTCTGTGACTTCCTGCGACCTCCGTAACTTCTGCAGCGGCCAGTGTGGTTGATCCCAGAACTGTCCAAGCAGCTGGCCTCAGGGCCAGCTGTACCAGCCACTGAGACTACCCGAGCAGCAGCCAGTGCGGCTCGCCCCAGGGAACACCTGAGCAGCAGTCCCGGGGGGTGGCAGGAGCAGCTCGGTGGCTCCCAGCAGCAAACCCGGGGTGGCCGGGGCAGCGGTCCTGTGGTGGCCAGGGCTCCCCCCCAGCGGTAGCCAGAGTGGCAGCGGGGCCTCCCGGGTTCCCCACCCCCCATGATTCAATCAGGGGTATTTATGGTATAAGTCATGGACAGGTCACGGGCCATGAATTTTTGTTTCTTGCCCGTTACCTGTCCATGACTTTTGCTAAAAATACCCGTGATTAAATCATAGCCTTATTTATAACGTATTCATCACTGATGCATCACTTGTGCACCTTCTAATGAAATTTCTACTATGAAGACTGGTTGTAGAGCACTGTTGACTCAGAAATTCACTTATTCAGTTGGCCTGAGAGAGCTAGAATTTGTTCAGCTTCAGGGCTCATTTGTTATTATTAAGATTCATCTATTTATCTAGGCTTTTGCCTGAGTGAATGGGGAAGGAACAAGTGGAGGTCACTTTTGACAATTTATTAATTTATCTGAAGTTGTTTTATGTATACTACACATGCATCAGGCTACTCGGGCTCCTTTTGATGACTCCCTAAATAAAGTCACTGCCTTGTTTGAGAGGCCCACACTGCCAAAATGTTCTCAGACCAATCCACCTTCCAAAATATTAAATCGTAAGTTTTAAAAATGGATTGAAGATGTTGATCTTAAACCAAGTAAAAACCTTATCTCCTTCAGCACCAAGCACAGTTCATTGTTGGGTGCCATGTTCTCAACTTAGATCTGAAGTGGACTCACCATTACATCAGCCAATAAGGGGAAATAAGTTAGAACAATTTTACAAGGGAGTCTGCTTTATAACCATCAAGAACATAATAGAAAAGCAAATCTCATATTTACATCATCATGATGGCCTATAAAGCCTGGAATGGAAGATGTTGGTAGGATCAGAAATGTGGGGGTCTGTAGAGGGATGGTTGAGGAAATTTAGAGGAAGTGAGGAAAGAACTGCAAGGTAACTGTAATGTAAGTTGTGGCTGAAGAACGTTTTAAAATGACAATGGGAAATGTCATTGCATATGATAGGAAGCATGAAGGAGTCATCAGGTGAGTATAGGAGAGCACTGAATGTTGAAAAGCAAGCATGGATTTCTTAACCTTTGGAGATTAAGAATAAGAACAGTGTCTTTGCAAATCAAAGGAGGGTCAGGTAGAAGACCTTGTCTTTACACTGAAGAGTGAGATTTTTGGTGCACCAGTGCTTCTGTAGTTGACAATCTTTTATCCTAAAGGTTCAAAAGTACTTGTTGGATGAGGGCCTCTAGAAAGGTGGGTAACTGAAAGCATTTATAAGGGGGAAGTTGGTTAGAGATACATTAAAATGGTGCTAGAGATTTTTCAGGCAAAACTTACTACATGTGCTTTTATTTGTGATGACAAGTGTACACAATGAACCATCCGTTGCCTGAGAACTCTTCTATTGTGAGCAGGCAGGATATCCAAGCACTTCAGAGAGCGCAAGATTCTTGCAAATCCTGCCTGCTCTCTAAAGTATAGAGGGAAAAGTACAGTGCAGAAAGCCATCATGTGAAAACTCAACACCTTGGATGTTAACTGGTTTCCAGGCCAAGAAGCTGGGCTTCCTTGCAATGTAGTATTTCATTTTGGGTATGTGTGAGCCGCTGAAAAGTTCAGAAAAATTTTGTGAAGCTTTGGGCCTGCCAACCTTGACGATGTTGCGTTAAACTGCTGTTCACCTCCTCCTCTCAAAAATCCAACAGAAATCAGGTGGGCAAAGAAAATGCATACAAGTAATATTTACATGCTGCTACACATAGGTCTCTAGAGTTAGATAACAGTATTGTACACAGCAAATATTTTAAGTAACAGCAGCCAACATTTTCTACATAGCAGAGGTCAGACACACGATAATGTTTCAAGAGCCAAGTGCATATCAAATCCAATAAAGTATAAGAATTACATAGTAGTAAGTATCTTTATGTTACATTACTACATACACTACACAATGTAAACATGGGAAGGTGAAATCTATGCAGCCTGTAAGGGTTTATAAAGTAGCAAGGAATAATACTTTCTCAAATTAAAAAAGTGTCCTCTTTAATATGAAATCCAGTCTGATGCTTTAAACCTACTACTTTACCTACAGTATGACAGGTTCCCTGAAACTCCCCCAATTCCTTCACTTTAGCAATTTGTAAAATTTGTATAAATTGGAGGAAGCTACGCAAAGATCTCAAAATGTAAAGAAAACACTTTGTAATATATTTAGCCAAAAATGCAAGCCACATTATATAAGGGAAACAATATTCCCTAGGTCGAAAGTTATTGGCCATTTAGAGCAAGAGAAGAAATAGACTCGGGTGAGGGAAGGAGATTAATTATAGAGGAAGAGAGTTTGCCTGCCTTGTCTCCTAGAAATAAGTCACTAGTTTTATTAAACACTGTTTCTTGGATGGTCTCTAAAATGAGCTGAAATACAGCCCACCAAGTAATGAAACCCTGATCACTCTAATACCACACTTTCTGCCTTACTAAATTCCCATCAACCTCTCCCACACACATGTATGTGTCCCTTCACAAATGGCAGCTCTACAATCAAATTAGAATAAGTTCTGCTATTCTTAACCTGTTTTACAGCCTGCAACCAAAGGAAAATGAGACCACAGGAGACAGGTTTGCCCACACATAGCCTGCTGCTCTAACAATATGACTAGACACACTGTATAAAACCTCATTATCAGAGTGAATCCTGTCTGAGAAAGATACTTAGTGGAACTTAATACATTAATACTTGCATGCCTCATTATTAAAGCTAAAGGAATAACTGATTTTTTGTTTTGTTTCTGTGTTTAGTGGCAGTTCCAAAAACAAAACAAAAAGTTTGGTTTGGGTCATACCAAATGTGAAATTTTTCACAATTTTCAATTAATAAGTTTGGGGCCTGTTCCAGAACGGATATTTGAACCTGGGTCTCCAACATCCCAGATGTGTGCCCTAACCTCTCGACTAAAAGGTCAGAATGTTAGAAAGCGACAGCATCACCACCACCACCATTCCCTTCTCCTTTGGCTGTTTTTAACAGCCAAAACTATTTGTGTGAAACTCATGAACAGTTTCATATTGATCAAAAATTCATTTTTCATTCAATAAACTATTTTTCCAAAAACTTTCACCCAGCTCTACCCAGCATGCCAATAAAGTTACAGAAACTGAACTACACAGGGACTCAGGGGCTGTGATCTGACACACGCAGGGCAGCCCATTTCACAGCCCCGTCTCTTCCAAAGGGTGGGAGGACAAAGAAAGGGGAGTATTCTTGTGGGGTTGATTTTTAAAAAACGAGGGTCAGCAATTCATCAATAAACCTAATTGGAGAGACAGCCCGGCAGCGGATTGCGGAGGAGGAGAGCCCTCAGCAGCGTCAGGAAAATCCACCTTGCCCCCGCTTTGACCCAACCAGAGAGCGGGGATGTCCAGCGCCTGTCCCCTCCTGGTCCCCTCCTGCGGTCAGCTACGCGGGCAGGGAATTACTGAGACCAGGAGACTGGACCTGCCTCTGCCACCTGCCGCCCCACCCGCTTTGGGGACACTTGTCCAGCTGGTCACTGAACTGTTGTCACGAGAAGTAAATTCCCCTCAGCACCCACAGGACCGACCCGGAGGGACCCGACCTCTCACACCTGCAGGCCCTGCCACATGCACCCCCATTGCCCCCAGCGCGCCTGCACGCCCGCCCTCTGCGGCCACACGCACCAGCCCCCGCGCTACGCGAGTGGGACACGCACCAGCCCACCCCCACTCGCACCGGCACCGCCGCCGCCGCCGGGCCGCCCGCCGCGGGGAGAGGGGAACACACCCGCCTGCTGCTCGGCTCCAGCCCGCTCGGCGCTCAGACCGCGCCGCCCCCAGCCGCCCGACGCCAGCGCCGCAGGCTCCGCCCCCCGCCAGGCGCGGCGCCACCCGCCCCGCCCCCCGCTCAGCCCCGCCCCCGTACGTGCCCTCGCCCCGCCCCCTGCGCCACACCGCTCAGCTCCGCCCCCGAACGTGCCCTCGCCCCGCCCCCTGCGCCACATCGCTCAGCTCCGCCCCCGAACGTGTCCTCGCCCCGCCCCATCCCTGTCCCCGAACTAGCCCTCGCCCCCCTCTTGCCCCCCGTCCAGTCCTGTTCCCGTGGCGGGGCGGCCCGAGGGCTGGGCTAGGTCGCCCCAGACAGGGATGGAGCTGGGGGGAGCCGGGAGACGCGGGGTAGCTGGGCGCTTCCGAGGGGTGGGGGGTAGCTGGGTGCCCCCTGAGGGGGGTGGGGCTGTGGAGGGGGATAGCTGGGTGCCCCCGAGGGGGGTGGGGCTGTGGGTATATGTGGGCGTCTCCGAGGAAGGGTGGGTCCGTGGAGGGAGTTGGGGGGATAGCTGGGTGCCTCCCGGGGGGTGGGGCTGTGTATGGGGTGGGGGGGATAGCTGGGTACCCCCTGAGGGGGGTGGGGCTGGGTATGGGGGGGTAGCTGGGTGCCTCCGAGGGGGTAGGGGGGATAGCTGGGCGCCTCTGCAGAGGATGAGGCTTGGGGGAAGTGATAGTGGGGTACGACGGAGGCAGGAGCGGCAGCTGGTGTTACTGAACTCCAGCGTTAAGGATTTGTGCTGTCTATAGCCTGCTGGGCCATTGCCATAGTACAGTGCACACACAGAGGGAAGTCCCAGCACTTGCGCTAGTTTTCGAAATGCCCATCACATGCATGTGTTTTCCAATTGCCGCCTTCCTCCTCCTTGCTGAATGACAAGAAGTCATGGAAACTATACACAACAAGACCCTGCTTTCACGCACACACAAAGTTGGTGTTAAGACCAAGTAACGAAAGGACACGTTTACGAAGCCTGAACTAGATGCCGTGCATTAGGCAAGCTTTTTAATCCCAGGCTGATTTTAAAATCATCTGCCCGCATGGGATTTTATCCACAGCTGCCAGAGGCTAGAAGAAAATGGTAAACATGCTAGAGCTGTTCATGCAGTGTGGCACTTCAAAGATTTGTATTTTGTGGGTATGATGAGCCTGGTGATTCACATAGCTAAGAAACGCAGATAAGATGCAGCCTTGTACTGTGAGAGCTCCCATTTTAGAAAGCACTGTCTTTCTGATATAAACACTGCTAAACCAAAGTCACACATGGCTTATGATCTTTTCATGTTTGGGGAGGAAGCAAGAGTCTAACTCAGACAAGGTTGGTGGCACTGTATGAAAGGAAAGATATTAAAAAAGGAAGAGGTGTATATTGCCACCTATGGTCCAATACACAAAGACCAGGGGTGAAAGTAGAAATAGGGACTTACCGGTACGAGGCTGGGTTGGGGCCAGCTCTGGCCCCCGGAAGGGACAGGGATGGGGGGTCAGAGCCAGTCCCGGCCTGCCCTGTACTGGTAAGTGCCCTCCCCCGCTGGGGTAGCAGCGGCAGCTGGGGGCTCCGACAGCAATTTAAAGGGCCCAGGGCTCGGCCGCTGCTACCGCCCCGGGCCCTTTAAACCGCTGCCGGAGCCCCCAGCTGCCGGTGCTACCCCAGGGCTCCGGCAGCAGGGCTCCGGGGGCTATTTAAAGGGCCCAGGGCAGTAGAGGCAGCGGGAGCCCCAGCCCTTTAAATTGCCGCCAGAGCCCCGCTGCCGCTACCCCGGGGCTCCAGCAGCGGAGCTCTGGCGGCAATTTAAAGGGCCTAGGGCTCCAGCCGCTGCTGGGAGCCCCAGGCCCTTTAAATTGCCGTCTGGGGAAGCCGGGCCGCCCCGGTACGGCGTACTGGCTTACTTTCACCTCTGACAAAGACTTACTTGGATGTTTCCTTGATAGCAAAACAGACTAAGGGCTAGTTTTTCAAGTGCTCAGCACACACAACTGAGATTAGATTTTTTTTGAAATACCCAGCATCTCCCATTATGCTGAGCTCTTTTGAAAACCTGGCCCTAAGAAGTCAAACATCAGCAGGAAGATTGTTAGGTCCTAAGGCCAACACCAGTGTGGTTGTGTTGATGCAAAGAGGGATGACTTACATCACAGCACTAGACCCAGGAAATGGGCTACAATTTTTGATTGTGACATACATAGGAAGTCTGTTATTGTGGTCAAGAAACAACTTTTTGTGTCTGTTTCCCCATCTGTAAAGAAAGGTATAATACCTCTCATCTCACCCTTCTTTCCTCCCAAGTGCATGACTCTTAATATTTGTAAAAGTGCCTTGACATACATGGGTGGAAGTCAGTATAAATGTACAGTATTAAATTTGGGGGCTCAGGGGGACATTGTTTGGCACCACAAACTGCTTATGTTCTTTATTATGGACTAAATCTTGCTTTTTGCAGTAACAACGCCAAAATTGTTCTTTAAACCTGACTCCCTTTTATATCAACAGGCAACACTGTTAGTGTTACAAAAATTGCTACAGCTCCTTTGTCAACATGTCCCTGTGAGCCATGATGATTCATATAATTATAGACTAGAGATATAGCTAGAGGGGGGAAAGAAGTTACAAAACACAGTTGATTTTCTTGTTATGCATAATCTACATTAAAATTGAGTCTTTGATTTATTACTAAGTGAAAAAAGCACCATACTTTATGTTAGAGCAGGTAAATGGAGTTGCTTTCTTCCTCTGCAGTCCTAAATTCAAGCCTGGTTTACAAGAGGTCATAAATTAAATTAGTTTGCTGATATCTTGAATCAACCTATAATGTACATTTGTTCACATTACAAAACTTCTGCACTGCTAGCATCCTGTTTAATCTGCAGCTGTTAAAAGACTAGTGTTGCTAACGAACTGATGTCCACTAACCTAAAATACATGGCATGAGGACAGGCTGTATACATTGTCTTCAGCCTGTATCTTTCAACAGTATTAACATTTGCAAAATATACCCATGTATATTTTTTAAAAGGAAAGATATTTACAGGCAACTCTTCATATCACTGTGTGGTTGGAAGTCACATCTGTAAATATGCTCTCCTGTATATGACATGAGATACTGTTTCATCTACTGTGTTTGCGTGAGCCTGCACTAGAATGTTGTTGGCCCGTTCCATATGCAGACAGATTATGTCTCTTGTTTACACTACACATGGATTGGTTGGAAATCATCCAAAATTGCTTAGAGGACATTTCAGTCAGTTTAATCAACTGCACCTGCCTGGGTTCACCCAGTACTTTGGCACAGAGGAGCTTACTGTATACGGCAGTGATCTGGTGCTGAGAAGTAAAGCCAATGGAAAATTACAAGCCACCAAATAACTACAAATTAGACAGCTTGGAGCTGTGGACAAGTCGGGAACTGATACCAATGTTCTATATTTAAAGACCTAAAGAAATATTAAGAGTCAGAAAAAGACACGCACGGATGGATAATAGGGGCAAGCAGAAAGTAAAGAGACAGGAGAAGGGAAGGGAGAGGAGAGAATGCACTTAGATCATACTTTAAAACCAAGCACTTTACAAACATAAATGAATTAAGCCTCAACATCCTTGTGAGGTACATAAACATTATTATAACCATTTTTAAATGGGTAAGATGAAGCACAGGGAAGTAAAGTGATTTGCCCAAGATTGCTCAGGAATTAGTGGCAGAGATGAGAGTAGAAGGTAGGAATCCTGACTCCACATCATTTGCCAATCACTACACCAGCTGGAAGAGAGAAAGTAGGAGAAAAAGAGTGCTTACCCAGCACTGTAAACCTACTCAGTCTAAATCCCGGGTCATCTCTAAATTACATATGCAACAGGAAACCTACTTTCTTAGCTCTTGATCCTGCACCATTCAAATCAATGGGAATCTTTCCATTGACCTGATGAGGAGCAGGATCAAGTCCTTACAGAATCCATGCTTAACTTGGGCCAGCACTATATATATATTGTTTACAACATCACAATTCACCAAGTGGTAAGCAATTATGATGCTCCTAGCATCAGGCCATAGCATCACTACATGAGCCAGGCAGGAGGAGGCAAGATTTTAAATAAAGCTAATTAATATTTTTAAAATTATGTACCTTTTCAGAATATCTTTTCCAGTCACTACTTATCATCAGGATGTGTAGTCAAATAAAAGCCCTCTCAATCTCGCCTCCTCCTGCCTGGCTCATTTAGTGATGTTATGGACTGATGCTTGGAGCATCATAATTGCTTGCCACTTGGTGAATTGTGATGTTGTAAACAATGGATTGCAGAATCATTGATCATCAGAGAGGAGAAGGAAGAGGCTGGGAATATAAAGGAGAAATTCTGTTTACCACATGCATTTTGTTAATTAAAATATTACTTTACTTCTCCCAGTGTAGAATCTGGGTATTTCTACCCCAAACTCTTTGCTCCCATGAATGCTAGTATCTATGTGAAAGAAAAACTTAAACAATTACAGAAACATACCTTTATCTGGGGTAAAATGTGGTAACTTTAACCAAGCACAGCCACTCTCCATAGAAGTTTGGGATAGGAAGTGAAGAATAACATTAAATTTATTTGAAACTTCAGGGGAACTTAGGGAAGCAATAGGTAATTGTTCATACTGGAATTTGGTGAAGACATAAGGCTAAACAGACCTCTGGAATCCTTCACGACGACATGAAGTCAGGACCTTATTTTTACACCATATTCAAAAGATGGCACCATCACCACAACAGTGTTCCCTAACTTCATGCTAGTACTGGTTTAATAGTTAGAAGAATGCTACCCATTGAATCACCAGTATCTCTTCCTACAAAACCTGGGTTTTCCTTCAAAATCTTCCACCTTACATTCTGATTCCCAAACCCGCGTAGGTTTGTGAGAGCTGATGCAATCACAGCCAAAGGTGATAGGGATCTGCCCTTTTTTTTTTTTTAATTTGCATGAAAGAACGTGGGAGTCTATCTGTAAAGCTAATCTCTTCTTGCAGTTCCATGCAATTAATACATAAACCTAAAACTTCCATTTCTGCCATCATTACCATTTACTGTTTTAACTATTGGAACAAGCAGAAAGCGTAGATTAGCTATGACAGACGGGAGATTTTAAATACACAGAGGTGGCTTAGCAACCAGAAGCTTTGAGAAAGAATACAGAATGAACAATCCAAAGGTAATAAAGATTCATGTAAATTATTTTCAATTTTGATGTCTAACTCATCTTCCACAGAATGTGATACCTTTGCTGTACTGCAGCTGTCTAACTGCCCTAGCATGCAATTCTACCTCCTAGGTAGCAAAGTGCAAAGCCTGATTTTGAGTGGGGGTTATCGTCCTGCAATTCCACTTGGCTACGATAGGATAGATGGTTGCTCAATACCTCCTATGATCAGGCCCCACATTTACATTGCTACAAAAGTTGAGGAGCAAAAGGGAAAGAAGCAACAGTTCTGTAGATTGACCAAATACATTTGGAGTGTGCTTACTAATTTTGTTAATCTATGCTTTTAATAAAGATGTATTTGATGTAGCCTTTAAGTTTCTACAAGCAAACCAGTAAGCTATAAGCTCCAGTATATACCACTGTCTTTCCTTTGCAATTAATTCCCTAAAAAGGTCATAAAACATTACGGATGAGATAGATAAAGATTTCTTAAAAGTTTTCTCATGCCCTTCTCTTAACTTTTTAAAGTTGGGTTCTACTCTGAAAAGCAGATCTGTTAAAATACCATTATTTGGTTCTTTTTTATTGTCTCTCAATGGCACCTGATCAAATTTCCTCAACTTAGAAGTCAGGCTGCCAGCCTGGAAAATTTACCCTGGGATCTGAGAGTCAAGATGAATTATTTCTTTGTCATGCACCATCACCAGTAGTAAAGATTCTATACATACAAGCTGTCTTCAGTTAAACCTGTGCAACTCCATTTTCTTCATATAATGCCCTCAGTGGTACCTCTGCTATCCTATTGCTTTAACTGGGTTTGCACAGATGGAATGGATTGGAACTTAATAAACAATGCTGTTGATGATGCACAAGAAAGAATAGAATCTATTTCCATCTCCCAGAGCTGTGTTGGCTCTACAGGACTTGTAGAAATAAAAGCCAGAGAAAACACGTTGTCACCAAAGTCAGCAGCTATGAGTGAGCTGCTCTGTTGAGTAAAGAGTTGTTTTACATAGACACATTTCAAAGTAAAATCACATTTATGCTTCTTGTCTTCATCTTCAAGGTGTTACATAATCTCTCTTTTGCCAACATCTCTATTCTCATTTCTGTCCACTCCCCCTCTCGCTCACTACACTCTTAAAACAAATTCTGTTATGTGCAACTGTCACACCATTCTCCAAATTGTGCACCATCAGCAGAGTGTAAACTGAATCTTTAGCACTGCAGCATTAGCTGGCAGAAGGCCAAAGACAGTTGGCTCCCAGCATCCCATTCCCTGTACTGGGATACGTGCTGGATCTGGAAGGGCATCGGGGCAGCCTGGATCAGTTCACTCTCTTTCTTCCCTCCCTGGTAGGTGTCTAGAGTTCCTTCTCCATGTGGTGCCCCTCCAGTGGAGGATGGGCAACTGCAACCATGTGATGGGTTTGGAGAGAGCTTATTGAGGGGTAGCCTGGCTGAATTCTTACTGCCCCACTACTGGAGAAGCTGTCGGCTCATGGGTGTTACCTTACCAAGAAGTGTGTGCTGCTGTGATGGTGGTCACGGTAACACCGTGAGCCCAGATTAGCATGTCCACGTTCAGCTATTATTTTGGCATGCTGCTAAAATTATCATGAGGAAAGTAAGCAACGGAAGGGAAATAGTAATTTTTAAAAGTTTATATCTTGGCCAAACCTGAATGGAATTTCACCAGATTAAGAAAAGGTTCTTTTCTGGCCCCAGGGCTTTCTCCTTGCCAAATATCAAATGCCTGCTGCAAACAATGGCACTATTACTGCTTCTCAAAGAAAGGTTACAAGCAGATTTTATAACTGAAATCGTTAGGCACCTAAATATAGATGTTGTGGTCATAGTTCAGGGCAATGGCACCTGTATTCCCCCTCTGTGGTCCAGCAAGGGCACCCACCCTTGGCTCCCAGCTCCTCAGCAGTCACCTCTCTTGGGTGGAAACCTGCTTCTCTCTCCACCCTGACCAGGGTTTTTCAAAGCTGCCTGGAGGGCAGAGAGTGGATAGAGGGTGGCCTAACCCCAGCTTCTCTGGGGGAAGAAGAGTACTGATCACCCACCCCACTGTGGTGGCCTTTTGCTCCACACACACACACTGAGTTAAGGTGTGTGGCTTGACCCGGCTTATTGTCTTTTACATTTTCTCAGACTATCAGGCAGTCAGAGACTGTGGGGTGGGAAGAAGTCCCCACTCCTTCCTGGCTGTAGTTACCTTAGTCATCTCCCAAGCAGCAGTTGAACCCTTTACTAGGGCATTTCCCACCATGGGGTGGGTGTCATAGATTTGGCAGTGCACCGCAGCTGCCTCAATGTCTCCAGCCAAAAGTAGGGACACTGTCCTTGCCATGCTCTGTACTGCCTTTGGTTCTCTGGGAAGGGTAGGCAGAGAACTTACATCCCTGGCCTGTGCTTCAGGATACAAGAGAATTTCCCTTTAAGTCAGTAGCTCTTGGCACATCCCTGGAGAAGGAGGCAGTCTCATCCATTCTCTCCTCATGTATTTGTCTGCATACTCTGGGAAGGTAACTTGATTCCTTTTGGATACTAGCAGGGGGATCCACCCCAGCCTTCTACCCCCTCCTCCCTGTCAGCTACCCCATCTGCATTTTGGCTGACACAGTCCCTTGCCGATCTGGAGCTGAGGGGGATTGATTCACCCATTCTGCTTTTAAAGCCATAATAGCAAAAAATATGGAATATCTGACAATACACGTACAGCCAGCACCTCTGACCCTTCCTTGGTCTGTATAGAAAGTGCTGCTGTAGGTAAAGTGAAGGTTTTTACACAAGGAATTATAACCCAGGTTTCACATACAGAGCATTTGATGGGTATTTCGACATGGGGCTTAACCATAGTCTTCGCAGTGCCAGTATCCCTCCATCCAATAAACATTTCCCCACTGACCACCATCTTCCACTCCCACTGACCATCTGAGGGATCTGTACCCAGGAGGGTGTAGTCTGGCATGTGGGCAGTGGTTTGGGGTGTGAATGTGTCAGCAGGAACATTATATGCCATGGTTGCTCTGGCTGGGTGGCTCCCTCCCTCTGGAGATTTAATCACACAGGTAACTCTTTGAGGTCGGGGGAAACTGGCCTTTCCAGCACTGCACTGAGCCTCAAGGCCTGGACAGGGCAATCCCGGGCAAAGTAACCCCACCGGTCACATACGGAACACCGCTTCCCCCACGCCCCGAGCTTCTTGGAGGTGTTTTCCCTCCCTCCAGTCATGGGTTTCTGCTTGGGCCCGATCCCTGTCCTCTGATTCCATTTCATCCCTATTTAGTTTTCTATCAAACCCTAGCTGACTATGTACATATCAGTCTGCCAATTACCCCGTTATCATTAAATCCCTAGGATCTTTTTCTGCTAACCCTGATTTTAGGTCAGGGTGGCAGTTTATAAAATTGTTCTAAACCCATTAATTCCTAGGCCTCATCAACCATGGTAACCCCCAACCAGTTCCCCATTTTCTTACATAACCCCTAAGTTGAAGTGAAACCTTAGTATAGGTCATGCCCCCATTTTTCTGAACTCCCTGAACCCTTCTCCTATGCCCTTCAAGGGTCAGCTTAGACTTTTGCAACATAGCTTGTTTACACAGCTCATGCTCTTTAAAGTCTTCTCTGTCCATAAGGATGTGAACGTTGAAAGCATTTGTCCCTAACAGTAGTGAATCCTATAAAACTCATTCATTAAAGTATGAGCGCATTATATGCACCCGGTAGGGTGACCAGATGTCCCGATTTTACAGGGACAGTCCCGATTTTGGGGTCTTTTTCTTATATAGGCTCCTATTACCCCACACCCCCTGTCCCGACTTTTCACATTTGCTGTCTAGTCACCCTAGCACCCGGCAATTTGAAGAGTTTTATTAGAAATCAGATAGATTAGATATCTGCATCCAACCTGTTAGCCATCACACTGCTAGCGGGAGATGATTGGCTCTGTCAGCATAAAGCAGCCTAATGCTACACAGTAATTAGAGTGGGGGGCAAGCACCTTTTCCATTCCTTGTTACACTGGGAGATGGCTGCCTTCTCTAGGAAAGCTGTGTTTGGAAGGTAAAACAACAACAACAAAATCATCTTAATCCATTTAGCCTTAGTCTTAATAACATAAGGAGAGATTTTGCTTGGGGAGAATTTTCTTTCTACATTATCTTTTACAGAGCACCCTTGAGAAGTCATTTTTTAAAAATTAAACTATCTGCTGTTTTATTGCAGAGTTTTAATTCCTTCTTTCTTTTTTTGATTTCTCTTTAAGAAATGGATTGTTGGTGTTTGTCCAGTGGCGGTGGCGGTGGTTTTTTTGAGGAGTTTTTTTTATTTTATTTTATTTGTAATTGTATCAACAAATGAAAAGGGAACAGTCCTGTATTGGGGCCTGGGAGATGGTCTGATCAATAGTTCTCAGCTGGGATGCAGAATTGGGCCTCATGTTTCTAGCCCAATATTGAATTTTAGTTTTGCTTGTTTATTTGTTTTCCTTAAAGCCTTGGCTCCTGGAGTAATGTGATTATGACAATCTCAGGCTTCACTTACAAAAAAAAGAAAAAGAAAAAGTAAGTTTCTAGCCATCAGGATTGCAAAGAAAAAATTGAAAAATTGATCCCTAAAGGCTCAGACACTGGAAGATAAATTAAAAGATCCCCAAATTTCTTAATTTTCCAAGATCTCATAATTTTTAAGCCAACCTCCTGATTGTTTGGTCCTGACTCATAATTTTTGAATGCTTGAAGTTTGCAATGCTGCTATCTTGTGCGGTCATTGTGAATATTGAGCATTGTGGCATGTACACTTCAGTAAGAACACATAAATTATACTTCTAAATATATATCTTTAATTTTAAATTCTCCTTTGTATAGGCACTTAGTGTCAATGCTATCTTTGGCCATATCTGCCAAATTAATTAAAATATTTTATTATTGTGCAGTATTTTAGGTTGAGGGACTAGTTGAAGTAGCAAAAAAGGATTCCTGGAAAGTTCATTCGAGAAAAAAATTGTTTGTTTTGGAGGTCACAGTAGGAAAAAGTGAATGGCTTGGGACTTGCAGGTGGAAGCATGTTGAAAATTTCTGGATGAGATGACCTAATAGGCATCTCAACTGTAACCTCTTTGATTCTATGTCTTGTGCTTCCTAGCTCTTCTCTATTCTGTCAAGGTCACCCTTCCTCCTTGCAAAGGGCTGTGCATTGGCATTTTCCCCCCTGTTAAAATGTGTTTCTTCTAGAAATTGCCTGAAACAATCTCTTCCTTTGGATTTCAAAGTTCCATTTGTAGAGGGGTTTTTTTGCGGGAGGGAGGTCATTTGGGAGGGGAGAAAGAGTGGAGGGAAAGAAGCTATCTATTGCAGTACATCAATACAAATTTGCCTCCCAATACAGTATTTTTAAAAAGTTTTCCGTTACAAACGCAGCATGTGTGCTGATGCTGGATTAAGCTAATGAGCTTAAGATCTTATTTATACATGACATCTGTCAAGACAGAAACAAGGTACATGAGTCCTCTTAATCCACTAGCTCTAACCCAACACAGCTTTCACATGATTTGTTTCCAGTAGAAGAACGCCTTAAAGGAAACAAAATACAACGGGACAATGTGTAGCTCTTTTAAGACAGGATCCTGGGAAGTAGGAAAAGTTCATTGTAATTAACAAGGCTATCTACAAAAGTAGGAGAATTCTTGATGAAACCTTGGGAGAAAAATGAAATGTTCCAATACAGGATGAAACAGTAAGTTTTATTGTCTTCTATTCTTTACCTGATCATCTGGATATTTTTAACAGAAAATAAAGCCAGGCAGAGAGACAGGATGGGCTGTACACCTTCCCACAGTGAGATTGCTAACCATGTTGCAAAAATTGGAACTAATCCTTTGAATAAACCCAAAGGTATCCTGCCTGTCGATCCTGGAGAGGAAGCATTTTCAATTCCATTGCTGGTCAAAGGCTCCTCTTGTTATGATATTGACAAGTTCCCTCAGAGAGGGTCTCTGGGGAAAGATCACCAGCTGGAAAGGGAGGAGAAAACATCAGAGCTGATCAAAAATGTTAACTTCCATTTGTCATCTGAGGATCTCTCTCTTTCCGAGATTCATGAGGAAGAGAAGAAAATTGAGAGGACAGCCACAGAGGCTGAAATAGCCATGTCTGAACTGATTGAGTCTCAAAAACATATAGCAGAAGACATACAGATCAAAAAGCAAAGCTCCTGCGAATCAGAGGCAACAACTTTCACTTGGGACAACAAGAATGAAAGCAATACAAAGCAAACCCCAAAGAAAGGGAAGAAGCAAAAAAGCCATAAACCAGCAAAACAGGGTCGTCTTTGCAAACCCAAAGAAAAATCCACTCCACCTATATGCAAGACTGAGAAAAAGGTGGATTTCCCAGATCAGCTTGTTAAGGCTCATCAAAATGCTTATGCCTACCTAAATCCCAACCTCTCCAAATATGAAGCTATCCTATGTATGGCCAATCAGGCAACACAAACTCAGCTGCTTTTACAGCAGATGGTGAGCTTTCTAGTGTTCCGCTTTGATGAAATCAACCAGCTCTTGGAAGAAATTGCCAATGATGGGGAAGAGCTCCTCAAAGAGGTGGGAGGAAATCTGGCTTGGCCAGCTGGAAAAGGGGATCCAAAAGAGCGGCCAGATCTGTTGCAGCAGTTATTGCAGTATACAGTCAACAAAATGCAGCTGCTCAATGGAACAGTGGCTTCCCTTACCTCCAGTGCCCTGCAGGAGACAGGGAGCTACTTACAGTCTGCAGCCAGCAACTTGGAAGAAAAACTTAAAGCAAAACAAGGCTTTGATGAACGCCTGCTAAGGGCAATAAAATTGCTCGAAGCCTCTGCAGTGGTCTCCTCTCAGGCCCATGCTGATGATAGGACTCTGTATTCAGAAGACAGTGGTCTTGGTGCAGACAATGAATCTATCAAAGAGTTCAATTCCCTAGATAAACTTGGAAGGCAAACAAGCTGCGATTCTTGTGCACATGATCATCCATCTCAGAAACACAACAGAATACCAGGAGAACATCTGTGTAATGGCACATTGTCTGTTACAACTAGATCCCATGACTGTGCACTTGAAAGGCATTTTAAAGATATATTTTACCCATCTGTACACAGCAAAGGAACAACTTCTTCCCTTGGGGCAACACCAGAAAATGCTTCCACCAGGCTCCAATGTTCA
This sequence comes from Emys orbicularis, assembly GCF_028017835.1. Lineage (NCBI taxonomy): Eukaryota > Metazoa > Chordata > Testudines > Emydidae > Emys > Emys orbicularis. Next base: position 157,779,637 of record NC_088685.1, on the reverse strand, counting down.
AACGTGACCAAAAGTCCCTCTTTTAATTCCCTCCAGTCTGATGCCGCCCAGGAAGGTAAAGATTTCAAAGACTGCGAATCAATAGATTCTCCTTCTGCAAATGAAGAGGAAGAGAGTACCCCAGAGGAGGATGACAATGATAATACAAGTCTATCAGAAATGGGGAAGAATGCCCTGCCCAGAAGGCCAATGTCTTCACCTGCAGTAACAGATAAAACAAGGAGGCCATCCATCAAAAGGAAAGAAAATCCAGAGAATGAGGAGATGATACTGAAGATGAAAGATGCGATCAGTGAAAAAATCAAGTTTGTCCCAGCTAAATGTGGACGAAAGGAGTGGACAGAAGATGAAGGTGGAAAAGCAGCCCTAACAGCAAGACCCAGTACAGCAAGTGGGAGCCAGAAAACCTTAGTTAAACAAAGAAGGTCCAGGTCAGAGGAATCCCTCAGGAGCCGTGCAGAAGACCCAACCCTTTTAGAACTTCAAAGGACCCAAAAAGATCTCAACAAAAGATTAGAGACATTTTATATGCTTAACGGGAACAAAGAAACAGATGGCAAGCAGGAGATCCTGAAGCCAAGAGCAGCAGCTTACTTGCAGGACACTGAACAGGTTACACCCAGATCTTCTACCAACAAACTGAAGGCCTCCCTCTCTAAAAACTTCAGCATATTGCCTAATCAGGATACGGTCCCTTTACCTAAATCCGAGCAACACACTGTCAGTCATCCAGATGAGAGAAGGGGAAGGAAGCCTATAAAAGCCACTGCATCCACACAGGATTCATCATACAGGAAAGAAAATGAGCCACCTGGGATAGAGAAATTCAATAGCCGTGGCTGCGCCCCTCGGAAATCTGTCAAGAAACTTATTGAAACTTTTAGTCCTTCCGAAGGCCTTGTGAAACCTATACATTTAAGAACTTTAGGACCAATAAAATGCATTAGAAAGTTTGGACTTCCAGTGATTCCTCCCACCATGCCCCTTCAGAGAGCCCTGGCACCTTTAATTCACAAGCATCGTGTTTCACCAATAGGAGACATAAACCTTCCAAACACAAATGCATCCCACTGCAACTTTCCAACTGCCTTTCCACCTGTTGCAGAATTAAGCAGAAGTGACACAAATGAGGAAACTAATGAAGACTTGGAGAACCTGCCACCACCACCTCCTGAAATGCTAATGGACAGTTCTTTTGACTTATCTGAGTCTGAAGAAAGTACAATAATGGAAGGAAACTCTTCAGACATTGCCAAAAAGCCTGCCAAAACAGAGCTTCATGCTACAAAGAGAATGCACATTTCTCCAAAGATAAAAGCCTCTCTACATTCCATTGACTTTTTACCAAGTAAAAATATCAACAGCCCCAACATGATTGCCAGTAAAGTACTAAGAAACACTGGGTCGGACTCCAAATTTAGAAAATATTCATTGGAGCTGAATTCTACCAACATGTTCATCCACAGCCAAGAGGGTAAATTAGCATCCCAAAGGGACAATGAAATGAAAGAGGCTGCAGATTTGTATAAGCAATCGCATAAAATAATACCTCTTCAAGTTCCCAGTGGAGTTTCAAAACAGAACAGAAACTGCTCAGAAAGTAAAGAACCTGGCACAAATTTAGCATCAGTGCAAAACCAAAAGCAAATTTATCCTGATTCACTCGGGAGAAATGAGAAAAGTCCAGCTTTTGTCAGAAGAATCTCCCCAACAAGAACACCCCCTTCTTCTCCACCCACCGAGAAACGACTCTCAAGTCCATCTGCATATCCCAGACACATCCTGCAGACTTTTAACCACTTTCCTCCTACTCGCAGGCAACCTAGTCCCCCAGCTAACCCCAGAGTATCAAGCCCTCCAATGCAAAAGAAGCTGCCTTCTTCACCAAACCAACGAAAACTGCCTAGCCCTCCAGTGGGGCGCAAACAAAGCCCACCAGCTCAGCGGAAGTTGTCAAGCCCACCAGCTCAGCGCAGAGAGGCAAGTCCACCTCCATTTTGCACCACCCCTTCTCCACCAGCGTCTCCATCACGGTCACACAAAGTACTACAAAATAGTTTGGATTCTGGTGATGAGCAACAGCTTTCTCCACCAAAGATTGTCAGTAATGCACGTTCAATATTTTGCCCAGCAACTCCTTCTTTATTTGAAGCCAAGCCTCCATCACCACCTAGCTACTGCACTACAGAGGTTGCAGGCCAGCCTGAAGTTTCAGCTTTTGCCCAGAAGAACAGCTTGCTGCTCAGGCAGTGTGGGGATCAGCAGAGGAGGATGGCTCTGAGTGCTGCCAACCCTCAGCCTTTCATAAAGAGAAGTTTCTCTGACCGCAGACCAGGAGTTTACCTTCGACTTCCAGCTCCTGTCTCAGCTGGCAGTGAACCTCTACTTAACCAAGCAAGGTGAGACACATTCTACTTTAAGTCAAGCGCTTTGGGTTGTATTTTATGCTTTGTTGTTTTTTTCAGTTTTTGATGAGAGCTTAGTACAGTCAAAACTGTCCTATTTATGTGCAGAATAGCAGTGCAAACATCCACCATCCCCACCAATATTGCTTTAACCAAGACCTAAATAGACCATCTGTCAGGGTGGAGAAGATAGGTCACTCTGCATAGGTCATTCAAGCCTGTTTGTTCTGTCTGCTGAGACTGGCAAGCAGGGTAATAATGAATGCCATTTGGAAGTGTACTGCAGCAGATCACCAGATTCAATTCACAAAAGATATGAAATAACCCTCAGATGGTACCAGCTTTAGATTACTAATGCCTTAGGTTGGATTTGAATTGGCAACCTATTATCAGTCCCTGAGCTAGCCAGTTCCCCAGTTGAATTCTGTGTTTAAATATTTCAAAGCAGTTAATTTGCACAGGTAATTTGCAGGCGGGGACCTCTTAAATTGTAAAGCTCTATTTATAAAATAGTTACTTGAGGCCTTGAGCTAATTATGTAGATCTAATTTTTCAAAACTGGTCATTGATTATGGGTGACTCAGTTGATGGGTGCACAATTTGAGCCTGGTTTTCAAAGGCACAAGGCACCTGTGGCTGCCAAGGATTTGGATCTCTGATTGCTCAGCTCTTCTGAAAAAAACCAGGCCCTAAAGGTCACATGATGGGCATGCAACAATTTGGCCTTTAACCTCCCTACTCTTTAATTTACTCAACCACAAAGTGGGTATACCGCTATCTGAAATCACAAGAGGGGCTAGGATACTCAATATATTTTTGGCAAAATATTTTGCAATCATTAAATGGCATGTAAGTGCAAAATGTTGTTCTAATTTTTCCCATCTTAGTACTTTAAGCTAATTAAGCTTTAAGATACACAAAAGAATTAAGAGCCTCTCATGCAAGTAGTGTTTTACTCATGCAAGCAGTCCTGCTGAAGTCAGTTGGACTACTCACTTGAATAAATATTTGCAATTATGCTCCACATTATGTGTGTGTGTGTACACAACTATGTCATCAGCACAGGAATGAGCTCAGCAACTAAATCTAAATAGATCCCAGAAAAACAGAGTCAGCCCCCAACTTCTCTCCTGTACTGTGAATGATAGTATATCCCAGGTTATCATTACCAAAATAAAACAATGACAAAGCCTTCCGCAAATGCTAATTGTTTTGCATCCTGCACTCTGTTTTATTATACATTCTACTCTGTGACTTCTAAGCAAATTTTAGATACTTTTTTTTTTTTATGTGCAGTGTGAAATCAGCATTGTCTATACGAATGTCTGTTGGCTAAAATGAATGTTTTCAAAAAGGCTTTATGTCAAACCTCATGAGAAGAAAGTGCTGGCAGTTTTATAGATGAATTTTAAAAACAGCCTGTTATAAATTGTTAGTTAATTTCTGCTTCAGCAATGCATATTATCTATGTGTTGCAGTTTGTTGCAACACAAATGGTAATATAAAAAGACACTGCACTAAACCATAAAAAAATCATCCTTTTCATGAAATATTTTATATTTTGTGACTCTTTGGGATATCTATCAATTTCTTTAGTCATTTTGGGAGAATGAAATATTTATTGACCTAAATTCAGCTCTCCGTTTATACCGATGTATATCCAGAGTAATTCCACTGAGTTACTACAGATATATACCAGGGTGAGAGTGGCCCATTATTTACAGCTTGGACTGATTTAAGATGCAATGTTTTTTATAGGTTTAAAATAAATAAAATAAATTGCCCAGCCCCAGCTTTATAGACACTGCTTTGAATGTCATAATATACATATCAGAGCCATAATAGCATGCATGGTGACAGACAGATGCCAGATGTTTTAGGAATCTGCCCACTGAATATTACCTAAACGGTTGAAATACCCAGTATCACTACCTATAGAACCAGCACTTCATGCTCTAGGTCTAGGATACTGAAATATAATGGGTTCCACTGATCAGAGCCTCGGCATGCTGAGGCACAGATACTGACTCATAGCCCTAACGTTTTCGTTAACAGTACAGTACGTGCTGATTCATCACTCTCCTCGGAGCTCACTAGCCATACAAGGCTGCCTCAGCTTCTCATTTCATTCCCTGAACAGAAGAAAAAAATCAGAATACTTCCCCTTCAAATGTCAGTACTAGGCATCTGCCTGCACCATACCCTGGATCCCAACACCCTCAAATTCTGGGGAAGTTCAGATCCAGATGTGAACTTCATATTGCAGGCCCAGCTGAGGGCAAATCTCTTTTAACTCTCTCCTTTCCATTCCCTCCACCTTCCATTTCCTCTCCTCACCAAGCCTAACATGGGCCCTTCCACACCCCTGGCCACCCTCTCTCTGATGAGAACCAGCAGTGGCCTTCTCCCACCAGGCTGACTCGTTCTCGCTGCCAGCCTACTTCTCTGCATGGACCTATTCTGGGATCTGTCAGTTCCTCTCCACACCTGGATGGCCTCCTGATGTGCACAGCTACCTCCTGTGATGGCTGCCAGTCAGTGAGAAGGGACAGGAAGTGGCAGCAGAGGGAGGCAGGACACATCGGGAGTGCAGACCAGAACAGGGGTTACTTTCCAGGGGGAAGTGGAGCTACCTGGAGCTCACTGTAAGCAAGAGTCCTGACCCAGCCTGCCTCTCAGCAAGTAGAAACTGTCTTCTTCAGTACAGCACCCCCTACCAGCTCATTATTAACCACAAGAAACTGACCACACTGAATTTAGGAAACTGATCAAACCTCAGGTGTTTTACAAGGGCCTAAGGGTTAATCATTCAACCATTAGACATTTCAGTGGATATATAATATTCTCACATTCCAAAGCCTTAAGGCAGCTACATATTGCCAGTTTCTATAGTGAAACAACATGCCACAAAAATGTTCCTCCTTTCCCTCCTCCAGAACAATGTATTTTTTTTCTTCCCAGAATTACATTGTCCTGATGCCCAGACAGACAGTAAAGTGCTGGACCCGCAACAGGTTTAACGTGTGAAATCTTGAGACCCTAGAGAGACAGAAATGGGGGAACTTGACACTGTCGGAAAGGAGAGAGCCTCAGTTTTCCAGTAAGAGCATGTCTCTTGTCCTGGAGAGCCCGTAGGACATTAAAATCACAATGTTATTATGTTGGGAAAAGATATTTTAGATTATTAGAGGTTGCTATCACTAATTAGTTGGGGAACTAGGGAGGAGAGGGGGAGGTGGATCCACAAGATTTCTCTCTTATGAAGTAGTCCACACACAAGCGTTGGAGAATCAATGATTTAGCCCATTTCTGAGACCTCTATGCATCTTTGGGGATTTTTCCTTCCATTTCCCCGCACTCTGGTAATTGTCCTTTTGCTGGGAAACAGACTGCTATAGTTAGGCTGCCAGGCTTGGCCCTAGGCAGAAGCAAATACAAACAACCATGTGGGATCCTGTGGTGACCCAGCAATTCATCTCAGCAGCCCACTTTCCCTGTTCAGCAGCAGGACCAGAGGGAGAGTTAACTTTCATCACATTCTGCCAGTAGTATAGATGAGGGTTAATACAGATAAATGGAGTTTACCCACTTTTCATTTGGGGAATGTGGAGTTTAGCTTAGATTAGTTTACCCACTTCTTTTTTTACCTCTACACCATTGCATTCTGAGCATCAATAGCTTTGGGCCCTGTAAATTGTAGGTCAGTCTTATATGAAACTCTGCTAGTTTTCCTGCACTCCCAGTGTTGCACTAGAAAACTGTGAATGTCCTCTCTCCAAGCGTATAAACTTCCCATTTAAAGCTCTGCAGGGTATCCAGATAAAAGATCTTAAACATGTCGCTAGCCCCGATTAGAACTGCAGCTAGAGCTCTGCACAGCTACTGTTACTTTATAAGTTCCAAGAGCTGTGGGTTTAGGTTTCAGTATCCTAGCCACGACAACTAGATGCTGTTTGGATAGGTAGATATACAGAGCTACTTTGCTCTTTTCTGAGCCTGGCCTTTGGGTAACAATCAACGCTGGTGGGCACGTTTTCAAGGCATACCCCACATGACACTTTGCTCAGGCATATCCTGTTAATCCTTAACAGGATTTGTCTGTGTGTGTGTATAGTAAAAAATAGTATATCAGTTGTACTGTTGCTCTCAGATTAAAGCCCTCCCCCACAGCTGAGATGGAAGGAAGCTTAAAATAAAAGCTATTTGGATTTCATTCAATTCAGAGAAAAGAAGAGGAACTGATTCAGTGACACAGGACCAAAAGCAAAACTTTGAATATGAATCCTCCCAGATTTTGGGGAAGTCTGGATCTGGATGAGAACTTCATGCATAATCCTCTATTTATATACTTGGCTAAATCTATTCATCCAGTACCATTCTAGCACTAGTTCCACCACAACAGAGAGGCAGGACAATCCAGTGGTTAGAGCATTAGCCTAGGATACAGGAGTCCTAGGTTTAAGTCCCTGCTTCACCACAGACCTCCCATGTGACCTTGTACAAGTCACTTAGCCTCCCTGTACCTCAGTTCCCCCTGTGTAAAATCAGGATAGTAATTCCAGCTGTATAGAGGTTAAACACCATTAAAGATTATGAGGCAATCAGTTACTACAATAATGGGGAGAGGGTCTTATAAGTACCTAGGATAAGATAGATAGAAACTTCCCTTTTGTGGGATCTGGATCCCAGCTTTGTAGCTCAGGCCTTTCTCTTACTGTAAGTGAATCTATTTGCCCATCTGTACATTCAAACACATCACAGTGGCTTTCAGGCGATCAAATATTATAATGTTTGGCTCCAAACAGAGTTTCAGGGAGAGGAGACTACAATGCACTTGGCATCAGGAAACAGGGACCAGAAAGAAAACCTGTACTGTACTAAACAGCTGAATTGGAGGAAGGCTTTGCAGAATGCCTGGCTGCATTTCGTTTTAACGGGTTAACATGCTCTCCTTAGCATTTTAAAAAAGGACATGATTCATTATCCTCTTTTCTTAATCTTCTTTTCTATCTGCAGCATGGAGGAGAGCCCTAGAAAGGAGGGTGACTCCTGGAACAGCACATGCTTCTCTGAGTTCAAGGGATCCAGCAGGTCTGCTTCTCACCCTGAACTCTACATCGTGGGCCAGGGGCTCCACAGGGAGTGACGATTCAATCTGCTTGGAAGATGGACGGTATGGCTCAAGGCAGAGGACCTTTGTGTGATTAAATATCTTAGTCCCAGACTCCAAAGTATGGCTTCAGACCATATCAAAGAGGAATAAGTACAATATAATTGCACCTGCAAACCCAAATTGGCTATGACTTCCTAATTAAATATCAGCAGGGTGCTTGGCAACTGCTTCTCTCTTTCATGGTGTTTTACAATTTTACTAAAAGACTTAAATTTAGTACCAGAAACAATAAAATATTGGAAAGACACAGGTCAGATCAGTACTATTTTATAAAGACATGGTCTTGCTGCCAAATCTTTTGTTGCACTATTTAACTAAAATGGTCACAAAGGTGCAGAAATTAACATTAGGTGATATGACATTTATTCAGAGGTGTTCAAAGCTTCTGTTTTAAATCAAACCCACAATCCTGCATTTTCCTGCTAAGGATGAAGTCCTGTCCCCATTGGAATCAATGGCAAAACTCCCACTGACTAAGTGAAGTCAGGACTTTACCCTATGTGTTTCATGGGCAGGCAGGGAATAAAATCAAGTCCAGTTAATAAAAAATAAAATTGTTTTTTAAAAAACAGAATAAGATACATTCCTCCTGCAGAGAGGTTTTGATCTTATGACATATGTTTAACCATTGTGTAATCTCATCACTTCTAGTTCCCAGAACAACAACCTTAATCCTTCTTAGAGAAACATTGTAATACCTAATCAGCCATTTTATAAATACTAAAGCACCTACACGACTGCACATTTTACAGTATATATGGGAGAATCCTATTCTCCCACAGGAAGGTCTGTTCTCCTTTTGATCCATGAATTAAGACAGGATTTATCCCACTTCCACTAAAGATTCTGGAAGGATCCCTGTTGACTTAAATGGCAGTTGGATTGGGCCCTAACTGTCGAGCAGCTAGAGGATATTGGTAGGCAGCTCCAACGTCTAAGTGAAATAGCAACTCCTTTGGATCCAAGGCTCCACGGCTTTCGTCCAAAATCCTTCACAATATGTATATTTTTTAAAACAATTGGGTATTTTCAGACTATTGGACCTCTAGGTTTTGACACAAAAGCTTGTTAGCTCTTTGTAACACATTCCTAATCTAAGCTATTGATCATTAGTTAATACTAGGTTGTAAGAGCAACCACTGAGATATAGGTTCAGTATTTTTTCAGCTTTGATCAAAGGATTAGGGTCCCCTTTATACTAGTATGCAGCTTTTTAACTAATACTGGACCTCTTTCCAAATGTTATTTGGACAATGTAAAATCCGGGGGGACGGGACGGAACCCTGTAAAATCCTACTCTTTATTTATAGATTTTTCTCTGGTTCTCAACACTATGGTATCTGAGCATTTCACATACACAAATGATTTTTATCCTCACACACCAGTTTTACAGAGGAGGAACTGAGGCACAGAGAGATGAAATGACTTGTAGAAGATCTCATAGGAAGTCTGTGGCAAAGCTGAGAATGGGACCTTGACCTCTTGAGTCCCAATCCAGTGCCTTAACCACAAGCCAGCCTTCCTCCGTCTTCTTTTTAATACACTGAAACAGTGCCATTCTCCACCAATGACAAGGTGAAAGACCTCAATAATAGCATTTACAGGTCTGTTGCCTCTTACGCGCATTTAATATGCGCGATTTCAGCTTTACGCGGTCGGCAAAAACAAAAAAAACAAAAAAAAGAGAAAAATAACAATTTTAATACTGTACTTGTAGTGCGGGCGATTCCGCCCGCCATTCAACTCAATGTAATTTTGACTATACGCGGTTTTCGCTTTACGCACTAACCGCGGAACGGAACCCCCGCGTAAGATGAGACTCGCCTGTATTCCTTTCCGTTATTACTAAGTAATTTCATTTCCTCTCTCACTTAAGGCCTTATGTTAAAATTTCCTGTCATCGATATTATACAAGTGGCAGGTTTATCAAAAAGTGTTTACTTATGTTTTCCAAGTACCATGTCCTGCCCTAGCCCAAGATTAATAGCACATCAAGGAGGCGAAAAGTTGATGGTAGATATATCCTCTGCAAAAAGATTTCTGCTGGCAGAGAATGTCCAGGAATCCAGTGATCTGGAGGAGCACTTTGCTAGTCCACTCACCAGGAGCAATGCATGTCCTGGTAGACGCAGCATAGTGTATGTGCTAACTGGCTAGAAAGCCCAATAAGGCCTCTTGTCTTGAAAACCACGTACCCTTGAGGATGTGATGCATGTGCTGACATGTTAACTCAAGGGCTTTCCTAGCACTGTCTTGGACATTAGGAAGGAAACTCCCTGGCAAATGAAAACACACACCGCTTATGCAGAATTTTGGAGCTGGCCTGAATATGTTGTAATGAACTGACTAGTGTGTATTATACTATTACCCTCTATTGGATAGAATCTGAATTGCTCAACTGTGTGTCATAGAACCTATACTACTTATAGCGAAGAGATTCTCTTTTAGCTTATGTAGAAGGGGTACTGAGCATTTGGACAACAAGAGTCTATGTTCTAGTCAAGGGGTAAGAGGGAAGGTCCTCTCATGGATCAGTAACTAATTAAAAGACAGGAAACAAAGGGTAGGAATAAACAGTCAGTTTTCACAATAGAGGGAGGTAAATAGCGGAGTCCCCAAGGATCTGTATTGGGGCCACTGCTGTTCAACATGTTCATAAATTATCTGGAAAAGAGGGTGAACAATGAGGTGGCAAAGTTGCAGATGATACAAAATTACTCAAGATAGTTAAGTCCAAAGCAAAGAGTCACAAAAGGATCTCACTAAACTGGGTGACTGGGCAACAAAATGGCAGATGAAATTCAATGTTGATAAATGCAAAGTATTGGAAAACATAATCCCAACTATACATACAAAATGATGGGGTCTAAATTAGCTCAAGAAGATGTTGGAGTCATTGTGGGTAGTTCTCTGAAAACATTTACAGCTGCAGTCAAAAAAGCTAACAATGTTAGGAACCGTTTGGAAAGGGATAGGTAATAAGACAGAAAATATCGTAATGCCAATATATAAATCCATGGTACGCCCACACCTTGAATACTGCATACAGGTCTGGTCACCTCATCTCAAATAAAGATGTATTAGAATTGGAAAAAGTACGGGCAGCAAATATGATTAGGAGTATGGAACAGCTTCCATATGAGGAGAGGTTAAAAAGACTGGGACTGTACATCTTAGAAAAGACATGACAAATGGGGATATGATAGAGGTCTATAAAATCATGAATGGTGTGGAGAAAGCGAATAAGGAAATGTTATTTACCTCTTCACATAACATGAGAACCAGGGGTCACCCAATGAAATTAATAGGCAGCAGGTTTAAAACAAACATAAGGAAGTACTTCATACAACACAGTCAACCTGTGGAACTCATTGGCAGGTAGGGTGACCAGGTAGCAAGTGTAAAAAATCAGGACAAGGGGTGGGGTGGGGGGGGGGGTAATAGGTGCCTATATAAGAAAAAGCCCCCCAAATCGGGATTGTCCCTATAAAATCGGGACATCTGGTCACCCTATTGGCTGGGGATGTTGTGAAGGCCAAAATATAACTGGGTCAAAAAAGAATTAGATAAAGTCATGGAAAATAGGTCCATCAATGGCTCTTCAGCCAAGATGGTCAGGGAAACAATCCTGAGCTCTGGGTGTCCCTAAGCCGCTCTGCCAGAAGTTGGGACTGGACAACTCGGTAATTGCCCTCTTCTGTTCACTCCCTCTGAAGTATCTGGCACCCCACAGTCGGAAGTCAGGATACTGGGCTAGACGGACCATTGGTCTGACCCAGTATGGCCATTCTTATGTTCTTAGTCTTGTTGCTGCATGAGGTTCTGAGTGGCCATGATGTGCAGTATAGTGACAATACTGACAGCCGACGTGGCCATAGTTTTGTTACAATATATTTTTGGCCAATGCTTGTAATTGCACATAAATCCAACATTCCTGGCACCGAACTGTTTTATAACTTTTGTAAGATTTTTTTACTGCTGTAAAGTAACCCAGAGTTTATATGTATTATATAGGTATGAATATACTCTCTCTCTCTCTTTCTCTGTATATATGTGTATACTAAGAGTGTAAATATTTATTCAAAATGATTTTTGCTGATTTCTTGCACAGAGTGTTAAGCGTGTACTCTGTGCTATAAAAATAAAGGAAATGTTTTCAAGTGCAGTGAGTTAATTTTGGTTTCTTTTTAACTGGAAAAGGCCCTTATACCAATTATTTTACATTGAACCTTCATTAACAAAAAATATGTTCCCCTAGGCTAAAAGATCCCAAGTGGAGAGGATTGGCATAGCTAATAACTGTCCTGGCCTTTGCTCTCTAATTTAAGCTTAGTTTGGTACCAGCTGACAACATTGTATTAATTTCAATTGAGATTCTATGTAAAGTTACTGCAAACACAACCACCTTGTGAAGGCAGCAGCCAAAGGGTTAACACCAGAAAGTGTTCAGCAAAGCAGATCCTCATTGCAGAAGAAGCCAGCATAGCTCTAGACACACGCCATGCCCTGCTGTACACTTTGTGAAGCTAAATGCAAGGTAAAATTGCACCTGTGCTTCTAATCATATTTCACTTGTCTTGCAAGAAGATTCAAACAGTATCAGCTTTCCAGCCAGGAGCTGCTGTTTGCATAGCCATGAAGTAAGTGCCCTGTGCAGCATTTCATCTGCTGACCTTTACCAGACTGAGAACTGGTCCAGCGCCAACTACCAGTGACACTGCTTAAATTTTAAACAGTGTGAAATGACAAGGCCCTTGGCATCTACAGACAACAACCTGAAAACACCTTAGACAGGTCTGATTGCTTCCTTTGGCTTCAAAAACTATCCCAGCTCTTAGAAACAGACTTGTGAATATTGCTCAAGTTAGTGATACCCTATGAAATAAAATAGTGATAACAACAGTACTTGTATTTCTAGAGCTTGTATTTCATAATCATTAATTAAGTCATCCCTGCAAGCCAGTTATTCTGAGAAGCAGTTGTTATCCCCCATGTTATAGACAGGAAGAAACTAAGGCACAGAGCAATTAAGCCTCAGATCCACAAAGGTACTTAGGTGCCTAAATCCCAGATTTAAGCACCTAAATCAGAGCAGGGGGACTGGACCCAGCGTCTCCCACGTGTGTCTGGGAGAGGGGGGTGCCCTAACCAGTGGACTACAGATTCTGTCTCTTTCTCTCACCCTCCTCCACTTCCCCAATGACTGTTCTAATGTTGATAATACCTAAATAGTCATTAGGTAAGAAAGAGAGACTTACTCTGTAGCCCAGTGCTTAGGGCATCTACCTGGGAGATGGGAGAACCAGGATCCAGCTCCCCTGCTCCAGTCACTCTCATTATTTGTCCATGGTGGATCAGCTTCAACAGAAGACACTGAGGGAGCCCCTCACCATCAGAATATCCCAAAGTTCAGTGGTTAGAGCAGTGGGAGATCCCTGTTCAAAACCTTTTCTCCCCCCTGTGGCAGAGAGGAGGGAATTGAACTCTGGTTACCCACATGCCAGGTGAGTGCCCTAACCACTGGGCTAAAAGTGATAAGGTGGGCACCCAGCAGCCTTCTCCTCCTCCACTATTTTGTGTGGAGCGAGGCAGACGTCTACCTAATTCCTGCAAAAAACACCTTGGGTGCCTAAGCCACCTGACTCCAGGCAGCTGGTTCCTGTTCATGAAATGCCAAGCAGAGATAGGCACCTATCTTCAAGAGAGAGGCAGGGCTCAGCCCACACTCCTCTCACCAGCACCTCCCATTGGCCAGCATAGGTGGCTCCTTGTCTAGCGTTCTGGGTTTTGTGGATCGCAGTCTAAAGTGCCTGTCTCTCCCCATTCATTGTATGGGAGCCTACGTGCCTAACTTGGCTTTGTGGATCACAGTGTGTTCTTGTGATTTTCTAGGTGCCTAAAAGCAAGGCGCTGTGCCGCTCAGCATTGCAATGCCTCAGTCTCTTCTGGCTGCCACCCCAAGTGATTTGCTCAAACCGTCCTGTGTCATCAGTTAGGGAATCGCCAGTACTTCCTGAAAAACAATCTGTTTAGAGATGATTCAACCATTTGTCTTTCCACATCAGACAAACGTAATTCCATCCAGGGTTACCATGTCTGCATGTGCCCCACTTCCTGACAAGCCCTTAAAAACTAAGGGCTAAATTCACCATTCTACTTAGACATTACAATACTGAGTGTTGCAACACCTAACCCCTAGGCATCCTGCTACCTAGTGGAATCTCAGCCCTGAGTTAGGCATGGGGAGACGCAGGCGTCTAAAAAAGGGATTCACAGAAGCCAGCATCCTGTCCGGGGAGCTGTCTAAGCCAGCCAAAAGAGAAATTCAGAGGAAAAGCCCCAGATTCATAAAGGTTCTTAGGCTTCTAACTTCCATGGATCTGAACATCTGACTGATGGGCTAGAGCAGTGGTTCCCAAACTTGTTCCGCCGCTTGTTTAGGGAAAGCCCCTGGCGGGCCGGGCCGGTTTGTTTACCTGCCGTGTCCGCAGGTTCGGCCAATCGCGGCTCCCAGTGGCCGCAGTTCGCTGCTCCAGGCCAATGGGAGCTGCTGGAAGTGGCGCTGGCCGAGGGACGTACTGGCCGCCGCTTCCAGCAGCTCCCATTGGCCTGGAGCAGCGAACCGCGGCCACTGGGAGCTGCGATCGGCCGAACCTGCAGACACGGCAGGTAAACAAACCGGCCCGGCCCGCCAGGGGCTTTCCCTAAACAAGCGGCGGAACAAGTTTGGGAACCACTGGGCTAGAGGGAGGCACCTATCTCTGGTTGGGATTCTCAGCCACGAACCCTCTCCTGGAGTTAGGTGCCAAAGCCAGGTCAGCAGCCCCGTCTCACAGAAAAATTCACCCCATTAGAGCACTCACCTGAATCTGGGCCTCTCATGTCCCACGTAAGTGTCCTGACCACTGGATTATGGGTTATTCTGGGGTGGGTCTCAAACGCTCCTGTTAGTATAAATAATTAAGCCGTCCTCGGGGCAGAGACGTGAACCTGGGTCTCCCTCAGCCCAGGGGAGTGTTCTAAGCTGGGACAGGGACTAGGACACACACACCTGAGCCTGAAAACACCTAATCGGCTCACCCTGGCCATCATTTGTGTAGGGCCCGAACCTGTAGGCATGCGTTGAAAATGCCGACCCCACAGGCAAGATAGGTGGGGGAACGCCGACTTGAGAATCCTGTTTTGGGACTGCCAGGGCTTCGGCTTCAGTGAGGGCCCTGAGCAGCTTTCCAGCTGTGGGCGGCTTCTGTGCTTAGGCGACTTTGCGGACGCCGACTGGTGGACACTTAGTCTCCTCTGAGATTAGGCGGAAGCTGAGCAGTGGTTTTGAGAACATCAGTGTTGCCTAAATATTGGACTTAGGCACTTAAAGACGCAGTTAGGTCCCTAAGTACCATTGTGGACCTAGCCAAAAGAGCCTGTGTGTCCTCTCCATAGACATGGACGTTGTCATAGGACTTTTAGTACGAGTAGGGGGCTTGTCCCACTGTCCTCCTCAGCTACAGTCTATAATCAGCCAAACCAAAACTCTGGATTGGAGCATCGAGCATTTTGAAATCAGGATCCAAACTACGCATTGTAGGCCCACCGCCATTTATGATGAATACTTATAAGAATAATGTCACAAACAGAGGTTGTGACTTCCACTGGGGAATAGGTGGCAGGCATAGGGGCAAAGACGATGGACCTTGCAACTTTTCCATAAATAAATAGAATAAATCCAGTCTCCAGAGCTCATCCTACACTTGCCTACTCTCTGTCCCTCCATACAGTCTCACCACAGTTAGTGCAAGAGCTTTCTCTCAACTTCCGCCACCTGGAACAACACCTTTCAGCCTCTTAATTTTTCCTCTCCCTTTGCTAACATTTAATTCTGTGACTGCATTATTTAACACTGTCAAGGCTTTGGGGAGACAGTGGTATGAAAGATGCAATACAGAATATATATATTTTTATTTTACTGCTTTGTCAATACGGGGCCTGTATGCTAAAATATAGGCAACACTGCCTGCAGACAAGGTGCTTTCTAAAAGTTTTCTATGAGGCCTTAATTGCTCTTTAATCAGTTGTATAATTAACAGCTTTGGACACCATAGATGTCATCAGTTCTATCATTTTTTATTCTTAATTATTACTATTGGACCTGAAGCCCCAGTTGAAGCCAAGGGCAGCTAATAATGACGATGGCCTTCCCCAAAGCAGTCATTACAAAACTATGAACCAAACTTTCCTGGCTTTCCCCCATCAGTGCAAAAGATCCTACAGATAACAGGGCTGAGATTTACTGTATAGCCTGCAACTAAAAATTTGTACCAGCTGCACAGCTTTTAAATCTGAGTCAAAGAAGTTAATCTAACTGGACAGTTTCCATCTTGCAGCCTCACTTCCTCCCTCTTTCATCTGAAGATATATACACACACACACATATACACACACACATACTAAACCTCACAAAAACGATGGGGTGCAAGTATTATCCCCATTTTACAGAGGGGATACACAAAGGCATAGAAAAGTTATGTGAGTCAGTGCATAAGCTGCAACTAAAACTGATGAGTCCTAACACCCAGTTCTCTACTCTGATCATTAGACCACTCTTCAAGGACAACAATCCACATGGCAAATAAATTGCCACCTGTTACAGAGGATCTAGTAGAGGCAAACTAAAATAATCCAGAAATGAATATGGCAAATAAAAAATGGGATAATACAGTCTTCTTGTTGAAAAACTTCAGTATTTATCCTGGAAATTGTCTTCTCTTATGAGATCTGGTAAGTGATCTGCTCCTGTAACAGTTTCCCCTACATTAGTGGAATCACATCTGTAAGGATGTCTTCTGAAGTACAATGACTCATACATAACTTTTGTGCCCCACAAATAAAAATACAAGATATTTTTGGCACGTCTGAACAGCTGTGCTCCCATGTAAATACCCATTAAAAGCATGGGTTTGTGTCTCCAGGGAACAATGCAATGCACATGGTACTGAAATGGTCTCCCAGGATCACCTGATATTTTAAGTAAATTCCAGTATTAAGGATGGTGGTTATAATGTTAAAGACTTCTTGGTTTAGGTCCTAACCTAGAGTCCTAATCGAAATAGGTTTGCTGAACCCATCCTCATTGCTTGGTCTCCTACCCAGCAGCAGTCTCACTTCACAGAAACCATTCTGCAAAAGGGAGTAATCTGCAGGTTACCACCTCAGCAGAGGGTCTCTGAACAAGGAGCCCACAGCACCTCTCACTCCTGGGGAAGGATGGAAAGTCTGTGCTGTCAATTATTGGCAAGAGAGTGGAAAAAGCTCAGATTGCATCTGCCTGAACTATACTGTTGACAAATAGCAGATTTTCAGTTTCCAACCCTGCCACATTGTGTCGACCTTCACAAGGTCAAAATAGTTGGACTGGGTTTTGACATACAAGAAGATTGGAAGTCTCAGGCAGGGTGGAAGCCAGGAAGCGCATCTAGGCAGTTGCTGTAATTCCCAATCCCCTTGACTGAGTAGTTGTGCCCTCACACCCTGTATCCCTCCCAGTACACAGTGAAACCTGTCTTAAGGGACCTCTCCAAGGGGCCAGCAAAAATCAGTTCCCTGATCTTTAACTAAATGTTAGATAACAATATGCTGGAGACACTCAGGATCCTTTTGTGGTCTCCATTTAGATCCCTTTCTGCACTGGAGAGCTGCTCCTTATGCAGGCTGCACTGTTCTTTGGCCTACCTGGGGTGATGGTGACATCCCTACAGCATGGGGCTACAGCTCTGTGGCTTACTATTTAAGAGGACTTAAAACAAGTGCTGCCAAGAGATAACAGTCCTGAAGACTAGAGACTGGCCACCAGAACCATTCCTTCCAAGCCCTCTTTTTCTCCCCATTCCTCATAAAATGGGACCCAGGTCCAAACCATCCTGGCATTCAGTTTTGCATCTCTAAAGCCAGACCCGTGTTGCTATTTCCACAAACACTGCTGTTGACGCTATCATCGGTGTAGGGGGTTAATGCACCATGAATGCCCTTCACATCCCCCTGTGAAAACTAAAAGCCATATCCCCAGCTAGAGTAAAAAAGCCTTGAAGTCAACGGACTTATGCTCATTTATACCAGCTGAGAATCTAGCCCTTAAATGCTCATTTTTGTTTTTCTCTGATGCATTAAATAAAGGCCTGAAGGGGCTTTTTCCTGCTTAGGTTTTTTTTTTTTTTTTAAGGGCAGGTCTTGTCTACCCCTGTTTTTCCTGAAAGACTCGGAGGGCTGTTGTGAAGATAAATTCACAGCATGGTGATGTTGACCATGTCAGTACCGGTCTGGATTGGGATGGCCGATTCCATTCACCTATGAATGATCCCTGCTTGGGCTGTGTGCAGCTGTCAGGATTAGGCCCATAACTGTTGGGAGATACAATAGGATCAATCGAGCGATTCAAAAAACCTAATTTATAAACATCACACACACATTTCTGCCTGTAACACCAGAGACTGGCTGCCATGATTTTAGCATTGAGATGTTATTGTTCACACTGGGTTATGAACTGGTTTTTCCAAGCTATACGGATAACAATAGCTACCAATTAAACTGCTGGTTTAAATGGCCCAGCTCAAACTAATATGAAACCAAATAACAAAATTTTAAAATAAGGAACTAGACCAGAGGTCCCCAAACTGTCAGGCGCACCCCCCCGCGGGGGCATGGAGGAACGTTCGGGGGTGCACGGTGGGCCTGGGCCAGCCCCCACGGGGGAGCAAGGAGGGAGCACAACCCAGCTCTGCTCTGGCCCCACTCACAGCTGCAGCCCCAGCTCCCGGCCCCACACCTGGCCCCATCCCCTGCCTCGACATGGCTCCGCATCCGGCCATGCACCTGGCTGCTGGCCCCCACCGCGGCCCGGCTGTGGCTCCACTCCCGCCCCCGTCTCCATTCTTGGCCCTGGGCCCCAGCTCTGTTCCCAGCCCAGGGCCAAGGCTGGGGATGGGAGCAGAGCTGCACCCAGCCGTGGGCCCAGCTGCTGCCTTCTACTACGGCCCAGCTGTGGCTCTGCTCCCACCCCTGCCCGCAGCTGCAGCCCCAGCCTCGGCCCTCTTACCCCTTCCATGTCCCTATTCCCACCACCCTGGGACCTGCAGCCCCACTCCCAGGTGCGAGGGGTGGGGGATGTGGATAGAAGAAAGGTGGGCATGACCCTGAAAAGTTTGGGGACCGCTGAACTAGACCCAACTATTACAAACTTTATAATCATTCTGTGCCAAGTATAAACGAGATGATTTAATCCATGGAGGAATCTGTTACAATAGGAAGCATTAGCTCACCTCAACATATTATCACTTAGCTCTGAGCTGAACAGTCACTCAGGCAGGGGTTATATAGACTTCAGCTACCCATCCCAACTACATTTAGCTCTTTAAATTGAGTAGTAGCTGCAACAAACAAATATCTTGACTGCTGTTCAAGATGGATAGATATGTGTATTGCACATTGTCAAGGCTGATTCCCCACTCTGGCACTTTGAGTGCAGAAGGTGGGGGCCCGCAAGGATTCAAAAACTTAATACTGGCCACTCCAGGCTTGTATTACGCTCCCAATGTTACAGCTTTTCTCTGACCTTGGCTTGGTAAACGCTGCCACCACCCAAATGCAAAACCCCTTTTGAACCCAGGAAGTTGCACTTGGGAATTCCTTCCTGTGGGATACCCTCAAGCACTTTCACTCCCCACCCCCAGGGAAGAGCTGAGAAGGAAAACAAAGGAAATTAGCTGTTGCCACCAACTAATTAAACAACATATGCACAAACCTCTTAGGACACCAAAAAGCCAATCCTGTTCTTAAAAAATGTAAAGTTTATTAAAAACAAAAAGAAAGAAAATACATCTGGAACTTAGGCTTTTGCTAGATTTTAAAAGAGCAATTCCAAAAATTAAGCACCCAAAGTAGCTTTCTTGGGGGTTCAGCTTAAAGGTTACAAGCAAACAAAAGCATCTGGGGTTAGCACAGAGGAGTCCAATAGCCATAAGAAAAACAGAAATAAGCCTAATCGCGTCTTTCTAAACATTCCTGATCTACTTACAAATTTGGGGGTTCCAAATAGTAGTTCTAGGTATGATCTGATGATCTATGATCATACCTGGCTTAAAGCTTCTCATAGCATAACTGCTCCCAATTCCCCTCTTTCCCGGAGAACCACAACAGACAGACAAAGGGAAGTTTTTTCCCCCAATTTTAAAAAGTTCTAGCCCTCCCATTAGCTCTTTTGGTCAGGTGCCCATTCCTTTCCTTTTACCTGTGGGCTTTTTAACCGTTTACAGGTAAAGCAAGTAGAGAACAGCTATTAAGAGGAATTTTATAGCTAACTGGCTGGCTGGGTGTCCATAAAAGGGAGCTACTCCCCCCCTTTATTTATCACACATATAGATGATATACTCTTACCTCTGAGGTATGTTTAATGTTTATTATTGTGTATGTACACATCAGAGGTAGTCCCAAAGTACAAGATTCAAATAGGAGTTAGCTGTGATCCAGAACTGGGTAAATTCCAAGCACACCCAATGTTATGGTATTCAGATTTGAATATTTTGTTTGGGTGCCTCTCTAGTACACATATTTTAAATATCTATATTTATAGCTATACAACTTTACTCAGTGCGGATCTTTAATGTACACTTTTCCCAAGACACTTAAATAAATATTGCAGTCACAGTGTTAAATAATGAATAATAGCAGAGAGAGACATAAATTCATAGATTGGAAGGCCAGAAGGGACCAATGTGATCATCTAGTCTGACCTTCTGTATAACTCAGGCTATAGAATGTCTCTAAAATAATTCCTGGAGCATATAAATAAAGAAGCATAGGCAAAACAAGAGAGTGAGTTTAAGATGGAGAGTCAATGAGCCGAAGCGATAGTGGGTCAGATTAATTGACCTCACTGGAGTTACATCAGGGATGAATTTGGCAAATTATTTATTGATGAAAGACCAATTTAGTAATTTGCACTGAAACATCCTCAGCTAAAGCATCCTCAGAAGGGAACAAACTGCAACAAGTCAAGCGTAAAAGTATAATTAGGCAGGCCAAAAAAGAATTTGAAGAGAAACTAGCAAAAGACACAAAAACTCACTGCAATTTTTTATAAGTACATTGGAAGCAGGAAGCCTACCAAACAATCAGTGGGGACAATGGAAGATTGAGGTTTAAAGGAGCACTCAAGGAAGACAAGGCAGTTGCAGAGAAGCTAAATGAATTCTTTGCATAGATCTTCACTGCAGAGGATGTGAGGGAGATTTCTACACCTGAGCTGTTCTTTTTAGGTGACAAATCTGAGGAACTGTCCTAGATTTGGTGTATCAATAGAGGAGGTTTTGGAACAAACTGATAAATTAAACAGTAATAAGTCACCAGGACCAGATGGTATTCACCCATGAGTTCTGAAAGAACTCAGATATGGAATTGGAGCACTACTAACTGTGGTATGCAACCTATTGCTTAAATCAGTCTCTGTACCAGATGACTGGCAGATAGCAGATTTTTTTAAAAAAGCTCTAGAGGCAATCACAGGCCAGTAAGCCTAACCTAGTACCAGGCAAATTGGTTGAAACTAGACTAAAGAAAAGAATGATCAGACACATACATGAACATGATATGTGGGGAAAGAGTCAGCATGGCTTACGTAAAGGGAAATCATGCCTCACCAAACTATTAGAATTCTTTGAGGCTTTAAACAAATATGTGGACAAAGGTGATTCTAGTGAATATAGTATTCTTGGACTTTCAGTAAGCCTTTGACAACGTCCCTCACCAAAGGCTCATAAGCAAAGTAGATAGTTGTGGAATAACAGGGATGGTCCTCTCATGGATCAGTAACTGCTTAAAAGATAGGAAAGAAAGGGTAGGAATAAATGGTCAGTTTTCACAAGGGAGAGAGGTAAACATTGGGGACCCTCAAGGATCTGTTCTCTGACCAGTGCCGTTCAATATATTCATAAATGATCTGTTAAAAGCGGTAAACAGTCAGGTGGCAAAGTTTTCAGAAGATACAAAATTATTCGAGATAGTTCTGTCCACAGCTGACTGTGAAGAGTTATAAAGGGATCTCACAAAACTGCATGATTGGGCCACAAAATGGCAGATGAAATTAAGTGTTGATAAATGCAAAGTAATGCACATTGGAAAACGTAATCCCAACTATACATACAAAATAATGGGATCTAAATAAGCTGTTACCACTCAAGAAAGATCTTGGAGTCATTGTGGATAGTTCTCTGAAAACATCTGCTCAATGTGCAGCGGCAGTCAAAAAAAGCTAACAGAAAGTTAGGAACCACTAGGATAATAAAACAGAAACTATCATAATGCCACTATATAAATCCATGGTACGCTCACACCTTTAATACTGCGTGCAGGTCAAATACAGTGCCAAATACAAAGGTAAAATGACCTTTCTACTCCTACTTTAGATTCCCTCATTTATGCATTCCAGGATCGCATTATTTCTTTTGGCCACAGCATCACTCTGGGATCACACCTTAGGGATTCATTTTTATGAGGTGTCAATAGATTATTGTCAAAAGCCTGATTATTTTTTCCTTAGCAGAGAGACGTTTCCAGCTTGGCTCTAGCTCAGGTAAATTGTGAAAAGATGATAATAATGGAGCTGTCACTGCTGAGCTGCAATTACTCGAATGTCAGTGCTTTGAACACCAAGTGCCCCACAAACTGGCTGGCAGGCACTTCCTGAAGGGGATGGCAGGTAGTATCAAAAATAGATGGCCTGCAGATTTACAGCTATTTCAAATGCAGGCAAAACCTAGGAAAGTGTTTTTCTTTTCTTCACTAAAAAGTGAAAGGTGCTGACTGACTGGGGCAGGGGGACTGAAGTCCTCCATTTATCCACAGAAAAGGTATTACCACAGGCAATGCAGGCTCCTCCCATAACCCTCTTCCCCCTTTTGTGGCTCAAACCCCGTTCCTTGGGCACTACTTTTGAAGATGAGGTGAGAGAGCTCATGCTCCAAACCCATTCAGTTACTGGCTTCTCAGCTGAGGCTCCCAACACAGGGGCACAGTTCAACTATGTGGCAAATGTTTCCAAGATTCCAGTCAGCTCTAATTCTATCTGTCACCGTTTTCCTACCTCTGCTTAAATCAACTGACGTCAAAGGCTTTATTGCAGTATCAGAATTCAAAGTCAACTGGCAGGAATTTGGTAGAGACAACAGCACCTTCTTTTCCAGTCATTATATAACAAGGATGAAAATAGCTCACTCAATGCAGTCTCTCTCCCAAGTGAAGAGACAAGTTTCTAACAGCTGGTTTTCAGTCGGCTACAGTAAATTCTATATACATACCCCATTCCTCCGATACTGCATGTTCAGCCACTTGCAACCAGCCCCTTTCAGATGTACCCCAGAATCATTTGCTCCAGCTCTCGCAGCATTTCAGAGAGGCAGCACAGGGGGTTGTTTACAGGGTACTACTTCACCTTCAGCAGCAGAGTTGGAAGATAAGCACTTCCCAGGTCTTGCCTGTCTCTGCTCCTCTCCCTGCACTCTAGATGTCATTTGGATTGAATAAGACATGAAAATGTTCTGTCTGAGGTCGCCAGCCTCCATTCTGCTCATTTCCCACCTACCATTTCTCTCCTTTCAACGCTTTCAAAATTTTCCTCCTTTCCCCAGTATTCTCACAAGTCCCCAAACCGCATCCTCAATATTTGCCCCCCTCTCAAGTGCGTATCTCTGCCCCACCATCCTTCTCAGCCTGGACACATTCTCATTTCCCTCCCCCCATCAATTCTTCACTTTGCTCTCTATTTGCCTTCTCCTCAGGTCCCCAAAGGTCCCCTTGGCTCTGGCAGGTTCTACTGCTGAAATCTCACATGCACTGAGGATTCTGCAGTTGCATGTGCGAATCAGATAACCGGGCTCATAAGCAGTTAGATAGATTTGGGCACCACTACCTTAATTGCATAGCACAAGCTTCACTGTAACTGTGCACACAAACTGGACATGTGACTGCGTACCCTAAGCTGTCTGAAAATCAGGCCCTAAATAGCTGCTGTTTGGTGAGGAGAGAGTGGCAATTTCTGGGAGAAATGATGAGGTTTGCTGTGGATTAGCAATGTTCTACTATATTGTGCATCCCCCTTGATCCCAATCTTCAATTCATTCACCTTTGTCTTTCAAATCCTTATTACAGGGTAAAAATTCTCCCCAAAGCAAGAAAACAAACAAAATTAAGAGTCAAGACAACTCTCTCCCCACCCTGGCATCTGAACATTAGCCTGCCCCTCCCTGTGCTTGGTCCCAACCCAAAGGGCAGAGTACTAGAGTTTCCTCACCCTATTATTTTAGAGCCATTTTGCTCCCCCATTATGACAACAGCTCTTACCTTTGGCTAGCAATTTACATGCCATCCTGCTATCCGTGGGCACTGTCAATGCATCGCTCCATTGCTGAACTACCAGGGTGGTGAAAGGGGGGCATTCAGTCTGCATCTAGCCTCCAGCAGCCACAGTGGATTAGCATCTGTGATATACCTCAGCGAAATAGGCTGGGAGAGCCTCAAGGTTGGCCCTCAAGCCCAGGGAGTGTTCAGTAAACTGGTGTAATGACTCAGCAGAAAAAGCACTTGCAATCAGCAGGGTCATCTCCTCAAGGATTAGTGTTCTAACAAGAAAGGCAGGGTGGGTTAGTGAATTGGCCTCTGGCCACTGAATCAGGCAACCCCAGTTCTGTTACCAGTTTGGCCATTGACCTGATGTTTGATCTCTGGCAAGTCACTTCACTTCTTTGTACCTCCGACTCCCCCACCCTTGGTCTTGATTATTTAGATTCTGAGCCAGGGATGTCACATGTTCATGCTGTACCTAGCAAAATAGGCCTCTGATGTTAGTTGGGGCCTCTAGGTGCTACTGTAATAAAATTACACTAAGGATAAATTAACAAATGCAGAAAGGAAACAGGAAACACATCGTTTGGGTTTGTGCCAGTTCTAGTATCCTGGGTGGGGATCCCATTCCCAACCTTCCCAAAAGCATTTTGTCTCTTTTGTTTCCCAAGCAACCACTTCAGTTGTATTCCACATGTTCTCCTGTTCAAGAGGAGGGAGAAGAGGAGCTGCAGTTAGCCCAATGTTCACTAGGGAGCACCCCTGCTCCATCTTCCATTAGGCATGGAGCCCCCTTGTCAGCAGGGGCAAAACTGGATCCTTCTGTGTTCTGATTTCCCATCACATGGTAAAACTGTCTCAACTGTACAGCCGACACAAAAACCCAACCAGACAGAACCAATATACTGGCAGGAAACACTTTATTCCCATCAACCCTGTGAAACAATATACACATGAGCTACACTCCAGGCCAGTAGCAAGTTAAGAGGTGGTTACATAAGCTACCTTTTAATTTGACTCCATGAACCCTACAACTGAACAAATAAAACAGACTCGGGGGGGGGGGGCGAGGGTTCTTTTGCTATACACAAAAGCCTCTTTTCTCCTAAGTACAAAAACTTCCCACTGTATCCCCAGGGGCTGGAGAGAAGCTGAAGAAGAAGCTAAAACAAATAATATTTATTCAGCAGTGAAGGGCTCTAGAGGGAGGTGTGCCTAAAGGGAGGGGAACTGTGAGGAGAGAGGACTTTGAGATTGAGGGAGGGAGAAACCGGGGATCTCAGAAGATGCTACCCCTAAAAAAACCCCACAACTTTAAAATAAGCTCTGGGTAGTGAGCAAGCTCAAGTTGCTTGAAGGAGTAATGTAATGCAGGCTTTGCTTATTTAACTCAGGTCATTCTTTAACAGTATCACTCCCCACAGAAGCCTCAATTCAACATTTTGGCATTTGGTGTTTTCTGCAGTGCCTTGCTCCTTCTCTAAAGAACAATTCCACACCACACTAAGCCTATACCATTTTCACCTGGATTTTAGAAAAATCTTCCAAAATCCCAAGTTCCAAGGCGTTGTAGAACACCTTTGAAGATACTAAGTTCCTGGATGCTGTTAGAAGTTTTCTGAAGGTGGCAAGTTCCAGGGCACTCCGTAATGTTTCAGAACTAGGTTCCTGGCTCAGAGGGTGCACTAGAATGTTCCAGAAGATTCTGAGTTCCTGGTGCTCTAGAACATTACATTTACACTACATTACCTATGCAGTTCTAAGTTAATCTAAAACACTTCAGAAGGTTTGAATCATTTCACCCATTCTTTACTGTGATAAAAGACCTTGGTGATGGGGGATGGAGGGGAATTCACAGAAAGATAATACAGAATGCAACAACAAGTTAGACTACTGTATAGCTTCAGGTATGAAAAAATAAAGACGTAAATTTAAAATTCTCAGACTCATGGGCCTCTTTGGCTGGGTCCTTCTGTGCTGCTCTTTGGCCTTCTGACTTAATGGGCAAGGCCCCATTTTCAAGGTCCTTCTATTTTTCTGCTCTCATGGGCCCCATGTGCCTCACTCTGCCGGTGTTCAGGATCCTATATATCCCTTCTTTCTTTCCCTCTGCCTTTCAGGGTTGTGTGAATATGTGTAGGAGTGCTCAATTTTTCAGAAATGGATATATACCCGGGTCACTTTTTCTGCTTCCAGGGCCCCACCTCTCTCCTTTATCCCCTTTCCCACAAGCTCTTGTTGGTATGTCTACACTATGGCTAGGAGCAAGCCTCTCAGCCCGGGTAGGCAAACTCATGCTAGTGGCACTCTAACAAGTATGTTAAAAATAGCAGTGTTGACATTGTGGCTTGGATAGCAGCTTGGACTCTCAAGCCTATAGGGACAGGTAGGCTTCAGATCCCAAGCTCCAGCCCGAGCTGCAAGGTCCACGCTGCTATTTTTAGCATGCTAGCTTGAGCCCCACTAGTGCAAATCTCCCAGCTCCAATGTAGACGTACCCTTTGTGTCTTGGGGGCAGCATATTTCTCTCTTCCTCACTCACTTTATTTTCTTAGCCTGGAGTATTTGCCTCTCACTCTCTGCTTCTGGGCAGGGCCGGCTCCAGGCACCAGCTAAGGAAGCAGGTGCTTGGGGCGGCCAATACAAAGGGGCGGCACTCCGTCTGCTATTGGGGCGGCCTGTCCGCGTCTTCGGCGGGAATTCGGTGGCGGGTCCCTCAGTCCCTCTCTTCCTCTTTGAGCTACTGCCGAAGGGGAAGAGAGGGATTGAAGGACCCGCCACCGAACTGCCGCCGAAGAATGGAGCGGCGAGATTGAGCTGCCACCGAAATGCCACCGATCGGCTTTTTTTTTTTTTTTTCTCCCGCCGCTTGGGGCAGCAGAAAACCTGGAGCTGGCCCTGCTTCTAGGGCCCAATCATCCACCCCTCTCTCTCTCATTGTGTCTAAGGCCCATCTCTCCCTCCCTAAATGTGTCTGTGTATAAATACATTATTTTCTTTTTTACACAATTACAAATCACAACATTTATACATAATTATTGTTTTTAAAAGATCTATGTAAAACCTCTCAGGAACAAATGCTGAAGAAATAAAACCTTATAAAAATACGTGATTTGTTTAATTCTACTTCATAATATACTATATACATCTGGATCTATAAACTTATTCCTTTCTCCAAAAACATAGAATAAAATCATTGCCAGTATAATGTCCACCACTTCATTTGTCCACCACTTCATTTATCCACCCCATCAAGTGCCACACTGTAAACTGTCCTGGAGGCTACTGGGCCTCCTTCACTGGAGTTCCATGTCTAAAAGGTCCCGGAGGGATTTTATCACATGTTGTGGTTGGCTGGAAGCATGATCCTCTAGGCTGCGTCCCATCTCTTTGTACAGGCTTTTAGCAAGCTTGCAGACCACAGTCCTGACATTCCCGCTCCTACCAGGTAACACCCCATTTCCGATCATGTTGTTCAGGAAATACCAGAGAACAGGCAGGGTGTGACGTTCCACAGCCTGGGGTTTCCGAGGGTAGACAGAAGCTACAAGCGCTGCAGGACAGAAGATAAAGCATCTTAACAATCAAGATGGAAGCCCATCTTTATTTTTAGTTCCTCAAAACTGTTTCTGACTGCTGTCTGGAATCTGAATGCAAACCGTACAATTCTCTATAAGCAAACTGAAATATTATCCATTAAATAGAACTATTGACCTCAAATTACCTTAATTTCTCCAAATCAAAGGCCTCATGCTGAACACGACAGCCCTAAAGAAGTAATTAATATAATTCTTGTAAACTGTTGGACTGATGAACCTTTGATAACATATGATAGAAGTGTCAAATCTCTATTTCCAGTAATCAGCTGTCTAAAATAGCTGTACCAAATTTCAAGATTATAGCTCAAAAGGGCTCTTGTATGGTTGAACTCCAATAAGAGACACTGTTGACCTTTTGGTGAACTCTGATGAAAAAAACATAAGTCTAATTTGGGGTTTCCTTGTGCTCAGTGGCCCATAATGAATGTCTGTACTAAATTTCAAAATTCTAAGCCACGGGACTAAAATCCGATCAGAAAGATGGATGATTTATTGGAGCTTCTGATGGGAAAGTCTAATTTGAGATTTTTCTTGTACTTAGTGACTCATAATGAATGTTCCAAATTTCAAGATGTCTAGCTATCTAAGGTACTAATATAGCCACCATGATCAGTGTTTGGGTGCCTGACAATCTTTAATATATTTATCCTCACAACATGCCTGTGATGTAGGAAAGTGCTATTAGAACCATTTTAGAGAGAAGAAACTGAGGCACAGATAGAGCATAAGTGACTTGCCCCAGATCACACAGAAAGGCTGTAGTGGAACAGGGAATTAAACCCAGGTCTCCCAAATGGAAGGATAAAGGATCACTAGACAATTCTTCCTTTCACCCTTCATGAGATGAGATCTCAATTCACTTTCTGAATTGGACAGATGGCTACATTAAAAACAAACAAAAACATGACACTACCTGGCATCTTTGCTGGCAGTTTCCACAGAGAGGCCAAGAACTGATATGGCCTGGAGACTGAATTCTCAGTCTGATAGAGGTAAATTGAGGCACATTAGCTGGTGATAGTGTGAGGGAAGCATACGTTGCTATTCTGTGGTTAAAGCAATTTCATATTCCCAGCACTGTAAGTCTGGCACCTTTCACCAGCATTAAATTCACTTTTTTTAAAAATCAGCCTTAAATAATACTTAAGCAACCGTAATAAATCAGCAAAGGGTTACAGTCCCTCATTTAAAAAGGAGATAATTAGAGCACAGATGCTATTAAATGTAGTGGCCACCACAGAGTTTAGAAGAGAGAGCTGCCTGTTCCCAATAAATCCCAGAGGGAACATCTGCTCTTTCTAAACTAGCCCCAATTTATATTTAAATGCTTTATTTGCAAAAAGAGATATTAAATTGCTGTAGAATTCAATTCTGTGTGTACAGAGATTTACTTTATGCAAATTACCTTTAAAGGCCCTGTTAGGTTTGCCATGGATGCCCTTAAGAGAGTCGTAATGAACGAGCAAACCTTATTAAACCTTGGATTAAAAGAAGCTGGAATAATTAGCAGTAGATTTAGCCCTAATTAAAGCAAGGCTATAATTAGGCTGCTTTCAGCGTACATCAAGAAGATCGATTTTGCCATTTCTTGGCTGCCACTGGACATAAGCTGTGATTATAGGTCAAGAAACAGCAGCATTTTTAGCTTGTAGGATTTAGCTGATGTGGAAATAGACTATATTTATACACATTGAAATAATGGAAATGCAATGTCATGCTTCTGGGTAGAAGCAGATAGCCTGCAGGGTCAGGAAGGAAGTGCCTGCTCACAGGGAGGGACATCCTTGCAACAACCATTATTCACATGAACAGTCTGCACTCATGCTGGTAGTCCCAGCTTTTGTGGGATCCAGCCCAAAATGTTTGCCACAAGAGAACTCCTCCCCCAGAGCTCTTTGTCAGAGAGGCAAAACAGACCCCAAGAATAGAAAAATATCAGTGACCACAAAATGTTCCATAGCTGGGTGTGGGTGTCCGTAAGCTGTCAGGGATAGACATTTGTCTAAGGAAGCAGAACCTGTGGGCCTAGCCCTGATCTCACACTGCCACCCTTTTAAAAATGTTCAGGAGACAGCCGGAATACTTGTAGTTTCTCTTTCTTAGGAGAGAATTTTGAGACCTCCCATCGATGATTCATTACTAGACTCTGAAAGCCCAATTCTCCATTGCCTTGCATCTTGCACAGTAGTTTACACCTGTGCAAAGTGTATGTAATACATGACCAGATCAGAGCAGGAGCATTTTACAATCACTTTACACAGGTGTAATTGACTTCACAGGGTGCAGGGCACTGGAGGAACAGGCCTAGTGCCTCCTGCTGTTCCATGGGCTATAGCTTTGTAAATGCATAGGGGATTTCCTCACATCTGTCATTTCCCAAGAGTCTTTTTTGAATTTAATCCAAGTGAATCATGAAAAGTCCAGTTCAGCTGAGCTGTTTGTTACCTGATAGGTGTTCCGTGATGTCCTGCATGGCTCGACCACTGATGAAATGCACTCTGCTGGCAAATGCTTGTAGAAGCAACGCATTATCTGAAAGGGACAGAGACACATTCATGATCTTTGTTTCTGAGATTGTAAACAACAAAGAAAATATTTGCACCTTCTAAAATACAGCAAATTTCAGAGAATATGGGGTACATTTAATCTTCTCTTGACGTTAACGTGGGATGGTTTCAAATTCAGAACAAAAGTTCCTGATCCCACATCAGCATGTGTGAAATTCACCACTGTGCAGAGTGCTAGCACAAGTCCCACACCCAACTAAATCAGTCCCTCACAGTTTAAATGGGATGTAGGTGACACATAGGCCTTGTGTTTTATTTCTGCAGAGAAGTGATTTTTACACTCAGTGAACATCTGTACAAATTTAAAATCAGTTCCTCCTTTACTTACTTGCCAAGAACTCAGCACAAGATTTTGTGTTGTCCCTGCAAGAACAAATTATCTGATCACCACCTCATCTGCAACTTGTGCTTGTGATATCAAGAGCCATTGCAGAAAAAGAGAGAGAAACAGACCCAATAACTCAGATCTTGGCAGGGAGGTAAAAGAAGAACTGATTTCCCAATATTTTGTTGTCGAATGTACTTTTCATCCACAGCTTGTGATTGATTTAGGATCCTGGCTGTTGTTTTAAAACTACTGCACAAAGTGACCTACAATAGTTGGTTCTGTTGGTTCTGACAAGCTTGGCAGAGTTGTTTTTGGATGGTAGTATTTGGATGAGCTACCTCCATGGAACATCTAGATGCCATAAATAGTGAGGGTGATGGGTCTGTAGGTAACATGCTTCCTTCTGTATCAACACTGATCCAAAGCCCCAACACGGTTTTAAGGGACACAGTATTGTTATAGATGCCATTTTTTGTATGAGACATAAAACTGAGATCATTAATGATCACATTGTACTTTTTGCAAGCAGACAACAGGGGTATTTGGCACTGGTGCTCTGGCTAAATTCCAACACTGGTAATTACATTCTGTCCCTCAAAAATTCCAAATAGACGCTTCACTTCCAGCCCTAAACTGTTGTGTGGTATTAATATGTGCTGTTAAATAGTTGCTGTGTTCCCCTCAGACAGAGATGGTTACATGTCAGTTGCTGTTTTGAAACAATTGCTTTGAAATCCTGATATGAAAGGTGTTATAGCAGTGCAAAATATTAGTTATTAGTATTGATCTCAATAAAGCTTTTCCATTCACTGTTAAAACTATTGTTGGGACCCCTTCATTTTGTAAGGTGCTAAGTTTACAGGCAATGCTCTCTTCTCAATTAAAAATTTTGAAACACTGCAAGCTTGCAAGAGTCAACAACCAATTTATACAAGCTTTACCTCAGAACTGCCTGCAGCACAGGGCAGCTTTAAATGGAGGCTGGGAGTGAGAAAGCAACGCAGCAGGTGATGCTATTTTCAGTAACTCAGCTTTGACTCTATCCAATAAATACTAGATTGGTTTACTGGTTGCAAGACAGGCAGCTCAGTGTTAGCCACAGTATTAAATATGATGAGATGATTCCTTTGCATTCTCATGTCATTTTCAGTACAGCAGTGTCAGTCTCCTTAGAAGGAATCTCCCTTGGAGACCTGATGTTATATCATTAACACGATACTTATTAGTACTGTTTGTTATAATGAGTCCTCCTTCCCTGTGATTTATCCTGGCAGAAGGCTCGAGGCGCTATATATAGCATAGTAAAAATGACTTAAAATGCATTTACAAATATAAAGGCGTCCCTGTAAAAGCTTAACAAGTAAAACCAGCCAAGGGGTTTAAAAAAAATCATAGGTATATACTGGACTTGCCACACCAGATCAGACCAGTGGTCCATTTAGAATGAGGTTTTCAAAGTTCTTTGTGTATATATCTTCCTACTGTATTTTGCACAGCATGCATCCGATGAAGTGGGCTGTAGCTCACGAAAGCTTATGCTCAAATAAATTTGTTAGTCTCTAAGGTGCCACAAGTACTCCTGTTCTTTTTGCGAATACAGACTAACACGGCTGCAACTCTAAAACCTGAGAGAAGAGTTAGGCTCCCAATTCCCATTGACCTCCTATGGGAATTAGGCACCTGTCATTTGTGCCTTTGAAATTCTCCCCCCTAGTCCAGTGTACTGTAACAAACTGAAATAAGCCCAAATCAATCTTAGGCACTCAAACCAATTTAAGTGTCCACACTGAAGAATTGCCCCAGTTTGACTCCGTCGATTTAGAACCCGATTTAGTTAAATCGGGGCAATTTTGGTGCGGTTGCCCATCTGTAAAATGGAGATAATGATACTTCCTTTATCTCATCGTTTGTCTGCCTTGTCTATTTAAACTGTAAGCTTTTTGGGACAGGGACTGTCTCTAGCTATGTTTGCACAGCACCTAATACAACAGGGCCCTAAGTTCATTTGGAGCATATCTAAACACTATCGGAACTCATGTAATAAGGAAAAACAATCTCTGTTGGTTAGAGGTTATGTCCCGAAGCACAAGGATTTATAAAAAGGACAAAAAAATTAAATACAGGACAAAGTGGGGGTCAAATTAAAAAACCCAAACACACAAAAAAACCCTCTGGAATAGAAAGGTTTAAAGTGTTTTAAACGTGGGGAGAGGTGGATGCCAGGGAAGATCGAGTTCCATATTCTAGGCCCCATCACCATAAAGGCCTGATTAGCCCCCAACCTATCGTGCTGGGTCCTTTAAATGGTGATGGATTGTGTTCTGTTCACCGATAATGGACAGAAAAAGGTACAGGGCCATTTATGGCCTTCAGACAAAAACTGGGGACTCTCCAAGCTAGACGTCAAAATAAAAGTAGATAAATTGTGCTGGGGATTATTCAGAGCCAATTCAGTTTGTTTCCAGGTGGATTTTTGGTCTCAAGAGCAATAATTTTACGATAGGCTACTGAGCAATTTTGTAAGCACTTTGCATTGCTGCCGGGATCATCAAAGGTGGTAGATGGGAAAATCCTGCCTAAAATTCATATTTTGATGCCTGTGAACAACCAGAGTTTCCCAGCTGCATCCAGGGTCCAAAATATAGGAGTTAGCAGAGTGATTGGGGCATGCACACAACTTACCTCCTGTAGGCTAGGAAAGTAGTAAGGCCTTGCCACACATGGTTTTTTAACCGTGAAGGTGACAATATTTAAAGACAAGGGGCCTGATTCACTCTACGGGGATTGCCACTACAATCCCAATTAGGGCTGTCAATTAATCACAGTTAACTCATGCGATTAACTAAAAAAAAAAATCGTGATTAATCTCTGTTTTAATCGCCCTGTTAAACACTAGAATACCAATTGAAATTTATTAAATATTTTGGATGTTTTTCTACATTTTCATTTATATTGTATTCTGTGTAATTGAAATCAAAGTGTATATTTTTATTACAAATATTTGCACTGTAAAAATAATAAAAGAAACAGTATTTTTCAATTCAGCTCATACAAGTACTGTAGTGCAATCTCTTTGTCATGAAAGTGTAACCTACAAATGTAGATTTTTTTTTGGTTACATACAGCGGCGGCTCCAGGCACCAGCGCTCCAAGTGCGTGCGTGGGGCGGCAAGCCCTGGGGGGCGCCCTGCCGGTCCCTGTGAGGGCGGCAGTCAGGCAGCCTTCGGCGGCTTGCCTGTGGGAGGTCCGCTGGTCCCGCGGATTCGGCGGCAATTCGGCGGCGGATACGCCGAAGGCGCGGGACCGGCAGACCTCCCGCAGGCATGCCGCTGAAGGCAGTCTGCTTGCCGTGCTTGGGGCGGCAAAAAAGCTAGAGCCGCCCCTGGTTACATAACTGCACTCAAGAAACAAAACAATGTAAAACTTTAGTGCCTACAAGTCCATTCAGTCCTACTTCTTGTTCAGCCAACTTTGTTTACATTTACAGGCGATAATGCTGCTCACTTATTGTTTACAATGTCACCTGAAAGTGAGAACAGGCATTTGCATGGCACTTTTGTAGCGGGCATTGAAAGGTATTTAGGTGCCAGATATGCTAAACATTCGTATGCCCCTTCATGCTTTGGCCACCATTCCGTAGGACATGTTTCCATGCTGATGACACTCATTAAAAAATAATGTGTTAATTAAATTTGTAACTGAACTCCTTGGGAGAGAATTATATGTCCCCTGCTCTGTTTTACCTGCATCCTGCCATATATTTCATGTTATAGCAGTCTCGAATGATGACTCAGTACATGTTGTTCATTTTAAGAACACTTTCACTGCAGATTTCACAAAATGCAAAGAAGGTACCAATGTGAGATTTCTAAAGATAGCTACAGCACTCGACCCAAGGTTTAAGAATCTGAAGTGCCTTCCAAAATCTGAGAGAGATGAGGTGTGAAGCATGCTTTCAGAAGTCTTAAAAGAGCAACACTTTGATGCAGAAACTACAGATCCCGAAACACCAAAAAAGAAAATCAACCTTCTGCTGGTGGCATCTGATTCAGATGGTGAAAATGAACATGTGTCGGTCCGCACTGCTTTGGATTGTTATCAAGCAGAACCTGTCATCAGCATGGACGCATGTCCCCTGGAATGGTGGTTGAAGCATGAAGGGACATATGAATCTTTAGCACATCTGGCTTGTAAATATCTTGTGACGCTGGCTACAATAGTGCCATGCAAACACCTGTTCTCACTTTCAGGTGACATAGTAAACAAGAAGAGGGCAGCATTATCTTCTGCAAATGTAAACCAACGTTTTTGTCTGAGCGACTGGCTGAACAAGAAGTAGGACTGAGTGGACTTGCAGGCTCTAAAATTTTACATTGTTTTATTTTTGAATGCAGGTTTTTTGTACATAATTCTACATTTGTAAGTTCAACTTTCATGATAAAGAGACTGCACTACAGTACTTGTATTAGGTGAATTGAAAAATACTATTTCTTTTGTTTTTTTACAGTGCACATACTTGTAATCAAAAATAAATATAAAGTGAGCACTGTACACTTTGTATTCTGAGTTGTAGTTGAAATCAATGCATTTGAAAATGTAGAAAACATCCAAAAATATTTAAATAAGTGGTATTCTATTATTGTTTAACAGTGCGATTAATCGTGATTAATTTTTTTAATTGCTTGACAGCCCTAATCCCAATCAAAATCCTGGATCTTTGAATTTTGGGGTGTATAAGATCCAGTTCTGGATCTGAATTTTGCAAATGGCTCATATCTGTCTGATGGGCAGAACCGAAAGCCTGGATCTAAAATATTTAAAAAAACTTTGCAGCTTGAACTCATCTCTAGTTGAAACCTACACGAACATAGACAAATGTGTTTTGCACAGCTCCAGCACTGACACTTGCCAGTGCTTACAGGTTACGGTGTTTCATTTAAGACATAGCCTGGGGTGGGAGGGGGAGAGGAGAAGCTCCTAGAGACAATATACTTGAACCTGACAAGACCAACAGGGATCATGGCTGCTGGATACCGTAATACAAGGGTGAGGCATATGCTCACCTCCGTTCTGCTGGCTGGTGTGGAGAGCGGGTCTAGGTCCACCACCTACTGTGGAGAGGCCAGAACACAGTGGTACTGACCTCACACAATTCTCTCTGCTTTACACTCAGACACAATCTTGTCCTTATGGTCTAAACAATTTCCCTTCACAGAGGAACAGCGACAGGCAAGCAGTGAGCAAATTCTATTAGCTATATAAGAGCTCTGGCTCGCTGGTGCAAAGAGAGTTAATAATTCCATTCTAAGGCCTGCCTCTTGAACACTCTAAATATTTCAGGCATATTCACCCAGTGCAGTATTTCTATAGCTGACATAAATCTGTATGGCAAGGGAATTTACAACAGGCCTTGGTTATGTAGTTATTGGCAATAGTAATCTCGCCCTATACAGAACAACATTTGGAACAAGCCATCATTTAGGTCTGGATTTATACTTGTTTGTTCTAGTAAGGAACTTGGCAAATCATAAATTTCATTTAAAAAAAAGAAGAGCAAGGGTTGAAGATATTTATGAACTGAAGAGAGGAGAAGGAACCAGTCAAGGCCCATAATTTAGAGCTTCCTAGGAGGCGGTACAGCAGAAGCTCTGCTGGGTCAAGGTCCCCTTCAGATCTGCATCAAAGCAACTTGCCTGGGAAACCAAGATGGGCCAGAAACGACCTCAAAATCCATGCACTCCTTTGTCCCTATGCTCTAGGGATGTTCAGTACCAGGTTTTACTGCTTAGCCCCAGCTTTATAACAAACCAAACTAAGAGTCCAGATCCAATGAATTCTAACATGTTGGGGAAATTTGGCTGCAGATTCAAGCTTTGCCACTCTGACCCCTTTCTTCTTGGAAGCTGGTGACTAAATACCTTTGAGGATCCGGGGCTAAGGGCCTCATTTCTAGAGGAGCTGAGTGCCCATAACTCCAGTTGAAGTCAATGGAAGATATGGGTGCTCAGCACCTCGGATCATCATGTAGTGAGTGATTTGCAAACCTAGCATCATCGGAAGACTCCAGTATTTTGTGTGGAACTCATAGCTCACTCAAACTGCAGTCCACCATGGTGTGAAGATGAGTCCTGTACAAGGTATAAGACTGTGCCTCTGCAGAAGGGAAACAGTTTTATTTTAATGTGTAAAACTCTTAGTGACCCTCATTACAAGGGACATCCCTCATTTCAGACTCAAACTCGTCTCTCATCACACACACATCTGCTCTGATCTCATATTTTATTTATTTTCATGTACGAATTTGGTGCTGCTAACAATATGCCAGACTGACAAACCTGGAGACTGAAAGCCTCTGTTGACAGAACAGGCACAACAAAAACAGTGCTAGCACAAACTTCACCCCAACCCACCCCCATCCACTGGCAAGGTATCTCAACCCTAACCCAGATGGTTGAGTGGGTAATTCAGTCTCTATGGCCCATTCAGGCTATCTAGGATACTCTTATCATTGTATTAAAACCTCCTCCTTGAGAGGCGGTAGCCAAGTCAATGGAAGAATTCTTCTGTTGGCCTAGCGCTGCCTACATAGGGATTTAGGTCCGCTTAACTACAGGCAGGCCTACTCTACACTTGAAAAGATCCACCTCCACAACAGGCGGTAGCTATGTCAGCAGGAGACACTCTCCTGTCGACCTAGCACTGTCTACACCGGGGGTTAGGTCAGTATAACTGCGTCACTCGGGGGTGTGGATTTTTCACATCTCTGATCGACATAGCTGGGTCAATCTAATTTTCTAGTGTAGACCGGCCCTCAGTCTTAACCCTCCCTAATGAAATTACCAGCAGGGAAGCCAAATGTGATGTAAACACCTGTCCACTGGCAAATGGGTCAGACGAGTAAAATCAGTCCATACAGACAATCAGGCAGCCATCTGACAGTAACAACTTTCACTCCCTATTGACTTGGGCTTGACTTGAACTAGTGTCCTAGAGGCAAAAACTCCATATCCCACCCCCAACAGATATCCGGACCTCCATGCTCACATTTATTGTTGTGAATAATTAATATCAGGAAACGCTGACTCATGAAACCGAGATGAGAGAAAATATTAGCTGAGAGGGGGGAAAAGTTAATCTTACAGCATTTTAAAACATTGATCCATATTACTGTTTTTCCTTTTGTTCTTCCTTCATTGTGGGTTTTCATCCCAAAATTAGGACCATGGTGGATTGAGAGCTGTGGTGGGTGGGAGACAGCATGAGATGGATGTTTGTGTTTGTCTAAGATGTACATACTGGCTGCGCATCTGAGATCAGTTGTGAGAGGGATAGTGCAAGAGAATGAGTCCCAATGTGTGGCCCCAAAACTCTGCACTCAGAGGTTAATATGTAGAACAATGACACCAATCTACATGTATATAGGATGAGGAGATTCATGTAGAGGGATCTCACAGCACTTTCCAAGCTGTGGGACCCGTTGTGGCTTTAAGAGTGTTGTAAGGGGCAGTGTGGAGGTGCACCACCCCAGCAGGAGCACCTAGAGGAAATGAAAGTGAGGCAGGTGCAATATCGCTAAGAATGCTAGGGCAACCCTGGAAGAGTGCAAAGTGCACTCTGCACCCCCTGCAATAGGCCAGCTTAACTAACTGGTGGGGACGGGGCTTGTGTCATGGCCTCACTTCCTGCCAATCCCATTTGGGGTTTCTAGCATCCCTGATTACACTAGAGACCCCTGGTCTTTGCACTTGAGGAGGGGGGGTTGTGCTTGGTCCCTCTACAGGTGCACAAAAGAGGGGCTGAAGGCAGTTCCAGCCCACCCCACCCTTGTACACGCATGCAGGACCAGGCACAATCTGTGCCAGGCATCCATCACCTGATCTCTCCTTACTGCGCTGGCTTGCTGCAGAATACAGTAACGTGTCAAATTCTAGATCTCAGTCCTGATCTTTAAGGCACTCAATGGTTTGGGTCCAGGACACCTTAAAAGATCATATAAAATTCTGGGAGTAGGACCCCACTCCAGGACTCCCACCCCCAGGTACAGCTGAACTGTCCACTGCAAGGGTAAAGCTCATCAGTACAGGGGACAGAACTTCCCCAGGAGCTGCTCCAAGACAGTGGAATAAAGTCCTGCAAAAACTAAGAAACACCACAAGCCACACCATCTCCCACTCCAAGCACAAGGCATACTTCTCTGATCTTGCCTGAGGTAATATAGACATAGCACAGCAGACATATAATATATTACATGAAATAAAAATAAAAATCCCTACACAATCTCTCACTGGGGAGAAGGAAAGAACCAGACATGATAGATGTTAGTCACATTACTTCATGCACTTCTGGAAAGAACTCAGATGCTATGGTTGTGAGTGCGGTTTATGGTTGTGAGCGTGGTTTATGGTTAAGAACATAAACAGGAGAGAAGAATCACTGAAATGCAGCCAGACACATGTTTTTGGTGAAAAACAGCATCCATCTACAGAGCCATTTAGAAGAATTCAGTCAGGACACTTAAGCTGCTAGGCTAAGGGACACCCCTACAGCTGCTGGGCATTCCCTCAAACCAGAGTGGAGTTCATCAGCCAAATGAGGTAATTAAGGGACTACTTTGAAATTTTTGATCTGAGGCCCAGAAGTGGCTTTCTGACTCCAAGATGGAGCAACAGCAATTGTGCAGGTATCACACGATGGGATATCTACGGTAGAAACAGGAAGTAGTAAATATTACCTAGGTTAGCGATCATTGTGTCCAGCACCCTCACTGCTGCAGTATAAATCCCAGAATTCTTAGAGTTCAAGTTATCAGTGACAACCGTCACCATGGAGACCACAACCGGGTGTAAACCCTCTTTGAGGATAGGGATCATGGAGGCAGCGGACTCTAGCGCGTGCTGGTTCACTTTCTTGTTGGAGTCCTGAAGTCTCAGGGCAAAAGCATCAAAAATCTGTTCAAAAATAAAAAAGCAAAATCAGGATGTATATCACTGTTGGGGCTGGCAGGGAATGTAGAATCAGAGGCTTCCAGCAAGCACAAAAATATGGGCCAGATCCTGCCAACACGTCATACCAGGTCAACACTTACTACTGTGAGAAGTCTCACGGACTTCCATGTGCTGCTCACAATAGTGAGCACTATGTACAGTACTGTTTGCAGAATCAGGTTCTAGCTTCTTTAATAGCTTCTCATTTTCCAATGTGTTAGGGAAAGGGGATTTGGGGGGGAGGGGTTGGGTGGGAGGGATAAAAATACTTATTATCCCGCCTCAATAAAGTTCAGAAATCCTTTTACTGAAGGGAGCAGCCAATCTCTTTAAGGTCCCCACATTTACCTTCCTTTGAGTCATTTCAGTGCTTGGGTAGAAGTATCACAATTACCAGTTAATAACAGAGTTTGGGAAGACAGGTGAGACAAACTGGGGGTAGCTCTGGCTTTGCCAAACTAGGGTTGGTTCTGATCCAAGTCTTGTTTTATCCAACCCTCCCAAAACCTGGGGTTGGTGGAGTGCAGGGCTCTGAGAAGTGGTTTGGGGTCTGATCAGTCTCTCTAACAGGCAGGCCTCTCAGGTGTGCACTCCTCATTAGAGCAGATTCTGACTCCCTGTCCCACTGCCACCACATTCTCAGGCAGTGATCCCTGGGACAGAGAGCAGCAGCAGCTCCCTGCGGCGGTGGGGGTGGGAGAAGAGGAGAAGAGACCCTCTTCTTCCAGCTCTGAGCCCTCTGCCCTTCCCTTCAAAAGGCAGAGAGAGGGTCCCAGTATGGGAGCCCAGGAGCTGACAGGTTTTTTCAGGTAGAGGAGAGGTGAGGAGGAAGTGATCAGGCTGAGCCACTACATTATCCACAGAAGAGAAAGGGGGAGCACAAAGCTGGAGCTGCGCTCTTCAGGGCTAGGAGGTTCCATACCCATCTCCCAACCCTCTCTTATGAAAAATGTGGCAGCCCAGCCTACTCCTTCCAACCGCCCCACTCCACTCCTGGAAAACAGTGAGCAGCTCTGGGCAGCTGGGCTCCCTCTCACTGTTCTTTGGAGGGGAGGAGAAGGCAGAAAGCAGCAGGGCCATAAGCAGCAGCAGCTGCAAAGACCTTCTTGGGGGCAGCAGCAGTGGAACCTTGCAGAAAGGTAGGGCCAGGCTTAAATTAACTGTATTGGAGGCAGGGGCTGAATTAACTGTATTGAGTAAGGGTGTGCCAGCCTGGCCTGAATTAATTGGATGGAGGGTGAAGATAGCTGGAATTGATTGTACTGGGGGCAGCCTGGGCAGGATACATGGGGAAAGGGAACAAGAGAAAAGGCTCTTGAGACCTGGACAATGTTTGCGGAGACGAACTGGGGGTTGTTCCTGCAATGCTCCACCAGCAGTGTCACTCCCTCCATTCGTGTCTGAAACTCCTTGGCCATCAGGAGTTTGTTCAGCTCCTTGAGCTGCTCCATCGCTTCCACACTACGGAGAGATGAGCGACGAACCACTGGCTGTGCTGGTGCTAGGGTGTCTGATCTGGACCTGGCGTTGGGACAGAAAAACTCAATGTCACCTTTGGGTAACAACGTTCTCAGTACAACAATGACAAACACAGCCTCAGGGTGCTTCCTGCTCACTTGGTTACAGTGCGAGCCTGCTCTAATAACTCAGCCTCAGAGCTTAGTATTGTTACAGGAAGCAACATCTAGTTAACATTATCTCCAGTTTATAATTAGGAAACTGAAGCACAGGGGGGTTAAAGCGATCTACCCAAGGTCACCCAGAGGAATCAGTAGCAAAGCTGGGACTAGAAGCCAGCAGTGCTGGCTCCCAGTCCTGTGCTCAGACCATTTCTCTCTTAGGGCTTGATCCAAAGTCCACTGAGCTAATGGAAAGATTCCCATTGATTTCAATGGGCTGGGGACTAGTCCCTTATAAGTGGGGCTCATTAATTCCATTTTTCGTACCTGGGAAAAAATCTAAACACAATGGTGAGGCTTATGCTCTCTTTCTTCTTGCCACCACTGAACACAATGGAACAAATCCACTGTGTTATCAAAAGAGAAAAGACACTGGTGGCTCCACTGCCAGCCCTGGGAGCAAAAAGGACCAAGTTCATGTCTTGAACGCTGATCCCCAGCACAGCAGGTGTGGCATTGCCATTGGATTAGCAGCAGCCACCTGGCTCAGTAATGTTCTCTTTGGATCTGATCCTTATAAACAGCTAC
This sequence comes from Emys orbicularis, assembly GCF_028017835.1. Taxonomy (NCBI): domain Eukaryota; kingdom Metazoa; phylum Chordata; order Testudines; family Emydidae; genus Emys; species Emys orbicularis. The sequence continues at coordinate 157,737,994 of NC_088685.1, read as the reverse complement.
AAAAAATTCAGACTAGCCTAGAGATAGTTTATTGATGAATAAGGCTAAAAACTCATCATGCATATCCTCAAAGATAATGAAATAGTAACAAAGAAATGTTCAGTACCCTTCGCTGGAAGGCAGACTGTCCTGGGAGGCAGTCAAGCTGCTGTTCCTAGACTCCCTGCGGCCTTTGGCAGAAGGAGGTTCAGATACATTGTCTTCCATCCCCTATATATATATATAAAAAATGCATCTATAAAAAGCGAGAGAAGATGGGAAATGATTTCTTATGACAGTGAAAAACACAGCTTAGAGCCAGGATCCGTGTTCTTCAGATGGGAAAGCGGAGAGTTTTATAGCCCAAACAGGGAGAAGAGCCAGAGATGCCCTGAAATCCACTGGAGACTTTGCTATTGCCATCCTAATCAATCTGAGGCATTCAGATGCTACAGTGATGGGCAGCAGTATAAAACCCTATGACAGTCAGCTAGATCTGGTCACATGCAAAACCACTGCAGTCACAAACTGGTGCCTGTTGCAGAGCAGGTAACTCTGGGAACAGCTGGACCCCCCTAGTAGTTCTAAAGGTATCCTTGGCCTACAGAATACTGGGAGAATTCCACCTGAGGCATTCTTCCAGCTCCTCGACAAACCCATGTTCTTCTCTAGAAGAGAAATGAATACAAAGCCCATGCTCATCAGGATGATTTTCTACTGGCTGTAGGGATTCTTGGAGCACTTTCTAGTTCCACAGCACATGAGTGCAGAGGTAGTATTTTCTGACTGGAGTAGGTATATGCTCCGATTAAGACAGCGACACATTTCTCTTATTTTAGGAAATCTTCCAGGGACATCTCCTCCCCTATCTATTAAAAAGAGGTTTGACACTTTCAAGAGAACTACTCCCACCCCTGCCCTCTTTTTCTTTCTGGATGTGAGGGAGACCACTTTCTTCTACTTTCCTTTCTTATTTGTGTCCATAATTCCACCTACTTTACCTCCCTCACTGCCAACTGATAAACTGGGTCAGGATCTGCAGTTCCTTTCCATGAACCAGAAGAGCCGGGGGGTGGGGGGGGTGGGCATGATCATGTATAGGCTCTCTCAGTACATATAAACAGAAGATATATCTCCTACTAAGCACTTACTTTCTGCTTTATTGTTGCCATAACATTTCGCAAGTTATGTGATGGGAGAGACTGTTTCAAATACCCATCGAATTTCGGATGAGGCATCAGCACATTCAGCATCTTCCGGCCGTAAAACCTAGCATGGGGAGGGGGAGAAATTAATGAAGGAACATTTTCTCTCAAAATATCACCATTTTATTTATCTATCCAGGAGGCAGGTAGGGATTACAAAAAGAAACTGAAATTTTATGCTCTCCATGTTCAGTACAAGCTAGTGGCACTTTGTAAGGACTTTTATCCCCTCAAAAGAGATATAAATAAAGACTAAGATTTACCTCAAATTGGCATCGCTATACAATATTGCCTGCTGCATACAATAGGCCATGGAGCAGCAGAGCAATGAGGAAATATCCTCTCACTCTATGGAGATCTACTAAATAATTAAGGAATCTATTTTTCCTTTGATGAGGATGTGTAATGGTCATAACAATTTACTTCCTTAAAAAGGCTTTCATTTTGCAAGATTCTAACCTGCTTTAACAAATTATTGCAGAGGAGTTTTTTTCATCCACTACCAAAGAGCAGCTACCTCTGTGGTGGAACATGGCAACTGCTCAACAGCACACAGTAGGTTAGGGTGGAAAGTGATAAATATCACAACCAATTGAAACTGCAAGGGGAATTTAGGGAGGCAGAATGCATTGATTCAATACCACCAGAATTTGACCAGGATACTGGGTGCTAGCACCCCTAATCTTACCAGAAATGCTCCGGGATCTTTCCATGACCATAAGTGGCCAGGGAAAGATTCAGTTTTACATAACACCCAAAAGATACCCAAGGAAGTCATATATGCATATTGGAGCCAAAGGAAACTGATTGGTGGACTAGTCCTATTGCATTCCTTTCGACTAAAGGATGTCTCATGCAATGTAAATGCTTGAATGGATCTTTATTGCTCGATAACCCATAAGAGACGGATTCTGCACCTTTCCTTAGCCAACAGTATATACACTGGAAGCATGCTTTCCTTATGCTTATTTTATATTATGTTTTCCTTATGCTTGTTTTACATTAGTTTGCATTGTCATGGTTTGTTTTTTGCCAGCTACTGATCACAAAAGGTTTCTGCGTCTGCGAGGGGAAAGGGACATCATTACCTAGTGTCTTGATTGCAGTCCTGAGCAAGCTTCACCAGAGTCTGGACCAGTAGTTCTGTGTTGTCTCTGGTGCCTGACAGAAGTTTCTCAGCCCCAATCTGTTCCATGACAGTCAGTAAGTGTTCAGCGGCGCACTTTCGAACGGGGGGGTTACGATGGCTGAAGACAAGACATCAAACCAGCACATGTCTATATGGCCCTTCATCTCCAAAACCACAGGCCTCTGCCACTTGACCAAGAGAGAGCTCCTTAATTGTTGGTAGTAGCAGGTCTCTTATCCTCTCTGTGGACCCTGCTATTAGTGATCACAGTATCCATTCATACACACAGAACCACTATGTTACAGATGGACCATGTACAAGGGTGAGAGGGGAATTCAGTCTCCATGGCACATTTGGTCCTTGGGGTTCCTGCTGAGATTAACAACGCAGACAGGGATAGGAGGGGCAATTATGCCTTTGACACAGATATTGGTGCACTAGCATTTGGACTTAGTTCACCAACTTGTTTCATATCCAGCAGCCCATTGAATGGTCAGAGACCTAAAACCACAATGAGGGACAGTGCTATAGTATATTCACCAACACAGCCTCTGCCTGGATATGCCCAGAGCATTTGGTGTTTTAATGTTTTCAGGGCTGCAGAAGGTATACAGACATGTATCTCACCAACAGTTTTAGCCAGACCTTCATTTACTGAAATGAATACCACCTGTTTGAAAGCACCAGGTACAGTACCATCACTTTGAAGTGGTGCCAGCTTAGTGGTTCCCACAAAAGTCTGTATCTCAAAACCCAGAGAATCTGCCACACTGAACTGAAGTTGGCATTCTGGTGATGCTCAGCTGTGCATTTTGAACTGAAAGTGAAGTTTTTAAAGGCAATGATGGGAGACTCTCAGGAATTGACCCTGTGTGGCAGGTCCCTGCCAAACCATGCAGTTTCTCCTGTGGGTACACTCTAACCATACATCTGACTGGTCCCTGCTTCTCTTGTTAATAATGCCCTGATGATGTGTGGTTTGTCCCAGTGGCCCCATGATTAGTGTTCTATGGTCATTAAGCAGGAGACTTGGTTTTGGCCACACACCAGGATTCCTGTGGTCCCATCACCTGGAGAGTGGAGGGAGCACATCACAGGGCCCCTGCACTGATCTATCACATCCCCATCACCACAGTATCTGGGCAATGTTGATGGACTGTGCTAGAAGGGAGGTCATCATAATGTGGTGACCTGATGATAATGGGAGGTGTAAATGGGTAGTGGCAGTGAAATACCCCAGAGCAGAGGGAATTCCTTCTTCTCCACCACTCTCTTGTTCCCCACAAAGCAAGTAGTCAGATTGCAGAGCTCAGACAAGGGAAGAGTCACATACTTTACTCCACCGGCCATGAGGGCAGCCATTGCTCGCATGGGAGTCACACTCCCCACCATGACGCCCAGGGATCGATCAGCTGCTTTCTGAATGAACTCGCTGGAATCCCCTGTCCTGTGGAGCAGGACCCGGGCAATCTCCTCAACCTCCTGGTCCAAGTGCTTCTTCATGGTCCTGAAGAGCTCGCCAAGAGTGCTGATAGCAAAGCGAGACACCTTTGAGCGGAGGTTGCTAACCTGGAGGAGGAAGAGTTACGAGTAGGACACAGGAGTCAGCTTAGAAAGAAGATCTACCTGCATGTATCTAGGGGGCCAAGGGGAAACCAGAGTTTTATATCACATCAAAGGTGAAATATAGTCTATTGGTCTAAGCATATGACTGGAAGCACGAAACTACCCCTGGCTCTGACACTAGCTCCTTCTGTAGGCTTGAGCAAATCACTTAAGGCCTGATTCAATGGGACTGCTTGTGGAGTAAGGAACAACAGGGGGAAGTATTGAGCCCTTAACGTCTCTGCTTTGGTTTCTCCACCTGCTAACGAAGAAAATAATCCCTCCCTCTCTCCACCCCTTTTTCCCTCTGTCATGTTCTGAGGATTCATTAGGATTGGTAAAGCACTTTGGAGGAATGCGCTTTGTAAAGATCTGATCCTGCAAGATGCTGAGCACCCTTAATTCCCTCTGCAGTCAGTGGGCATCCAGGTGCTCAGCATTACTGTGGATTGGGCCCTAATGACAAAGCCTTAGCCCACAGACTGGAATGGATCAGCAGCTGAGAGTTCACAGCATTGTTTTTGAAAGATAGATTGGTGCTGCCCAAAGGCGGGGATGGTCCAATGGTTCTAGCCATCTTCATATCCTGTGTTATTACTATAAAGCAGGAGTGGCCAAACTGCGGCTCGTGAGCTGTATGTGACTCTTTTATAGTTAAAGTGCGGCTCCCAGAGGCCCCCTCCCATTCTCCACCTACCAGACTTGGGGTGTGGGAAGCTCAGGGCTTCTGCCCTGTGGTGGGGTTAGGGGCTTCTGCCAAACACAACTGGTGCAGCTGAGAGTGGGTGGGCACAATTTAAAGGTTTGCCCCCCTCAACAGCTTGAGTTACAGCCCCGAGGCACACACCCCTTCTTTGCCTCAATGGCCTCGTCCCTTCAGCTCCCAGGTGTTAGCTCTGCATGGTGAGGCAGTGGCAAACAGTTGGGAGTTGCAGGGCGGGGCCTCTGGCTTTAGCTCCTTAGGGAGAGGCAGCAGCAAAAGCAGCGGTTCTCCCTGCAGGTCCCAGCTGTTTGCTGCTGCCTCTACCCAAGGCACAGATCCCAGCTTGCCAGCTCCAGCAGCCGCCATGCAGGGAGGGGCCCCGGCGGCACCATGTGACTGAACGATGCCAGCAAACCCTGGCAAAAATTGGGGGGGGACGTGACCCCCATATGTCCCCCTCACACACCTCTAGCTTCTGCCCAGTGGGGAGGGGGGATCTCAGGCTTCAGCCCCATGGAAGGCATCTGCTGGGGCTTCAGCCCCCAGGGAACATGTGCCAAGGCTCAGGGCTTCAGCAGGAGCAGGGCTGAAACCCCAAGCCTGGGCAGGCGCCTCCTGCGGGGCTGACGCTCTGAGACCCAGCAGGCATGCCCCAGCTTTCGAACTTCTGAAGATTGTTGTATGTGGCTCAGAGGGTCCGGAAGTTTGGCCGCGCCTGCTATAAAGGGTTCAATGCAGGCCCCAGAAAATGCAATTCCTGGACTGTGAAAGCAAAATCTGGGACAAGAGTGAAATGAAAGATGAACCCATGTCTCTGCATGTGAGCCTCTGCAAGGAAGAGAAAAAGGTACCTCTTCCTAAAGATAACAGTGAGGTAAGAATCAGAAAAGAGCCTGAGCTGAAAAGTACAATCTGAACATCTGCCTCCCACATCCCTGAATTTCAAAGAGGGTGGGGGGGATTTGAATCCTGCAGATCTGAACATAGTGATCTATGAGCTCTGTAGCCCTCTAACCCCCTATTATTCAAGCCTGCTAGATCTTTGTATTGCAGACAGAAGATGGAGATCGGAGTTTACAGAAGTGAGCCAACTCTCATTGTTTGTTGCAGATGGAAGAAGGTTTAGTGTGCTTGGCAAACCATGCCTAGTAATAGCACAGTCAGCTGTGCAGGCCACAAACAAGTGCTGAATTGGAACTTGCGGCTGCTTTTAACTCATTGAAGAGTCTAACATGGGCACAATAAAATCTCTCAATTAACTGATCAAATAAAAAGTAAAGATGTTCAGAGCAGTCATGGATGACTGCCCTGGAATCCCAGTGCTGTCTGGCTCATGGAGTCCAACACACATACTCCAGAACTCTGGATATGCAAGGAGATATTTGTGTCTGAAGCAGCAGGGAAAACATTTCTATGGAACAAGGCACTAAAAACAAGCACTGGAAGAAAGAGGGAGAAAAGGTCAGCAGGGACCTCTGAGAGAGAGAGAGAGAAAGAAACGTGGTCTAGTGAGTCGAGCATAAACCTGGGAGCCAAAACTCTAGAGTTTAATCCTGACTGACAATGATGCAGTCTGGTTTAGGCAAATCAGTTTTTCTGTGCCTCAGTTTCCCCATTTGTACAATGCATAATTGTAATACCTAACTCAAAGAGGCAACAGAGAGAGAGAGAGAAAGAAAGAGAGACAGAGAGAGAGAGACTGCATTCAGCTGTAGGGATAGACAGATCTATATATACACAACATCTATCTATGTAGATATCAGACAGAGATCTAAAGATATAGATATAAAAATAGCTATAGAGACAGACAGAGCAAATCATAGAACTGGAAGGGACCTCGAGAGGTCATCTAGTCCAGTCCCCTGCAAATATCTAAATAAAGATAAAACACACACACTTATTCTATACACTGTGTAGGCATACATTTAATACAAATTTCTTACCTCTCTGGTAACTGCCAAGGAAACATCATGAAGTCGACAAAGGAGGACTTCTGAATGGCAGGTAGCCAGGCATTTGATGCTGAAAAGTCCTTTCTCCTTCAGTGACCTGAGAGGCAATTACAAAACAGACAGACATAGAAGAGACAAATCATTGGTCTTGCATAGCACTGTGCTAAACACAGTTTCACACACCTGCAACCTGGGGATAGACTCTGGAACCCACACAAGTGGGACACTAAAAGCAAAGGTGCTGGATGTTTGAGAAACTCCCTATTAGTTTTTTAAACTGCTAATAAAAAAATGCTTTCAGTAGCCTGTGTGTGCAATTCCCCAGTGACCTAAGCTGGAGGAAGGTGTATGATTGATTTACTAGTTCCACATGATAGACTCAATCCTTGAGAAAACTAGAGATTTTCATGGCAGACTATGGATTTTCCATCTCCCTTTAGACTCAGGAGACAACTTGCATTTTTCTTCTATAACCCTTATTGATGTTGCCAGTTTGTTTCAGGACTCAACTCACTGAATTAACAGTGCCACCTATTGGTGAATGACAAGAAGCACAGCCTCCTCTGACAGTCTGGGGTACATGGATTTAACTTAATAGAGAAAGCCTTCATTTTTTCCTGTGTGGGGTATGGGGGAGTTGTTAAAGAAAAGAGGAAGCAAGTAGTGGAGGATTAGCGGGGAGAAGGAAAGAGGAGCAGATGAGAGAGGGAAAGTTTAAAGTAAAGGGGTTTAAAATAAAATCAAATAACTGTGTTTATACAAGCATATGCAGGGTGGCAGATTTTGACCTCAGATACACCATTGTTAATCTGGAGTAATTCCACCGAACTGAATGGATTCACTCTGGATTTACACTGGTGTAGCTGAGATCAGAAATGGCTCTATAGCTTCTGAATCCATGAATGTTCTCTTCCCTCTCTATGCCTAATTTCAGTATAGTGTGATCATCAGTTACATATTGTTGTTTGTGCCCCTGTTAGGCAGTGAGGAAAGTTCTTATTCTGAGGATCCTGGCTTCCTAATAAATTACTCCTCACACCCCATGCCCCTCTCCCCAAAACTCCTGCCTTAGAGAGACTACAGGCAGAGCAATTCCCTTCTCAGTATGCATTGAATCCTAGAGTTTACCTTAATCACAAGGAATGCAACTGATTGCTTGGGCCCCACTCACAGATCTATAACTTGCAGAGCTAGGGGAGGATGCAGTTTTTGAAATGAACACACACTCACCAGTAGCAAGGCTAAGGGGAAGAGGCCCAGTTCTCTCCCCTATGCTTCCAGCAATGAGACCAGAGCGGAAGGTAATTCATGACGACTCAATCCCATCTCCCCCAGCAGCTTGAGGCCCTGCAAATTGTAGGGCCAATCCTACTTCTGCCTTTATGACTGCTGAAGTGGCCTCCATCTCCTTTGGCTGGGAGTCAAGGCAGGGATATGATACATAGGAAACACAGGCTTCTAGCTGGAGTACCTTCTGATTATCCTATAATTTTATCTCTTCTCTGTAACTACTATTTGTGGCTACACAAAGGGCCAAAGGAGAAGGTTAATGAATGACGTTAACCTGCTGTTAGCCACAGCAGCATTACAGCCTGGGCAGGAGAACCAGGCTGTAGAGCTTTCCCTGGCTCATATCTACTGGAAAGCAATTGCATTGTGAAGATTGGCTTCATTTAGTTCCCTCCAAGCCCCTGATCCTGAAAGAGACTGAGCATAGCACTGGAGGAGGCAACCACTCACACATCTTTATGTTGAGGGGAAGGAGGGACTTGAGGATGGAGTGTTTCCCTACCAGTCATTGCTATTGAGCCACTTGAGAGCATCAACCAGCCCTTGCTCCGGGTGAGAGAAGGGTCTCATCTCCAAGGCTTCCCCACTTTCAGACTCCTCCTCCCCCTCTGGAGAATCCAGAGTGTTTGCTGGCAGGGAGTTAGCTGTATGGAAAAATCAAACACACAGATATCAATATGGCAGGTGCTGGTCACGACTCCACAGTTAAGGTCGCAACCACGGTTCTATTGTGTGGCTTATTTTGTCTTCTGCCTCTTCTAACTTCTTAGCTGAAATTGCTATTGGTCTGAATTTTCCTACCATTAAAATGGGCAGTCTAATTTTTAATGAGTTTCAGCAGTTTAGGATTAGAACTGTTTTAATGGCTAGGAGACCAAAAAATATGAGCCACATCCTAAACTGGTATAAAGCAGCATAGTTTCATTGATTTCAATGGAAGATCTAGCCCATGGTTTTCACAGTACCATATTTTATTTAGCCCCTAGCACAGCAGGATTCTGGTCCATCACTAGAGCTCTTAGGTGCTATAGTAATACAAATAAATTAATAATAATACTATCCTTATGATTTTTCAACCACTTATCGCTGGACACCAGCTTGTTATGGAAGTCTGAAAATTCACATATATATATTTTAACATACCGTTGAGAATGTGATTATTCAGGGATTTTCATAGATGTCTGAGTCTTGTATATATTTCTGTTCTTTAGGAGCTATCCACTGACATATATCAGGGATTGTGGGGTAGAATACATTTGTCTCATCAAATATATTTGTTTACAGACCATGCAGAATCTAAGCTTTCTTTAATAGGAAACATTAATTTCTAACCCTTATGGTTTCAAAGAAACCATAAGGGTTAGAAACCTTCCAAATGTGAACTGTAAGTAAAGAGATTCAGTGTTAGCAAATGTGGTTGATGATGAATATACTAGTCATCTTAAATTTTACATGATAAATGTATTTTGTCACAAAGCCTATTTGTCATCCGAAGTGCTAGAAGTAAAAATTTTTCGCACCTAAAGATCTTTAGGCCAAAATTTTCTCTTCTAAATTGTATACGAGAAAACTTTTGACTTCTAAAAGTGCAAATGTTGTGTCAAGGCTAGATAGAATGTAGGTTCTGGAGGGGATATCTATATATGATATATAGGATATCATATTTTATATGTGGTCTATAGGGTTTGTATGATATATAGGGTACAAAAACTAAAGTTGAGAATTTCAAAAGCGTTCAGCAACGGCCTAACTCTGCTCCCACTGGTCAACGGTAAAAACCTCATTAACTTTGGCCTGGTCCACACTAACCCCCCACTTCGAACTAAGATACGCAACTTCAGCTACGTTAATAACTTAGTTCGAACTTACCGCGGGTCCAGATGCGGCAGGCAGGCTCCCCCGTCGACTCCGCATACTCCTCTCGCAGAACAGGAGTACCGGCGTCGACGGTGAGCACTTCCGGGATTGATCCCAGAAGATCAATTGCTTACCGCCGGACCCGGAGGTAAGTATAGACGTACCCTTTAATGCCAACCATTTTTAAAAAATCCCCTCCTACATAGAAAGGTGTTCCATAAAAGATTCCCTTCCAAGTACCAACCCAGCCTATCCCTTCTTAGCTTGCAAGATTTAATAGAATCACAAGGTCCTATGGTTGTAGGCTAAACAAAACAAAAACTTCCTATCAAACAAAGAAAGCACAGAGTCACTAGGTACCCCCACTGTCTCTTATCCATTAATTGCAGGGGGGAAAACAATTTCAATATCACCCTGCAGCATCCCACATACGTCACCTGTTATATTTAAGCTATAGGACATAATAATACTGTGCGGTTTGTGGTGCGTGAGGCATGACGCCAAAGCTGGGTGTCTCCAACCTCCTCTGGCTGCAATGGTATTAGGCAGTATTGCTACAGCTGAGAGTGATTGGATAATGATTGGTTGAAAAATCATGCAATGTGATAGGCAGCTGCTCAGAGGTCAATGACAATGAGCAACCAATCAGATCACATATGCAAATGAGTTCATCCTGACTGGCTGCAGTTGAGCTCAGTGATTTTGTAGGAAGTGAACAACAGGTTTTCTGGATTTATACATTCATCTCCCTTTTATGATGTCATCTTACAACCAAAAACAATGTTACACTTTAGAAATTCAAAATGGGTAAAGTGCCATATCCTGAGGTCCCTGTTAAATTTGTTTTCAGGCAAAACTCCCATTGGCTACATAAGAAATGCCCACTTCAGTTTCACTCAGTCTGGAGTGACTACACTGGGGTTACTATGGATTTATACCAGTGAAACTGAGAGCAGAATTCAGTCCATTTGTGCTTTAAACTGTATCAGCCCCCACTCCCAGGGGAACAGAACACCTGAGATTGTGATGACAGCTTTGTGACCCCACTGACACAGTAAGTCTCACCTGATGAGTGTCGCATGAAGCTGCTGTCATGATTGATGATGGGGATACTAGGCAGAGATGGCCTGTTGACCCGTTTCTTTAAGGCAATACCAACGCTGGCTCTGCATGGGTTGGTCACGTTGGGGGTAATAGAAATGATCCCATTGGTGTTAAGCAGGCCAAAACCTGTGGGGACTGAAAGAGCACTTCTAGAATGATGCACTGGATGGCTCCAGGGATTGGTAATGGGGGAAGGCGCATTGGTGAAGGGGTGTCCCTTATTTAAAAGTACTACAGTGCTGTTCTTAATTGCCCCCACCCCCCACCCCCAGAAATAACATGCTTGAAAACTGCATTACTAGGGACAATGACTGTAAAATACAGGCATACCTTCTACAAGGGGTGAGGGAAATTAAGCTTTCCACTTCCTCTCCTCTACTTGTTTTGGGGATGAATAGAGGATTTATGCTGCTGGGGCTGTCAGTCTAGCACTTCTCACCAGCATTAGATTCACTCCACCAAATAGTAATAATAAAAAGTAAAAGTAACCTTCTATAATGCCCTTGGGCTAAGTGCTGACTTGCAACTTTCTCTGCTGCTGCACTCTTTAGAGTTTGTGCTGCAGCACAATCAGAGCCCGTCAGATGCAATTAAATCAGAGTCAGTAAGCCATGCTCTAGTACATTTTTTTAAAAATGTGAACTACTTTTGTAACAGCTTCAGTGCTCCTCTAAAACATAAGCTTCTCAGGAGTGTGTGTAGGGGGTGATTTGTGTTACTGCGTAAGCAGGATCTTCCTTCGTATTTTAATTAGAAACATTTCCATTAAAACGCCTCCAGATCATAACATGATTAAAAGCATTTTTTGGACACAATTAGTTTGTCTTCATTATGGCAGGCTGTGCTATAATGAGAGGCATAGGTCTGATATATAAGGCAGCATTGTCTAGTGGATAGATCTTGGGGCTGGGGAGGCAGGAACTCCACATTCTGTTCCTGGCTCTGCCACTGACTCACTGTGTGGCCTTGGGCAAGTCACCTCATGCCTCAGTTTATCCATCTGCAAAAGAATAATAATAATATTCCCCCTTCTTTTGTAAAGTGCTCTGAGGTCTTGGATGAAAGGCACTACAGAAGTGCTCAGTAATATCATTGTCATTATTATTAGAAAGGAAGAATAGTCCAGTAGTTAGGACACTAGCCTGGGTCTTGGGAGATCAGGGTTCAATTCCTGACCCTGCTACAGGCTTCTTATATGACCATAGGCAAGTCACTTAGTTTCTCTGTGCCTCGATCTCTCCCATATCTAAAATGGGACTAATAACTCCTTATAGGAGTGTTGTGAAAATAAATGTGTTAAAGACTGTGAAGTGCTCAAATACTACAATGATGGGGTAGGTAAGTACCTGAGATCATCATGTCTTGCTGCCTGAGCCAGTTTAGGCTGGGAGCACTATCATAGGTGGCGAGTTACATTCCCGCGTGGTGCCCGGGCACCAGCAATATTCAGAGCCCGGCTCCACCAATATTTGGGGCCGGGTGTCACCTGCCGCCCCCCCGTGCCTCCCCCAAGTGTTCCCCGGCCCCCCTCTTGCCTTCCTGGGGCCCCGGAGCAGAGAGTCACTGTCTCTTCCCTGCAGCTCCATGCTGCCTCCCTGTAGCAACTGATGCTGCAGGGTCCTAGTGCCCCCCATCTCGACTGCCAGGGCAGACTGACTCAGCCTGCCCTTCCACCTCAGACCCTTCCCTTTTCTGGCGGGACCCTCCAGTAGCACCGGGCCCCCTCTCCCCCCCGCCTGCAGTCACCACTCCTGCCCCATGCTGGGCAAGGAGGCAGCCCCATCCCTCACCCACAGTGAGGCTATAGTCAGGGGCAACAGCAGGGGAGGAGGCACACGCAGCATCCCCCGGCACCCACCACGGGGGAGGCAAGGGAGATTCCTGGACCTGAGAGAGGCCCTAGGAGCACATGCAGTGACAGTGGTGGGGGTGAGTGTGCTGCTGGGGGGGCGGGAAAGGGAGGCTCCTCCCCCAGAGCTCGCTGCTGCTGGCAGGGAAAGGGCTGTGGGGAGTCGTTCTCTCTGGCCCCTGTCCCGGAGCAGCCTGCCTGCACCCCAAACTCATCCCCAGCCTTGCCCCACCCCAGAGCCCACACCCCAGCCAGAGCTTTTACCCCCCAACGCACCCTCAACCCTCTACCCTAGCCCTGAGCCCCTCCCACACCCCAAACACCTTATTCCCAGTCCCAGCCAGAGCCTTCATCCCCCTGCACTCCAACCCTCTGCCCCAGCCCTGAGCCTAACACCCCAAACCCCCCAGCCCCAGACAGAGCCCTCATCCCCCACACTCCTCCTCTCGCCCTGAGCCCCTCCCACACCCCAAACCCCTCATTCCCAGCCCGACAGAGCCCTCACCCCTACATCCCTACTCTTGCCCTGAGCCCCTCCCACACCCTCATCTGCAGCCACACCCCACAGCCCTCACCCCTGCACCCCCTCCCATCCCCAAACTCCCTCCCAGAGCCTGCACCCCAATCCCCTGCCCCAGCCTAGGGCCTGCACCCCAGACCTCCTCCTCCCCCAACCAAACTCCCTCCGAGAGCCTTGGGCGTTTGGGGGGGCAGAGTTTGGGCGGGGGCGGGTTCTGGGCACCACCAAAATTTCTACAAACCTGCCACCCCTGAGCACTATGTCAGGAAAATAGTCAGCCACACCTTGGTAGAGAGGCAGTCTCCCATATCTTTAGAGTGATGTCTCCAACTGACTGAGTCAGCCGTACTGACAGGAGTTTCATCCAGCCTCCTCAGCAGTAAGGAAATTTGCAATGATTCTAGAGGGAGGGGTAATTGGGTGGGATTTCTCCATAAAAAATCCCTGTGGAAATGATGGTTATTTCTCTAAAGGGATCTTCCTGCCCTGCAGCTCTGGTTATAAGAATGGAATATAGTGACCCTAATTCATAGGGCCTGACACTGCAGTGCCTCACACACTATTCATTTACACCTGTGCACAGTAGGTTTAACATGCTACCAGTTGGAGTGAACAGAATTTTTCACTCACTTTGCACAGGTGTCAACGGCTAAACAAGGTGTGAGGCAGTGGAGAACTAGGCCTATAGCCGTCAGCAGCCACTTACCTTCCTGAGCAATAGCCCCTGGGTCAACGTTCTGCAATTGCTCATGGAGCTGCAGGGACCTTTCCTTCTCTCTCTCGCTGCGCAAAAGCTCCATCTCTTTCATTTGCTTCTGGCGCATTTTCTCCTGAGCTGACTTGGATATTGTGACGTGGATCTGGACACAACACAAACACACCAAGGTACACAAATGATACAGAAAGCAGGAAACACTGTGGTACAATGTCACAAACACTGATACGCTTCAATATACACCTCAATAGTTTCAGAAGCAATTGCCCTCCCTGCATATAATTAAACAGAAAAGGTACTTGGCCAGATTCACAAGCGGTGTAATTTTCATGTCTTTAAGTTACTGCGAGTGGATGGAAAGGGAGTGGGTGGGATGGTTAGGGGTCACAGGAAGGCAAGCAGCCAACAGGAAGACGTCAGGAAAAGCAAGCTCCTCTATTTTAATTTACATCCTCGCTGGCCATTGAAGGGCTGTTGGGCCCAGCATCACCTGGAACAGGTGAGGTCAGCTACCTCTCAGCTCAGACTGATCAGCTAGAGATCAGGTGATTATAAAAGCCAGCAAGTAGCTGAGTTGGGGTGGAGAGCTGCGAGGAGCAGGGAGATTCTGGCAGGAAGCCCCTGAATAAAGAGAGAGCTATAGGAAGTAGGTTGGTTCCTGTTGCAGGGTGACTCTCAGACAAGGTGGCTGGTAGAGTGGGAACCTGCAGAGAATGGACAGACCTCTGCATTAGAAGGGAAGGGACAACTGAGGTGCTGAATTTATGTTATCTGGAGGAAATAAAGCTGAAGCCCTGAGAAAAGGACCTGACCTGACTCTGAGGATGGTGCCACTCCTTCCTGGGCTGGGTAGACAGGCCAGTATCCTACACACCCTCTCGGTTGCTTCCGATAGTACAACCCTTGCCTCCACCGTCTCAGCATGTAATTCACACTCACCAGTGAGTAACTTGCACCACCTCTGAATTCACGTCAGAAACAGAGAACTCATCCTACTTAACCTTATCACTATTTCCCAGACAATAATTTCTGCTTCTCCTTTGTTCAGAGAAAATACACAGCGAATGTCTGACTCTTTAACCTAATCAAACAGGGAAGAGGGTCCCTGACAGAGGAAGTTTATTATTTTTATTATTAGTTGTGATTTGTATTGCAGTTGTGCCTAGGACCTCATTGTAGGAGGTACTGTACAATCACCGAAGAAAAAGGATATCCCTGCTCCAATGACCTTAACACATACATACCCTTCCATTGCTCTCCTTCCAATCATCACCCTTTAAAAGATGAGGGCTCGATAGGGGTCCTGTCTCCTTGGCCTGGCTGAGGGAGAGGGTTGTTAATGGCAGTAAATATTCAGCAGGCTTCATGCTACCGGTCAAGCCATTTTTGGGAGCAGGCAAAATGGGTTCCAGAGTTCTGAATTCTGATAAGCCAAAGACACATACCATATATTAGTGCATCAAGCAGCACACCAGCACCAACAGGTTGATGGGACTCTGGCTTTTTGCATCTGCTGTAGAATTTACATTTCTTGAAATACAGATCTACTGAGTGAGGGAAAATGCTCAATCTGCAGCCCCTGGGGAGCCGCTGTGATTGCTGAAGAAGGGTGAAAATAAAGATTTTCCCTGTGGAAAAAGAAACATTTTCCTATATCTTTCCAGCTATTCAGGCCTGAGTAAAGCATTCTCCTTCCCTGAGTTTACAGACTTTGTGTTCATGTGACACTTCTACCTTCTGACACCCCATGTATTAGGTAAAATCAATTATTCCTCCTCTCTATTGGCAAATTAAAAGCTTTTAAAGAAAAGTTTTGGATTGTTGAAATATGAACAATACAATAAGAATTCTGGTTGCTGCAATGAATTTCCCGCAAGTGGATTCATTATCAAAACTAGCAGCTCAGCCCCTGAAAATAGCACCTCTGTCCACACACACACTCTAGGGGACTGGGTGTGAAAGTTTCCTTTAATATGTATAGCACAGGGCATCTGATGCTGAATTACTCTCCAACAGAGCTGCTAAGGCTCATAGAACTAATAATTCCATGCACTGCTTCACAAATCATAAAAATCATACCATAAACTAAACTAAAAAAAAGAAGATATGTTTTAAAAAAATCAGGAATTTTTTTCACTGGCTGGTCAAGCCAAAGTCTTATCAACTAAAGAGATGGATTAACAAAGGGCAGTTCTTCTCTGAAAAATAGTTATGTAAAAACATCACCTTTGTAACTCAGCAAATCTGCTCCCTGGTTATATTTATAATCATAGCTGCATATCAGCAACTAAATTAAGCGTGTACTTTTACTCCTGGCACCCCTGGAGAGCCCACACAGCTCTAGGAGAGGTAAACTGGTTTCTATTCCTTTTCAAACATTATCAACAGAATTATTTACTAAGTTCCAGTGGTTATAATCTGTGTAAATCCACTGAAGGTAATGGGGTAGCGAAGGTGTCGCTCAGGGCTTAACCTAAAAATACTGGGGTTGCACACATGTAACTGAGGCCCTAATTTAACTCGCAGAATATTCTCAGTGATGATGCACGAGAAAGAAAGAACTCAGCTTGACTCTCGATCCAAGGTTGAGTTTGCAGGGCTGGTAGTTAGGGGAACAAAACATTTTTAAGAGTCAACTGATCTCATTTGATCTGGGGTAACTGAGAGGTGACTTAATAAATGCCTTTGATAAAATAACCAATAAATGCCTCTTTTACAGATGTAATATTTAGAACTATACTTTAGGAGGTTGAAAAGTTCAGTTCAGATAAGCACTCCAGTGTGAATCCATATCTGAACCTCTTGGTCCAGTAAAACTGGGCTGGAAAGATCGCAAGAACAACCTCTGTCATGGGGTTTTGGAATTACCAGTGAAAAAATAAACAAAGTGGATCAGACTAGTATAGATCTCAAAAAAGGTTCAGTTTGGGTTCAGTTCAAGTTTAAAGTGAAGGTTCATGGGGGTAGAAGGGGCAAATGAGGGCATTTCTTATTTTGTGTGAAATGGTTCATCTGTCTCTAACCTTGAGTGGCACCAACAGCCAGTGCTTAATTTGTAATGAAAGAGGTACCAGGGTTCACGCAATTAGGTGCCAGAGCTCAAGCAATATTTTACCTTCATAACTGATGCAGCAAGCCCAGAGGTGCCTGGGTTATGAACTGCCAAACCTAGAGGTGCTGGAGCTCAGCATTAAGGCATAAATTAAGCACTGCTAACGGTCATATAGAGAGGCAAGTTCCCATCTAGTAAAGTGTATGAGACAAAGGAGCTGAGAAAATGCTTTCTATTTTATTTATGAGCTGTTGGGGGTGAACTTCTCAATCCCTGCCATCAAACATGTGAAGTCATCTATTGGATCCATTCACATCTGGCAAGGCCACCTCACTGCTTCCTGGGTGTCTGGACTCTGGGTTAGTTTTCTAAAGTATCTCCCTCTAATAATGAAGGATTGTGGAATGTTTTTCCAGTAAGACATTTATATAATTTCACCTATGGGGGGCGGGGGGGAGAACTCCCTGTGTTCATTTTATGACAAAATAAATACACGCCCTGTACATACCCAGAGATTTAAGGATCTTCTCCTCAGCATTGCTGTCTGGCCTTGACCTTAAAACAATTGAGGAGAAAAGAATTTATGAGGAAATATAGAGGAAGAGAGAGCACTTTAATGGAGGAGAGGTTCCTTGTCAGAATCACCATCACAGAGCAGGAAATGTAACCCACAGGTCTCAGTTTGCTGGCAACTGCTTTACAATGGTCATTGGGTCCATCAGTTAGTAAAGCCACATGAGGGGCAAATCCTGCTCCAACTGAAAGCAGTGGGTCACCTCTTTGGATTCCAGCCTTGTGTCCCCCAATGCAGCTCAGGAGGGAGGGGCACATTAGTGACTTTCAAACATCTATATGGTCCTGGTTCCACTAGAGGTTAGGCTGGTCCTACAGCTCAAATTAGAGCAGCCACGTTTACACTAGTGTGAGAGAGAAAAGAATCAAGCTTTGTCTGTTCCAGTTTTAGATCAGATTGTGATTCAGAGATTCATGGATTCATAGATTATAAGAAGGGACCATTGTGATCATCTAGTCTGGCCTCCTGTATAACACAGGTCATAGAACTTGAATTAATTCCTGTTTGAACCAGGGTATATCTTTTTAAAAAACAACTAATCTTGATTTAAAAGTTGCCAGTGACAGAGAATCCACCTGATTCTCAGTTCACTGATATAACTTCCCTAACTTCCCCAGAGGGAAGAATTAGGCCCTTCTGCTCTTAAAGAAATAAATAATTTATCTTCAAAATCTATTTGTGAGTAAGAACCTAATAAGTATATTATGATGCAACTAGACATGTATATACAATATCTTAGTGAAGTATATAAACTGCAATTGTAGCTTAACACTATTTATTATTATATCAAGCATAAGGCTGACAGGTAGTTTTCCCCAAGCACAGAAGCTAAACTAATAAATGGGGATAATACTTATAATGTATATTAATTTTATAATCATCCCATAGTTCCTTAATAGAATCATAGGACTGGAAGGGACCTCGAGAGGTCATCTAGTCTAGTTCCATGCATTCATAGCAGGACTAAGGCCTTGGCTACACTTACAAGTTACAGCGCAATAAAGGAGCCCCGGGCGCACTAGCTCACTCCCCGTCCACACTGGCAAGGCACATAGAGCGCTCGGACGCCGCGGCTACAGCGCTGCTAGTACTCCACCTCGGCGAGTGGAATAATGTTTGCTGCGCCCCCACTGGAGCACCGCGGCACCAGTGTGGATGCCCTGGTCCTATAGTGCGCTCTGATCGGCCTCCAGAAGTGATTCCAACGGTCGACTTTCCCACTCCAAACTGGTTAGCGACCGATCGGTAGCTGTCTGGAGTTGCCAGCTTCCAGATTGCAATAGCCACCCGCTTCTCCACCGTCAGGGCAGCTCTCAATCTCATGTCCTTGCTCCACAGGGTGGGGGCGAGCTCCTCACACAGTCCCATGAAAGTGGCTTTTCTCATCTGAAAGTTCTGCAGCCACTGCTCGTCATCCCAGACTTGCATGACGATGTGATCCCACCACTCATTGCTTGTTTCCTGAGCCCAAAAGTGGCATTCCACGGTGGTCAGCATGTCCGTGAATGCCACAAGCAAACTTGCGTCATATGCATTACTCAAGTCGATATCATCGTTGGAGCTCTCACTGTCACTTTGGATCATAAGGAATAACTCGACTGCCAAATGCGACGTGCTGGCGAGACTCATCAGCATATTCCTCAGCAGTTCGGGCTCCATTCCCACAGACCGAAAGGTAAGACAGAGCACGCAGTACAAAAAACGTTGAAAGATGGCGCTGGGATGCGAACCGATGCATCACGGGGCATTGGGACAGGACCCAGAATGCCCTGCAGTCTACGCCCCCTTCCCACAAGCCACAGCACCAGAATGGGAAGAGGTGCTCTGTGGGATAGCTGCCCATAATGCACCGCTCCCAATGCCGCTGCAAATGTGGCCACGCCAGTGCGCTTGCAGCTGTCAGTGTGGACAGACTGCAGCACTTTCGCTACTGCGCTCTCTGAAGGCAGGTTTAACTCACAGCGCTCTACATCTGCAAGTGTAGCCATGCCCTAAGTATTATCTAAACGATCCCTGACAGGTGTTTGTCTAACCTGCTCTTAAAAATCTCCAATGATAGAGATTCCACAACCTCTCTAGGCAATTTATTCCACCCTGACAGTTAGGAAGTTTTTCCTAATGTCCAACCTAAACCTCCCTTGCTGCAATTTAAGACCATTGCTGCTTGTCCTATCCTCAGAGGTTAAGAAGAACATTTTTTCCTCCCTCCTTGTAACAACTTTTTATGTACTTGAAAACTGTTATCATGTCCCCTCTCAGTCTTCTCTTTTCCAGACTAAACAAACCCAATTTTTTTCAATCTTCCCTCATAGGTCATGTTTTCTAGACCTTTAATAATTTTTATTGCTCTTCTCTGGACTTTCTCCAATTTGTCCACATCTTCCCTGAAATGTGGCGCCCAGAACTGGACACAATATTCCAGTTGAAGCCTAATCAGCACGGAGTAGAGCGGAAGAATTACTTCTCGTGTCTTGCTTACAATACTCCTGTTAATACAACCCAGAATGATGTTCGCTTTTTTTGCAACAATGTTACATTGTTGACTCATATTTAGCTTGTGGTCCACTATGACCCCCAGATCCCTTTCCACAGTACTCCCTCCTTGGCAGTCATTTCCCATTTTCTATGTGTGCAACGGATTGTTTCTTCCTAAGTGGAATATTTTGCATTTGTCCATATTGAATTTCATCCTATTTAGTTCAGACCATTTCTCCAGTTTGTCCAGATCATTTTGAAGTATAATCCTATCCTCCAAAGCACTTGCAACCCCTCCCAGCTTGCAAACTTTATAAGTGTACTCTCTATGCCATTATCTAAATCATTGATGAAGATATTGAACAGAACTGGGGGACCCCACTCATTATGCCCTTCCAGCATGACTATAAACCACTGATATCTACTCTCTGGGAACTGTTTTCCAGTCAGTTATGCACCCACCTTATAGTAGCTCCATCTAGGTTTCATTTCCCTAGTTTGTTTTGAGAAGGTCATGACAGTATCAAAAGCTTTATTAAAGTCAAGATGTACCACATCTTCCCCCCTATCCACAAGGCTTGTTACCCAGTCAAAGAAAGCTATCAGGTTGGTTTGACACAATTTGTTCTTGAAAAATCCATGCTGACTGTTACTTATCACCTTATTATCTTCTAGATGTTTGCAAATTGATTGCATTATTATTTGCTCCATTATCTTTCCGGTTACAGAAGTCAAGCTGACTGGTTTGTAATTCCCCGGGTTGTCCTTATTTCCCTTTTTATAGATTGGCACTATATTTGCCCTTTTCAAGTCTTCTGGAATCTCCCCACTCTTTCATGACTTTTCAAAGATAATCGCTAATGGCTCAGATATCTCCTCAGTCAGCTCCTTGAGTATTCTAGGATGCATTTCATCAGGCCCTGGTGACTTGAAGACATTTAACTCTTTTTTGAGTTTCAGATCATTGAAGATCTCCTGGTTAAGCCAAGGTGGTCTCTTGCCATACTTCCTATCTTTCCCACGCAGTGGGATAGTTTGCTCTTGTGCCCTTAATAATGTCTCTTTGAAAAACTGCCAACTGTCTTCAATTGTTTTTCTCCTTAGACTTGCTTCCCATGGGATCTTACCTACCAACTCCCTGAGTTTGCTAAAGTTTGCCTTCTTGAAATCCATTGTCTTTATTTTGCTGTTCTCCCTCCTACCATTCTTTAAAATCATGAACTCTACCATTTCATGATCACTTTCACCCAAGCTGCCTTCTACTTTCAAAATCAGTTCCTCCCTATTTGTCAAAATCAAATCTAGAACAATCTCTCCCCAGTAGCTTTCTCCACCTTCTGAAATAAAAAAATGTCTCCAATACATTCCAAGAACTTGTTGAATAATCTGTGCCCTGTTGTGTTATTTTCCCAACAGATGTCTTGGTAGTTGAAGTCCCTCATTTACCACCAAGTCCTGTGCTTTGGATGATTTTGTTTGTTGCTTTAAAAAAGCCTCATCCACCTCTTCTTCCTGGTTAGGTGTCTGTAGTAGACCCCTACTATGACATCACCCTTGGTTTTTACCCCTTTTATCCTTACCCAGAGACTTTCAATAAGTCTGTCTCCTATTTCCATCTCAACCTCAGTCCAAGTGTATACATTTTTAATATATAAAGCAATACCTTCTCCCTGTTTTCCCTGCCTGTCCTTCCTGAGCAGTACCCTTCTATACCAATACTACTTGTTGTCTTTCACCTAAGATCTCAAAGCATTTTACAAATATTAGTTAATTAAGCCTCACAACCTCCTGAGAAGTTGGTAAGTATCTGGGCTCTCATTTTGTGACGGGAAGACCAAGGCACAGAAGGGATTAAGGCCTATATTTACAGAAATGGCTTCTAACTTTGGTAACTAGATACCCAGTTGATAATATGTGCACCAGCAAATTGTCGCAGAAACAAGTATTTGCAGATGCAAAATTCTGTCCTCACAATGAGGGGCCAGACTCAGGTCCAGCTGAAGCGTGGGTCTTAAATGATTTGCCCAAAATTACATAGTGAGTCATTCTGCAGTATACTTGTAACCGTGCTGGTCCCAGGATAGTAGACAGACAAGATGGGTGAGATAATATCTTTTATTGGACCAACTTCTGTTGGTCAAAAAGACAAGCTTTCAAGCTACAAAGAACTCTTCTTCAGGTATAGTGAGTCAGTGGCAGTCAGGAATAGACAAAAGAACATGAGAATGGCCACACTGGGTCAGACCAAAGGTCCATCTAGCCCAGTATCCTGTCTTCTGACAGTGGCCAATGCCAGGTGTCCCAGAGGGAATGAACAGAACAAGTAATCAAGTGATCCATCCCCTGTCACCCATTCCCAGCTTCTGGCAAACAGAGGCTAGGGACACAATCTCTGCTCATCCTGGCTGATAGCCATTGATGGACAAATCTTCCATGAACTTATCTAGTTCCTTTTTGAACCCTGTTATAGTCTTGGCCTTCACAACATCCTCTGGCAAGGAGTTCCACAGGTTGACTGTGCGTTATGTGAAAAAATACTTCCTTTTGTTTGTTTTAAACCTGCTGCCTATCATTTGGTGACCCCTAGTTCTTGTGTTATGAGAAGGAATAAATAACACTTCCTTATTTACTTTCTCCACGCCAGTCATGATTTTATAGACCTTTTTCATATCCCTCCTTAGTCGTCTCTTTTCCAAGCTGAAAAGTCCCAGTCTTATTAATCTCTCCTCATACGGAAGCCATTCCATACCCCTAATCATTTTTGTTGCTCTTTTCTGAACCTTTTCCAATTCCAATATATCTTTTTTGAGATGCTGCAGTATCTGCACGTGACCACATCTGCACGCACTCAGGAGTCCTGGTTCCTACTCCTAAACCGTAACCACTAGAACATACTCCCATATATCTGGAGTGATTTTGGTTCATATCAGACATACAATCTACAGTATACACATAACTAGTGTATACTAGTATACAAATATCTTGGAGTGCTGACTGTGACAAATAAACAAACTACTTAGATGAGATCTGTAGGATGAGGCTACAATGGAAGGGAAGAAGATGCCAGGAAGACATTTACCTTATCTCAGCAGTCTCCTGTATAGTGAGAGCAGCCTGGTCCAATTGCTGAGAGCTTGAAAGAGGCATTGGAGAATTGCCAGAGTCTCTATCAGGTGGTCTCACTGATTTGGGAATAGGTGGAATCAAAGCAGAACCTAATGACTTCCTCATCTTCTCATCATTGCAATGCAAGTACTGCCGGGAAGTCTGGAATTGGAAGAGTTCAGGCCCCACAGGGTTAAAGTTCAAACTGAAACAAGTAACTTTCACCCTAACTTTACAAAACAGTTCAATCCAGCTCAGTGATTATGCAGAGGCAAGTGAGGTTTAGAAAGGAAGGCTGGTCACATGGGTTAGCACAGGCAGGAATTCATTCTGTTAGGCTACAAAGTGGAAGATCTCTGCAGAGATAGGGATTAGAGGGAGTATATCTGGAGGGCTAACAGCCAGCATTCCACTCGAACCACAAAAGAAAGTGCACCTTCTTCCATGCACTGTGTAGTGGACTAGCACTGTCAAACTCTCCTCTCTCGCACCCCATTGAAACCTCAGTCGAGAGGAAGAAGCTATCTGAGGGAGGGAGAATTGATGGCACCCCTATGCTCCCGAGCTGGGAAAGGGGAAATGAAGGGAAAGCAGTAAGAAAGGGGCCAGTGCCCCACTCTGCCTCCCATCTAAGTATTTTTATCGTGCTCATCACTGCAGAAGCTGTGCACCCTCTGCCTATCTTTCCTCCTTCCCGCCATCTCCCTGCTTTGCCAGTGTAGTTTCTGGGAAGCTGTTACTCTTTCAGACTTTCTGATTGTACTGGGATGAGTTTGGATTGCAGTCCCATGGCTGTACCTAAACCACCTACCATATACCAGTGAACTCCAGCCAATTTTCTACTGCTTATTTCACATTCTGTCCAAATATACTTCTCTAAAGTCCATTTTTTCCTGTTATTGCCCTTTCTACAGACCCTCATCAGCCTTTCAGCCCTGACATTAATGTGATCACTGGATCCTAGGTGCGCTCCAATTTCCATCTAATTTATCATATCTGGCTCATTGTCAGTTATCAACTCCAGTAGAGCCGCCTACCTTGCTGACAGTGCAATGTGTTGTGTATGAAACCATCCTGTACTATCTCCATAACAGACAAACATTTCTATTGGAATGGGTCCCCTTCTGGGTCATCAATATTGTGACTGGGAGACTGGAGGAATGGAGAACAAACATTGATCCTTTCTTAGTTCTCCCATTATCTTCTTCACTGTCAAGTGGCCAAATTAATTCCTGATGAAAATCCAGTGAAGCCAGTAGAATTATGGTAGGCCTGGATCTGGCCCAGTATCTAGATAACTGAAATCCAATGCACTGGCCTTTTGATAGGCTTCCTTTGTTTGCAAAAGTATTTTCTAATCACCTTCCTTCTCCTGTGTAGTGAGGTCTAATAACTGTAACTCCTGTCACCCTTGCAGAGTCAACAAAGTTAATGGAAAGGGTGCAGTATTCTATCCCTTTTAGGGTCTCCTTAGTAGAATTGTTTGCAAAGTTCCAGTCAGTTACCCCTGCGCAAATCCACACAAGGCAATGCAGCTGTACCGGGGCTACTGAGGGTCTTACTTGAATTCTAGAAACTTTATTAGAGTTGATGATGGACTTTTGGATTCCAGGTTGAGTTTGCAGGGCAGGCAGCTACAGCCAACACCTTCATACACCTTCATAGTACCTTTGATATGAAAATAATTGAGACACGATTGCATCTTTTGCTCTTTACACAATATTAACCATAAGGAACCACGCAAGCACAGTTGGGTCACAAATGCCCATGTTTACTAACTATATTGAAACATGCAAGGCCTTACAACATACATATGGTGCCTCTGACTGGTTTCTGGTGGCTTCTCCTCAAAACACAGAACATGATGAGCACTATTTAAAAAAGCTACAACCCAATTCCTATACAGTACAGACACTAAACCCATAGTACCTCCATGATGCCATCTTTAGAGAGTAACTTTTCATAGTACAACCACACTTCAGATAGGATCCTAGACTTTACCCATGTCAGAGGAATCTCTTAGAGCTCTGCCAGGCACTAAAACTGCAGAGGAACCATATTTGGTTTGGTTCAGTTTTCTTATTCAATGCCCATTTACCTCTTGGGAAGTTGGAGTCAGCTCAGTGTGGGTCTCACCACGGCTCCAGCTGATCATGCCATTCTCCAAGGTCTTCTGCTCCCTTTCATCTGTGCCATTGGCTTCTGGGGAGGTAGGGATGCTTTGAATGGGAGGCATGGGCTTGGAAGTTAGCAGCAGCCTTTGAGAGGCAGATCTGGAAACAGCTGGCTTCAGGGCAACCTCCTTGGGGCCACTGGAGTCAAGCAAGCCTGAAAATCAGAAAAAAATAGCACTAGGGATACTACCTTTTAGATCTAAGATAACAGAGATCTGACTCCAAATCAGGTGACTTTCTTCAAAACGTGTAGTTAACCGAATGGTGAGAATTGTGTTCCCATGGACACATGTTAACATAGAGAGGCTACAGCCATCTGCAGTTGAGTGGGCCAGTCACATCCATCCAATTCCATAGAAATACCCCAGATAATATGATGGTTTTCTATGCTCCTATTTACTATTTGAAAACTGACATCTGGATTCACATGGATTAAGAAAACAAACTTTTAAACCCCTGTGAAAGAAAGATTAAAGCAGGTAAAGGAAGGGGGGAAAGGAAATATAGACAAGATGAAAATATAAACCAAGCAAAAGTAGTGGCTCCAGATAGTTAAAGCTCTTTTACAGCAATCAGTAACATAAACAAGGATGAACATTTGTCATTTTTTCTCCACAGGAAAGGAAGGTCTCCTCATTTTTGTCCTTCAAGAATGTTTTGATGCCAGCATCCACATACAGATCCCAACACTCTGGGTGAAACCTGGACATTGCTGGCAATTGAACTGAGTATTTGTCAGTGTCACATGCTAACCCCTCTATTCTTGGAAGGGTTTCATTTCATCAGGGATAGCAGACAGGCACCCAGCTTTACCTCTGTGTGATGCAAATAAGCCCTCAGAGATCCTCCTCTTCTTGAGCTTGTCCTTGATCTGAGCAGTTTCCATGGCCGCACTGCTCACCTCCAGTTCTTTGGGATCCTGTTTCAAGGTGGGGCTGTCCAAGCCCTCCAGAGAGGAAATGGCTCTGGGATAAGGTGGGCCCCCATCTCCACTCCACAAGCATGACTGTTTTTTCATCTGGACTTTCAGTACAGACTGAAGAGAGGCTGCAGGCCAATTTAAAAGCAAGAGTCAAGTAAGTCAACCTCACTCATCAAGAATCCATCAGTCAATTTGAGGCATTTATTTTATTCTAGTTTTTAGAGATCAATTTAATTTTATTTTCATTTTGGATCAAAATACTATGACCCTAGTGCTTGTTAAGAGTGCTGCATTGACTGGCCAGGAGAGTGAAGCTGAGGGCCCCACCTCTAGTAATGAGAAGGGAGCATCATCTCAGTCTTTGGCCTCTCTGCTGGGACTGCCCTCAAGGATCCCAGTGGCGATGGTTTTTATTCAAAGGAATATGGACCATATTGGCAGTTAGAAACAGGACTGTGCAACATACACCAACAAACAGTCCTCAGATGGTCACAAGCAGTTTTCAGTTGAGTTCTATTAGCAAGAGGACAAAGCCCAGCTACTAATCAGTGACCTTCAGATCTACTTAATGGCAGAAATTCCACCGGAGGAAGGGGGTGATCAGCACTTTACCAACAGCATTCTCTGACTTGCAACTAGTTCCTGGAATCATCACTCACAGCAAATGAAAAACAAAAGGGTAGATCTGGACACCAGGCTCAGAGAGTGCCTCCCCTTCCAGGCAGCCAGGCTTGCAGCCTCACGTTTCTATCTGGCCTAGGCCACAGGTCAGTCATTCTGTCCCCATCCTCACCTTCATCTGCTGTCGTCCATCTGCTTCCATACAGCTGCAAGTTTGAATCGATGCTTCCCCCTCGCAGCGATCTGTATCTGGGTTTGACTTTGGGGACACTCCCACAATACACCGCAACAGGGGCTCGGTACTTAGCTTTAAATTAAGAACAGTACAAATAACCCAAGTGTGTGGTGCTTGAAAAGAAGAAAAAAAAAAAGAACAGCTGTCCCCTTTCACACATTACACAGTGTGGGCTAAACCATGCATTCCTGGCTCAGGCAAAAACTTCATTGACTGCAGCCTCTCTAATCTAACACTCATCACTGGGGTATCTGACTACCTTGCAAAATTACATAATTCCTTGTTAGTGATCTACTCTGTATTTCCTCTCCTCTCCTGGCTAAGGTTGCTGAACCTCAAAGAGGTCAAGCTTTTGCAAAACTCAAACCATCTGGAAGGTTCACAAAACTAGATCAAAAATCCTTCTTTCCTTGTAATTCAAATCCAGGCTTTTTTCCTCCAAGAGAGACTCAATTAAAAAAAAAAAAAGTAAAAGCACAACACCAATTAATAATGTCTGTTTCTCTAGCTAGAGGGGGCCTGTGCTCCAGATTAGAAGTCCCCAAAGCTCACCTGACACATGTGGGTACCCTATCTACCAAATGCAAACTTATTTCTTGATTCAAATGTCCCTTTGCCCCTCTGCTCCAACTCCACCCTATATTTTGATTGGATTTTGTTCTCCTTTCTGTTCCTTCTCCTACAGAGACTCCTAAAAACTACACAAACCCATAATGCTTGAGTTAAACTTTCTAATCCATGATGCTCACGCAGATTCAAAATTAGGCAAGGCAGTTTTTCTCCTCCCTCATCCAGGCCAGCATCCCGTACCTTTGCACATCAAAGACAGACCATAAACTCTTGCTGAATGCAAAATGGCGACCACGCTTGCCAAGCACAGTCACCACCCCCTGGTATCGGGCTAACTGTACAGTGTTTTGAACACAGCACTCGCACACATGCTGCCGGTCCTAGAGCATGATAGCATTACTCGGCACAGACACAAGACTCTGTGGTTAATTTCCTCTGGGTAACAAGTGAGTGGGTGGGATTGCTGCAAACCCCAGTTGTGGAGCTGCAAAAGGCAGAGTACTAGAGTCTAATCCAGTCCTTTACCTGCTGTGAAATCATCATGTGTTGCCATGTGTATGGGCAGAAGGGCTCTTTTCAGTTCAGAGGCTACTTGCTGTTTTGCTTTTCACTCGACCTGCTGCTGGTGGTACCTTCTCTTTATAATGTCCAGAGGCCTGCATGGAAATACAGCAGCATTAACATGGATGACAAACTGTCTTTCCCTCACATTTCCCTGTCTAATGGGGTTCTTGCCTGGAACATATCAGAAAACTGGTGAGGTCAAGGGAGAGCTTAAAAAGCACTTGCACAGTAGCTCAATGCCAAATTCAACAATCTCTACCTGTTGCAAACCCGCCAATTTTATTTAGGCTTGCTCCAGTCTGTTTCCTAATTTTTTGGTCCCTATCACTTCAGTAATTCAGAGCATTTAATGCTTCTAAACAGAGGGTAGCCAGCACACAGGTGGGAGTATAATTCCTCCAGCAGCCATTCTCCCCAAAGCTGTGCAGGCAAGGGGAGCACAGAGGCAGGGAGCTGTCTCTGAAAGGGTTGCCACTGAAGCATCCAGACAGCAGACTGTGTAGCAGAAACTACATTTTCAAACTCTTGATGGCAAATGGGCAAATTTATGCCTGGTGTAACTCCATTGTAGAGTTACACTAGGAAGGGCTGTGACCCAACGTAAGGAGGGGCAGAAGGGGAAGAGTGGCAGATTTTCTTTTCTTTCTCTTTAATTCAACTGAATTTGAACATTAGTGAAAGGTGCCTGATTAACAGCTGAAGGCTGGAGTCGTCTGTATATCCACAGCCTAGTTATAGCAACATCAGTGCGAGCTGCCCGTATCCTGCCCTCCCCCACCAATCTGCTTCAATCCTGATCTGTCTCTGGGGTGAGAGGGTAGATCAGCCTTCTTGGCCCATTTGTGCTGAACTTTGCAGCTAGATCCCAAACCAGAACCGGAATTCTTCTGAATCCGTCAACCCTTACTACAGCAGACAGAAAAACAGACCAACACACACTTGGTGCCACCCAACATTTGCTGCACCACTGGTATTTGTAGTATTTACTTCGGCGTAGGAAATAGTATGGTGAAGCCAAACACCACTGCACAGTCCATGTTGATTTTTAGTGGTGACCTCTGTGTGCACATGCACCAAAACCATACTCATGCTCTATACACACACACTTACCAATACATACACACACTTCCCAGGGTCCAATGCGCCTTGGGGCCAATATTATAGTGCTCAAAGCCTAGCAGGGTGAAGGGTAGTTTGTGTAGAAGCAGGAAGAGTGCTGTAAAGGATGTACTTTCCAATTTTATTTAGCCTTGCTGCAGTCTGTTTCCTTACTTATTTGGTCCCTATCACTTCAGTAATCCAGACAGTACTCTACTGTTTATAACTGTCTCTTCTTTGGACATTGTGGCCAATATATTGCAGTGTGAAATGAAGATAAATTGGCCTAAATTTTATCCACTGAAGTTGATGGTAAAACTCCCATTGACTTCAATGGGAGCAGAATTTCTCCAATGTCGAATGCTTTTGAAAATTTCATCCTTAGATGCTAAAAAAAAAAAAGCATTGAGAAAAGATCTTTGCTCACAGTAAGCTGACTGCAGCAAGGAGCCAGAGAAATGGATTCATTAAAAGGACTAAATGCATATAGCTTGATTCATAGATTCATAGATTCTAGGACTGGAAGGGACCTCGAGAGGTCATCGAGTCCAGTCCCCTGCCCGCATGGCAGGACCAAATTCTGTCTAGACCATCCCTGATAGACATTTATCTAACCTACTCTTAAATATCTCCAGAGATGGAGATTCCACAACCTCCCTAGGCAATTTATTCCAGTGTTTAACCACCCTGACAGTTAGGAACTTTTTCCTAATGTCCAACCTAGACCTCCCTTGCTGCAGTTTAAGCCCATTGCTTCTTGTTCTATCCTCAGAGGCTAAGGTGAACAAGTTTTCTCCCTCCTCCTTATGACACCCTTTTAGATACCTGAAAACTGCTATCATGTCCCCTCTCAGTCTTCTCTTTTCCAAACTAAACAAACCCAATTCTTTCAGTCTTCCTTCATAGGTCATGTTCTCAAGACCTTTAATCATTCTTTAATCATCTTCTCTGGACCCTTTCCAATTTCTCCACATCTTTCTTGAAATGCGGTGCCCAAAACTGGACACAATACTCCAGCTGAGGCCTAACCAGAGCAGAGTAGAGCGGAAGAATGACTTCTCGTGTCTTGCTCACAACACACCTGTTAATACATCCCAGAATCATGTTTGCTTTTTTGGCAACAGCATCACACTGTTGACTCATATTTAGCTTGTGGTCCACTATAACCCCTAGATCCCTTTCTGCCGTACTCCTTCCTAGACAGTCTCTTCCCATTCTGTATGTGTGAAACTGATTTTTTCTTCCTAAGTGGAGCAGTTTGCATTTGTCTTTGTTAAACTTCATCCTGTTTAACTCAGACCATTTCTCCAATTTGTCCAGATCATTTTGAATTATGACCCTGTCCTCCAAAGCAGTTGCAATCCCTCCCAGTTTGGTATCATCCGCAAACTTAATAAGCGTACTTTCTATGCCAATATCTAAGTCGTTAATGAAGATATTGAACAGAGCCGGTCCCAAAACAGACCCCTGCGAAACCCCACTCGTTATGCCTTTCCAGCAGGATTGGGAACCATTAATAACAACTCTCTGAGTACGGTTATCCAGCCAGTTATGCACCCACCTTATAGTAGCCCCATCTAAATTGTATTTGCCTAGTTTATCGATAAGAATATAATGCGAGACCGTATCAAATGCCTTACTAAAGTCTAGGTATACCACATCCACAGCTTCTCCCTTATCCACAAGACTCGTTATCCTATCGAAGAAAGCTATCAGATTGGTTTGACATGATTTGTTCTTTACAAATCCATGCTGGCTGTTCCCTATCACCTTACCACCTTCCAAGTGTTTGCAGATGATTTCCTTAATTACTTGCTCCATTATCTTCCCTGGCACAGAAGTTAAACTAACTGGTCTGTAGTTTCCTGGGTTGTTTTTATTTCCCTTTTTATAGATGGGCACTATATTTGCCCTTTTCCAGTCTTCTGGAATCTCTCCCGTCTCCCATGATTTTCCAAAGATAATAGCTAGAGGCTCAGATACCTCCTCTATTAGCTCCTTGAGTATTCTAGGATGCATTTCATCAGGCCCTGGTGACTTGCAGGCATCTAACTTTTCTAAGTGATTTTTAACTTGTTCTTTTTTTATTTTATCTGCTAAACCTACCCCCTTCCCATTAGCATTCACTATGTTAGGCATTCCTTCAGACTTCTCGGTGAAGACAGAAACAAAGAAGTCATTAAGCATCTCTGCCATTTCCAAGTTTCCTGTTACTGTTTCTCCCTCTTCACTAAGCAGTGGGCCTACCCTGTCTTTGGTCTTCCTCTTGCTTCTAATGTATTGATAAAAAGTCTTCTTGTTTCCCTTTATTCCCGTAGCTAGTTTGAGCTCATTTTGTGCCTTTGCCTTTCTAATCTTGCCCCTGCATTCCTGTGTTGTTTGCCTATATTCATCCTTTGTAATCTGTCCTAGTTTCCATTTTTTATATGACTCCTTTTTATTTTTTAGATCATGCAAGATCTCGTGGTTAAGCCAAGGTGGTCTTTTGCCACATTTCCTATCTTTCCTAACCAGCGGAATAGCTTGCTTTTGGGCCCTTAATAGTGTCCCTTTGAAAAACTGCCAACTCTCCTCAGTTGTTTTTCCCCTCAGTCTCGATTCCCATGGGACCTTACCTATCAGCTCTCTGAGCTTACCAAAATCCGCCTTCCTGAAATCCATTGTCTCTATTTTGCTGTTCTCCCTTCTACCCTTCCTTAGAATTGCAAACTCTATGATTTCATGATCACTTTCACCCAAGCTGCCTTCTACTTTCAAATTCTCAACGAGTTCCTCCCTATTTGTTAAAATCAAGTCTAGAACAGCTTCCCCCCAGTAGCTTTTTCAACCTTCTGAAATAAAAAGTTGTCTGCAATGCAGTCCAAGAATTTGTTGGATAGTCTGTGCCCCGCTGTGTTATTTTCCCAACATATATCCGGATAGTTGAAGTCCCCCATCACCACCAAATCTTGGGCTTTGGATGATTTTGTTAGTTGTTTAAAAAAAGCCTCATCCACCTCTTCCACCTGGTTAGGTGGCCTGTAGTAGACTCCTAGCATGACATCACCCTTGTTTTTTACCCCTTTTAGCCTAACCCAGAGACTCTCAACACTTCCATCTCCTATGTCCATCTCTACCTCAGTCCAAGTGTGTACATTTTTAATATATAAGGCAACACCTCCTCCCTTTTTCCCCTGTCTATCCTTCCTGAGCAAGCTGTACCCATCCACACCAACATTCCAATCATGTGTATTATCCCACCAAGTTTCAGTGATGCCAACAATGTCATAGTTGTATTTATTTATTAGCACTTCCAGTTCTTCCTGCTTATTACCCATACTTCTCGCATTTGTATATAGGCATCTAAGATACTGGTTTGATCTTTCCTCCCAGTTTTGTCCTGACCCTCCTTTCTCTCTGCCAATATAGCCCATTGAACTCTGGCTAAAGGAGGAGTGTGCGGAATAGCCAAAGTAATTTATTTATTAACATATTCTTTCAATTAGAAAACATAGCACAAAGAATGCCTGTACATGAGGTCTAGGAGCCCTACCATCAATTAAACTTGCAATCAATTAAAATAGCACCCTGCAGCCCAATACAATAGAAAATGAACAGACCAGCCAATAAACACAGGAGCAAAGGCCCGGCCCCTCTCCACCCATAGCCCCAGACACTGAGCTCTCTCTAGGTGCACTGTTGAAGCATTTGTGTACACTAGAAAAGTGCTTGAGGTTAAGTCAGAGTTAGCAAACATGTTTAACTAACTCTGGCTTAACCTCGACCACTTTTCCCATTCTAGACAAACCCAAATGGATGGCTTTTGCAGCTTGCCCATAAGATCAAAGAATTCAGGCTATTTTGGGGCAACGTGTGTAAGGAATGAGAGCAATCATTTCTAGTGGTGCAAAGGGTATAAATTAGGGGTTGGGGGGGGGGAATGGAACATAAGAAAATGTAGGGTGAATATGAGAGAAATGTCCCAATGGTAAGTTCTGCTAGACTGTAATTATCTCCCAAAGGAAGTAGAAGATGCCCCATAGCTTGAGATATTTAAAAATGGGACTGAAAAATACCCTGGAAAGGAGTGTGGTCCTGGCTTGTATACCCAACTCTGCCACTGCCTTGTTGTGTAACCTTGGCCCAGTCACTTAATCTCTCTGTGCCCCAGTTTACCAGTATGCAAGACTGGTTCAGTAAATGCAAACCACTTTGTTAGTGTAATGTGAAGGTTACACAGGCAATGTACAATTACACAGATCCACCTCTCCCCTTCAGAGTGAAGGTGAGGTTAGGTAATTGCCACAGAAGCCAGGGTAACCCAGAGCGGTAGCTATGGTGAGATTCTACTGCTGCCTTGCAGCCTTTAGGAAGGGCTGGAGGAGTAGGATTCTGTCCTTACCTGTCCAATGTGAAAAAAATCTCCCACACGCCAAATCCATTCAAACTGGGCTCATTGCAGGGACCAGGATTTGGGCCTCTGATATTATAAAACCAATCCCAGCAGGATGAAGGAAATGAACACAGAAAGGAACTTCATGGCATTCTTCATCGCACACAAGTCACAACCAGCAACAGCACTGGGACGCCATGATGTGAAAACAATAATGCTAAAAAAAACAACCTTTTCCAAAGAGATAAGGAAAATTCAGCTGCATTTGAACAGTTCTGGGCCCTGCTAACATTTGGACAAACAGGAATTTATACTCCTTTCTAATTATGTACTGGGTCAATCTAAAAGAAGTTCATCCTCCTGGGATTCTCGTTTCCTTGGGATGATTAGCAGCCAGGAAATGAAAATGGAAATGTTTTTGTTATTGTTATTATTTTTATTTAAATCTCTCTCAGTCCACCAGCCATTTCTGTGATGATTTCTCAGTGTTGCAAGCCTACAGGATCAGTTTGTAAAATACACTTGACTTTTAATCTCCCTATAAAGCTCTCTATGAACTGGAATTGGCTTGAATTGGGCCCCAAAGGTTAATGGCCGTAGGATTAGGCTAGCTCTGAGGAGCTGATGAAAACTTAGCTGCTGACATTCCCCTGCCATGGAAGCCCATCTTAAACAGAATAATGCAGCTGTAGCAATGTAATGTACACAGTCACAACTTTGGCTGACAACAAACCAACAGGGGCAGATGACAAAGGTTCTCAAGCCTAGTTGCTGTTGCTAAATCAGGGCAAATTCACACCTACCGGCCAGCCACTGATTTAGCTGTATGGGGGCAAACACCAAGGGGACACAAGCAAACCCACAATTTGAAGCTTACTCTGGATTCAAGCAGGGATAAGCAAAAAGCATTCCTTAGCTACACTGCAGAGTTGAACCAGTGCAGCTGGTTCAGTGGCTGGCCATCGATTGCTGGAAACAGGGCCAACTCCCAATGTAGACAAGGCAAAAGAAAGAAGGAAAGAAAGATCTCTGAGCTGCTAGTTTCACCATTTTTTTCTTCTTGCTAATTATGCATAAGCAGCTTGTGTTTTTCTCAAACTCATTCACCCTTCAAGTTTATCTGCAGAATCATTTCTGCCCACGGACTTTGTCATTGTTTGTAAGCAGATCATTGCAAGTTGT
Source organism: Emys orbicularis (assembly GCF_028017835.1). NCBI lineage: Eukaryota > Metazoa > Chordata > Testudines > Emydidae > Emys > Emys orbicularis. Next base: position 157,703,142 of record NC_088685.1, on the reverse strand, counting down.
CAATATCTGAGCAGCTTTGATTAGATGCACAGAATACATGACATGTTCCTGTTCCCTGGCTGGATGAGCACTACCCTTAAGATAATGTTTCTAGAATGAATTCTTGAGATTACATGTTTGAAATCTGCTCTCCACAGATATAAAATTCCCTGTTTGCAGGAGTTTTTCTGCTAGCAAACTTGTTTGCTGGAATATCCATAGAACACAAGCACAGCAAGAAGCACAAGCAAAGAAAATGCAATTTAAAATGTAACAGTCTTTCTTGCAGTTCTGGTACCACAGTTACATGCCCAGAAGGGGTCCCGAGGAGTTCTTTCAGCCCGAGAGACTAAAGAGCGCAGTACCCCCATCAAAAGACATTGCACAAAAGACTCCTTGCAAGGGCTGCGCTCACTTCAGCAGAACTGTTTGCTCATCCCTGAAACAAGAGTGATCGCAAGCAGGAGTTCATTCAGGGCAGCAAATGAAGAGTTAGGAGCAAACTGGTTTGAAAGCCAAACCTTGTCAGCTACTTCAGTGGTAACCAAACATCAGTTAAAACAGTACTGACTGCCAGCCCTAATGAGGTGTGATGTTGAACACCAGAGCTATTTGAGTATTGTACACAATGTATTCATAACACATACTGTAACTGTCTCCACTAAGAGCTGTGGCCAAGTACATTCATTTCTCAAAGGTGGCTGACAGATTGTTCTGCAACCTTTTGTGATGGCAAGAAACAAAGAGGCAACAGAGACAAGCACACAGATTACGTTTTACCATTTCTTGCCTTAGGGCCTGATCCAAGCCCCATTGAGATCAATGGAAAGCCTCTCAGAGACATCAGTGGGCTTTGGATTGGGCCCCTAAATTGTAGTTTCTTATACATTGTGAGCTCTTTCTGGGAGGGAAAGTGCCCTGATCCTGACTGGGGCCTCTGGCTGCTACTCTACTATAAACGTTAAATAATAATACAAAACAATAGTGCAGCCACAATGGAAGGTGTTCTAGAAATATCTGCACAAATAGACAATGAGCATGTGAAATCTTGCGTGGGTTGGGTCGCTTCCAGGCCAAAAAGTGACAAGGTTAAATTTGGTTTTCAAGGACACAATGGTTGAGTGCAGAAGGAGAGCCTCCATGGGTATGTACCCAAGTGTAAGGGAACGGATTGCAGTGTGAAAGAAAGAGCAGGGTCAGTATGATACACTTTGCTGGTATGTGCCAAACCAACACCCCATGCCTGAAGACCCCATGGGCCAGGTTGTGCGGCCTGCTCAGCTCCCCTTGTGCAAAGCGGACAAAGATTGCCCATAACTCCCTAGCTGGGGATTCCCCTGGCATGGAAAAGTGGTGCAAGTGAGAGCATCAGCACCAATCTCTTAGGGAACATTAAAAAGCAACAGAGGGTCCTGTGGCACCTTTAAGACTAACAGAAGTATTGGAGCATAAGCTTTCGTGGGTGAATGCCCACTTCATCAGACGCAAGTAATGGAAATTTCCAGAGGCAGGTATAAATCAGTATGGAGATAACGAGGTTAGTTCAATCAGGGAGGGTGAGGTGCTCTGCTAGCAGTTGAGGTGTGAACACCAAGGGAGGAGAAACTGCTTCTGTAGTTGGATAGCCATTCACAGTCTTTGTTTAATCCTGATCTGATGGTGTCAAATTTGCAAATGAACTGGAGCTCAGCAGTTTCTCTTTGGAGTCTGGTCCTGAAGTTTTTTTGCTGTAAAATGGCTACCTTTTCATCTGCTATTGTGTGGCCAGGGAGGTTGAAGTGTTCTCCTACAGGTTTTTGTATATTGCCATTCCTGATATCTGACTTGTGTCCATTGATCCTCTTGCGTAGTGACTGTCCAGTTTGGCCAATGTACATAGCAGAGGGGCATTGCTGGCACATGATGGCATATATAACATTGGTGGACGTGCAGGTGAATGAGCCGGTGATGTTGTAGCTGATCTGGTTAGGTCCTGTGATGGTGTTGCTGGTGTAGATATGTGGGCAGAGTTGGCATCGAGGTTTGTTGCATGGGTTGGTTCCTGAGTTAGAGTTATTATGGTGCGGTGCGTGGTTGCTGGTGAGAATATGCTTAAGGTTGGCGGGTTGTCTGTGGGCGAGGACTGGCCTGCCTCCCAAGGTCTGTGCAAGTGAGGGATCATTGTCCAGGATGGGTTGTAGATCACTGATGATGCGTTGGAGAGGTTTAAGCTGAGGACTGTAGGTGATGGCCAGTGGAGTTCTGTTGGCTTCTTTCTTGGGCTTGTCTTGTAGCAGGAGGCTTCTGGGTACACGTCTGGCTCTGATGATTTGTTTCTTTATTTCCTTGTGTGCGTATCGTAGTTTTGAGACTGTTTGGTGAAGATCTTGTAGGTGTTGGTCTCTGTCTGAGGGGTTGGAGCAGATGTGGTTGTACCTCAGCGCTTGGCTGTAGACTATGGATCGTGTGGTGTGTCCAGGGTGGAAGCTGGAGGCATGAAGGTAGGCGTAGCGGTCGGTGGGTTTTCGGTATAGGGTAGTGTTAACGTGGCCATCGCTTATTTGTACTGTGGTGTCTAGGAAGTGGACCTCCCGTGTAGATTGGTCCAGGCTGAGGTTGATGGTGGGGTGGAAGCTGTTGAAATCATGGTGGAATTCTTCCAGGGTCTCCTTCCCCTGGGTCCAGATGATGAAGATGTCATCAATGTAGCATAGGTAGAGAAGGGGCGTGAGTGGACGAGAGCTGAGGAAGCATTGTTCCAGGTCAGCCATAAAAAAGTTGGCATATTGTGGGGCCATGCGGGTGCCCATGGAGGTGCCACTGGTCTGGAGGTATATATTGTCACCAAATTTGAAATAATTGTGCATGAGGATAAAGTCACAGAGCTCAGCAACAAGTTGTGCTGTGTCATCATCAGGGATACTGTTCCTGACAGCTTGTATTCCATCTGTGCATGGGATGTTTGTGTAGAGAGCCTCTACATCCATGGTGGCTAGGATGGGAGGTCACCAATGCATTGTAGTTTTCTCAGGAAATCAGTGGTGTCACGGAGATAGCTGCTTGGGCCCACCCCAACAACCGCTACTCACGCAAAACACCCATTGATCTGAAGAGAATGTGTCCTTTTCCACATCCTTTTGCCTGAAACCATTTTGTTGTAGTGCTAGTATCAAGTACTTTAACACATATACTTTCACATGTACTTTTCCCTGGCGGGTGGAATCACACACACTGCTCTGTGCCTCTTTCCTGAAAGTTAAGACATTTCTGTATGCTGGGCCAGAATCTGATTTCAGTTATACTCATAGAATTATAGAAATGTAAGACAGGAAGGGACCTCAATAGCTCATCTAGTCCAGTCCCCTGCACTGAGGCAGGCCTAAGTACTATCTAGACTATCACTGACAGGTGTTTGTCTAACCTGTTCTTAAAAAATCTCCAGTGATGGAGATTTCACCACCTCCCTAGGCAATTTATTCCAGTGCTTAACCACCCTTCTAGTTAGGAAGTTTTTCCTATTGTCTAACCTAAATCTCCCTTGCTGCAATTTAAGCCCATTACTTTTTTGTCCTAAGGAGAACAATTTATCATTATCCTCTTTATAACACCCTTTTATGTACTTGAAGACTGTTATCAGGTCCCCTCTCAGTCTTCTCTTCTCCAGACAAAACAAACCCAATTTTTTCAATCTTGCCTTGCAGTTCATGTTTTCTAGAACTTTAATAATTTTTGTTGCTCTCCTCTGGACTCTCTCAAATTTATCCACATCTTTCCTGAAGTGTGGTGCCCAGAACTGGATATTTGTGACGTTATTAGTGCTGAGTAGAGTGGAAAAATTATTTCTCGTGTCTTGCTTATAACACTCCTACTAATACATCCCAGAATGATGTTTGGGTTTTTTTTTAAAACAATAATACATTGTTGACCCATATTTAGTTTGTGAGCCACTAAAACCCCCAGATCCTTTTCTGCAATACTCCTTCCTAGGAAGTCAGTTTCCATTTTTATTTATGCAATTGCTTATTCCTCTTTAAGTGTAGTACTTTGCATTTGTCCTTAATGAATTTCATCCTATTTAATTCAGACCATTTCTCTGGTTTGTTAAGATCATTTTGAATTTTAATCCTGTCCTCCAAAGCACTTGCAACCCCTCCCAGCTTGGTATCGTCCACAAACTTTATGAGTGTACTCATTATGCCATTATCCGAATCATTTATGAAGATATTTAATAGAACTGGACACAGGACAGATCCCTATGGCATCCCACTCAATATGCCTTTCCAGTTTTATTGTGAACCATTGATAACTACACTCTGAGTATGGTTTTCCAGCCAGTTGTGCACCCACTTTATAGTAGGTTCAACTAGGCTATATTTCTCTAGTTTGTTTATGAGATAGTCTAGTGAGATAATATCAAAAGCCTTACTAAAGTCAAAATACATGACATCTCCTGGTTCCCCTCCATCCACAAGGCTTGTTACCCTGTCAAAGAAGGATATTTGTTTGGTTTGATATGATTTGTTCTTGACAACTCCATATTTATTGTTACTTATTATCTGATTATCTTCTAGGTGCTTACAAATTGATTGTTTGATTATTTGCTCCATTATCTTTCTGGGCACCAAAGTTAAGCTGACTGGTCTATAATTCCCTGGGTTGTCCTTATTCCCCTTTTTATAGATAGGTAGGTACTACATTTGCCCTTTTCCAGTCCTCAGTTATCTCTCCCATCCTTCATGAGTTCTCAGAGAATCGCTAATATTGGCTCAGAGATCTCGGCAGACAGTCCCTTAAGTATTCTAGGATGTATTTCCTCAAGCTCTGCCGACTCATGTAAATCCAAGATAACTCCAAGTGACTTCCCAAGGCTTTCTCTCCTAAACAATAATCAAGTGTGGGAAATCTCCATGATCTGAAGAGATTTCATTCAGTTAGAAAGAACCAAGTGAGATTTTAGTTTCATAACAGAGATTCCTCATTACAAACAATATGTTAACAGGTGTGAAACATGGGGCCTGTTTCTCCTCTCTCTTACATCATTGTAAATCAGCAGCCAATGGAGTCAGACCTCTCACTTACACCAGTGAGTGTATCAAACCTCATTTTATTGTAATTAAGAAGGTGTGGTAGCCCTTCTTACTATTATATGATTTGTTCATCCCAACACTGCTTAGTGGTACACAAATCACAAAAGAAGACAGTTCCTTCCCTTAGGAAGTTACAGTCTAAGGGTCTGGTCCTGCAAGCCTTGCTCACACATGCAGTCCTTACTGACTCATGGCTAGTCGTATTGATTGACCTCTGAAAAGATACACAAAAGCAATAAAGACAAGGCTCAGATCCTCCAGAGCAGCCAAACTGCACTCAGTAAAAGTTTGGAGGTCGGAGGCGGGGGAGGACACAAAAGTAGCTTTTCTTCACCTGAGTGACCAGCTGGCCACTGAAATTCAGCAACACAGACCAAGCGGGGTACCAGCAGTTCATGTGATGATAGAAACCAAGGTCCCCAGAAATTCCAGGAGAAAGTTAAACACTCAAGTGAACCTGTGCAAAGTCTGGTGTCAGGGACTCCAGGGAAACCTCTGTTAGGTGGACTTAGGAGAGAAGGTTTGGCAACCTGGAGGGAGAGTTTGGTCACTTGTCACTGGGGGGAGGGGGTGAGGAGGGGCAGGAATAGGGAAGGTTTGACAGCTGGGGTAGGCCTTTCCGTCCCACGCTCTGAGGATGGGGGTCCTGGAAAGTTAGAGTCCCAAAAGCACGGAACCTTGCACCCTGTGTGCTCTGTGCATTCCTAGGGTCATTCCTGAACTCTGTCTCAGCTTACATCAGGAGCTATTGCAGGGGAAAGGCCCAGTGGCAGAAGTTAGGGATCAGGCTCATGCTTAAAATGCTGAACTTTTCAACAATTCAACTTACAGACTTTGCAGGAAAAAAAACATTCAAATGATTGTCATTTGAAACTGCACAGCATCGAAACTAACAAATGATAAGGCAAAGGAAGCAACATTGTCTAGTGCTAAGAACACAGGGCTGGGAGACAGCAGAAGTGGGTTCTAATTCCCACTCTGCCACGGGATACACTGTGGCCTTCTAGATTCATAGATCTTAAGGCCAGAAGGGACCATTATGACATCTAGTCTGACCTCCTGTATAACATTAACCATAGAATTTGGGTAAGCCACTTCATCCCTGTGACTTGTTTCCCCACCTGTATAATGGAAATGGTACTCACCCACCTTTGCAAAATGCTTTGAGATCCTTGGATGAAAGATTCTGGATAAGTACTAAGTAATACTGGCATCATCCCAGCAACGCTGCCTAGCTCAGAACTGCAGTTTGCAGGAAAGGGGCATACACACTATCAAAGAAGGAAAGGAAAGAAACATGAAGCAAAGATTTCTCTCTGGAGACGGTGGGAGGGAGAGAGAGTAACTGGCAAACATCTCTAATAATGAGCAGAGGGAGTCCTGCATCTTATCCCTTAGAGAGATTGAGTGGCTCTTCATTTGCTATCTCTGACAGGCTATCATCTCTGGATTTCAAATGGAAAAGAAGCTGCTTTTGAGCAAGTCTCTTCCCTTCTTCTACTTCCTGAAGCTTTCCCAGCTCTGGTTTCCACAGATTCTTATTTCCTTGATAATACACTCATTTGTAAACAAAGGCTGAATGTGAGCTGGGCTAGTTCCTACACAGTGTTTGTGCCTTGGAGTGGGCACCTATATACCAGAGTGGCTGCAAGCTTACCTAGATTTTCTATCATCCATTTATTCAGAGGAAAAACAAAATCCTTCCTCTTCCCTGCCCCACTCCCCTCCAGCTTTTCATTGGGGTATAAAGGTTACTTTTACTGAAACCTAGCAAGTTATACTATTGGCCAGGTAGGATTTTAATACTGTCTTACAGGGATGGGCCAGAAATACACTGAGCCCTGATCTTGATCCAAATAGCTCTGAAGTTCAGCTAGGGTCTGATCTGGGGGAGGATTTGGCTTGAGCCTAGCTCAGTTCTATTGGGAAAACAGCAGCGTGCTTCTATCAAATACCTGAAATGCAGCTGATGCTTCATGGCCCCACTGAGACACAAATCAAGTTGGGTCAGAAGCTGAGACGCAAGCTCTCCTATTTGCCTACACACAATAATGATCTAACACCAACGAAAAAAATCTTAGTCAAGAGACCGGACTCTGCAGTGTGTGAATGGAAGATGGCAGTTTCCCTACCCCTCTCTGGATAGTGCTAGACTCCTCCTGCCAGGAGCCACAACTATGCCAAGCTACGAAAAGCCTGTTCTCACTCAGCAGGTTGCATGAAATATCCTGGCTTATCAGACAGTAGTTCCTGCCCCTTCCTTGTCCTCCTCTCACCCTTCTGCTGCAAAGTGATCCAAGCTCTGATCTTCTGCCACTCATCTCAGGACTCCCTCTCCTAAAAAGTGGCCTAGCTTCACTCACTCTCAGCTAAACCAAAGGGATTCGCCCACCAGAAATTTCCGTGACACTCATTTTTTCCTGTTACATTAATAAACTATTGGGAAAAATCATCAACCAAACTTTTCCCCCAAATTCTCTTTCACTTCTGAGCACCTGTCACTTTATGGGAAAAGAACCCTCACACCAAGCAAGCTCCCCCCCAGGTCACAATGCAACAGATCATCAGCATGGTCCAGCCATCCCCCACACGAGTGTCACCTCAGAAAAAGCAGCAAAGTACAAGTCAGGGCAGTTCACTAACCTCCTTCACAAACAGGTTTGCTTTTTCACTTTGGACGCCTAGTTGCCATGTTGTTAAATTTGTGATCCCTCAGGGAGCTACAAAGCCCAGCTGCCTCCCACAGTGACCCGGCTCCCACCCAGCTCCAGACCCTAGGATTTTGAAAGTGGTGGGTATGGATGGCAGCTCTGTAGCCCAGCCCCCTCTTCTGTGTGAAGATAATAGGCTCTCACTTACAGGTTAAACACACAGCAGGCAAACAGTGTTACATACCGTGAACAAACAAGGCTGCATAGCAACCACTTCTCTAAAGTAGTCTTGAGCAGGAGGTGCGAGCGGAAGGCTTTGCCTGCAGGGCTGGCCCGCATCTCCCAGGGTGCTGGAATGGAGAGGACCTGAGTGACCTTGACAGCACCCAAACTCTGGAACAGGGACACACTCTGAATAGCCACGTGTGCGCTGAGGTCCTGTCTGCCTGTGATTGATTCCCAAAAGCACACACACAGAGGCTGTGTTATACCCAGTCAAGCAGCGGAGTCTTCAGAATTCATGAATGAGAGGGCAAGGTTTAGACCCTTCCTTACAACAGAATACAATTTGCAGGTAACTTATCCAGGTTGCAAATTCTTTGGAGCGAGGCTTGTGAGCTTGATTCTCCTCTCATTTACATCCGTGTAAATCAGGAATGACTCCACTGAATGGAGTCCCACCAGGGTAAAAATCAGTGGGAGAGTAGAACTAACTAACTAATCACTGTGGGCTGGATTCCCCCCTGGTTTGCACCTTGGGCAGTTACTGACACCTCTGCAAAGTGCTACTAAATCAAACTCCTCCATTTGCCTTGGGATGGCACCTTACACCCAGTTGCAGGGGTGTCAGTAGCTACACAAGGTATAGGGCAGAATCAGAGCTGGGGGTCTTTATTCTTTCTGTACAGTGCCAGGCACATCTATGCTGCCAAGTACAAATGCTAAAGAATAATGAATTTTTCATTTATGCACAATACATCAGTGTCTAGCTTTGAAATTTTTTCAAAATAGCTTCTCTGCTGGGTTTTTACACACACATGTGTGCACACACACTTATGTGTAGCTTAATTTAGTGCTGTTGAAAGGTACCTTGTTGGCCACCCCTGGACAATGAAACCCTCTATCCACAGACAAGGTATAAACACATGCAGCAGCAGTACAAGCTTCTCCCACCGTGTCTGGGACCAGGAGGGACTACACCAAGAATCAGAGGGGAATTCAGGCTCCATAGCTCATTCAATCCCTGGCCTCTCTGTTCAGACTGCCAGCAAGGGGGTGAATAGTGGTGGTGATTTCTGTGATGTGCAATAATTCACACCACAAGGAGAACAGAGGAAACCAACACAGTTAATTTGTCCCTTGGGGCTACCAGCCCTTCTCCGGTCACATACAGCAACAGGAGAACCCATCTATTACAACACTTATCTATTATGATTTGGAGAGACAACCCCCAACTCATTTAATATAGGCCATGAAACAGACACCAAATTATAATATCTTCCTCTCACTGCTAAACTTGTTTGAACCAGTAAAAAGTTCCATCTCACATCATCACCCTAAACCATCCAAGTCCCACAGTTTGTTGGTATCAAGTTATATATATATATATATATATTTAAAATCTTATATTGTAGAATGCCAGAAAATTAGCTGATCCCCCCCCAGACTAACCTCAAAATGTATTTTATTAGGTACATGTCACCCAGCTAAGTAAGTCCCCCTAGAAGATTCACACTGTTTGAAATAGAACAGAAAGGAAGGATCATTCTGTGGTTAAGACACTACACTAAGCCTCACAAGACCTAAGTTCAGTTCCCAGTTTTGCCACAGACTTGCTGTGTGACCTTGGGCAAGTCATTTAATGCCACGGTGTGCCCATCTATAAAATGGGCAAAGCAATACTTCCTCTCTCTCATCCTTTGTCCATCTGTTCTATTTAGACTATAAACTCTTCAGGGCAGGGCCTGTCTCTTGCTATATGTATGTGCAGTGCCTTGTACCCCGGGGCCTTGATCTTGGTTAGGGGTGGTACTATAATACTATTAAAATGATAGCAGCAGCGGATCTTCAAAGGACCAATGCCTTTCACTGGTAAACTCCCTCAAAACAAAGGAATGAACAAGGTGAATTAAAATAATTCTTAGCATTTTGTGCCAATCCCGCATATACCCAATGAAAAGAAGGCTTTTAGCCTACTTTCATCTGCTAACCTTGGCAGAATCCAAGCTGGTTAAACCTTAGCATATCATGAGTTTTTCAGGGGGGATGGTGTTAATTATCATTGTAACCAATTTACCAGGTACAGATGAAAAACTTACTTCTCTTTCCCCCAGCTCACTCCTAGAGCCTTTGTCACATATAGGTACAACATCTGCTACCCTCTAGTCCTGTGGAACAGAGGCTATTTTGACTGAGATATTGTATATTTTTGTAAGTGCCTCCAGAACTCTCGGATGCACCATCTGGCCTCATGATTTATTGCTATTTAAATTATCAGTTTGCTCCAGAACCTCATTTTCTGACACCACAATCTCTGATAATACCTCATCTTCCTTAGCAGAAAAGAACGGGTCCAGGGTAAGAATCTCCCTGACATTTTAAGCAGTGAAGACTGATTGTTTAACTTCTCAGCAGTGTCCTTAAGTGCCTTAATTTCTCTCTTGAATTCCTGGCAGGGCCGGCTCTAAGATTTTTGCTGCCCCAAGCAGAAACAATTCCCCCCCCCCCCGTTTTTTTCTTACCCCACCCCCGGCCCCGCCTCAGCTCCGCCCCTTCCCCAAATCCCCAGCCCTGCCTCCTCCCCCCAGGCTCTCAAGCCTAGGAGGGAGGGGGAGAAGCGGCGCGCGCGCCGCGGCCACTCAGGATCTCCCCCTCCCTCCCAGGCTCTCAAGCCTGGGAGGGAGGGCGAGCAGCGGCGAGCGAATCAGCTGTTTCGCACGCCGTGGCGCACGAGCGGCAGCAGCGGAGGTGAGCTAGGGCGGCCGGGGCACATTTTTAGGGGCGGCATTCTGGCGCCGGCCATGCCGCCCCTAAAAATGTGCCGCCCCAAGCACCAGCTTGTTTTGCTGGTGCCTAGAGCCGGCCCTGATTCCTGGTGATCCAGAAGACCCACTGATTCTTTCACAGGCTTCCTGCTTCTGATAGACTTAAAGAATCTCTTGTTGTTTGCTTTTATACCTTTAGCTATTTGTTCTTTGAATTCCACTGCAGCCCTTCTAATTTCTTTCTTACACACTGTCTATTGCTCCTCTTTATTGGTTTCACCAGGGTCAGATTTCGAATTTTTGAAGGATTTGCATTTGACTCAAATAGCCTCTCGAACCTTGCCATTTAGACCATATTGATTTACTCCTTGTCTTCCTGACTCTCTTTTTGCTCACAGGCACAAATGCCTTCCGAGTCTCCAATATTGTTTAAGTAAGTAGCACCCATGCCACTTCCAAGGATTTTACTTCCCTTTCTTTTAACATTAAGTCTTTTTGACTAATGTCATTTTATTGACATCTTACTTTTTAAAGTTTACTGTCACTTTTAAGTACCTGCCTTGCCCCTTGAACCTAATTATATTGCAGTCACTATTACTTAGGCTACATCTACACTACGGGGGGGGTCGATTTAAGATACGCAAATTCAGCTACGCGAATAGATCCGTATCAGATCCGACTTACCCTGTTGTGAGGACGGCGGCAAAATCGACTGCCGCGGCTCCCAGTCGACGGCGCTTACTCCCACCTCCGCTGGTGGAGTAAGCGCGTCGATTCGGGGATCGATTGTCGCGTCCTGACGAGACGCGATAAGTCGATCCCCAAGAGATCGATTTCTACCCGCCGATTCAGGCGGGTAGTGTAGACCAGGCCTTAGTGGCTCAGCAACTAGCACTTCTTGAATTAGCTCTTGTGTGTTACTTAAGACTAAGGGCTTGTCTACACAAAGGTTTTAAACCAGAACAACTCAAGTTAATCCAGTTTGAAAACAGTTGCGTATGTACCATGCAACCCATCACTGTGCACTAACTCTGGAGTCCTCTTGCAAAGTGGACTAAGTTTGCTTTGAATTGAAATAGTTTGGTCAATTGTTCATGTGCACATAATTGCTGCCGACCACTTTTGCATGCTTCTAACAGCTATCCCACAGTGCTTTGCAGTTCGACCTTTACCAACCTGTCCGTTTACTTGTGTCCCCTCCCCATCATGGTGTCAAGTTTCCAGAATGACCCTTAGGTAGTGCAGAGCCAGATTTTGCTCCTGGATCCCAGTGTATCACTATTCTGGTTATACAACCATGATAGCACTCCAAAAGCCCCACAACATGTCTCACATAGCTGCTTGGAGCTGTGTTGAGACCCTGGATCTTGTTGCCATCTGGGGAGAAGCATTGGTTCAGGAAAAAGCTCTTGTGGCCAGCCACAGGAATAGGGACATATTGTGGACATTGCAAAGCAGATGTCTGCGAGGGGTCAAGACTGGAATGCGGATCAGTGCCGGATAAAGAGAAAACAGCTCAGGATAAAGTATATTGAAACAAGGGATAAAAGGAGACAATCTGGTAGGGGGCATGTGACTTGTCAGTGTTTGGATGAACTGGACAGGATTCTACACAATTACAGTACAATCCCTCAGACACTATTCACAGCCTGCTGCCTGCACTCCCCACCACTGATAACAACTGGCTTGACCCATCAGGGGAGGAGCAGAAGGATGCCGGAAAGGAGCTACCCCCTAAACCCAGGATTTTTTGTGACTCAAGACCCTGACAACGTCCAGTTGGAAAGCCAGCCCCAGTCCTGCCCAGCTACAACGCATCCTGATTCCCGCCCTGCCTCAGCTGTGCTCAAGTCACAGCCAGAAACCCAGGCCAGGACCAAAGAGATTCCCTGGAAGGATCTTTAGCATGTAAGTACCTATCTTTACAATTTATTATTAATGATTATTATTATTGTTGGCTGATGTGAGCTAGGAGCCCCTGCCCCCACCTTAAGATGCTTCAAAATGGCACCTGCCAGCATGGTGCAGTCTGTGCCTGCCCCCCTCCCATAGCAGATTCAAACGACGAAAGTATTCATTTCTGCAGAACTCAACAGTGTATTGAGACAGTTCTTACAGGAAAAGAAACTTGGTTAGTTTTCGTAGTTTGCATCAGGTATCAGGGCACACTGCACACCCGGTCAAGGCACAGGCACTACTGCTCCTCACTGAGGTGCAATTGCCCTGTGACATGCATCGTAGCTGACAATCAGGGCCGGCTCCAGGCACCAGCTTAACAAGCAGGTGCTTGGGGCGGCCAAGGGAGAGGGACGGCACCTGCGGCAATTCGGGGGCGGCAGGTCCCTCACTCCCTCTAGGAGCGAAGGACTTGCTGCTGAACTGCCGCCGCCGATCGCGGCTTTTTTTTTTTTTTTTTTTCCCAATTGCCGCCGCCGATCGCGATCGCGGCTTTTTTTTTTTTTTTTTTTTTGCTTGGGGCGGCAGAAATGCTGGAGCCGGCCCTGCTGACAATCATGGCAGGACCTTATCTGTTTCATACATTGTAAGGAACAGCCACACGTCCATGCCTCCCAGCATAGCTTAAGAGCCCCTTCCACTCCTGCAGCACTTCTAGGGGACAACCTGGTGAACAATTTCACAGCATATCTTGCTGGTCTGCCTTTGTCTTTTTGAATAAGGCCATTCTCTGCCTCCTAGTCACCTGCCTCAGCATAATGTCATCGAGAGAGGACAGCCTAAAGGGGATGTAGAGGGAATTACTATCCAGCTTGCCCCCAAGTCCCCCCACTTTACAATGCCAATGTGATTGTAGCACCTCCAGCATACAAAAAAAAAACTGCAAAAACCAACCTGCAATATAGCTCCAAACACCGTCCTCACCCTGAACAGCATGAAAGCAGATACAGTGGACTGAAATCCAATTGCACCCAGCACCCTCCATAAATGCAGACCACTTGCCAGCTCTGAGGTTCTCCCAAGAATAGAAAGAGTCTCAGGAAGGTAAAGTCATATATCCCACTAAAAAACAACAACACGATGACGACTTGTCTGTGATACAAACAATAAGCAACATTTATTCCCTACTTCCCCAGCCACAGCACCTGCAACAGCAAGATCTTCAAGCACGGGGCCTCTATGTACTGCTGGCAGACTGGCCAACCTGAGGGGAGAAAGGAAGACTTGGGACCAGACGTTTGCAGAGCTCTTGGCAGAGTCACAGAGGAAAACAAAGCTGCTGAGAGGTGGATGCTGGACATGAGGACCAGAGGGAGAAAGATCTCCCAAGAGATCATGGCAGTGGCTCAGGACAGCAACGCAATGACCAGGGAAAGCATGGCTGGGGCCATGGACAGCATCACCATGGCAAAGGAGAGTATGGAAAAAGACAGAGATGCAGAGGCAACCTATGGACGTTTTCCTGAACCAGAATACCCTCCTGCTAGGCCAGCTGGCCCTGCAGTCCTGTAATTTAGGATGCAGACACGTCCTTCAGCCTCTGGACAATGCTGGCTACTGGGACCAGCAGCAACTCCTAACCTCCACATCCCCACAACAGGGCTCCCAGCAGCTCCCATTTACCTCTCTGGTCCAACCTCTGGGCACCAAGAACACTTCACCTGGGAGGCCAGCTCTTTAGAGCCTTACAGTGTCCCTGAGAATTTTGAGCCAAGGCACTCAACCCCTGAGCCCACGTGGACAAGAAGAGCCAGAGGCAAGGCGTATACTCACTTTGAACTTTATGCACCCCCCCCCCAAATTGCTGTATTTGAAATGTTCTTACTGTTGCACTTTGAGATTTGTTTGCACTGTTGCAGAAATTAAAGGTCCGTGCACAGTTGGCTGCTTAAGAAGATTGGTTTATTAAATGTGTTTCCAAATACAAAGATATTATTTTTCCATTGGTTTCATTAAAAAATTTTTTTTTGTTCTTTCATAGTAAAACCTTTATGGGTCATAACTGCATTTAACACAGAGAATCCTTTAAATAAAGTAGAAATAATGCACAGGCTTTTACAAAAGCACGTAGGGAATGTTAAACTTCAACCACCCCCACACAATATCCAACTTTCACAATGTCTGCATACCAATACACCCCCACGAGCTAACCTGTTCAGGCATGTGACTCAAAATACGAACAGTAGGCAGCCCTGTCAGGATGCCCATGGGTGTTTGTGTTCTCTATGGAATGCCTTACTGGATGACTGAACCTTTGAGCAAGTCCCCGCACCTCAGCCTCCCACCCACCGGTAAGGCTTTTCTCCTTGCTATCAAAAATATTATGCAAAACACAACATGCTGCTATAATGGTTGGAACTTTTTTCCTGCTGCTTCCAACCGATTCCATAAACAGCGCCACCTGCTTTCCAATGGCCAAATGCATACTCAACCACCATTCTGCAACTACTCAGGTGATAGTTAAAATGTTCCTTCCTTCTGTTCAAGCAGCAGCCTGTATATGGCTTCATTAGCCCGGGCATCAGGTGATAAGCCGAGTGTCTCAGAATAACCAGACAAACCTCCACACCAGTAATGTCCACAGTGCTCATAAGAACATAAGAGTGGTCATACTGGGTCAGACCAAAGGTCCATCTAGCCCAGTATCCTGTCTTCCGACAGTGGCCAATGCCAGGTGCCCCAAAGGGAATGAACAGAACAGGTAATCATCAAGTGATCCATCCCCTGTCGCCCATTCCCAGCTTCTGGCAAACAGAGGCTAGGGACACCATCCCTGCCCATCCTGGCTAATAGCCATTGATGGATCTATCCTCCATGAACTTATCTAGTTCTTTTTTGAACCCTGTTATAGTCTTGGCCTTCACAACATCCTCTGGCAAAGAGCTCCACAGGCTGACTGTGTGCAGTGTGAAAAAATACTTCCTTTTTGTTTGTTTTAAACTTTAAACTGCTGCCTATTAATTCCATTTGGTGACCCCTAGTTCTTGTATTATGAGAAGGAGTAAATAACACTCATTTACTTTCTTCACACCAGTTATGATTTTATAGACCTTTATCATATCCCTCCTTAGTCATCTCTTTTCCAAGCTGAAAAGTCCCAGTTTTATTAATCTCTCCTCATACGGAAGCCGTTTCATACCCCTAATCATTTTTGTTGCACTTTTCTGAACCTTTTCCAATTCCAATACATCTTTTTTGAGATGGAGTGACCACATATGCACGCAGTACTCAAGATGTGGGCATACCATGGATTTATATAGAAGCAATATGATACTGCCGGAGGAGCTGCTGCTGTAGAATATTCTCCTGCTCCTGCATCATCTGTTTGTTGATGCAACAATCAAATGCCAGTGCAGAAGTCATCGGTTCCAAGTGCAGTAATACAGCCCAAGATGCCTGTGAGTATTCACGCTTGTCACCATAGCATTGTGCAGCATTGTTGGGTCAATATTGGCTAACAGCAACTTGAAAATGGTGTGGCCCAGCCCAGAAAGAAAGTATGGGGCAGAGACAGCAGAATCATGGGATTTTTAAAAAATATTTGACCCCAGCTGGCTTCCCACAATTCACAGTGAAAACAGTCCCAAGATGGACACTGCTCAACAGCAAAGCAAAGGACCATTGGATACCCCGGGAGAATGTTATGCTCTGAGTTTGCAGGAAACAGCTACTGTGTGTCCACGCAAGGCAAATTGAAAACGGAAAAGGTGTTGTATGTACACTGTTGGTATGACTTGTGTAATGCAAGTTACTTGATGTGCATCAAAAAGATTTGGATTAAATCCCCCATGTACATACACCCTAACAAAGGGTGTCAGAATCATTTTTTCCGATTTTACAGATGAGGAAACTGAGGCACAGAGAGGTGATGTGATTTGGCCAACATCATCCAGCAGAGCCAGGAATAGTACCCAAATCTCCTGAATCCCAGTCTACTGATCTATCTACTAGGCCACCCCTTTGTGATTTTAGCCTTACTGTAACTTCAGCATCCCATAGACGCTGAATTTAAGTTCCACATTGAAGATGCTGTGTCCATAGCCCTTTGGAGCATCAAGGGAAGGAAAATGGATGAGAGCTACTCACAAGTCTATACCGTGATATCTGCAGCCACAGAAAGGGTTTATAATAATATAAACAAACAGTGTTAGGAGATCAAAAGTAATCTCTAATCTGTCCATCTATCTCTATCACTTGTACAGCCTCCATCGACCTCAGCCCAACCCGACCAAAAAACCAAACTGAACATCCCTCGGCTGTTTAAGGAGATCAGCTACGTTTACATTCCCTGATCCAGATTCCAGTGATGGATGAACACTGCTTCCTCCTCATGGTGGGCAATGTGGACAAGTTCCACTGAACTTTTGAACGCTCTCATCAGGTAGCCCCTGAACTGCATTTTCACAGGCAGAAGGGGGAGCTGTTAGGAAACAGGCCTGCTCTGGGTGGGAGGCACTGTGTGAGGAGTCTTTTCCAGTTGTGAAGGAGGCAGACCCAGGGCCGGCTCTAGGTTTTTTGCTGCCCCAAGCAAAAAAATTTTGGGCTGCCCCCCGCCCCAGCCCTGGGCTCTCACCCCCCCCCCCCCCACCAGTGCCCTCCCCCACCCCCTGCCGCCTCAGCCCTGGGCTCTCTCTCTTTCCCCCCCCCACCAGCACCCCCTGCTTCCCCAGCCCTGGGCTCCCCCCCACCAGTGCTGACTCCGCCCGCTCCCCCCTCGCCTCCAGCCAGTCCGGCGCTGGCAGGGTTGGGGTAAGCAGTGGGGCTCCCGGGCCGCGCCTCAGCCCAGGGTCCCTCCAGCCAGGGCTCCCGCCTCCAGGACTGGCCAGGACCCGGGAGGGCAGAGCTGGGGGACCGCCCCGGCAGGGGGCTGAGGAGCCTGGGCAGGGTAGCCCCAGAGGGAGTGGAGCCCCGGAGAGCGGGACGCAGGCCCCGCACAGCAGCGCCCTGCCCTCTATGGCCCTGCTGCTGCTTCTGGCTGCCCTGCCGCAGTCCCTGAGTGGCTCTGGCCGCTTCGCCCAGCCCCGGCTGAGGCGCTGGGGGGCGGCCGCCCTGCGGCACCTGCAGGCGGCTCCGTGTGCCCCGCGGGGCGGCCTCCAGCCAAAGTGTCCCCCGCTCGGAGCCTGCCCGGCCCAGCCACAAGGTGTGGGCGCTGCTCCCCCGTGGCGCGAACCGCAGTGGCCCCAGGGCGCCCCCCCGCATTGCTGCTGCCAGGGCCGGCTCTAGGCTTTTGCCGCCCGAAGCAACAACAACAACAACAATAAAAAATGGCCAGAATCCCGCCCCTGAAAATGTGCCGCCCCAAGCACATTCTTGGTTTGCTGGTGCCTAGAGCCAGCCCTGGGCAGACCACCTTCTCCACACGCCCTTCCATGGCTGTAACCTGATACCTGCTCAGCTATTGCTGTACTCATGTATTGTTTGCATCCTACACACATACACAAAAGGCACATTTGGCAGCAGAACCATTCGCTGCTGCAGCAGCCACCTCCTGGCACTCCGACAGGCACCTTTTGTTCACAAGAACCTCTGCTGAATTGGGAGCCCTTGGGCTTTCCCCATAGCAACTTCTGCCATGCATTGGACAGGTGCCTGGGTGATCAACATGCCACTGCAACTGAGTCCATGAGGAACGAGAGCATGCATAACATCCACATTAATTAGAGCCCAGTGAGCACATCCAGAGCAGGTTAGCTTATACAGACCCCTCCCCCCTCCGGTTATATAACCAAGAGTAACAGACTGATATTATTAATTCAGCACCATAGGTGTGAACGGGCTTTGCAGACATATAGGAAAGAGCTCACAATCTCTCTAATAAGTACGAGCTGAGCTCCAAAGCAGCCTCCAGTGCTAAAAAAAAGAATGATTGAAAGAAAAAATATTGATGGAAATAATAATAGAAGGAAATTGATTAAAGAGACCTTATATTGTTTTTAAAATATTTCCACTATTATCATCCTGGTGATCCCTTCTGTGCAATGAGAGGGAATGTGACAGTGATTGGAGACCGTGAGCAAAAGGCTGCTGAGTCAAAACCCTGTCCATGTCTCCCCTGTGCTCTACTCCCCAGCTCAGCCCAGCCCTGCAGGAGTTCCCCCGCTTTCCCATCACCCCTGTGCTTTGCTCCCCAGCTCAGCCCAGCTCTGAAGGTTTACAGCTGAATTACACCATTTATTTATTCCCTCTCTGAACACACCAAATAATCCAACAATCTATAAGAGTGGCTTTCAGTAATCCTGAGGCAGGGCTTAAATTCAGCCAGAGCTGTCCAGAGTGGCGCTCCAGTAAATATTTTCAAACCTATGGGGCAGAAGCCCTGAATCCCAGCACCTCCCGTGCAGTGCTGAAGCCCTGAGTCCCGTGACTCCGGCAAATACTCTATGAGCATTTAAGCCCTGACCTGAGGGATAAGTCACGGTGCTTTTTGGGGCTTCAAATACAGGAAATCTAGATGTAAAATCAAACCAACTGACACAGACACTACACCCAGCACCATTGTATTCTAAAAAGCATGAGATTGTACCGAACAGCAACCTGCTTCAGCTACACCATGAGACAGGAGGCAAAGGCTAAGTGCTGAGGTAGCTGCCAGCAGCGGAGGCTGACTGTGCAAAGAACAGGTAGAATATAGGCAGCGGCAATGCAAGCTAGTGCTCCATTAAGGTGCCTCATCCCTGAGATGCTGAGATCACCCTATTGGGAGGAGAGAGGGTGTCTCAGTCCCCATAGTTTGTCCAATCCTTGGCCTTCCTGCCAAGACTGCAAAACGAGAGTGTTGGTTAGTGCCAACTGTGATGATACTCAGAGACTACAGTGAGGGATGCCATCGATGTCATGTCTGATAGGTGCCAGGTCTTTCTAACAGATATGCTGTAGTTCAAACAGAAGTGATGCACCTGAGGCAGAGATTCCTGGGTGAGGTTCTGTGGCCAGTGCTATGCAGGAGATCAGACTATGATCACAATGGTCCCTTTTGGTCTTATAATCTATGAATGGAGGAAGCTGCATTGCAAAGGAAAGACTAGTTTATAGTTTTGTGGAGTGAATACCTGCCCACAAGGAAATGGATTGAACCACCAGCCTATTTCACACAGGGCCATTGGATGGGAATGGTTCAAGGAGGAGAAGAGTGCCAGTTACTAGTACTGCTAGCCAGGATAAGCCCTGGTGACGCTGGGTATAGGGCAACAGTAGAACCCGAGGCACATAAGAATCCACCACTGTCAAGGGTGAACACTCAACCATCACAGTGGTCCCTTCTGGCCCCTATGAACATTCTGACTCCTACATCAACACACCATAAACCAGCACCAAAACAATGCTGCTTAGCATTCATCTGTAGATCTCAAAGCCACAGAAGGTCAGTAGCTTTAGCCCCATGTTATCGATGGCAAAAGGCACAGAGAAGAAAAGTGATTTGCACATGGTCACACAGCAGAGCCAGGAACAGGATTCCTGATTCCTAGTGCAGTGCCCTAGCCATTAGAGTTTGGAACATCAATAGAATGGAACTTCAACACAATGAGACATGTCAAGTTGTGATAAGACCATCTTCAAAATAAAGGAAAGTAGAAAAGAAGTGAGGAGCTGAGGTCTCTATTTTCATAAATGTCTCTTGGGGCAAAAGGTTTCTCAACTATAGTACAAGGAGGCCAGTGCTTAAGACACTCCCCCAAAGCCAATTTTTCTGACCCCTCTGCAGGCTGATGCCAGGTAAATCTGCTTTGTGAGTAAAGCTCATGGGAGTCTGTGGGAAAGGAAATGGCAATGTCTTCACCCCTTTGAGTGTAAACATGTTCCTGCGCCCTCCTCCCAGTATGCATTTTCCCACAATAAGGCTAAGGAGGGGAGGGAGAATATTATAATACTAGTATAATACTTTGCACCCCCAGCACACAGCAATTTGCTTCTGACAAGCTCAAAGCACTTTGCAAACATTATCGTAATTAGCACTCATCATACCTGCATGAGATAACAAGCACTCTATGCATTTTACAGATGGGGAAACTGAGGCATGGAGCAGTTAAGTGACCTGCCTAAGGTCACAAAGCAAGTTAGTTTTAATAGAGCCTAGGAATCCTGCACCCGATTCCTCTTGGTCCAACCACTAGACAACACTCCATCTCAGTGGACTGTACACAAACTGACAGATTGGGAGGGTGAGAAGCTGCAGAGATGCTAACATGCTGTGATTAAGGTAAAACAGATTTTATAGATACTGCTCCTATTTAAAGGAGTACTGGGATAAAAGCCCCAGAGTCTGCACTATCACTATTCTATCCTTCAAAGATTGGGACAATTGTAGGAGCATCCCATTCAGTATGCTCAGTGGAGCTGATTGAAATTGTCATCTTCTGCAGACAGTGTTGGCTTTTTTGATGAAAAAAATTGAAATGATTCATTGTGATAAGGTCAAAATATTCAATTTGGATTTTTATGTTTAATAAAATAATATTTACTATAATTATATTATATATTATAGTTGAAATGTTTCAATAAGGTTGAAATGAAATGTCATTTTGATTTTTTTCCTAAACAAAATCTCAGAAGTCATTCTGCAGGAAGTTTCAATTTTTCATTCGGATTTAGAATGAAAAAAATCCAAAATGGTGTCATTTCCTGTAGAATGGAAATTCTGGGTTCTGACCACCTCTAATCCTGAATGGTGAACAATGTAAAAGACTGATTTGGCCACATAAAGCAAGAGTGCCTGGCACCTGTGACACTGAGGGCTGGTTTAGCAACTTGCAAAGAACATGGAGGCCTGCACCTAATTTGTCTCATAAAGCTACACCATTTTTCCCTCTGCCAAAATAAGGGTCTGATCCTGAGAAAGGCTGAGTGCCCTCTGAAGCCAATGGGAGCTGCAGGCCCTAGGCAGTCTGCAAGATCAGGCCCTGAAGGCAAATAAGCCTATTTCCTTGTGCTTCTCTCCTCTTCATGCAGCAAATGAACAGAAAATGATGCTTGTTTGAGTTCCTGAAGTTAATGAGCTTTGCCTGATCTTATAAGGCAGCCATGGGACACATTTTAAAATGCTCC
The DNA here is from genome assembly GCF_028017835.1 of Emys orbicularis. NCBI lineage: Eukaryota > Metazoa > Chordata > Testudines > Emydidae > Emys > Emys orbicularis. The sequence continues at coordinate 157,681,464 of NC_088685.1, read as the reverse complement.
TTTGGGCTGTAATAGGCCTTCAGGCCATACTTTGGACACCATGGTGTAAAGGGGAAGGGAAGTTAAATAGGAATACAGCTTTGAGCTGTATATGTGTTTCAAATGGCAACCATGTGAGCATCCGTCATGTCACAGCCTCACACCCAGGGAGCGGCCACTCACCACTAAACAGACCAGATGCAATAGTGAGGCAGCGAGCTGAGAGTGAATTCCAGGATAGATGTGAGCCCAGCTGAACGTGGCCATCCATCACAGACATAGTGGTGCAGTGCACTCGATCTACCTGCTCAGTGCTTTGCTACCTAATCCACTTACATGCACGAAAATCACATGGTCTTGAGTAAACCCCATTTGGTTGCCTGAGCTGCTAATCCAGTTAATTGCATATTAGCTAATTGCATACTTCAGCTCTCTGCCAACTGCATTGAAATCCAAATGCTGCTACTCACAGTTTATTCACTCTGGATAACAGAATAGTTATATTCCACATGAGATTTTGCCTGTTCATCTGGTTTGGGGAACACAGGAATGATGGTTAGCATAAGTGGGAAATATCAGGGGTCTCAAAGAACCTGGTTTTCACTTGAAAACCACCATAGTGGGGGTGATTTTAATGGAAGTATAGAACAAATCCCAGGGCATCTTACACAAGGGTCTGAGGTGTGATCACAATTGAAACATGTGGCTGTCTAGGAGCAAAAGCAGAGGAGACCTTCATAGGTGGGGGAACATGGGCATGTCAAGGGCATAGCCAGTGCATATATACACAGCACAAATCCAGTAGGCCAAGACCTCATGTGGAAGGGAGGAACAGTAGACTCACACACTCACTCTCTCTCTCTCTTCCCTCTGGTAGCCCCAGCTCACTCTGAGGACTCAGTGGGGCCAAAATCCTTTAAGCCCAAGCTTTGCTCTGTTTCCCAGGATTTGGCTCCAAATCATTTTGAAAACAGAGCTTAGTTTTTTTGGTTTTCATTTAATGCATATGAACGTTCAGTCCCCTAAATGCCAAGCTTAGGTTGATTGCATACTCCTCTGACAGGCACATTCAGGGCTGGTGCCATAGCTACAAGCACAGTGCTAACCAAGGCACTGCCTATGTACATGGGCCTATTTAACCTGGTTATGGAACACTATTATAGTGCAATGTACCCTACAAATTGGAATGGTCTTGTACCCAGCTCCCCTGCCTAGGCAGCTCTGTAATGTAGATGGGCCCCTGGAGACTTTCCTTTGAGGTGGCTGGGCAAGCTGCTGTCCAGCAGTACAAGTGCTGAATGCAGAGGAACTTGCTAAGAGTGAAGTCAGTTATTTCTCCATAGAACTGCACTGAAGCCCAGGTGAGAGTCATTAACAACATGAATTACAGTCCTGGGGCTTTAAAATCCCACTTCTCCTGCAGAAAGGGAGGTTTTGTTGTTGTTTTTACAAGAGCCCATGTTCTTCAGTTGCATTCACCCTTCAGAGCAGGAAATCCTCATGTAGGACTTGAGGCGGAGGTGCTCCAGGGCTATATTAAAGCTTTGAAGAGGCCATGTAGATTAACAACAATTGCATCATAAGTAGCTTCAGAAATTTTAAATGACAATGAGGGTCACGGTGGTGGAAATACTTTTTCTTGGAGATGAAGGATGCCGAGGAGATATATTCAGCAGCAGAAGTTTACCTTGCATAGATTTCATCAGATCACATGCAGCAAACCAGATTGGCCTAGAATGTCTGACAATCCTGGATCCTCTATGACATGCACTAAGATAGCACAGCTCATGTCACAGGAGGTCATCAGTACATTCAGGCAGTCAACAGAGAGTGATGTTGGATGGGAAAAGTTGACCTGTTTCTTCATTTAAATAAAGTCTTTACATTAGTTAAATAGAGAACTTTGTTTCATTCTACCAGTAAATACCATGAAGGGAGGGGGAATTGTTTTAGGTGGACTCAGAGGATATAAATAGGAGTACAGGGATGAAATGGGGGAAAGGGAAGTGTTGGCAAGGAAAATGTCCTAGCAGGCAGGTGAATAGTCTCCCAGTGGAGGTGGTGGAACATAGTGGACATTTAAAGCAGAGACAGGCATGATACAGAGGATCTTGATCTGAGACCCATTTTATCTGAGCCACCAACATTTAAGGGTCCAGACAGACAGTTCTGGCTTGGGCCCATCTCTGTTGAAAACTGGACAAAGAGTGTGTGTTGTGGGCCGGACAACACAGGCTCTAGGGTACAACCCTGCACCAGTCCCTGGGAGACTGGGACTTATGATGCATTGTTATTCTCCAGCCTCTGGGGATTCCATGATTAAATAAATAAGGAGACAGGATATGAAAAGAGAGAACTTCATTCACTATTCACTATTCAAATTCTCCAGCAGTCTGGGACATGAGTCTGATGGCCAAGGGGGGGGGGCGTGGAAGACATCTTGTTTTGCTAAAAAAGCTACAGGTGTTAGGCTGCTGCATGATGTTACAGTCCTTAGTGGAGTCATGGAAAAGTCCCTTCTTTGTGAGTGCAGGGAAATGGGATATTATTACATTTTTACCTCCACAATTTTCTTTTGACCAATGCTCTGTGTGAGAGATGGGGAAAAGCAGTATTTCTACAAGAATGTGCCTGGTTGCATTAGGTTTGCTTCCAGGATTTGTCTTGTAGAAACCAGCTCTTGAAGTGAAATAATCCATTCTGTATTTCTGGCTCTTTTTTCCTCCTTGAAACAGCTGAAAAATGCGTAAGAATCACAAGCCAAGAATCCTGTTCCAACTGAACTCAAATGGCAGCAGGAACCAGCCCCAATCTTGTTTCACATCATTTCAAAAACTGCTCTTTTGGTGAGCTGTGCTACCCCCCGCTGTTCCATGTAGATAGCGCTCCATAATCACCAGCCCAAGGAGGCTGAAAAAACCCTCATTTGTATAGTGCCAACCTATAGTTTGTGGCAGACATTGAAAATGAAACATGTAGAAAGTTTATAGGGTGTGTAACAAAGGAATAGCTGGGGAGGAAAGGTATCTAACATACTGGCAAGGAAAAGGCAGTATGCAATGGGAAAGGCTCATTCAGCAGTTTGCTGTTTTATTAAACTAGCTTTCTGGTGTGCCTTAGATAGCAGATTAGGTTTGCTCCAGAAAAAAGGTAAAGGATAAACAGGTAGGAGCTGCTGTCTACCCTAGATAATTTATCTAGTCCATTTTAACTTCACCTATTCTGGGATGAATCAACATTATCATGCTTGAAATCTACCCCCTTTAAAGAACAAGTCACATCTAATCAGGTAGAAATGTGTTGTAAAGTTCATGTTAAACTTAAATGTTAAAAGGCAAATAAAAACACCCACATACAAGAGGACAAATGGTCTTATAATGATGGGACTAGACTGAGATGCAAGAGAGCTGGGTTCTGTTTCCAGCTCTTCCAATGACTTTCTGTGTAACCTTGGGCACATCACTTAGGCTCTCTGTGCCTCAATGCCCCACCTGTAAAATGGGATAATAATATATCCTTTCTTTCTCTCCACCCTGCTGCCCCTGCACCCATCTATCCCCAATAAATCTCTGTCTCAGCCAGAAGCTGGAGTCAGAAGTTCAGTTTATATTTGTAAATGATTGTTCTATAAGCTTTGCTCTTTATAACTCTTAACATTGTTCTTATCTCTCACAAATACTAAGAGGTACCTACCTCCTGCCAGCAAGGCCAGCAAAACAAAAACATTGGAGTTTGTGGATCAAATTATTTGGGAGCTATGATGAGCTAAGAAGAATCAGAAAAATATTCAAAATTCAACTAGTGGTGAATTTTCAACACCCCCTGGATGAAATCCCAGACCCATTGAAGTCAATAGGAGTTTTGCCATTGACTTCAATAGAGCCAGGATTTAACCACATAACTTTAAAAGCTTTGTCTAGTAGTTACCAAACTTCCCTAACAAGATCTAGCAAAGTTTCAGGAAAATCAGTTTTGTCTGAGTCAAGTCCGGGATCGTAATGGGGCAGCTGTTGTTCTGTAACACTGAAAGCGTTTTTCAGCACATCCCTGACTTCATCCATCAGCCGTCAAATCAAGTAGATCCAGGCAAGTCAATGAGACATGGTTGAGGTTAGCATAGGTCCACAATGTTATGTCTAGGAGCAATAGCTAGTTCATCCAAACAAAGAATAGAATTTATATCTGGGAATCTCAAAGAGTATCACAACTATGGGAGCACTGACTCTCACAACAGCTCATGGACAGCCTCAGATATTAGAGCCAGAGGAGGAAATATTGGCCAAGACATCATGATTGGACTCAGAGCTCTCCATGGGCATTGAAATCAATGGCAAAGCTCCCACTAGCATCAGTGGTGGGTGATGGTGGCCTTGACCATTTTGTCTGAATGACAGTGAACAAAATTAATCCCTGGTGCAGTTCCACTGACACTGAAGTGACACCAGGGAGGAATTTAGCCCTAAAAGTTTTAGAAAACTTATTGTCAAAACTTTTTTGATGACAAAGGGCCTTTCAATCAAAATGAAAACATTTTCTATCAACATTTTCATTTTGGAGGAGTAAGTTTTACTTTTTTTCTATAAAAACAGAAATTGAAAACCAAACAATATTTGGTAAAAAAAAATTCAAGATTTGGTTTTTGAAAAGTTGCAATGAAAAATTAATTTTTTAAAGAAAAGCTGTTTTTGAAAACCAAACATTTTTCAGTTTCACATTAGAAAATAAAAATATTTGCAGGAAATATAGAAAAAATTCCCCACTAAAAATGATTGCCATTTTCCACCAGTGTCTCTAACACTGCAGTGATAAGTGTTAAGTGATAAGCCTAAGATTTTGTCACAAAGGTCATGGAAGTCACTGAATCTGCTTCAACCCCAAGATGGTGGGGCTGGAGCTGTCAGCCAGCAGGGCCCCCCTGCAACTCCTAGCCGCTGCTGGAGGCGGGAGCCCCTCCATAGCCCCCAGCTGGCACTGCGGGTAGCAGGGGGATCTCCACAGCTCCGAGCCACTGCCAGGGGTGGCGGGTGGGGGGGACCCCGCAGCTCCCAACTGCCAGGGCAGACCTCATAGCTCCAAGCTGCTGCCAGCGGGCAGTGGGGACCCTGTGCTTTCAGTCACCATGGGTGGGGGGAACCCTGGAGCCCCAGCAGCAGTGGGTACTGGACCCTCCTCCTTCCCCATTTTGCCATAGTTATTTTTAATAAAAGTCAGACACAGGTCAGGGGCTTCCGTGAATTTTTGGTTATTGCGCGTGACCTGTTGGTGACTTTTACTAAAAATAACCATGACAAAATCTTAGCCTTACTTATAGTTTTAAAATATACCCTGAGACCCTTGACTGTACAGTAAAGATGAAGGGCGTGGCAAAAATTCTTTTTTTAATAAAGCTCTTTTCTCCTATTGGAACATAAAAAAGCTCTAAAAAGAAACCCCTAGCACTCTTAGCAGGTTTTAGCCTACAAGTCTTACATAAGTGTCTCCAATCAATGTTTGCACAGCATCCAACAGGTAAGCCCTGCTTATAGTACATTTCAATCCATCCTAGGTTCAGTCAAACCAGCATATTACTTTCTGAACCAGTCTACCCTTACCACTGCCAGCAGAACCCCAAAAGGATCCATGATATGCCAAAACCTGGCCATATGGCAACTGCTTCTGTTCCAGATTCCAACAACATGGTCCTCTCCTAGTGACAGACAGCCATAGCAAATCAGTTCACACAGGATCAGTGCTATCGCTTAGTGCTAGCTTTGTTCAGGGATGCAAGTGCACCTTCCAGTCTTTGAACACACAAAACCTAATCTGCTTCAAAGTCAGCATTGAAATAAGTACCTCTAATTAAGGCATTTCTAATACACCATCCCCATAGTATCTAGGCACCAGCATAGCACATAGTGAATTGCTGTGATTCAAGTGCACTCTGCGTGAAGTAACACTGGTTACTACAGCTCCTTCCTCCTTAAAAGATCCCTTTAAAAATGGTTGAAATCACAGTTCAATAAAGCCCAGTAGTAAATAAAACCTATTCAAGTTCAGTTTGACAAACAGTTCCAGGCCACCTGGCAAAAGGCATGAACTACAAAACAAATAACTTTCCTGCAACAATGACAACAAGGGAAACCTACCTTCATCCTTATTTAGATGGTTCCATTAACACTGGGGAAGATTTGCACAGGGCTTGGCTATGGCTTTTACTGTAGCATAGTAACGATTCCAGGTTTCTGCGGTGCCCTAGCCATCCATCACCCCTCTGCAGTCATTGCCCAGGTGTTAAACTGTCACAGCTTGCTAAGAAATTAGACCTGATGGCACCTAAGGAGATTCATAAATCCATTAGGCGAATGTGATCTGATTGGTTCCTTTTTTTAGGCATTTGGCAAACAGGAGGCAAACAGATCTGCGGGACCAGGGGAGACCGGGCGACCTGCCAATGTACTTGCTTAAAAGGGGGGGAAAGAAAGTACCAGCTCCCTAAGGCTGAGCCAAAAGAATTTACAACCCACCAATTGTTTCAATACAGTAAAGCCAGAAGCTGCCTTTGCCATATGGAAAAATTATATTTTTTCCACGTTATCTTTCACAAGGTGTAGAAGGTTTATACTACAAAGGGAAAGTGTCATGATTAGCAGGCCCAAAATTTGACCTCCTTCAGGCAATTTGCTTCTAGCGCTTCTGCTTTGGGCTGTGACTTCACAAACTAAGCAAGGTCAAGCTGGGTCAATACTTGGCTGGGAATCCTCCAAGGAGAAACCGGAGTACTGCAGAAAGCAGTGCTGGTGATTCAGTAGGCAGCACTCTTCTGGGAGTCATCACTTAATCAATAAGCCCAGCAGAATGTTGAGGGGCCTGTGGTGCTGAAAGTGCCCCCTTTTAGGTGAGAAAATAGAACTAAGGTACTAACTTGCAGTGACTATTAAAGAGCCCATGGCCTTTCCCCAAGCATAAAGATGTTAGCCCCAGAATCTGGTAAAGCAGAGATGTATTTATTTACATTCTGCTGGCCTACATACCCCCAACAGTTTCCACTGGATGCACTATTATATTATCCTTATTTTCAGTTTCTGTGCTAAACAGTTGTGATAGGTTGCTGGATAATGATAAACAATTGCCATGTTCCACCTAAAAAGTGGCCACATTTATGTGGAATGTGCAGCAATTTTCCATATAGCACAGATCATTTGTGAAGCTCTTTGGGATTCTTCAAAATGACAAGCTTTTATATATAAATCATAGCTATTTTGTATTTTTTCCATTTATATTTTGTACAAAACTCATTTCTTTATGTTAGGGCTTTGGTTTTGTTTAAATGCTCAAAATAACCCCCCATCAATGCCACTCACACAGTTTCAGGAAACCCAACAAACCAGTGTGCACACCCCTTAGCTGACATTTAACTCTCCAATACAAAATAAGTGTGCACAGCTTAATACATGTGCAATCTCACCACAAATAATAAATGTGCCTAGTTCTCACACAATGTGAGGTCAATAGCATATCCTTATTCTACAGTGGGGAAACTGAGGCGGGGGAAGGGAGTGACTTGCCCAAGATCACCCAGCAAAGCAGTGGCAGACCCAGGAATAAAACCCAGGTCTTTCTGCATGCTAATCCAGTGCTCTAGCTGCTAGCCCACACTGCCTCACAAACAACCCTAATTAAACCTAGTCAGCACTGCCCATCTCTCATAAGCAACTCTACAACAATAAATCAGTAGACAAGGCCTTACACTTACTAACAACCCAACCATAACAAGCCAGCAGAGCTGGTTGAACAGTACCAAGAGAGGTCAGTTTATATTTTGTGAATCAACAAGGTGAGCTCACTTTGATGTCATTGCTGGAGAAGGGCTGTGTTCTGTCATTCCTTGTTTGCGAGTATTTAGATAACCATTGGTTTGTTCATGAAAATGTTGGCGAAGCCTAAAGTTTCAAGAAGTTTAGCACAAAATAGTGGATGAGCGCCCATGCTGTTACACAGGTGGGGTAGTTGGGCCAAGTAATCCATCATCTGTGCGCTGTATCGGATTCATTTTTCCTTAATGTTTTCCTTCTTGTAGCCTCTCTCTGGCCAGTGTGGGGAGCTTTCTTTCTTGGCATGGTGGGTGGTCAAAGCTTAGAGTGGTACTGGTAACGGTGCCACCATATACCAGTAGCTATGGGAAAGGTTTTCACTTGTGCCCATTTCAGTACGGCATGGAGTCAGAATTATTTAAGTACTTGTGGCAGGCCTTCACCTCAGTGTGCCTGTGTACTATTTCATCGAACACTGTCACAACGCACCGCAGCAGTAGCCACACTAAAACAACACAAAGCAGTGTGTGCTAGTGACCAGGAAATCGTAGAGAGAGGCAGTACAGCCACATAGGTAGGTAGTGCTTTGGGGCTCATTTCCATGTGTTGCATTGATCAACATTGCTGTGTTAACATGTTCCCCATGGTTTGTGACAGAGCTGCCCCCTGGCTGCAGGCACCACCACCTTTGTGCCTCCCCCCCACCCTCCCCCATAGCTGTTACTCCCACCTCCTCTAATCAACTGTCACATTCCAACTGCTACAGAACCTTTGTGTGCCAACGTTCCATCTGGTTCCACAGGGCTCAGCTAGTGATGTTCTGAACAGAGAGAGCTCTCAGCCATGCTCCCAGCTGTTTCTGTTGCGACACACTGGAACAGTTGTGTTGGTTTGTGCAGGTGGTGAATGAAGGGTATACGCTACGGTGAGTGGCTGTGTGTGTTTTGGGGTTATTTGTTTGTGCTGGCTGTGTTGTGTGGGTGCTTTTGAAGAACTGTGGCAAACAGGCCAAGTAATCCACTACTCTCCCTCATTTAACCAATGTAATTGTTGCACACAACTTAGCTGTAGAGTAAGGGTGGCAATTGGTTGAATTACCTCTGATGACACTACGACCTAGGACCCTTGGCATGGCACAGATATATCCCTTACTGTAATTATACACTACATGGGTATAATTCATATAGTCAAAATAGCTGGGAATTTATAAACTGGAGAGTAACAGACTGTGAATCTCAGTGATAATTCAACCTGGTGATATTCTTAACAAAAAGAGTTCTTAATCATGCTCATAGCAGTTTCTGTCACTTCACACTGACTATACAGATAGTCTAGGCTTCAGGGTTACACAGAGTGACAATATTGGAATCTTATTCTGTAGATAATTACTTGTTCAAAAATGTCTACCAACAAGTGTGCTATTTGTTTGTTTGTTATTCTTCCGTTGCAGAAGTTTCAGTCAGTCGGTTAGGAAGCAGAAACATCACTCATGGGACCAATCATATACCCTGAATAACAAACAGCAGGCAGTTGTAGTGAACCATTCTGAGAATAATCCACAGGCTGAAAATCATTTATCTAAAATATCAGGTGCCTATTTGTGAATAATCAATCCATTCACTAAAGTTGGAATTGGTTTGCGGACAGCAAAATGAGCTACATTTGTCAGATAACTTATTCACAAATAAGCCAATCAACTCTCCAAACCAGCAGGTACTCCACAGCACCCAAGAGGAGCCCCTAAAGGGCAGTGAAATGTGCACATGCTAGTCAGTTCATACAAGAGGGTGTAATTAATCTGAATCATCATTCATTGTTGCTTTGGTTGGCTTTCATTTTGGTTTGGGCTTTAGTACAATACGAGAGTTGCATAGAGATGAGATGGATTCTGAATGGGATGGCACCATCAGATCACTTGAATTTTTCCTTCTTTGGGATTTGGCTTCAGAGGCAGTTTGACCTGTACAGAACCCTTGGAGAAGCCTAACCCACACTAAGTCCTTCTCTCAGATGTTCATGAAACTTCCAGATTTTTGCCTGGAACCCAGTCATTCAATACATGTGTTTACATTTTAATACACAATCTCCTTCTACCTCTCCTTGAGCTGGGCCCAGCAGCTAGCTCTGTTCTCACACCTGGCCATTTCTTCTTTTTTATAAGCTTTGTAATTAAAACCTTATATAGTTGATTTTTTAAAAGCCTGCCCTTTGGATGACCCAACCAAGAATAAGGTAAAGGGGCTGTGGCTGGTCAGGATTTGGGTTTGTTTGTTTGTTTGTTTGTTTGTTTCCTTTAAGCACTCCAAACAGGAGTTCTAAAAAGCATAAAAAGACTTGAACCAAGGCATCAACCAGACATCAAAATTCTTGGGGATTTTCCCCCCTCTATAAATAAATACAAGATTTTACTAGGACTGGGCAAACGGGTTTGGCTGAAAAGAACAGAATCTTCTCCTCTCTCACCCCCCACCAAATAAAGTCTCAAACCTGAACCTTTTAGAGGTTTGGAAAATACCTTAGTTAACTAGAAAAAAAGTCACACCTCTGCCCTTCTTGGTTTCCATGAGAAATACCACGAGAAAGGCCAATACCTGCTATTTTCAGTGTTGTACCTGAGGCAGATGGAATAGAACTGGAGGGAGAAGGTGCAGCATGTGCTTCGGAATAGTAGAGGGACCTTCCACGAGGAAAGGAAGCAAAGGATGGTGGTGAAAGCTGTTAAAATGTGTGAGTTAGCATAAATGAAGAATCTAGTTTCAGGCTTTTTACTGACCACAGTCAAATTCAGCATTCAGAACAATCATAACTGGGAGATACAACCTGTTGTGTTTCACATACAAAGGGTGAAACATATACTCTCTTATCTAAAATCATTATTTTAGAAAGCCAAGAACAAGCAAAACTCCTGTCATCTTCAGGAGAGATAGCACTGTGTGATGGGCTCCTTGTAAAGAGCCGAGAACAAAAGAGCCACTGTCTGTGCAGACAGAGAGTTCTTCAAAGTAGAGATACAGTACTCAGAGAACAAAGGCATCAGAGTCTCAAGCTACTATACAACAAAACTAGACCCACTCCTAGTGGGGTGCCTTAATCACATGACTAATTTTCTTTAGCAGTTTCTATAGCGAAAACAAGCCCTTGTTTGACTCACAAAAATGATAATAGTTAATACTCCTTTAATTATTCCTTTGAGGACGAGGACTGATTGGTCAGATAGAGAGTGATCACTTTGTGTAGAGCAGGGGTCAGCAACCTTTCAGAAGTGGTTGCCGAGTCTTCATTTATTCACTCTAATTTAAGGTTTTGCGTGCCAGTAATACATTTGAACGTTTTTAGAAGGTCTCTTTCTATAAGTCTATAATATAACTAAACTATTGTTGTGTGTAAAGTAAATAAGGTTTTTAAAACGTTTAAGAAGCTTCATTTAAAATTAAATTAAAATGCAGAGCCCCCCGGACCGGTGGTCAGGACCCAGGCAGTGTGAGTGCCACTGAAAATCAGCTCGTGTGCCGCCTTCGGCACACATGCCATAGGTTGCCTACCCCTGGTTTAGAGTGTTCACCCTCCGGTGATAGAGTGTTTTTGTCTTTTTCATTTTCCTGTGCGAGTTCATTCCAGAGCATAGTGATTGTCTGGTTTCACCCACAGTTGCTGTTAAGGTATCTGGTGCTAGGGATGAGATCCACCACATGTTGTGATAGGCATGTGTAGGACCCATAGATCTTGAAAGGTGTGTTGTGTGTGGGGGGGAGGTGTTGATCATTGTAGCAGTGGAGATATGTCTACAGGTTTTGCATCTATTGTTCTGGCAGGGTCTGGTGCTGCTTTGAGTTGGTGGGTCCTGGTCTGTGGGGAGCTTGCTTCTGGTGATGAGCTTGGAGAGGTGGGGGATTGTTTGAAGGCCAGAGAGGGGGTTCAGGAAAGACTTCTTTCAGGAATGGGGTTCCCATCAAGTATGGATTCTAGTCAGAGTGGGGTGGTAGGTGACAACTAGGGGTGTGCAGCCAGAGCAATCACTCTATATCTGACCTCATCCTCAAAGGAAACCTGCATGATACTTTCAAAAGATGAGCTGGGAGCTTAAATTCATTAGTCTGATTGTAGCAGGGTGGATACCTGCTCCTGCCTGGAAGGGCCTGGGATAGCCCAGGGAGCAGGCAGCGTGAAGGCTGAGCTGATTGGGGGAAGTGGCTGCAGCTGGGGCCATGCCCCAATCAGGCTTCAGCTGGCCTATATAAGACGCTAGGAACCAGTAGCTCAGTAGAGTCTCTCAGTAGAGAGAGAAGGGCCTGGTTGCAGGTAGCTAGACAGGGTATCTGTAGTGGAGCAGCTGGGGCGCTCCAGCCTGGATAGCCCCAGGCTGCGGCCTGGTGATAGGCCAAGGGGTACTGGGGGTTGCAGAGGGCAGCCCAGGGCTAGGCCAAGGCAGCAGGTCCAAACCCAACCTTGCTGATGATGAGTGGCCTATACTGCAGTCTGCCCCAGAGAGTGGGGGCTAGTTGGTGACTAACAGTGGCCTTATCCTGAGGTGAGGTGGGGGTTCCCCTGGGAGGGGAGACCTAGTGTGTGGGTACTGCCAGGGGGCAGCACCCAGAGCAAAGGGGCACCGGGGTTCTGGGGGGGACACTGGGGCCAGTGCAGAGGACAAGGCGGATCACCGGCCTGCAGAGGGCGCTCCAGAGGCTGGTGAGCTAATTCCCTGGATGACCAGCAGGAGGCGCCGCAGGGGTGAGTCCGGACCCTCTTCACTGCTAGACACTAAAAATTAGAGTCTTTAGAAAGACACTGATTTATGGTTTATTACAACAATCTGAACCCCACTAAGCCCCTTTTTTTGTCCTATGACTACAGGGGTGTTAACAGGCCACTTCACCTTGGATGTTCCCTTAGAATATGTGCTAACTACTTCTGCTAAACTATCTATTTGATCTTGTATTTACCTTTCCCAGACCTAAAGAAGAGTGCTGTGTAGGTCAAAAGCTTGTCTCTCTCACCAACAGAAGTTGGTCCAATAAAAGATATTACCTCTCCCACCTTTGTCTCCCTAATATCCTGGGACCAACATGGCTACAATAACACTGTATAGAATAGTTAATACTAACAGGTCTTCTTGGAAGGGATTTTAAACTTCATGCTTCAGGGCTTAAGCCAGTCTCAGAGGTCAGGATGAGATGTAATATGGGAGCAGATTATCTCATATCTGCCTACTGCAGGGTTCTTGCACTTTCCTCTAAAGTATCTGGTGCTGGCCACTGTCAGAGATGAGATACTGGACTAAATGGATCTCAAATCTGATCCAGATTGGCAATTCCTATGTTCCTAATTCAGCACACCTAATGTCTGGTCTTTGTGGGACAGATCCATCACCTACCCAATTAAGTGCAACTTTAGCAGCAGCTTCATTCCTTTGACTAATTTTTATCTAAAAGTCAACTTGCTGATTTCACATTCACTCATGGCCTTGTAAACAATAAGGTGTTTAATTCCTTCAGGCTTCATAAACAATACTGACATGTAATAGCAGTGACTCCAAGATCAGATAAACACCCCAAATACAGAGATGGATAGATATACATTCTGGCCTGTGCTACAATCAGTAATGCACAGCATGTTACAACAAGCTCAACAGTATATTATCAGGAATTAGATGGGGTGTTTCAGTGTGGTCAACAAATCACTACGGGCCCAGAGTGTAAAACATCAGGTGTCAGGCAGAGACTATTCACGGACTAATTAGAAGGGAAGGAGTGAGAGGGGAACCACAAATATTGGAGTATTATAAATGACAAGGACATGTACTATGGACTTACAATTGAATATTGTTTGTCCAAAGGATTGAAAGACTCAGGGGGTTGGTCGTAGGGTGCAGAGCCTTCCTTCTCCAGATTGCTAAATCCCAGGACAGTAGTGAAGAAAAGTCGTCATCATCTGATGGCTGGACTGAGGCTAAAAACTCTTTTCATGCAGGCCTCTGAAAAGTTGCTAGTGAATCAGTATCCCTATCACAAAATCACTAGCACAACTGGGTCTCTTGTTGTCAGACAGGTTAAGCTCAGATGGGCCATGGAGTCTGAGTTCTCCTCTTGCTCCTCGCAGTTGTTCCTCCCAGTCACAGATCGTGCATATGAGCAGGGACATGTGGATGAATCTTTCACTGCCTTCCCTGTGCTGAAGCTCTTCTGTGGATAGAGGACCGCAGACTCCAAAACTGTCAAACCTGGCACCTTTCACTAGCATTAATGGTCACTTACAAAAGTCAAAGAAGGAGACATCTTCTGTTCTAGATCTATCCCTGTCACTTTGGATCTGGTAACCAGCTTTATGGCATATCTCTTGGCACTGTAGCATGAATTCATTTGCTGCTGGGAGTGAGATCTCCCAAGTGTTCCTTTTAATGCTGGTAATGGGGGCACGATGGAAGCATTACACCTTAGGAAGCAGGAAACTAGTCTGAAGTAAATTTAGCCTGTAAACTTTTACATTTAGGCCTGGTCCACACTAAACCCCCCCCACACACACTTCGAACTAAGATACGCAACTTCAGCTACGTTATTCACGTAGCTGAAGTCGAACTATCTTAGTTCGAACTTACCGCAGGTCCACATGTGGCAGGCAGGCTCCCCCGTCGACTCCACATACTCCTCTCGCGGAGCAGGAGTACCGACGGCGAGCACTTCCGGGATCGATCCCAGAAGATCGATTGCTTACCGCTGGACCCGGAGGTAAGTATAGACGTACCCTTAGAGATGGGGCTGAGCTGCCGAGTTCAGATCTGGAAAGGAGAGGTTACTTACTTGTACAGTAATTGGAGTTCTTTGAGATGTGCTCTACTCCAGGTGTGCGCGCACACTACTGTGCCTTCATTAGAAATTTTTGATAGCAGTGTCTCCAGTCCATGCTGGCACTTTACACATTGTCGTGCTTCAATACTAGAGCATACAGAGACGTGCAGACCCACTGGGAAATTCAGCCAGGAGTGGAATTTCTTCCATTTTTGCAAGGAAGTCTTTCTTGTGGACTGTTTCATACTATTCAGCAGTATGGTCAGTACCTTGGATAAGCAGACCATCGCTAAGCTTGAGAGCCATCCAGGAGCCAGACCTTGAGGTATAGCTGGGAAAGGCTGGGATGCTGTAGTTTCCCCAGCTCCTGTGTCGGAAGATCCAGTTAGAGGCAGGTGAAGAGCTGGCTTCATTACTCTATTCAGGAGTTTGAGAAATAACGGTGTCAGTGTAGAGCAGCACTTGTGGTTGAGGGGTGGTGTCATAACTATAAAGGGAAGGGTAACAGCTCTCCTGTGTACAGTACTAAAATCCCTCCTGGCCAGAGACTCCAAAATCCTTTTACCTGTAAAGGGTTAAGAAGCTCGGGTAACCTGGCTGACACCTGACCCAAAGGACCAATAAGGGGACAAGATACTTTCAAATCTTGGGGGGGGGGGGGAAGGCTTTTGTGTGTGCTCTTTGTTTTAAGGGGTTGTTCGCTCTTGGGACTGAGAGGGACCAGCCATCAATCCAGGTTCTCCCCATCTTTCTAAACAAGTCTCTCATATTTCAAACTTGTAAGTAAAAAAGCCAGGCAAGGCGTCTTAGTTTTACTTTGTTTTCTCAACTTGTAAATGTACCTTTTACTAGACTGTTTATCTTTGTTTGCTGTACTTTGAACCTAAGACAGAGGGGGGTCCTTTGAGCTCTTAAAGTTTGATTACCCTGTAAAGCTATTTTCCATACTGATTTTACAGAGATGATTTTTATCTTTTTCTTTAATTAAAAGCCTTCTTTTTAAGAACCTGATTGATTCTCCTTGTTTTAAGATCCAAGGGGGTTTGGATCTGTATTCACCAGGAGTTGGTGAAAGGAAGGAGGGGGGAAGGGTCAATTTCTCCTTGTTTAAGATCCAAGGAGTTTGGATCTGTATTCACCAGGGAATTGGTGAAAAGTTTCTAAAAGCTTCCCAGGGTAGGGAATGGTGGCAGCGGACCAGAACTAAGCTGGTAGTTAAGCTTAGAAGTCCTCATGCAGGCCCCTACATTTGTACCCTAAAGTTCAAAATGGGGATACAGCCTTGACAGGTGGTCAGAGCATCTCCCAGTGAATCGCTGCCATCAAATACCCTCAAGCAAAATTTGTAGCATTTCATGTTAGATGGGGTTGTGAAAAGGTCTATGCCAGGGAAGTCCCAGCTACCCTAAACTGAAGAGTAACTTTTGTTACCAAGGTAGTCCAACTGTTTGAGCTCCTTGTCATGTGGCATAGACTTGGAGTGATGTTGTTGTTCAGTGGTTCTCAAACTTTTGTACTGGTGACCCCTTTCACATAGCAAGCCTCTGAGTGCGACCCCCCCTTATAAATTAAAAACACTTTTGTGTATATTTAACACCATTATAAATGCTGGAGGCAAAGTGGGGTTTAGGGTGGAGGCTGACAGCTTGCGACCCCCCATGTAATAACCTCGCGACCCCCTGAGGGGTCCCAACCCCCAGTTTGAGAACCCCTGTTGTTGAATAAACCTCTAGGAGTCAGGATTAAGCACTGGCTGGAAAGGACTAATGAATTATCCCAAGGGCATGGAGTCCCCCAAAGGCCGGACAGGTAAAGAAAATGTTACTAGCAGGCACCGCACCTGGGACAGTAACAGGGAAATCCCAACATGGATGAAATTGCTGGGAGCTATCTGTAATCTACAAAGGGAGAAGAGCCAGACTTCAGGAAGTCTGCTAGGAACTTCTGTTATTGCCAAACTAATTGCCATGAGATGTGCTCATCTAGGGTGATGGATGGTAGCACAAGACACTTAGTAGACAGTTATAATTCCTTAGACTGTGCCCAGAAGTGGGCCAGGTGACTGAGTATGGATCCCAAGGTCGCTGACCTAAGAATTTACAGTTGACATTTCATACCTGTCATAAATGAAGGAGCAATCAAAACAACAGAGAGGGGGCAGGGCAGAAAAGAGGAGAAAAGTCCTACCGTCACACTCTCAAGAAAGAAGTGGGAGGGGCAGCATGTTTCTCCAGGCTTCGGGGGACTGCTGCCATCAAGGTGCCACTGAGCCAATTGTTAGCTTCACTTTGTGGTCTCTAATGGGAGGAGGAGGAGGAAGTCACAGGGTAACTAGAGCAGAATATGGCCCGTACTCTATGCACTTGGTAGAAAGAAAAAAAAATAAGTGTGGGAGGGTTCAGAGTCAGAACTTTAATCTCTGCCGAGGGGAACCAGCCTGCCCTACACAGAGCATGTCACCAAAATCCTGCTGGGGCTGCTGTAGATGAGCTAGGGTGCATGAGGAAGTCCTAGCAAATAAATAATCACACTCACAGGCAGGTGTCCCTGCACCAAATTGAAATAAGGTGCCATTTGGCAAGAGCTTGAAATTATGGGCAGGTAGCTGCAGCTGCTTAAGACTTCTCATCAGCTCCAGCAATATTTACAGTCCTGCTGAAAGGAAGGAAAGAACAGGGCTACGTGTGGGGAGCACGTCCTCTGAGGCATTCAGGGGAGCTGGAGCTAAGCTATTTCTCATCTCTGCTTTCCCCACCATCCTTCATCTATGGGAGTTTGTCTCATACAGCTTACATCTCCCCTTCACCCTGCCAGCCAGCTCTGCTCTCAGGCATTGAGCTGAAATGGTTCCCAACAAAACCACAGAGCTAATCCCCCACAAACTCTGGAAATCTGGATTTAGATCTGAATTTCGTGGCTCTGACACCTGGAACTGAGCAGAATCCAAATCTCTCCCCCCTTCCCAATATATGAGCTCTTAAGTTATTACTTTGTAAAGCACTTTAGAGTACAAAGTGCTGCTGAAAACTAGCTTCTAGTCTGTGCCATTTATCTGCCTCCCCAAGCCAGCAGCTTGGCTCCTGGCACTGAAGCCATAAACAAAGCCAGGACTGACAAAGGAAGTGATGCCAAGAGAAATGAGAGCATCCTTAAGAGAGACTAATCTGGCAACAGAGTCAAGCTGAGCGGGGAAGTTAATGGAAGGAAGATTTGTACAGGGGGATCCACTCTAATCTAATCCTTCAACGGATATAATGTGACAACACTTGGAACCCAAGTCAATGAGCCCTATTTCTGATGATCAGGGCATCTCTCATCAGCTGTAATTAGGGCTCTAATCTTAAATCCTTGAGAGAAAAAAATCTTAGCCTCAAAGTTAAATGAGCTCACTGCTTAATCTGCCATTTCCCCTCTTTACTGTGTCACTCGCTCATGATTGTTTCTGTCTCTGGGCAGATCCTCAGCTTTCGTAAATCTGCACCCCTCCAGTGACTTCATTGCCTTCAATGGAGTACGGCTGATTTCCGCCAGCCATTGATCATGCAGAGCAGTTCTGGATTTCATTCCTTTGTCTGCCTCCGCTTCCCCTCTCCTCTACTTGCAGCAGAATTAATATCAGCTGTGCAAGTCTCAGGAGCACCCTACAGCAGGAGTGTCAAACTCATTTGAAGGGCAGGCTGAATTCCATGTTTAATTAGTAGGCCAGGGTACAAGCTCTGTGATACACACTCCTCCCAGTGTACAGCAGAATGCTCACTGATGGCACTGGTAGACTTGTGCAGAGATTGGGGGCTGGGGTGGAAATATTGCCTTTATGTAATAACTAGATGTAGTTATTTGTCCCATGCTTTACTGATGCATTCACTCATTGAGAAAACATCTTTTTAGGTCCACTGCTGTTCCTGCCCCTTGTTTCTGTTTCTTCCTCATCCTCCTTTCACTGTTTCGCTCCCCCAGCCCTATTTAACAGTCACGTCTGTTTTTTCCTCCGCATTGCCTTCACTGCAGCAACTCCCACTTCCCAAAAGTTTCACTCCCCTGCTAAAACACACTTACCTATTTCATTGCTGTTTGTCTCATCATTGGGCTTCAGAGCTGAAGCCCCATCCCCTCCAAGGCTGATTGAAGTCCACTCCCTGAGTCACTGTTTCAGGCTGTCTGCAGACTCAGGCAAAACTTGGTTCATGTGTGGAAAGTGCTCTCTGCAGCCAGGAAGAGGGGGGTTGATTTTTTTTTTTTTAAATGAGAATTCTGCCCAGTCTGGATATGCCCTGTGGACCACATAAATATGACTTATGGTCTGGATCCAGCTACCATACATTTGTCACCCCTGCCCTGCCCCACCTACTCTTGTGGGAAGTTGATTAGCTTCCTCTAGGGCCCAACAGTGCATGTAAATATCCACAAAGCTGCTTTCATTTTTTGCTTCAAACATCCTTGTTATGTTCCCTTTTTTGTTTTTGTAACATTCCAGGCTTCTGAGAACATAGCAACATCCTCCCCTCTAGAGGAGAAAGATTTATGTTGCACAAGAGTGGGAGCCAAAGCCACATTGAAAGGCTTAACTGTTCAGAGCACCCTGAGGGGGAGGGAGAGCTCAGTGGTTTGAGCATTGGCCTGCTAAACCTAGGGTTGTGAGTTCAATCCTTGAGGGGGCCATTTAGGGATCTGGGGCAAAAATCTGTCTGGGAATTGGTCCTGCTTTGAGCAGGGGGTTGGACTAGATGACCTCCTGAGGTTTCTTCCACCCTGATATTCTATGGTTCTGGGGGCAGATCCTCAGCTGGTGTAACTGACATGGAGGTATGGCAATTTACATCAGCTAAGGATCTTTGAAAGCCTGGGGACTGCAGAGCTAGGCTCAAAATCTACAGAATAGACTTTGATGGTTATTTTGGCACTTTTCCTTCCAGCCCCTGGTGGAACCAGAAAACAAAGACCCCTGTGAGGAGAGCTGAAAACATCAACTGAACTTCCAACTTAAAAGTTGGTTCAACTCCAATTTTGGGTGGCAGAGGGAAACTAGATGCCAATTCCTGCTCCTGAAAAACAATTTCTGAATGTTGGTCCCTTCTCCTTTAGCTGTAGGGTCAGAAGAAGTAGTCATCAGTCGTCAGCATTTGGATTTTATACTACTTACCTTTTGGCTTCTGGGTGCGTGTGGAGGGAAACAGCTCTGTTAGGCTTTGTTCAGATTTCACTACCAGTCAGACTTTTTTTTGGCTGTTCGAGAATTACGTAGGGGTCCCAGGGCCCACCCCAAACATGTGTTTAACCCTGCTCTGCCCCTTCGACAGATTATCCAGTCACTTTACCACTGCCATCTTCCAGCTCTCACTGTGTCACCCCACTCCTGGGGTCTCTTCCACTCTGAAGCAAAATGGTGAAAGGGAAGATGGACACTGTCCGCTAAGACATGCCAGGATCTTCATTTCCTGCTCCCTACAGGTGAGGCAGCAGCACCAGGGACACCCTGTTCCCTATGGGAGTGGGCTGCTGGGCCACCGCTGCTAGTGCTGATGGTATATCCAAGCCTTGCTGCAAAGACCACACACTCTGTACTGGAGTGGTTCTCAACCTGTTTATCATTGTAGCCCGCAAATGCGGCCCACCATGTGTTATGTGGGCTGCAGGTTGAGAACAGCACCCCTCCCCTGAAAAACTGCCTACAGTCCCCTATGCTCAACACCCCCACCAAAGCAGGGCCAGGAGCGGAGCTCTGGGCGCGGGCCAGGCATCCGGGACCCAGACCCACTGCATGGGGCCGGACCGCAGGACCCCGCCATGCAGGGCCGGGCAGCAGCTGGACCGTGGAACCCTGCCGCATGGGGCTGGGCAGCAGCCGGCAGCCAGATCTGGACCCCGAGTGCTTCAGTGCGGGGATGGGCAGCCGGGAGCCCCGGCACCAGGCCAGAAGCAGAGTGCCCGGCATAGGCCGGCAGCCAGGACCTGAGAAGACTGGCAGGAGTGGTGTCCCACCTAAAAGCTGGGGGTGCTGCAGCACTCCAGCAAACCCCTAGTTCCCAGTGCGTGCCCCCCCCAAAACCTACCCACAGACCCTCTCTCCCACCCCCTGCTTTCCTGTGGCACTCACCAGCCCCCTGCTGGCAGGAGCACTGGGGCAGGCTAAAAGATGCTGTCTCCCCCTCAGCCAGCCCCACCCCCTGCCAGACCAGAGGGGCAAATTTTGAATTTATTTTTTTTAAGCACACAGCTGGGCCGCAGCTGTGTGCTAATTGGGCCACATGCAGCCCACAGGTTGAGAACCACTGCTGTACGGGCAATGGCCAGCTCCCTAGCTGTGGTCCAGTGAATAGGGTGTCTGGACTGGAAGTCTACAGGCCTGGGTTCTATTCCTAGCTCTGGCACTGACTCACCATTTATCCTAGGACAAAGCACCACCTCTCTGTGCCTCAGTTTCTCCAGTTGTAAGATGGAAATAACAGTGCTTGTGCATCTTAGTAAAGCAGGTAGATGAAGTGCTATTATTGCCTCTCTTTTGAAATGGTGATGCCATCACAGGACCATCACTTATCCCAGGACCAGTTCTGCACAGTGAGAAAGATTCAAACGGTCACTCAAGTGACAGAAGAGGAGTCCTGGGGGAGGATTATACACCTCAATAATGGCTTCTAGCTGGCTCCCTCCCTCTGAACACCACCTCTCACCAACTCCTGCCTCAGGAGTCACTTCAAAACAACACCCAGCTCTTGTGTAGCACTTTTCATCAGTAGATCTCAAAGCTCTTGGAGTTCAATATCGTTATCCCCATGATACAGATGGGAAAACTGAGGCACAAACGTAAAGTGACTTGCCCAAAGTCACCCAGCAGGCCACTGGCAGAGCTGGGTTCTGAAGAGGAGGAGGTATTTTCAAGCCAGAGCCAATGAGCAGAGATTAACCCCGTGCCCATGGCAATTTATCAGCCCACTCACACATTCAGATAAAAACTAAGAATAAGCTGGCAAGGGAGGTTGAGGAGTCACCACTGGAGGTAGTCACAGTTCTGCCAGAGACCCATCCATGAAGACTGGGATAGAGATAATGAGATCAGCCCTGCCATTACACAGAAGAATGTTATAAATCAGCCCCTTTTGTTAGCAGGGCAATCTCCCAGCATTAAGAAAGGCCTGGGAGCCACCTACTCCTCTCCATAAACATCAAGGCTCTTAATTGCATAGAAGTGCAAGCAGTGCAGTCTTCCTGATCTTTTATTGTTTCAATGAATCACGTATCGAGGCAGGCCTCCTATTTCTGTAGCAAAATCCCACTAGAAAAGCCACAAGAATTTGGCACAAAAACCTGTTCCTCCTCCTGACGGTGTTCGCTCATGAGCGCATAGCACCTGGAGGAAAAGCCAGCTGATGGACTGGAACAACTCTTCCTGTCTTTTTCCTTCATGTTCTCTAGAATAGGGGTTCTCAACCTTTTTCTTTCTGAGGCTCCCCCCAACATGCTATAAAAACTCCACCGCCCACTGTGTCACAATAACTTTTGCTGCATATAAAAGCCGGGCCCAGCATTAGGGGGTAGCAAGCAGGGCAATTGCCTGGGGCCCCTGTGAAGCTACATTGCTCAGGCTTCAGCTTCACCCCTGGGTGGTGGGGCTCAGGGCCCCAGGCTTCAGCTTTCTGCCCTGGGCCCTAGCGAGTCTAACACCGACCCTGCTTGGCGGCCCCCCTGAAACCTGCTTGCGGCCTCCTAGGGCGCCCTAGACCCATGGTTGAGAACCACTGCTGTAGAAAGAAGTATCAGGATGCAGAATCTATGTTCATAACCATAATAAGGACTGTTTGCCCAAGCAGACAAGAGGTGGACACAACCAGGTCGGAATGAACAGATCTGTGTGAGCAAAATCATCACTCCAGCGCTCA
This sequence comes from Emys orbicularis, assembly GCF_028017835.1. Classification (NCBI taxonomy): domain Eukaryota; kingdom Metazoa; phylum Chordata; order Testudines; family Emydidae; genus Emys; species Emys orbicularis. Next base: position 157,659,039 of record NC_088685.1, on the reverse strand, counting down.
GGGTGAGCATCAGCTGTGCCATGGAACCCCCATCTCAGCAGAAAACTCCTTCCAGAAGCTGCAGCACCTCTGGCTTTCAGCTCCTTACACAGAGAAACCACAGTGAAATGACCTCCTTTAAATGGTTACTAATATTGACAGCTAAAGAGAGAAAATTGTCCACCACCTAAAACAGAATTTAATTGAAATTGAGAAGTCTGCAGAAGAGTCACAAGTTGACTTAAAAGGTCTCTCTCTATAGGGATAAAAATCTGTTTTAGGGCCTCCTCAGGAATTTGGTTTCATTAATTCTTTCCAAACTGGCCTCCCCTTACTCCTTGCAGTTCTCTTTTCCAAACTTTTGAGCCGTCTCTTTCCGATGCCTTTCATCCAATGTATAAAATTCCCCACTGATTCTCTAATTATATCATTAACCATACATTGCTCTGAGAAACCTGTATGTCAGACAATTGTAAAACTTCACATATGCACGAGTTTGGATGATCACCAAATTTTTTTTTTTTTTTTTTTTTTTTTTTTACACCCCCAAACGCTGGAAACCTATCAACTGAAACAGATACTACACATACCAACCAAGTTCATACAGCTTGTATTCAAGAGTTCAATCAAAAGCATTTTGCGTTACAGAAATCACTGAACCAACACTCAAATTGAGTAAAACAAGGAACAGCAGAATCCTACCAGTTCCAGTTGACATCATCCATCAGACACATTCACTTTGGGGTAGGAAGGTTTTTTTTTGGGGGGGGGGGGGGAGGGTTAAGGTTCGGATAACAAGTAGCTCCACTTCAGGAAAACTTAGGGTGCCATCAGTCCCAGCCCTAGACATTTTGCTTGATATGATTTCAATTTCACTTACCTCTATAACATTTTTTTTTTTAAAAGTGTCTCAAATGGTCTTGTTCGACTCAGAGTGGGAGGATTTTTAATACACTCATTGATGTGGACATGAAAGATTCTTGTTGATCCCAGTTTCCTACAGCAACTGTTGCCATGGTTATAAATCATTTCTTATTGCCCCCCATGGGTCAGCAGCGGAATATAAAACGGGTGAGTTTACTATGTGAGAGAGAGCGTGACACACACACACACACACACAAATACTCCTCCAGAAACATGCCATCGGGTGCTGAGGTACTATAGACAACTTTATTGCCAAGACTTTGGGAAGTCAGTAAAATAACGAAGGGACAAGTGCTCTCTACTGTTGATGCCAGCGCATGTATTAGGGAAAGACTGAGTGTTTGTATTCACACGGGAGCCAGCGTGTAAACATGCAAGCACATTGGAAGTGCAGAGAAAACAAGGAGGACGTGTACAGACACATGAAAATACATTGGTCCCTATAGGCTTGATCTAGCTCCAATTCCTAAGAACTTTAGAAGACACCACTAAGGCTGCTCGCTGCTTAGCCAAGGCATTTAAGGTGAGCTAGTTAATTCCATCTCCGCGATTGAGAGCCATGGAAAGTCTGAGTCTGACCAGGACTTCCTTTCCACCCCCAGCTTCCATGAGAGTCATGTACACGTGTAAATCTTAGCACTATAGCGAGCAGCACTAAATCACTGTGAATGCAGATGCAGCGATGGGGGCACATGGACCTCTTATTGCACAGAGCCTCAGGCTCCGTACTAAATAGAGGGATTTTTTTTGGCTTTGGGAATTCTAGATGTTGTGGCACGTTTTAGAAAACGGACCAAAAAGTGGGTGCAACCAGACAGGCTGCTAAAATAATTCCAAATAATTCAGAGGATTACGCTTTGGACAGCATCTGAGCCATTCAAACCCATCAGCATGATGACAAGGACAAACTCTGGTGGCTATATACTCTGTTTGAGAGAGGGGCTGTTTTTCATATTTCCCATTATTTCTGGAACTAACCCACTCTAAATTGGAAGCCACTTTCTCTCTCTGGCTTAAAAACTCTTGATCTTTAAAGTAAGCTGCCAAAACCTGAGCACAGGGGTCTGGTATCTCTGCTGCAATTACTATTAATTATTTGTATTATGGTAGTGCCCAGAGGCCCTGGCTTTGAGAATCAGAACTGTACTACATGCTGTATGTACACAGACAGTCAAGACGGTGCCTGTCCTAGAGAGCTTAAGGTCTATACAGGAGCTTACGAGCTATATAATGGTCAGAGAGCCGGCACTAGGCATAAGCAGGCTAAGCAATTGCTTAGGGCCCCAAGCAGCTCAAAGGGGCCCCCTATTTGCTTTTTATTGTGTTGGGGGAGGAGGGACAAATGGGCTAGCACCGCCTCTGAATGGTCGACATCATCATTAACAGAACAGGAGGCTGCCTTCTTCACACTGTTCTGGGGTTATCAACTGTTGCAGGGGATGCACAGAGCCCTGAACTCAGGACCTGGCAAGAGGAACTAATTTTCAACTGATTCTACAGCAGATTGGAAGCTTTTCTATAGTACCTAATATTTATAACATGCTTTGAATATACATTAACCTGCACGCTACCAACAAGGCAGTTTTTGCCCTATTTGGCTGATTGGGGTGATAGGAAGAAATTTCCCTGCCAACACTATGAACCAGATTGAATACTGAAGAACTGAAGATTCACAACACACCCACTGCACGTTGATTCACAAAATGCTTAACTGTTACACACAACAATGAAAAAAAAATCTCCAAGTCAACCAGCTTGTAGGCAGCTTTCGAGCCACTGATACAGGTCTTCTGCATAGTTTCTCCAAGCTCACATGGGCAAGCTAGAACATTCATTATGAAAGCCTCTCTCTTTGCCCCCTTCCTTCCCATTGCTCCTAGAGAATAGGGAAACCATCAACACATCGCCTATAGATTAGTCAGTATGCATAACCCAACACCAACATAGAACTGTGCAGAGACAAGGAGAGCAGTTTTCTCTGACTTCACAAAACTCTGCTATCCCAGGGAAAATGTAATTAAAGAAATGAAGGCAAAGAGATTGAGATTGCACAATGCCAGCATTCCCCCAGCCCAATCTAGAGCTCAGGTGCCGGTGCACACGCCAGACCTCAACATTTTTCATATTCAGTTTTCAAACATTTTACTGAAAACAGCAATAATAGGTTTGCTACACTATTTTTTTCCAAAGCTAACAAGCATGTGTACAGACACTTCTCCCAAATCTTTCCCAATCCACTTCTGCTCTTCCCTTCCCCGACACCCCCATCGCACCTTTTTTTTGCCCCCATCTCTTATCTGCACATTCTCCTAACAATTTCAGGTTTTTGTGTTTAATGTTGGATGAATAAACCCTGAACAGGGAAATTTAAAGGTGAACTGAAAAGCTTTATAAAAAAAATCTCAGATCTGTCACGTCACAGAGTGCAAGGGGGTCAGAATGAAGCTTCAATACGCCCAGCTATGCTATGTCCTTAGAGAGCGGCAGGACAGCAACTGCAGACTCTAATCAGAGAGAGGCCTGCTTAAGAAGTATTTTCCCAGCAGAGCTTTACAAGGTCAGAAAGCATTTGAAAGGCTTGGCAGCACACAGCGGAAGAAATGACACACGCGGATTTTTGCATACCTGGCAAAACTAAGCGTAAGCACAGCCATGACAGCCGACATGAATTGCAGAGCCACACTGCCCAACAGCACGCGTCAGCAGCAGCGGGGTTAAGCCAGCCTGAAGTTCATCAACTCCTTTCATATCTTTGTGCCCTCCTAACCCAGGATGTTTTCATAGAGCAATTTTGACACCTACTGGCCACCATTGGTACTGACTGTTACAGCATTCAAAGATCATGCAGAGGATGGGGTGCACACAAAGCTGATGGCATGGGAGAATGAGCACAAGGAGACCCCTGGGAGGGAAGAGATTGGGAGGGAATTGAAGGGAGTCCCTGAAAGAGAGGGGGATGGGAAGGTGGCACACAAGGAGCTTGTGGAGTAGGGGAGGGATGCAAGGAACCCCTGGTGTGTGCAGTAAACAGCTTACACAAGCTATGAAGTGTCCGACCCTCTAGCAAGCCCTCATCTTGGCACTTCTATCAGATACCTGCACAAACGGTCAGCCAAATCCCCCATTCAGATAAGACCTATTTTAGAATTAGCATTTGATCTGACCCCCCTTCACACCAAAACAAAATTAATACCAGCACTAGGGAGGGAATAGGAGTCCAGACACTGCAGCAACAGCAAGTGGGGAGATCCGAGTCAGGTGGATACATTCAGTCTGATATTTCCCCCACCCCTTCACCAGAATGTCATAGCTCCTTCTCCAGAAACAGGAACAGCTTACAAGTTCACCAGAAAAACAAGAGTCTTAGGCTTTTGAGGCAGATACAAGTAGTGACTTTTGTAAAATGAGCTGCTCTTTGTTCTGGATGCCAGGTAGGTCATGCTGAAAGAGTACCTTTTCACATCTGAAAACAAAAGCAGGTGCAGGCTCTATGCTTTTTCCTGCTGAAGTCAGTAATCCCAAATACAAATTAGGTGACCCTTGCATTTTGAAAGTCAGGCTATTCTGATTAGTCCCATAGTCTCCACAACTTCAATTTTAGCATTATAGAAATCAAGTAGGTTTTTTTTTTTTTTTTTTTTTGGAAAAGTAATGTATCCTAGTGGATAGAGCCTTGGAATGGGATTCAGCCCCCCTGGGATCTATTCAAGGCTCTGCCACTAGTATGCTGGGTGACCATGGGCAAGTCACTTCACTTCCGTGCCTCAGTTTCCCCAATGAGACCTGATCTCCTTTGTAAAGCACTTTGAGATGTACTGATGAAGAATAATGTATAAGAGCTAAGTATTATTGGTGGTTGAAACAGGGAATCAGAAAGTCTAGGCTCTATTCTAGTGTCTTGCCCAGTCATGGCAAATCTGGGGCAGTCACTTAAAACCACTTTGAGGAAACCGAGGTGCACAGTTTTTTATGGTGGACAGTACAACCTGTCAGGATATGAGGCTTAATGAATGTTTGTAACGCACTGAGATCCTCAAATGGTGGGTGTTCGAGAAATGCAAAGTATTAGTTCTGTGTGTTTCAGGAAAGCTTGGAACCATAGGACAGGTCTACACTAGAAAGTGTTTTGTTTTGATTTGGTTTGTTTTTTTGCCAGCATAGCTATGTCAGTTAAGGATATGATTTTTTAGGACACAGGTTGGTCCATAATAGCCAAATCTGGCAGTCTTCCCAGAAAATCTCCAAAGACATCTCTTTGACCGAGTCTCTGAAGAATGCTCAGGGTGCACTTCATAGAGGCTGAAGTGGATAGATGGATGGGTGGTGGAATCCCTGCAGAACTGATTTAAATGCTGCTGAGGTTTAATTTAATTATATTTATTGTATATTAATTATGTAAGGTGTTTATTTTTATATCTAAGTAAATAGCTATAGCAGTAAAGCTCTCTAGTGTAGATGGTTGTACTGGCATAAAAGTGTTTTGGCAGTATAGCTTATTTTGTTCCCTGAACCAGTATAATCTACACTGCCAAAAACAAACACTCTTGTATCAGTATAACTGTGTCTACACTAGAGGGTTTGCAGGCATAGATATAGCAGTTAATCTTTTCCAGTGTAGACCAGGCCTTACTTTTACAGTTGTTTACAGCAGTGGTTCTCAACCTTTTCCATACCAGAAACCCTTTTTCTGTTCAGGACCCTCCTTCCATCTAGAAAGGGATGGTCATGCCTCTGGATTTCTGTCCCCCACAGGTTGAGAATCTATGGTTTACAGCCTTTGTTTCTAGCTGTGGCAGATCACAAGGTATTAGCCCTTTAACTATTTGGACAAGCAAATTTTTTTGGCACTCATCCAAAAATTATAGCTGCAGAAAAGCATTTTCCTATCCCTGTATCAAACTCAGGACTCCCACAGGGGGTCCCACAAGCAAGAGCAAAACCAGAGACAGATATATCACAAGGCAGAAAAACCAATTACGTGCAATCCAACTTTGCAAAGTTTAAATACGTGGTGCTAGTGAAGGCACCCAGACAATGAACTCATTAAGAGTGAACTCCTATGATATCAATGTCATAGGTCCAATCTGAGACATAACAGTACACCTCAGGAAAATTACCTTTCCTGTAAGTTATGGGAGCACATTCAGTTCCTAAGAGCCTGGACGGGGTTCAAACATTCAGAATCCCATATTACACAAAGAGCATAAATCAGATACGATCACTTAGCCAGTCAAGTTTCTCAGTTGGCAGAACATTATCACCTGAGTTACTGCCAGCACCACAAACAGCAGCCATAATGAAATGGTCCCACTATTGGGGGTAGGAAAGGAAGGGAGGGAGAGACTTCACATTTAGTTTGTAAAAGCCACCTGTGGGCAGTTTTCATGTATTAAGCATGCACCACTCTTGGAAGTGTCTCTCCATAAGCATTCTGCTACCTTTTTTGCTTTAAATACAAACTGCTCATTCAATGTAACAGATATGAAGAAAAGCTAACAGTAAAAGTGCCATTATGCTCTGAAATGGGACTGGATTTTCTGAGTTTGGATTTGCCAACACTCAAAAGTTGCAATGGTTTCACTAAAATCTGTTTTAAATTGATTTAAACTGGCACAGACCTCTCCATGGGAACACACATTGTTTAACAATGGTCATATCAATTTAGCTTAGTTTGGTAACTGAGTGTGTGCAGGCAAGGCCTCAGGGCTTCTGTATTTACCTTCTCTCCATGGCACAGGTATAATGTGCGCCTAGTTTATGCTACCAAGGAGATTTTTTCCAATTGACAATACTTTGAAACATCACCTAGGATTGGGAAAAAACAAGCCATGCTTCTCCTGCCTTCCAACTTCACCTATAAGATTTTGAAGTGAACTTGGCGGACAATGCCATGCAGAACACGAGAGAATCCAACTTGCTCTCCCTCAGAGCACCTGGAAGTCAAATGTAGTGAATGCTTGTTTGTGTCGGTGAAGCCAGCAGATACAGCTAAAGACATAGGGAGCTGAGAATCTGAGTTACCACTGGATGTGCTTCAAGCCCAGAACATGGTCAGCATTTTCCCCTGGATACCTGCTTATGAGACAACTCCCTCAAGCACACCACCTCTTCTATCCCCACATATATTACAGAACAAGTACTTGGTAAAGGAGATGTATATTTATTCACTTTACAAAGAGGGCAGTATTTAGTTGCAACAGCTCCATTTATAGACAAATATACTGTACATTATATTGGTGAATGGCTCAAACCTTTACCATATCTTGCTCTTAAAATGTGTTTATACCACTTCAGCTTCCATTAGCTGAGCAAATAGCAATCCTTGTTCTGCCACTGAGAGATTAAAAATCAGTAATAAACGTATACACTTTGCGTTACATATTCACAAGCATTCACCCTCCCTCTCCCCTAATTTTTTTCCATTCCCCCTCCCCCTAAAGATGGAGACTCTTCCCGGGTCAGCGTTAAACTTATATACAGGATCAATTAAAACAAATTAGAAACCACTGATAGTTCTAATGTCCTTCTGAAGCACAAAAAAAGCCATAGATTTATACATACATATAAAAGTCGAGTCCAATTTTATTTAAAAAAGAAAAAGCTGTTTGAAACCAGGTTGGCATTCAGACATTGCCAAGGCATGGGTGAATCTATGAGGAGAAAATGAAGAAATTCAATAGTGAATTTAAATATTACAAAAATATTTTTTATTTTTATTTTTATTTTTTTGAAAAAATGCAGCAGGATGCCCACTTGCTATCGCTAACTGAAGCGAGAAGAGAAGGTATAGTCTGATCTTTGATCTGTTATATTTTAAACAAATTCAATGTAAAGCTGCAACAAGTTTACCACACAAATGGCGGTGGCAAGTTTATTTCACTTGAATACAAATATGCTTGTCCATGAGACGGGCGTAATCTGACCACGAGATGGCAAAAATTTTATATATGAGCTCAGGGATATGGCAGAAGGCTGGCATGGTTAAACATTCTGGATTCAGGAATGCACAGTGCCCAGAAGTGCCTCTGCACATGGGGAGTGCAGACTCATGCCTGGCTATGTGACTACAGCAACTTTCAGCAAGGCGATCCAGAATTTTAGAGTTCTGGCAGCCCACTTCTTTTAATAGGTGTTTCATTTTTGTTTAAAACCATCTGTTATTCTTCTTCACTTTCATTTTCTGGGTCCAAATCAGATTCCCCATTGATTTCTTTTTCAGCCGCCATTTCTTGTTCATCTGATTGCTCCCCTTTCTCTTCATCTGATTGCTCCCCTTTCTCTTCATCTTCATCCCAGTTCTCCTGGAACGAACAAACAAAAAAAGACAGGAACAGCTTAATATTTGGTACAAGCATTTCTGCAATCCTATACTCCTGCGATCAGTCAAGTGAAGGACAGAAGTCCTGGACAAAGAATTTTACTTACATCCGAATCTTTATCTGCAATCATCTCATCTTCAGAACCATCCTCGGAGGATTCTGTAAATGGAAAATGCTACATAAGTCAGGAGTACACAACAGGTTTGATGCAGTCTTTACTCAAATGAAATCCAAGATCATGTGCCACTACATATATTAACTAGCTGTGCCATTTAAGACATCTACCAAAACTGAACGTTCAGTTATTTTGATCAGTATAAATCAAGCACTGTTGCTCAATCATCATCATCCTATGCACAATATTTCAGAGTTGAATAAGACCCAAACCTCAGGTCTACAGATATTTTAAATCCTCTGGATTCTGGACAGATATGGAAGCGTCTTCTAGTGATTCATCTTCAGGAAAGGTGCATTCTGTACTAGAGACCTGGGCCAACAAATCTGGATTCCTGGCACTAGAGTTAAGCAGTATGTTGGACTTGCAGTTACCACCAGGGTTTTCATAACTGGAGAGGAAAAAATCCAACCAACCAAAAAGCTACTTGACAACTCCATACCACCTTCTCCCCTCCACTGTCTTCAAGCAAAACCTCCATGGTAGATCACACAGCGAGAGGCACAGAATTGGAATGTGGATGGCTGGCAAACGTTAGCTGTAACCTTAGTAAAGGAGCTGAGCTACACCAAGTGTACAATGGTTCGATCTGTTCTCAAGGTAACCCCACAGGAAGTCTTCTGCTTACCTTCCTCATACACTAGTTTTGCAGTCTGATTAATATCAGTTGCATCCTGAATTTTTTCCAGTGCTGCAACCTGAAAGAGATTTGCAAATCACAAAACTGCAGTCATGTAATCCAACCTTAAAACCTACCAAGTGTTTACAAAACTCATCACAATTTAAGTGAAATCTCCATCAAGCCTGGATTTTATTCTTCCATCCATATCTATAGTTTTAAAACAGCTGAGTATTTAGGATGGGCAGAAAAGTTATAATACTAAAGAGAAGAGAGATGCATCTTAAGTGATTTAAAATTCTCCTGCTTATTTCCAGTCTAAAAATCTTGAGGATCAGCATATAAATCAGAAGGAAAAATGTGACTGAACCTTCAATGAACACACATCCCCAATTAAGTAATATTAAGTCAGTTTAGAAAAATATGGTCAGTAGCAAGATGCTCATTAATCAACTGTGCTGCCTTCAGCATTATCAGTGTGACTATCCAGCAACTGTACTGAGCTGTGGATGGCAGGTTTGGTCGCATCAGATTTGAAGACAACCACTATTTCCAACAACATTTCCATCTTATACCCCAATGTTTATAGCTTGAACTTACCTGGGTGATGATAAGATAGAGTTTTCCATGGAGGCGAGAGAGCTTCTGCAATGTTTTTACTCTGCTCTCCATTAACTGATACAGCATACCAAGCTGGGGAACCAGGTCTGGCAACTTTAGAGAGAAAAAGCACAAGAATGAGGCTGTTTTGTTGTCCTCCTCCACTTCATAAGAAGATTCTAAACTGCATTTTAGGTGCTGCCTACGGAGTCCTTGCTCACATTGCCTCTCAGACAAAATGAGAACTGAGATTTCACTATGTATGAACGATTATTACTTCAAGCAGTCTGTTAAACCAATGCTTGTCTAGGCTCTCATCCACTTTCAGCTCATGAAGATCTAATTTTCCTTCTTCACTTGATTGTGGTTTACAGCATTAAGAGAACTAATGGGAAGGGCTAGTATGAATGGGACCTGCACAAGTATCAGCTGAGAGTCTGGGAATGTCAATGCACATCAATCCTAACCCACAAACTCCCATATTGTAGACCTAGACCTTTCTGGAACAGAAGACCGATTGTGCCAAACTAGTGCTTTCTATCACTAGGTCAAGACTAAATTCATCCTTCACTTGTGGTAGGCTTTGAAGCCAGAAGCCAAGAGGCTAAATGCTCCTGCATTAGCTTATCCATGACACCCAGCTAATACTCCATTTCCAGCATTCTTTTATGCAGTAAAGCTAGCTGCACTCAAGATAGTCTCAAGTCAGTCTGCAGTAGGAAAGTACTTGGGCAATTTCTGTTTAGGAAGTTCACCCAACAAGGCTAGAACATCATATATTAAGCCAGCTCTGTGTATAGGTCCATAACTAACAGAGGCATGCTAATCAGTTTGATTTAGTGCTAATGGTTGTACTGGATAATGCCAGCTACCAGGTAATTTATAGCATGTTGTGGCAAAAAAAGTGTTGCCCATGACATGAAACATCCTTTTGGGGGAGGTTCATTTAGACAGTAGTAGCACCAGATTAGGATGTTAGGAGGGTTTACTTTTAATGGAAGAGCAATAGCAAAACAAGAACAGAGGTACATTTTAGTTAGCTGCAAGCATCAACCGTAGAGCAAGATACTTACTGTGGAAAGGTAGGATGCATGTATAGTGAAAACAGACTTTAGCCACCGGACCATCTGTGAGGCACTGGAGGAGAGAAGAGCAGAATAAATCAAAGATGAGTGTAGCCAAGAGAACACCTTGTGTTTTGACCGCTAAAATGGTTTAAAGCAAAATGCTTCAGCGTTTTGTTTTAGAAAAGAGAAGCCAAGCTAGAAATAAGAACAATTCATCTACACAGATAGGAGACAAACAGTTCCATTAGAACTGGAATAGTCATTTAAGTGTCTGAGTTATACTAAATTTGCTCTTCGTTGTTGCTTCCAATATCTTCCCTGACAAGTTTAGATTGATCAAAGATCTAAAGCATTCTTTTTCTTTCCTTCAAATTATGGAGTAAACTTTGCATCCCAACATAGGAACAGAGTAGATAGCTCTGGGAGTCCTAAAACAGTCCCAGTACTGATAGAACAGGTTCTACATAGTGCTGAGATGACTAATCTAGTAGTTATTTAACAATTCGTTTCTCAATATGAACAAGTTTTACTATTTTGTGATTTATGGGTTAATATACAATTCAGATTAGATTATCCTTTGTGGTATTTATCTTTGTAAACCATACATATTAATTCTCCATATTGACAGCTATACAAATATTCACAGTGTATGTACTGTCTTAATTCTGAAACCAGAAACTAAATCTGAGAACTTGACCCCACCACACACACACACACACACACTTCTCCCACCCTTCCCGCCCCCACTCCAGGTTATAAGGGACGTTCTGATTTGGGAAAGGCAGTGAACAAGTATGTTCTAAGTGCAACTTGTTTAACCCAACTATTAAGAGCAGTTTCATAATTCATATTTTTATTGAGAGAGAGAGAGACAGACACACACACACACACACACACACACACCTTTCTTAATGGCTGACCTATTCATTTAAGGATTTTAACTGAGTTTCTGAAACATTAAAAGGCCACTGGGTTAACAAAGATTTTTGGTCAATTTAACTGAGATTTTAGAAGCCCTCCACTGAGCAAAATGTCTCTTCTATTAACACAATAAAAGTGCACAATCAAAAAAATTTCAGTATAAAGTTTATTCAGAGGTACTACTGTGTATTATATTCATTCAAAAATCTCACTGCATTTATTGCATATTTTGTTTCTTTAACAAAAATATGAGAAGAATGCCTAAGTTTTAGCCATTTCTCTCTAGGGCAATTAAGGCACCTATTGAAGTTATCTGTTTGTGTGTGATAACAGAATTATTATTTATATGCAATATCACAAAATGGACATATGCAGTTGCTTCATTTCCCTGCCCTCCTGTATTTCCCGGTCCTCTTGCTGGAGTTAACAGGTTTTTGGATATTTGTCCTCAACTCTACTGCTTTATTTGTATACGGATACTTGTAGGTTTTAGCTGCTGGCTGTGAGTTTAACTATTTTGTTTTAATTATAAACTGCTGATACGGGCGGCCAGAAGTCCAGTGGGTAATGAGTTAAGGGAATATTGTTTCCATACTCAGACGTCCTTTTCCATTTCTCCTACATTTTGATGTATGCAATGATTTCTCAAACAGACTGAGTTCAGACAAACGCCCCCAAACAGCTGGAACCTCCATCAGTCAAGTCAGATATTTCCTTTCATGAGGCTATAGTTTTATAATCACTACCATGGGCCTTCTCCAAACAAATGAAAAAGCACCATTCCTTTAAAAGTCAGCTAAGCTTCCTTGTGAATCATTTCTCTTACCTGTACGGGTGGCCTTGCAACCTTTTTGTAATCTGAAGAAAGAAAGATGAGGTCACTTAGAAGTATGGTATACATGACAGTTCTCATCCTGACATTACATCTGTATATCAGCCCAGAAATCAGGGCACAAAAATCCTCAGGTATTTAAAGTCTGCTAGAAATCACCAGCGCTAAATAAGACTTACACTGTGAAGCTCATGTTGGTTGCACTATGTCCTTGTTCAGTGCACTGACTGCTTTTGGGGAAGCAGAGCTTCATTACAGTAACAGTACTGAAGCTAATATGAGTCAAACTATATGTTACAAGTGCACATGGAAACCAGGTCATAGATGGCAGCAAGAACCAGAACTGAATCCCTCTGTGGCTGTGCATGCAAAATCTCACTATATGTAATATCTATTACAGCACCTGCTGCACAGGTGATACGTTGATAAGACAAGCTACTGTTGCAGGAAAAGGGCGCTGAGCACCAAGTAAAACGTTTCAAGCACTGGAAAGGATATACTTGTCAAGTGAAGGTCTTTTCCTCTCCCCGATTAACACAGTCAAATGCACTCGCACATAGCGGAAAGTGTGATCACTCAAAGAGGGGTCTATATTAGAAACACTGAATCTCAGTACCTACTTAGAATCAATGTATCAGCGTGTATGCTTGGTGCAAGTTTAACATTCAAAACAAGGCAGAGTCAGCATTCTTCATTCAGGGTTACCATCAAGCCAAAGCCATTTGTATTAAAAAGCAGACAACATGCCTTAATTTTAAACAAAATGGACTTCTTTCACATTCAGGTAACTCAAGTGTCTGAATGGGTTATCAGTTCAAAAGAGAAATCCACTTCCGGGTAAAGCTACACATGAGACGTTTCAGTCCAAATACAAGTGGTGGGGTTTTTTCAAACCTAGTTGAATACATGTAGAGAATTGGGATTAAAAAAGGTAACAATGCTTAAGTGACTTAGGCTCTAAAACCAATTTTCAAAAGTGACTCAAGGTACTTAAAAATAACAGGAGTACTTGTGGCACCTTAGAGACTAACAAATTTATTAGAGCATAAGCTTTCGTGGGCTACAACCCACTTCTTCGGATGCATATAGAGTGAAACATATATTGAGGAGATATATATACACACATACAGAGAGCATGAACAGGTGGGAGTTGTCTTACCAAGTCTGAGAGGCCAATTGGCCTCTCAGACTTGGTAAGACAACTCCCACCTGTTCATGCTCTCTGTATGTGTGTATATATATCTCCTCAATATATGTTTCACTCTATATGCATCCGAAGAAGTGGGTTGTAGCCCACGAAAGCTTATGCTCTAATAAATTTGTTAGTCTCTAAGGTGCCACAAGTACTCCTGTTATTTTTGCGGATACAGACTAACACGGCTGCTACTCTGAAACCTGTCAAGGTACTTAGGAACCCAAGTATCATTGGAAGTCAATGGGACTTGGGCTCCTAAATCACTTCTGACAATGGGACTTAAGCACCGTAAACAAAATTTTCACCCTCAACTGGAAGTACAAGTTCAATGCAACACTGTTGCTACCATGCCAGCTAAGTATGTATAAGGTCCCCATCACTGTAGTATCGCTGAGTACCTCTAAGTATGAATGGAGTTATTCTCACACCACCCTCTCAGGTAGGATAATTATCCCCATTTTATACATGAGGATCTGAGGCACAGATATTCATTAAGTCACCCATAGTCTCAAAGGAAGTCACAGAAGAAGGAGATAGCACAACCAGGAACTGAACTCTGATCTCCTGAGTCCTAGGCCAGTGTCTTCACAAAACCATCTTCCCAGTTTTTATTGTGAAAAAAACACCAGAGTTAATCCCTAGCAGGACTGACAGTGAGACAAGTTCCACTGAATGTGCAGTTATTTTGCATGGTTTCAGAGCAACACAGAACCTGACTCAGCTCTCCTGAATTAAACCTTTCAGTGACAAGTCAGACTAGTCAAAGCTGGCCTCTGATAAGTGCCCACACCAGTATGAGGTTAATACCTCGTTAACACAACCAGGAGGATAAGCCCAACTCTGGGAATGACATGGTTTCCATATGTTTGCCTCAGGAGACAATTGTCAGAGTCAAGACAAAAACTGCTTCAATACTGGATAACCTCCACACCGATTCTATGGAGTAAAAGCAGGTGTATATTTGGACTTCCCAAGAGGAAAAGCCCAGTGTTAACTTGTTCTACAACAGCAGAAGTTCTACAGCAGTAATTCTCCTACCTCATGCAGCAATGGAATGACAGCATGTACAGGTATCTTAGTTATTGTGTTCTTTATTAAAGCGTCCTTCCTTGTTTGAAGCACTTTCTGTGAAAAGAGGGGGGGGAAATATGAGATCAGAGAAACATTCATCAATAAATACATATGTATACAATCAAGTACACCAAGGACATATCTCCAGGGCATAGAACAACAGGAGACAGAAAAAGATGAGGTTTGAATCTCTGATGCTCAAATCTCTGATTTTGTATGTAAAGTCTGAGGACATGTGTGCCAGAGAGAAGATGAGCACAGCGTTGTCATTAATGGGGCACTTTCTAAAGAGACAAGCAAGTTCTTTGAGTGATATGCAAAAAAGCTACTAGCATGTTTGCACATTACAGAAAAGGTGTTTTTTCAGTAAATATAGTGCTCATGAAAAAATACTGGAATGATTGGGTCATGGACACAGCTTCATTTTATCCATCATGTAGCCACTCCATGTTAAGATTGAGGCACACTGGAGGAGGCAAGGAAGTTTTCCTTGCTACTGTCAGTGTTCCACCTGTCCTGTGGATAAAGGACTTCAGATTCAGGACTCCCAATGCAGCACCAAGTTTCTCTTAAATTTAACACTCCTATTCCTACACACACCCAACAGCAACTGACTTGTGGGCCCTCCAATACTTATTTATCCAAAGCATATCCACTCAGATCTCAAGTCAGGTCTAAGTAGAAACCATGCTCTAATCAAACCCCAAAGGAAAAAGTGACACATTATTAATATTAATGGAAGAACAGGTGAACTGTGACACTATAGAATTTATATGGCTAGATAACTATTTTTAACCTGACCTGTGAGGAAAGGTTATGTTTAGTTTTGAGAAAAGAAGACTGATGGAGACCTGATAACAGTCTTCAAATATGTTACAAAGAGAATGGTGATCAGTTGTTCTCCATGTTCATTGAAGGTAGAACAAGAAACACTCAATCAGATTAATCTGCAGCAAGGGAAATTTAAGTTACATATTAGGAAAAAAAAACTTTCTAACTATAAGGATAGTTAAGTACTGAAACATGTTACCTAGAGAGGCTGTGGAATACCCATCACTGAAGATCTTTAAGTATAATTTAGACAAACAACTGCCGGGGATGGTCTAGATATACTGTATGTGGTCCTGCCTCAGTGGGAGATGAAGACCTTTCAAAGTCCCTTCCAGCCCTACATTTCTATGTTGTATAACACAAACCGACTAGCTTTGAAATCCAGGGGTTCGGGGGGGGGGGGGGGGGGGAGGGGACGGACATCCAGAAGACATCTTGCAAAGCAGATCAAAATAGAAAAAATATAGCAAATGTCATCAATTAAAATAATGTATGTGACAGGTAAACATAATGGCACTACTGTTTCTATGCTGCAAGGCAGTGGGATAATGCAAAAAGCAGTGGAGCGCAAGTGGCAAATTTAACACTAGTCATACAGCCTAGTATGCACAAGAAACCACTTCACAAGTCTAAGCAGAATAACTTGAGCATCACGTGGTGCTCTTATAACACTTACATTTAAGATATTAGGATCATTGCTTTCCAAGCCCTGAACCAAAAGCACCGCAAAGCTGTCAGTTTGTGGAAGGCCACCTTTTGTTTTTATTTTCACAGTATCAATATCCATTGCACCAAGACGGTCTTCAATGCTATCCTGCAGAAGAAATAAATATGGGCAGTGTCACTTAAACCAACTTGCAACCAAATACATAAGGCTCGGACTCCATCAATTATGTTTTCTCAGAGGTGTTTTTTGAGCCACCAGCTGAAGCAGAGCACTGAACCCTCTGCAACAGTTCTCGATGTCAAGTCCTATCTTGCTATATTTTTTAGGCAGGACAAGTTCTCATCTCTCATGATATAGCAGAGACATTCAGGAAGGAAGGAGCAAGCAGAGCTGGAGACGGGGAATATGGCATCTGTGTTGAGAAGTGGGGGTTCAAAGCCCAGCAACTTGCTCTAGCAGAGAGAAGGCAAGAATACAACGTTCTTCAACAACATGGTAGATTTGTGGGCAACGTGTAGGACTTGGATGCAAGGCTGCCATCATTCACAGCTGCAGGGGAGCTCATCCCAGATGAAGCTCATTCACATCAAGTGATAGAATAACAGTTAGCTCTGAGTGATTATTTTGGCCAAAAGGGGAAATACAGTCCAATCTGGCATGCTTATTACTGTTTGGTAAGAGCACTTTGATTACCTCTTTGTCTCCAGGTTTTCTTTTGCTTTCCATTTTCTGCATTCCAGAGGACTGAGATTTGATGGTTGCACTATGTCCAGGAATTCCAGGCACTAAAACTTTGGCTTCTTTGTTCAGAACAGGCGTTTTTACCTAGTGACAAAGAGACATCCACACACGAATAGGAAACATGTTCAGGTGTGTTTTCTGTAGTCCAAAACATTGGTTTATTGTTTCAGACCCACACACATGGTAAAATCATTCCCTGCCATGTATTAATATCTCCTCTCAGAATCCATGTCTGGTAATAAGACAAGAAAGTCCTATAAAGAAGTTTAAAGTTGATCCCAGTGGAGCATTTGCTGAACTAACTCAATTAATATTTGTAACTGGGCTAATTATACACCAAGTGAGAATCATTTATTTATATTCCAGAGTGTTCAACTAGAGGAAGTGTTTCCTAATTACACTTGACAACAGAAACACTTGCATCTTTGCTGGAAATATATATATAGTAAGTGTAGAAAATCTAACACCTTCAAACAGGGATCACCCTATCTACCACTGAAAGTCAGCAACCATTTAACAGCAGCACCATACAACAGTTTAGGGCAATTAGTGGATCTCTAGGTCAGAGGTTCTCCAACGGGGGGCAAGACCCCTTGGGGAGGTACATGTATTCGGGGGAGGGGGAGGGTGCGGAGGGGCTGATAAGCTTTGGGGGGGGGGGGATTAAAAACTTCCTGCACACATTTTACCCACAACAATTAATAACTAGCAAAGCTGATTCCTCCAGACACATCAGGTCCTCAGATGGCACTGTGCATTTGACTCTAGATGGTGGTGTGCATTTTGATGGGTTTCTGTTAAGCTTGCACAGCATTATACAAAGTGGCTGCCATCTGTACGTTAATACGTTTGCTACGATGTGGTGTGCACATTTAATTGGAAGCATCAACCACAGTCGCAGTTTTGCTTTTGCTCTCATTACAATAGATCGTTGGCTCTGTTTGAATCAATGACTTACTGTTTTTAATATTTAGTGAGAGTTGCATGTTGATTTATTTTTATTGGTACAGTAATTCCTCACTTAATGAAAGAACGTTAACTGGGACAACATTGTTACGTTGCTGATCTATTAGAGAACATGCTCGTTTAAGGTTGTGCAATGCTCCCTTATAACATTGTTTGGCGGCCGCCTGCTTTGTCCACTGCTTGCAGAAAGAGCAGCCTGTTAGAGCTAGCTGGTGGGGGCTTGGAACCAGGGTTGGTCAGCAGCGCCCCCATCAGCTCCCTAAGTTCCTTGTGCGGCAGCCTCCCAGCAGGCTATCAATTGTCAGGCAGTTCAGATGTCCCTCCCCACACTGCCGTGTGCTGTTCTTGCCCTCTGCCTTGGAGCTGCTCCCAGGAGCCTCCTGAATGCTGTGCAGGGGGTAAGGAGGAAGAGGGGTGCTGATTTCAGGGTGC
This sequence comes from Emys orbicularis, assembly GCF_028017835.1. Classification (NCBI taxonomy): domain Eukaryota; kingdom Metazoa; phylum Chordata; order Testudines; family Emydidae; genus Emys; species Emys orbicularis. The sequence continues at coordinate 157,640,700 of NC_088685.1, read as the reverse complement.
CCTTCCCCGCTCCTGTACCCCATCTCCACAGAGCAGGGTGGGGACTCGACAGCTCAGGACCAGGACGAAGGGAGCTTGCTGGCAGCAGCTGCTGTCTCAACTTGCTGATCTACTTAAAAAGGCAGTGTATTTAGAGTGGAGTCAGCGTACTTAAACGGGCAATGCTCTCTCTCACACACAGGATGTGTCTCTCTGTCTCACACACACATGCACCCCCCAGCACTTTGGAAAGTGGAGGGAGTGGTGCGCTCCAGTGGGATAGCGTGGGTTCATTATTACATTCAGTTTCCGCAGGGAATGTTTGCAGCCACTGCCATGCGTCTATTGTGTCTCCTCCTCCCTTCATTCATAGTGCCTTGTAGAGTGTGAGGCTACATTAACAACGTGTTAACCCTTGAGGGCTCAGCCGAGTGCTAGTTCATCATTTAGCAGCAAGGTATTCCCTGGGAAATATCCCATCCCTTCAACCAAGATTCACAATCATCATTACTATGTACAGTAGTAAATTGTTTAAAACTTATACTGTGTCTGTCTGTCTTTTGTCTGGCGAAAAAAAATTTCCCTGGAACCTAACCCCCCGATTTACATTAATTATGGGGAAATTGGATTCGCTTAACATCGTTTCTCTTAAAGTAGCATTTTTCAGGAACATAACTACGTTAAGCGAGGAGTTACTGTATATGTACTTGTGCGGCAGGAGAGAGGGCATAAATTACAACAGACAAAAAGAAGGGGGGGGTGCAATCAAGTAAGTTTGCATCCTAGAGCAATGGTTCTCATTTAGGGAGGTAGAATACAAGTATCTGAATTAAATCAGGCCAGGATGCTTGAATAAGCAACCCTTTATCACACAAAGAAACACCATGGGATCTTTAATGAACACAAGGAAGATGAGTTGTAAGTCTCAACTGAAAGTCAGCACATCCAGCAGCACAGTGATCATTCTGGATCAGTGCGGATGCAGGGAAGCGTGATACATACAGAATTCCAATAAATCACTTATTGCAGAAACCTGTTTACTTAGAGGTCATCCATTCAAGCACTGACCTGACCTAATCCTTCTTGCTTTGAGATACGATAGGTTCCCAGTAAGCAGTAGCACTGGCTGTCACTACACCAATACAGACTACTATAATGACTGTAGGAAACTCCATCTATCACCTCACTTCTAGTAAGATTTAGATATAGTAGGCAAAATAAGATATTCCAGTTTCAGGTTGTTACAGTACAGCAGATGTGGTTTTGAAACCTACTCTAGCTACAGATATTCGTAGGGAAGTGCCAAGTGCATGACACGTGGAACTCTTCTCCAGAAGGCGTGCTCAGACAGCCAAGAGAAATGTGTCTTCATGGAATTCAGCAATAAGTGAAACCAAGACGAAGGTCATCACAGCAAGCCCAAGATTCCCTATAGCTTTCACTTTGGTGCATCTATCATTGGCTTCATGACTACAAAAGAACACAAGCCCACATCTGGCTCACAGAAACCCAGAGATGTAGCAGTAGTCCGAAACCCAATAAGCCAACTCATACAGTAAAATTAAGTGTGCCACAGATTCTCGGTGTTTCAACTCAGAGTTATCAGTAAGTGTAGTTTGAGAAAATGCTGCCTCTATACATTTAGATTTGTGGGATAAGTGCACTGAGTCTACAAGCCAGGAATCTTCTGAGCAGTGTCCACTGGGCCAACTCATACCATAATACAGGGTTCCCAGGGTACAAAAGGGGGAGCAGCCTCAACTGCCTTTTTGTTCTTTCCACTAATTCAGAAATTCTTAACCTGAAGAAAGCTGAGACTCCAAAGTTGCAAAGGCGGGGGCTGGAATTATACAACAGCACCCTTCGCCAAAAGCCACTTACTGATGAGTATCTTCAAGGTACCCTCCCCTTTTAATACGCTGTGAACCCTGTACATGGGCTAGAGGTGAAAAATGGTCTCAACAGACGTTGCTGTGTAAGATTTCAAGTTCACATTCCCAGGTGCTGTATCCCTGGGAATTGGAACATATGAAGGCCACTTCACAGAAAAGACAGGACACCTGATTTAAGAATCTACAAAAAAGGCAGGATTAATTTTACAGAAATACTAAACAAGAACACCCAAACATTGCCCAACTGAGGGCTGCAAAGGCAACTTCTCATGACCCAAGGATCTGCCCCAACTAGCAAAAATTGGAGATGCCTAATCTTGAGCATAGAGATGAAGGCAGTAGTAGTCCTAGTCCACAATACCCTATCTCCATCTAAGCACTGTGTGCTAGGACTAGTAAAAGCCAATGAGATACATTTTGTTCAAGGAATGCTATTTGTTACTGAACTTCTCCTCAGAGTGAGCTGTAGCGCACGAAAGCTTAGTCTCTAAGGTGACCCAAGTACTCCTGTTCTTTTTTCAATGTAGAACCCTATCTTCTCTGCTAAAATGGAAGGTTTAGTAGTATTGATAAATATAAAACCGGAACAGGGACTAGGATGATGTTTCAAACAACACTCACCTTTGTTACAGACATTTCTGTTTGAAGCGCCATGGTCTTTTGAACATCCCTTATCAAGCACATGTGAGATTCGGTGGTGTTCAAGGACTAACACAGGAGAAGAGAAGAAACAGTCCACATAATTTAAACACACCACTGTGACTCATGAAGCTACTTCAACAGGTTAGAAATAACTTAGCAGGCATTATCAGTAAAGTGAAATTTCGGTTACTTCAGGAAAGCAGTTGCTTTGCTTTTCCCCAAGTCACCAGATTCCTATGTCTTTCAAGGGAACTTGTTCAGGTAATGGAGGACCTTCAACTGAAGCTTAATTTATTAACACCAGTTTTAAAGTTGCTGCAATGGAGTGGTCAACAATGCCTGCTGGAACAGCAGGAAATACCCCCAACATTAGCTATGTTGTATTTAATAAAAGAAAGCAGAATCAAAATTCCCTTTCAGACAGCTGTACTGAGGGCACTGGACACACCACAGGAAAGAGTGGCTTTACCTCGCTACGCAAGTCCACATTAAAAATTCCTCCATTCAGAGAGTAGTTGGGAGTTTGTGTTACATGCTTACAAAACATTAGGTTGCAAATGGAGTAGGCTTTACATACCACTCTCTCAATGATGGGTTGTAAGGTGTTTCCATACACAAGCAGTAATGACTGCTTGTCGGAGCAAAATGCAGCTGCTAGAATAGGGACTGGTTTTGGCGTGGCGTCACTGTCCTTTCCAGACGTTGCTATTTGGATAGTACAATTTGATGTTAAGGGCTTTTTGCAGTATCTGAAAAGAAATGATTTCATCAAAACAGATTTAGCTAAAAACAAGAATACTTTGCCTTTCTACAGCACCTTCTATCAGCTCTCCAATCAACTCAATCTCAACAGTTTATAATTTTAAAGGTGGGTTAAGTGAGGCACAAGGAGGTTAAGCAACTTGTCTAATGTGACAGTCAATAGCAGAGCTGACTGTAGAATGCAAGGAACTAATTTTCACAGTCCTCTGCTCTAGCCACTAGATAACGGTACCCCACAGTTCCATATCCAAGATACCAACTTTATAGAACACAAGTTTTGAGAAATAAGCATCGTGTCTGAGGCGCGACTGGGTCCTATCTTATGACCAGGATGTAACGGTTTAAGACCCGAACAGGACCGTACTTGGAAATGACTACAAACTGCCTTGCAGTATCCCCAGGTTCTTCTAAAATACAAGGTTAAGATAAAGAACTTTGAATTTTTAAAATACCAACTTACCCATTTAAGATGTGCTCAAATAAATGCAACTGTCCATCTCTGCATACAACTGCTAACTTCACTGGCTGAAAGAAAGTCACAATATATGGTCTTTATTAGATCAGAACAAACGCCCAGTTATTGATAGTTCATGAGAAATTAACATATGCTACTATGGTAGGAACTTAAAATTAAACCTACTGAAGTACTACTCATATAGGCAGTCCTACTAAAATGGCTTGGGCACAAGTGGAGAGGCATAGGTTTGGTAAGTGTTTAATAAAGCAGGATTTTCAGCATTTCTACATGGAGGCTGTTTCTATGGAAGAACGTGTATGCGAGATAGCAAGTCAGCCATAACATGCCTCTTTGGCCAATTACTGGTGTACATATAATATATCATATTCCATCTGAGATCTCTACAGTAATGGATGAAAAAGTAGAAAACCTGGCTTGACGTAGTGCATTTTAAGAAGAAAAGTGAAGGATGTAGGAAAGAGGCTTAAATAGAGACTGAAATATGTTATGGAACATGCTTCAGCTGTGTCATCTGTGAATAAGATTTGTTTCAATTCCCCGATTCTTTTATGTAGAAGTTTCCCGCAGAACATCATAACGTGCTAAAAATCTGACTTATGGAATGCATATCTGATACAATATATTAAATTGTAGTTCATTCAAAATTCAGTGGGATTGTCCTTGCCTCCTCATTTCAGGAAAACCATGGCAATTCCTGAACCGTATTTTGGTAAGAAACATGCTTATTTTGTGCTACAAGATGTGGCAAGTAACTGATTGCTAAAAATTGTTTCAATCTTAGAGTCAGTTAACATTTTCACATTATTAACAAGAATGCTGAAAAACATTTAAGGGACAGAAGTCTGAATGCTGTTACTTTGTAACTCCTTAGTCTGTAATGCCAGTTCTCAAACAAACCCATTAATTCGCATTCAACACTCATCCTTGCTTACCACACACCAGAGTGTTTTCTTCCAACATTAACAAGAAATCAGCACTGAAAACTCTAAACCAAAATGTACAAGTTCAAACTACTTCTCTTACCTCCTCTTTGCTTTCTGACGTTGTTAGGTCAACAAAGATTGGCTCATCTGTAACAGTAAAAGACATCACAGCATTCTTGTCTTTCCTATCTGATCTGATCTGCCTGGAGACACAAACAGCACAATATTTAGCGTAGTAAGAAAAAACATTCATTACTCTGCTACCCTCTGCATCATCACTGAAGGAGAGCACAATATTATAAATCCCCTAAACAGTGACCATCTACAACCCAGCTCTATGTGGATTAAAGACTTCTCAACTAAAAAGTGTTTTAACTATTCAAAGCTCCCCATGCCAATCATAAGTTTTCTTAAAATCCTAAGAGTGTTCTAGCCCCAAACTATAAGTTACTTAAAAAAAAAAAAAAAAAAGTCAAGATTCTTGTACAAAATAATCCCCAAGTGCAAAGAAAATGTGAATGTTTCACACACACTTTTTAAAAAAATAAGACACTAAAAGCAAAGAAGTCAGTCATGTAACAATGCTCATAGCATGTATTATAGTCCTGAGTAGGGTCTACAGGTAGCATGCTCAGACACAGCCAAGGAAATTCACATCTTCATTTTATAGTCAGTGAATTGAAACCACAGTTGAATCATCATCGCATCAAACCAAAATAACCCTTCTGTTTATCTATGAGCAACAGAATTCAATTCATACTTTCGTGAAAAGTCTATGCTCAAACTGAGTATCAACAGATTTTCACAAGAAAAGCCTACATACCATACACTGAGTAACCGGTCACGTGCTGCTCCAGACAAGAAATAGAGCCCGGTAATTCCATCAAAGGGCTGACTTTCATTCGGAGGTCGTACCGTGGTGAACAGTAGCGCTGAAACTGCTGTTGCATGGCCTGTGAAATTCTAGAGGAAATGAAATTTTACTTGTGATGGGATGGTGAGGAGTAGTCATATAGTAAAATTTTGATGTTCGAGCTGTGATGAACATTATGCAAGCTGCACAGGTCATATCCAAGTATTACAGAATAAGTCAAGATGTTTCTACAGTGTTTTCAGTTAGAACTAGAATCCAGCTGCCTTGAACCTCATGATATTCATCAAAGAGAGAAATGAAAGAGGTTACACAAAGAAAAGAGACAGACTGATAGGTGGAATTTCAGGTTGGGAAAAACATTGAGAGAGAAAACGTCATCCTCCCCAACAACCTTCTGTATTTTACAAAGTCCCCTGTGGGACTACCCCATGAAGCAGTGTTACACAGGTACCTCTGTTACTGTCCAAAGTTATTTCCCGTCTATTCATCTTCTCACGGGGCTTACAAGAAAATGAAGACCTGTTTTCGTTTTCAGCCTACAGTTGAGTATACTGGTCGGTCAATGCACCTACTATTTTTAATTGGAGATTACCAGCAAGTAATTAAGTTCCATGTGTTTAGACCAGGTTTTTGTCTGTGTACCAAACAACAGGATGTTTGCTACTATGCCTCCCAACCTGCTAAGTAACAGATAAATAATGTAGCCGGTTACATTAAGATTGGAAAAATTGGAAAGATGCTGTCTGAAGTCTAATAGCACTGGGTCTCTGCTGAATGCTGCTGGCAGAGTCCATTGTCACATCTGAAAGGAGCTGGTTTGGTCTATTTTTTATGTCTCTAGAGTCAGAATTAGGAGAACACGCAAAAAAAGGCATCCAGTGAAAAGGAGCCATACGAAGCTTATGTTAATAGTTGGTTTGCACAGGGGCTACTGACAGCACACTCAGACACAGCCAAGGAATTTAGTGTCCTCATTCAACTGTCAGCATGTCAAAACCACAGTTGAAGGTATCATCATAGCAGCAACTTCCAGTAGCCCCTGGACTGACAATTATTTCTTTATACTCAACACAACTTGGACATGCTGCACCAGGAAATACTAGCCACACTAGGTCAGTTTAATCAGGGAAGGATTTTTTTAGATCCAGTATAAAAAAAAATTCACTTACTCTGTAGACTTCTTTGGTCTCCAGGTCCCACAGTTTGATAGTTCGACCAGCAGAAAGTAACATCTTTCCATCCGGGCTGATGCACAGGCAGCTAACGCTGCTATTGTCACCTTTCCATTTGCTAGATTTTTGTTTGCAAGGGAACAGAGGAAGGTAGGAAGGGAGAAAGGAAAGGGGCACCAGTTAATATCTCAAACTCAGAGCAGCAATGTTGAAGAGGCTAAGAAAAATGCAATAGATTTAAGAAGCTACAAGTTGTGTCACAGCAACTAGTTTTTTGTCCCCCCACAACCAAAGCCGTTTACACACAAGAATATTAATGTGCATCAAATAAAAAGGCCAGTCTTGGTCCATTGCTGCCCATACTTTACCATTTGTATGTAATGCTGGTGAAAGGTTCTGGACTGACTGCCCCAAAGTCCTCTACACCCAAAATAGATGTAGCATGGGCCACAGTAGTACATGATTCCTACTGCACCAGACCCCAGAAAGTGTGCTCAGCTTTTTCTGGACAGACTCTCCCAACAGAGTAATTCTGCTGTGTGCCAATATTGAGGCTTAGTTCATTAAGGGACTTTTGAGGTCCTTGAATAAAGGTGTTATAAAAGTGTCAAACGTTGCCATGTACACTTGTCTCCACTAGGAACTAGTCAGTGACCAACACACTTCACACAGGCCACTAAACTGCAAGAGGACGATCAGTGTTCATTCAGTGTAAGGAGTGACCCACGCAACCGCATCATAAATATTTGGTTCATTGTTACAATTTTAAGACAGTTTTTTCTGAAATGCTTCAATGCAATATTCACAAGGTTGAATATCTTCAAAACCAAGCTAATTTATTCCACACCATCCTTGACAATCCAAGAGAAAAGTCTAAATGGAACAGGTTTCATTGCCTGTACATTTCACGGGCAATGCTATGTTCAATTCAACAGAGTTCTTTGGTTTCATATGCTCTTCCAAAGAGGAAAAGGAAAAGACTAAGCAAACAGCATCCAAATTGACTCTTTCCTATTTGAATACTCGGCTCTGGGCACATTTAAAAATGTTTTAAACCAATCAATATAAAATATGACTACAAATCACACATTACTATTTAAAGATTCCTTCCATATAAAATATTTAGATATGAAACTATACGGCAAGGAAGAGCTATATTGTGATACTGATGACAGATAGCAAGGATGAAGTCAGACAATAAGCAGCTACAGCAGGGGAGAGAACAGCAGAAGTTTTCCACTGCTCTTTTGGGTAGGTTTTGTATTTAATCCCCTTCTCTAACCCTCGTTTCCCCCTTCCCTCCCCCCAAAAAATAAAGGCAGTTCAGTGTATACACCCATTCAATGCTTTCATTTCTTACCAAACGAAGTGTGGACGTTTCCTGCTGTTCTCTTTGTCTGATCTTTCTGCTCTTGGAACATGTGTTATTGGGCAGTGTTTCCCCTTCGAATTAGCAAAATGGATACACACCGGGATCACAGATTCGATATTCATATCAGTGGAGATTTCAAAACATATTTCAGGTGGGTTGTTTTAATACAGTTTCACAATCTTTGTTTAAAGGGATACAATTTGAACTCTTTAGGAAGTTTAAAGTAGTTTCAAGTCCCATACCTGTCCCTAGATCATTCTAGGAGGACCCTTGACAGTTTGACAATCACCTTTTTCTAGGTCTTGAAAAAAAAACATTTCTCTGCCCTGTTACTGTGTGAAATACTCCAAAAAACAGGAGAAACAGGGAAAATTCTTGTATCTTAGAGCCATCAACTACACAAAGTAAATATGACAGGATAAAGAAAAAGGTTTTTTTTTTGTTCAGTTGTTCAATCACACTAACATTATGTGTGACTTGTAACAACTGCAGGTAAGGGATTTTCAGACAGAAGTGTGATTTTTATGTTGTTGGTGTGCCTTCAGTTTATATATTCTAATTAAATAAATATAATTAATAATATAATTAATGGAGATATCCCATCTCCTAGAACTGGAAGGGACCTTGAAAGGTCATTGAGTCCAGCCCCCTGCCTTCACTAGCAGGACCAAGTACTGATTTTGCCCCAGATCCCCAAGTGGCCCCCTCAAGGATTGAACTCACAACCCTGGGTTTAGCAGGCCAATGCTCAAACCACTGAGCTATCCCTCCCCCCCCCCCCCAAATGTTTTCTGTAGTTATCTACAACAGCAGGTAACTGCAGTGAATATGGTTTCTTTCAAACGTTCATTCCCACAATGTAGGATAGGAAGGCAATCATTGTTAAATGCTTTGAGCAGCTACTGCGAGACACTGAATACAGGTAGCATGATAAACCCACACCTCTGAACAATCTGGCCTCTAGCTGTGATTTTTCAGGCATCTGCAAATCCACATGTTGAATTGATCAAAGGACTGTGTTGATTCCAGTGATGGAGCTACAAAAACAAGACTTTAGGTGACTTGCATGGAAGCAATATTAGCTAATCAAACATCCTGTGGTACTTTTGGCTTGGTGAGCTACTGAGAACTCAGGGCAATCCACTGCGATCAATGCTACCATAAGGAAATTCTTTAAGGAATAAATATATGAATACAGATCAGTTCCCACTGAGCATGAGGATTAGCTCCTCCAGGAAGACCCACCCCTTCTGGGGGAGCCAAAAAGAAGTCCAGGGAAGAGAGACAACTTCCTCTTCTGACACAATTTTTTTAATTTATCATTAAACCAAGCAGAGACGTATCTGCACAGTACTAATTAATCATTAGATGCTGTTGCTTTTGCAGATTCCTAAAAAAACCAGAAATGTGGCTTCCAGTGAAAGAATTAGGAGAAACATACAGGCTTATTGCTGCTTTGACAACTGAACTATCTGAGAAGAGATGGGCTGAGGCAGACTTACCGAGAACCAAAAAATCTTCTATAACCACCTAGTTTTACTTACTAACTGTTAACTTCCATCACCACAACACTGATGGTTTTTAATAATGTCTACTCTGAACTCTCTTTTAAAGCTTTTGTAAGAAGTCAACTATTCTGTTTAAATTATTAAAGAATTATTTCAGGGAAATGGCACAGAAGAATAAAATTTACAGGTCACCATAGTTGAGTGTACATCTACACTGCAGTAAGGGGTGTGAAATGGCAGCTTATGTAGACATACCCACACTAGCTGTACTCTAGCTAGCTCGCTAAAAATAGAAGTGAGGACGCGGTGGTGAGAGCTTCAGTGCAAGCTGCAGAGGCAAATACGTACTCAGGGGAGTCAGGCAGGCTTGTGAAACCCACACCACGGCATCCTCCCTTCTAGTTTTAGTGAGCTAGCTAGAATACAGCTAGCACCAGTAGGTCTACAGAAGCTGGCACTCACTGCCCTGGCTGCAATGCAGACATACTCTGAGAATGTCCTTTCAAAACACATCTGGCTAGATTCTGTGCAGTACCACCCAGGGCACGAGGGGGGCAAAGGTTGCTTTATGCGACCTTTGTCTCTTTCAGATTCTGGGCTGCTGCAGGACTGAAATGGCTCAAGCAGCCCTGCGTGCTTCTGTAACTTATGGCAGCCTCCCCAGTGCTAAATAAGGGCCGTGCAGCAGCTTAGAATCTATGCAGCACCCAGCACTATGGGAACACCTCCTCCTCCCACCCCTATGCACTGGGATATGTAGTACAGAGCTACCTGCACCAATGCCATGTTGTCAGAGCAGCATATAGTAGCAAAAGGAGAGAGGCCAAATCAGTCCCACCCTCTCTTAACTAAGATCACTTCAGAGACTCTACCCCCATTCCAGATACGTTTCATAACTTCCAACACACACCAGCACATTGGCAAAGCCTTTGTATCAATATTCTGTACTCCAAACACATTGTGAGCTAGATGTTGAAAGAATGACTGTACCAGCTGACAAGACGACAACAGTGGTCAAACAAAGGCATTAAAGCGATTTTAAAGACAATACAGTACTACACAGATTGAGATACAGAATCTGAGACACCCTGTGACAACCTAAGGCTGTGTCCGCACTAACATTTTTCTTCCAATTCCCACTGGCGGTAGCATTAGAGCAGCCTGCGGCTGGCGAGTCCGCACTAGTACTTCCACCCTTACCACCACCAGTGGAGCTACACCAATGATAATGCAACGTTACAAGGCTTAAGTGTCCTACTGAGTGCTAGCTTTATCAAAGACGGCACTTACAAGTCAAGAGGATATGGTTTGTTCTTTAATTTTCAAAGCCTATTTTGCAATATTTAAAAAAAATAATAAACGGCTACTCTGACCCTCTAGCAATTGCTGCCTTCAGCTCTTTTTTGTTTCACAGTATTACAATCAGCACCAGCCTGCTCAGACAGCCAAGAGGAAGTTGTCCCCACTGCACATCAGTAGTGAGCGAAACCAAGTGGGTATCATCACAGCAAGGCATTCTGCTTAATGAACGGGCAGGGAAAACTGATTTAATGAACACTACAGTGTCAGGATAAATATTACTTCCTGACTTTACACCATCATGTAAGAACATCCTCTGGATTCCTAAGGTAAAATTTTCAAAAGCGTGTATTGTGCTACTTTTGTTCAGTGTGAACTACCACTTCAACCAGAAAATGCCATCTGCAGAACGAGTCATTCTGAAAAGAACTTCACTTGGAGAGAATTCATGAGATGGCCAGCTCACTACTCCCTCCCTGCTCTGTACTAAATCGCAGCAGCGATAGTGGAATGGGGGGAAAGAAATAGTGCCTGAGAAACTACAGGAGGGCCAATGAGGGTGTCTTAAGCGTGTAGGTGGCCGGATACCATGTCATATTAAATAGGTCATTTTCCCCCAGCCATGCAGCCACTCATCCCTGTCGGGGGTCTGCAATGGCAGTGTGTTGTGGATGGCTCAGCATCCAAGAACACAATACCTTCCAAGTAATATCACCTGCAGCAGAGGAGTGCACAATACAGCTCAGGAAGGAATTGCAAATGTGGATTTAAACCACCTTTGCATTCCCTGTTCTGCTCTGGCTGTGCCAAAGGCTGGTTGGTCAGTCCCCTTGGTGTACATTAGAACTGCCTGAAGGCATCTCTAATCTTTAATGAATGCTAACATCACTAAGAGGCTCATGAAGCTGCTCGGGTTCATGCAACTATTCTACCTTACCCAAACCCATATCCCATTATGCTGGCTCTAGAGGATCCCCATAAACTAACGTGACCCTCCCATGGCTCATTTTCAGACTGCTTTGTTTTGGTGCTGATGTGCAAAGCTGCTTCACCACAAAAGAAAATGTGGCCCGATCTATGGGTTTTAGCCAATGCCCACTGAAGTGAACAGAACTCTTTCCATTCACTTCAGTGGGATGTGCATCAGCCTCCAACTGTAGCACAAGTATATCATCTTGACTGTCTCATGATCATAAGTAAGACACAGCAGTTTCAGGACAGAGAAGTATGACATTGGTTCTGTTGCTTGAATCTGAATGGAAGGAACCAGCAAACTTCTGCCTAAAAACTACTCACTTTTACAGAAAAGGGGGGGGGTGTAATTTTCAATGCTGAAGAAAGGTTGAGGCTCAAAAAAAGTCTGAATGAAACCTTACCAATTCTTTTGTGAACCTAAAACCCAAATGAGTTTTGCATATTAGATTTTACTGCAAATAATTTATTGCAAACAGGACTATTGTGTGTTTCAAAGAGTATCGGGTTTGTTTGGGGTTAAGGGTAAGACACCTTCTTGATTTAGGAGTTCAAGACCTATTTTCAAAAATGAGTTAGCAGCCTAAGTGCCCAAGTCACTTTTGAAAACAGTATTTGAGCTCCTAAATCATTTAGGGCACTTGAAAATTTTACCCTAAATATGTATTGTAGAGACATCTCACAAGAGTCCACTATTCTGCTGCTGAAAACCAACAGACATTTCTATAGACTCAGAAAAATGTGAACTCCACCAGTTTTGTAGCAGCAGTAAACCGAGGTGCTGTCTACACACAGTTGAGATGTTTGGTCAAATTTGTGCAATCACCTTTGATGAACACTTGTTAATCCATTTAAGAGTGACTGATGTTGATTTAACATAAGTCAATTCCTTACAGATGTATCAATTTAAGTTAAGGCCTGAGATAGACAACGCAAGACAGATGAAAACAAGAGTTTTAACAGTGGTCAAGCTTTTATACAGAAAGTTTCAGTGGCAGATCAAAAAAAGTCTTCTCATGCGCCTGCACTCCCCCTCTCAATCTTGCACTGTTGTAACTCAGCCACCACTCAATGTAACAGGAAACAGAAACACTCTCATAGTTTCACACACATGACGCTATTAAACCAAGAGGATGCTGGAGTATAGAAAGTAGTCATCCTGTGGACTGAGGAATTCCATCAAATTTAGTTCTGCTGAAAACATTCTCAGTAGTCAGGCTAAAAGGGCATTTTTGTGCATTACTTAGAAGAAAGGCTGACGCAACCTTTCACATTTTTTGATGTCTGTCTTCCACAACCAGATTCCACACCAATGTAGCAACCCTACCATACATATTGCTGAAGTCAGAGCAACTACTGAACACTATGTTAATAGTGAAGTCCCATGATGTTCTGTAAAACTGTGTAATATACTTACTGTTGCATCAGAGAGGGGAAAAAACCTCCTTTTAAGATTTCCTACTTTTTAAAGCTGGTTCTGTTTCAAAGGTTTCAGTTCTTGCAAGATATGAGTTTAACAAGTCCTGTCTAGATTACCTGGGGTGATCACTAGCTGCGGTGTAAGCCATTTTACAAATCTGTCATGGACTACCACAGTTGCATACGGTCTACACTAGCTAGAATAGACATGCTAGCATCATTTCCCTCACTAGCGTGAACAAAAGCACCAACACCTTATGTATACTACAGACAGGTTATGCACTAGCATGGTTGCCTGACACAGTTAGTGATATCCATAAACTAACACAGATAATCTTAACTGTGGCATGCAACTGTACAAGCATATGGTTGTGTGTAATGCAGACAAGCTGACAGGCTGCCAGCTACTGTACCTTACTGGAAATGGATCTGACACAATATTGCTACCCCAGCTGCTTTCTTCACAGCATACAATGTAACCAGAGCAAATTAAGATAGCTGTTATGGACATATTTCAGAGATGTTTAAATATTTAGCCCTTTTATACTAGAACGTATATGTGTTTTGTTGTGGCTATATATTAGCAATTTAATCTATGAATTTTCTGCCTTTTGCAATTGTCTTACCACTTTAATAATTTTCAGTTCATACCTTCAAAAAATTGGGTGCCTGAGGCTATGCTCTCAATTTGTATTTAAACATTCAAACAAATGGTCTGACTTTCGGAAGCAATGAGCGCACACCCAATGAAGTCAGCAGGAGATGCTGGGTATTCAACCTTTTTGAAAACCTTGGCCTGCATTTCAATAGGCTGACATAGATTTACATAACTACGTGACTGTGAAATACTAGATGAAGACCATGTACTGCCCAGCACATTTTAGAGTTTCAATAGACCTACCTTATAATACAAGAGTATGTTCTAAATTAAATGCTTGTGAAATCTGGTTTTGTGAAGACAGCCCAAAAACAGTTCTGAATAAAAGACAGTTACCTTTTCCGTAACTGGTGTTCTTCGGTGTTCACCTAATATGGAATGGACATGAGCAAGCACTCAAAGAATTCAAATTTATATTTTTGCTGAGACTTGTGACCAGAATGTCTGATATTTTTTTTAAATTGATTTTGAAGAAATGCCAGACCCAATTATTTTCTTGACACAGTGCATCCTTTATGCCTTTAACAGAGCCACAACAGTCCCCCTCAGAAGCCCAGCTGAGTGACAGCTTTCCCTTCAGCACAGAAGACTGGCTACCAGCCCCTGCTTGCATGAAAGTCAGCGTCCAAACACCTTGCATAGCAAAATATGGCACCTCCAACTAGACCTGACCAAAATGCTTTGATGAGGGGAAGAAGGGCATGTGTAAAAGAAATGCTGACACTATTGACTGCAGACCAGTCTCACTCACCACTTCACTTTGCAGGTCTGTGTGTTCCATTCCACAATGTGTTTGTCTTCTGAACAACTATATAAACAACCATTGTCCTGGTGCCACCGTACACAGTTTATTCTATTGTCATGACCACCATCCTACAAGAGAAACAAAGATTTAATTGCTAATGGGCAAATGAAATGGGCCTTGGCTAATGAGTTTTTGTGCAATCAACATACCGAACAGGCCACTTTTGGGGAGCTAAATCAGGTTATGGAAAATATGAAAAGGGTTATTCACTCAAACAGAGAGATGGCACTATACTGCAGTTTTAAGTTGGTCTCACACACATGCATCTAGATAGATGCTAGAAATATAAGTGGTTACACCTTTAAAATTCTTTAAGTAATGAAAGGTTTAGTGAGAGAATTCAAGCCTGCTCTAGCACTTTAAAGTCACAGATAAAGAAAACCATCCCCCTCCTCATTACATTGACATAAATACAGCCCAAACAGACCCATCTGAATAAACTATGTATCTTGCTAGCCTTCTTCCCTGATGATACAGATATCTCCCAGATGGACACTTCAAGAGCCTGCCTGTCCAAGCAAGCTGCTAAATAAGTGCCATTTCCATATATTCAGCACTTCAAAAGGAGCCATCACCAGACCAGACCCAAGGACTTAGCAAGAAACATCAGCCACCTCTCCTGTCCGTCAAGTTATCAAAATGGCTGCAAGCTCACAGGCCTGGAAAACAACTGGATGGGCATAGCTAAACACTATTGAGTATCTCAATAATGAATAGACCAAACAAGGAAGAAAATGGGGATGTCACGATCTAATCCCTAAAGGCAGCTAAATCTGATACCCTACACAAGGAGTTTTTTTTTTTTTATAAGGGGCAGAGACGAAAGAGAAAAGGCAGGAGGAAGAAAACCAGAGGCACTAGCAGAAGGGTTTCCAGCTCTGAGATTTCAGAGAAGGTTGGGGTTGTGACATTCTATACCTTGGGAGAGCATCCTCTAACCCCCATATTCCTCATTTTTATATAATCGTGATCTTACATATAAAGCATGCCTTATACGGCATCGGGGAAAGGTTCTGATCAGTTGAAAGTCATTTCTCTATCCATATATGTATATCATTAATGCATATGAAGTTATGAGAATTGTGTTGTATGGTGGTCACTGAACAACTATATAAACAACTGAACCACCATACAACACAATTCTCATAACTTCATATGTAAGGGAATGTAAGTTGGGAAATCAGCCAGATACTAGCTCCCAGAGGCAACAGCAAGGAAAGTAACCAACACCCGGGCAGGGGTCAATCAACCCATCAACAACCACAGTCCAGCAAGGGAGCTACTGGAAATGTGTTCGATTATCTTTTGTTTTAGCTTGTGAATTTTCCCTATGCTAAGAGGGAGTTTTATTCCTGGTTTCTAGAACAGTGAAACTAAGTCCAGAGGGGGAGTCCTCTGTGTTTTAAATCTTTTTATTACCCTGTAAAGTTACCTTTCATCCTGATTTTGCAGAGGTGCTTCTTTTACTTTTTTTCTTTATAATAAAGTTCTTCTTTTAAGAGCCTGATTGATTTTAGTGTCCTAAAGATAAAGGGTCTGGTCTGTACTCATATTAAAGGCAACTGATTGGTATATTATTCTCAAGCCTCCCCAGGAAAGAGGGTGAAGGGGCTTGTGGGGATATTTTGGGGGAATAGGGACTCGAAGTGACCCTTTCCTGCATTTTTGTCTAAATCACTTGGTGGTGGCAGCAATACCGTCCAAAGACAAGGAAAGGAATTTGTGCCTTGGGGAAGTTTTTAACCTAAGCTGGTAGAAATAAGCTTAGGAGGGTCTTTCATGCAGGTCCCCACATCGGTACCCCAGCGTTCAGAGTGGGGAGGGAACCCTGACAATGACTCACCTGCATGAGGCCACACCAGGGGAACTGCTCAATCTTGCCTGGAGACTCAGCAATGCCCACTCAGACATGCCTGGACTTGTGCTCCCCAAGCACATAGGACTGAGGATATAAAACAGACACAGGCCCAGCATGTGGCCCCTTTCTCCTTCACCCACCCATGCTGCAAGCAACAAGGACACTCTGAAGACTCCAACTGAGGGGACTGGCCCGGATTTCAAGGGTGAAATCTGTGTACTATGAACTGCAATATCCACTGGGGTGAGGAAAAACTGCTTAGTCTAGTTGCTGCCCAGTCTAATAGGGTTGAGAGTTTAGACTGCATGCTTACATTTTATTTCTTTTGGTAACTCTGATTTTTTGCCTATCACTTAAAATCTATCTTTTGTTGTCACTAAATCTGTTTTACTGTTTATCTTTACCAATGAGTTTGTATGAAGCGTGTGGCAAATCTGCTCAGGTTTTGCAAACGCGAGTGTATATCCGTTTTCCACTGATGAAGTGGTGAACCAAATTAATAAATTTGCACTGCTCATCTTGAGCATTGCAAGATGGTATATTCCTGAGGTGCGGTGCTGGGAGCTGCAGGGATTTGGCTCTGGTGCCTTTTCTGTGTGATTTCTGGCTCTGGGAGCATTCGTGCAATCTAGCTGGGTGTGGCGCTCCACATGCTGTTGTGCAGAACGATAACAGAAACTGGAGGTGTTTGCTGCTGGTCACTAGTAAGGCATTGTGAAAGACAGCCCAGGTTGGAGAGAGTTCAGGGGTCACAGCGGTCCCACCGTTCCATGCTGCACCCTGGGGATCCCATCACAGGGCTCATTGGTCAAGTCATCGAATAATCCTGGCATCATGTGTCCCAAACATGGGAGTCTATCAGTGTGGGGGGAAAATGCACTGGGTTATACTTAATCTGAGACCTGGTATTAGAACTCAAGTCCTACCAAAGGAGCAGCAACAGCATTTTACTGAGAATCTGTTCTAACCAGAATGAGAGGATGAACACATGCCTAGAAAAGTTACTGGATCTTCTTCCAAAAGATTAACGGAGTTTTGTAAGAGCATCGCTAACCCGCTTTTAGTCATAATTGAGTTTCCTGAATTTTACTATTTAATTCAGCACCAGCCTGCTCAGACAGCCAAGAGGAAAATGTCTTCACTGCAAGTCAGCAATGAGTGAAACCAAGTAAGCATCATCACAGCAAGGCATTATGCTTAAATATGGGCAGAGAAAAAAATTAATTTGATACATTTCAAAACCAAAAATGACTTTTCAGTTATGACAGAGTGAGGAATGTTCTTGCCATTCCAAATTTTTTTAAAAAAAAAATATGACACCTCAAATACAAGCCACTATTCTGTTACTAACAAAAGAAAAATGGTCAACATTTCTGTGGACCCATCAAAAACATGAACTTTGTGGGTAAAATCAAGACATGTCACCAGCAAAGTTTCAGCATTCACCCTATCAATTTTAAACCAATGTTGCTAAACCACTACCCAACTTAACAAGGCACACAGATGCTTTCCCATATGTAATAAATACACACTGTGCATCAATGCCCACGACTAATAGCCTAGAACCAGGAGGAGGAAATCAGTCTCATATGTCTATTCCAAAATATTATCATTGATATCAACCATTATATTCCTTTGTTTTGTTACAATTCAAGGCTAAATGAAAAGGCAGAGAAGAGGTGATGTTAATAAAAAGAAGGAAAAACGACAGCAGGATGGAACCACCACCTAATACATATGCTGAGAATATAAGGACTCACACAAGACATCATATGGAAAGCGAAGTCTGTGATTCACACTTTTATAGAAAAGCCAACATGCCAGTGCAAGTAGCATCTCCACACTAGCCAATGCAATTTTTTAAATTCTCAGACACAGAATATTGTCTAATTGTTGAAGATGCAATACACGCAAGATGAATTTCATGGTGTCTAAATCCTTACTATCCTCTCGAGTTAAAAGGAACTCAAGAATTACAAATGTACATGTAATCGTATGATGTTGCGCTAGTCTAGAAAAAGTAATTCCTCAGTCTATACATACTAGCAACACTAGAAGTAGAATCATTCTGACCTTCTTGTGGATACCACATACCCATTCATGTGTGTAACTACATAACCATTCAGAATTTAAAACTTTGTTAAATTAGCTTAGCCCACCCCTTTGAGCAACAGATATGACTTTACAAATAGGCAGAAAGATTGATGTGACGCTTACTAGTTTGCTCTGTAATTCTCCTTTAACTGTGCTGTATAATAAAATACTGCCAACCGCTGTACCAATGGCCAACAGATCAAACTGTTCGCCTGCTTCTGCAGCTTCAGATTTCCTTTTTTTCCTCTGAGGACCCTCCTGAAAAGAGATTGGGAGCGGGGTTAAAAAAAAAAAAAAAAAAAAAAGTAAGTTAGTCTGGTCAGCTTCCCCAAATAAGGGTTCCGTAACCCTAGAGTTCAAACACAATTGGGAACAAATGTGTGTAAATTCTAGTGTAGACAAGACACAATCATGTTTTAACATGTTAACTAACAGGATTACAAATCTTAGTGTAGACAAGCCCAAAGAGTATTATTTCCACCACTATGGCTCAAAATCAAATTTTAAAAGATCAGATGAAATCATTCTGATAGCATGGTGGCAGTGTGCTGTTCCATGAAGAAAACCCCAAGGTCATTTTCTAGTTTTTGCTTTATTCCCAGAGCAAGGCTGAAAGGTAGTACACGGGGTATGCTTCATCCCCAAAGGGGAAGGTCAAAACCATAACAGAATTTAGCATTTCTATAGTACTTTTCATTTTTCAAAGCACTTTACAAACATTAAATAAATCTGCAACTTCCCTGAGAGGAAAGTGCTATTCCCATTTTACAGATGGGGAAAATTAGGACAACACAGTGATTTGCCCAAGGCCACAAAGGAAGTCAGTATCAGAACAGGCATTATATCTCGTAGTTCCTGGCTCCCATGCTCAGACCATTTTTTAATCCCTTGCCCTCACAGTTTGAGAGCCACTGACAATCTCTACACAGAGTTTCAGCCTGTCCTCCTTGGCCAGAAGTGTGGTGGGATGGCCTGTTTAGGTAAGTGAAAGAGACTAGAATCAGTTCCTCAGGATGCCAAACCATAAAGAAAGGAGGAGGAAAAGCCACCACCACCACCACACTTAAACCCTTGTGAGCAGAATGTCAGACTGTGTTCATACTTCCGAAGAAGTGGGTTGTAGCCCACGAAAGCTTATGCTCTAATAAATTTGTTAGTCTCTAAGGTGCCACAAGTACTCCTGTTCTTTTTGCGGATACAGACTAACACGGCTGCTACTCTGAAACCTGTGTTCATACTTAACTCTTTAAGGGCTTCAGAAGAACGAAGCTGCCCCAACCCCACAGGAAAAAGGAAAATATTTTTCTGCCGAGTTTGTTGTACCTTATGTAGACACTACCTCATCTCAGATTTCATTTTTAAAAACTTTCTACCCACAAGACACAAAATGATGTTTCCTCTACAGAACAGGATATCTGCACTAATGCACCGCAAGGAAGCTGAAAAAGGACTCCTTGTGGGCTTAAAACAAGAGCCTTGCTGCTCCACCTACATAGGTGTCTATTTTACATTACAATAGGTCACATGGCAGCATGTAATTAATTTGTGCCCAAGCCCAAAGATATGAGAGCTGCAGGTCATCTGGAAGCTTACACATTTAAGTTCTAAATTTTAAACAATGCAAAAAAAAAAAAAAAAAAAAAAAAGAGAGAGACTTTGGATCCTTGAAGTTACAGTACTCTAAACTTTTGACACAGGGCTAAATGTAGGATATTTGGGAAGCAAAAAGAGACTAATTTTAGCTGAAGTTAACTCTATGCCAGTTTAATAAAAATCAGAACAACTGACATTTGAATAAAAAATATCTAACTCCATTCCAAAAAAGCTTTCACATAAAGCCAAACCTAAGTGGAAAGCTGAGGTCTCTGCTTGTCACGAACATACTTTCAGGCTTCATTTTCAGAGACAAAGGAAGAGTTTTTAAAAGTGCAGCAAAAACTGTAACACACATCCCAAAGCATGTTCATACCTGGAACTAAACATTTCAAACCAGGTCTAATGCATGTTAATCTAGGTTTTAAAGTCATGATCAACACTAGGTCTGAACATTAAACCAACTAACTAAACTTGTTTGGAGGCAGTCACATTAAAGCTGTGTTTAAACACTGTTCTTTGGTCAGTGAAGATGAGGCCTATGTTCGCACTGGATGCCAGATAGTACCGGAAGACCCTAAACACTATCTGCATTAAATGAAACCAGTTAAGCACAGATGGGTGCTGAAAACCCTTTCTCCTTGAAATAGCAAGCAACCAGCCATAAGCACAGAAGCACCTACTAATTTATCTAAAATTCTTCCATCCTCCCATCACCTCTACCCTCCTCCCCCCAATTCTTAGTTCACTGGAGATATTCCAGAACACATTACAAATACAAGCAAGTCTTACCTAAGTCCATCCAACTCATAGCATTTCTGATGTCACAGAATGAGCGAGCCAGGTAGTAGCAAAGGTTCTCCAAAGGAAACTTGTTTTTAAGTTACCCTATGTCTTTGCTGAAATGCTCCCAAAAGCTTGGCTAATGAGCGCATTTGGGTATGGCGTCTTTGGAATAAAAGGTGCTAAACCAGTGGTTCTCAAAGTTTTGCACTGGTGACCCCTTTCACATAGCAAGCCTCTGAGTGCAAGCCCCCTTATAAATTAACACTTTTAAATATATTTAACACCATTATAAATGCTGGAGGTGAAGCAGGGTTAGGGTGGAGGCTGGCAGCTCGCAGCCCCCCATGTAATAACCTTGCGACCCCCAGGGTCTCCAGTTTGAGAACCCCTCTGCTAAACAAACACGAGGATTAGATATTGATCTAGAAAATGCCTCGCTCACACCCTTCCAAAAAATCCATAGAACTAAAATACAAACCAGTCTTAGGTTCTGATCCTGCAATGATCGACACATGGCGATATCTCCTATTAATTTCACTGCGACCCAACATGGAGCTCACTGCAGGATCAGGACGCCTTTGATACCAGATAACATCTAGGCTTTCGTGTGCAAGACATAGAACTTGATCCTGCCACATACGAGTGTCTTACTATTTTTTCAGATGCTAGGGATTGAAGAAATATTTAGAATTCATGTACGATTTTGACTGAGGAACATTAGTATTTTAGTTAAAGCAGTTATGGTAAAATAATTTGATTTTTTTCTTTTAAGAGGCCATGCTTTTCCATAATATCCTCACTTGAAAAGTAGATTTTTATAAGTGACTATTTCAGGGAGACTTTCTACTGACCAGCCCTTTAAGAAAATTGTGTCACCATAACAAAAGCTAAAATACCTCCCACACTACAAGCACATATACAGAGATTGGGGAGATGTGTGCTCCAAGCAGCTATCACAGAGCTAGGAATTCCCAGGATTAGAGTTCAAGATCTCACTGATTTCTACAACTCATCCCCATACTGGCCAAAAAACGTGTGGTCATCATTAAAGTGGCAAGAGTCCAGAACATACTTTGCCTTTGTGTAAGTGGAACCTGGCCAAACACCACCTAGAGGCATCTACTGGCATATGATTGTTCTTAAAGCATAAGACACATTAGCAGAAAACAGCAAGCTTTCCAGTGCAAAAGGAAACAAAACTTATGTTACAAGCATCCTTTAGTTGGCTCAGCTATCAGAGCTTTTTTTTTTCCCCTGCTCATTCAATCTGAGCACAAACTAACAAGTTACAAAGCTACAGAAAATACATACTGCAAGATATGAAAAGTTACTAGTTCCACAAGAGAACATGCTGAAATCCAGGTAATGCTCAGAGTTCAACATGTTAAGAGATAATTAGCACTAAGATGTGGCCCAGTGTTTGACAAAGTTCCTTACACAAGATAAAAAGCCCTGTCTACACCTAGATTTTAAAACGTTAGCCCTTTTCTGAAGAACCATTTTCAGACACAGTTCACAGTATCATGCCAGGACACCATGTTATAACAATGTTTGAAAGCTATATTACAGGTTATAACATACTTTGGTTCCATCCACACAGGCAAAACCAAATCCATGCTATGAAATGGTGTCCCAACATGCAATACACTAAGTGAGAGAGGCCCGCAGTTTCTTCAGTCAGCATAGATACCAAATTATAAATATGGTTTTCAAAAGTGTATTGTTATAATTGAGCAAATTAAAGTACAGGACAATAAGTTAGGAGATCTAAACTACTTCTCTCTGCCACAGAAATCCTGTGTCCTTGGGCAATTCACAATCTCTCAGATTTCCCAATCAGTAATATGGGATAATACTCAGGAGCACTCTCAGAATAAATTAAACAAGTATGTAAAGCACTTTGAAATCCTTGTACAGATGTTACAGAAATAAAAAAATATTATAATATAGTTACGCCCTATCTATACTACTAGCCAGGGGGAAACTGCACTTTCTGAACAAGAACAAGGTGCAAATACTGTTTTTAATCCTAAAATAATGGTTGAGATGGTGGCTTCAAATCTCAAAGACATAGGGTAACTGAGCTAGCGCCTTGTTGTTTTAATTTTGATCACACCTTTGGTTTGATAATGAACTGTAAAAAAATAAGACAAATGCTCTGAAATTCAACACTGGAATTTCCAAGTTCCCGGATGATTGCTCAGAATGAAATCACTGAATGTCACTCATGCCTATTTAAAGCATTCCTAAATCCTGGAAAAATTCCCTTCCACAAATAACTTGCAAAGAGCAAAAGTGGTGAGGTAGATGTTATCCCAAAAGGAGACTGAATTCTACATAAATTAGTAGTGTATGAATTCCTAATGCCATTACTCTCTCCTTAACAGTATCTCACCAATAGAGCTGATATGAAGGACAGCAGGTTACAAATATAATTCATTCTTTGAGCAAAGGATACTTACAGCTATTATACATACAGACAGTTCAATTAATTTACATGGCTAATACAAACCTATTTCAGAAGAATTACCCATCAGCAAAATCATTCTGTCACAGCCACAGGTGAGACTGGCTTACCCAAGTGCTTCCCCCCATCCCCAATTATCTGGAACCCCACATATTTTTGATTACACAACCATTTTGGATAAATGGGGCTGTACTAGGTACATGTCAAAACTGTCCAATGCATACAAGAAGTCATTGTTCCTTAGTTCTCTTCCTAGCTTTGGACACTGGGTGACCTTGGGCAAGACACATACTCCCATCATCAGTTTCCCCAACCTGTAAAAGTGGAAAATATTTACCCACATCACAAAGGGACTGGGAGTCTTAGTTCAATAACACCTCTAAAGTGCTTAGAGACTCCTAATGAAAGACACCAGCGGTGTTATTGTGGCATACATATATATAAAGTATACACAGGCACAGATGCAGCACCATACACCTACCGACTGTAAACTCTGTGTTGCTACTGCTCCAGAGGAGACACTTAACACCAGCCTGGGCCACCCAAGGACTACCTCACCACTAGGCGCACACACGATGGGTGCTAAGATTCCCCCATCCCATGCTCTCCCCACCCGCAAGCCTAGGACTAGGTTCACCTAATGCTTCCCTTCCCCCAGGGCTTGCGCGCACTAGCCCCCCTCACTGGAGCGGCTCCCCCGGGAGGGGACCCTGTCGGCCCCACCACCCCTAGTCTCGGCCCGAGCGGGGGTGGGTGCCCCACGTGCGCTGCCGGTGGCCCGTCTGCACTAGCGCTGCCCGGCAGGGTGCTGCGGACAGGAGGCGGGAGGCCTGCGGGGGGGGGGGGCGCTGTGGCCGTGTCCCCGTCACACGGGGGCTGTTTCCCGGCTGTAGGGGGGGGCTCCCCCCACTCGGGGCCTGCTGGCTGCTCTCCCCGGGGAAGCCACATGGTGCCGGGGGGTGGGGCGGAGCAGGCCCGGCCCCGCACGGGGCGAGCGGGCCATGCGGTGCGGGCGGCGGCACCCCCGGCCCGGCCCCGCGTTCCCTCCCGCCCCGGTACCTTGCTCGGGGGCTGGCGGCCCCCCGGCGGGGCCCAGGCCAGGCAGGTGCAGGCGGCGCTGAGGTGGGCGGAGGGCACGTACTCGTGCTGCAGGCGGCTGCTCGGCGTGTCCCACACCCGGAGGCGCCCGTCGGGGCCGCACAGCGCCAGGGAGCGGCGGCCGCCCGGAGAGAAGGCGCAGGGGGCCCGCGGGCCGTCCCCACCACACGCTGCTCCGGCCGCCGCCATGGCGCTCTGGGCCCGGCCTCTGCTCCAGGCCAGCGGCGCAGCGGCCACGTGTTTCCGCCCCGCGCAGGCGCACTGGCCTGGGACAGGCTCCCCCTGCGCCGCTCCTCCCCTCCGCTGCACGGCCCGCGGCGGGGCGGGGGGCTGAGTGTGGCAGGGGAGGGAGTCCTGTGGGGGAAGTTGAGGGTGGCAGGACAGAAGGAGGTCGAGGGGGGATGTGTGTTCAAATAGTATTTTGAGGCGGGTGGGGGAGGGTTATGAGAGTATCAAGGGTGAAAGATGGGATCCTGGGGGCTGAGTATATGACAGCTTTGGGAGGTACTTTCTGTGTGCTGGGTTTTTTTGGGGTGTGTGTGTGTCAAGAGATGTGTGTATGACAAGCTTTTTTTTTAACTTTTTTTAAGGCTTCTCATTTTGCAGGCCTGTTAAATGTAGGATATAATGTGACTGTACCAAGGGATGCCTAGGACATAATTGTTACATATTAATTTTATTAAGGTTCATCTCCTTGTTAGGTACTGGGAAAGAGTAAATACTGCAGAAACATCTGCCAGAACTGATCAAGTATCAGGGGGTAGCTGTGTTAGTCTGTATCTACAAAAACAACAAGGAGTCTGGTGGCACCTTAAAGACTAACAGATTTATTTGGGTATATGAGGTTTTTACCCACGAAAGCTTATTCCCAAATAAATCTGTTAGTCTTTAAGGTGCCACCAGACTCCTTGTTGTTTTTGC
Source organism: Emys orbicularis (assembly GCF_028017835.1). Lineage (NCBI taxonomy): Eukaryota > Metazoa > Chordata > Testudines > Emydidae > Emys > Emys orbicularis. The sequence continues at coordinate 157,615,128 of NC_088685.1, read as the reverse complement.
AGAACTGATCAAAAGATTCATAGATTTCAAGGCCAGAAGGCATCCTGTGACTTCTCTGAAACAGGCCATAGAAAGTCTCCAAAGTAATTCCTAGAGCAGAGCTTTTAGAAAAACATCCAATCTTGATTTTAAAATGGTCAGTGATGGAGGATCCACCATGACTGTTCCAATGGTTAATTACTTTCAATGTTAAAAATGCACACTTTATTTCCAGTCTGAATTTGTCTATCTTCAACTTCTAGCCATTGGATGGTGTTATACCTTTCTCTGATAGATTGAAGAGCCCAGTATTAAATATTTGTTCTTGGACGTATACATTCCCATTTAGTTAAATCAAAACACATATTGTTTTCTTGCACATACCTTTCCAAGCAATCCAGTGACCCGTCCTCTTCATTATTTACCACTCCCCCAACTTTTGTGCCATCACCAAACTTTTTCGGTGATGATTTTGTGTTTTCGTCCAGGTCATTAGTAAAAATGTTAAATAGCATAAGGCCAAGAACTGATCCCTGTGTGAGCCCACTACAAACACACCTGTCTATGATGGTTCCTTGTTTTTAATTACATTTTGAGACCAATCTGCCAATTTTTAATCCATTTAATGTGTGCCATGTTAATTTTATATTGTTCTAGTTTTGGAATCAAAATGTCAGGCAGTACCAAGTCAAATGCCTTAAAGAAGTTGAGGGAGACAATATCTTTTATTTGGATCAACTTCTGTTGGTGGAAGGTACAAGCTTTCGAGCTTCAGGGCTGGGGAAGGTACAGAAGTGTATTACATCAACACCAAACTTGCAATCTTATAAAAAAAAAATACCAAGTTAGTTTGACAGAATCTGATTTCCATAAACCTATGTAGATTGGCATTAATTATATTACTCTCCTATATTAATTGAGTTGTGTATTAGGTGCTCCATTATCCTGTGGGAGTGATAGGAAATAGAAAATATAGCCTGGCTGTCAGAAAAAAAGTCTTGGGCATTGGGAAACTATGTTGCATTTTAATAGCCCCCATGAGTAGTGGTGGAAGCCCCAGTGGTTAAGCAAGAATGGAAAAAGCACTAAAAAGTGTAATCTAGAGATCAATCCTTTACTTATCAGGAGGTAGACTAGATGATTTAAGAGATATTTTTCTTCTGTAATTTCTATATTTTCCCCTGATTATTAGGACAGTGCATTGCAAATTGTTGTATCAGGCCAGATATACATATAAACAGGGATGTGAAAAGGTGTGATTCCTGACCAACGTAGCTGTGCTGGCAGAAGCCCCCTAATGTAGACACAGTTATAACGGTAAAACTACACTTTTGCCAATCTAGTTTATTTCACCTGGTGTTGTTTTGGAGGGGGTGGGGGCATGAGTAGGGGTGGGGCTAGAATAAACTGTGCTTGCAAAAGTACAGTTCTGCCAATTCAAGCTGCAACCACAGTAGCACTCTAGGAGCACTTTGCTAGTATAGTTAAGCTTTCCAAATGTAAACCTGGATTAATTTTAATTTATTATAATAATTCAGTACACTGTAAACAATTATTTTTTAAAAGTACATTTCAGATGCATCACCAGCTTTTCAGGATGCATATTAAATATATACATAGTCCTTTCTGTACTGTACCCATTACATATCTTCTATATTCCCTTGAGGCACATACAGTCAGAAGAAGCATAAGATAAATACTTCCTTGCAAATGTAATTTTTTTCATACCCTCTCATTTAATAATTCCTGTCTACTTCCTTTAACATGGGGGAAATTATATATGATGGAGAAAAAAATCAATGAAAATATTGCTAATGACTAATGTGTCTCTATCATAAATAGTTTTCCACAGAAGAGGGGGGCAGGAAAAGCTCAGAAACCTGTTCTGAATGTAAACAGTTTAAAATTGTAGTTTATAGACTGCAAGTATAAATGTATAATGACTTATGTTCACCATTAAAACCATGCACATCTCACAGCCAGATCTTCAAGAGCTATTAACATGATTATTTATTTGATTTACAGCACCCGGAAATATGATAGTTACTTTACAGAAACATAAGAAAAGACAACCAAAAACATTTTCAAAAGTGCCTTTAAAAACAGGACTTGGGCTCATAAGTCACATAGGTGCTTTTGAAAATTTTATTCAAAGTGTGTGTCCCATAGGGATGATGGCAAGGGATGAGAAAGTACATAATAGTTTACAGTAACAATATAAGAATTCACTCTGGGCCTGAGTACATCTTATGGTTCTGATGCAAATAATGAAGCTTTGCATTTTTTTCCCCAGTGAAGTGTAACACTTCTAAACAACACAGCAGAAATGAATTTAAAGGATGGGAGTAGGAGGGAGGGTGGATTTTTAAATGGGTTTTTCTTAGTTTTAGGTTTTCAGCAATTGTTTTTTGAAATAGGCACATGCCATCAGTGGATTTCCATTGTCTTTCCTCTTTTAGGCTCTAGTCCTGCAGTGAGCTCCCTGTGGTCCCAGGGTCCATCCACACTGAGCTCATTGCAAATGGGAGCCTTATAATTCATTCTGAAAAATAAAGATGCAACGAAATTGCTCAGATTATGTTGCAACATAGACAAAAACCTTAAATCTTCAGAAAATGTAGTCAATCCCTGACGTCCGGCCTAGTGATTTTGCAGTTGTTCCTTCTCCATTATGCATTGTAAATGAAAACAAGCCTCTAGACAAGCTTCTAGAGACAAAGTTCTATTCAAATTTACAACATATTGTAATTTTCTTTTGATTGTATTTGTTTTTTAAAAACATTAAATTGCAGCAGCATATCTGCCTTACCTATGTTTTGTCTTTTGTGCCAAACTGTTTTGCTCAAATAAACTTAAAATTACATTATGATTCATTTAAACCAAAAGGTCGTGCTTCGTGTTTTTGTCTGGCTGAACAAGAAGCCAGATTTAAACTATATTCATTTAGATTAGTTGTTACTTCTAAGGTATGTTTTTTGTTTTCTTGTTTTGGAGGGAGGGGTGTGTGGCAACAACTATAGGAGGGTATAATAAATAATAATCTTAACATTCTTATAGCAATTTTTTTGTTCAAAATACTTTAACTGGATTTTGATTAATGTTTGTAATCTTCAGAACAGATTTAAGAGTCAATTTTCCCTTTTTATAGATGGGAATGTTTATGGGGTTGTATTTCAAATCCTTCCAAATCTCGCTTATTTAAGAACATAAGAACGGACATACTGGGTCAGACCAAAGGTCCATCTAGCCCAGTATCCTGTCTTCAGACGGTGGCCAATGCCAGGTGCCCCAGAGGGAATGAACAGAACAGTAATCATCAAGTGATCCGCTCCTTGTCGCCCACTTGTTCCTACTTGGAAGGAACCATCTTCGCAGTCTGTATTCATTTTAAAGCAGTTTTAAAATCTTTCCCCCGACATGATGAAGGGGTTTCATGGGTCATTTTCAAACTCTCACGCTATTAGGGTGAGGGGGGTCGAAGGAACACAAGGCTGTTTGTGAAGGGAACAGCAGCTGCTGGACGCCAATCTGATTGGCGCTGCCTGGGCCATGTGGGCAAACACGTGGATCCGGACGGCCGCAGGCTTAGTACAGACGTGTGCCGCTGTGTTAGCCCTCGTGGTTCCTGCAGGGGGAAGGCAAAGGCGAGTCCGCCTGCGCGTGAACAAGTCCTTAGTCCAGCCCAAGGGGGCCAGCCAGCACCACAGGCTAGACCGGCAAGCAGCGCCCGGGCCTCTCCCGGCCACGGCAGCTTTGTGTGTAGCGCCCCCGGCCGGCGCCGTGCGGACGGGTGGAGGGCGCAGCCATGCTGCAGTGTGCCAGGCGGTGGCTGAGCCTGCAAGTGCTGGGAAGGGAGAGTCGGGCGCAGCCCGCGCGCGCGGGGCCGGAGAGAACCGCGTTGGTGCCGCAGTGCGGGAGGAGGCGGGCGAGCTGGTTCCGGGCGCTGCTGGGCAGGGAAGTGTTCGAGGCTAGCGATCGCTTAGGGGCACCGCGCACCCGGGAGCAGGGTTCTCCTCCCCTGCCTTCCGCCCATCGCCTCCGGGCGGTCAGAGCGGTGTGTTCCGGCTCGCCCCGGGATGGAGGTGGGGCCGAGTCGGAAGAGCAGGTCAGTGCCGCTGCATCGCGTGTAGCCGACTCCCCCCAGGCGGCGGACCCGGGTCAGGTGCTGAGGAGCCGGAGGAGGCGAGCCTGGGAAAGGGCCCTGTCTCCTCTGGAAAGAGTGAGCCGACTGCTACCAGAGGAGTTGCTCTCGGAAGAGATCCGGGACATACGGCGCGCAGACCAGGGGGAAACAAGGCAGGAGGACAGCAGTGAAAGCAGCGACTCTCACCTCCAGCTGCCTGCTGCCAGTAGGTCTTCCCCCGCACAGCTGCAGAGGGATGAAGACAAGACGCCTGTTGACACCCATAACACATCGGCTAAAGATGTGCCTTTCCAAGCCGGGGACTTGATTTTAGCAGAGTTTCGCAGAAAAACCTACACGGAGTTTAAACATATGCGTAACCTGACAGCTGTCGGGAAATTGAATAGCAATTGGGGAACTATTAGCCACCTGGAGATAATAGGCAAACTACCGGGCCAAATGTTTAGGACTTCTAGTGGGTTTCAGTTCCTGATAAGGAGACCAGCCTTAGAAGATTTTGTTTATTTGATGAAGAGAGGACCTACTATTTCATATCCAAAGGTAAGTCAGTGTTGCGTGGGTTGTCAGTTGTTGCAATGGATGTTTCCACAACTGAACAATTTTAACTTAAAAACCGGTTTAAACAGCAGCTGGTGATGATTATTGGTTTTAAAAAGGCAGGAACACCCCAGTTCACCCAGCTACAAGATGGGTACCAGAACCATTGGGTTAGGGTGGTGAAGGGTCTGATGAGCCATGGGTTTAGGGAACTTTGATTAGATGTACAGTTCCAATCTCCAGGATCTGGCGATGTTTTGGATTTCTATTAAGCAGCCCTTCACATATAAAGGTTCCGGTAGTCCTAATTTAAAACCTTGTTAGAGATGCAGTCTCTAAGGGAGAGTCTTTTGTTGTTAATTTGTATATCCAAGCATTTTCAGTTTAGGGAAACAGCAATACAATTTACTTTTAGACAGCTTCCTTCCTACTAAACAGTCAGTGTTTTACAGTGGGATATTTTAGCTTTTACAACAGGGGTTCTCAAACTGGGGGTTGGGACCCCTCAGGGGGTCATGAGCTGTCAACCTCCACCCCAAACCCCGCTTGCCTCCAGCATGTATAATGGTGTTAAATATATTTAAAAGTGTGTTTAAATTTATTAGGAGGTTGCACTCAGAGGCTTGCTGTGTGAAAGGGATCGCCAGTAAAAAAAAGTTTGAGAACCACTGTTTTACAATCATAATTTGCCACTTGTGTTTTCCTATATTAAGGAGTCCTATCATTCCTGTAGTAGTAAATTACTTCTTTCTATTAATATTTGCTTTGTTGACCTGAACAGCTGCAGGAGCTTCCGGTGGCTTATGCGATTGCATAGTGATTTTCAGAGGTGCAGCATACCCACAGCTCCTATTGATTTCAATGGAACCTAAGAGTACTCAGCACCGCTGGAAATCAGGCCGCCCCTTTAAGCAGTATTCTAACATATTAAAGTTTGAATATACAGTATAAAAGTATTGGTATTTTATTTCTCTTTTAACCCTTAGGATATTAATGCAATGCTGATGATGATGGATATCAACCAGGGAGACACTGTGGTGGAAACTGGTACTGGGTCTGGTGGGATGAGCTTGTTTCTATCAAGAGCAGGTAAAAGACCCTAGATTTAGCAAATATAGGAGTTTATTTCAGAAGCAACACAGAAATCTTAGTATAACAAGTGAAAATAACAGGAGTACTTGTGGCACCTTAGAGACTAACAAATTTATTAGAGCATAAGCTTTCGTGGGCTACAACCCACTTCTTCGGATGCATAAGTATCCTTGTTACTTAGTACTTGTTACTAAGTATAACAAGTGCTACTTTTCCATTAATCAAAAAAACCTTGAAGTCACTCTCTATGTCCACTTTCAGGATTTGCTGTGACTTCAGATTTATATATGCTGTTTACCTAGGGTGAAATTTAGCACTGTGCAGAGGGCCAGCACAAGCCTGTAAGCCATTTAGGCTGCATTTTGATGTCATAAGGTTTACAGGCCTTGTGCTGATGCTCTGTACCGGGTTGAATTTCACTCCATGTTTTTATCATTGGTATCCTTGTATTGCCTTTCTAGCCTCTTTCTTGCTATTCTTGGGTTACTCTTTCCTCACCCCTGTTTGTAGACTGCATCACTGAAGTCATGATCACAGTGGGGGAGCAGCTCTGCTATTAAGGTTGAGACTTGCTTATGCCATATCTACACTACAGTAACACGGAGTCCGGTGGCACCTTAAATTTAATTTAAGGTGCCACTGAACTCCTTGTTGTTTTTGTGAATACAGACTAACACCGCTACCCCCTGATACTTAACACCATGCACTACAGTGCTGTAGTGTAGATGTTTCCTACATTGATGGGAAGGGGTTTTTCCATTGATGTAGTTAATCTACCTCTTTGAGAGGCACTAGCTAGGTCGATGGAAGAATTCTTCCATCGACCTAGCTGCATCTACAGTGGGGGTTAGGTTGACCAAACTATGTGTCACAGGGCGGGAATATGAAGCCGAAATGGCAGTGGTGGGGTCAGGATGATATGGGAGGAACTAGTTGCCACATTTGTGCTGGCTCTGATGCCATTTTGCAGAGTCCCAGCCAGAACAGATCATTGCCTATCCCAGAAAATATTGATGAAGTCTCCTGCATTAGGAATGATAAACCGAGTCTGCGCCAGGCACTTAGAACAGGTATGTGTGGCACAGAAACTCACTGCTGCGATCAGGGTGAGGCATAGTCAGTGCATGGCACAGTATACAATGCAGAGACTGTACTGGGGAGCTGAGAACAGGAGTGCTTGGCACTTACAGGGCTGAGGCCAAGGCAAGATGCTGAGAACCAGCAAGTTTGACATAGACCCACAGGAGCTGACGAATAAGGAGGGCAGGATGAGAACATGCTTTGAGAGGAATGGAGCAATAAACACCCATGGTTTCAGGCTGTATCATCTCTACCATGGGGTGTTCTCATTCAGCTGAGAACATTTCTTTGAGATGAATGGGCTACTTCACACCTCCCTGAGCTTCCCATGAGGAAGATGGAAATGTAAAACCCCTTCCCTATACAGTAGATCCCACTTCTGTATGCATTCCTCACAGCCTTCTGTCCTCAAAATTTACCAGGGGCATGTAGGTTTTTTTCTACAATTCCTCAGTGAATAACGGATCATCCTCAAAGTGGTCTTTGCTTTCTAGGAACTCGGATGCACTGACAGAACACAACCATAAGGGGGGGAACGTTGGGCACCTTCCCGTCCAGTGACATACCTGATAATGTCCAGAAAGTGGAACCTTTGATTCCTTTCCTACAAATATCCCCACATTCTTCCCAAATTCTTCTCTATGGCTGATCCACCAGGCTTGGAGAAGGAGCTCCTTCGCTCCCCTTCCCTCACTTGGGGAAGAAACCCAGAACTCTCCACCTCCCCTCTGCTGCTTCCAATAGTAGAAAAGGGGCTCTACAGGCTCCCCTTCCCCCACAATTGCTGTTGCTCCTCCTATGGAAAAGGGGATGTCTGAGCTGTGCAGGGGAATGGGGAGAGAAGGGGATCAGAGTTGTGTAATGTTGGCACAAAGCTTAAGTGGTCCATAGACACCTTGTGCTGGCCCTCTGCACAGAGGTAAATTTCAGCAAGTGAGCCATGCTTCTGTTACTGTGAATGTAAAACCAACTCTGATTTAGGCACTAGAAATGAATGTGTGTCCATGTTTATCTTTCCCAGACTCCTGTATCTGCTACCGAGTGAGTTAACTGAAAGACAGGGTGTCTGGCTAAGGCTGCTGTTTCACTCCTGGAGGCCTGCACTCTGATGTGGGTCACAAGTGAAAATAAATACATTGGGTTTCACTGTAGTCTCTCTTTGGCCACTGCTTTAATCTCATCCCAATGTTAGGCATAACTGAGGCTATGCCCTGCAGTTGCTGCACTGTAACTCCCGCATGTGGATGCTGCGGGCATAAACTAAAAGGTTCCTAGTTCTCATTAATGTAATCCTGTCTGAAAAGGACTACATTCATGTGCATTGGAAATCTTTTAGATTGTGCCTGCAGCATCTGCCCTGGAGAGATACAGCGCATAACTTTATTGCAGCAGTGTAGACGAGCCCATACCGTTGTTGGCAGCATTAGCAGAGAGATCAGAGACTGAAAGGACCACAGATATTGAATTCTTCTCTTATCGCTAGAGGTGCTGTCTCCAGGTGAGGGTTGAGACAAATGGTTCTGCCAGCCTCTGCTGTATCTAGTCATAGAGTAGACAAATTTCAGCCTCCAAGATGTTAATCTGGCACTTTTACCTGCACAGGATCACTTAAATTTGAACAAAAATAAATTGTAGTTGATTATCTTTTATATAATAACTTGTTAGGGTGAGAAAGGGGAGACAATTTAGACTAACCCATTCTGTTATTTACTTTGATGTTTTTAACCTGTTAACTTGAATCAGGAAAAAAAAATAGTAAATTTAGTGTGTTTCATTTGCTTTAAGTTGGACCTCGAGGACGTGTTATAAGTTATGAAATCAGAAAAGATCACCATGCTGTAGCCAAGAAGAATTACAGGCGCTGGCGTGATGCATGGGAAATAGGACATGCAGAAGAGTGGCCAGATAACGTGGATTTCATTAATAAAGATATTTTAACAGCTGCTGAGGATATGAAATCTATAACATTTGATGCAGTAAGTCTTTAGTAGAAAACTCCCTACCTTAAAGAGATTGGCATCTGATTTTTTTTTTCTGATGAAATGAAGAGCAATTTTCTTATCCGCTCCATTGTGGGATTTCCCACATCTAGCCTAAGCATAAACTATAAAGTAACAACCAAGTCTCTGTTAGTGGGGATGGACAAATCCCATCTCCTATTGTCAGCAGACCTTTGAAGGTCTGATGGTGTATCATCCTCAAAAGAAACACTGATATGTCCATACATTTACTCCTTTCTGTCTTATAGGGAAAAGCATACTTTGTCGGTCTCCATTTGCAACAATAGTACAGTTGTGAGGGGAAATAGATTTTTCCACTGCTGAACTAGGCACATGCTTTGTATATATTAAGTTCAAGAAAAATTGCAGACTTATTTGTACTATAACTGTTATTAAAAAAAAAAAAAAAAAAAAACCTTTGATATCACCTGTGCTCCTGAATAGAATGTTACTACAGTCTAAACTGAAGTAATGAAGGGTATTGTCAATTCCTCTGTCTTCATGCTGTAACTTTTAATATTAACATTTTCATGCAAAGTATGTAAACAAAATACACTTTTGGTTTTTATATCCTTATTCTTTTAAATTGATATGTTTTACAAGAATTGTTTGAACCCATATTGTTCCAACATAAACAGTGGGAAGCTAGTTAATGCAGTAATTTATTATTATCAGTCTTATTGGATCAACATAAATCTTTAGATTAAACAAATAAATGAACTTTAGTTGACGAGTTTATGTGCACAGATACAAAATGGCCAGCAACCTAAAAATATAATCTCTGACTCAGAATCTTGGATATAACAGTTTATTAGTCCACAAAACAGGTATTCTTACATACTCCATTCTTTGTTTGCAGTTTAAATAGTTTCTTGAAGAGCAGTTGTCAGAGTTTGCTGAGATAGAAGTCTCATGAGTTAAACATCTGAATTTTAATATTTAATAGTATGATGTGATTATTTCATTGCAAAATATAGTTTGAACACTTCTTAACTTTTTTTAAAGCAGATATGCAAAAATCAATTACATGCAATCTGTTTCAGGCATTAGTTTTTTTATTTTGCCAGCATGATACAGTTTAGTTGCTGGATGGTTTGACATTAACCCATGACTACTGTATGTTGGTTAAATATGAATTGTTCATTTAGTAAAAACTACCAGATCTCGTCAACACTTCATCTGGAATGCAGTAACACTGAGCGGTCTAAGCGTTCAGGGATTCTTTTTTTTTTTAAACACATGGATCTTAGGCCTGCATAAGCTGTTCAAAGACTGGAATAAAATTATTTTTTGCAAATATATATTGTAGATATATGCATTAATTTTCCATAAACAAACTCATAGTTTCTCCAAGTCAACAAAAGCAGAAAACAGATTTATGTCTATTCAGTCTGGTTAATAATTATCTTGTTCTTCTATAGGTAGCTCTGGATATGCTTAACCCTCAGATTGCTTTGCCTGTTGTGTATCCAAATCTTAAGCAAGGTGGTGTATGTGCTGTATACCTAGCAAAGTAAGTATTCAAACCTGGAATTTAAAAACTTGTTTGATTCAGACATCAAATAACTGTAGTTTTGTTAAGCATGTTTTTATGCATAATAGATTTTAAATACAAAATGTTTATTTTTTGTAACAGTTTTCTACATTTGTTGTTCCTGTAATACTTTATGAGCTGCACTCAGTATAAGTCCTGCAGTCCTTACTTAGGCAAAATTCCCATTGGAGTCAGAGGGAGTTTTACCTGAATAATGTCTGCAGGATAATTGCCCATGTTCTTCTGTGCAGTATTCAGATTTGTTGCTGGCTTATACTAAAATTGATGGCTTTGTGTTCACCAAGAAGTGAAGAGCACAGTGCAGTGCACAGGTCCAGGACTAGCAGTTGTATAAAAGGATCTCAAAAAAGAAAAATGTAACACCATATCTCTTGCATTTCTCTGAAAGTATCACACAGGTTATTGATCTGTTGGAAGGAATACGGACCTGCAATTTCTCTCTCTTATGTGAAAGGATCATTGAGGTGACTCACAAAGATTGGTTGGTACTCCCTGCTAAGCAGAAGGATGGCAGGTTAGCCCCAAGAGTGGAACCTCAACAAATTGTAGATGAGGAACCTCAACCAAAAGAAGGTGAAGAGCTTCCTATTCGGGATCAAGCAGAAGTTGGAGAAAGTGACGATGTTGGTAAGGAGCTACCCTGAATTAGATATATATTGGCAGGGCCGGCTCAGGCTTTTTTGCTGCCCCAAGCAGCGAAGAAAAAAAAAAAAAAAAAAAAAGCTGCGATCGGCGGCAGCTCAACTGCGCCACTTCATTCCTCGGCAGCAATTCAGCGGCGGGTCCTTCGCTCCGAGAGGGACTGAGGGACCCGCCGCCAAAGACCTGGACGTGCCGCCCTTTCCCATTGGCCACCCCAAGCACCTGTTTCGTTCGCTGGAGCCTGGAGCCAGCCCTGTATATTGGACTAGGAGACTAATGTAAATTTTCCCCCCTTTGAAGGGAGATTCTCCCTCACCACATCTGTTTTGAACAAGATATAATTCAGAGAAGTCTGCCACAATTTCACACACCCTTCCTCTCTCAAATAATCTGCTTACATCACTTCAGATGTACATATATCCTCCACATTTATGAGCCAAAGTTATCAGCTTGTGATGTATGCAAGCTCCATTGGTCCATACCGGCATCTGCTGGTTTTCTAACACCTTTCCTGAAGCATTGCTGTTGCATGATGTAAAAGTATTAGCCCATGGTTACCAGACAGAGACTTGGTGGTGGTGTGGTTGGCTTGAAGTATAACTTTTTTCTGTAGTCTGAAAGCTGAAAATCTGGATCTCTAAACATGAAATATAAACAAACACTTTTTTTTTTTTACTTTTATCATAAAAAAATGAGGATGAGGATTTTTTGAGAGCTAAAAATGTAATCACGTAAAATACCATTTTCTGTTTTTCAGACACCTCCTGATCTACTCACCCCTAGCTCTTGTACTGCTTCCTATGAAAAGTACTAGGAGTAGTGAAGCTGAAAGTCTGGGTTGTGGAGAACAGGTTTAGCACCCAAGTCCTCTCCTACAAATGAACTTTTTCTGGCTACAATCAATATTTTTTGGGAAGCTTTCCTAAATTTTGATTGGCAGCTATATTAATGGTAAATATAAATTTAAATGAGATGGCCTTTTAATAAATCCAGTTGCAAATTTAAATAAATAAAAATAAATTCTAATTGGTAGCTTAATCATGCTATTGAGTGAAACTTTTTAAACTTGAATTCAGGAACTGTCTTAGGGTAGCTTCCATATTCAGACTGTTGCTGCTTTATGATCCATTATGATTATGGTGTTTTAGGGACTGCATGTAGCAGATATTAACCAAAAATAGGATGCTTTGTCTGCAAGCTGCAGCTCTGGCAAATTCAGACAGTACAGCTCATTCTAGCTATAGGTTTGTGAATATAGCAAAAGAGGCTGTCTATACTGATGGATGGCTGCAGAGCAGCCTGATAGGAGTGGATTAACAAAAGAGAGAGAGGCAAAATGTTAGAGAAATTAGTATTTAGACATAAAATACTCTAATATGATGTATGTAATTTATTTATTTTTACCTGCCAGGAAATAAATATTTTTTTTTTATTTTAATTCAACAGAATCACTTTCTGATTATGTCAAACCATATGGTTCAGTGCCTTACATTGCTAGACCTTACCCTTGGCAAACTGGTCACACAGGTAAGAAATGTTTGGGAAATGTTTTTATAATCTTAAGATTTGTTAAATAGTATTTCTAAACTAGTATTTTATCATTGACATAATGAATTGATATAACTTATTGTAGTTATCTATTAAATGCACACTGATGTTCCTGTGGCAATAATATTTTTTTTTCCCTCCAACTAGCATTTCTCATCAAGCTGAGGAAATATAAAGTGGCATATCCAGACACTGCTCCAGATGGCAGCTGCTAATTTGAGTACTGTACTTTGCCAGAATAAAATTAAATGTTGTAAATGGCTGTTTAATTTTGTAGACTTGTGACTTTTTAAATTACTACTTTGATTTATATTGAATGTACATTTTTATATTCCATGTACAATCTAAAGAAAGGACGCTAATGAAATAGTGAACTATGGTACAGCTATGCAATACCATTAGAAACAAACATTTTATAATTGATCTTGCAATGAGTTTGGTATTCTGAGCTATGTCTAATAACTCTGGTCAAACATTTCATTCTTCATTTCCTGTAAACCAATCCATGGATTTGTCTTGATTCATGCAGCTAATCTTTCTCCCTTTGGTGGATAGACTGTTGCAATCTACCAGAAATAATAAAAAAAAAAAAAAAAAAAGGTAAGAATACAATAGACCAAATTCTGCCTTCTGCTACAGATTCAGTTCCTGTTTGCAATGTTATGTACCAATCAATACTGATCACCTTTGTTAGGAGCAAAATATGTTTGCACAATTCTACACTGAGTCAATAGGAAATGCAATTCACAGAATTTTGACCCTATTATATATACTTATTTACCTCAAGGCACTGTTTACACAAAGAAAAAAACCAGTTATTGACAAGATTTTTGCTATACCTCTGTCAATCAGGGCTGAAGATTGTTTGGCTGATAGTGGTCAGATCATTTTCAACACCATTACAGAAAGCATGTCTACTATTTGTTGGCGGGAGAAGAGGAGGGATGGTACTGTGGACAAAGCAAAGGACTGAAGAATCAGGAGTTCTAGTTTTAATCCCATCCCTGTAACGCACTTCTTATGTAGTTTTGGAAAAATCTGTGCCTGAGTTTCTTCCTAATTAAAATGGATATGCTAAAACTTCTCTACCCTACGGGGTATTCTGAGGTTGAAACGGAAACCATCCACTGGGTCTGGACCACTTAAAATACATTAGAAATAGTTTCAAGTATTACCACCTTCCTCTGAGTTCTTGTGTCAGTTGTGGGTATATAAATAACTTATTCTATCTTTTAAAATGTTTTTCTCATCTGAAGCTATGTGGAAAACCCACACAAGCAGAGCAAAAGGACTTGTTCCAGGGACACCGTGAACCTGTCTGTATACAAAGTGCTATCAAATGCATGAAGTAAATGAACTAATTTTTTTCCTAATCTCTTTCAGATATAGTAATCTTAACTCTTATCTGTAACAGTAGTAAGTTTAAAAAAAATTGGGACAGAAGTGTGATTATAGTCTCAGATTGGAGGCTCTGTGTAAGTGCAAAGTAGTTTAATAGTAAGCTGAACCTGTGATATGTTCTACTGGACTCGTCTGCCTAATTCCTTTTCTGTTAAAAATATCACACAATTGAAAAACTTCCAAGGTTTAAAAAGCCCCTTAGAGTTGGAGCAGTTTACGGATGATATCAAAACAGTAAGTATAACACTCTGTAGGATTCCTAATGCCAACATTTCAATCCCCTTTGCACTAATGGAAAAATGGATATTAAAGAGAATTTATTATGTCACCATTTATTATTTAGATAAATTAATCCCACTCCTTCAAAGATGTATGCATGTATTTAATGTTTCACACTGTGAGTAGTGCCCAGTGGTTAAGCACATGTGTAAATCTTGGTAGATTTGGGCCTTCTACATTTTTATAAAATGAATCTACCAAAAGATAATCATCTAAAGCATGATCCAGTCTTAATATTTAATTTAAAAATGAACAAATACCTACTTTGTATGATGGAGATGTCTCAGATACAATAAAAGCTATCCAAGATTTTGGGGTGGGAGGTGGGTTAGAAAAAAAACAATTGATTTCATGAGTGATCAAGTTCAGAATATATATATGATAGAGGGCTGCACTGTTTTGTTTTTTTTTAAACCCTGAACTTGTGTTGCTCACAACAGTAATCTTAAAACTCAGATAAGCATAATTTATTCTTATTGTTGCTTCTAACAACCAGGAAATGTTAGAAAGGAATTTTCAGAATTAATTTGAGACATTAATATTGGACAACTTCTTGCTTATAGTAGTATATATTCATCAACAATCCGCTGAAGTCAGTGAGTAGCTATGAATAAAAGTTAACAGGATTTGTCAACTCCCAGAAGAGTTAGAATTGAGAACAGTTAAGGAGACAAGGATAATTTCAATAGACGTAGAACATCCTTAGTTCATTCAGCCACAGTGTGTTTAGATTAATACTAACAAGAAAGGGTAATTTGCAACAAAAAATCATAAAAATAGTCTGTTATTGTGATAGTGAATTTCGTCTAACAAGACTTCAGAATAGTTTGGTGAAACAAAACATACTGCTCTTTATTACAAGTATGTAAAGAACCATGGAAGGAACTCAGAATACTTTTGGAAAAGATGCTTTAAGATAAAACGTGAGCTGTTCAAACAGACGGATGTGCTTTCTGATACTAAAACGTCTGAGACCTGTCTCCTAATAAGGGTTTACTCAAAATACACTCATTTATTTTACCAAGAATAGCACACAATCTGGATAGAGTTCTGGTTACAAATGGGATTGTTAACTGGTTGCACAACACTGCTAAATCCTTGGAGGTCAAGAAAATTGACTTAATAAATGTTCACAATTCAAAACTAAAACATGCTTGGCACTAATTACCACATTTGTTGGTAGTCTCTGTCTAGGTGCCTATATGGCCCCCATTCCCATAAATCTGAGTCTTAATAGAGTGTCCAAGGATTTAATAGGCATGAAGACTACACTGTAGTCTTATTACTAGAAAAGCTTCACCATACTGCTCTGCCAGTGTTTCTCCAGGTTAGAGATAAGCAACCTTGGCAGGGCAGCTAAAAGAGCTTTTATTGCTGCCATTTATGCTATCCGAATTCTGTAGATAAATAAAGCGATGGAGATTCTAGTCTCCTTTCACAAGCACTACATTCATACTTTCCAAAACTAACATGCAAGCGGAATATGAAGTGGCTTGTTTCTCACTTTATGTTAAGCTTTTGGTTAAGTGACAGACCTCTTACATACAGAGCAAGGGAAAAGCAGAGTTTAGTCCCACTTTGTACAGAACTCAGTCCTGCAGCAGAGGTGTGTGCTTTAGAAATGCTGATATATTAGATGTGCTAGACCAGTGGTTCTCAAACTTTTGTACTGGTGACCCCTTTCACATAGCAAGCCTCTGAGTGCAAACCTGCCCCCCCCCTTATACGTTAAACACTTTTAATATATTTAACACCATTATAAATACAGGAGGCAAAGCGGGGCTTGGGGTGGAGGCTGACAGCTCGCGACCTCCCCCCTCCCCATGTAATAACCTCATGACCCCCTGAGGGGTCCCAACCCCCGTGCTATACAGATACAGCAGATTCCAAGGTAATAAAGCGACTTGCAATACTAAACTGTACCTTGGGAATAACAGCAAGGAGAAGGATCAACTAGCATTTTTTCAACTGGGAAAGTGTCCTTCAATTCCTGAGATACATGTTGCTCCATGATCTCCAAAGTCCCAGTGGATGAAGACGATGAGGATGATAATCCCAGTCCTACAAATCTTCCTTTCTTACCACAAAGCGAACAATCTGCTGGTGTGGCACTTGGTCCCCGGGGCAGCTGCACTTCATCTCTGCTATAATTTCTGACAGCCCCACTGTGATGCATGGAACGTTCTCGCTGCCATATATAATGTGATGGAGCAATAGCCATTACCTAGATTAGAAAAATCTTAATTATGTATGGAACCAGTGTCAGAAAAACAACAAGCAAATACTATACAACTGAAATGAAGAGAAACCTATTTCTATTTCTAAGTATATGTTTGTCCTGGAAGATGGTACCTCTCTATGAAACTGAACATTATGGAGGAAAGAACAAGTTTGAAAATACCTCCTCTGTGCAAAAATTAGTTGGTGATGCAATAATCACTTTAATTTCTAATTAATGTAGGGATTCAAGGAAGAAAAGCCACATTCAGTTTCCATCATATCTGTGTCTGAGAAATACACATCATTGGTTTAGAGTGGTAGGGAAGTTAGAAGTGCTCTTTGCTGGCTGAACCGCTCTGAATAACTTAATTAAAATTCCCTTAACTTTACAGTTTGACAAAGTCTTGTGCCATTCCACTTATGCAGTTTAAAAACCCAGTGTAAACTGTATCATGCTTTCCAACAATTGATGATGCCATAGTTTCAATATGGAACCTCCTAACAGAAAAAATAGTTTGTTTGGGGAATTTTTTTGTTTCCTCAATCTTAAATCTGGTATCAGTTCTCGCTGTGCTAGGCTGTAACTATGCAGTTTCACAATATTTAATGGAAATAGATAAGCTCCCATCTTTTCCAAATCCAAACAGAAAATGTATTTCACTACTTTCTGTAGTTCAATCCCTCATGTCATTACAGGGCCCTTCCTGGCAGTAGGAATAAATCCAAACAGAGAATACTGAGGAACAGTATTTATCAGGGTGACTTTTTTTCCCTTTTCTGTTAAGCTCAGGTTTGAAAAAAAGGATGAAATAATGCAACAGCAATTAAGGGGTTGTTAAAACACCTTGAATTTTTAGAAATAAAGGGTAAAATCCTGGCCTTACTGAAGTCAAATGGAGTTTTGCTGTTGAGTTCACTTGGGCTAGGATTTCACCCAAAGTATTGGATTTTTATCTAAAAATTGAAATTGACAATTTTCTTAGTTTGAAAAATGAAATAATTCTAAACTGAATGAGGTGACTTGTATAATCAGTTTCAACTTTGCTGCAAATTCCTTCATTCAGGACCAATAGTAAATAGGGTATTTGTATAAGACACAAGGACTCTGGTCAGCAAAAACTCATGGAGCAACTTTGGTAGTGAATGCTGAGTGGCACAATGTAAAACTTTCCAAGTGCAAGGTGGACTGGCTATGTGGGCAAATTTTTAAAAATTTGGATATGGAGTTTACCCTAAAAACAGAGGCCTAGATCCACAAAGGTAGTTAAGCATGAAACCCCAGACTTAGGCACCCAATGGCTTCAGTCCTAGTTTTTGGCTCTACTGCGATCCACAAAACTCCCACCAAGCCCTGTGGGAGCCTAAACTCACTCAGCATCTAAGTTTTCAGGGTAAAAGTTCCTGAGGTGTCAGAGGCCTGGTCTACACTACGAGTTTAGGTCGAATTTAGCAGCGTTAAATCGAATTAAGCCTGGACACGTCCACACGACGAAGCCCTTTTTTTCGACTTAAAGGGCCCTTTAAACCGATTTCTTTACTCCACCTCTGACGAGGGAATTAGCGCTGAAATCGGCCTTTCCGGGTCGGATTTGGGGTAGGGTGGACGGAATTTGACAGTATTGGCCTCCGGGAGCTATCCCAGAGTGCTTCATTGTGACCGCTCTGGACAGCACTCTCAACTCAGATGCATGGACCAGGTAAACAGGAAAAGCCCCGCGAACCTTTGAATTTCATTTCCTGTTTGCCCAGTGTGGAGAGCACAGGTGACCACGCAGAGCTCATCAGCACAGGTAACCATGATGGAGTCCCAGGATCGCAAAAGAGCTCCAGCATGGACCGAACGGGAGGTACGGGATCTGCTCGCCATATGGGGAGATGAATCAGTGCTAGCTGAACTCCGTTGCAGTAAACGAAATGCCAAAACATTAGAAAAAGTCTCAAAGGGCATGAGGGACAGAGGCCATAACAGAGACGCACAGTAGTGCCGCGTGAAAATTAAAGAGCTAAGGCAAGCCTACCACAAAGCCAGAGAGGCAAACGGAAGGTCCGGGGCAGAGCCGCAGACATGCTGCTTCTACGCGGAGCTGCATGCCATGCTAGGGAGTGCAGCCACCACTACCCCAACCCTGTACTTTGACTCCATCAATGGAGAATCACGCAACAGGGAAACGGGTTCGGGATACGAGGAAGATGATGATGAAGACAATGAAGATAGCTCACAGCAAGGAAGCGGAGAAACCGGTTTTCCCAACAGCCAGGATATGTTTATCACCCTGGACCTGGAACCAGTAACCCCCGAACTCACCCAAGGCGTGCTCCCAGACCCTGAGGGCACACAAGGGACCTCTGGTGAGTGTACCTTTGTAAATATTACACATTGTTTAAAAGCAAGCGTGTTTAATGATTAATTTGCTCTGGCAATCGCAGCCAGTACAGCTACTGGAAAAGTCTGTTAACGTGTATGGGGATGGAGCGGAAATCCTCCAGGGACATCTCCAGAAAGCTCTCCTTCATGTACTCCCAAAGCCTTTGCAAAAGGTTTCTGGGGAGGGCTGTCTTATCCCGTCCTATATGGTAGGACACTTTACCACGCCAGGCCAGTAGCACGTAGTCTGGAATCATTGCATAACAAAGCATGGCAGAGTATGGTCCTGGTGTTTGCTGGCATGCAGACAACATCCATTCCTTATCTCTCTTTGTTATCCTCAGGAGAGTGATATCATTCACGGTCATCTGGTTGAAATGGGGTGATTTTATTAAGGGGACATTCAGAGGTGCCCGTTCCTGCTCGGCTGAACAGAAATATTCCCTGCTGTTAGCCACACGGTGGGGGGTAGGGGTGAAGTGATCATCCCAGAGAATTGAGTATGGGGGGGAGGGAGGTTAGTTGGGTTTGTGTGTGATGAAGGTTAAAAAAGCCAAAAGACTGTGGCTTACCATGGCTGCCTGCAAGCCAAATTCTGTTGCCTGGCACTGCGTGAGTGATCTCTCACACCAAACCGGCAGGCCCTCAATATAAGAGGAAAAATGCGACCTTGTAACGAAAGCACACGTGCTGTGTAATGTGAACAGCAAAATTTAACGTGAAAGAGTGTACCCATTGTTCTCTAAAATGTGTCTTTTTAACCACCTCTCCCTTTTCCTCCACCAGCTGCAAATGTTTCTCCTTTGCAGAGGCTAGTGAAGATTAGAAGGAGAAAACGGCGGACTCGGGATGATATGTTCTCGGAGCTCCAGATGACCTCCCACGCTGACAGAACACAGCAGAATGCGTAGAGGCAGACAATGTCAGAGTGCTAAAAAAGCACAATATGAACGAGAGGAGAGGTGGCGGGCTGAATCACGGGCTGAAGAGAGCAAGTGGCGGGCTGAAGAGGATAGGTGGCGTCAGCTTGCTGACAGAAGGCAAGAGTCGATGCTCTGGCTGCTGGAGCATCAAAATGATATGCTCCAGCGTATGGTTGAGCTGCAGGAAAGGCAGCAGGAGCAGAGACCGCCGCTACAGCCCCTCTGTAACCAACAGCCCTCCTCCCCAAGTTCCGCAGCCTCCTCACCCAGACGCCCAAGAACGTGGTGGGGGGGCCTCTGGCCACCCAGCCACTCCACCCCAGAGGATTGCCCAAGCATCAGAAGGCTGGCCTTCAATAAGTGTTAAAGTTTTAAAGTGCAGTGTGTCCTTGTCCTTCCTTCCTCCCCCACCCCTCCCGGGCTACCTTGGCAGTTATCCCCCTGTTTGTGTGATGAATTAATAAAGAATGCATGAATGTGAAGTAACAATGACTCTGCAAGCGGTGCTCGAAGGGGGGAGGGGAGGGTGGTTAACTTACAGGGAAGTAGAGTGAACCGGGGGAGGGGGGGGGCAGTTCATCAAGGAGAAACAAACAGAAGTTTCACACCATAGCCTGGCCAGTCACAAAACTGGTTTTCAAAGCTTCTCTGATGCGCACTGCGCCCTGCTGTACTCTTCTAACCGCCCTGGTGTCTGGCTGCATGTAATTAGCGGCCAGGCGATTTGCCTCAACCTCCCACCCCGCCATAAATGTCTCCCCCTTACTCTCACAGATATTGTGGAGCGCACAGCAAGCAGCAATAACAATGGGGATATTGGTTTCGCTGAGGTCTATCCGAGTCAGTAAACTGCGCCAGTGCACTTTTAAACATCCAAATGCACATTCTACCACCATTCTGCACTTGCTCAGCCTATAGTTGAACAGGTCCTGACTACTGTCCAGGCTGCCTGTGTACGGCTTCATGAGCCATGGCATTAAGGGGTAGGCTGGATCCCCAAGGATAACTATAGGCATTTCAACATCCCCAACGGTTATTTTCTGGTCCGGGAAGAAAGTCCCTTCCTCCAGCTTTTGAAACAGACCAGAGTTCCTGAAGACACGAGCATCATGTACCTTTCCCGGCCATCCCACGTTGATGTTAGTGAAATGTCCCTTGTGAGCCACCAGGGCTTGCAGCAGCATTGAAAAGTACCCTTTTCGGTTTATGTACTCGCTGGCTTGGTGCTCCGGTGACAGGGATATGGGTTCCGTCTATCGCCCCACCACAGTTAGGGAATCCCATTGCAGCAAAGCCATCCACTATGACCTACATGTTTCCCAGAGTCACTACCCTTGATATCAGCAGCTCTTTAATTGCATTGGCTACTTGGATCACAGCAGCCCCCACAGTAGATTTGCCCACTCCAAATTGATTCCCGACTGACCGGTAGCTGTCTGGCGTTGCAAGCTTCCACAGGGCTATCGCCACTCGCTTCTCAACTGTGAGGGCTGCTCTCATCCTGGTATTCTGGCGCTTCAGGGCAGGGGAAAGCAAGTCACAAAGTTCCATGAAAGTGCCCTTACGCATGCGAAAGTTTCGCAGCCACTGGGAATCGTCCCACACCTGCAACACGATGCGGTCCCACCAGTCTGTGCTTGTTTCCCGGGCCCAGAATCGGCGTTCCACGGCATGAACCTGCCCCATTAACACCATGATTTGCACATTGCTGGGTCTCGTACTTTGTGAGAGGTCTATGTCCATGTCTATTTCTTCATCACTCTCGTCGCTGCGCTGCAGTCGCCTCCTCGCCTGGTTTTGCCTTGGCAGGTTCTGGCTCTGCATATACTCCAGGATAATGCGCGTGGTGTTCACAGTGCTCATAATTGCCACGGTGATCTGAGCGGGCTCCATGATCCCAGTGCTATGGCGTCTGGGCTCAAAAAAGCCGCAAAACAGAGGGAGGGAGGAAGGGACGACTGATGACATGGCTTACAGGGAATTAAAATCAACGAAGGTAGCTGTGCATCAGGGAGAAACACAAACAACTGTCACACAGAATGGCCCCCCCAAAGATTGAACTCAAAACCCTGGGTTTAGCAGGCCGTTGATTTCACGGAGGGAGTGGGAAGCAAATGAATACAGAACAAATCTGGTCCATCTATCTTTTACATCTTAGGCTGGCAGCAGACGGTGCAGCATGACTGATAGCCATCGGCATCTTCTGGGTGCTTGGCAGAAAATGCTGCATTACGACTGCTAGCCATCATCGTCAAGACAGTGCAATAGGACTGCCGGCAGGACTGAGTCTCCAGGAGACAAAACATGTCTGCCCAGGCGCCTCTGACCGAACTCACTGAGGAGTACGATGATGACGGATACCAACCGTAATACAGCATCTGCTGCCAAAAGGCAAGGAGCTGCTGCTGTATAGCAATGCAGTCCCACATCTGCCAGCACCCAGATAGCCGATGACGGCTACCAGTCATACTGCACCGTCTACTGCCAAAAGGCAATTAGCTGCTGCTGTGTAGCAATGCAGTACCACGTCTGCCGGCACCCAGATGACATATGGTGACGGTGAGCTGAGCTGAGCGGGCTCCATGCTTGCCGTGGTATGACGTCTGCACAGGTAACCCAGGAAAAAGGCGCAAAACGATTGTCTGCCATTGCTCTCACGGAGCGGGGGGGCCTGACGACATGTACCCAGAATCCCCCGCGACACTGTTTTGGCCTCATCAGGCATTGGGATCTCAACCCAGAATTCCAATGGGCAGCGGAGACTGCGGGAACTGTGGGATAGCAACCCACAGTGCAACGCTCCGGAAGTTGACGCTAGCCTCGGTACTGTGGACGCAGTCCGCCGACTTAATGCACTTGGAGCATTTATGTGGGGACGCACACAATCGACTGTATAAAAACGATTTCTAAACAACCGACTTCTATAAATTCGACCTAATTTCGTAGTGTAGACATACCCTAAGTTTCTGCCTCTGGGCATGCACACTGCTGCCTCACTCTAGGTATCCAGGCACCTGTCTCCCACCTAAGTGCCAGAGCAATTCACAAGCTCGGGGAAGATATGCATTCATCCCCCTAAATCATGTGAGGGGCCCAATCCAGAAGGTGTGCTCATAGGCCACCTACCAAATCAGGTCCCATTCAAAATCTGTGCAGAGGAGGTGGTAGTGGTGCCTGGCTTATAACATTTATCTCTTTGGTAAGAGCACCCAGTGGGAGACTCAGGTTCAATTCTTCCCTCTGCCAGAGTGGGAGAAAAGAGGTGGGAGAGCCCTGTTCAAATCCTGTCTTCCCTTCTGGGTTTCCCACATCCCAGGTGATTGCTCTAACCACTGCGATAAATGTTATAAGATGAGCAGCACCATCTCCTCCTCCTCTGGCCGTTTTGTGTAGAGTGAGGCAGGGGCCTAACTCATTCCTGGAAAAAACTATTTAGGTAGCTAAGCCACCTGACTCTAAGAGACAGGTTCCTATATGTGGATTGTTAGGAAGAGATAGGCGCGTCCCTGAGGCCTAGATTTAGGCACTTATTTCCATGACACCATTTTGCATACCCCTCTCATTGGCTAACTTAGGCAGCTCCGCACCTAACATGCTGGCTTTTGTAGATCATATTTAAGGCACCTATCTCGTCCCATTCATTATATAGGGACCCTAGGCGCCTAATTTAGGCTTTGTGGATTATGGTGGTATTCCTGTGGTTTTATAGGCACCTAGAAGTTAGGTGCCACAATGCTCATAGTTGCAAGCCTAAGTCCCTTTCTGAATCCAGGCCAGAGTTCCTAAGAATGCATATTAAATGCAAAGGAAAATAATCCGTTTCAAAACAGAATAGGCAAATCATTAAATTTCAGCTGCTTTTTCCCCCTTAATCCCTGGTTTATCAATACATTTCTGTTAAAGAAAATGTACGTAATATATATCCGACCAGATCCTCAACTGGTGTAAATAGCTCAAGAATCGAATGCATGAAAAGCCTGCCTACCTCTTCACAGCAACGTCTGCTTACAATAGCCCTGTAGTCAATTCTACCCCAGAGCTGGTCTCTTAACTTTAAGAAATTAGGGAAAAGCTTCCGCCAGGTTTTTCCCAAAGCCCATGGAAAAATTTCATACTTGGACTCTTCATCATCTTCTTCGACTGTATTTGCGAGATACCTACAAAAATATATATTAAGGATCTCCAACCTTGAGTCATCACATCACATGATTTTAACTTTATACACCTTTAAAATAATTCCTTACTTCCACTAGTTTGGGGAAATTTGCCACCAAACTTTAGACTTCTCCCAGGATGACAGGAATTTTCTGGTTTACTTCAATCCATTAATACAAATGTATATGAAACAGTCATAAAAATTGGCTTTGTGCTAAAGTTCACTGGATGGGCACATACATTAAATATCATCCAGTTTCACTGCTTTTGCCAAATCAACAGGGCATCCTCACATT
This sequence comes from Emys orbicularis, assembly GCF_028017835.1. Lineage (NCBI taxonomy): Eukaryota > Metazoa > Chordata > Testudines > Emydidae > Emys > Emys orbicularis. The sequence continues at coordinate 157,590,912 of NC_088685.1, read as the reverse complement.
AAAATGAATAGTTTTAGATTGACTCCTTAGGATATGAGGCACAAATACATTGTCTGAGGTTTAAAAGTTTAAAGAAAATGTCAGTGATAGATCTGCTTCAAAACTAAGGCTTTACAGGCCTTGTCTACATGTGAAAATTGTACTTCCTAAACCAAGTCTGTTTAGAAACCAGGAAGCAAAAAAATATTCAGCATTAATAAAGCAGCAAAATAAATAAAAACATACAATAGGTACAACACCATTTTTAAGGAGAACCCACTTTTTTTAACATCCACCTTTCTCCATTCTTTCAGAAAATGATATTTCTTGTTCCTTGGTTTTGTCCCTCCTACATCCCCACTCCCGACCACAGGCAAATATTGTTACCTCCTATCTAGAGCCACAAATCCACCATAATCAGTTATCAGTACTGCTTGCTAAAGGGTCATGAAAGTTTAGCAGCCCAGACACAAAAGTCCAGGTTCACAAAAGGAACAAGGCACTTAACTCCCCACTTTAGGTTCTTAAGTCAAAAATTTAGGCACCAGTGAGGTCCTCAAAACCCCTGGTTCAGCAGCCACTTAACCCAATAAGCACCTAAATTCACTCAGCATCTAAATTTTCACTGTAAAAGTCCTCTACGTGCCTACATTTCTGCCTCTGGGCATGCGCACTGCTGCCTCACTCTAGGTGTCCAGACACCTATCTAATGCCTAAGCTCCCATGAGATCCTCTAACCAGGTGAAGATAAGTGTTCCCCTGCCTATCTCACCTTCAGGGCCCAATCTGGCAGATGTGATCAGAGCATGCCTATTGGATTGGGGCCCATACAAAACTGAGGAGGCAGCAGAGATGGCAGCACCATCTTTCAGCCTAGTGGGATTAGAGCACTCACTCGGGATGTGGGAGACTTGAGTTGCATACTCCCCTCTGCCTGATCAGGTGAAAGGATTTACATAGGAATTTCCCATCTCTCAAAGGAGTGTCTTAGCCACTGGCCTAGGGGATATTCTGATGTGGGTTGCTGGCAGTTTCTCCTGTTGAAGCTGTCCATTTTGGATAAATATTTAAATAGTCATTAGGTCAGAAAGAGAGAGAGAATGATTCTATAGCCTGGAGGATAAGCCACTAATGTGGGAGACCCAGAATTGAGTGCCCCTGCTCCAGTAAGTGTTGCCATCTTTGCCACTTGGTTTCACACACATTTGCTGACAGCAGAGACATGGAGAGACACAGGAATCATGGGTTCCATTCCAGGCTCTGGAAGGGAGTGTGCTCTAGAAGGCACATACTGTTCTGCCCCTTTCCCTGAAATTTGATCCCTTCTGCCCTGTCTGTCTCCTCCCCACAACTGGATCCTTGTTGCAGTGCCATTCACCCGGTCTATCCAATCCAGTCTCCACTCCTCAGGCTTCTTATCCTAGTCTTCTTACCCAGACAGTCCCAGCTGTCCTCCATCCAGCCCCAACTCCTTGTCCCCCGTCCCCATGCCCTGACAATCCAAGTTCCCCCTTCCAGCTCCTCAACCAATCAGTCTCTCCCTCCTCCCCACTGTATCCAAGTTACAGTCTCCCTCCGAAGGATCCTCATCTAATCTCAGTCTCCCTCTCCACCTGTCTCTGATTCCTTTTCCCAGTTTCTTTTCTCCTTCCACACCCCAGCTCGTTGTCAGATCTGTCTCTCTTCCACCTCCTGCCCCCACTCCTCCAACTGGTTCCTAGTCTCAGTCTCCTTGTCCAGCCAGTCCTAGTCTCCCTCTTTCCCCAGTTCCACATCTGATCTCAGTGTTTTCCCCGACCAACTGGCTCCAAGTCCCCCCACATTTCCCCCAATGGTCCCTGGTCCCAGTCTGCTTGCCCAATTCATCCCAGCCTCCCCGTTCAACCAGTCCTAGCCTGCTCTTTCCTCTTTGGTTCCCAATCTCCTTGCCCAGCCAGTCCTCATCTCCCACCTTCAACTCTCAGTCACAGTTTCTCTCCCCTCTCCAATCCCAGTCTCATGAGACTCCTTGTCCCAATCTACTCCTTTCCCTCTCCCAGGTCTGATCTGTCTCCTCTGCATTTGAATCAGACATCTTTCTCCATGCTGCCTGGGTCCCAACTGTGATAAAGACGCAGTGGTGGGGAAGAGCACAGTAAGAGCACAGGAGAGAGAGACTCCCTTCCTCTCAGTTCCAGTGCCCAGTCCTGCCCCCAAGCCAGGAGGAGCCATTATAGGGAAAGTTGTTCTGAGGCTCTGTAGCTGCACCATGCTCAGTTGCTCTGTGGGGATGGTGCAGGTGCAGACTTGTCAGCTAGGAGCTGTGAGAATCTTGAGCTTGCTTCATGAGGGCAGAATTTTTGGAGATTACAGCTGCTAACATTAAAGAAGTGTCTACTGAACAACATGTATGAACTGCAATTTTTAAAGGCTTATAATTTGGCCATATTTGGGCAGATTTTCACAGGGATAGCAAAAGGCACTCTCTTAATACAAAGGCAATCCCCTTGCCAAATTTCAATACCCTGCTTCAAAGTCTGGGGGCGCTATTCAAAGAAAAGATCTCAAGAAGTTTTTAACCTGGGCAAATTAATGTATTTTTCTCTAGCCTGCTCGTATGGGGAAGGGTTGTGATGTGAAACCTCTCCCCATAAGAATCCTAATTTATAAATCAAAGTTATTAATGGAATAAACACAGAACTAAATCAATGAAAAAACATGTTATAATTCAACCAAGTATTTAAAGAATACTTACAGAGCAACAAAGAAATTAAGTCTGGTGTGCTCATTTATACTGAAGCTAGCCCTCTTGAAATAAACAAAAGTCATTGCCAAAAGATACTGTTAGAAAAACATAAAATATTAAAATAGAACATTAGTATTCTTTTGTTTTCTATATAAAATTTCCTAAAAGGACGTAGCATCTTTTAAATCTGTTTCTGACATCACCACAAGATTATATTTTATTAATGTCCCACACTCAGAAAAGTCTAATTTGTTTCCTATGTTACTTTGCCAGAAGCTGTGTGACTACATTAGAAAGCAGAATATGGTTTATGTTCATATTACAATATCAAGTGATTAAAAGTAAAAGACACAAAAAGTGGCCAACTAACCAAAACTATACCAAATTCACCTTATCTGCAATTTTACAGCAGCAGTCCATCCACAGGAAATCTTGAATTAGATCATCATCTGCAACAAAAAACAGCGGTGATATTTCAATTGAAAAAATGATTTTGTTTTTATTGGGTGGGGAGGGGAGGAAGCATTTGTTTCTACAGATATAGCTACAGATGGGCATTTTATCAAGCCAAAGAAAAGAAGATTGGCTGGACTGATCAGTAGGGAGCAGAGCAGCTGACAGAAGAGATAGGTTAGGCTTAGAAAAAAATCTGAACAACAAAAGCAAAAAGAAAAGCCATAACAAAGGCAAAGTGGAGAACACAAAGAACCAAATTCTCTGTTAACATTAGTGAGTGCAACTCAACCGAAAGCCACTGTACGGTGTTTTTCTCTGTTTATTTTATTCCCTACACTCTTAATGGGTTGTATATAATTTACATTATAATTTACAATTATTTCTGATTAACCATACAGTTTTGAGAATCTCTGCACTCTGACAACCATTAGTAAGCAAAACGAATTTGGTGGTTTGCCTAATCAATGTACCACTTTTAATAATCATTCTACAAATATGAAAATTTACTGTAATTGGCTACTATAAATTCTCTGCTATGATTGACAACATTTTCAAGTCAGCAACAAAACAGCTTTCCTCTATTTCTCACTCTTTTCAGCTGAAGCAGAAAAAAAACAACAAAAATTATATGGAAGGGAGAAAAATACTAACTTCTCCAAACTCCTTTCTTCCTTCTACATTCATTCCACTTTCCACCATATATAACTACAAGGCTTTTCTTCCCACAATAATGTATTTGCTTACATTGGTGGGAAATTCAGCCTCTTTCAAATCTGTTCTGAAACATAATGTAAAACAAATGTATATTGGCAAAAAGAGCCTTGCTGACCTGTAGGGTGGGATCGGGATGAAGGAAGAAATAAAAGGGAGAGAAAGGAGATGATATGCGTAGGAAGGGTCAAATGATTTTTGTTTTATCTTTTTTAAGCAATGTATTTTCAGCAGTTTGACAGTCCTTTGGTAGTTATTTTTATTTAAAATGTAAATATTTATACATTGAAATATAACAGTTGTGGTGGAGGAATGGGAGTGTTTTCAGTTAACTGAGGAATAATATTCAGCCACTTCAGTGCAAGATATGGCTGTTAACTTATGCATGAGAAGCACTCTCAAGTTATTATATTTAGAAAACATAGTTGCTTATAAAAAGTATTTTAGCATTCAATCAACACATTTTACCCAAAATGTATAATTGTTAACCTACCAAATAGTTTAAAGAAAGCAGTCATTTCCTGACGCTGAATAACCAGACATGCACCTTTTGGACGTTTAGACTTATTACTGTGCACATCTTTTTCACAATTTTCCTGACTGTCTTTAAAAATAGGACGTTTTAGACTAATAGATTTTTTTTGCTGGTGTGATCTAGATGCACTTGACTTTATATGAACAGTGACAGTGCGAGGTGTCTGACAGACCAGATTATGTCTCATTTTTGTAATTGAAGATTCCTGTTAAAATAAAAAAAGACAATATTAACAATACAGATGATTATATAGATAAGTTGCAAAATAAAAGGCACCAATAACTCTTTTTTCTATATCCATTTTGGTGCCAAGAGAAACCATAGATCTAACAAAAAATTCATACACAATTGCTTTGCAGATTCCCTCTCTGTAACTGTATTATTTAGCCTAAGCATTTTCATGTATAGTTTGTATGGAAGATGAAATACAAAACAGTTGTAATGTACTAACATAAGTCCCAATCCTGCAAATACTAATGTAAACAACTTTACATATGAATAGTTCCAACTCAATGTGGCAATTCATATGCATAAAGTTACTTGGGTATAAGTATTCGCATGATTGGGGCCACGATGTGTTATAGTGAGCAATATAATGCACATTCTATTTTTGCTTTTTTGTACCACTCAGATTGTGTGGTCATCTTGTGAAAATAAAATAATAGTTGGCATTAAAGTGCCCATAGTCAAAGATTCTCTCTACATTATATGAAGTTTTATAATAAATATTTTCCCTGTAGGTCATCTGTATTAAACTGTACAATACGAGATTTTACTAGATAAGTATTGTGTGTATTAAAGATTGGAATTGGAAACTTGATTTTTTAAGTGCAAGTATAAATATGTGCTCATGAATGTTAGAGATATATTAAGTTGTATACAGATTTGTCAATACATTTTGCAACTAGAATTTGGACTGAGATCAGCAGTTTAACTTTTATAGGCTAACAAACAATTTCAGCTGGATGCTACCTACCTGTACCAATTCAAATTAATGATGTAGGGGTGAAATTCTAACATAACCCATTACTAACCTTCTGAGCCATCTAGCACCTCGTATTAATAATAAATAATAATAATAATAATAAAAAAACAAAACGGTCAGAACATTATCATCCCAAAAATGGTACGACTCCTCATAAGCCACCCAAGCACCCATGCTATAACACTAGTACTTTGAATTTCTATAGTACCTTTCATCCCAGCATCTCAAAGAACTTTATATCTTCTGAGATAAGGAAAGTGATAATTACCTAAGACTAAGGCCCTATCTTATATCAATATGAATTGTAGACAGGGGCCTTACTTGAGGTAAAACTCTCCCATAGAGGAAGAGACTTCATCATTCTTTTCTCATTCAGAATTTCCAGTGAAATATCCCGTATTAAAAAGGTTGTATGATCAGACCTATAGTAATCAAAGGCATCTTTATTTTTACTTTATTTGCAATTAGTGACAAAGGACTGGAAGGGGCCTCCTGAATCAGAGTCCAGTCTCCTGCTACTGCACGCAACCAATTTATATAATTCCAATCATAAATGTATGAAGCTCCATCTAAATCTAGTTAAATTGTTTGCTCCCACAATTCCTATTGGAAGACTGTTCCTGAACCTCACTCCTCTGATGGTATAAAACGTTCTTCTAATTTCCAGCCTAAATTTATTCACGGCCAGTTTATACCCATTTGTTCTTTTCTCAACATTGTTCTTTAGCTTAACTGTGTGCTCATAAATAATACCAATGGAATTAAATTATTGGCAATTTTAACAAACTGTTATTAAATTCAAGCACAACATAATGTTACAGTAACAATAAGGTCCTGAACTATTTTTATAACATATGTTTCTGAAATGTTGCAAGTACAGCTTGGACAGAGAAAACTCCCCCTTAAACAGATTATCAAGAAAGTCAAGCTTTTAGATAAAGTGAGGTTGCATACAATTTCAGCTTCAAGAAGATACCAGAATGAGGGTGAGCAGAATATTCTTGGGTGGAGGGTGGGAAGAGAAGAGAAGTGTAATCCCCTGGCGAAGAAAAATAATTGGGGGTGGGAGAGGTGAAATGGTCTGTTAATCACCACAATAGGAGGAAGAAGGGACTGCTAATCTCTAGGAAAAGAAAGGAGCAATCTTTGGTAGCAAACACAAGGGGAGGGAAGTATTCTTTAGAGAGGATGTTAATGCCCAGGGGAAATTATCCATCTCTCCCTTACCCCCAACATAATCCTCTTTTCTCAGATTTATCCCTGCACAAAATACAGAGATTTCTTAAAAGAGCAGCTTGTGCAGGGCCAAAATAAGACATAGGCACTACAGGCCCATGTCAAGGGCCTCAGCTCCTGGAATCATGGGATTGCATCAGAATCTGAGCTTTTTGTTTTTAAGTAAATTTCTAGCCTGGTGGTTGTGAAATTAAGTTGGAGCCTGTGGCCCAGGTCTCACTGATGTGGTGACGTACATCTGAGTCTGTAGAGAGCCTGAGAGGGTGCAAATGTCCCCGTGCGGCTCATTGGGGAGTAACTGCCAAGACCCAGTGCTCTGCCGAGCCCTGCCAAAGCCACTTCAGCAGCAGCAGGAGGAGAAAAGCCCAGCAAGCCCAGCACAGCTGCCCTCGCCAAGTACTCACTAAAGGAGCCCCATGCCCCTGCCACTCTGGGGAGAAAGGGGGCCCGCGAGAGCCCCAGGACCCTGTGCAGGGTGAGCCGTGGGCCTGGCCGTGTGCTGTGCCTGAGGCCCCAGACCACCTGACTCCGGCGCTGAGTTTGCCTGCTGGAGAGGCAGGAGGCGGGGGGAGGCCACTGACCAGCGGAGAGCACCCCCCCCCATGGGGTACTGTGGGGCGGGGCCATTGTTCCGAATGGGGGCAGGGCGGAGATTGCTGGAACAGTTACCTCAGGCTGGGCACCTCAGGTGGGAGGGGGAGGTGGGGAAGCCGGCTGCCTCCCAGCCTCCCTCCTACCTTCACCGCAGAGACCAGCACGAGGCTGTTCTGGCTGGAGGCCGCCCAGCCCCACCCCTTGTATAGCCAATCAGGGCGAGGATAGGAGCAGCCTCGGCCAATCAGAACGTGAGGGACTCGGCCTCATGCCATCCTGGCCAGGCGGTGTTGGTTTCCCCTCAGGCCCTTTCCTTGGGGGAGGGGAGGCGAGGCTAGTGTTACCCAATCAAAAAAGGGAGAGCCCTGTTGCTAGGCAAGATTGCAGATGGAAAGGCCACAGTCAAGTCGTGCCCCACCTTGCCAGTCTCTCAGGCCCGGGCTGTAGACAGAGTTAGGGACCCCCACCCCGGAGTGCCTGCCCCAGGGGCTTCTGGCCAAGTCCCTGCAGCCCTCCTCCTATCAGGCAGGGGGCACCATGACACTCCCTTTTCCTGCTGTTAGTCAGCAGCAACTGCTGCTCTGCTCCTGCCCAGCTCTCAGCCCAAGGCGGCTCAGGGCGCTGGGGCAGGGGAGAATGGGCCAGCCATGAGGATCCTGTGCGGGGAGGTTGGGTGATAGCAGAGGATAAGCAGATGGGAGGCTGGGGGCAGAGCAGGGGGACGGGAGGTAGAGGGTGTAATACTTAGCGACCTTTGGGGGAAGAGGTGGCTGGTGCTTAGGGGCTGCTAAAATGGTGGTTCATAGAGTTTAAGGCCAGAAGGGATCATTAGATCATCTAGTCTGGGTTACTGGGGTGCCACTAGTTAGGGGTGCGAGGGGGAATGAGGAGGTGCTGGAGGCAGAATAGGTTGGAGGCTGGGTGTTAAGGACTAAGACAGAGATGGTGCACCACAGTGGGGCAGAACAGGGAAGTGACTAAGTGCCAGTGGCAGAAGGGGTGAGTTAGAGGCTGGAATACAAGGGGCAGAAGCTGCTGTGCAATAAGGGGTGTGTGTGCTGGGACAGAGGATTTGATGCAAAGGGGAGCAGGGCACTATTGAGATTTGAGTGAGGTTGAGAGTCCAAACAGAATAAAGAAGGGGAGTGTAGTATGGGGAACAGGGCCGGCTCCAGCTTTTTTGCCGCCCCAAGCGGCAAAGAAAAAAAAAAGAAAAGAAAAACCTGATTGAGCTGCCGCCGAAGTGTCGCCGAAGAAGAAGAGAGGGACTGAAGGCTCCGCCGCCAAATTGCCGCCGAAGACCCGGACGTGCCGCCCCAATAATGGACGGAGTGCCGCCCCTTTCTATTGGCCGCCCCAGGCACCTGTTTCCTTCGCTGGTGCCTGGAGCCGGCCCTGGTGGGGAAAACACTAAGGATGTGTGGGAACTGAGACTTACTAGGAGGGGTGAGACCTCTTGTTATGTGTGGGAAAGGAAAGAGATCCAAGAATGGAAATCTGTGTAGAGAGGGGTTGGAAGAAGGAGCCCACTGAAAAGATAAAGAGAGTCCCAAGAAGATAGAGAGCATACAGGGGAAAAGCAAAAAAAAAAAAAAAAAGGTAAAGAGCATCTAGGACAGCAATTTTCAACCTTTTTTCATTTGCAGACCCCTAAAATATTTCAAATGGAGGGGTGGACCCCCTAGGACATCTTAGGCATAGTCTGCAGAACCCCAGGGGTCTGCGGACTACAGGTTGAAAACCACTGATCTAGGAGAATGGAGAGGACAAGGGATCTGAGGGATAGGAGATCCAAGGTGGGGAGGTGCAGAAATTTACAGGGGGTTGGAGCCAGGCAGGGAGAGAGAGATTGTCATTGAGTAGAATCCTCCCAAGCACCCCTTGGTGGCCTCAGAGCAGACCTGTAAGTGGACTTTTACCTCAGTTTCTCCTCTTGGTTCCTCAAATAAACTTCACATACCTGTTTTGTCTATTCACAACACTGCTGCTTGGGGTCTCGGTTTATTCACAAAGTAAACTTAAAATAAAACTCAAAGTCCATCTGTTTACTCTCTTATTGAGGCACTCCTATGCCTTTTCTGCTTGCAGTCTCACTTCCCAGTCTCCCTGCGCAACACCCCAACCCCTTCTCTGCAACTTCCTGTTGATCTTATAGGGGAATCACTTGATTCCTGTTCAGGTGTGCCAACTTGGAAATCAGGGTTTGCTGATCCCAGATCTCTAGCCTTTAATGGCAAGCCACTCTATTAGAGGGATGAAGGAAACATTTAGAGGACGGTAGGGTGTAAAAAATAAATAAAAGTTAAATCAGAAGGATAACAGACACTGGAAAAAGATGAGAAAGACAAATACACTCAAGAAAGAAACAGGAGAGAGCCCAGGATAAAAAAGGAGCAGGTACTTGTACAGTAACTGGAGTTCAAGATGTTTTATCTCTCTGGCTGCTCCACATTAGATGTGCACATGCGTTTTAGCCTTCAGAGATTTTTTTCATCAGCAGAGTTCACGGGTCCGTGTCGTACACACCCTCATGCTCCAGAACGAGGATATATAGGAAGGGTGGAACCACCACTGCTCCAGTTCCTTCTTAAAACACAGTCTGAAGAAGAGAACTCCAAAGCAGAGGAGAAAGAAGGGCAGTTAGTGGAGCACCCATAGGGAGAAAACATCTCCAAGAACTCCAGTGTCTGTACAAGTAGTCTCCTTCTTCGAGCTATTGTCCCTGTGAGTGCTCCATGTTAGATGACTCCCGAGCAGTATCTCAATTATGGAGGAGGATGCTGAGAAATTGAGTTTAGAATAGTTTGGAGAATGGCCTCAGCAAAGGCCACATCTGATCTGGAGGCATGAATGACAGCATAATGTTGGGAAAAGGTATGTATAGATGACCAGATGGCAGGTTTGCAAATGTCTGTAATGGGCATGTTTATAAGCAGGGCTACAGAAGTGGATTGAGCTCTGATGTAATGGGCTGTCATCCTAGGTGGAAGGTGCACCTCAGAAGCTTTGTAACAGGCTAAGTTGCATCCTGAAGACCCACTTAGACAATCTTTGTGTGGAAAGAGACACTCCCTTCATGGATCTGAAGGATTTGGTCCTGTTGAGATCGAAAGCAAGTGGTCTTCTCACACCTAGAGTATGTAGATTGGCTTCTTCCATTGAAGTATGAGGTTCTGGGGTAAAAAAATGGTAGATGAATGTCCTGATTCTTGTTCGTTTTTCACATCATTTTGGATAGAAAATGAGGATGAGGATTAAGAGTCACCTTGTCTTGATAGAATACTGTATCCAGTGGATCAGCTACAAAAGCCCTGTGACAGGGTCCCCTGCTGGAGGCCCTGCAGTCCTGCTAACCCTGCCCCAGGAGGAAGCAGCAGAGGTGGGTTCTCCAGGCCTGCCTAGAGAGGCCTGATGGAAGCAGCCAATCAGAGCCCAGCAGGCTCAGATAAAAAGCTGCAGGCCCTTTACAAGGCAGTTCCTGGCTGGGAGCAGAGGGGCTAGGAAGGGTTCTGCTCCCTGGCCAAAGGAGCTTGACTGACTGTATATCCTGGATCTGGGAGAGAGAGAGAGAGCACCTGAGAACTATAACCCAGGTAATGGGCAAAGGCAAAGGGATCAGGTAGGAAGAGGCCTAGGGATCATAGCAGCAACCAATTGATGGAAGCAGTACATGGCTGCTGTTTATAGGGTCCCTGGGCTGGAACCTGGAGTAGTGAGCAGGTCCGGGTTCCCCCCACTGGCAAAGTGGCCTAAGCCCAGAGAAGAGGACAAGGCTTCTTTACAAACCTGAGAAAAGGGCTGGGTTTAAAGGGCCCAGAGATGGTGCTGAAGGTCCTGGTGAGGGCAGACAGGTGAGCTCTTTGCTATCCTTGAAGGGATCTATTCTTGACTGTGTGTCTTGGCCAGAGGGCTGAGCCACTGAAGACCCACCTAGTGAGATTGGTAAGCTACAGGAGGTGCCAGTAGCAGGGAAAAGATTGCAATACCACACCCCCATCACTAGCTCCCAATTCACTTATCCTTCTGGCTGAAATAATGGCTACAAGGAACATGGTTTTGTAGGATAAGTGCAGAAGCAAACAAGTCCCCAACGGTTCAAGGGGGGTGGGGGCTCTCTTGGCATTGAGAACTGAATAAAGACCCCTAGGTGAAGCGGGCTGTCCTAGGTGAGGAAAGAGGTTGATCAGTTTCTTCAGGAATCTTGTAGTAGGATACACAAAAACCGAAAACCCTTCAGCTGGTTGGTGAAAGGCTGAAATGGCAGCTAGGTGGACTTTGATAGAGCTGAATGATAACCCAAGGGTTTTTAAGTTTAACATGTAGCCAAGTATGACAGAGAGGTGAGCTTCACATGGAGATAATGACTGCTGTGCGCATCAAAGCTTGAAACTCTTCCACTTTGGCAGGTAGGTTTTCCTTGTGATGGGTTTTATACTCTTCAGCAGCACGGACTGCACCTCAAGAGAACAATCCTGCTATAGGCCTGAAAGCCACGCATGGAGGTGTAATGAGGAGAGATTGGGATGAGTTACATGGACAGACTCCTGGGTCAGGAGGTCTGTGACCAAAGAGAGAAGAGGTGGCCTTTGACTTAGACAAATCAGGTCCAGGAACCCAACCTGTCTCAATTATGTTGGGGCTCTGAGGTTAACCACTGCTTTCTCCTGTTTCAGTGTCTTCAAGACTCTGAGGAGCAGTGGTGTTGGAACACAGGCATATAACGGAATCCAAGGCCAAGGTGTGAGGAAGGCATCTCCCCAGAGAATTGCAGCTGAGTCCTTCCCTTGAGGAGTACTGGCATTTCATGTTGGATGGTGTCAAAGATTTCTATCTGTGGGGAGGCCCAGATCTTGCAAGAGTTAGGATTGCCCAGCTCACACTTGTGATCCTGGCAAAAATGCCTGTCCAGAGTATCTGCTAAGGTGTTCTGCAGACCCAATAGGTAGGCAGCTAAGATATTGATTTGGTGGGTTAGACACCAATTCCAGAGCTTCATCGCTTCTGTGCATGAAGACTGAGATCTTGCTCCTCCTTGGCAGATGATCTAGTACATCATTGCGCTGTTGTCAGTTGTGACACTTGATCCTGGGCAGGAAGTGAAGGCATGCGTATCAGACTGCCCTGAGGGCAAGAATGTTGATGTGGAGCAGCAATTCTTAGAGGGATCCATTTACCCTGCACTATGGAGTCCGTAAGGTGAACTCCCCAACCCAGCAAGGATGCATTTGTCGTGATGATCTTTGAGGGAGGTGGACATGAAAATGGGATCCCTACACAAACCCTGTGTGAGTTGTTGTATTAGTTTAGATATAATACACAGGCCAAAGGTATTAAGATAATCCAGTCACTGTCCAATATTAAACAGTGTTAAACCAGGTCCAGGGTTTGATAGACAGAGACCTCAGCCTGCTTAATACCATGTCAAACACATTATAAAATTCAGACTAGCTACTGGGATACTTTTCCATTGATTAACAGTATTAACTCAATATCCCATTAAAAATATTTTAAAAACCCCTTTCATGACTGCACTAGCAAGTTAATCCCAACACAGAGCATGCTGCTGACCAATTGTGTATGCAGAATTTATCCCCTATTTCTCAATAAGGATGCCTTTATCCCAGTCTATACATGAAGCTCACATAACTGCAAGGAGAAGCAATGTGTTTTGGGGATGAATTTTGCTCCTTCCCTCTAGCCATTGACCTGGATCCTCTCAATAATGCTCCACAGATCTTAAGGGATGGGGGGAGGATCTGTGACAGGTCTGGCAGGGTTTGAAGCTTGGAATTTTGGGCAGAAGAAAGGCTACAGAGGCTAAGATGGCAGATGCCCTAGCTAGCTGTAGCAAACCAAGGATTGAGGCGTGGGGACCCCATGGCATGAAACTGCCAGGAAAAGAAATAAAGTAAAAATAAAGAACATTAAGTAGAAATGTAAACTGTCAGATAGCAGGCTTTGCTTATGGATGCTGCAATGCTCCATCTCTAGCCACAGCCAGCTGAGAAGAACTAGAGCAGCAGCAGGTCTCCCCTCCCTATATCCTTGGTTCAGAGCAAAAGGATGTGTAGGGTGTAGGCATGGCCTCTCGGGCACTTCTGATGAAAAATCTCTGATCAAAGGCGGACAGGAGTGCACACACCTTATTTAGACATTGGGACAGTAACTCGAAGAAGAACAGAATCTACACAACGGGGAGTCAGGAGACTTGGGTTCCACTGACATCTTACTTTGTGCTCGTGTGTTCCCATCTGTAAAAACAATTTCAAACTCCAATTTTATAGTGAGTTTCACAATATTTGGTGTTTTTCTAAAAGTCCAAGCTCCTGGTGTTGTGATACTACATAAAACACTCAGCAGTTTTTATTTCCCCCCCAAGTCTCTAGCTTTCAGGGTTGCAGGGAAAAGCTTGAAAACCCAAACCTAGAAGGAAAATAAAAGAATCGTGAATTTATTTTTAAAATCTCACCAGTTTTAAGCTAATCTAATGATTTTTTGGGGAGCCCAATTCATGTCTTTTGAACACTTGGAGTTGACAATATTGGCAATGGGGTGGTCCAGTGGAACTGGAGTGGCTAGCTATTGGGGGGGGGGTGTCTATACTGGGAAAATGTGTATTTTTTCCTATAGTGGTGCAAATTCCAATCCTAACAGAAGCTGCAGTGTAGACAGGGCAAAGACTTTTTTAAGCACTGCTCCTTCAAGGAGAAACATAATAGATGGGAGAGGGAGGTGAAGTGAAGGGGAAAAAAAAAAAATTGTTCACTTAAAAAAAAAATCAGAGTTAAAATATATAAATAATATCCTAATGTTACCATTCCATGCACGCAATTACCTTAGTTGCCACAAAAAATATTGATTGCAAATGAGAGGGAAGAAGGTCCATGAGAAACTATTGAGTTTTGGTCCACACTATACAAGAGTTTGAGAACCCCTGAACTAGTGAGATTCAGCTTTATCAATTTTTTTCTTCACAGATTAAATCCCACAAGAAATATTGAGCAATAAAATCCTGGTTTAAATTCTTGTCTGTTTTATAGCAGAATTAAAGATTCACTGGAGGATGGAAAGAAACACTCAGCATCATTGTTTTCCACTCTACAAACCAATAGAAGCAGCAGTGGTGTCAGACATGCCTTCAGGGACATCATTTCTTATGGCAACAAGGAAGAGTTTTTTCCATTTCTCCATGTTTTATTAATACTTTAATAGATATTTTAAGTGAAGCAGCTGCAAGAGAAGTGTAGAGAAAAACAAAAACCACTGTACATAGCCTTTATCGATCTGAGGAAGGCCTTCGATACAGTCAACAGACAAGGCCTTTTTATTCTGAAGAAACTGGGTTGCCCCCCCAAATTGTTTAACATTTGTTCATTACATCAAGGTATGAGGGCAACTATACTGCATGAGACTATAGAATCAAATGTCTTTGATATCAACAATGGGGTGAAACAGGTATGTTTTAGCCCCTGTGCTTTTTAACACCTACTTTTCATTCTTGCTTTTTCATGCATTTAAGGGCAACAGTGATGGCATTTATCTTCAAACTGGACTAGATGGAAGCTTGTTTAACATCGCAAGTGTTAGAGTGAAAAACAAGGTGAAAGAGCAGCTTCTGAGAGATTTCCTGTTTGTGGAGGACACGGCCATGGTTGCCCACTGTGAATCTTCCCTGCAAAATCCCTTGGGTAGATTTTCTGCATCATGCAAAAACTTTGGGTTGACAATTAGTTTCAAGAAGATTGTGATCATGTACCAAGGGGTGGAATAACCAATGCCTGACATCCCTCTGCAAGGTAAATCTTTTGGCATCGTTGATAGCTTTTGTTACTTGGGTTCTACACAGCGGGAATCTTGCCCTTCAGATTTAATTGACAAATAGAACTGGAAAAGCAGCTAAGAATTTTGGCCTATTACACAAACATGCCTGGAATAACAGCAAACCATCGACTAAGGTGATGATGCGAATTTATGAGACTCGTGGGCCGTCATCCCTGCTTTATGGTTCAGAAATGTGGGCTACATATGCTAGGCACATCAGATTGAACAGCAGATGCCTGCACAGGCTCCTGAAAATAAAGTGGGAAGATAAAATACCAAACAGAGGAACTGGAGTACACTTGCCTGACACACTTAGAAACTGAGACAGTGATCACATTGTGAGAAAGGGCATGTGGGCTTCTGGAGATCAAACGTATAATGTAGGCAGGGGGAAAGGGGTCAGTCAGTCTGTGTGCAAATTGCTAGCTATAAATTTGCACAGAAGAGGCTGAAATGGGGAACACTGGCAGTATAAAGCTAAGTCAGCCAGGCAGAAATCTGCTCTTTTGTACCTCTTTCCTGCTTCATGTCTGTATTTGAGTTTAATCAATCTGCATCAGTTCCTGCCTGCAGTTTGTGTGTCCAAGAAAAGTGTTTAAAATGTACAGTATACTTTGCACTTATGGCACCTTTCATCCAAGGACCTCGAAGCACTTTACAAAACAATTAATTCATCCTCCCACACATTGGCAGCTAAAAATTACCCCTAAAAACTACCCTTGGAAACTCAGGCACAGAGAAGCTAAGTGATTTATCTAATCTCACACCTTAATCCATGCACTAGGCATAATTCCTCTCTAGTATTTACAGTGCTTCTTTAAATTGTCAATAAATACATATTGATATTTGTAAATTAAGGCACTTTTTTTTCCAGCTTCAAAGTTACAGTTCACCCCTATAAAAATCAACGTAAGGGGGCTGGGGTACAGGACAAGTAGCAGTTGCTTGTTCCCACATATCTCCCAAATGGACCGCTCCTGTTTTTGTCTTTTATCTGCTGTAGAGGATGGAGGTTCTGAAACAAGATGTTACAGGGTTTTTTTCTTCCCATTCTCAGCTATAAGGTCAAAGGCCTGTTACACTCAAGTCACTCCATAGTAACAAAAACACTATCATCAAGTTACATGCCCTGCACACAATATATTGAAACTGGTCCTTTAAACATTGTAAAATACAATTTAAAAAATAGTCCAAATAATTTCAGGAAGTTTTTTTTGTTTGTTCACCATATGTTTGACTCAGACACCAGGAGGCACTGTTACTCCACTTTCAATTTAAACCTAGCATGAGCAGGAAACAGATTTCTGTTAAATGTCAAATACTGGATTTAGCATTGCATGTAACCCCTATTTAGCTTCTATTAAAACAAGTTGAATCAATATGGTTATTTTGTTTACATTCTAAAAAAGGGAGGCAAATTATGCAGGAACTATCCTGTATTGTCTGTAAGCTTTTCCATAATAAATGAGTCCCAGATGATTTTAAACCAAGCACTTGTATCCAAATAGGTCGCTAGGGAGCAGTTTGCTACTTTTAAGAGTTGAAAAATAAGCTTAGAATTTTTTAATTAATGATTTCCTTGCAGTTAGACCCAGACATATCACTGAAGTATCCGAGGGCAATCTGGATTGAGTGGTTTTAAAGATTAATCCAAGATACAAGTTGAAAATGTAGCCACTTCCACCAGTTGTACAAGGAAATCTCTCTCCCTCACTCTGTACATTTACATTTTTGCATATTTTTGATTCAAGAAAGGCAAAGTGGCATTGGAACAGTATCTTGTAATGATTCTCTATAATGGAAAGGCATTCAGAGGAAGCATGAGAGAGGTCTGGTCAGAAAGATACAGTAGATCAGCAAATTGATGAAAGAGCACAAGAAAAGTAGATGATATGCCTGAAAATATTTAATACAGCCAGGCCTAAATATGTAACACGGATTATACAAAGTGATGGATTTTCAGAAACTCTTGCAATCCGAATCTAGATAATTTAGGAACACTGACAAAACGAGCCACTAAAAGGTGTATTCTCTTTATAAAAAGCCCTATATTTTAAGTATATGTCCTTTAAAAATATTATTTCCTTCTTAAAAGCATGACGTTGCATTCACTGCTGCACCAGAGCAAGCATAACAGTGCTATCTGTTTTTCAAAAAGGCTGTGTCTACAGGGAAAAACTGAATCATTGGTAATTGAACTGACTGGTTAGCACAGTTGAGCATCAACAATACAGCAAGTCCATGTTTAATTCAATGCATATGTGGATGTGGTGCAAAACTTATAGTACTTCAGTTGCATTTCCCTGTGGGTACCTATCCCAGAGTTCCAGGAGCAGAGACTTCTGGAAACTTTTGAGGAAGCCAACAGAAGTATGGGAGGAGAGAAACTCCTATGAATTCTTGGGTACCAGCACATTTCCTCTAGGGCTTTTCTCAAAATGGAGAAGGTGAATGTTCAGAAAGAAAGGTTTCTGCCAGAGATTGAGAAAAGCAGTTGCATGGTGTCTGCAGCAATACAATGGAAGCTATACCTGAACTTGCAGGCAGGCAGAGACAGAGCAATAGTTGGAGGTGTTGTTGCAATGATTGTATATCCCTTACCCCAAAGAAACTGGGTCTTTGTGGTACTTGAGGATGAAGGAGCACAACTTTTGGGTCTGGACCATGAGCAGATTGGTAGAACAAAATTGTTAAGATCTGGGATGAGCAGCAACAGTTGCTGAACTTCAGAGTTACAGAAAAGCTCCTTCCTAATTCTGTAGTGAGCTAGCCCCAACATCCCACCACCAGAATGAAAGTTTCACTCTCTGTGAATTACCCTATGGATCCTAGCTATCCCAGATAACTGTTGGTTAGTAGAGCACCAGTTCAGGTCAGGAAAGTCCATTTTGTTGTGGAGGTTTACGGGGCAATTTGAATTCCAGTTTTAAACTGGATGATTCAATAGTCCCTTCTAGTCTGACCTGTATATAACAGGCCATTAACTTTCACCCTGTTATCCCTGTATTGAGCCCAATAAGTTGGGTTAGACTAAAACATTTTAACTCCATGGGGAATAAACTGTTGTGTGCCACTGGCAGAGAACAGAAGAGTCCGACTTGCCACCAATGTCTGAGGCCCCTGCAGTGGCAGGGAACTGATTAGGTAAGAGGTGCCCAAATGCTTCTTAGTATGTTACAGGGACTTAACCAACTGGCAGAGATCGCTGAACTTTAAACAATTGGGATTCATGTACTGTGCTGTAGCAGTGGAAGGAACCCATATACCCATTCTCTCTCTCCTTCCCCAAGCCAGCCCCGTCTGCCTCCCCTCCGTCCCCCACCCTACAAAAACAGCAGTCCAGGATTACATTAGCAGAGAACTAGGCATAGAAGCAGGCTATTGGACATAGGGTAGTGGCCAGGCAGTGACTTTTAAGGATGGACACTGGGATACTGTGTTACCACTGTGCAATATTGACATTCATCATAGCTTATGGCATGATCTACCCAAGGTTCTGTGCTGGCACCAATGCTTTCAACCTGCACACAAATGACCTTCCGCTTACCCACTCCTGCAGGTTCATGTACACACACAACATTTGCTTAGGCATCCAAGCACGGTCATTCCCAGAACTTGAAGACACCCTAAACGCTCACTTGTTTAAGATGGCCTAATACTGTAGTTGGTGGAATTTACAACTAAATATGACCCAGACAGTTTTGAGTGTGTTCCATCTTTACAGGGCCAGAGCAGCCCAATAACTCAATATCTTTCTCAATGGTCATCGCTTGAACACACAAATCCCACCTAGTCTACCTCAGAGTAACCCTAGATAGAGCTCTCTCATATCTTAACCACCTGAGGAAAAACTGCTGCTAAGGTGAGGTCACGTAACAACCTTCTAAGCAAACTGGCCGATATTCACAGGCAGCAAACTCTCAAATAATCTGGTTTAGCCCTCAGTTACTTTGTAGTAATACTGTGCTTGAACAGAGCCAGATCAATCTCATGTCAAGTTGATTAACACACAACTACACTCAATCATGCACATCATAACTGGGATGATTCGACCCACACCAGTACCATGGCTCCCTGTGTTAATCAGAATCACTTCTCCAGCCGTCCATCATGAGGATGTTACATCCAGAATGATTGAGATGATCAGGGCAAACCCAAGCCTACCACTATACACAGATCTCTTTGACCACCCAAGGGTGCGCTTGTCGAGGCACTTGTGGTGCCACTTGTCCTGCTCAGATTTCTCTGTGATGTCGATGTGGTGTGAAGAATGGTCTGCAGCTGATGTCAGAAACCAGTCTCCTGTAACTGACCCGATCATGGTTGGACCCAACTTTGATTTGCCACACAACTCATTGGCCCTTCTGTACCAATTTTTAACAGGCCAGGGTCAATGTGCAGTCAGCCTTCACTCCTGGGGCCAACAAGAGAATCCCACATGCGGCTGTGGCCAAAGACAGATATCACACATCATTGACAACTGTCCTTGGACCAGATTTGATGGTGATCTGAGGGCTCTAAACTTCACTGATGAAGCTGCCACAAATTGGCTTGGCAAGCTCTGCATCTGATAAGCAGCAGCAGCTCCAAAACCACAGCCAAGACCTGGTGTTATCACTTATCTTGAATAGTTCTGTGGGAGTACAAGATATTGACAGGGGAACACTGCCTGATGTGGTGCAACTGCTTGCCTAGGCTCTCCACATTCACATTTGGGGGTCATTCCTTTGCTTCCATTTGGTCATATTATAGTCTTTGCCACTTCAGCATTCACTTGATTTAGAATACACAAGTGTTTTCATTCGAGGTCAGTGCCCGGAGGGAGGAGTTCTGAAGGAACCAGGTTCTTCAAGGTCATCAGCATTTCCCTCCATTTTGTTCTCTGTAGCCTTCTGCATTAGTATTTTGGGGTAAGGGATTTTCAGAGCCAAAGCTCTATCCCAGTGGTTCTCAACCAGGTTCCAGGGACCCATGGGGGTGGGGCCGCAAGCAGGTTTCAGGGGGCTGCCAAGCATGGCCAGCATTAGACTCGCTAGGGCCCAGGGAAGAAAGCCAAACCCCCACGCTGTAGGACAGCAGCCCGGGACCCCAAGCCCCAACACTTGGGGATGAAGCCAAAGCCTGAGCAACTTAGCTTTGCAGGGCCTTGGGCAATTGCCCTGCTTGCTACCCCTTAATGCTGGCCTGGCTTTTATATGGAGAAAAATAGTTGTTGTGACAGCTGGGCTGTGGAGTTTTTATAGGACGTTTGGGGCGGTGGAGAGCGGGTACGCCTTAAAGAAAAAGGTTGAGAGCCCCTGCTCTATCCAGACTTCAGCCTCTTGGGTGGTGGAATGTGTACAAGCAGTGGATGTTTTGAATCATTGTGCGTCTGCTTTTTTGAACTACTACTACACTTCAGGACAAGAGTACAGAAGTTGCTGCTTGACTTAATTCTTGCATGGCGATAATGCAGATACCCAGGCTGTGAAGACAGTGTAAAGCAGTTGCACTATTAAACCACATAAAGACCCTAACTGCAAAAAGTTACTGACTAGTATCATTGTAGGTTGAGCAAAGCAAGCTATGTGAGCAGGTAATGGGTAGAATAGTACCAAGAGGGGAAGGGCAGCTGACTGATGACCAAGTTGGTTTCTGCCCGGATGTTCATGCTGTGGTCAAGTTGCAAACCTAACTCAATATTGACATTAAGTGTGTCACACTGATTCTGGGTAACCCTGCCTACCCATTTTTACCACTGTTAATGAAATCATTCCCTGATTACACAAAAACTAGAATACAGATTAATCTATATACACAACAGATGAAGGGCAGCTTCATAGACTTTAAAGGCACCCAGTTTGAACCTTAAATTGCTGCTAAATAGAACTGATCAGAAGACATATGACCTTAATAAACCCCATCTACCAATCAAAAATTGGATAAAAACTTTGGTAATTATAGGCCTGTCAGCATGACCTCACTCCCAGTCAAGTTAATGGAGCAGCTGATATGGGAACTTGATTAATAAAGAATTAAAGGAGGGTAATATTAGTTTGACTATGTTCCATGAACCCATGTTGATTTGCATGAATTACAATTTTTTTTCTTTATGAGATTACAGGTTTGGTTGATAAAAGTAAGTGTTGATGTGATATACTTAGACTTCTCTACAGCATCTGACTTGGTACCATACGTTTTGACTAAAAAATTAGAATGATATAAAATAATGTATGTAGTGTTGCTGTAGCTATGTTGATCCCAGGATATTAGAGAGACAAGGTGGGTGAGGTATTATCTTTTAGTGGACCAACTTCTGTTGGTGACAGAGAAGCTTTTGAGCTTCAGGTCCTGAAGAAGAGCTCTGTGGAAGCTCGAATGCTTGTCTCTGTCACCAACAGATGTTGATCCACTAAAAGATATTAGTTCACCCACCTTGTCTCTATAAAATTAACATGACAAGAAATGGATTAAAAACTGGCTGATAGGTCTCAAAATGTAATTGTAAACAGGGAATTGTCATTGAGCAGGTGTGTTTCCAAAAGAGTTCCACAGAGATCGGTTCTTGCCCCTACACCATTTAATATTTTTATCAATGACCTGCATGAAAACAAAATCATCACTGATAAAGTCTGCAGATGACAAACATTGGGAGAGTGATAAATAACAAAGGACAAGTCACTGATTTGGAGCAATCTGGATTTCTTGGTAAACTGGACGCAAGCAAACCATGTGTTTTAATATAGCTAAATATAAAAAGGTATACACTGAGGAACTTGAGCTTAACCTGAGTTGGCACCTGACCAGGGGAACCAATAGGGAGTCTGTACCTTTTCAAATTGGAAAAACTGCTGGGTCTGGGGGTTTTGTCTTTGCTTCTAAGGCTGGAGAGAGGGGAGGGGAGCAACAAGCTGTAAGCTTAAAGCCAGGTATGGGAAATCATCAGCATCATACCTAGAAATTCCTCATTTGGAACCCCAGATATGTAAGTAACCAAGGAAAAGTTAAGACAGATGCAATTAGGAACCTTTTTGGTGGTTTTGATTTGTGGATTCCTCTGTGCTAACCCCAGATGCTTTTGTTTTGCTTGTAACCTTTAAGCTGAACCCCAAGAAAGCTATTTTTGGTGTTTAATCCCTAAAACCTGAGTTTTCAGATTTGGGTTCTTTTTTAAATAAAATTTACCTTTTTTTTTTTTAAAGAATCCTTTCATTCCAAAGTCCTTAGATAAGGGGTTGGTCTGTGCTCACATTGCTAAGGCAACTGGTTGATATTTTATTCTCAAGCCTCCCCAGGAAAGGGGGTGAAGAGGCTTGGGAGGGGATAGTGATTCCAAGTGACCCTTAAAATAAAGCCACTAGAGATATCTACTGTGTTGTGTAAGCTTCTGCTAGAACTATTCAACCCAGCATAGTCCAAGCCATTCTAATATAGGAGTGTGAAATCTGGGGTCAAATTTTAACTGACTACACTATTGGGATAAAACCCCAACAGAATTCCCTGCATCTGCAATACTGCAAACAAATCATCCACATACACTAGCAGCAACAGCTGAAGAGCAGAACCAGGCAGATTCCTCTAGCTAATCAACAAAATGTTCAACTTCTGAGGGGATCTCAACCAAAGCCACAAACATTCCAAACACCGCAACAGTCTTTGGGACAGAGACTATCATTTATATACCTAGCACAATAGGGCCACCCTGGTTGAAGTGTTTAGGTGTTACTATGATATACATGTTAAACAGTAAATACTAGAAAATCGAAAACTAAATCCAAACAAATTATGATCCACATATACATCATCACTCCATGGGCTCAGCAACCTTATCTTCCTGATCAGTGGTGCAACCAATCCCATGCAAACTGAAAATCACAAGTCACTGGAAGAACAAAACCAAAAACAGTAAGACTACAATGGATCCTTGCACAGAACTATCACATTAACTCACTACAGTGAAAATGTGCAAAATTAAGACTCAGAGAATCTAGGACAAATGAGGAGAGGAAATGGAGGCAAAAATACAGTCTAGTCTAAGGGCAGGTCTACACTTAAGTCGCAGCTTTTCAAGTTACTCAGGATTGTGGATTTGTCATGCCTCTGAGCAATGCAGCTGGGTCAATCTAGTTTTCTAGTGCAGCAGTTCTCAAACTGGGGGTTGAGACCCCAAAGTGGGTCATCGCCCCATTTTAATGCGGCCACCAGGCTGGCGTTAGACTTGCTGGGGCCCTGGGGCAAAGCTGAAGCCTGAGCCCCACTGCCCGGGGTCAAAACCCAAGGGCTTCAGCCTGGGATGGAAGGTCTCAGGTTAAATCCCCCCCCCGGGGAAGTGGGGCTCTGGCTTTGGCTCCCCTGTCCAGGGCGGCAGTGCTTGGGCAGGCTCAGGCTTCAGTCCCCCCTCCTGGAGTGGTGTAGCAATTTTTGTTGTCAGAAGGGGGTCACTGTGCAATGAAATTTGAGAACCGCAGGTCTGCTGTATACCAGCCTTCAGTCTTTACCCTTCCTAATGAAATTACCAGCAGGGAAGCTAAATGTGATATAAACACCTGTCCACTGGAAAGTGAGTTAGACCAATAAAATCAGTCCATGAAGACAATCAGGCAGCCATCCAATAGTAAGAACTTTCACTCACTACTGACTTGGAGCTGAACTTGAATTGATGTCCTAGAGCTCAAAAGCTTCTCTCGCACTAACAGAAGATGGTCCAATAAAAGATATTACCTCACCCATCTATGTCACTAGGACAAAGATGGTAGAGATGGCATGTGGTATATAGCAATCTACCAACAAATCAGAAATGGCTACAATCCAACCCTGAAGGAGTGTGTAGTCTTTACTGTGGCGGAATCTCACTTACTTCTTGCAGATACTGGGAGGTCTGTCTCTCCTGTTCACATCTATATCCTCCTTGACCCTCACCAATACAATCTATAATGCCTCCATGCTATCCAAAAGCACTTTGGGTTAGATAGAAATGCAAGTCCTGAAGACTTGTGCCAGCTCTTTGAAAAGGGGTGAATTTTCCACTGTAAATCTGACTAGTTTATTGTCCCAGGGCTTACTATACAAGACCCATCTCTATCTTCTTGCTTTACTGCTTGACACTCCAAGTGGTGCCTATCTATACATGAAGAGCGTCTAAAAAATCTCCTCTTAGCGTAGGCCATATCTTAAGATTAACTTGTGAACCACCTTGCTTCATTCGCAATTGCTAATATCCTTGTGCCACCTACATAAGTTGTTTATATGGAAGAAATATTTCTAGCTGTTTTATGCAATTTAGCAGCTAGAAACAAGGAAAGCTAGCAGTATATGAGGAGCCAGCTCTCTACAAGCTACTAGTACATTCTCTTTGGACAAGTTTGAGAACCAATGCGTCAAAGCAGCAGTTTCCAAACTTGCGGCCCTTGAGGGTAACACTTAAGATAATTTATCATGATTATGAATTGAAAAATGTGCTTCTGGAATTGCACCCAGTAATTCAGTAGAAGTGTCAATCAGCCCTGTGACCACAAGGAGGCAGAGGGGACATTGCCTCTTACTGCTTCCTCTGCACTACCAGATGCAAGCCAGGAGGACTGAAGCTGCTCTCTCTTGCTTGCTGCAGTTGATCAGCAGCTCCCCTGCCGCTTTGCTGGGGAGGGAGGGAGGGAGCGAGCAGCCAGAACCATCACTTGCAAAAGCTGTAAGAACCCCAGGAGAGAAAGACAGATACTTGAGTGGCTCTGCCTGAGTTCAGGGGATCCCCTAGCAATGGGCAGCTTCCCCTCCTCCCTGCACTCAAGAGGGACAAAAAACTGTAGGCAAAAAAACAGTTAGGACTGGCTGATTCTCTGCCCAGCTGGAAATGGTTACCAAGAACCATACACCAGCTGTTGATAGCCAGAGGGTAGCACACATTACCCACTTACCTTTCCTGCCCCCAACATCATCCCTGCACCAAAGACTGTGGGGAGGAAGATAAAAGGTGCTGAATATGCTGCCAAGGCCTCATTCACATTGATGGAATCCCCAGAGGGGGATTTGGGGATGGTTTCTGCTTCTTCTGTATTACCTGACTGGGACAAAATAAAGCAGAGCAGGCCAAAAATATCTCCCCTAATGTATGATTGGCCCTTTAGCTGAACATCACTGCACTAAAATATTGCAGAGCAGAATTCAGTTGACCCTAAATCACCTCTCTTCAGCTACCAGTGTCCACATGTCTGCCTTTGGCCAACTGGACGAATGCTTGAGAGCATCTCTTTGGAGACACGCAGGTGATCTGAATCAAATTAATCACTGCAGTTTTCCCAGCACAAGCTTCACACAGCTTTGCTCCACAGTGAATATTTTTTGGTATAGTTGGTGGCTGCTGCTAACTTGATGCCTGGAAAGTGAAATGCGGAAAGCAGACCAGACTGGCCACCTAAGCACTCCAAGGCACTCTATAGGCCAATTATGGGGCAGTTACCATCCATACCAACATTGCACCAGTGGAGATCGACAATGGTGGACCACAGTGTGGTATAGTCTTGCTTCAAGCAAGACTAACTTAAAAGTTTATTATAGCATTATAAGCACTTGTGTGAACAAAATGTACATTAGAAGTGTGCTATAACCACCATGGTAGCGTGCCAAATTTCTGTAGTGTAGATACTGCTTTAGTGACTTATTCTTAAATGTCATTGAGAAATAAGTCTTTCCACTCCCTCCCCCCCTTTTTTTTTTAAATTTGAGAATTCTGTGCCTCAATCGGACGATTTATAAAATGGAGATTTCCATTCCTTTGTAAAATGCTTTGAGATCTAAAAATATATAGATATAAAAAGTGAGCTAGTCTCAACCATAATAAGCTCCCCAAATTCAATATTTAGTAGGTTAACTCAAATGTTAACTCGTTATAGCAATGTTTAGAAGCCCCCTAATGTAGAAACTTTAATTCCCTCAAATCTCACCATAAGTCAGGATAGTGCTTTTATGGTACCATATACCTTCAGATCTTCCAAGAAAATTGGGATCCCACTCATTCTCCACACCTGAAAAGCACCCGATGCATTTCTAAGCAAGTGAAATTATGAAAGCCATTGATGTATGCGACTAAATCTGAAAGCTCTTTTGCTTCAGTAAATTTTGCCCTTCAATGCAGTTAAAGGTTAAGTGTTCTATTTTCACTATTACTTTTTGCATAAGAGGGGGGGGCCCATCTATGATAAATTTCATTTGTTACACATCACCTCTCATTCATGTCAAGATAAAAAAAGAATGCTAAGTAGTATTCAACATTGCTAAGCATATGATTGCATCATTATAGAACGCACTAAGACATTAATTGCTTGTTTGATGAATACAGGCATTAACTTTTTTTAAGTTATGTTTGTGTTTGCCCTCAAAGTATCAAGAGAATGTCAATACTGGTTTTTCCTTGTTTTGCTGAATGTTTTAGATGTGGAACAGGAGCTGTCAGCCTTGGATGGGGCAGGGATATTCAGTCTAACAGACCATTTATTCTAGCATTTTAGTTACAGGTGTTAAGTCCATCCCCCTACCCAGTCTAAAAATCACTTCCTCTCAGTCAGATTTCACTTGTATGGTATCACCAGTGTATGATGTTTCTCCTGGAGAAACATTACCTCAATTTCTATTATAACAGGAAATAGGAATTAAAAAAAAAAAAAAAAAAAAAAAAAAACCCTAAGAGACACTCTCTGAAGACACTTGAATTCTCTTCTGAAGATCACCTCGAGGAAACATTTGCAACACAAATGAGCACATTATACACATAATGTACTATACTATCCAACTCTAGACATCGGTATTTTAGAATACAAAAAGCATTTCCCAATTTTGCTTAGATTCTGAAAGTATTAATCTCACTACTTGATATTGTGATTTCCCCCCTTTTTTGGGGGGAGGGGGAAGAGGAAGGGGGGAGAATTTTGGAGACCAGTGCTTGGACAGAAATCCAGCCTTTCCAAACTTGAACTGATACAGTCATCATTGATCAACTCAGAAAAGTATCGTATGGCTGTCCTGATGTTACAATACTGTAACATTATGAACCAAGTAAAGAACATCAGTGCTCACCTCAAAAAAGACTAAGCCACTGTCCAAACAGCAGCTGATCCAGTCTGCCTCAAGGACAGAAAGATAAGTATTAACAAAATCAATTGCTGGGTAGCAATTGAAAAGAGTTTTAAAATAACCAGACAGACTTCAAAATCAATTAGACAACTTTTACTAAATGAAAAACTACATTTAAAATATGCATTTAAAACAAAATGGAATTAGAAAAAAAGACTTAAATCCATTTTAAAGAACTTTTTCACTGTGTCAGAAATCACTCTTGCATTATATACTGTGCCAGTTCATAAAATGTAAGTTGACAGAATCCTCAATTTAACATTTTCAAAGACAATATTAAAGTCAAGAGTTTTACATCTACTGTTGCACATTTAGAATGGTATAAATCTGAAGCCTTCCCCCAAAGAATCTTGGCAAATTTGCCATGTTCAATAAAAACTGTTATAATCATATCCAATAGTGTTACATCCTAACATCAAATCTGTGTCTTACAATTTTTACCCTACTACTAACTTTATAACTTCCTTACACCTTGCCATTTGTCAATATGAACCTTAAGAAAGGAGAGAACAAGAAAAGAAATACTGCATAACTCTTGATCATGTACAGAAATTATTGCTACTATAGTACACTACAAAGCAAAAGTCTATACAATATATGAACTTTGATCATGAAAATCCAGTATATAATCTTTAGTGACATAAGCCTTACAATCATGTAGAACATTCACATGGCAATATTCGACAGTTCAACCATCACTAGTCAGTTGATCAGTGAATGGTAGGTTAACACCCATTTAAATACACCCTCTTATGAAAAAACTTCAGCTTTCCAAGGCTTATCAAATAAGGATCTTCATGTTTTGTGGAGCTACGCAAGATGCATTTTGATGCAGATAGTATGTTACTGGGAAGCTAAGCATGCCAAAGGTGTTTCGTGCTAATAAAACCTAAAGCCAAGGTACCA
This sequence comes from Emys orbicularis, assembly GCF_028017835.1. Taxonomy (NCBI): domain Eukaryota; kingdom Metazoa; phylum Chordata; order Testudines; family Emydidae; genus Emys; species Emys orbicularis. Next base: position 157,562,862 of record NC_088685.1, on the reverse strand, counting down.
CATAATCACGTTACCAACTAATAGGCAATACCATTTTAGTCCTAAGTGAAGTGCCACTGCACAGTGTAATGTCAATAATTTAAAACAGTGTAGTGCGCAAATCCATTCTGTGGCAATTTAAGTTATAAAGCAAGACAGTTTTCTGTCCCTCAAACAATGCTGTCAGGGTGCTTTATTGGGTCACTAGTTTAGACATAGTTTGCCTTTTTTATTCACTACCATCCTATCACCTTTTTGTTACAATGGGGCACACATTTAAATAGCAAGATTACAAAGAATGAGGGAGGAAAGAAAAAAAAAAAGTCAGTGGCTGTCCTAAAAAGCCCCTTCCGTATTTCGTTTAAACAAAACAAAAAACAAAAAAAAAGCCAGGGAACATGACTAGATACCATATTTGCATCATTCTAGCTACAAAATAACCAAAATAAAAGCAATCAAGCAACAATAAGACCACATTACACAAATGGAACATCATGCTCTCATCTGGTTTAGCTATTACATCAAGTTTTAACTGGGATGTTGGTCAACTTTAAAAACCGTGATAAGTGAATATGTAATTCAATAGATATTTTTTAAATCTGGATTTTACTCTACGTTGGATATTAGAACTTGGAGCTATACTTGTTACAATACAGTGTCGCACATCTTTCTACTAGAAAAAATTAGTAAAGATCCTTTACCCGTCTCTTTAAGTTAAACGTGTGACATCATAAAGGGTGTCAAATGGCTGGATGGTTTTACAGTGCACACTTATTATATACTGTAATATGGAGTTTTGTCCTTGATAGATCTGATGGTGTTTTGACATTGTTCCTTTCTTCACCTCTTCTTCGGTGGATTAGCTGTACGAGGTGGAGTGACTGGACGTCCAGAATTCAGTCCACCATACTGGTACTTGGCTTTCTTTTCAGATGGTTTCAATATCTTTGAAAAAACAAGGAAACATTTTTAATAAGTCCATGAAAACTGAGATACATTCCATACACTATGAGTCAATGACAATTCAAATTTTTGACTGTATTTTGATTACTTTTGAGGAGCAAAAACATGGAATATAAACCTCGCCACCCCGTTTATTTCCTTATCCCACTCATGTCTCCACATATTACTCTCTATAGACTGACTTCATTTTCAACTGCTTTTGATTGTGACCGTTCTATCTAGGTAAAAAAACAGGAGCTGCTAGTATGTGACTTGTCTGAAGCAGAAAGAAAACACTAGTTGAGGAGAGGAGTCACAGTACAGGATGCCATCATCTCTGAATAAGGATTTGTTCTGCTGCCCGGAATTGGACTCAGAAGGAAGATTAAATCCAATTCTAAATGTGCACTGAGAATGCACACAAGAATCTAGCATATGGCAGCTATGGAACATGGCAAGTTTATTTACAGGAATTCCAGGCCTCTTAAAGAGCTCCCTGTGGCAAAGTTGGTTTGATGCCAGCCTGCTGTGTAGTACCATCTTCTGCATCTTATTTTCTCTTGGTGGCACATGTTGAGTGCCAATTTATAGTTTTTATAAACCTATCCACTAAAAAAAGAACACTGACTAAGTTTTAATCTAGCAGCATAGTATACCTGAAAGGAACACATCAAAGTTTCATCCACACTCATCATGCCTCCAGCATTATCAAACTCTCCACAGTAATTTGGAGCTGAAAATAGGGTGACCAACTGTCGTTTAGCAAAGAATTCATATCCATCTTCAACCACCTGTTAATGGGAGGAGGGAAGGAAAAAAAAAAAAAAAAAGAAAAAAAAAAAGGCAGTTGAAGTCAATACAGCTATCTATTGAGACGATAAATCCTGCAGGAATTAGATTCATTCTACGACCTAAACTCGAGTTCTCAGGCAGGCAGCAATTGCTTATGTTATGGAGGTGACACAAGTAGGCAGTGAAAGGAACAACATTTAATGATTGAGAGGTGAACACAGAACACTGGGCTGTGGTGACAAATCAGAAAAAATTTAAAACATATAGCTTAAAAACAACTATAGCTAACATGCTGATAAATTTGATTAAGATTTTCAAACTTGAAGTTTGGTGACCATGCTCTCAATTGATAAATATTTGGAAACCTTATACTGAGTACAAAAGAGAAGTTTTATAATTCAACAAATGTTTTAGAGAACATTTTTAAAAGATACCACATTACTACTGCATCCCATATCATTCTCTTACTATACTCTGGTGCCATTCATACAAACCCCTGTAACATGTTACAATTCCCATGTTCTAAAGAGAGCTTTCATGAAAATGATTCTACTGTACTTAGAAGAATTAGCTTCTGCCAGAGATATTGATGATTCTCTTTACTAAAGAGAAAGCAGTAATTCAGCTCAAACTATAGTGCAAGAATGACCAGTACCTAGGTAAGGCAGATCTCCATGCTGAATCTCACCACCACCACATACATACCATGGGGCAATGAAAGAAAGTAATGTATGCCTAAAATAAAATAGCTTCCATGGGCAGCTAATCCTCATTGTCAGGGTAACGGTTACTTTAACACTATTGTTTGCCTAAAATCTATAAAGATATTCCAGACATAAAATTGTGAAGTTATTTTGCAACAATAATGCCTAGAAGGATGTTTTTAAAGAGACAAGGTAGATGAGATCATATCTTTTATTGGACCAACTTCTGTTGGTGAGAGACAAGCTTTCGCACTCACAGAGTTCTTCTTCAGGTCTGGGAAAGGTACTCCCAGCATCACAGCAAAATGCAAGGTGGAACAGGTAGTTTAGCATAAGTAGTTAGCACATACTCTAAATGAACCATTCAAGGCAGAGTGGCCTGTTAACGCCTCTGCAGTCTTAGGACAAAAAAAAAAAAAAAAAAAAGGGTTAGTAGGTTACAGATTGTTATAAGCAGCCATAAATCCAGGGTCTGTTCAGTCCATGGGTTTTAATGTATAGAAGAATAATGAATTTAAGCTACCACACTTTTATTTTGAAAATGTTGTGCAGGCTTCCTTTGAGGGTGAGGACTGATAGGTCAGAAAGAGGGACTGCTTTGTGATAAGTGTTCACCCACAGGTGATATGTTATTTGTCTTATTTTCTTATGTGAGTTTATTCGAGAGCTCAGTGATAGTCTGGTTTCACCCACAGAGTTATTGGGGCATTTAGTGCACTGGATGAGATATACCATATGTTGTGATAGGCATGTGTAGGCTGATCCATGGATCATGAAAGATGTGTTGTGGGGGATGTTGATCATTGTAGCAGTGGAGATATGTCTGCAAGATTTCGCATCTGTTCTGGCGCAGCTTTGAGTTGGTGTGTGTGGAGTTTGCTTCTGATGATGAAGAGCTTGGGGGAATTGTTTGAAAAGCAGAAGTGGGGGTTCCTGAAAGATTTATTTCAGGATGGAGTCCCCTTCAATTATGGGTTGTAGTCGGATGAGACCCTGTATGGGTCCCGGTGTAGGGTGGTAGGTGATAACTGGGGGAAGTGTGGTCAGAGGGGGCGTTATTTCTGTATTGAAGCAGGTTATCTCGGGGTACTTGGGTTGCTCATTCCATGATGCGATCTACTTCTCTGGTGGAGTGTCCTTGTTTGGTGAAGGTGGTTTTAAGTGTATATCCCAGACTTATTCCTTGGTATCTGAGTGCCTGGCTGTACTTAACAGATTGCTTGGTATGTTTGGGGTGGTTACTGGATCTATGAAGGTAGGTGTAGTGATCTGTGGGTTTCTTGTATATGGTTGTCTGTAGGGCTGAAGCGGATACTACTGTGGGAGTGTTCCAGAGAGAGTTTAATGGATGGGTGCTGAGTGTTCCAGAGAGAGTTTAATGGATGGGTGCTGGTTGTTGAAGTTGTGGTGGAAGTCTATGAGGGAGTTTAAGCTGTCTGTCCAGAGGATGAAAATATTGATGCATCTCAGGTATATCATTTGTTTTGTGGTGCATTTGTCCAGAAATTCATCTTCAAGGTGGCCCATAAAGAGGTTGGCATATTGGGGAGCCATCCTGGTACCCCTGGCTGTTCCCATGGTTTGGACAAAGTTTGTTGTTGAACATAAAATTGTTATGGGTGAGGATGAAATGGATGAGTTTGGTGAGGGCATCTGAGGGTCATCCATGGTCTTGTAAATATTTGAGGCAGGCAGCTATGCCATCATTGTAATGGATGCTGTGTTTAGGGAAGTGATATCCATGGTGGCGTGGATGGTGTTCTGAGGGAGGCTTTTAATATTGCGGAGTAAGTCGGTTCCGTCCTGGAGGAAGGTGGCTCTTTGTGCAGGGAATGGTTTGAGGATAGTTTCTATGGGTCCCAATATTTCTTCATATTGAGCCATGGGATGTTTACTGATGGCTCTGCCTGGGTTCCCTTGTTTGTGTATCTTGGGAAGCATGTAGAAGGTCCCTGGGATGAGTTCATGGGGGGTGAATTTGTAGAGTTTCTCTTGGAATTGTTTGGGGAAGGATTTGATGATATGCTTAAGTTTCTGGGTAAATCATGGTGTGGGGTCTTTTTTGAGTTCTTTATAATAAGTGGTGCCAGAGAGCTGTCAGTTGGCCTCGTTAACACAATCATGGTTGAGGACTACAATGGCACCCCTTTGTCTGCTGGTTTGATCACGAACTGGAAAACTACTCAACATTTTCCGAAGACAAGCCTGGGAGCTTAAAATTAATTACTTTGCTAGACACTAAAAATAATGGGCTGAACAGAGACACTGGATTTATGGATCATTACAGTCTAACACTTTTTTTGTCCTATGACTGCATGTGTTAACTGACTACCTTGAATGGTTCCTTCCAGTATGTGCTAACTACTTATACTAAACTATCTGTTCCAGCATAACAGCAATATGCAAGGTGGGCGTACTTTTCCCAGACCTGAAGAGCTGTGTGTAGCTCAAAAGCTTCTCCTGCTCACCAATAGAAGTTGGTCTAATAAAAGATATTGCCTCACCCACTTTGCCTCTAACATCCTGGGACCAACAAAGCTACAACTACACTGCATGTTTTTAAAAAGACTGCCTGAATAACGGATACGTTGGCAGCAGTGCTATCTGAAGGTACTGATCTTGAAACACCTACAGTCCGTCACAATTATTGCTGCAGGAGAAAAGAGCTGTGACTTGCATCAGTGGAGAGAGATCCATGAGTGTCCAACCAAAGTGCCTGTGCAAAATTTTGTAACTGCAAGACATGCAGTAAAAGCTTGCATCCTTTTACTTTCCAGAAGTAGAAAAAGTTAATTTAAAAACACAGTACAAGTAATGAAACTTAACTCCAAGATGGGAACCACTCTCAAGAGAGGTCAATTCTTAGTCTACGAAGCTTAATGATATTCCTTTTGAATAGAAACATTTAACATTAAAGTCATCTGTGTACTTAAGCATTACATTAGGCAGTTTCAGAATCTTTAACAAATCACAAATAGATTCTTCCATGGGAAAATTTATATATGTACTGGAACCAGAATAAAGGTAGCAACTCTGGAATGTAGATTTCAATACAATACATTTGTTTATATTTCCACAATTTAAAGGGGCTCAGTACCTCTGAAAATGTATGTGTTAAGTTGGAGACCCAAAAATGTAGACCGCCAAAGTCAGATGTCACTTAAATTTTGGCTCAAGTTGTATTGTTTGGTGCCTTTGATTCCATGTCCTGTTTTTAAGCCACTAATCTACACCATTCTTGAAGCCTACGCACCTAAATTGCTCCAGTAAAATATTCATATGCTCCCACTGAACAAGACAATCACAGCAATTACATAATGTGGGGGGCAGGGTATGCATGACATCATGGTTGTTGAAACTGGTTGTTGAAACTGAAATAAGTATTCATGAATATTGGTGACAGGAATTAGATATTGGTTTCTGAGGAACACCCCTGTATTTGGTGCTTCTAGAAGTACCAAGACAACTACATCTGGTCAAACTGTAAATGATAGATTGGAAAATGCATTCTGCAGAATCCAGATACCTGCAAGTGATATCCTAAATATAAATGAAGATAATTCTTTCAATCCCTAATACCTCAAAGTAAGACTAGAAGTGGAGATTTAAAGTAGCAAAGATGGTAGAGTTTGTACCTGATGAGCTCGACAGATCAAATCCAGATCATGACGGTTCAGAAATTTACTGACCACATCAGCACCAAAAGTGAACGAGACCCCACGATCATTTTCGCCCCATCCTTGCACATCTTTGTCCGGATCCGACCACAGCAAGTCACACAGCAAGCCTTTGAAAGACAGTAATCTTAGAAAGTGTCCTAATATTCCACCCCCCCCTTTTTTTAAAAAAAAAAAAACCCCTATAATTGTAGGGATTATCAATAGTCAGTGATTACTTATGCAAATATGATGAAAAGCTCTCAAAACAGAGTGGATAAAAAAATGTTTCTTTGGGGAAAAAGAGGATTATAGTAAGTCTCTCTTTTTAAAAATAAAACCTGTTTAAAGTGAAATCAGAATTTAACACAATAAGTTCGGGCCTTAATGTATTTTCTGACCTCTCACCATATTTACATAAAAGGTAGATATGCTGAATCTATGAGCCTCTATCGAAAACTTTGAGTAAAAGGCCGCTTTTCTATATAAAGACAGATTCAGGGTTTAAAAAAAAAATCTAACTTTTGAGATCAAGCTTTATTATTATGGCACAAGAGGTCAGCCTAAGTAACTTAGGAAACACTCTTTTTCAAGAGATATAGGCAAGTGGGAACTTAAGTTCCAGTCAGTTTCACCCAGGCATATTTAAAAAATTTATCCAGTTTGAGCTGAAATAATCAGCTTGATTCACTGACTACAGTTAATCTGTTTAATAAATCATTTAATTGTAGATGTGAAACAGGTTTTGATAAGAGATGCTAACATGCTGTTGTGTTTAAACAGCTTGACAAATCATGAGCAAAACTACATCTAGTAAATAAGCAATATCATTCATTTTCTAACATACTAAAAATGTACAAGAATCTGAAAATACTATGCTATAATCACTTAAATAAATGTATGTATTTGTAGTGTATCCTCCTACACATCAAAAAGATGTAACCAAATCTAGGATAAAGGCTCTATTTAGTTGTAAATAAACATGTTTTAATGGTTATATCAGTGAGACTGCATCTTTCTTTAGAAAATAAATACAAATGAGAAATATCATTAAAATTGATTTAAATAAAATCAAGGGTTTCAACTTGGTGATTTAAATTGCTAATCTGAATTGCCTTATTTATTTAAAAAAAAAAAAAAAAAAAAAAATCAACCCTGCCTCATCAGCTCCACAAATGCTATCGTCATGACCTTTCACAGCTAAAGGCCTGTGGGATTTGGGAAGCTGTAGTAAGAAGCTGCTGGAGGCTTTTGGGTGGAACATGGTTGAAAAAACATTTAGATAAACTACATACACCTCTACCCCGATATAACGTGACCCGATAGAACGAATTCAGATATAACGCGGTAAAGCAGCGCTCCGGGGGGGCGGGGCTGCGCACTCTGGGGGATCAAAGCAAGTTCGACATAACATGGTTTCACCTATAACGCAGTAAGATTTTTTGGGTCCCGAGGACAGCGTTATATCGGGGTAGAGGTGTAATAATAAGATATAGCACATTTATGTGATTATGTGAGCAGTTCTTGAGTACTGCTACACATGCATATTGTAGAGCAGCAACCAACTCTGATCAGTCCATAGATCAATATTCAGTCTCTGAAATACAGTCTCAGATGGCTCTCCACAATACTGTAGTACAGCAGTCAGGCTTGCGAAATACATTCTTCGCTATGAAGTTTCACAAGGATTTCATCTTTGTGAATCATTGACTCAACACCTCTAAAAACCAAGAAATGTAGTAACTAATTAGGCTGTATAGTATCTTGTCAAGACCACCACTTTAGTACTCCTAGTTACAAATTGCTGCAGTTGAATGGGTTACATCCAGGAAGGACCCTATTAGTTTTTCCAGAGTTCCGCAAGAGACAGGACATTTGATTCTAGATGTATAATTTCAATTGACCGGTTTAACGTATTTTAAAAATCTCCTCCATTCATAGTCATGCTTCAAGTGCAGTAAAACTACAGAGGAGGATTAAGTGAATCAGGTATTCTAGGACGGTACTCAATTACAAATATGCTAGTCTTTTGTTATAGAAAAACACACTATTAAGAAGTAAAATAAATCTAGCTATTGACAGTATTAAAATGGCCAGTTACTGCTCAGTGTCTTATCTAGATTGAAGTGATGCCACTGTACACTTTAAAGCTGAAAACTTGCCATATGAGCTTATTTGTGTGGATGTTGCTTCATAAATCTACTAATCAAACTGCCAAAAAACATTGTATTTATAAAGAAAACGAACAGAGTTCACACTTCTTCCTTTTGTTCTGCATGCAACACTCCAGTTTGGTGCCCATAATGCAGTTATTCATTCTGCCAAAATAAAGTTACTTCATTTTTTCCTCAGACAAAACCCTTTTCAGGTACCCAACTTTGCCATAAAATGTTATGAGGCAAAATTTTGGTATACTGATTCAGTCAATTTGTTTAAAAAAAACAAACCCAAAGCACTAGTTTTATGGTGTACTACTTTTCATAGAACCCATTCAACCATTTTGAAATCTGAGGTTGTCTACAGCAGAGCTGGAAAGTGTAAATTCCAATTCGAAGAGCCGTACAGTTCTCAGATGGGACTTTATGGAAGGTGATTGACCCCTCCCATCACTTGTGGTATCACAAACGTCTATTTTTTTAAGAGCACTAGCTCAATCAGGTATCTCCTTAAGCTGTAACGTATACCTTTCGGCTCTTGTGTAGACATACTCCGTGTGTGTAAGCCATTCACTTTTCAGATATTTTGTACTTCTAAACAGTGGCTTTGTTTTGACAACCATTCTTGCCTGCTTAGAAATGTAACTAAACAGACAAATCTGAAAGTCAAACAACAACAGTTGTGTCATTTTAACTAGAGCTTTTAGGGTACATCTACACAGCAATTAAACACCTGTGGCTGGCCTGGGTCAGCTGACTTGGGATCACAGGGCTGTAAAACTGCTGTGTAGATGTTCAGACTCAGGCTGGAGCCCAAGCTCTGGGACTCCGTGAGGGGGGAGGGTTCCAGAGCCAGGTTCCAGACCAAGCCCGAACGTCTACACAACGATTTTTAGCCCTGCAGCCCGGGCCAGGGCAGCCGTGCCATGGGTCTTTTATTCCAGTGTAGATGTACCCTTAGACAGATAACTGTATGAAGAAAATGCACCAAAACTGTTTTACAGTACAGAGTGGTTTTTCTGGTTAGTTTGAAGATGTTTCTGGTAAGTATTTCAGAATTTTCCATGAAGGTGTCTTCAATTTCTTTTCAGTCACCGTGCTCTGTCCTAACTTGTCCCATCCCCGCCAAATAAAGTATGGACATTAAAATTTACTTGTCTATATTTGACTGGTCATCCAAAACACAAGGTACAGCTACAGACTGCATGGAAACATCTAGTGCTTAGTCCACCTGATATGCTAAAATGTACTGCCTGCATTCAGCAATTTGTATCTACCAGGAAAGCTTGCTTTTTGGTTAGTACTCTATTTTAAAATATTAAAGAACCTGCAAGAGACTACTGATACCCTCAATTCTAGATTTGGGCATACCTTGAGAGGGGGGAGAAGGTGGCATCACTGCCCTCCCTGATGGTTCTCTCTACCAAAATTTCTATAGGAACATGCTGACCGAAACTACCTTGGAGCGCTCACTTTTTGGGCTGCACTTGTCCCCTGATTAAGGGGATCATATGACCTTTCCTTTATGACTCCACACAAGTGTCAGGTTAGATGAATCTGGCCCATGACCTATACAGTGCTATAACAAAACTCCACAACATATTTTGGTTTCATCTACACAATTAAGACTAAATCATATTACCGCACTGTATGTTTAATGATATTTTAACATGATCTCCTAACACCATGTAAACAGCATATAGATTGAACCTTAGTATACTCAATAAAATTAACACAAGTAATTCTGAAGACATTAGAATAGGAAAGCACAGTGGTAATTTTCCGATGACCATTCTGATTACCAAACACTCAATTCATTGTCACTACACCAGCCACTTCAGTTTTATCACATCAAGTGTATGAAGGTGAAAATACTATTTAAAATTACTGAACAGAAGAGTATAGAGGTAGGCCTCAGGGGAAAAAAGACTTAACATTCAGAGCCCCATAATATTGCCAACTTAAAGGAATGTTCAACTTCATTTTTTCAAAATTAGATGTTAAAATTCAATTTCATAGGCTTTTTTGAAGATAAAATTTAATGCTAGAAGGGACTATAATGATCTAGTCTAACTCCTACCAACAGACTACAGAAACTTTCCCAATAATTCCTGCATCAAGCCAAATCATTTGTGGCTGAACTAGACTGGAGAAACTGCCAGTCATGATTTAAAGAAGTTATTAAGAATCTATCACATTTTTCAGAGATCTTGAAATATATATTTTTTTTGGGAGGGAAGGGGGGAATTTAAGTGGGTTTTCCCTGTTGATGCTTAGAAGAACAACCCTCCTTTTTCTTTCTATACAAGCACACATTTTTTCTTCAGCCTCCTCAGTTTCAGCTTTGATTTTACTGTTGCTGGTCAACACCGTCTTAAAGCTTGGCATGGGCATGCACCAGCAATAGAACAGTGAAACTATTTTGGTCATTTGCAACAAAAGCAGGTATAAGATTTTTCAGAAGAAAGTGTCCTTGTGAACTAGAATCAAATAATTCTGCAGGCAGCCTTAAGATGGATTGGCTCTAGCAGGGACGCCAGACACATTGGTTAAAAAGCCCTCCTTTTTTAAAGGACTTTCTGATGGAAGCCAAGTATTGAAGTTCAAATTTCTTCTTTAAATGGATTTTTTAAAAAAACATGAAAAAGGAAAAGGAATACAATGTAAGGAGATATTTTAGGTATGAATTAGTGTTGTAATTTACACTTGTGTTGTGAAAGTTCTCCACTACTTGCCTCATGCCACATCTGGATGCGAATTACATAGGTATTAACTTGCACCCTAATGTATTTTTGCTTATGGTGATGGACAGGATACTACCCATTCATAATTTGATATGATAAAATTAATACAGACTGACATTTGAAGAAGTCAGCTGTGAAAGAGGATCTTTATAATAAAATCTTGGCCTTAAAGGAGATGGTGTACTGATAGACAAAGATAAAGGAGGTCTCACAATAGGGTTAACATGCAAATTGACTTCAAACCAACAACTACTCACTCAAAGCAAGATCATGCATTACTAGACACCACCTATACAGGGCTAAGGATCTTCTTTAATACTAGGGAACAAAATGGTAATTCCGTCTCCTACAGTTCTGGGGTAGGAGGTAGTTTTCAATAAAAATGATACAGAAGTGGCTATTGTAGTGGTAAAAGGGACAGATCAATTTGCTCCCCCCATAAAATGTATTTATGCAAGTATTAATACGATCGTAGAAAAGAGAACTTCAGGGCTAGAACATTAATACAAACAAGTTCAACATCTGGCCACAGAAAAGTAGCAGTAGAGATTATAAAAAACTGACAAGCCTGCACAGCAAAGAGATTACTACGAATCCCAGATTAATTTAACTCTGATGCTATGATGAGAAGCAGAGGCCTGAGAAACCAAGAGAACTCTAGAAATGCGGGTTATGTTCCTTGATAGATTTTGAACAACTAAATGTTTGGGGCCTATTTAACCCAAACCTGTATTTTCGGTTTAGTTTTTCTGATTTCACTTGGATATCCTACTGATTTTCTAGAAAGCCTTGTTTTATTTGGGATAATTCACTGCAGTCCATTCTCTTAGACAAGGAATACAAATGTCATAATTCTGCCAAGACGACGACAAAAGGTACAAAAAGTATCTGATCTCAGGCGCTCGCTCTGTCAAAACAAATACTCCATTAGTTACCAAAAAGCACAATGAAATTCATAGTTTGAACAAGGAAAGCCTCGGGAGCTCAGGAAGGAACAGGAATAGGGTACTGAAGATTACAAATGAAGCACAATTAGACTGTTTCAAAGCTCTGAACTGCATAAATAGGAACTGGTTCTGATATTCTAATGCCACTGGTAAGTTTGCTTTGGCATCACTGCAAGATACATGTACAATAAATTCTGTATGTCTTACCTGTGTCAGGAACATCTGTGGGTCTCATAATTCTCCGAATCTGCTCCATTGACTGGAGATCTGGTGACAGTCCTGTAAACATATACAAAAATAAACTAAGCTTCCTGTATTCTTACTTTTAAAAGGGTACCAGGAAATGCACAACTGGAGGCTCAAGGTGATACAGCATGCATCATTTTCACTGTAATATAAAGTGAAAAAAAAGTCAGCAGGTTTCTAGACACTACTTAAAATACAACTGGTCTGTGCATTAGGACTGTAACAGCACTTAATGGGCTTACTACAGTAGAACCTCAGAGTTACAAACACCTCAGGAACGGCGGTTGTCCGTAAGTCTGAACAAAACGTTAGTTGTTCTAAAAGTTTACAACTGAACATTGACTTAATAGAGCTTTGAAACTTTGCTATGCAGAAGAAAAACATTGCTTTTAAACCATCTTAATTTAATTGAAACAAGCACAGAAACATTTCCTTACCTTGTCTAATCTTTTTTTAAAATCTCTTTATTTTAAGAGTTTACATTTAACACAGTACTGTACTATGCAGTATTTGCTTTTTTCCGGCTCTGCTGCCTGATTGCGTACTTGTGGTTCAAATGAGATGTGTGGTTGACCGGTCAGTTCGCAACTCTGAGGTTCTACTGTAGTACTTATTTATTTGTATGTATGCCACCTTCTTATTCAAGGAGGGGAGGGGGGAATTTAAGTGTGTTTTCCCTGTTGATGCTTAGAACTGCAACTGCAGAGTAAGTCAGTCTCATACCCATTACACAAACAGATAAACTTAGGCAGGTGAACTTTATTTCATCTGCATAAAGCACAAGTAACTGGGTTTTATACAGGTGAAGCAAAGTTCATTGAGAAAACTAGCTTAAAGAGCATACTCTATACTATAGTCAGGATGCAAAGCTGCAGCACACCACTTCACTTATGCAGAGTATGAAGGCTAGTCTACACTAGAAACGCTACAGGAGCACTGCTGTAGTACGTCTGGTGAAGATGTTCTACGCCAACAGGAGAGAGCTCTCCCGTAATAAAACCACCTTAGAGAGGCAGTAACTATGTCGGCGGGAGAGCATCTCCCGCAGACATAGTGCTGTCCATACCAGTGCTTAGGTCAGCGTAACTTACGCTGCTCGGGGGGTGGCTTATTCATACCCCTGAGTGACATAAGTGGTAATGTGTACAAGCCCTTTAGTGTCACTACAGCCACAGTTTGAGACTCCCACTGTCCCTCTCCACACTAGCCTAAGCTGTGCAGGCATGGAAGCAGTCTCCTGGGCATGCAGGGATTTAGAAGAGTACCTACAAGGCTGCTCCACTTTAATAGCCCCACAGCAAGACTTAAGAGGGCTTGAAAAGCCCTCGAAGAATTGTTTTATCTAGAGAAGTTAAGTGATTTGTCCAAACACACACAAATCAGTCACAAAGCTGAGAATAGAACCTAAGCGCTCTAACTTATGATACAACTCCTTTCCCTTACATAGACTTTATTTTTAATGTTAAGCCTATTTTGCTCAGTCCAATGTTCTAAAGAGTTCACATAGCAGAAAGAATCTTTCACTAAAAGAGTCACTTACATTTTGATTTCACTTGACATTTCAGAGTTGACAGACGGTGGGGCAGCTGTTTTATCCAAGAACACCCCTTTAGGTCAGTAAGAGAGCCTACTATTATGAATACTAATTTTCAATCTATTTTAAGACTGATTATTTTTGTTCAATATTCCAAGCATTTAATAAGACAGTTTTAGCTTTAGTCATTATTTAAGAAAGACTGGTTCTTTGGCTGAATATAAAGAAAGTTATGTAGATTGGTGCAAATTACACCTTCGAGATTGGGTCCAAACAAGTTTAAAATTTCTGTTACCTACACATCAAGAAGGAAGTAGTCATGTAAAAGTAGGCCCTAGTCAGCTTTAACTGACACCCTTCTGTCAGTTACTTATCCTTCCTTCCACAATCCTCTTCTGACCTACTGACATGCAAGTTGCATCAATTTAAAATCTCTTCTGGATTTGTCTCGTAGATCTTATCCAGCAAAATTACTGTGTGATATGGTACAAGGCAGGGTCATGTGCAAACGTTAGTCAATGTGGACTCCTAGGAAAAAGGTACTGGTATCCAAAGCTACCCAAAACACCATCAACAAATACAAATTGCCTTTAAAACAAAGTGGGCTACGTGGATCAGCAGAGTGTTGTAAGTCCAGTGGGTGCAAGGTTGAAGACTGTGCAAGACAGCAGTATATAGCAGCATAAGGATTGTTTTAAGTGCTGAAATACAATCTGAACATCTGCAAATAAAGATCACTTTTGCAAGAAGCTGAGATTGCCTCTTATCCCACCTCCTCCTATTGTGAGGAACGGAGTTGAGAGTGGTCAAAGGTTAAGATCCACAAATTTAATTTAATACAAATCAGAAAAACTGTCAAACTGCCCCCACTACAATGATTACCTGTGCACCTCAGTACCTTGTGGATAAAGATGGTAAACTCTTAATGCAATAGTGTTTTCAGACTGCAACTTGTGACATGGCAGCAGTTATAAGCCTGGTTCTCTGATGCAACCATTTGCTGGTAACGAGACACAGACAAGTGTTTTTATAAATTTAAATGCACTAAAAGGATTATACAGGTGCATGTTTAGGCTAAGCCAAAGCAAGATCAAAACATGGAAGTTAAGGGGCCTTATTGTCCTCATCAAATCCAAGCACTGTTGAATCAAAAAGGGAAGAACATTATAAACAGTAAGAAGAGCATGGAGAAAGCCCTGCTGGCTGTCTCAGATTTTTACTCTAGGAAAAAGTGCATCCCATATAGCATCATATGATAAAGAAGGCAAAAGGGATACTCTGCAAATTCGGAATTTAACCCATGGCTCTCCTCAGGTAGTCTCAAGTCATCTTTTGCTATTTGCATATTGATGAAGCCCCAACACTATGCTAGCGGCGTCACCAATCACAGAATTCCCACCATTGAAACCACTTCTATGCTTTGTGTTGCACATAAAGATCTTGCCTCCTCCCCCAAGAGATTAAAACCTAATTCAGGCAGACAAACTATTCTGACAGTAGACACGGTGACAGTATGAGATTAGCAGTGCAGAAGGTTAACAGCAGTTATCACTGAAAGGCCTCCTGAAAGAGTGGCTTTAAGGAAGGCTCTGAAGCAGCAAAGCCCTTTCACTCATGAGGAGAAGACGAAAGCAAGGAGCAGCATGGAAGAGGACTCACAGAGAAGAGTGAAAGGAGGAAACTGGGGATGGTTCAGAGGTAGGCTAAATTTAAGCAAAAAGACAGGGTAAAATGAAGAAGTGAGTACAGAGCTGTGGAAGGCCCTAAAGGCAAGGATGAGAAACTTGAATTTGATGTCCAATCAAAATACCAGTGAAGGGGATTCAAAGAGGGGAATATCTGAGTCAGTGATAGAAGATAATGTCAGCAGCAACATATTGGAGAGATTGTAGCAGAGGGGAGATTTGGTTTATATAATCAGATGGGGGGGGGGGTGCAAAGAAGAGGACTGCAGAAATGTAAGCAGGGAAGGAACAAAGATGTGAAATCGGGATTTCAGCACACTGCCTAATTGGATAAGTGAGGCGGTTTTGCAAAGTTTTTATTGTATATCCCAGAGGGCAAAGTTTTAAAAATAAACTATGCAAAAATACGCAATATAGTAAAAAAAGGCACCTAGCTCACTCCTATAAGCTGGCTCCGAGCTCCAGCAGGTTTGTGTTATTACCAGTACAGTGTACACAGACTCAGACATCATGAGTAGGTGCTGACAATCCATAACTCGGGGACCTGAAAAGCAGTTTGGAGGGGATGGGGAGGAGAAGAGAGGGCAAGGTTTACCACTCAAATGTGCTAAGTGCCACCCTGGGTTGCTTGTTATTTTGGAGTATTCAGGACATTCTGCTAAGCTTTTCATATCTGCAAATCAGTTTTAATAGTGCTAATACTTTTGCTTCCATCTGGAAGTGTTACAAGTCTTAAAGGGGCACTTGTTTTTAAAGTTAGAATATCCTTTAAATGGTACATAGAATTTGAGCTCGTCTTACTTTTTAAAAATAAAACACACGTGTTTTTAAATCCCCAATTATGTTTTTAAGGGAAGTTTGTTTACACCTTGTATTTGTTTTCCAGAAATAATCACCTTCTGGGATTCTCTCATGGGCCTCTGTTCCCAAGTACAATGCATGCAGAACTTCAAGCTCTTAAGTTTTTTGTTTTTTTAGTCTATGGTTAGCAGTAAGAGGGTCTGCACAAGCCACATACTCCTACCACCACCTCACTGGTTAGTGCCTATCACCTGAGTTTAACTGCTATCAGTGTCATGATTTGGGAAATATTTCTGCACATCTTATGAATTCTAGTTCACAGATAAGTTATGACATTTCTGTATCATGGCAATTCATAAAGTATTTCTATGGAGAGTAAATCTTGTCAACTGGAGTAGCTATCTCCACTAAAAGGATTAGCAAAAACCTTCAATTATATGAGGTTTTAAGAAACTTAAGTATTATACCTAAACTACTTGGAAGAGATTCCATACCTGTAAATCAAGATTCTTTGACAATGCATTCAACAATCTGAACCAATGGTTTTCTTTCTGCTGTTCAAACTTGCTAGACAGAGTGATAAGTGACCAGCTTCCAAATTTATCACTCTGCCCAGATGCACTCCCTCTACAGGCTTGCTTCTATTCTTTCCTATGGATTCACTGTTGGCACACACACTTACGAAAAATTAAATTAGATAATCCCAGAGAGTAGCTTTTTAAAAAGGTTGTAATTCTCAGGATCAAAATAAAATTCTAGGAGAACTTGAATATTTCACTGAAAAAGCCTGTATTATAGGTAGTGAAATCTGCTTCTACTCATTTAACAACCTGGACCAATGCCAAGTAGCAGTGCGCAGGGGCTCCCCAACTCGGGAGAGAGAGCCCAGTATTTCAGCATATAAAGCTGTTGAGTTGTCTTACCCTAGCAAGACTCCGCCACTCTACTAAAGCAATGGATTCCTCATGAGCTAAAAAGGAAGTGGGCTTTAATTGAAAGTTATGCAAGGCATTAGCAGATTCCACTTTGGGCTGGCAGAAGCTGAACACTGGTGGTTGATAAAGGAACACACACTCACACTTTGCCTTTGCAGATAGTGCCCATCACACAATGAATAGGCACATGACATCTGTAGGACAGAGTAAAACCTTCTCTTTGCTAAGGCAAAGCTTGTTTTCAGGCGAGCGGTACTGAACAGGAACTACCTATACCTGTTCTACACCCAAACACTGAACCCATACCCTAGAAACAAACTGCTCATTACATTTTATAAATCCCTCACCATTACTCATACAGACTGCGCTCATATCCCACCTCATTGCTAACAATCAGCATCACAAGACGGTCCCTGTGCACTGCTACTGACAACCTACACAACTTAGCACTGAAATTATGCAAACTGGATCCCTCAAGGTACACATGCATCTCTTTCATTTGATCTCTTTCACATATGCGAAGGGGAGAGGGGAGTGGAGATCCAGATCTCATATCATAATCACCCCTCTACCAAACTGTTCCAATTAATGCCCCATCATTCAGCACAGCTATACCCAACAGTGAATGGGGCTGGAGTGCATGCAGATAATTACCAACGGCTACTGTGAGGTTGAGGGGGCTATTATCCATCTAGCTAGGATGATGTGGAAATAAACCTTTGAGAACCTTCTAGGCCATAAGTACAGAATTCTCTTCCTTGTTTTTGTTGAAAAGCTAGGCACACGGCCTTAATGCCAATCAAAGAAAGTATGCTTCTGGTGGCTTTTTATTGGGAGATCGACAGGAGACTGTGAAGATAAGAAGGGACTGAGACAGATGAAGTGGAAAAAAATTAATATATAGCTATTATGGACAGGACCTACTGCAGACTGAAGCACTTTCCTCTCACTCCCTCTAACGAAGGAGCCTCTGGAGCAAGATGGGTACTAGATCAGCAGTCCTTTGAGATCTGTGAATCCTATAAGCTTAAAAGTTAATATGGGGCATCTGGAATATTGAAACCTGAATGAAATCCTTCAGGGGACCTTTAAGAGAACACTCCATTCCTAGCAGACTTAGGTAAGGTGCTGTCAGGCTTTATGGGCTTGTCTTGAGGAAGCAATATCTTGAAATCATCCAGGACTTTCAAAGTTTGGTCCACACACTTTCTGAAGAGGTGATGCCCCTACCAGGACAGGGTCGTAAGTCACATACCTGTGGCCTTAGCCAGAGGAAACAGTCAGTGTTGCCTTGTCATTATCTGGACATGTATCCCAGGTTGATTGGCAAGGAGAAAGAGGTCTAGTTTAACTTTCTAGGCAGGCAAAAATTAGCTTCCAAGAGTCTTGTAAGAAGACAGATAATCAGCAGTGAGGAACACACAGAAACACTAAGTTTTATTAGAGCCAACTACAATGCCATACATCTAGGAACAAGGAATTCAGGTTATACCTACAGAATGGAGGACTGTATTCAGGAAGGCAGTGAATCTGAAGATGATTACGGGGACACAAAAGACAGGCAAATCCACATGATCTCCCAGTATGATGCTATGGCAAGTGCTAATTTGATCCTTGGATGCATTATCAGTACTGAGTAGAAATAATGAGATGATTTCACCTCCACATGACACTGAGGAGACATCCTGGAATACTGTGTGCAGTTCTGGTATCTACTTAAAAATAAATAAATAAAAATGTTGAAAAAATTTGGATGGGGTACAGAGAAGTACCACAAAAATGATTAGAAAACTGGAAAAAAGGGCCTTACAGTGAGCCTTAAGGAGCTTAAGTCTATTAAATTTATCAAAAAGATCAAGAGGCGACTTGTTTATGGTTTTCTCCCCATAAAGGTAGTTAATAAACCAGTTACTACAGGGCTCTTTGAGCTAACAGAGAAAGGCATAAGAGGAGCCAATGTCTGGAAGCTGAAGTCAGACAAAAATCAAGTAAAAAATGTTGTCTCGTTTTTAACAATGAGGGTGATTAGTCGTTGGAACAAACTACCAAGTGGTGGAATCTCCATTTTTGAGTCTAAGCATCTTTTAGAACGGAATACCTTAGTCAAACAAGTTATCAGGCTGTGTACTGGGTCAAGTACTATAGCCTGTGTTATAAAGGTAAGACTAGATGATTTAAGTCCTAATTCATGATGTTTCCTTAAGACTGAGTCCAGATTCTGTCTTTCACATCCATGATGGGGTAAGTTAAAAGGGTAATGGGATGGAAGACTCTCCACAGACTTTGTGACCACTTGGCCAATCTTTGTGAGGACCATCACTTTTCTGAAGTACCAGTGGGAGGTTGTGGAAACCTACAGCCTGGAGTTGTGGAGAACAGACAATTCTGGATCTTCCAAGTATATATTGGCCAACTTCATGGAGAAAGGAAATGTTTGTAGGACTTGTCTATATGGGGGATTTGTCCCTATAATAGTATAAACTCCAAGTGTATAGACAAAAGTGGCACTATCTACCTCAGTTTCAAGTAGAAGCAAGCAGCACTCGTAAGTTGCAATTTTGCCTGTCTACCCCAGATACTTGCTCCAGTGCAGCTACCCTGCTGGCTGAAATCCCCAATGGAGACAAAGCCATATCCTTTCAAGTCCCCTAGGAATCTTTGTTCTGATAATCCCCTTTAAGGACAGATCTTACTAAGGCATTGAACTCTACTAATTTGCTTATTAGTTAAATCAGGTCATGAGAATTTAAAAAAAAACAAAGCCATATTTTTTTTCCCCTTTGGCCTTCTCTTAGGGGCAGACCCTGGACCTTTCAGAGCTTTTGCCTTTTCGACCCTGATTTACATTTACTGTCTGGTTCGGGAAAGAATAAGCACAGGACAAAGGAGAGGAGCAGCAGGGGGAAGGTAACCTCACAAGCATATGGAGCTGATCCACTAGGGACAGTAGTTCAAGTGAACTCCCACAGAAAGCGTTCCTTACTCCCTTAGGGCATATTTTAGAGTTAGGGCCCATATTTTGGAGTTAGGGTCTATAAGTAATATCCCCCTACTGCTCTTGTGAGGGGAAACAAAAGTTATGGAGGTTGCCACAGTCTTCAGCTTCTGCAAAGACAGAGGTTAATCCTTATTAGAAGAGGGCTGGAGCACCAACGGCTGTGATGTGCCAAGGCTACAGTCCAGCAGCATTTTATTATTCTGCACCATCAGTGGCAAGAAGGGTAGAGGCTTGAAGTAAGCAGAGGCATTAAGCCAGATGGGAGTAGAGTGATAGTTCTTTTGAGATGCTACTCACCCAAGAAGGAGAGGGGAAGTGCTTAAGAAACAGGATTGGACTATTGCTCAGCAACTTTTGCAAAAGGCATGCTGCCTGCCCCACGCTGTATTGGGAAAATGGAAGTCTGAGCTCCAATTTAGGCAGCCTCCAATTGTTGGTCAAAACAGGGGCTGCACTCACCACCTGATTCTTGAGGCAAAACTGAGCCACTCCTACTTTGTTACCATTGCCTTGCTGTCAGAAGCCCTCCTGTTCACCAAGAAAACAGAAGGAAATTTAGAGCCTCGGCCTGCTCCAGTCAGTCTTGAGGGAGGTAGAGAAGGCGTCATACCTGCAGCACCATGAAGCCCATAGCTGGAGCAGTTTGGGCACAAAACACTACAGGCATGGTTCTGCCCACTTGTCTGGCTGATCATTCTACAAGGAAGCAAATATGTTACATTCTGCCTAGGCTCCAGTGAGGAAAAAGTGAAGAAAGCTAAGAAGCCAGCTGTGGAGGGAATGGATATGGGCAGGGAGAAAAAGCCTTGTAAGCCACTGAATGTTCACATAGGTGAGGAAAATACACTGGTCCAAATGATTGGACACAGGAGCAGAAACGCTTTATGAACTTGTCAAATACAGAGGCAAACAAGTTGTTTATCCCACGATTGGACATTTTATTATGCAATTCTAGGGGGGTGGGGGGGAGGAAATCTGCATGTGTATGCAAGTCAATTCTTTAAAGCTGACTTCACATTAAACTTCAGTCTGATTCTGAAGGAGAAAAGTGCAATTTTTGGTTTTGCATTTTCTGTTATCATGTAGCACAATGACCTAGGCATATTGGAAAATAAAAGCAAAGATCTTGTTCCTGAGCAAAACAATAAGGGAGAACACAGAGTGAGGATGAGGAGATGAACAGGAATAAGCCACAGTTATCTTAATGGTGCCATTAAAGTTACTCTCAATGGTAATTTAATTGCTATTGTATGCAACATGGAACAGTGTTTTAGTCTGATCCTGGGCCAGAGATTGACAATAATTATGCAATGGATAGGAAAAATATAACTACATTCATCGTCAGATTGAAGTAATTATCTTACCTCCATGACAGCAGAAGATCTTCTCATCCACAATGGCTGCAATAGGCAGACAGTTAAAGCAGTCTGTGAATGTCTTCCAAAGTTTAATATTAAATCGCCGTTTGCCTGCAGGAACAGAGTAGTCTATTAGAAAAGGAATTATATAGCCAACCTACAATGTGCATTATACCCTGCCCAAAGATGTAGACAAAGTCTGAAAGTTGAATTATTCAAGTTTCATAAAACCTGTGAAGATGATCACCTGTTAAAAGCATTTCACAGTAAGTTTACTTCAAGTAAAAACCACATATGTAATACAAAGTATTAAGAGACACAAGGTGTGTTTCAAAATAATTTATGGAAAGCTTTTCCTACAGATTTCTTTGATAAATTCTTGCAATGAACAGTCATTATTTGGTTAAAAATAATCTACTTTCTACTCCTACAACATATTGTTAAATAGAAGCAACTTTTGAGAACTAGAAGGTTTTGCTTACATTCATCATAGAATCCATAGATACGATTAATGCTAGCACACTCATGGTTTCCTCTTAGGAGAAAGAAGTTTTCTGGATACTTGATTTTGTATGCCAGTAATAGGCAGATGGTTTCCAGAGACTGCTTGCCTCTGTCTACGTAATCTCCCAGGAAAAGATAGTTGGCTTCTGGTGGGAATCCTCCATACTCAAACAATCGAAGTAAATCTGTATATTGCCCATGAATGTCACCTGAGTAAGGTAAATTTAAAGAGATAAAAAGATTAGTACAATATCATAAATACCTTACTGAAACCAAGACATTGAATTAGTACTCATTTTAGAGGGTCAGTTAAGAATTGAGAGGCAGTTGACAGATTGATATTCTGGCAAGATCTTTCAGATGGTCTGTTGAGAAAGGATAAAGAAAGCTAAAATTGAAGCACTCAATCTATGGAAATTGCCCACAAGATTTGCAGAGAATTGCAGTGTCAGTTCCAGAAACATTCTGAAGGGTACAAAATCTTCCTTTCCATTTAACTAAGTAGTCCCTGGAAAAGATGGGAAATTCCAGTTATCTGTACAAATTTAAACGTAAATTCAGAAGAAAGCTGACTTGATGCAATTAATATATAGAAGATGGCAAATCTAACTATTTTAAAAAGCAAAGCAACTTGTAGGTTTACTACCACACTCCACTCTCCTCCCAAAAGCAATCAGTAAAGAAACTGGACAAATCAGTAGAGGCAGGTGCTGCATTAAGCTATTCTAAGTTTGTTTTATACCCTAAAAAGTCAACTGTTGACCTGCTGGTCACCCCGGCAATATTACAGCTACTATACAATGTCACTGGACAAGGTAGCTTGGCTAAGTGCCTTCTTTCATGTGATTTTTTGTGTGTGCATGCAATTTGCTATACCACACAGTACAGAACTCTTGAAAATCATATCCTATACAAAAGATATCCAGCAAGCTTGCAAGTAGTTAATTAAAAACTGATACAGTAAGTATTATTCTGACAAATTATTCAGCCAGATTCACCTACCACTTACCATATATTCCACAACGGGCCACTTCCAAAAAAAATAGGCAGGCTGCATGGTGCAACAGTTCTGTCGTAAGTAGTTGGCACAGAATACCATATCACCCATATCACTGTACCACCTAACTATAACTGTGTAGGTGGGTGTGATGGAAGAAGAATAGAAACCTAAACACTAAAGAATTCTTTAAAATTACTTGTGTACAGGAAGGCAGAGTGGCTTACAGAATAGATTGCTGGCAAGGGGTTCTATTCCTGGCTCTGCCACTGGTCTACTGGGTGACCTTGGGCAAGTCACTTCACCTTGCTATTCCTCAGTTTCCCCATCTGTAAATGGGGATATGATACTCCCGTTGTAAAGCCTTTGAGACTTACTGTTAAAATAGCTATGTACCCTTGCTATTTGCAGCATTCATCACATAAGCATACACTCTTTAAATCAGTCAGTAGTAAGTTTATACAACTTGATCCATTTAGGTTTTGACTGATTTGTGGAACACTTCGATGTGATCTAGTTCGACTGCTGGCAAAATGGTGAAGTGCCTACAGTGGTCAAGCAAAGATGCTTCTTGCTAATTGTAAGCCAGTGCCAGTCTCAGTTGCCAGAGGCTTTTTGAACAAGCAAGCCCAAGCTCCTCTCCATACTCTACACACTTAGGTCCATGTCTTTTTGGCTTCTCTGTTTCAAGTTCAAAATGTGCAGAAGCTAACAGGACTTCAGAACCACACACGTCTCTGTAGAATCTTCCTTTTTCATGCAACAGAACACTAATTGCCACAGAAAAGGTGGATAAAAGGTGGACTGGGGGGAGGGATAGCTCAGTGGTTTGAGCATTGGCCTGCTAAACCCAGGGTTGTGAGTTCAATCCTTGAAGGGGCCACTTCGGGATCTGGGGCAAAATCAGTACTTGGTTCTGCTAGTGAAGGCAGGGGGCTGGACTCGATGACCTTTCAAGGTCCGTTCTAGGAGATAAATTATAAATTAATGGAGATATCCTAATTTTAATGTAAGAGATAGATAATATATTTTATGGAGTGATCCACAACATGATCGGATAGGTATGGGACATCATGATGGATATCAAGAGTATCCCAGAACAAAGTTCCCTCTAAGCTGCGCGGCCAGGCGGCAGGCAAACAAGGGCCACACAGGTGCGCAGTGAGGAGAGGCACCTCTCCTGCAGCCCTGGGCTGCTGCAGCAAGAGAGAGCTAGGGGGAGTCCTCTCTTCCTGTCACAGCCTACAGCAGCCTGCACCCCAAACCCTTCATCCCCACCCCAGAGCCCACACCCTAATGCCCTGTCCCAGCCCTGAGCCCCCTCCCGCACCCAAACTCCTTCCCAGAGCCCACATCCCCTCCTGTACCCCAACTCCCTGTCCCAGTCCAGAGCCCTCACCCCATCCCTCTGCCCTAGCCCTGAGCTCCCACCGACACTCTCAACCCCTCTGCCTCACCCCCGCCACATATCACCTCCATAATGGTGCACATAACAAAATTCATTCTGCACATGGATATAAAAAAAAAAGAGGAAACATTAGAATTCTGGGACAATTTTTTTTAAAGGGATATTAAACCTTATGCTTCAGGGTTTAAGCCAATCTCTAGCTACAACAGATCAGGATGAGACTTAACACAGGCGGCAGATTATCCCACATCTGCCTTTCACAAAGATCTCTGAAGAATCTGGTACCAGTCATTGTCAGACAGGATAGATGGACCTCAAATGGGATCCAGTCTGGCTATTCCTCTTAAAGTGTTCAAGAACCACTAAAAGAAAGATAGTCATATATATTATTTAATGCCATGTCCCTGGTCCATTGAAGAAAAAAAAATAGAATACAAGCTTATTAGCTTGGTATATGGCAGTGGTTTTCAAACTTTTCATTTCCGGACCCCTAAAAAAATTCAAATGGAGGCGTGGACCCCTTTGGAAATCTTAGTCTGTGGACCCCGAGGAGTCCATGGACCACAGGTTAAAAACCACTAGCGTATGGAGTTAAAGCTATTGCTGTACACCATTCACTAGGTTAAACAGTTATGCTGCTTATTCCAGAGAAAGATACGTAACGTAGCTTCTATAAAAGGGGCCCAGAAGCCAATTTGGTGTTTGAGGACACTTGCTATCCTGGACCTGTCATAATACTAGACAAACTGCATTGTTTGACTTTGTATCTAGTGAAAGTTACTGATTCCTCTAAAGAGAAAGATAGCTAAGCCCACATAAGCAAATTCCTACAGTGCATACTGATGTAGTCAGTCTTTCACCTCAGATATACACCTCTACCCTGATATAATGCGACCCGATATAACACCAATTGGGATATAATGCGGTAAAGCACTGCTCGGGGGGGGGGGGGGGGGGGGAAGAGGCAGGGCTGCGCACTCCGGTGGATCAAAGCAAGTTCGATAAAACGCAGTTTCACCTATAACGCGGTAAGATATTTTGGCTCCCGAGGACATCGTTATATTGAGGTAGAGGTGTACAAGATAATGGTCACAGAAGAATAAAGGGATTTTGTTTAAGTTTTCCTTTACAGCCTGGTACCTTGTAGACAAATACCTGGATGCATACTGAACTAGAACTAGCCTCTGACAAAGATCACAGATGCTGCAAAGATGACAATGGTAAACTGACAACGTTTGTAGGCCACAAACTGGAGCAGAGAGCTCTCCTTAAGACCCACATTTACGGCAGAGTAGTGTTAAGTTGAATGGGTATACATATTCTAGCCATACTTCCAATAAGCCTAATTTAACAATGTAACTAAGTATATGGAACCTCATTGTCAGGCACCAATTACATGGATAATCAATAAAATATTTGGGTAAAGTTTCATTATATTTTATTTGTAATTAGACCCACAGTCAAGTGTTCAAAGAGGGTAACTGGGCAATATTTTGCAGAAGCCATTTTGTAAGTAGGCCGCGACTCCACATTTAGAGAGACATTTAGTAAACTGTTCAAGATGCCTGATAGATACAAGTTTGAGCTAAACTGCAAGTCAGATCTGAAGCCTGCCAGAACAAGAACTACATTGTTTTTAAAAGAGAAAATTTGTATAAAATGAAAATTTGTTATATGAAAGGTATTGGCTTATGTAACCCACATAAATCCCAAATGTATGAGTTAATTTAGCTCTACATTTTAATCTGATTTGACAGTACAAAAATCTCATCCCATAGTAGCTCCTTCGATTTGGCTTGAGATAAAATTAATTAGTAGGCCAGATGATTAGTGTAGCTGCACATTGTTTTATTTATTTTAAGACTAGTTTAAAAATGATTTCTACCTGTACAAGAGCTTCTCTTAGTCGCCATACATAGGACCCAAGCTCCCTAAACATCAGAAACATCCTAATGCCTATATCAGGGGTGGGCAAACTACGGCCCGTGGGCCGGATCCGGCCCCTCAGGGCTTTGGATCCAGCCCACGGGATTGCCACTCCCGTGGTGCTGCAGGCCCCACACTGCTCCCAGAAGGGGCCGGCACCATGTCCCTGTGGCCCCGGGGGAACTTTGCATGCTGCCCTTGCCTCTGGGTTCCTCCCCTGAAGCTCCCACTGGCCAGGAATGGGGAACCGGGGCCAATGGGAGCTTCGGGGGAGATATCCACAGGTGCGCAGAGCCCTCTGCGCCCCCTCCCCCAGGGGCCACAGGGACATGGTGCCAGCCACTTCCCGGAGCAGAGCGGGGGCAGGGACCTGCCCTGGCCCCGCTGCAGGCCACTGCCACCCCGGAGCCACTCCAGGTAAGTGGCGCTAAGCTGGAGCCCGCACCCCAAGCCCCTCCTGCACCCCAACTCCCTACCCTGAGCCCCCTGCCTGCACCCCAACTCCCTACCCTGAGCCCCCTGCCTGCAACCCAACTCCCTACCCTGAGCCCCCTGCCTGCAACCCAACCCCCTGCTGCACCCTGCACCCCAACCCCCTTCCCTGAGCCCCCTCATGCACCACACACCCCTCCTCTGCCCCAATCCCTTGCCTTGAGCCCCTTCCTGCATACTGCACCCCCCTCCCACACCCCATACTCCCTCCCGCACCCCAACCCCCTGCCCCAGCCTACATTCATGACCCTGCAAGCAATTTCCCCACCCCGATGTGGCCCTCAGGCCAAAAAGTTTGCCCACCCCTGGCCTATATCATGTTCTCCTGCAAGTTATCACTACTTAAGTTTAGCTTCAGATTTGTTGCCACATCATTTTCCGCACACAGAACACCCTCAGATAAGTTGGATCCAAAATTTAGCTTAAAGGGGCATGGCTGCAGGTTTGCCTAGTATAATGAGTCTTCTGATTGGATTAAAATATCCCCTTACATCATTTCATTAGTTTCACTTTGGCTTTTTTTTTTTTTTTTTTTAAACTCAGTTTATTGTTCATACCAAGTGAAGTACAGAGGGTTAACAGCAAACCTAGATTAAGCTTCAGTTTTAAGATAACGTATAATAGGCAATGCTTTAAAAAAAAAAAGCCACTTAAGATGAGTTTGCCATTAATATTAGGATATTGGAAATTAGAAAAATCCCTGTGATCATATAGCACAAGTTAGGAAAGTTGATGATTTCTGCATGACTGGTCTAATCTAAGGGCTGGGATGGCCCATGAAAGTCTTTGGGCCCACACATCTGAGCAAGTTTGAACCATGACACTTCAGTATTGAATACCTAATTCAAGAAATTCAGGATTTTAAAAGGCAGCATCATAGTATTGTTCATTACACGCAACACTTCCTCCCTATGTAAAAGCCTGACAAACAAACTGGGGAGTGTTTACTAACCAGCATTGGGAACTATATTGTGCTTGTACACCAATTACTGCAAATATCCAGCATTAACTTTATAAAGAGGTTAATAAGGAATTACGTGGATTTTAGGTTTACAAATATTTATCTGAAAGGACCTGCCAAAGTCTTCTACAAAGCTTGAAGAGTTCATTATGTAGAATGAAATCAAACTGGTTTAAAAATACACATCCGATGTAATTACATAAGAAAGTGAATTTTAAAATTTCATTTAAATTGCTTTAAGTGAATGGGAATCCATTCTGAAATCACAATGAATTAAGTAAATGTAGCAATGCATGTCGGTTAAGGGACTTTGCATTTTGCATACATTTTGAAATGAACGTGTTCTATTATGATATAAGTGTTTATGTTTTAATGTGACTCACCATTTACAGAATACACCTGAAATTAGATCAACACCCCAGTCTAGTGGTTCTCCTCCTCTAGGTGTGGAGCCACACAATTTGCACTACAGAAGGCTAAATTTAATCACACTATACCCTAAAATGATGACAGTCTTTCAGAGTAAATGCTCTACCAACTGTCAATCAGCTCTTCAGTATTAAATCAACGTACTTTCTTATCTAGCTAGTGAAGACGGCCATTTCTGCAACCCACATTACCCAAGGCCATTTGGCATGTCACTCAGACAAAGATGCAAAACCACCACAAAACCCATCTTCAATTTATTATGTTTCCACCTTCCCCAATAAAATGTCAATTTTGAAGTATACACTAGAGATACAAGACAAGATACACACTTATTTACATACCACAAATTTTCAGTGGTGCCTCCAGTTCCAGGAGAATAGGCTGGCTAAGAAAGATTTCTCGTGATTTTATGCACAATCCCCGAACTTCTGCTTCGGTCATCTGCACGATCTTGCCAGGACGACATCCTCGCACTGAAACAAAATTTTTGCATGTAAATATCACCAAGGCACACTTTTGTTTAGGAGGATTGCACAGTGGACACCTAGCTGCCATGTGACTGGCCTTTTATCCACAAATTTATACTGCTTTTGTCACGACGGTGTATTACGGGAATAAAATGTATTGTATGTTTAGACTATTGTGGTGGGGTGGAACACTAGTATCTAGAGTTCACAGACATCCTTATTGTATCAAGAACTTGAACAATTTAGTTTTCATTTTAACCTTGATCTGAAAAAATCATGTTCTAGCATGGTTTGTGTTAAAGCAATATTAGAAAGCTTAATTGGAGAAGCTTCTATAAAGAGGCCAAAACTCGCCTTTAAAAAAAATTTAAGTGTACCACAAAAACATGTCTGACTAGTCTCCAATTCCTATTGAAGAGCTGGCTTATTTCCTGCTTTTATGAAATAATATCTACTGGGGAGAACTCTAACACTTAACTTCTTTATTGTACACACCAGGGCTCCTTGCATCCCTTCATCCCCCCTGGAGTGCCACCCTCCCATTTCCCTCTATCGCAGGAGTCCCTGCAACTCCCATGTTCTCTCCCTCATGCCTGGGGGCTACTGCGTTCCCCATTCTCCCCACCACCACATGCTAGGGCCCACCCATTCTCCCCTCACCCTGTGTTAAGAACAGGAGTACCTGTGGCACCTTAGAGACTAACAAATTTATTAGAGCATAAGCTTTCGGGGGCTACAACCCACTTCTTCGGATGCATAAGAAGTGGGTTGTAGCCCACGAAAGCTTATGCTCTAATAAATTTGTTAGTCTCTAAGGTGCCACAAGTACTCCTGTTCTTTTTGCGGATACAGACTAACACGGCTGCTACTCTGAAACCTGTCACCCTGTGTTGTGTGCCCCCCCATCTCCCCCCCGGTCCCCACATTCTCCATACCCATACCTGCAGTTGGGTGTGCAGCACCACTGCCCCTTCCCCATACCAAGGTCCCCAAAACTCCTACGCCACTAGGGATTATGTACCCCCATACCAAGATATATCTCTCTCACAC
The DNA here is from genome assembly GCF_028017835.1 of Emys orbicularis. Lineage (NCBI taxonomy): Eukaryota > Metazoa > Chordata > Testudines > Emydidae > Emys > Emys orbicularis. The sequence continues at coordinate 157,533,151 of NC_088685.1, read as the reverse complement.
ACACACACACACACACACACACACACACACACACACACACACACACACTCTTCTGTCTGGGAGATAAATCATTCAGGATGGCAATATATTCAGCTTTTGGGAGAATGGGCAGAGGTGAGATAGTGGAAGGCATTAATGAGGTCCATCAACCAGTTCTTTGATCTACAGACAATTGCAGAGGAACTTGAAGCTGTGGCTTTACTAAACAGAGAAAAGGCGCTCATGTTCCCTACTTTCCCTCTTTTGGTGGAGAAATCAATTGGGTACCATCTACTGATGCCTAGAACATTCCATGACATTTTAGGATTGATCAGATGCAGAATTAAGAGTTATCACATTAGCCAGACAAATATCAAGACATTATGGCTTCGCAAGCTCAACCAACTAACCAGACAGGTTACAGAGTGTTCCATATGTAGGTTAGAACAAGGAATATTTCACCCTATCTTCAAGAGCAGGATCCAGGAACCAGAGGAAACTGACAGCTGTTCTAGTAAGGTATGGCAAGAGTACTGGTACTCAATGGTAGATCAAAAGTGGATGCAAGCAAGGCTAAACGATACTCCTATAGTTAATAAAGAAGAATATGGTATACAAAGCTAAGGGATGAAAGCCCCTTACTATCTGGTGGTCAATACTGAGGGGGTTATTTTTAAGTGGAATCAAAGGGGCTGAAAGTGTTCACAATAGAGTGTAGATTTTCAATTCATGAACAAAGTTAATGAGCTTTTTAGTCACAAGCTAAAAAGTTTTCAAAAATAGAAGCCTAAACTTAGGCTTAAACCACATGGCACCTAACCGAGGTATTTTCAAAAGCACCTAAAATGACTTAAAAGCACAAGATCCATTGACTTCAGACTGAAAATCCTGATCAAATATAGCCTGGTCAAAGCATTTTAGCTTTGGATTCTCCCCACCCCACAATAAATTAGCATTTTAAGGGTGAAACTCAATATAAAAATACTGCATAAAATCTGAAATTCTACTAACAATTAAGAAAATTGTACAAAACCATCAACGTTTGCAATTTAAGACTATAAAATGAGAAATAAAGAACTAGCAACTTGTAAACAAAAATGAATTAAATTTTAAAAAGCTGAAAAATCAATTTGATTTCTTTTTAAACAAATCATTTTTATCCACCTTGTGTAACTCCAGGCATATTTCAGATTTACCTCTAAAAATGACAGTGTGAACACTCCTGATAGACAATGGAAACAAGCCTAAAGGCTCACATGGAATTTTCCCTAGATAATTCCACATGTGGATATTCTTATTCTGCAGTAAGCATGCCTTGTTCCCAAGTGGGCTTATTCCAGAATAAGAGTGTCCATACATTGAATTAATCAGGAAAACTGTGCAGACAAGCCCTGAGTCATCCATGTTTTAGTCTATTAAAAAATATATTTTTAACCACTGCACAGCTGGGTTTCCCCTCCCCTTACTTTCAATTCTAAGTCAAGAGTTTAGTATTGTGGTTACAAAAGTTGCTTTCAAATCCCAAAATCATGTCAAAAGCTCCCTTTATATTTTATAACAAAGTACAGAAAGAGGAAGTCATTCTTTTAAGTAATGCAACTAATTCAAAATTGATCAATTTGAAACAGGTGCGTTAACCAGTAGTGTAGGGTCACATGGACAGTTACACCTACAGTTCCCTTTCTTGTCCTCTATCAAGCATAGAAGACATTCTTAGCGGAAAGATAACTTTACCTAAATATTTATATTAGCGGCTCCATTGTGGCCAATGAAGACCTCAGCTACTGCAGAAATCTTTCTTCCTCTCCAACCTCTAGAACAGTGGTCCCCAAACTTTTTATGTCGCACCCCCTCCTCACCCATAATGTAATCTACCCACACACCTCTGGGACCTGGGCAGAGGAAAGGGTCCCACCATGCTCTCCCCCCTGCCAAATGTTCCTCTACGCCTCCTGGGGAGTCATGCCCCACAGTTTGGGGACCAATGATCTAGAAAAAGTGGGTCAATTAGTTCATAAAGATAGAGTGTGCTCAAGTACACAAGATACTTACTGGGTTAAGTTAAGTTGATTAAATTTATTTTGCATCTACTTCTGAAAACAGTGATGCCAGTTGGTTATTAGCCCTTTGGGGAGCAAGTTCTCTAATCCAACTCCTGTGAAAAAACGTGCGGTCTCTCACACTCAGGTTTTGTTGTTACAGTAAAACAATTGTTATGGATGGTCCTGGCTATGGAGGGAAACCAGGTCTGAGACAGCTAGGGCCACTACCATAGAGGACTTTGAATATCTGGACAACGACATCAGCTATTCAATAAAATCTAGTTCAATGTAGAGAGCAAAGCATTATGCTGATATGAACATAGCAGCCTATGCTGCTAAGCATACTGGCATTTTGTATCTTTTGGCGCTTTTATGAAGGCATGTAGCCTTACCAGCATCCAAAGGGTAAAATAATCCATGAGGAGTGTGAATAAGTTAGGATATTATGTGTATGCCAGCTGTAGTGCCATACTGACATATTGTAACAGACACTTGAAAAATACATATAGCAGAACCTCAGTAACAAATACCAGAGTTATGAACTGACCAGTCAACCACACACTTCATTTGGAACCAGAAGTATGCAATCAGGCAGCAGAGACAAAAAAAGCAAATACAGTACAGTACTGTGTTAAACTATTAAAAAAATAAGAGTTTGATAAGGTAAGGAAACTGTTTCTGTTCTTGTTTCATTTAAATTAAGCTGGTTAATAGCAGCATTTTTCTTCCGCATAGTAAAGTTTCAAAGCTGTATTATTTCCAATGTTCAGTTGTAAACTTTTGGAAGAGCCACCATAACTCTGAACATTTATGAACAACCTCCATTCCTTAGGTGTTCATAACTCTGAGGTTCTACTGTAATAGTTTTACTAGAATATGTCTATGTTTCAGAGGTGCCTAACCTACAGCCCACCAGAGCATTTCATAAGGCCCATGACTTGCTTCAACACAATATACTAATGGCCAATTCATTAGTGTTTTGTCATCATGTTATATCATTTTAGTTTACACAAGTGTGTAAATAGACAATACTGTACATAGAAATAACCTAATACATACGAACAAGCAGAATATAAAATATAAATCAATAGTTAACTTTAAATCTTACTAAAATATGTAGAATCTGTTTGGCCCACACAAGGTTGTGCTGAGGTTTGTGTGATCCTCTGTGTAATAAGGTCAGGCAAGACTGCCTAGTTAATGGCTTCCCAAGTTAAAGTAGCCAGAAATAAGTGTTTGGGAGACATTAGCCTTCATAAGTGTTTCCTCCTCAGGAATTGTCTACACTAGGAAATAAGGTGCTTAAAAAAAAAAAAAAGTTAATTTATAGCAAAACGCTAGTGGAGGCAAGATACAGGGTAGTTTTACTTTGATGTAGCTAGATGAACCCTAGCTAGGTTCTAGGTGAACCCTAGAGCAGGAACGTCTACACTGCTATTTAGTCTTGTAATGCAAGGCCCAGACACTTGAGCCAGGTTCAGAGCGTCACTACCGTGGGGGTTGGGAGGCGGGCAGGCATTAGTGCTGTGTAGATGTAACCATAGTATCATACTGCTGATAGTTAAGAGCTCAGGACTGGGAGTAGGGCAACTGGACTGTTTACTGAGTAATCTGATTAAATAAGCTATGGCCCAAACACAAACTAGAAACTGCTTTGTTCTACTGATGCACGCCAGCTGTAATACTAGTCTAATCGACAAGAACAATGCTAACATGTCACACATCTTGTTAGTTAGAATTTTTAGCCACATAACCATACTAAGATTAGAAATAAAATATAAACAGGCAACTCAGATCTTGCATTCACTAGGAATAAGTGTTTTAACATATGACCCAACATGTTAGTTCATGTGCTAAAAACACCTTTTCCTAGCAACGATAAGGCCAGAGGCTAAACACAAGAGTTGGGTCAAGAGCCACATGGGTGTATGGGCTTTCAGTTCTGAACATATTAAGAATGCTCACTGAATGGTATTCTTTGGTCTGTTTTCCTTTAACACTTTATGTAAACACACATTCTGGAAGTATTCCAGCCAAAGGAAGTGATGAATAATGGTAAAGGTCTTGCAGTTAATAGCCCTTGCACTTGTGTTGCGTGCTCAGTTTGCACCACACTAAAATGCCCTTCACTCCTACAACATTTTAGTTGTTTGTATTATGTGGTAGCACATAGGTATTGCACTGTGCTAAGGAATTACTGTACAAACACAGCAAAAAGAGTCCCTGTCCCGAAGAATTTACAAAGTTATAAAGCTTCAATAATGTTATGGTTGGCTTTAAATATAAAAGCTATTAAGAATTAATTTTGAAGCTTTACCTACAAGGCTCTTGTCCAAGAATGTGATCAAACTGTATGCAGTCTATGACTCAAACTATAGTCATTGAACTTCACTTTCCTTCAACAAATTGTTGTTTCTCTTGATTTAATTTGCCTTGTCAAGAACGTTAAAAAAAGTCTAGTTTTCCCTTCCTTTTCTAGTTTGGGAGTAAAATGAGTTTTAGCATGTTCTCATCTCATTTTCAATGTATACTGCTTCATCTACTGATGATCCTACAGATAACACTGAAAGAGCAGGTATGTAGCAAAAATACACAGGAGACTATATCCTAACCAGAAAAATATGCTCCTCTGTAGATTAAGCACATCTACCACCCATTTCTTTGGGCACTTACTAACATCCACAAAAAGGAGTTTTTTAAATATGTAAAAATGTAATTCACAGTATCAAACCAGATACAAAGTCAAACTTCTTATCTCATTATAGATTCATAGATTCTAGGACTGGAAGGGACCTCGAGAGGTCATCGAGTCCAGTCCCCTGCCCTCATGGCAGGACCAAATACTGTCTAGAGACCATCCCTGATAGACATTTATCTAACCTACTCTTAAATATCTCCAGAGATGGAGATTCCACAACCTCCCTAGGCAATTTATTCCAGTGTTTAACCGCCCTGACAGTTAGGAACTTTTTCCTAATGTCCAACCTAAACCTCCCTTGCTGCAGTTTAAGCCCATTGCTTCTTGTTCTATCCTTAGAGACTAAGGTGAACAAGTTTCCTCCCTCCTCCTCATGACAACCTTTTAGATACCTGAAAACTGCTATCATGTCCCCTCTTTTCCAAACTAAACAAACTCAATTCTTTCAGCCTTCCTTCATAGGTCATGTTCTCAAGACCTCTAATCATTCTTGTTGCTCTTCTCTGGACCCTCTCCAATTTCTCCACATCTTTCTTGAAATGCAGTGCCCAGAACTGGACACAATACTCCAGCTGAGGCCTAACCAGCGCTGAGTAGAGTGGAAGAATGACTTCTCGTGTCTTGCTCACAACACACCTGTTAATACATCCCAGAATCATGTTTGCATTTTTTGCAACAACATCACACTGTTGACTCATTTAGCTTGTGGTCCACTATAACCCCTAGATCCCTTTCTGCCGTACTCCTTCCTAGACAGTCTCTTCCCATTCTGTATGTGTGAAACTGATTTTTCCTTCTTAAGTGGAGCACTTTGCATTTGTCTTTGTTAAACTTCATCCTGCTTAACTCAGACCATTTCTCCAATTTGTCCAGATCATTTTGAATTATGACCCTGTCCTCCAAAGCAGTTGCAATTCCTCCCAGTTTGGTATCATCTGCAAACTTAATAAGCGTACTTTCTATGCCAATATCTAAGTCGTTAATGAAGATATTGAACAGAGCCGGTCCCCAAAACAGACCCCTGCGGAACCCCACTTGTTATACCTTTCCAGCAGGATTGGGAACCATTAACAACAACTCTCTGAGTACGGTTATCCAGCCAGTTACGCACCCATTAATTACTTGCCCAGCAAACCAATGCCTAGAAGTTTTACAAGGTCTGAGCTTCTTGAAGACTGGAAAGGGGAAAACAAAGCAAGCTTCAGAACCAAGGGATTTTTCATAAAGAATATGCTGCCAACAGCCTCCATGGATTTACAGTTGAGAAAAACTTTAGTATGAGAACAAGAGAGGCAATACAGCACGTGGATAGAAGTAATCGGAGGTCATCTGGTACCAAATCACTCAGGCATTGTCTCTACAAAAAGATGCATTCTTAATTAACTAGTTTGCTAACTTAAGTTAACTGAAGTAAAATTCTAGTGAAGATAAGGCAGCTTTGTACGTTCAACTCAAGTTAGCAGGTTGAGGTACACTACCTTCCACAGTGACAAAAACTGGGAAAAAGTTAAAACTATAAAAAAAACTATACTGCAATGTGTCCCCACATGGGGAGTTATACCAGTATAACAGTTTGAATTCACACCTTATACCAGTATAACGTCCCTACATACAAGCTCAAAGACACCGATATCGATAGCAAAGTCCACTCCCAAAAAGGTGGCTGCATTTGCCTTACCAGATGCAGATGAAGAGGGGTACTGCCATCCATGTTACCTTACATCTAACAGCAATCTTGGATCTAATATCCCTCTAATACTGCAAGTCTGTTATAAATGGCACACTAATCTATCCAACTAGGTACGAGCATGGCTCTCACCATATCTTGTTGCTTTTCAGAGCCTACCAACATTAACTTGGTTTTTAGCTGGATTGGGCTTCAACCATCTAGCAGCCTTCCAGACACAGACTTCCTATGGGCACTGCATTATCTGTTCCACAGTACACTGAAGCCTCCACCTCTCACATCTCCTTAGCTAGGCTAGTTCTGTCACAGAAATCATGAATCTGAATAAAGTCTGAGACATCTTGGAAACAACTGTAAAAACACATTTGATTAGGCCCAAACTGAGTGGCATTGCGACCTGAAGCACAGGGTAACAATGCCTGGAGTGGGGAGCTGTACCCAGCCCTAAAAGACAGGAGCTGCCACTGCAAGAGGAGTGTGGGATGGGCTCAATCTCCAAAACTCTGCCTGCCTGCCTGTCCGCCCGCCCTCCCCCGGCCTCACCTTTCAGCACCCCCACTACAATCTCGTGTATGCGAATGTTGTGAAGTTACAGCATTTAGTGACCTTTCAATTACTTATCTTTTTATCTTGCACTTCTGCTGTGAAATTTATTAAAATTTCCGTGACAAAATTGTAGCCTTACTAACCCTCCAGAGCAGCTTCTAGTGTTAGAGGATAGACTGGAACCCTGCAAGAGGGCCCTCGGACAGACTTATAACTGTTTTTTCTTTGGACGAAGTCGGGACTCAGAGGATAAAAGGATGAGACATTTTCAGAGACTAATCTACCCCGTCTTACTAGGGACCACAATTGCATCAACACCTCATAAGCAGTGGAATTTAAGGCAGATGATACACCCAAGAGTTGTCTTCATTGCAGAGTTAACTCTGGGTATATCTACACTACAAGTGCTACAGTCATCCACACACCAAACCTCACCCAAGACTGTGGTACTTTATAGTCAAAGTAGCTGGCCAATCCTGGGATACAGGCTAAAGCCTGAGCACTGCTTACACTCAGGCTGGTAACCTCCTCCTTTTACACTGTGAGCATAGGCTAAACCACTCAAATGCTGATAGTCAGGGTCGTCCCTACCAATTATGGTGCCTTATGCAACCCTAGAACTTACTTTCCCCCCCACCGCTCGCGGAGGGTCTGGGCTGCGCTCAAGGCCTGCAGGGCCATGAAGGCAGGAACTTTGGGGGGCACCACAGGCCCAGAGCGTCCTGGGGCATTAGCAGGGGGCCTGGCGCCAGCAGCGGGAAGCAGAATGACCTGGCCCCAGCCCACTCCGCTCCCCCCGCCTCAGCCGTGTCGCTCGGGGGAAGCGTTCCCTCCCCCCGCACTCACTGGCGGCGGGATGCGGAGCGACACAGTGGGGAACCAGCCAGCGGAGTGGAGTGGGCTGGGTTGCTCTGCTTCCTGCCACTGCTGGTGAGTGCAGGGGTAGGCCTGACCCCTGCTGCCAGCAGCAGCCCCCCCCCGCTAATCCCCTGGGCTGCGTCCATCACTAGGGGAGGGGGCTTGGGAGAAGGGATAGAAAATGGGGGTGGGGTGGAGGGAGTTGTCTAGGGCCCCACATCTCCATAGGAACGCACAGGAGGGCTGGCGGGGGGATGGGAGGGCTGGTCGCTGGTGCCCTACGCAGCTGCATATTCTGTGTATGCTTAAGGACGGTCCTGCTGATAGTCCTTCAATGCCTTCCCACAATTCCTCTCACGTGCCCAGAAGGACAGACAAGTTCTCCCACAATTCACTGAGGGGAAAAAAAAAAAAAAAGTGACACAGCTCACTGCAGAACTAAGAATCATGAAAATGACCTCAGAAGTCCTAGCACCTCACACAAGTACAGCACCACTGTGGAAGCAGCCACTCACACCCAAATTAGGCCAATGAAGGGGTAAGCCCCAGGGTATTGATCACCACAATTAACTCTGCAGTGAAGACCTACCCCTCGACAAGGACACGCGCTTCATCTTTCACTAGGAAATGGAACTATGCTACTAGTGCAATTTCAGTTCAATATCACACTGACAGGATTCAAGGAAATTCAAGAATTCTAGATACGGCCATAAATACTTTTATTCAGTTTTAATCTGTTTTTGAGGTTAGCAAAAAAAGTACCCAAAACAATCAATTCAATAGTATAAGCTTTTTCATCATACTTAAACACAAGTGTCAAACTTATTCAAAAAAATAGTTAACTAGTTAACCATTCTCAACGAGCCATGCAAAACTAGAACTGTTCTACATACTATAAATCTTGAAGAGGCCTTCTAAATTAAAAAAAAAAAAAAAACACACAAGAAACCTCTAACTACACTAGGAAAGTAATCCACTGCAGTAATCTACGATTGCCATTTCCCCAGGTGTACTGTTAGACAAAGCCTTAGGATTAAGCAAACATTTTTCAACATGGTTTTGAATCAGAAAAAGGTCTTATTTTATACATAATGACCCTCGTAATATCAAGGCTCTCTGATTATATTTCAGAAGTTCCTAGGTAAGGATAGGGACTCAGATTACTATTTATGTAATGCTATGCATGTGCATGGTGTTTAGACAACTAAGAACAGATACCTGCCCCCAAGGTGATTTATCTGCATTAGACAAACAGCAAAAAACTGTATATATAAAAGGAATGCAAAGCTCACCATTTAATGTTAAGATTTTTATTTATGTATTTATTTTTAGGAGTTGTGGGGTTTGTTAAAATACTAAAATGAACTAGTCTACATTAGGAAAGCATGAAATTGTACCACAAAAGTAAAAAAAAAAAAAAAAAAAAAAACCCACACAAAAAACCCCCTATGCTTTGGAGACAAGCTTAAGGTGTGTTTTTTCAAACACCCTTAAAATTCTGAAGGAAAAATGTTACAGGTTACATTGTTAAACAGCAAGATCTGATGTTCTTCCCTGAGGTCAGTTTCATATGAAACTTGACCTGGCTAAGTAGCCAAATATAGTATGCTTCACAGTTAGAACACACAGTACCAACTACATTGATTTGATTTTCTAAAATGCACAACAACATCCCCGGGTTACTGACTTAAAAATTCAGCTCAATTGTCCACATTAAAAGCACATTTCATTATATTGAAATTAAATCATTGCTTTTTCCTCATCTCTATTAAAATGCAGCTGTACTCTGAATGCAAGTAAGTTGAGGGATTCATGCTAAAATTGTTCTTTACATGGCATAGAATATATAAACAAAGATATGTTAAGCGATCAATACTTTGTTACAACCTTAATGAGATACAAATGTGGCAAACTGAAAATTTCCTTACTTTTACAATAATGAGGTCATCCAAATGGACAAGGGTTTTAGCACGCTCTCTCTCTCCCCCTATTTCAACCGTTCCATGATTTACAAATTGCTAAGAATGGAAGATTTATAGAATGCTATAAGATTTATAGATTGCTACGATTTTAGTGCCCTTCAGGACTGATGTTTAAAATACAATAAGATTCCTACCTTTTTATTACCCTCCCTACCCAAGATTAATTTCAAGATACTCCTACCCTCCCAACACTATCAGCTGAAACAGAATACACTAACTATTACAATTGTCTCTGAAGTTTTTTTCAGGGGGAGAAGATAAAGCAAACTTGTATCTTGCTTCTTTTTCCCCCCCCCGTTATATTCTCCCTCCCCCCATTGGCTGTATCTATGATACTTTATGTCTGAATCAAAATGACTATTTGTTCCTTGCAGTCCATTTTTCATAATTTGTTTGTGTATCCTTGAAATAGACCTTTTCTAGTTCTATTTTTATTTTCTGAGAATGTCCCTCATTTCCCACATCTATGATGATCCATTCTGGGATGTGGCATACAACAGCATTATCCCAGACTGCCAAATTACTTTCCCCACAAGCCAAGTATAACACATTTTTGGAGCAATAAAGTACGGAAGAAGAGAGGAAAAAGCATGACTCCTCCTTTATGCTTAAGTGCTTTGTGAAAAGGAAGAAAAGTGATCTTTCAAAACAACCAAAACAGTTTGTTATTTTCTTCCACAATATTGAATGGTTTGAATTTAGTTTACAGTTTTCATTTTGGAACTATTCCAATCTCAGCCTTTAGTTTGAGTTCTGCATGAAGACCTGACCCTGCAAGGTGCCAAGTGTCTTTAACTCCTATTGAAATCAACAGGAATTAAAGATGTTTAGTACCTTGTAGGATTAGGTCCCAACATGTGCAATATTCCTACTGTGCAAACGCAAACTATTTTACTATAACAAATATAAAAGACAAAAATTTAACAGTTTCAGAATATGGCAGCTTAGGTGTAAATCTAAGCAAGCAAGAGGGTTTTTTCAAGTTACTGGTACTGTGTAGCAAGGACTGACTAGACAAGGATGACTAGGAATCTGAAGACTGCCTGTATTTATTTATTTATTTTTTAAATCTGGTCAGAGGAACCAGTGATTATTTTAAGTAAAACACCTCAAGCAACCAGGGATGGAAACTAATAACAGCAATCAGAAAGTTGGGAGTTGCATCTTTCCAAGGATTAGTTTCAGCTATGGGGGTTCGCAATGTACAGCTTAAAAATCTCTCATGCTCTTGCCTCCCTTACATATTTACAATTCCTATCTGATTTTAGTGGCCTCTGGCTCAAAAATTGTTTGAGCTAGAACCAATATTGTATAGTGTATAAAAACTTTTGTTCTGTCAATAGTGAAACATTTGTCTCTCTATTCCTGTGTTTTCATGAACTCCTAGAGTCTTGATGAAACTGAAGTTAAAGAAGGACTAGTCCAAATGACATGATTTTAAAGCAAAGTGTAATCTAGTTGGTTTTTTCAGTATTTGTTATTGAATGTTAATTACACAAAACGTCAACAGTTCCACAAAACAAATGGACATCACTAACTAGATTTTCAGCTTTTTCAAAGAATTATGTATACTCTGTGAAACTACTGCTACCTCCCAACTCCTTATGCCATGTAAGTGCTTTTACATGCACAATTTATTATTTTTTTAAAAAAAATGTTTCTTTCCTTTGCTGCTCTGGAAGCTGGTTATGCTCGGAGTGCTGCAAATGCACCAAGTAAAGCCGAACAGACTGTCAACCACCAATCTTATAGTAACCTTTAGATCAGCAGACAATTGTACTTTTGGCTGAAAAGAACAGTGTTTCTAAAGAATGTACCTTGGCTGCAATTCTCTCCCAGAACTATGAGAGGCTGTTTGAGTTTCATGTTACCAGCAGACTTTCTTGCTTCCACATTCAAGTAGCTACAACTGTCCAATGATGTCAAATGCCCCAAAAAATCAATTTTTGAAACAGAAGGTTAAAATAAGTTTTCTCCACTTGATTGGGAACTCGCAGCTTTTCTTGAATATGAAAACAAGTCTTATACCAGCAAACGTCTCAGACTGTACCAGAGAGGGAGCCAGCTGAGACCATTATCTTTCTTTAAACTGTAAGGTTCTGAAGTGTCACATAACTTATTACATTTTGAACAAATGTAATAAGTTAAGAGACACTCACACTATGAAATAACGTTTCACAACTTATGTGACAGACAATTTGATGAACCAGTATTAACAGAACTAGTAAACTTTCTTACGCCTGGCCAAAAACAAAACAAAACAGATTTTAGAAAGAAAAATTGTCTCACAGAATACATCTACACCAGGGAATAGTCTATTTTTTGGTCAAGGTCCAAATTTCTTGGTCAAGTTATAGTCAAGGTCCAGACTCCAGAGAAACATTTTTCACACCGCAATATCAATAACGGTAATAATAAGTATACAAAAAGATTTCACGGTCCACTCAAAAGCAGCTGGCAGTCAGGATTTGGCCCGCAATCCACCTATTGATTACCTATGGTCTACGCCAGGGGTAGGCAACCTTTCAGAAGTGGTGTGCCGAGTCTTCATTTATTCACTCTAATTTAAGGTTTCGCGTGCCGGTAACACATTTTAACGTTTTTAGAAGGTCTCTTTCTATAAGTCTATATTATATAACTAAACTATTGTATGTAAAGTAAACAAGGTTTTCAAAATGTTTAAGAAGCGTCATTTAAAATTAAATTAAAATGCTGATCTTACGCCACCAGCCTGCTCAGCTCGCTGCCAGCCTGGGGTTCTGTTCACCTAGGCCGGCAGCGGGCTGAGTAGGGCCTGCGGCCGGGACCCCAGACCTGGGGGTGGGTGTTTCAGGGATCAGGGCAGATGGCTGGGGTGTGTGTGGGGGGGTTCAGGGATCAGGGCAGAGGGCTGGGGTGTGTGGGGGATGCAGGGCAGAAGGCTGAGTGTGTGGGGGGTTCAGGGCAGAGGGATGGGGCTGTGGGGGGGCAGGGGGGTTCAGGGCAGAGGGCTGGGGTGTGTGGGGGTGCAGAGCAGAAGGCTGAGTGTGTGTGGGGGGGGTCAGGGCAGAGGGCTGGGGTGCTCGGCTCGTGGGGGTGCTCCCAGCCCCCTGCCCTGAGCGGCTCATGGCAGGGGGCTGGAAGGGATATGCCCTGTTCCATCCCCTTCCCCCAGGCTCTGTCTCTACCTCTTCTCTGCCTCCTCTACGGAGCTGTGTGCACGCTGCCGCTCTTCCCCCTCCCCCTCGCTAGGGCCATCAGCTGATTGGCCAGGGACGGAGAAGAGGAGGGGGGCAGGAAAGCGCCGCTGGGGGAAGAAGCAGGGGAGGGGGAAAGCTTGGCTGCCACAGAACCAAGTTTCTGCCTCCTGCCCCCGCAGGGGAGAGCGGTGGAGGGGGGCTGAGTGCCGGGACTGCGTCAGGGGAGCTGCGTGCCACTCAAAATCAGCTTGCTTGCCGTGTTTGGCACGCGTGCCGTAGGTTGCCGACCCCTGGTCTACATGATGGGCTCTACAGTGTCACAGCTACAGCACTGCAGCCATGCCACTGTAAATGCCATACTGTAGTTTCTTTCTACTGCAACAGAAGGGTTTTCTTCCTCCGCTGTAGTTAATCTGCCTTCCTGAGCAACATTAGCTAGATCAACAGAGGAATTCTTCCACTGACCTAGCTGCATCTACACCAGGGTTTGGTCAGCTTAACTAACTACGGAGCTCAGGGGTGTAATTTTTCACACCCCCGACCAATATAGCTATTCCAACAAACCTAAGTGTAGATCAGGCCTTAAATTGATTTAAGTCTGTTGTTTGGTGATGCTCTGGCCAAAATGCCTAATGCAATCCTTGGATGCATAAACAGGGGAATATCAAATAGAAGTAGGTTTCATTACATCTGTATTTGGCACTGGGGCAACCACTGCTGTAGTACTATGCCCAGAACTTGTGTCCACAATTCAAGAAGGATGTTGAAAATTGAAGGCTTGGGGCCTGTAACCTCAGCCCCACTGCCCAGGGTTAAAGCCGTTGGGCTCAGGCTTTAGATTCGGCCCTGGGCAGTGGCACTCCGGCTTTGGCCCCAGGTCCCAGCCAGTCTAACGCCAGCCTTGGTAACCCCACTAAAATGGGGTCGTGACCCATTTTAGGGTCCCGACCCACACTTTGAGAACCACTGGATTTAAGGATTGGAAGGCGTACCTTAGTGATAGACTCAATGCTCCAGTTCAAACAGAAATTAATCCAGGGAAGTCCTATATTCTGTGTTTTACAGGATGTCAGACAACGTGATCACAATGTTCTTCTGGCTTTATAATCTATGAAACTCTTATGTTTGGTTTACGTCAGAGTCTTTATTTTGTGTTTGTACAGTACCTAACACAAAGGGGATCCGGTCTACGTTGGGGGCTCCCAGGTGCTACTACAATACAATCAGTTTCAAACAGGTGAGTCTACAGAGAGGTTTGCACTGGCTTAAGTTTTAAAACTGCTTTAAGTTAGACCAATACAACTTCTGTGTCTAGACAAGTCCTGATTCTCAGCAGCCCCCTAATCAACACACATACCCTGTATCTAGTAGCCATAACTCAATAGCCACTAGGTTCAAAGACCAGGCTTATGGTACACGTCTGCAAGCATTAAGTGAAAAAGCAGAGGGTCTCTCTCCCCATCCCAGTGCCAAAAGAATTGGGGTGGATGTCTGCCAGCTCTTAGGAGCTGGAGGGAAGGAAAATTAGACAAAGGACAAGGTGTGCCTGCTATGTTCTGTGCTAGCAGCGTACCTTATAAACCAGCCAGTTTACTCATAGCATGCAGTATTCATTCTACTTGTTTTCTTTACATAATAGGTACTTCTACGGCAGTGGTTCTCAATCTTTCTAGACTACTGTACCCCTTTCAGGAGTCTGATTTGATTTGCATATCCCCAAGTTACACCTCACTTAAAAACTACTTCCTTATAAAAATCAGACAAAAATACAAAAGTGTCACAGCACACTACTGCTGAAAAATTGCTTACTTTCTCATTTTTACTATACAATTATAAAGTAAATCAATTGGAATATAAGTTTTGTACTTACATTTCAGTGTATAGAGCAGTATAAAGTCATCTGTATGAAATTTTAGTTTGTACTGACTTCACTAGTGCTTTTTATGTAGCCTGTTGTAAAACTAGGCAAATATCTAGATGAATTGATATACCTCCTGGAAGACCTCTACATACCCCTGGTTGAGAACCACTGTTCTAAGGCACCATAACCGTAGCATTTATATTCTGGACATGTTACAAATAAAGAAAGTGAATTCCAAAATGGGCTCCTCTTGGCATCCTGGCGTTCACCACTTAAAAAGGGAGGGAAGAATCTAAGTTATCTAGCATGTATGGGAATATGATGTTATGAAAAGGTGGGTTTTGCAATGGTCTCTGACAAGCCAATCTAAGAATTGCTCTGATCTCTCCAAGAGGAGTGTTTAGTCTAGAATCCAGCATTAAGAAGCTTGCCTTCCAGCTCTCAAGAGTTTCCATTCTCTGAAATGAGTGTGTGTGTTCATGAGTGCAGGTGTCCATGAGCTTCAGATGGTAAGGCATTCTCAGAGGTAGTATGCTTCTGAACTTTGAGAACTAGGACCTAGCAACAAAAGGGAGGCAAGTGGAGGGTGGAATCAACTGATGTGCTCTCAGCAGCTAGTTCTGATCAAGAGAGACAGGTTGCTCTGTGTTGTACAAGACGGAGCTAAATTGGCCTTGATTGACTAGGCACAGGCAATTACAGTACTGTAATCCAGTCTCAAAGTGAATGCATGGATCATGACTGCTAGGTTAATGTTCAAAAATAGGTGTAGTCATTCAACAACCTAAAGAGGTCAGAAGTTTCTTGCTACTGTTGCTATTTTTGTAAGTAGTTAGTACAGTGGTTCTCAAACTGTGGGTCAGGACTCCAAAGTGGGTCGCAACCCTGTTTTAATGGGGTCACCAGGGCTGGCTTAGACTTGCTGGGGCCTGGGCCAAAGCCGGAGCGCCACTGCCCAGGGCCGAATCTAAAGCCTGAGCCCAACTGCCCAGGGCCAAAGCCGAAGCCCAACGGCTTTAACCCTGGGCAGTGGGGCTCAGGTTACAGGCCCCAAGCCCTTGGGTTTAGGCTTTGCCCCTCCTCCCCTCCCCGGGGCAGTGGGGCTTGGGCCCCTTCACCCCAGGGCAGCAGGGCTTGGGCGAGCTCAGTCCCCCTTCCTGGGGTTGTGTAGTAATTTTTGTAGTCAGAAGGGGGTCGCAGTGCAATGAAGTTTGAGAAACCCTGAGTTAGTACATTGCAAAATGGGTTGTAAGCACCAGCTACTGAAAGACTACTGTCACTGCTGTTCAAAGTTAAAGCCATTTGTTTCATTTAAAGGGAGAAGAAGGCCCTACCTAGCACATGCTATGGACCAACACTCTGCAATAAGATTCTCTTAAAGCTTTTAAATCCATTTTTGCACTATAAAACCACTATTTCTGGCCATCTAATTGGAAATGGTAAAAAATTGACAATATGTAAAATATTGCTCCTAGATTGAAAATTAACAGGCTTACTTTTTGCTTGAAACACATTTTACACTACAACTTTACCGAAGTAGAAGCAATGCCATAACAAACTATAAATTGCTAAGTATCTGATTACATAAAAGAAACTTTAGAGTTAAAACTGCAGTAGTCAAGCTTTTATTCATCCTATGGTGCATTCATAGTGCAGAAATTGGAAGATGGGAAATAAGCGCAAAAATGTAAATTAAAGCAAAAAAAAAAAAAAAAAACCCATACCTGTTCGGGGACACCTACAAAAACAATGCAGTGATAGAGGGATCTATTTTCCCTCTGATGCAGAGAGAAGTTATACAAGCTCTGATAAACTTAATGGCAGTTAAGTGAAGAAAAAAATCTGTCTGGTTCAGTCAAAGTTAAGGAAAATCATTTTTGTTTACACTCAAGTCAAACAAAAAGTAAATCAAAATCTTAGGTTTTAAAGACAGTTTAGAAAAAATTGTCTGTACAAAGACTTGGCAAATTTTAGACTTAACGGTTCAAATTTGTGCTTTATCACGCACACTTTAATATTGGGGAAATTCATGCTTAAATCTTTTCACAATACTGTCTCGACTGTGAATCTAAGTAACCTACAAGGTGGCTGTGACCTGAGACTAACAGTTACATACACCCTTGTATGTGTAACACTTAGTATTATTTTATCAACTATTTTAATATGGATATGCACTTCAAATAAAAACAAAACAATTACTGGACATACACAAGTTTTTAGCTTTATTGTCTTAACAGGCTAATACTTTAAGATAAATGGTCACAGGCAGGCTTAGACACCAACATATAACAGCGACTATTTAAAACCACAAGTCTATAATTTATAGATTAATAAAGTGAAAACAATTAAAACATATTAGAAAGTGCTATCCCAGACAAAGATTTAAGCCAGAGCATTTTTTCCCCACAGACACACACAGACAAAATTGACCTTATGGTAGGAAGTGAATGCTGACTAGGTCACAAATGGGCCTATCTGTAATCCAGGAGTAAAAACAAAACAGAAGACAGCCTTCATTGGTAAAAGTGTCTTGTTAAAACTTGTTAGCAGTATTTCAAGCTTCAAGTCACTCACAGAAATGAACTCTTGCCTAATGCTGAACAGACAACAATATCTACCTACGTTTAATTATAAATACAGGTGCCTGCAAGTTCTCATACTACACTGGATACTTTAAATACAGACATACTAACAGAACCAACAACAAAGAACACAAAAAGTTTAGGATTTGTTATTTCTTTAAGTGTTGCTCGTTATACATTCCATTTCACCCTCAGAAGGATGGAGGAATGACTACAATATGGTATTCACAAACCTATACATTATGTTAAGTTACCAAAGTAGTTAAACAAGATACCACGCAAAAATTAGAGGATATGTAAAATTCAAAACAGATTTATTAAACTTCTGTTTCTCTCTTCCAGGCCAAGAATCCCCACTCCAAAACAAAACCTGTATGAAAGTCACATTGGTAGCCTTCCAAATCCAGAAGTTACATCCATTTTTAAAATGAACTACACTTATCCATACCCGTTCCCTTCCCTCACCAGATATTTGTTGGGGGCAATGAGGAGGAGGCTGGGAAGACTGGATAGTCACTATCCAAGAACATCAAATGATGATGCTAAGGATAGAAGTAGTATCCTGCTCCTTGGAAAATGGGAAGTTAGTCAACTGTTTTCCCTTACCTTAACAAAAGATATCTTTGGGAATACTGAAAAAAGGCATATTGACCCCCTCACTGATTATTCTCTCTCTCTATAGCCAACATTAGAAATAGCCCCAGAGCTGGGCAGAGGAACTACAGTACACTAAATTCCTTCTGCTTCCCCTTTTACACCCCCCTCCCCCAACATTTGTCAATTTTTGTAAGCCATGAAAAAGTGCTACTAACCTGATGGGAAGGAGGGAGACACCTCCCACTAGCTAGGCTTTTCTATCTCACCCATCACTGGGGCAGCGTTAGCAGGACAATCCTGGGCTTTAAACACATGCATCACTGATATGCGCCAGGCATTCGCATTACAGAGACCCCGCCACAGGGGCGCGCACGCACACACACACACTCCTGTATATTGGTTCAAATATAATATTTCAAAGCACTAGTCCTCGATGGCCCCTCTAACATAATAGCACACTCTGATGGCGAAGGGGCCAGTGCACCCAGGACATCACCTACCTCCCACACCCCTCTCCGTCTCAGCAGCAAAGTATGTAGCAGTATGAGGTGTGTCCCCCCCCCACCCCATCACTAAAATAGCTTAGAGCACCCAGTACCACGGGAGTGAGCGCCCCCCCATCCTTCCTTCGCTGTTGCTTTCCCTTCCCCCACTGGGCAAAGAGAGCCTCACCCCCATCTCCTGCTGTGTGCGCGGACGGATGGGGGGGGCGGCTCCCGCCTCCCCCCGGTGTGAGGTTGGGAAGGATCCCGCCTTGCACCCCCCCGCCGTCCCCCGGGTGTGTGCGCGCGCGGGAGTATCCCCTGCCTCGCACCCCCCATGTGTACGTGCCGGGGGGTGGGGCTCGCTCACCTTCCAGCAGCCGGGTGATGAGGCTATCCACATTCAGCTCCCCGTCCGCCATCTTGTGTGCACCCGACTCAGTAGTCCCGGGCGGGGAGAAGGCGGGGTGGAGAGGGCTTCACAGACGAGGGGGGCCGGCGACTCGCCCCAGGAATCCCACCGGGCGCTTTGCTTCTCCCGCGCTGGCACCCAAAAGCGCCGGGCTCGGTCCCGCTCCGTTAAATGCGGGAGAACAACCCCCGCGCCTCCTCCCCGCCTCAGAGACCAGACTGCCACCACCGCGCACGCGCCAACTCCCCCTCCCCGCGGCGACTTCGCTCCGGCACTTCAACAATTGCGCAGGCGCAAGGGACTCCGCGGGGGGGGGAGGTGTTACTGCGCAGGCGCAATGGGGTGTTCTTGCTGCGCTTCAGGCCTTCCTGTAGGTGCGCATACGTTTGAGATGATTTTCCTTTGCTCCCCGGGGCCCCCGGTCTGGTAACCAGTTGGGCCTAGCAGTGCTGCAAGCGAGGCCGGGCCGAGCTAGAGTCAGGTGGGGGCAGGGAGGGGGTTCTCCCGATTGAGTGTCAGGTACTCCGAGAAGCACCTACCCGCAGTCACGTTCCGGGCAGGTGGGAATCTGTCAGACATCCCCAAGCTTCCCCAGCTGGAACTCACGTGCTCACATCTGCCCCGATCAACTCGTGTGATCTGATCGTGTGTCACATTCGTTTATGCTTTTCTGAAAGCCCAGCTCCTGGAACCATGTCTGAGAAGCTCAGTTTTCATTAAAAGTACGTTTCAAATAGGCAGACCCAGCCTCCCAGCAGACGTCCTCCTGCTGAAACCACACTGGTCATAGGTCACAATTTATTTAAACAAACTGTGCGCACTGAAATACCAAGTTGTGCTCACTACACCCATGTTCTAATGCAGATGTCAGGAATGATTTTCTAGCTAGCCTGGTCTATGCTCCAGTGTGGATGGGATCTTTAACATTATTATTTTTCTCATTCCTGAAATATTTTTCAGCATTACTTCTTGACCATTTCAGGGTATATGGTTTTGCCAACAGGTGCCTTACCTGAGTGGACATAAAATACTTTTGAAAGCAACTGTTAAAAATTCTCAAGAGTAGGGCCAACATGTTCAATTGTATGTAGGCTGCTAAAATGTAGCTGACTATGCTGTGCAAACTGCAGCTGCGCTAGAAAAAATCAGGCCACTTACATACCTAAATATAGATGCAGATTAGGTTCCTAGCTCTAGGAGCCCAAGTCTGAATTTTTGCCTAAATCCATACAGCCCATGTAACTATACATGATTTTCAAGAACTCATTTTCATGTCACGATCAAGGAAAAACTAGTATGAACAAAGCTTTAAAAGTTCTTTAATGATGCAATGAATATGTGGGAGTCTATGTTACGGGTCCCAGCAACTAAAGTGAGAAAGAGCTCCTTCAAAATGTGTGGGGTGATAATAAGGTTTCACTGGATGTGCTAAAAGAAAAGAAGATACCATAAAAAGGCTCAAAATTTGATTTTATATTCCCAGTTGGAGACAGACACCAAAATGTAATTCCAATTTATCTGCTAAAAGTTAATATGCATATACAAACTCTCTTCATTTTCAGTCTTTTCCATAAACAGCAAAGAGCTAAGTGACACTTGGAAATTTGTTTTTTGTCAAGTTAGAAAAAGTAATTATTCAGCTTTTAAAAATAGGACTTTCAGCGCTGCCCAATATAGTAGATATGCTACCCATCCTGAATTTTAAAGCATTATCCCAGTTTCAGTGGATCAGTCCCACATTATTGAACTGCCCTGAAAGTCATCACAACGTTGTGCTGTGGCATGATGATGTTGCACAGTGATAGAATGTTGCATGACAACAGGATGGAGTTGTGTAGTGATATTGCATTGTGACACTGATACAAATCATTTGCAGCACAAACTCCAAAAGATGGCAAATGATTGCTGCACTGGGCAAAGCTGTGTGGTAGCTGTATGTACAAGGTACATTAAAAATCCATACTGTACAAACCATAATCTTGCCAACCACAATTCAAGTTATATCAAACACAGCACAGATCATGGTATACTATATAGTAACATGAAATAATTTGAAACATTTTGCGATATGGTATATTAAGGACTCCATAAAAAAAATGCTCGGTCTTAAAAGGGAATTAAATTCAATCTGCTTGTGGAAAGAAAATAATTGTCTGGTGGTATGGGTCAATTAAGGAAATTAAATTTACAGGGGAGAAAGTTGGAATTTTATGCATTTATTACACAGTACAATGAAACTGAGATTTTTTTTATTTCAAAGAATAAAGTTATTTAACTCTAACTTTGTAACTGTGATGAACCATTTAAAATTAAACAGTAATATGCCAAAAAATCTTGTGAATCACAGAGTTCACTTTGTATACTATTAAGTTTATTAATTTTGGTTAAAGATGCAGCAATAAAAAAAAAAAAAAAAAGCCCATAGGTGCAGTTTATGCAACACTAACTTTCATTGAAAAAGAAGATGTGCTTAGCCACTTCTGCCAAGCAAGGATGCAGAGCAGAGATATCTTACTGGTGTTTTGGGTGGAAAAAGGAGGAGTTGAGTATGTACTGATATAAATTCCTATTAATCTTTCTCCCCTTTGTTAATTTCCTATTATTTTGAAATTGCCTTCACTGATCCCACACTTCTCTTTGTTGCTTACTCTCCCCTTCTCAGCTTCATTACCATCAACCCTAAACAGCCTTTCCCCCCCTCAAATTGTAAAGGAGATGGACAAAAGAGGGTGCAGGGGGAAATGGTGCACCTAAGGGTATGTCTACACTGGCAGACTTACAGCGCCGGCAGTTACAGCGCCGCTCAGAGAGCACTGAAGGGAAACCATTGTTGTATGTTCACACTGTCAGCTGCCTGCGCAATAGAGTATTCACACTTGCGGCACTTGCAGTGGTATTTGGAGCAGTGCACTCTGGGCAGCTATCCCGCAGAGCATCTCTTCCTCTTCTGCTGCTAAGAGTTGTGGGAAGGCAGAGGGGGTCGT
Source organism: Emys orbicularis (assembly GCF_028017835.1). NCBI lineage: Eukaryota > Metazoa > Chordata > Testudines > Emydidae > Emys > Emys orbicularis. The sequence continues at coordinate 157,511,262 of NC_088685.1, read as the reverse complement.
GGGGCATCCTGGGTCCTGTCCCAATGCCCCGTGATGCAGTGCTTCACATCCCAGCAATCCCTATGCTTCCATCCACATTTGGTGCCATCTTTCAACGGTACTGTGCGCTCTGCCTCTTCGGTCTGCAGGAATGGATCCCGAACTGTTGACCATTATGCTGCTCGCTCTGACTAACACGTCACGAGTGGCAGTGGAGTTATTCCTTAAACTACAAAGACAAGAGAAGTGTGACATTAATCTCGCCACGTGTAGTAGCTATGACATGAGATTGCTTGTGGCATTCACGGAGGTGCTGACCACCATGGAATGCCACTTTTGGGCTCAGGAAACAAGCACTGAGTGGTGGAATCACATCGTGATGCATGTCTGGGATGAGAAACAGTGGCTGCAGAACTTTCAGATGAGGAAAGCCACATTCATGGGACTGTGTGATGAGCTCACCCCAGCCCTGCAGTGCAAGGACATGAGAACGAGAGCTGCCCTGCCGTTGGAGAAGCTCGTGGCGATTGCACTGTGGCAGCTGGCTACTCCAGACTGCTACCGATCGATCGCTAATTACCAGTTTGGAGTCGGAAACTCTACCGTTGGACTTGTGTTGATGGAAGCATGCAGGGCCATTAATCGCATCCTGCTCCAAAAGATCGTGATTCTGGGCAATGTGCGTGACATTGTGGATGGCTTTGCACAAATGGGCTTCCCTAACTGCGGAGGGGTGATAGATGGCACGCATATTCCAATTCTGGCACCAGACCACCTAGCTACCGAGTACATTAATTGGAAGGGGTATTTCTCTATGGTTCTCCAGGTGCTTTGGATCACAGTGGGTGTTTCACAGACATTAATGCAGGCTGGTCTGGAAAGGTGCATGATGGAGGCATCTTTCAGAACACTGGCCTGTTCAGGAAGCTGCAAGCAGGAACTTTCTTCCTGGACCAGGATCACCGTAGGGGAAGTCGAAATGCCCATTGTGATCCTGGGAGACCCCACCTACCCCTTAATGCCGTGGCTTATGAAGCCATACATGGGGCACCTTGACAGCAGCAAGGAGCAGTTCAACAATAGGCTGAGCGAGTGCAGAATAACTGTTGAGTGTGCTTTTGGCCAGTTAAAGGCCTGCTGGTGCTGCCTATATGGGAAGCTGGATCTGGCCAATGACAATATTCCTATGCTTATAGCTGCGTGGACTGCTGAGGCTCAGCGCCTGGAGGCTGAATTTGAACAGCCAGAGACCAGGGCTATTAGAGGGGCGCAGCACGGGGCCATAAGGATCAAGGATGCCTTGAGGCAGCAAATTGAAGCTGAAAGACACTAATATTTGTTGCTATGCTTGGGAGTGCTGTGCTTGTAATGCTAGGAAGTGATTGTGATAGGTAGAGACAGTGCAATATGAAGCTTTAAGATAATAGCCTGTTGCTTTGGCAGGGCTCTGTTTGCTTTCAATTAATAGAATACAGATTGCTTTCAAACCAACACAATTCTTTTATTAAAAAACAACAATCGGAGGGGAGAGACAAACAAAAAATACATCAGCGCTGAGGGGGATCCCAGGAGGAGGTGGGGTCCCGAGACAGTTAAAGATTTGTGTATGTCCAGGGATCATATCCAACCTTCTCCTTCGAAGTACAGAGCAGTGGGTACTGGGAGTCCGCAGTGCTAGACTGTGATGGGGGAGAAGTGGAATGCAACGGGTACAGACTGGAGCCAGGAGGTTGATAAGAGTGTCTTGGTGGTATCTGGGGGGGGTGCATGAGAAAGAGTTTTGCGACAACAGCTGCGGGGGAGGACAGGTGTGGAGCTGCTCGGTTTGCAGTGCTAATATCGCCTGGAGTGTGTCCACTTGACTCTCCATAATGTTTAAGAGCCGCTCCGTGACTTCATTCTGGCGTGCTGCGTTCTCCTTTCGGTTCTTCTCGTTGTCCTGTCACTCCTTCAATTCCTGTTTTTTGGCCGTAGAGTGCATCATAACCTCATGCAGAAAGTCCTCCTTAGTTCTTCTTGGCCGCTTTCTAATTCTGCGCAGCCGTTCAGCCGGCGATAACAAAGAGGGAGGCTGGGCTCCCAAGGTCATCTCTGTGAAGCCAAAATGCAACATTTTACAGAAGCAGTATTGTTTGCAACACAGAGAACACTGATTCAGTGATTTAAAACACAGCAACTATTCACACACCTGTCACTAATTGGCTGACCCCAGGCAAGCACACATGAGCCACAAGACCCCAAAATGATGAGTTGCTGCAGGGGCAGGGTAAATCAGTGTTCCCGGACCCTACTGTACACTGGGCATCTGGCTCTTGGGGAGAGACAGCACTGTAGGGTGGCCCTGATAATCATTCCTGTCCCCACATTTTCCTCAGGCTGTGTTCATTATGGAAGATATCTCACTGCTGAGGGTGAGCAGGGAATCAAGGGAGGGTCTTCTCCAGACTGCATTGTTCCAAGCGGGGGATCATCTGGTGCACAGAGCAGGCATGGCCACCTGGAAAGATGCGCTGAGACCACTGCACGCATCACCAAGCAAACAGGAAGGGGACTTTCAAAATTCCAAAGGAATTTACGGAGTGGGGATGACGGTTGGTCACCTGAAGGCAGGGCAGTAGAGTTCAAACCAATGACCAGAGAGGCAAGAATAGGCATTGTGGGACACCTCCCGGAGGCCAATCGCAGCACTGTAATCGACCAGGATGCTGCACCCCCGGCACAGAAAGCTGTATGCCTCTCGTTGGGATGGGTTTTTTTTTTACAGTTTCTGCGCACTAAGTGGCTTGGCAGTGTATACACCTCGGAAGTTACAACGTAGAAAGCTGCTTTACTGTGCAGAAACTTGACAGTGTAGACAAGGCCTTAGTAATATTGTCCTCGGTACACTCAAGCTTCCACGTTATTGTAAATAGCATGAGACTGACCCCATTCCCACCTTCACAGCATTGTTTCAACCTCTCAAACTACTTCTAGTCATTCAGAACAACACTACACTGGCCCACCCAGTCAGTCACGATCTCATTGACATAGCAGTTATTAATCACCCCAAGATCAAGTTCTCTAAGGGTACGGTATTTACTCAGACTCTCAGTTGTTACTTGACAGGCATCGGCCCCAGCAGCATTGTTCCCCTAACCCTATCTGTTATTGTCTGCCTTATAAGGATATACAGCAGCATTCTATAAGCTGGTTCAAAACTCTACAGATTGTCTCTATTGTTTCCCCTTTGCTAAGCAAAAGGAAATTTTGGGGACCTTGTATGTCAGTTTTCTGTTTGGAGCACAAATCAGTGATGCAGAGTTAGTTGCTTTCTTTTTGTAAATAAATAAATTAAACTATGTACACAAGCCCTGTTTCTTTGAACAGAGGTGGTAACAAACTGCACACAGGCAATGACTTTTGCAGAAACCTCAGATATGGCACCATTCCCATGTCCAAGAATGAAACACCTGTTTTGTGCTTCTAGCTCTGTCCACTGTTAACACGAAACTCAAAACAGATCTAACTGCTTACCCAAACAGCCATCCACCCATCCTGCTCCTTTTCCTCCCTCAGCTCCTGTACTTTATATCTGGACTGGGAAATGCCTAGTCCAAGGCTCCTGCTCAGGCCAAATGGTGTGGAAAGGTGCCCTGACCATTAATCTTTTGGATATCTGCTCTGCAACAGAAAGGAAGCTCAGAAGCTAAAGACCGAGGCAGAGAGGATTCCTTTAAACCTATATATTACCCTTAAAGTCTCTCTAACTGCGGTTACTACATGACATCTTTAACTCCCTTTATGGAGCATTTCATCCTGGGTGGTGCTCAAATATCACTGACCATTAGCACCTTTTGCTACAGTAGTATTTTATTTTAAACTAAGCAACACCTGAACCTTGACTTTCTGTTACTTTCCCCCCCTCCCCCCACCAACCTGTATTCCCACTCCCGTCTCCCTTGTGCCCCCCCCCCCCCCCAGGCTATTTTTATTAGCAGAGAGCTGTTCTGGAATTGTTCTGATGCACTGCAGAATACATTATATCACTCCCTTATTCTGAAAGCACACCTTACATGAGATTATAGATGCCCAGCTAAAGTCAGGCTTTTTTCAAGAATTTAGTGGCAGTCTATTAAACTACTATAAGAGAATAAACTGTAAATGTTCTGCCTACATTTTACACTTCTGTTATCCACATCAAAGAGCTAAAGAGGCAGCGTAGTGGTTAGAGCAGATGATTGGGCTTGAGGCTTTCTGGATTCTTCTTCATAGATATCTCCTGTCTAAACCCCAGTGCAATCCATAATTCAAACTGGGGAAGTTTATTTTACCTATGGGACATAGCGGTGCTGGAACTAGAGGTGTTGGGGGTGCTGCCAAACTCCCTGGCTTGAAGTAGTAATAACTCAAATACATGGTTTCTGCCTTCAGCATCTCCACAAAAAAACTGTTTCAGCACCACTGCCATGGGGCCCAGTCCAGTAGACATGTTGGATCAGGTCCTATTCAAAATCAAGCTGGAGGAGGAAGTAGTGATGCTGTCTCCATTGTAACTTTTAGCTTTCTGGTTAGAGCACTTACCTGGGACATCCAGGTTCAATTCCTCCCTTTGTCTGATGGGGACAAAGGATTTGAACAGGGTTCTGCCACCTCTCAGGAGAGTGCATTAACCACTGAACTATGGGATATCCCTCCATCTCGCTTCTTAAATCTGTTCCACTTTGGATAAACACTGAGGGCACGTCTTCACTACCCGCCGGATCGGCGGGTAGCGATCGATCCCCGATCGCTCTGCCGTCGACTCCGGAACTCCACTGCAGCGAGAGGCAGAAGCGGAGTCGACGGGGGAGCGGCAGCGGTCGACTCGCCGCCGTCCTCACAGCCAGGTAAGTCGACCTAAAATACGCAACTTCAGCTACTCTATTCGTATCTTAGGTCGACCCCCCCCCCCACCCCGTAGTGTAGACCTACCCTTAGAGTGAATGGGCCCGAGAAAGAGAATGACTCTGTAGCCATGGCCCTCCCACTTTTTGCAAGTGGACAGGCCTGACCCATCCAGCCCCAGGCAGGTAGAGGGGCCAGACTCCCCAGCCCCGCTCTGGCTCCAGCTTCTGTCTTGGCCGGGGCGGGGCCTTGGGTGGGGGGAAGAGGCAGGGCAGGGATGGGGCCACAGAGGTGGTGGGGGACCCCACACCCACTTTTGGGAAGGCTCCGCCGCCCCTGGCTCATGCGCCAGGGCTAAAGATAGCAGTGTAGCCTTTCAGGCTCAAGCTTGGGCCCTGAGACCCTCCCGGTGTTTCAGAGTCTGGGTCTCAGTCTGAGCCTGAACATCTTCACTGCTACTTTAAGCCCTCTGGTGCAAGCCTAGGACAACTGACTCAGCTCTGAGACTTGCTGATGCAGGTATTTTTTTGCTGTATAGACATACCCCACCCCCAGAGTACAGTGCCCCTGCTCCAAAGAATTTGTAAGTATTCAGTGGAACAGCTTCAACAGGCGAGACTGAGCAAGCCCCACATCTGACTAACCCATCATTCATCATTTTCCTGAGAGGTTGGAGACCCCTGCTCCCCATCAGACAAAGGGAGAAATGGAACCTGGGTTTCCCATATCCCTCATTCATGCTCTAATCACTATGATAAAAGTTATAAGCATGGTGGCAGCGGCACCACCACCTCCTCCTCCTCTGGCCATTTTGAGTGGAGTGAAACGCATCTGTCTCAGGTCATGTCTACACTACCTCTTATGTCAGCAAAACTTATGTCACTCAGTGGTGTGAAAAATACACTCTCCTAAGTGACATAAGTTTTACCAGCACAAGCGCTCATGTGCACAGCGCTATGATGGGTGACGCTCTCCCTCCGACATAGCTACCGCCGCTCATTGGAGGTGGTTTAATTATGTCGACGGGGGATATCTCTCCCATCAACACAGAGCAGCTACACAGGATCTTACAGCAGTGCAGCTGCATCGGGACAGCTGTGCTGCTGCAAGCTCTCTAGTGTAGACATGGCCTTAGGCACCTAAGCCTCCTGACCGGACTCCAGGAGAGGATTCCCAGTTGTGGATTGCTAGCAGAGAAAAGTGCCTCCCTGCAGTTCAGACTTAGGCATTTAACTCTGGATACACCTCTATCATTGGCATCTCCTGTTGTGTTTAAAACAGACATCCTCAAACAAAAGGCAAGTATTTATTATCCCCACAACATGAGTCATGACATTATCTGTCGTAGAGGAGTGTATCATCGCCCCTTTATTCCTACTGCATGTGCCATGTATTTTGCTTTCGATCATACCCAGGTATGTCTAGACATTCCATTAATTGCTATGGAACATTCGCAGAATGACAGTAGCCACCAAGGACCAGCGATGAAAGAGTAAAAAAGGTAGAAGGGGAGTTTCACTCTCCAAAACAAGACATCAGTAAGTCTCGCTTTGAAAAGGCCAATGACTGAATCATGCATCTACGGCAGCCTTATATCTCAGTATTTCCAATATACCCATACAGATTGGGCAGGGCCCTCGCAACCCTGAAGAGATCATAAAGCCTCACAGGAGTCCCCTACAAAAACAGTGAAAAACTCACATGTAAGGCATACACAACCGCACGTGCATCAGACTACTTCAGCTGTTAGTGTCAGAACTATTTAAAAGTGCGATGAGGGTTTTTATTAGATTATGATACAATCTTAGTTCCTCTGCCAACTTGTCCTACTGCCCACTGGTTGTCATAAATAAAGGACACCTGCTGCTGCATTATTTCCCAACCCAGGCTGGGGGATGGGCTCTTGAAGCAAAACATGACAGATGATTCTGGCCTCAGACCAAGTCTCTGGCATGACATGACACTCAAATTTACCACTCCTTTGCATCAGAGAAAATGTTCTTGCTGTATCTCCTAGGAAGGAACAGCTGTGGGAATCGAAAAAGTGTCTGCATTCATTTTCCTATGTAAATGTAAGAATAGTCAATTTCAGGGAAAACAGATGGTTTATGCCCTGCAAATTTGCTGGCATTTGACACTAGCAGCTATAGTTTCACAAAAATAAAATGCACGGTGAGCTTCAGAAAGAAATCCTTTAAATGTGGGGACTAAGCTCCAGCGATGTGAGCAACTTTTATCCTTTGATCTCACAGTGCTTTATATACATTATTAATCAAACTTTCCAACGGCCCAGTAGTTAAGTATTAGTTAACAGTAGTTAAGTATTAGTTTATCCAGCTGTAAGAAAGATATAAGGCGTCACAGATAGGTTAAGGGAGTTGCTTACGATTATACAGTGGGTCACAATTCTGAGTCCTCAGCACAAACCCCTAGGCAATTTTCTTTAGTGTTGTTTTAAACCATTCTTTGCTACTTAATCCCTTGTGTGCCCTGTCCTCATCTGTGTGCCCAGGCCATGACTTCGGAAAGTGAAGCCATTATTTTTAATAGCATGGCAACATAGTTGGGCAATTTGAGTTCCCTTTCAGAGGTTTTATGCTGCACTAAAGGGATTTGCAAACAATCCTCAAACCCAATCACCACTGGCAGTTGTGAAGGGTGCTAGGTGCATGAAGGAGTCTATATACCTAGTGACTTGTGTTTTGAGGCTTTACAAAAACCTTACTCTTTATCAATATAGCAATCCTCACACGGCTTCACAAATAGTAGATAATTAAACTTTACAACCCTGAGAGGTACATAAATTATATATATTTTACTGAAAAAATATCAGAGAGTAATGTGACTTGGCAGGGTCACACAGTGCAAATCATCAGAGTTGGGTATCAAATCTAAGAATACTGAATCACAGTCCTCTTTGCTGGATACAAATGGGGTTTGAGGGAGAAATTTCTATTTCCTCTCTTTTCAGTGAAAGCCTTTATTCAAAAGTCTGCCCAGCATACCTATAGGTGCAGTAATGAACAATAATAATCCAGAAGCAAACCAGGTCAGCAACCATTAGAAATACATTTTCAGTTTGTAGAGAAAAGTTAGGTATACTGTAAAGAATACAAGATTTATATAAAAGTTTGGAAGACAGATATGGGTATCTGAACTATTATGAATCATGCAAAACTTTAAGGTACTTTTACTGAAATGGTCTAGCTTCTTCATGATCTGCATTTTAAAAGTCTGAATTATGTCTTTCTATTGTATACAGTTATATAATAATAATCTGGGGGAACATATACAATGTTTGCATGGAGTATTGCTATTGGTTCTTACATTAACCAGCAGATATTTATTTACAAGATTGATGTATTTCAGCTTCAAACATAATATGTTATTTCACATAAAAAGGAAGTGGGGAGAAAGCACAGACATTTATATAATGTTTAGAAAAAATATTTTTTTTAAAAAGAAAATGTTTACCCATATCTCTTGATCCTGCTTTGGTTTATTAATATGCAGGCTGCAATGCTTTTAGCTATTGAAATCAAGAGATCACAGTATTTTTAGTCTGTTTAGAAAAAAATCCACGTTAGATTCAAAAGTTGAAACGATATGAGGAGTAAAATTAATCACTGGAGCAGAGAAGATTATCTGGTTTTTTTTAGATGAAAGAACATTTTAGTCTTTAAACCTGCTCATGAGAAGCGATGTTTCCATGTATATTCTAGGCACACTAGAAGAATCACAAGAAATTAACATCCAAATTTAAAAGTCACAATGTATCACATAACTTGATATCTGTAGAGATGTAACAGATCATTAACATGTGCAGGTCATTCCTATGTATTTACCCACTGATTTCATTATCAGTTAATCTAATTTATGCTAGATGCATCTAAAACAGGGCACTTTTCTATAGTATAAAGATGCAGAGGACAAAAGAGCAGCAGTTGGAATATACCATATTCCTTTGACTGTTAAAGATTCATACCTCTCATACTGAAACAAGCCCCACATCAACAAAGCACCTAAGCATGTACTCAACTTCAAGCATGCGAGTAGATCCTCTGACTCATCAGGACTACTCACATGCTTAATACTGAGCATGAGCTTAAGTGCTTTGCTATAGTTAGGCCTGTCTGCAGTAACTGAGATGTAGATCCTCAAAGTTATTTAGGTGCCTAACTCCCCTAAAGGATGTGGATGAGTGTGGTCTAGTGGCTAGGGCAGGACTCTTGAGTTTCACTGACTCAGGGCATGTCTACACTTACCTCCAGAGCGATCGATCCAGTGGGGGTCGATTTATCGCATCTAGTGAAGACGCGATAAATCGACCACCGAGGGCTCTCCCATTAACTCCGGTACTCCACTGGAGCGAGAAGCGTAGGCAGAGTCGACGGGGAAGTGTCAGCAGTCGACCTACCGCAGTGAAGACACCGCGGTAAGTAGATCTAAGTACATTGCGTAACTTAGATCGACCCCCTGGCGAGTGTAGACCAGGCCTCAGTGTATGACCTCAAGGAAGCCACTTACCATATCTGTGCCTCAGTCCCCCTTCCTCCACCTAGAAATTGGAGATAATAGTTAGAAACCTCAGAGGAATGTTGGGAGCCTTAATTAGTGTTTATAAAGTATTCTGAACTCATCATATGATAGGATCTGTGTAGTATTTAAGAGACACAAATATCAGTGTTCAGTTAGCTTTGGTATCCCTGTTTTGGATGCTTTCTAATTTAAATTTTATATTTTGAATCCCGGTTGACAACTTCAAAATGCTAGTTTGCTGCTGCTACATTATACAGCTGGTTTCTTGACGAAACCTAGCAACAAGAATATAAATTGGAAATAACTACAGCCCCTTAGACTATTGAAATCTCTTAAAACTTGAATTACTCACTATTAGTAGAATTTGAGTAATTATAGGTTATGCTATCACTTAGGGCTCAGTATTCATCTTCTCCACTGCTAATTTTTATCTCTCCATCTGTATTAGTAACTTCAATTTCCTAAATTAAAGGAGAGTGCCTCCAGTTAGCCTAAATTTAACATTTAGAAACAGATCTCTAGTGGGATAGAGCTTGTGAATCTAGAACATACAGCTAATTAACAGAGACTGAAATTTGATTGTAACACATTTTCAGGATTTTCATAAGGGTTGAAATAGAGGGGGAAGTTGTTTTTGGTGTAATAGCTAAGAATCTCAAAAATTAACTGCTTTATTAAGTAACTTAATTCAAACCACATGAACAGGAGAGACTGCTAGTGACAGTTTTGTCCAGTTAGACATATCCACCAAAGCTCTCCCTACCTGTCCCCCCCCCCCCCCCCGCCCACACACAGCACTCATCCATTGAAAGGCAAAATACAAGCATTACATCATCAGAAAAAAACTACCATTAGCTGACAGTGATCCCGAGGGCAGGACACTGTTAGGTTGCAATTAGTGATCTGATTAATTCTTTCATGAGTGCCATATACACCACTGCAGCATCAGTGGCAAGGCCTAGCATTTTCTTTTGCCACTGGGAGGCAAAGAGATCAGTTGACTCTCTATATACCAGAGTGGGAGGGACAATCTCTTCTCTCTCCCAGAGAAATGTTCCCAGAGGTTCTTTCACGTATAGACCTCTATACATTTGCACCGGTGCTGGAACAATATGTATAGTGGGGGTGCTAAGAGCCATTGAACCAAACTGTCAACCCCGTATATGATGGAAACCACTTCAAGCCAGGGGGTGCTGCAGCACCCCCTGCTCCCCTAGTTCCAGCACCTATGTACATTTGCTCAGCTATTCTGACTTTTGTGATAGGCACTCAGCTCACTCTGCCTACGGTCAGCATCACACTGTCACACAAGGGCTACCAGCTGGAGCAAACACCTTTCAAAACACATCTAAGGAGATGGTGCTTTAAAACTTAGTACTAGTAATTATGAGTCTCCATTCCCACATGCTGATCAGCAGTGTGTCTGTGAGAAATTTCTTGGTTTCGGCTTGCCCTGAGAAGAGGTGTAGTTTGAGAAAATGTCCCTTGGGATATACAAAAATCCAATAAGAGACATTTAAATAAACATCACTGAGCTTGTTAAAGAAATGCACTGCATTTGGTGTTTGTATATTAGCATCATATATGCAATTAAAAAAACAATTGCTAATATTGCTGGGTGGTTCTAGAGGAAAGCCTTGGGCAGTGAGCAATCTCCTTGCCAGTAGATTTTATTGTCTGATTCAGATTGGCAACAGATAAGGCAGAAGGAGGGTCAAGCACTAAATTGGAATATGCTATTAAAAATAAAGAAATGCAAAATTGTTTCAAGCTTAGTCACAGCTTTCACAGAGAAAAGCTTGTTGTAAAGCCTGGATTTTACTGAAGACAAACAGAAGACGATTAAGCTACTAATGCCTTCTTTTTTGCTGTACACAAATTTAAAGAACAAAATACAAGTGCAGGGGAAAAAAAGATATCCTCAGATCACAATCAGCGCTCTCTCTCTCTCAGCTGGGAGATTAAACTTTGCTGTGTAAAGCTTTTAGTCACAGCAAGCAAACAGTGGGCATACCAGTGGTGCTAGCATGTGGGGCCGCCCAGTTGTCCCACGTTCTGCTTCTTTCCCTGCTGAGGTTCCTGGGACAGCCCTGCGATTCAGGGCTCTCCTGGGAACCCCAACAGGGAAAGGAACAGAATGCCGGCAGCTCCTCCAGCGCGGCTGCTGTACCAACCCCCAGCCTCAGCCCTCCCCAGCCCTGTCCTCCGGCGGGGCTGGCTGCTGTACAGATGGAGGAGACCCTGCGTGGGTTGGGGGCAGTACAGCTGCACCGGAGGAGCTGCCGGAGTGGGGCCGCCTAACAGCCCCACGTTCTGCTCCTCCTGTGTCTTTCCAGTACGCCGTACCAGCTATAAATATCTTGCTGGTATGGCGTACCAGACTGGCCTACTTGCACTGCTGGGCTTACCCCTTAATAAAAAATTTGGACACTTTCTATCCTTGTGCGTGCCCATCACTACACCATTACCCATCTCTTTCCAAAGCAGTCCCATATTTAAGAAATTTAGAATTCTCTTGCCCACTCTGAAAGCAATTGGTTACGTATGATTTGTGTTAGTCAGAAGAAAAGAGACTTATTTTTCCCGTGTTAATTTTCTGCCTCAAATTTTGTTTATTGTTTATCTTTACTTGAGACTTTATAAAGGACTTTCCCTTCACATTCTCCGCAGGCTACTACTACTGATCAAAACAATCTTCTCTCTCATTTAATCTCATTTTTAATACAATGAACTCCTAAAATACTTAATTACATAAGAACATAAGAACGGCCGTACCGGGTCAGACCAAAGTTCCATCTAGCCCAGTATCCTGTCTACCGACAGTGGCCAATGCCAGGTGCCCCAGAGGGAGTGGACCAACAGGCAATGATCAAGTGATCTCTCTCCTGCCATCCATCTCCATCCTCTGACAATCAAAGGCTAGGGACACCATTCCTTACCCATCCTGGCTAATAGCCATTAATGGACTTAACCACCATGAATTTATCCAGTTCTCTTTTAAACGCTGTTATAGTCCTAGCCTTCACAACCTCCTCAGGTAAGGAGTTCCACAAGTTGACTGTGTGCTGCGTGAAGAAGAACTTCCTTGTATTTGTTTTAAACCTGCTGCCTATTAATTTCATTTGGTGACCCCTAGTTATTGTATTATGGGAATAAGTAAATAACTTTTCCTTATTCACTTTCTCCACATCACTCGTGATTTTATATACCTCTATCATATCCCCCCTTAGTCTCCTCTTTTCCAAGCTGAAGAGTCCTAGCCTCTTTAATCTCTCCTCATAAGGGACCCATTCCAAAACCCTAATCATTTTAGTTGCCCTTTTCTGAACCTTTTCTAGTGCCAGTATATCTTTTTTTAGATGAGGAGACCACATCTGTACGCAGTATTCGAGATGTGGGCGTACCATCGATTTATATAAGGGCAATAATATATTCTCAGTCTTATTCTCTATCCCCGTTTTAATGATCCCTAACATCCTGTTTGCTTTTTTGACCGCCTCTGCACACTGCGCAGACATCTTCAGAGAACTATCCACGATGACTCCAAGATCTTTTTCCTGACTTGTTGTAGCTAAATTAGCCTCCATCATATTGTATGTATAGTTGGGGTTATTTTTTCCAATGTGCATTACTTTACATTTATCCACATTAAATTTCATTTGCCATTTTGTTGCCCAATCACTTAGTTTTGTGAGATCTTTTTGAAGTTCAATTGAATGAGGTTTGTTGAGGATATTACCATAATTGTCACAGTGAGGACATGGATTCAGATTCATTCAGGGGGAAGAGTGCCATTTCCTGAATCATCAGTCCCATTTCTTGCACCAACTTTTTGACAATCATCCTGCAATTCAAGTAGGGCCTTACATATGTTAGTATTGTTCCTGTGACATTTTATACCTTGGGGGAGCATCCTAGAACCCCCATATTCCTCATTTTTATATAATCGTGATCTTACATATCAAGCATGACTTGTAAGGTATCAGTGAAAGGCTATGATCTGCTGAAAGTCATTTATCCATATATGTATATCATTAATGCATATGAAGTTATGAGAATTGTGTTGTATGGTGGTCACTAAAACATGCTGTAAGTTGGGGAATCAGCCAGATATTAGTTCCCCAGAGGCAACAGCAAGGAAAGTAACCAACACCCGGGTGGGGTATCAATCAACCCATCAACAACCATTGTTCAGCAAGGGAGCTACAATGCAATGACTCACCTGCATCAGGCCACACCAGGGGAATTGCTCAACCTTGCCTGGAGACTCAGCAATGCCCCCCAGACATTCCTGGACTTATGCTTCCCAAGCACATGGGACTGAGGTTGTAAAACAGACATAGTAGCCACATGCAGGGGCCTTTCTCCTGCCCCCACCTATGCTGCAAGCAATAAAGACACTGAGAAGAAGACTGAAGATTCCAAAAGAGGAGACTGGCCCAGATTTAAGGGACAAATCGGTATATTAAGGACTGCAATATCCAGTGGGGTGAGAAAAACTGCTTAATCTAGGTGTTGCCCAGTCTAATAGGGTTGAGAGTTTAGATTGTGTGCTTATATTTTATTTCTTTGGGTAACTAACTCTGACTATTTGCCTATCACTTAATATCAGTTAAAATCTATCTTTTGTAGTCAATAAACTTCTTTTACTGTTTATCTTTACCAGTGAGTTTGCCTGAAGTGTGTGGCAAATGTGCTCAGGTTTGCAAAGGCTGGTGTATATCCACTTTCCATTGTTGAAGTGGAGAACCAATTAATAAATCTGCATTGCTCGTCTTGAGCAGTGCAAGATGGTATATTCCTGAGGTGCAGTGTTGGGAGCTGGGGGATTTCGCTCTGGTGTCTTTCTCTGTGTGATTCATGAGTGGCTCTGGGAGCATTCATGCAATGTACCTGGGTGTGGGGCTCCACATGCTGTTGTGCTGAGTGATCACAGCGCCTGGAGGGGTTTGCTGCTGGTCACTAGCAAGGCATTGTGAGAGACAGCCCAGGCTGGAGAGAGTTCAGGGGGGCACAGCGGTCCCACAGTCCCAGGCTGCACCCCAGGGATCCCGTCACAATTCCTTTCTGCCACAGGGAACAGTACAGGAATTACTGGTATTAGAATCTTCCTTCAATCCAAGGGTCTTGCACTAAATAATGAAATTCTTACCTCGCTACTTGAGCAAGCAGACCCAAGAGTGTTTTTATGAAAACAAACAGAAGTGGTGTTAATGCATCTAACTCCAGCAAACCCCCTACACATCTACTGCACCCAGCTGCTTCTGCTTTGGTGGCAGACTGAAGTGAAAACAATATAAAGAGCTGCACAGTTACTTACTGTCATTCCTGCAAGGCTAAATGTGGGGATGTCTCTGACCATGTACTTACCACTTATCAGTGCCAGTCAATATCACCATAGGACAAGAACCTTCTCTTTTGCTGTAAGTTTTCATGGGAGCATCTTCAACTGCAGCACAAATTGATTTCCAAGTAGAGATAATAAATAATAATCATTGTAATGATAGAATGCATGTTTTCTAAAAGGGGACATAATAAGAATGAAGAATGTGAACCTGCAGTAACCGTTTGTTAAAAGAACACTGTAATTTTGGTGAATATTTTTAAGCAATATATTTTCAGGGGGATTGGGTGACTCATGTTGCTAAGTCATGAGATTCCAAACTTCTCCTCTCCAGGCCAGGTCAGTAATGGCTGAAGGTTATCTGATGACTGATAGATGACCTAGGTAGAGAATTGGTGCTTCTCAGTCCAGTTTCTAGTGGACAGGTGACAACATGAGAATATTGTCACTGTAGTCAGCATTAAGGGACCCCTTGTCAGTCTCAGCAGGGGCGCCAAGCAAGGACTGAATGAGCCATGGAGAGCAAACGCCTCTTGCAACCCTGTCCTAGAGGTAATCACTTTCGATAAGGGTTGAGATGTAATGGCAATGCGGGGCAAGCTTGCTTTGCCACTGCCTGTTTTATGGATAAAAAGACAGGGATCTTCAGCAGGCGTAAGTTGTCATAACTTCACTGACTTCAATGGAGCAATGACAATTTGCATTAGCTAGAGAGTCTGCCACACAGTGCCGATGTGTGGAGCTGTCAATTTGAAGATTTTCCTGAGTGCTACATATATTTCTTAAATATAACTTTTTTTTTAAAAAAGTGGATCTATTTATATAAAATAGTTTTTTAAAAAAACCCAAATGACTGAATGCAATGTCTTTTCCCATCCGGATGATACACCATATCTTAAATTCAGACATTTGCTTAGATTTCCATGTGTTTGAACAAAATATATGGATTTAGTAATTTGTTTTGTATTTTAGATTTTGTGTCTGTTTTGCTTGACTAATGCTTTTAAAGTTTTGCTCTAGGTATGTATGTGTCCATAAATCCATGAACAAATCCTTTTACTTTTGTACTTTTCACCCTTTGGTAGCTATGAAAAGAATTTATCACACTATTCACAATCTTACAATTAAATTAAAACTCTATGGATTTCTCATATATAGATGAAGGAGACCTATTTGAAAGATCATGCAGTCCATTCTACTGGAAGTGTAGGATATAGTCCCCTATGAGATAACTGCTGGGTATTAAATAATACTATACTACACTACATTGTCAGCCAAAAGCCTAAAGAAAAGCCATATATGCCACTATATGTTATGTGATACATGGAGAACATAATTTTCTAACCTTCTCAAGGAAAGAAAAAGTATTGTAGTCTTATTGAAAAATAATAATCTCTATTGTTCGGTACACACAATAAATAGCTTTTGTGATTAATGAAATTAACTAATTAAACCTTCTCAAGCCCTGCTTCATCATTCAGTCACAGCAGTTTTTTGTAATACTACAAAGCAATAGATTATTGTAACTACTGACCTGTAATTTAAAGTTATAATACATAATTAGTAGGGTCTGGGTTTATATATAGTTTGGTGACAGATTTTCTGGGGTTAAAAAACTGATCTAAACTTGAATATTACTCAGTGTTTCCCTAATCTCCCCCTCCCTTTAGGGTGCTAGATCTCCCCAGCCTGAGACAGGGCACAATCTTCCAATAGTTTGAGTTGTGGGTGAGGGAAGCAGGAATGAAACCTGTGTGAGACCGTGTTGGAGGCATTATGGACCAAATTATGTGCCTGCATAATTCCACCGAAAGCCAACTGGAAGAAGTGAATAGGAGCGTCCAGTGCAGCAGGATATTTGAGGAAGGGTGCGGGGAGACAACGTGGATAAAGGGAGGGTCCTTTACAGGAAGAAAAACAGAACAAACAAAAGAACTAATATCCCACAGTTCCAGGATAACTGGTTAGTCTCCACTGTTAGTGTTTTAAACAACCAAAGTCAGAGTAGTAAATAGTAACCACATGTGCCTTTTTGCATCCTTGAGCAAGAAGCTTCAGGCTCCCTTTCACATTTCTGCAGCTCCCATTAATATTAATGTGGTGCCAGGTAGCTTTTTATCTCCTAAGAGTCTTTAACACACAAGACTTAAAAAACCCAAAGCAGCTCATCTGATCCACAGTGTTAAATGGTTTAACGTCACTTACAGGCCTTTCTTCAGCAAAGAAATGCTTCTCTCTGGGGGGAGCACCCACTGATCTACTGACTTTAATGTCAAGTAATCTGACTGATCACACTAAGAAGCTCCTTTATCGCTGACTGCCCTACTTTCTCTGTAGCTTAGCAACTATGGCTCCCAGTGACTGATTTACTGAAGTAAAGTGCAATGCTTTCAAGCAGCATTTTCTTTTGTAAATACCCATCTTCATGATTAGAGACTCCACGCTCACTAGCCACACTGGCAGCAGTGCTAGGCAATTATATGCTTTAGCAAGCTTCAGTGCTCCCAAAACCACGGAGGAAATCGGGTGAAACACAGAATGGTCTTTGGCCTCAAGAAAGAAAACAGTTTAGCTCATTCTACTAAAAAAACGTGGTGATCATAACACGGAGCAGGATACATTTTCACCTGGACCAAATTTCAGTTTGAAGTAAGGAAAATGTGAAGTATTCATAGGCTTGAAGATAAACTTCATATTCTGTGCCAAAGAAAGCTGCTCCATCAGATAAGTAAGTGTTTGCATGAATAAGAAAATAAAGGAGCCTTTTATCCAGTCTCAGCCAAAAGAAATTAATTTGTTTATACAAACAGATGATGTCCCAATTTAGCCCTGAATCTTCAGGGAAAGGCACTGCTGTTGGCTGGCTGTGTTTCTGAGGTACTATAGTATTCATAATAGGAAGAAAGGCATGAGGGAGTGACTGTAACACAGCAGCACAGGTCTGAGTAGCTCCTGTAATGCTGCCAGCAGGTCTGAGATAAGGGGCAAAACCTATAGACAACCACTTGTAATGTTGCAGGGGAGATCTGAGAAAGGGAGACTTCATCCCACCTCTCGTAAGGTGCCACAGTGTCCAGTTTTCAACCAAACACCCGGTCGCAAAGGGACCCTCCCCCCTAGCCCGGTGAAAATGAGCGAGTGAGTGAGGGTGGGGGAGAGCAAGTGATGGGAGGGGGGAGGAAGATGGAGTGAGCAGGGCAGGGCCTCGGAGGAGCGGCGGGGCAAGGGTGCTTGGTTTTGTTTGGTCAGAAAGTTGGCAACCCTATGCCACACGCGTGAACAGGAGAGCACAACACTTAGATTGTAAACTCATTAGGGTAAGGACCATCTCGTTTGTTCAAAATCTGTACAGTACCTAGCATAATGGGATCGTGGCTCTGAGGTGCTATTTCAGTACAATTCTAATAAGGGGGAATAGACAGAGTAAAGGAGGAGTGAGAAGTGAAGTGAGTCTGATCAGCCCCCAACTTGTTCTCTTCCCTTCCTGCCTTGCCTTCTTACATCCCAACTCTTGAAATCAGCGCATCTTTCCATTGAATTCAAAGGGATGTAGCTCAAGCTCTAACTGTATTTCTTCAAACTTTCTAATTTACTTCCTCCACAATCATGATCCCATATTTTTCTTGTTCGAGTGAAACAAGAACAGAGTGAAGGACTGATATTCCATTCCTGCCAGAAAAAAAGCACCAGAGCTCAGCTCTTTAGAATGCCGGTTTCCTCCGAGCACTGTTTTCTACTGTTGTCAGCCGGCCATACCAGAGAGTACAATTAATTGTGTGTTCCTAGAGGGACTGGTGAGCTCAGAAAGTACACTGAATTCTTTACTGTCTCTGGGGAGGCTGCCTCTGCGGGGGAAAATTATACATACCTTGCTGTGATGGATTTGGAGCTGCTGTGCATTAATTTGTGAACACTGCATGTTGACCTGGTTACTGGGATGTTTATTGTACGAATATATTGGTTTAGTTTAATAGGGGATATTGTGTGTGTGTGTAGGGGAATAAGCAGAAAGGAGAAAGAATGGCTCAGGGTAAGCCTCCCCTCAGAGGGTATTTAGGGGACAGTTCCAGGAGTATTAATTTTGAAGATTTTTCCTTCTTTCTAGCTAACCTACTAACCAGTTTGAAGAGACCCACAAACACAGGAGACCCAAAGACCTGTGGCAGTTTTAAGAAGGAAGTCGCGCTCAAGAGAGAAGGCAGCTGTTTGGGGAACTAGGCGAAAACACCCACTGAGGTGTTGGAAGGAGTTAGGGCTGCCTAGATTGCTATAAGGAGATACTATGCTTTTGGGTAAGCTAGATCAGCCTGTAGCATTCTCTAGATACTTTGTTCCTACTGTAAAATCAACAGTGCTTTGGTTTATACAGGCTGCCTGATCACTCTATAATCACTCGTCACAGACTCCCGAAGGGAAGAACTGTGCGTACCTGAACTCAGACTTGCTGGGGAAGCATGGTTGATATGCAGGGTACTGTAACCCAGGGTTGGACTTAGAGGGGAGGAACTGTGGAATTCCACCCTGGGGTAAGTAAAGGCACAAGACCTGATACCTGAAGGGGCACAATTGAGGGAGACCATAAGGGGGACAGAAGTGCAGCTCGCTCTCTAACTGTGACACTGTTTTCCTAATGGAGAAAGCTAAGGCTATATAATAATGCTAAGCCCATCCTGCAGTGTCTGTCTGTAATATTCCAGCAGGCCCAATCTCTGATTCCCTTTAGGTGCACAATAAGTGCAGGATTTGGTCCCATAAGTTAATTCTTGAAGACAATTATTCTACCTCAGGTTGAAAATGGGGGCCCACAAAAGCCCCTCATTGGTACAGTACCTGTTGTGCCAAGTTTGAACATCTGGCACTTACAGCAAAACGTACAGTCAGAAAGTAAGTGATATCTTACTCAAAGGGCCAGAGTCTCATCCCTGTCCAGATCTCCCAGCTCCAAACAGGCTCTGGCTCCAGCCTCGGTGTAGTTTAGAGCAGAATTTCTGCTTCTTGGGTCTAAATGCTGAGGCCAACATTTTCAAAAGTTGCATCTAATTTTGGGTGCCCAACTTTAGACATCTGGAGCACCCACAATTCCAATGACATGTATACTGTTTCTTTAACTCTGTAGCAGGCTGTAGGGGGCCTGGGAAGATTCTAAGTCATGGGTTCTCAAGCAGGTTCTCAACCCCTTTGGAAGGTCACAACCAGCTGTCAGGGGGTTGTGTCCACCCTACCCTTCCCATATAAGTAAGTGGGAAGGGGGAGATCCCAGCTAGAGCCCTGCTATGGGCCAGGGGGGATCCACACCATTGAAAAGAAGATCTGGGCATGAAAGTTTGAGAACCACTGTTCTAGAAGCTTTGCAGCAAAGCAGAGAGAGAGCATGAGCACATCTTTAGGGAATATGTTGTTTTCCTGATTCTATCAGAGTTCCTTGTTAGAAGAAAGTGACTCTTTCTGTGGTTCCTTACCATTGTCGTGTGGCAGATATTTAAACACAGCACCAGTAAAAGGAAGACTGCAGCATGAGCCAGGGAAAGATTAGAACTTGGAGCATCGCAGTAGGAAAACTCTGAACGTAGACGTCTCAAGGACGGTGCCAAAAAAGCCACAAGTGAGTCACGTGAACTGGAGAACATGTGTCAGTGATGGGGGAGGAGTGGAATGTCGTGGGTACAGACAGTGATGGATAATTCTTCTGTGTGTGTAACAATTCAGTCAATTGCCTGTGTGCGCACATCTGTCATACTTTGTCTCTATACATTTACTAGCAGTTTTAGAAATAATTTAAGCCACTAAGCAGCTTTCCCCCTTAATGCCTATGGCCCAGATTCTGGAACACCACATAATGGCCCTTAAAATGGGCAGGTACAGTACATGTGCGCCAAGAGCAGTGTTAACGGGCTAAATCCTGAATCAATGGGAGTTTTGCCTGAGTAAGAACGAAAGGATCAGGATGGAGCCCAATGCTTTCCTGTTTTCTGGCCAGCAGTGCCATGCATCCATGGCATCCATGTGGCTATCAGTGCCAGGAGCACAAAATGTCTGTATGTGGGTGTGTGCTTAGAGGCCACATTAGGGGCGGCACACATATAAACACAAAAATCATGGCCCCTACATTCCAGAATGCCTCCTGTCATGGAGGCCTGTGAATCAGCCTCTACACTGTAGGGAGACAAAATAGAGGAGCAACTTCTATCTTGTGCCCCTGCTATTGGGCATTGGTTTTCTGGAGTGTAGCTAAGCATACTAGACTTCAGTCTAGGCTAACAAGAGCAGCACAATACCCCTCTCCCCCTACTATTTTGCAAGGACAATCTTGATCTTGGACAAGGCTGTCTCCTGTTCCCAGCACTAAATGGCTTGTCGCTTTAAGAGTCTTACAAGAACCATCTGTTGGTTAAAAGCAACATCACCACATGTCTATTTGTGACAGCAATACGATCGAGTGTGATGTAGTCATCGTGCTTCAAAATATCACAATGCAAATGTCACATAAGCGGAGAAGAAAGGCAGCTCTTGATGAAATTAATAGGTTTCTTAGAACAAACGAAAAGAACCTTTGGAGGTCGCGGTGATTGAGGGTATGTCTACACTGCAATTAAAAACCTGTTGTTGGCCCATGGCCAGCTCACTCAAGCTCGCGGGGCTCTAGCTAAGGGGCTGTTTAATTGAGGCACAGACGTTTGGGCTCAGGCTGGAGCCCGGCTCTAGGACCCTGCAAGGAGGAAGAGTCCCAGGGTTTAGGCTGCAGCCCAAGCCCAAATAGCTACAACGCAATTAACCAACCCCTTAGCCGGAGCCCTGTGAGTCCGCATCAGCTGGCATGGGACAGCCATGGGTTTTTAACTGCAGCATAGACATATCTTCAGTGAATACTACAGTTGAGTCTCAAGGGGAAGGATATTTGTGTACATAAGGAATGGGACTGGAATCACAATATGTGGGTTCAGATCCTAGTTCTGCTAATGACTCACCATGTGGCCTCAAGCAAACCACTTCATTTCTCCCAAATTTCTAATAGTGAGGGTAATTAACCACTGGAACAGTTTACGGGGTTGCGGGGGAGTGGATTCTCCATTCCCTGAAATGGTTACATCAAGCTTGGATGTCTTAAATACATATGCTCTTATTTAGCCTCAAGCTGTTGGGCTTGATGCAGCACTTACCAGGTGAAAGCTTCTGGCCTGTGCTAGGCATGAATTGGACTAGAGGACCCTGGTGGTCCCTTTTGGTCTTAAAAAATAAAAACACATTCAATTTTTTAATTTATTTCTCTCAGTTTCAAAGTCTGCAAAAATGAGGAAATAAGTAACACTTCCGTGAAGTAGATGAATGTTAGGAGGCTACGTTTGTGAATGTCTCTAATGCCTTTGAGCATCTCTGATGGAAGATACTATAGAAATGATGAAGAAGCAATGGGCTTAAATTCCAGCAAGGGCAGTTTAGGTTGGACATTAGGAAAAACTTCCTAATGGTCAGAGTGGTTAAGCACTGGAATAAATTGCCTAGGGAGGTTGTGGAATCTCCATCATTGAGGATTTTTAAGAGCAGGTTGGACAAACACCTGTCAGGGATGGTCTAGATAATGCTTAATCCTGCCATGAGTGCAGGGGACTGGACTAGATGACCTCTCAAGGTCCCTCGGGGTGGGTGGTTAGAGCTTTCTAGACAGACAGAGGGGAAAAAAAGAGAGGCTAGATAATATTACCAGAGACATCTGCAGTTGTATAAGCTAAAGTAAGGGTAATCAAATCTCATGCTTCAGAGTGGAAACTGATCACCAGCGAGATCAGGAAGGAATTTTTCCTGCCCACATACAACACGCCACAATGGTTAGGGGAATTATAGATTATTGGTGAGGTTTTTTGTTTGCTTATTTTTGTTTCATCTATCATAATTGACCAGTATTCAAGTCCAGTTACTAGACAGACTAAAGGTCCCACCCCAGAGGGCAAGTCATATCTTCCTTAAATATGTTCATAGATGAGGAGAGATCCTTTTCAATAGTACACAGAGCAGCTAACCCTTTCAAAAGTCTCTTATGGTTTCAGTGTGAGCTCCTAGGTCCAAATGGTTATCTAATATACAGTACAGCCCCTAATGTTGATTTAAGGGCTTGTTAAAGCTTGCATGCTACTCCACTGATTGAATCTATTAGCACCACTATTATTGTTCCATCCGCTCAGCACAGCAAGTCCACTGATTACATTTACGAATTTGCCCATATGCCTGTAAGTGATGGCTCTGTCATCTCAGGGAAAAATACTGCAAAAAAAGAATGACATGGTCCATCCTTTTTAATTTATTGTCCTAATAAAAATCAATTACCTGGGGCCCAGCTTCCAGAAAGCTCCAGGGAGAATAAAATCCTAACAATGACATATTCATCAGTGGTAAATGGAGTAGAAAGTGAGTCATCACACAGGGTTAGATGCAAAATACAAGTGACCTTGGAATTACCATCAACTTTGAAAAGTTCACATTTCACTGAAAACCTTAAGATGAGCAATTGGAGATGGCTGCATTGGGTTGGAAATGTTTCAGTGCTTCTAAGTGTTTGTGTGGGATGGGTGGCAGTGTACCCCGCACAGCACTGGCTTTAAGATTTTGGGCCCCCCTCTAACTCAGCCCCTTTGTTATATACAGGGCCGGCTCTAGGCACCAGCAAACCAAGCACGTGCTTGGGGCGGCACAATTTCAGGGGAGGCATTCCAGCCACCTTTTTTTTTTTTGCTTCGGCAGTTGCGCTTTCGGGGTTTTTTTGTGTTTTTTTTTTTTTTCCGCTTGGGGCAGCAAAAAGCCTAGCGCTGGCCCTGGTTATATACCAGGAAGTTTACATGATGGGGTAATACCCCTGTATGCAATATGCTGAAACCGACAATAGATTTAGGATCTAGTTTGCAGAACAAATGAAGGGGCAGATTTTGCCACTGCTACTCATTGTATCCTACTCCATGAGCAGTAACAATGAAATCAGCAGCACTAGGGGTTGCAACATGTAATCCTAGGCTTGGAGGGCAGAGCCATGAAGAAGCCAAATTTCAAGTTAGTTGGCAATCCCACTCCGATTGTTGGGGAGGTCTCACGCTGGTGACTAGCACTGCCAGTGCCTAGTGCCAGCCGTGCCTACCATTTGCAGAACGGACAAGTATGTTACTGCCGCCACCTCACCATCCAGGCCTGTTTTATTCAGTCTGAGACTCATGATTGGCACCTGATAACATGCAGTTTTTATACAATGCTTCAAACTTCAGAGTGCTTTGCAAGCATTAATTAATTCTGACAACACCTAAAGCAGCAGCTGCCCCACTGTTCAGCTGTTGCTGTTTGTTTAATGGCAAGACGTCACGCTCCTATAACACTTTCCATCCAAGGAGCTCAGTTGCTTGGCAGACATTGATGAATGAAACCTCAGAATGAGACAGGGACATATTATCCCATTTTAAGGAAGAGGAAACTAACACACAGAGTCAATGGCTTTAAAATCCTCCAATGCTTTAGTATTAATGCCAGTGGTTTGGGTAGGGGAGGAGGGAGAGGGTCACTGAGACTAAAAATACAGCCAGTGATTTGCAGTCCCACTGCTTTTCACATCCAAGTGTCAAGAGAGGTCAGTTATGTGAGAAAGAGGATGGTCTTTTCAAGAGACTATTTCCTGAGAAGTCCATTCAGGAGCTGACACTTTGCACTCCATATGTTTTATAAAAATATGTTTATAAGTGTGAATATAATGTAACTGGAATATGCTTTATGCAAAAGGTCTCTTGTAAGGTATCATTACAAAGCTTATAATCTACTGAGTGTGTTCATCCTATTTGTATGAATGTATCATTCTTGTATCTAAAACTAGAAATATGAAGTATAACTCTGAAGTCCTATTGTAATTATGCAATGTGTGGGCCATTAATGGTGACTTGGAATCTTGATGGCTCCCATTGATTAGGACAATTGGTTGTAAATGGCTCTGTTTACTTGCAAACCTTCCTGCATTCCAGCGAGTCAGGCTGGGAAGAATGAAGGCTTGGGGTCTCACAGGATATGTGACCATGTCACCTGGGTACTGGAATCCATCTTAAACCTGGTGCTTTCCCATTTAGAAGGAGGGGAGGGGACCCAAAGAGACAAAAGATTCTCCCCTTGTGCCAAAGCTATAAAAGGGGATGGAACAGAACAAAGGGGGCTGCCAGTCATGAGAAATCCCCTAGTTACCACCTGAGCTGGAACTAACAAGGACTGTACCAGGGGAAAGGATTGTGCCCAGACTAGGAAGGAGTCTAGTCTGTGAAAGAAGCTTATTGGAACATCTCTGAGGGTGAGATTTACCTGTATTCAGTTTCTTAATGTATTAGGCTTAGACTTTTTTTGTTTTATTTTGCTTGGTAACTTACTTTGTTCTGTCTGTTATTACTTGGAATCACTTAAATTCTACTTTTTATTCTTAATAAAATCACTTTGTTTAGTAATTAACCCAGAGTAAGTGATTAATACCTGGGGGAGCAAACAGCTGTGCATTTCTTTCTATCAGTGTTATAGAGGGCAGACAATTTATGAGTTTACGCTCTATAAGCGTATAAGCTTTATACGGAGTAAAACAAATTTATTTGGATCCCATTGGGATCTGGGTGTTGGAGACAGGAGTACTTGCTGAGCTGTTTTCAGTTAAGTCTGCAGCTTTGGGGATGTGGTTCAGACCCTGAGTCTGCGTTGGAGCAGACTGGCGTGTCTGGCTCAACAAGATAGGGTTCTGGAGTCCCAAGCTGGCAAAGAAAACGGGCTCAGAGGTAGTTTCAGCACATCAGGTGACAGTCCCAAGGGGGTCTCTGTGACCGAATCCATCACAGGAGCCTTCAAGCCCCAGTCCTGGTTCTGCCACTGAATTGCTGCATGACCTCAGGCCATTCACTTTAAAGGTGGGAGACAGTATTACCCTGTGCCCCATTAACTACTTACCTCCTTGTGTGGTGCACATGAAGTGCTAAATAAATACCAAGTATCACCACTTGGGACACTCCAATAGCTCCAGTGTTTACTAGCCAATTAGGACATCACACCTGCATCTCCTGGGATTATCAAGAAATTCAGACATTGTGGACTCACACCAATCTACAGGAGGCATGTGCTCATTTTCAGAATTGAAGGAAGTGTCTCCCAGGACATATTTTTAAAAATCAAACTGTACCAAAGAGCTTCTTAGTTATAATATCTGGCAGCAAGAAAATGCAGCCCCAGGGGCTTGCAATGGAAGATTCACTGATTACAGCAGAGACAACGCTTACAGACCTGTTTGCTAAGAGTTGTGCTTCAGACTAGACTGGTATCTGATGACACTAAGAGATGCACACCAACAAGAACTCATAAATACTGGTCCAGATCATCAGCTGGTGTAAAGTGTCAGAGCCCTTGATTTTAGCTGAATTATGACCATTTACACAAGTGGAGGATCTGGCCCACAGTCTCTTAGGAAACTTGGAAAACATGAGTTCTTGCTTCTCCTGCTTATCTACATCTCTTATAGAGACCAATCCAACCCAAGGGAACTTCCATTGTCCCCCTCCCCTTTCCATTCCAGATCTTCCTTGCGTACTACCTCTTGGATAACATGCCTGACAGCATCACATCTGTCTATAAAAGCAAGTCAACTGCCTAGATCCCTGGTTGTTATTTCAGTTTGTATAATGCACCTGTCAAAGATGCACTAGGCCCATCTACAGTTCCTAAGGAAACATTTTACAAATACATCTGAGTGACATGATGTCCACTAAAAATTCTCCAAATCACAAAAATTAAGATTCTCCCCATTCAGCCCCCACCACAGTAAAAAGCAATGTTAAACAGATAGATTTTGAAATTTACCCAGTAGAGTAATAATCTCAGAGCCAGGGGGGAATAAATGCTGATCATGCACAGAAAATTATTTATTAGGGCCCTGATACTGTAAATGTGTTCATAACTTTACTCATGTTATTAGTCCTCTTGAAATCAGACTACTCACATGAATAAGTGATTAAAGGTTTGCAGGATCAGGGCTTAATTATCTTTACCATAGTCTGCAAACCAGCCTGATCAAACTGCCAGTTTATAGGCTTCTCGGGATGCATCTCTCTCTATCCCCAACTGATATACCTACCCACCTGTGTATCTTCTACCAGCAACACTTACCTGCTACGCTGCCTTTCATTAAAATTATTTTTGAAGGCTGTCATTGGGCAAATGAAGAACAGTAAAATGCATAGGGCTAAGATCATTCATATGCTTGAAGTGCTTTTGGAAGGTACGCAGTAAGCACTAGGTAGAGACAGAAGCAGCTGAGATGAAGAGGTGTCTCCCTGTGAACAAGTTGCTACCTCAAGGCCCTCCCGGCTGCCAGTAATATTCCAGCAACTTTTGCCTCAGTTTCCCCCACTGTCCTATGATCTACTGCAGCCATCAGAGCGCCCAGGCCCTCTTGCCCAAGTCCTGCCCCTCAAATCCTTTACCCACAGCCAAACAGAACTGTCTGCAAACCAAACCTTCAGCCCAGCTAGCAACCACCTCCTCACAGGCATGCCTCTGGTGCTCTGGGATGTCCTCCTGTCAGACTTCTACTCCTCAATTCCACAGCCTAGGACTGGCAAACCCCTCCCAATGACCAGGAAGGCTACAGCTCCTCAGGGCCCCTGCCTCCACTCAGACTTCTACTTTCCCCCACAGTAGCCCAGCTATTGGGCTATCCTTCTCAGCCTTCTTTCCAGCTGTTTATTAAAGAGAGGAAACTCTCCACTAGGTCTCCTTCCCCCAAGCTGCCTCACCCTGCTCTTTATGGAACCAAGCCCTACTCTTCTCCAGCTGGGTTTTATTTCTATATAGGCCTGGCCCACCCTCCAGGTGCAAGCAGGCAGGTAAACTGGCCTCTCAATCCCATATCACTCTCCCAACCTACTACACAAATGCACTTCGTCCTTTCCCTCACTAGCCATCACAGCCCTCTTCTATCCCCTGTGTAGACACAAGTCCTTCCTCCTCCCATGACATACCCCTATTTTCCTACCCTACATTTTATTCTCTTTACCCCTCCTTCCTCCACTTTCCATATGCACATGCCTCCCTCACCCCTTCGAGCCTCTTCATCTCCGCCCTCCCTCAACATGCACCCTTCCCCTCCCCAATTCCTCCTGATGTGAGCAATTACAGCGGGAGTAGAGTTGGTAGATCTTGGTCTTTCCTACCTTCTACCTCTATGCTTTTAGGTCTCAACCACTCCTCGTGGTGCCCAGGATGCAGTGAGCTCCTTGAGATAACTAGGGTGCATTGTCTCAGGGAATTAGCAATTAATTATTTAATTTGTCTCTACAACAGTCTCCCAGCTGTAGAGACAATAAGTAAGCTAAGCACTTAAGTGCTATAAGTGTCTATCTCCATAACACTGCACTATTGTATCATATACAGCAGCCTAATTTCTCTGTAACTCACCTTGGAATGGAGAGCCATGAACCCTCAGTGATGGAGCAGCACCTGCTGTAGAGGAATGGAGTGATGGAGCAGCACCTGCTTGTGGGTCAAATAGCATAAGCTTGTTGTGACCCAGTGTGCCTGGGGCAGCCCTCACTGGAAATGCCAAGGTCAGAGCAGGCTGCAAAGGGGAGAGCAGATACTCCCAAGACCAGGGCCGGCGCTTCCACTAGGTGACCCTAGGCAGTTGCCTAGGGCGGCAGGATTTGGGGGGTGGCATTTTGCCGTCCTCGGCGGAAATTCAGCGGTGGGGGGTTCTTCCGCTCCAGGTCTTCGGTGGAAATTCAGCAGCGGGTCCTTCACTCGCTCCGGGACCCGCCACCAAAGTGCCCCGAAGACGTGGAGCAGAAGGACCCCCGCCGCCAAATGCTCAGAGGAGGAGCGCTGCCGCCTAGGGCGGCAAAAACTCTGGCGCCGCTCCTGCCCAAGACTGGTGGGTAACACTGAAGTTAAACTCCCCAACCAGTCACAAACTGTGCTTCTGATCCCCCACACTGGTTATCAAGAAGCAAAAAGGGCTCTGGCTCCCAATCAGCACCTAGATCCAGTACAGTGAGAAGTTATTTAAAAAACTCTGCTCACATATACAAAATGTTCTTCTGACCCCAAAGGGCAGCCACATTGCCAGGCCAATATTAGGTTGGATCTTACCCAAAATACCATATGACCAGCCAAACCTTTAGCATCTAAAACTAAAGGTTTATTATAAAGAAAAAAGAAAGAACAAGAAAACAGCTATTAAATGGTAAAGCAGTCACATACATACAAAGACTTCAAAGTCCATATATCAGGTTCTTAGCAATATTGGTGAGTTTGTTGGCTTGAAAGTCCACCCTGGAAGACAGCCATAGCTTGGATGGGTCATTCAGAGCTTTGTTTGTAGAAAGGTTACCCCAGAGGTAAGAAGCAGGAATGAAGACAAAATGGAGACGACACAGCTGCCTTTTATAGTCTTTTGCCATGCAGATTGTATTTCCTTCATTCCAAACACAAGCTGCCTAGCACATGGCCTGGAAGCCTTAGAGTTCTGTCCATAGGCATGTCCTTGCATGCCTTGCGGAGTCATAAGGTGTATCCCTTGCCGTCTCTCAATGGGTCAGTTGTGTAGCTGATGTCCCTTGATGAGCCGTCAAGCGGGCTAGGCAGTGCTGATGCCAGTCTGAGGGTGTCACCCAAATGCACAGCACAACTTTGGAACTACAGATATACCCTACATACTACTTACAATACAAAGGTGATATAAACGAGATTATCATACCTGGCAAATTATAACATTTTTGCAGATATCTTACATGACATATCTGACATAACTCATTGCAATTTTACAATATTGGTATTCATAATATCCTAAAGTGTCCCCCAGATTCCATACAGCATCACACTTGTGTCCTCACGTAAAACCCTTTCGCTGTAGGACATTTTGCTCCCCCCACTCTGTGCATGACTTGGAGTCAGAAGCTTTGGGCCAAGTTCAGACCAGGTGTCAGCAGGTGCGACTCAGTTGGCTTCAGTGGAATTACTCCTGCTTATACGTGGGGCCAGATCGCTGGCCCTACTGCAGCCCTTTTGCACCCCTTTGGTAGCACAAAGGAGCCATACACCTGGCCTAGTGACCCCTAAGATTTTCATCGAAAGGAGGGGGGAACCTTGGGTGGCATAAGGTGCAAGGCTGTGGAAAAGGGTGTATGGCTACTGCATTGCAGCTGTGCCTGGCTGCTGGGATGGCCCATGGGCAACCAGACACAACTTAGGGCAGCCCTGAGGCTCCAAGATCAGGGAGGTGGAAAGGTAACATAAAGCCACCTTTTCCTCTGTCCCTCATCCTGTGCTGAGCCAGCTTGGCTGGACCACTGGATCCAGCTCCAGGTCAAACTTAGAGCACGAGGACTGAGTCAGATTTTGACAGGGAAGTGCCAGAGTAATTTATGGGGCAGTTCCAGACCCAACAAGATTACAGAAAGGGCATTGCCCTGAAAACAGACCCTGGATGGAGTTAATTGAACCTTCATTTGCCAATTTTGGTTAATAATCCTGTATATATTAATTAATTATTATTATTATTAATTTATGTACATGGTAACACACCTAGCAACCTCGGCCAGGAATCAGTGCTCCATTGTGCAAGACACTGTACAAACACATTAAAAAGACAATCCCTGCCCCAAACATATCACGAACTAGGTTGCAACAGAAAACAACAGGTGGATGAAATGAACAAATACAGACGCATGTGGGGCGGGGTGGGAGGAGAGGTTGAGGATGAGGTAACAGTAAAATCAAGCATAACTTGAGATAAATGAGCATTAGTCACCGCTCACCATTGTGAGCTGGCGAAGTCTTGTGGCCATCATGGGAGAGGTGTTTTATGGAAGGATTTGAAGTCAGATTCAGCGATTGCTAGATGGATTTTGTCACCGTTTTTCTGATGCATATAACGAGGTCTGGAAGAAAACATGGAGCACTGAAGGCTGGGAGCACTGGCAGAGAGACAGAGTGGTGATTGAAATCACGATGATTAACAGAACAACTAGGTTGGGTAGAGCTAAATTTTGAAGGGCCATAAGTGTGACGGTACGAAGCTTGTGTTTGATAATGGTGCAGGGGTAGCCAGTGGAGGCATGAGGAGATGAATGGTCAAAGTGACAATCCAGGACAATTATTATGGCAGTAGCATTTTGAGTAGATTAGAGGCCTGGATAAGTGGAAGTGTAGACCATAGTGACAAAGAAAGTGGGGAAGAGACATATTGTGGGGGAAAATCAAGAGCTTAGTATTGGCCCTATTGAGCTTAGGTTGGTGGCTGGACTTCCACAAGGAGCTGTCGGAAAAAGAGGCCAAGATTTTAATTTGGACAGAGTAAGACAGGTGTGGAATAGAGAAGTAGATGTGAGAATCATTAGTTGCAGCTGTGAGGAATCAAGCGCAGCCAAGCTCCACGCCGCCCCCACCTCCTCTCCCCACCTTTCTCTCTTTGACCTATGCTGAAGCCCTAAAATACCTTTGCCATGCTGTGACACAGGCACCCTGGCAAAGGGTCCCCTGTTCTTTGCAAAAAGCTCTCATCTCGGACCTGACAAACTCACTACATCAAGTACATTGCTTACAGGGTATTTATCCACAAAGAATAACATGAAAGGTCTGTGTTGAAAGCTTGCAACTTATCAATGTTCATAATCATGGTGTGATGTATGTATAGGTGGTATGTAAGGAATAATGTAATTATATTGAAGTTTATGCCCTTACGGTCTTAAGGTTAAATGGCGTCACCAGAGAGCGATATTACTCGGTGATGGCTTGTTCATGCAGGAGGAAGTTGCCACCCTTCCCTGGTTAGCTGGTGAGGTAATGCCAGGCTTAGTTGTCTACCATTGCCTCATCCCAGAAGAGTCAATGACAAACCACCAAAGACACCTGCAAACAGTCCAAGCCACCTGGAGGTAAAAATGGACCATTACAACAGACAAGGGATTGCCCTGCCTCTGAACAGAGACAAACAAGTGTTTCCGTATAACACAGAATGGGGAGAGGCACTCTGGATCCATTCACCAAGGAGACCTCATGAATGTTTGCACCCTGGTTCCTGTGAAACCAGCCAGCTCTGCAACAGACTGAACTTTGGGGGGAAAGTCTAGTGTATTAGATAGGAAAGGTAACTGTTAATAATTGTAGGCCCTAGTTCATGTTTTCTGATTTTGTTTTCCATTGTAACCATTTGTTTCCATCACTCTCTCTTGTTTCTAGGGGAATCGCTATGCTTTCTTAAATAAAACCTTCCTTTGTTTTATTAAAAGTGCTGTATGTTCTACAGGAATGGTGGTTTATGGTAAAATTGGGCACCCTGCTCCTTTTGGGGTGGAGAATCTGGGATTTCTGTGAGTAGCCAGTGTGAGGCGCTGAGTATCACAGGGGAATAATTCAAAGGGACTTGGGGTGCACCTCTTGTTAACTTGCAATGCAAAGACAATGCTGGCTTAGCCCAGAGCAGAGTGTTTGAGTGGCTGAAGGTCTGGTGGTGTTAGGGAGCTAATACCCAGTTACCACAAGCAAGATTCCCTCATGCTAGAGGCAGATGGTCATAAGGTGTCTCACAGTCCTGGGTACCCTGGGAACCATTTCACACACCCTTGCCCTTTGCTTACATCAAGATGACGAGGTGGCTGACATACCAGAAGAGAGAACCATTTCCACCAACTTTCTGTGGATGGAGTTACTCAGCAAACACGAAATTCTCCCCTAACCACCCCAGGTCTTTTAGGTCAGTTTGGGTTACTTAGGTATTGCAAAGTGACCTTAGAAAACCACAGAATCTGGCACTAATTCCCTAAATGTGAACTGAGCAAACCTGACGATGAAAACTGCTGTATAAAAGCAAATTCTCCTTTATATTCCAACCTGTCACTAATTATACATACCAAATATATGTAAGACTTACAAATGCATTATCAACATATTTAATAATACTCAGCACTTACACTGGGCCTTAGATCTGTACAACAGTTTGGACACTGATGAGTTCATCCTCACAGCACCCCTGAGAAGGAGGGAGGGAGGCAAGTACAGTAAATATCATCCCTATTTTGCAGATGCAGGAAGAAGACACAGAAGAAGCCAGTGTCAGAGTTGGGCCAACTGAGCAGGAGTTAGTATGGCTCAGTGCATAGAGCACTGGTGTGGGACTCAGGAGACCTACGTGCTATTCCTAGCTCTGCCACTGACCTGCTGTCTGAGCTTTGGCAAATCACTTCACCTCTGTGTGCTTTAGTTTGGGGATATGGGGATATGACAACTAACCTTCCTTTGAGATCTAGGGCTGAAGGGTGCTATAGAAAGGCCAAGCATTATTATTCCTGCCTCCTCATTAGTCCATTAAAGGCCATTGTCTCTTGATTAGTGTGTTGGTTGTGCTTCTCTTGCATAATATGGCCCAATAAAATGACTTCATATAGGTAACTATGAATACAACACATTTCTTAGCAACATAATGTTACATGGGTAGCATGCAAGGTTGGTTTGTTTGCTTTCTAAATATTTGTTTAATATCTCTTTAGCCGTAATGACTTTGGTTTTGTCTGCAATGTACAAGCAGAGCAGGACATCAATATTCCATGCTGTCAAGGTCAGAAGCCCATAAGTTAAACGGTGCGTGTTTCAAATGATAAGTTGTGTGTTAAAAACCACTGCAGGCAGCGGCCAAAGGCTTCTTCCAGAAGAAAAACCAAGAACATAGTATTCAAAGGTTAACTGGCAAAATAGTACAAATGTTATGCTGCAGTGAGAACGCATGCTTTAGGAATATACCGGACAAATGTGTTTTACATTCCTGCAATAAATTCAAATAAAAATTATAATGGACCCAATTTGTCCCCAGTGTAATCCCATTAATTAATGTGCCCAAATACGCAGCAAACCAAATAATTAAATGCGGCCCAATTTTACAGAGCTTACTCAACCTGTCCATACTCACCTGGTTGATTCTGTTCACTTCAATGAGACCATTCACATGAGACCAACTCATGTGAGTAAGAGTTGCAGGATCGGGACCTGGATGTTTGATATATGTGCAACATGTAACAATGTAACAAATAAAAAGAGTCTGATCTTGCCCTCACTGATGTCATATAATTGTCAATACAGTTGTAGCTACAAATGTATTATGGAGACATCACTTGTTATATCAACTTTTTCTCTTAATTTTAATGAAAAACAAAGGAATTTAAATCTCACCGTAACACATTTCATCACCAAATACAACAATTACTCAGCAGAGCCGCACTCAGTTACCTATATAATTATATTAAATGAATCAATGTTTTTCCTATTCTACATACTTGTAAAAATCACTCCTTTTCGAACATGTTTTCAGAGTCCTATAGCATGAGACA
Source organism: Emys orbicularis (assembly GCF_028017835.1). NCBI lineage: Eukaryota > Metazoa > Chordata > Testudines > Emydidae > Emys > Emys orbicularis. The sequence continues at coordinate 157,477,176 of NC_088685.1, read as the reverse complement.
CACAATGTAGATGTCAGATTTTCCACATTTATTACCACTTTTCATGAGATCCCCCACCCAGGGTTATTTTTTTTTTTAAATCTATCATCAAAAAAAGGAAAGAGTTATTCCTGTTACTCAACACAGCTGTTTTCACATATGCCAGGGGAAGCTGAGGGAGAAGGCAACAAGCTCTGAGGCTATAAGCAGAGACCTGTTCCCCAAATCTGTCTCCTGTATCTTGGGAAGTCCATGGGAGGAAAGCTCCTCCACTGACCCTGCTGAACAGATTGGCAGGCTCCCTTGGCCACTAGCCCCCAGCCAGTTCGTTGATGTGTGCCAGGGGGGTAACAGCATTGTTGAACGGAAAGTGAGTGCATTACAGGGGGTATTGGGGCTTGATTTTGTAACGTGGCCCTGACCCAACAAAGCTCTTAAGCATGAATAGTCTCACTGATACTGTTCAGTGGCCTGTGTTATGCAGGAAGGAACTCTATGAATCTATGACTACTCAGGTGCTTAAGGTACTTTGCTTGATATGTTCAGAGTCCTCAGCGAGCTGATGTGGTTGAGTATTGTGATCGTAGTGAGCTAATGCTTGGAGATTTGTATTGTGTTGTGTGTGGATGTCACTCTAACTTATAATTTCCTTGCTTTTCAGTGTTTGCATTGTATTGAAGAAATACACCAGAGCAAACTCTTGGGGACACAGTCAGCTTGGAAAACTCACATTTTGGACTGGAAAAAAAGGTGTGTATATATGAAAGGATTTGTTTTTATATTTGGGTCCTTTATTTTTTGCATTTGACATCACTTAGCATATGGTCACTTTCACTGCTCTCCCTGCATCATCACACCATTAGGAATTCGCTTCATTTCTGAAAATACTATTATAAACATCAACAGGGGGAAAGGTATACCTATACCACCTCTTTAAAATACAGCTTTAAAAAGTATCAGAACAGATTATTTAAAGGATGATTGATAAGAAACTAGAATTTTTTAAAATTAGTCCATTTCAATAAGTGCAAGCAGACTGTCCCCCTTTTGAAAGTCACAGTTGGTTGTGCATTTTCTGCAGCGACACGGGGGTGCAGTTTTAGAAAGCGATAGGGGGCAAAATTCATCCCTGCACCAGTGCTAAGTCTCGAGCAGAGAGAGAGGGGAGGCAGCTTGTGTCGCCCTTGTTCTGGGACTGCTAGGGAGGGGCTCAGTCCCCCAGTGTAGACTAAAGTAGCCATTAGGGCTGCCTTACATTGCAACCCTGCTGCCCCAGGGGCCATGGCAGCACCACAGAATTTCCTGAGCATAAGAAGCCCCAGCCAATCCCTCTCCCACCTCCCTGACACACTCTCCTGCCTGCCGCAGAATGGCTCATGTGCCAAGGCTTTCTCCAAGGTGGGAGGGGACAAAGCCAGCTCGGTAACTCTCACAGAAGGCCTCTTGGGTATTCCCTGGGAGAATCTATGTGGGTGCTTTGCAGACCCTTTGCAAATTGAATTTGTGGTTCCTGCCCTGGGGTGCATTCAATTGACTTGGGTGGGGCAATTCCTGATTGTAAGAATTCTGCTGGGCAGTAAGTATTTGCAGGATCAGGGCCTAGGGCTAGAGGCTGGATCAAAGCCCCTTTGAAAATGGCACGTTAAACAGTCTATTGTGCAATTAAAATACATTTTCAGAACCATTATTTCTACAGTTCCTAAGGGTACATGAAAGAGATTTGACGTTCAAAGGGCAGGTGTTCCCTCAAACCTCTCCATAGGGCTCAGCAAAATGATGGTGAGATGGACCCTGACCCAAGTCCTTGGATGTGAATACTGCCCCGCAGTTCAGAAAGGCTGGATCTGGATCTAGATTCAAGCCTTGCCACTTGTATTTGCCACTAGACAGGGCAATGTTAAGTGAGCACCAATCCCTTCAGATTACCTTGGTATATTGTACTGAACGGGTCTGATAATGACCTCACCCATGTAAATCATGAGTAGGTCCACTAAAGTCAATGGAGTGACAACAGGGTAAAGCCAATGAAAGTGAAATCAGAATCAGGCCCAAAGTATTCAAAGCTGGTATAACCCGAACAGGGACTTAGCCACTCCTCTGAACTAGAGAGAGAGCCTGAAATCTTACACCACTTTCAAACTCTAACCTAAATGCCTCTCTGACCATAATTGGTCACAGCTGGGATCCCTTTGTTTGGCTTCAGCTAAAAGGCAGTCTACAGTATGTAACGCAAAACATATGTGAAGTACAGCCCTTGCTAAACAGCCACAGCCAGAGGTCTTTATTTCTGATGTGGTGGCATTTTGTGCAGCAGCAGAGTGGTTGTAGAAGTGCAGCTTCACCGTTTGCTCTTAGCCATTCAGACATGAAGTAGTTATTGCATATATAATGTAGGCTAGCGGTGGTATGATATTGTACAGCAACAGTCCTGAGGACCATGTCAATAATGCAAAAAGAGATTGGGAAACTCAGACCCTGTGCCCAATCTGTGAAATAGGACCTACCAATGCATCAGTGAGGGTTGTAAGGGCTTATAAGACATTTTTGAAGATGAGAAGCACTTTATGGGCTATGTTTTATTATAGCAGTGGCATTGTATAGCAGGGTATAGCTATGGAACTGTACAACAGGGCACAGAAATGCTGCTGCTTATTTCCAGCACAGCTACCTTACAATGGTGGAATAAAATAACACACCACAGTGTCTGTGACATGCTTTTTGTGGTGTGGTCCTCTACAGAAAGTCAAATCTCAGTCAGCTGCCCTTTACAAACCGATCCAATTAGAAAAGGTCATGAAGGGATTAAGACTTTCAGGCTCTGCACAGATGCCTAGATGGACATTGGCTTCAGTTATTGTTTCTCCTCGTCTTTGTTTAATAAAGAAGAAGAACAGCCTATTTAAATTCTGGGATGATGGGCAGGGCCCACTAGAACATCAGCAACAAAAGGCCCATTGGAAGGGGCCAAAGGATCCAGCAGATAAATGATTGCGAGGAACAAAAATGAAAAACAGAGACAGGAGTGTAGGTCACTGTCAAAACAAGGGATCCAGAGGGGGACTTGAGCAGAGAACCCCGGACAACACCTTCTGCTCTGAGAAGTAATCTAAGGAGTCAGTGGATGCTGCCCAGAGGAACTCTGCCCCAATATGTGCATAAACGAGGGATTGGAAAAAGGCCCCAGAGTTGCAAAGAAACCCCTCCCCCTCATCCAGCTTCCTCCTCCTGAACAGATGGATGGCCACCTTGACCAGTGCCAGGAGGTGGTTGATGGGGAGATCTCAGGACTTTCTGAGGCCATGGATAGGGAATGCATAGAAGAAGAGGTGCAGGGAAGAATGAAGCCAGCTGTATCCACAGAACAGGTACAGCCTAGGTAATTTTCCCTTGCACTGCTCTAGCCCTGTTGTCTCTTCAGTCATCTCCCCAGAAGTTCAGGGAAGTGGGAGCCAGACTGAGGTGGGGAATCTTGTCTCCTCTCTGCTAAGGCCGAGGTCTGGGCAGGCCAGGCAGCGAGCGGCGCAGGAGGTGTGGCTGCAGGCACGGTTTAGGAGCGTTCTGATCCTAGCCTGAATAAGACATTTCAACTGCTCACCTTCAACTCCTGGTCACTGACTTCTGTCCTTGATGATTAAAGAAATGTGGAGGGAGGGGCGCACAAGAGAAACACCCCAATTGTGGATTTCAAGGAGTTGAGAGCTTTGGGAAGGAGAACCAATCACAAACTGGTGCCCCCCAAAATAAAAATGTTTCTGTCCCTCATGGCTTTGGAGAAAAGCTTGAAGATGTGAACCCCAAAGGCTCCAACACCAGAAGATAAATAAGAAGAATCCCAACATTATTATTATTAATTTTAAATCTCATGATTTTGGGGGGCCTGACTCAGGATTTTTGAATGCCTGACGTTGGCAATACTGCAGCTGATTGCTGCTGGCAGCTTGCCTGGGCTAGATTTCTTCATTTGGGAATGAGACTGAGGGGGCTGAGAAGGGAAGTCTGCTGGCAAGGAATGAAGGGAAGAGGAGGTGGTGACTGAGTTGTGCAAAACAATCTGTTCAAGGGAGCCCAACGTTTTTCATTTTTGGGAGGGGATGAGGGAAGATTGGGGTGGATCCTAGCTGAGCCTTAAATCCCCCTGAGGCTTTGTGAGCGCTCTCACATGCCCTGGAGTCGTTTGCAGGCATTTGTGAAGCTCATCGCTCACTGAGCTATTTTTAAAAAGCCCCACAAGGCTCATAGCCACCTCCAGGCCTTGTGAGAAGAGACGTATGAGCAGCCGGACACAGAGGGCATGAGGAAGTTAAGAATGTAGCTGCCACAAATCCACTTCTAATCCTCCTTTAATTGCACTGGTGAGCAAAGCATTAATGCTGAGGCAGTGCCATGCTGCAGTGGGCCTCAGCGGCCATAAAGGAAGCAGCAGCACCTGATGAAGCATAGATGTGCAGTATGGGGAATACAGTGTAGACTGTAATCAGGAAACCACTTAACTGTGAAGCAGGCTGCCCAATAAAAGCAGCTGATGGGGCCAGCTGACTGCCTTTACACAGACACTAGCCTGCTAGTATTATTGATTTTTTTTTTCTGGGGTGTTGCTGAATGTCTGGAGTGAGGTAATCTCCCAGCACCATGGAGACTGAAAATTTGTCTTTAAATTGCACCATTGAGATCTGTCCCAGCTTGTCCAGTACCACAGCCATTAAGCTAGGCAAACAGTAGGGAAGTTTACCTGCAGGCACACCTCTGGGCAGACAGCCACAAGATGCTGGATGCATCCTACACCTGCTTCCCAGGTGCTCTCTCACTGCACTGGGGAAATGTAAAAACTAAAGACATTTTGAAATGTTGTGAAGGAAAGAGTCTGGACTAAAACTAAATAGAAAACTATATAACAGCAGTAACGCACGTTCTTCTACAGCAGCCTTCATCCAAGGATCTCAAACTGCTTTACAGACACGAATGAATTAAGCCTTATCACCCCAGCCCCATGACGTAGATAAGTGTTTTAGCCCAATTTCACAGATGGGGAAACTCAGGCAGAGAGCCGTTAAGTTATTTAGGAACAGAACTCAGGTCCAGTGACTCTCAGTCCTCTTGCTATCTTCATGTCTCATTAAGCTTTATTAAGCCATCTAGTCCAGTGGTCTCAAACTTGTTCCGCCGCTTATTCAGGGAAAGCCCCTGGCGGGCCGGGACGGTTTGTTTACCTGCCGCGTCCGCAGGTTCAGCCGATCGTGGCTCCCACTGGCCGCGGTTCGCCGCTCCAGGCCAATGGGGGCTGTGGGAAGCGGCGTGGGCCGAGGGATGTGCTGGCCGCCCTTCCTGCAGCCCCCATTGGCCTGGAGCAGCGAACCGCGGCCAGTGGGAGCCGCGATCGGCTGAACCTGCAGACGCGGCAGGTAAACAAACCGGCCCGGCCTGCCAGGGGCTTTCCCTGAACAAGCGGCGGCCCTAGTTTGAGAACCACTGATCTAGTCCATCCACCTCCTGGCCAACACAGGCATGTACCCTGCACTGTATTACTTAGTACCTTTAGTTTGTCCAGACACTAAAGTGACTGATCCAGCTGCTCACCTCCTGAGGTTGGTCTCTCAGATCAGGCTGAGGATGTATTGGCAGAGCCTATGTGGTAGGCGTTTGCCCTACTGCTGCTGCCCATGCTGTACCAGCTCTGTGCATCAAAAAGAGGATTTCAGTCTCCAGGGCTGCCAGGCTAGCACCTCACAAAAGCACTAACAAAGTCGCTACTTTGGGTTTTTTAAAGCAATTAAGAAAACAAACCCTCCCTCCCAATGTTTCTGTACCGAGAATTGCTGGGGAAGGCTAGAGCGGGAGAACCATTCCTCGTGTGCTGATTAAAGTGCCACTTCATGGGAGCTGATGTCAGCCATTTCAGAGAGGCAGAGAGCTGCTCATTTGTCCTCTCCTTGTTTGTGTTCCATCTGGATGGGCTCCAAGGAAGGGGTGGGGGGGGGAAGCTAATGCATTTCTAATAGGTTTCTGGACTCCTCTGGCTTTATGCAGGGAAAGATTCCAGAGTGACCTAACTTTCAATTACCCAGTTCAATTAAAAAAAAAAAAAAAACCAACAACCAAAGGCCGCTTCTGCTAGCAGCCAAGCTAAACTATAATTAGAATGCAATAATGAAGGGGAACGTAGTAAGGCTCCAAAGATGATTGCATGAAAGGACACTGGTGCATAACGCAAGCTTAGGACTCAATAACTGATAGAGGCAGGCATAGCTCCAGTCACCCAGATCCAATGGCGCCGGAACTAGGGGTCCTGCCACACCCCCTGGCTTGAAGTAGTGCTAACAAACACCAAACACATGGTTTCCATCAGCAGCACCCCCACTGTAAAAATTGTTCCAGGGCCATTGGAGCCCCTCCATCTCAGGCTTGCTTTCCTTCAAAGTCTGATCTAACACACTAAAAGCCTTTGATGTGTCAGGTTTCCACCAAACACACTGCAGCAGGGGGATTAGAAAAAACACAGGTGCAACTCCCTGACTGAGCCTCTATTCTCAGGTCAAAGGCTAGCCAGGGTCAGCATTATGGTAACAATTAAAGCAGATCTCCCTTCCCCTGAACAGACCAGCAACCAGAGTGCCTCACGTCTCCTACTTCCATAATGCGGGATTATGGGCTGAGGATGGCCCTGCTAACTAGGTCAAGTGCGGTGGCTTGTCAGAAGGTGTGAGCCGTGAGATCAGATGCTCGCTGATGAGACAGGCAGCTAGGACTCAGCCTTATATGGAAAGGCATCTTTATTTGTTCTGGGCTGCAGCTGAGACACACTGTGAAATGTTTGGCCAGTAACACCGTTTCACACACCCACCCAGCTGCACACATACGATAAATGACACAGTGATTACACTGTGGGGCTTTTGTTGGGGATGGCTAAATATAATTTACTTTTTGGAAACATACGTGATCTGCGAAGCAGCAACAGGAACCTGGGTGGAAGTAGGGAAATTGGTTCTGTGAAAGGGCAATGCCCCTACCACAGCTAATCCATGTGTCTTTCATACCTCAGAGCCCTGAACCTGCCTCCTCTTTCCAAAATTAGATTGACATGAATGCCAACATTTGGCACAGGTCATTGCTCAGACTAGGATCCATGCTTTGCCACTGATTGGAACGAAGGCCCTGGACAGAAATTTGGAGCATTCAGAGCTGGAACTGGTTGACTTTCATGAGTTAAGCTAACACCACTTCCATCCACACACACACAAAGGAAAGACAAGTGCTCCCACCATACGCTGGGAAAGAATGACTAGAGTGGCTCAGCAAAGTGCAGCACGAAGAACCATGTGGTATGCCCCTCAAAAGTCTTTGTGCACCACGCGAGTGAGTGCGGCACCAGTGTGGATACAAGTCATTACAGCCTAGCATGAGTGAGAGTTGCTAAGACAAAAGACGTCACCCAAGTATAAATCACTCAAGATAACTCTGCAGTGAGGATGCACCCAAAGCACTTTACCCACTGGAATGAAGTTAAAACAGCTGGTCTGAAAATGGAATTTTCATCCCAGGGGAAAGGTTGATAATTCAAAGAACATTTTGCACTTCTAAACCAGAAGTTTTGTTCCAAAGATCATTTTTGAAGTGACATTTTGAAATGACTTGGTTCATGTTGACTCCTCCTACTGGAAAACTGAAACAAACAAACAAACCACAAATTGACATTTTCCAATAGGAAATTTCAATAGCAACAAAACCACATTTTACACCAGCAACGTTTTTTCCTGTAAAATGTTCATCCCGCTCTAGCCTCACAGTGAGACCTAGGAGCAGACCCAGTTCTTCTAAACACCAGTCCACACTCCCTCCAGCACTGAGTAAGCCCCATGAGGATGCCATTTGCAGCTTTGCCTTTTGGCTGACAGGAGGCTGATGCTGGCTAAGTAACTGCTGGGGTGTGGGTAAAGCAAGTGGGAGCATGACAAGCGGCCACTGAATTTCTCTGCGCCTCTCCTCTCCACCCTGTAATAATTGTAATTAGGCTGGACCTCTTCCAAAGCATTGCTGAGTGCTGAATGCTCCCTCCCAGGGAATGTGACATCAGCACTGCCCTGATACTCAGTCATGTGCAAGCTTCATAGGGTGCAGCTTCCTGCTTCCTTCTCTACTGCTGCTGACTAGGGATGTTCTGTTGTATTTACATTAACCAGCTAAGAGGAAAACATGCTTAAAACTGGTATTTTGCCTGGTTTAGTCACGCAAGTTGTGCAGTAGTTACACAGCAGGAAATTGGGCTGGGTGCACGTGTGGAACCAGGCCCGCTGAGGTCTAGTTTCTGCTCTGCCACTGACTCACTGCGTAATCTTGGGCAAGTCACTTCACCTCTCTGCGCTTACATTTCATCACTGGGAAAATGAATGTAACAATTCTAACTCAGAGGGGTGTTGAGATGCATAATTACAATCATTAGCATTTGCAAAGTGCTTTGGGATCCTCAGACAAAGGCCTTATAGAAAAGCTGAGTATGTCATTGTTGAGCATAAACAAGCGGCAGCTCTGGGAATGTGACTTGGCTACATGTTCTAATTAGCAGACTGTTGTATTTATGTACTTTGCAAGACAGATTATTGGCAGCTATACAGAGAAGGCAGCTTAAGCTGGGGAATAGGTGAACAGGTTGTTCAAGTGGTGCAGCAAGAGCAGCAGAAACCGTTCAGCCCATGCCATAGGGAAAGTGTGAGGAGACACGCACTCCTTGTGTGTGAGAGAGAGAGAGAGAGAGAGACAGATAGCCATGGTTCGTAGCTAAGGCTAAGATTCTGTCACGGACAGGTCACGGGCAATAAAGAAAAATTCACAGAAGCCCCTGACCTGCCTATGACTTCTACTAAAAATATGCATGACAGAATGGGGAGCTGCAGGCTCCGCACATCACCCGGGGGGACTGGCTTAGAGGTGCAGGGCCCCCCCACTGCCCACGGTAGCTCCAAGCTCGGGGTTCCGAGCTCTGGGGAGCCCTGGCTGCCCGCAGCGGCTCCGAGCTCCGGAGTGCCCATGGTGGCGCCGAGCTCCGTGCTGCCCATGGAGGCTCTGTGCTCTGGGGCACCCACGGAGGCTCCAAGCCCCAGGGTACCTCGGCTGCCTGCGGCGGCTCCGAGCTCCGGGCACCCCTGTCTCTGCCCTGGCTGGGAGCTGCCTGCGGGGCAACCCTGCCACCTCTAAGGCTGGGAGCTCGGACCCCTGCAGTTCCCAGCTGCCAGGGGCGGTGGGGTCCCTGCAGCTCCCAGGCACTGGGGGCTCAAGTCACAAAGGTCTCTGACTTCCATGACAAAATCGTAGCCTATTCATAGCACTCATGTGTGCGTGTGAAAGTGAGATGGTTCCTAGGTTTTTAAGCCTTTGGCCCAATCATGCGCCTTCCACCTGGAAGGACATAGCAGCTGCTCTCCTGGGAACAGGAAGGAGGAGGTAAAATCAGTTTTATGTATTTGGTAACATTTTGGGTAGGATTAAGGAGACCATGTGCAGGGCCAACCTTGAGCATTCTAGGTCTTCAAGCTACCATAGGACCCTCAAACAAGTGGGGTCTCTTATCTCCATGTGGGAGGGAGTCTGGTGGCAGTCTCTCCCTCTCCTGCAGCAGGTTGGGAGGCAAACAGAGTGCTGAATCATGAATTGCTGCAGTATTTGCACTGGCCCACTACACCTCCAAGTGCACAGCCCCAAATGGACACTTGCCTCATTTGCATTGGAGTTGGCCACGGCCATGTAATCATCTAGGTGTGTCCATATCGAATTCAGCGGCTCAGTGTGTGAGCATTTCTTCCTCTAGTGGCTGGCTCCAGCAAAGAGAAAGCCAGCTCATTATTCACATCTAAAAGTTACTCTTTTTGCTCAAGTGTTAGGGGTGGGTTTGATCTTTGCTGATGGCCGATTGCCCTCTTGCTCGTTCCCGATTTTTCCCTCTCACCTTGTTTTAGGGTCTTCATCGTTCCTCTTTGTGGATTCAGGGGGAACTAGGAATAAAAGTCTGCTGATTTAAAATCCCCCTGAAGTTTCAAGTAGATAGTTTTTTTTCTTTGCTTCTTATCTTGCACTGTGGTGTCTTTTGTCTGTGAGATGTTAAACAGCTGCCACATTCCAGTGCCAAGGTAGCTGCATTTCAAAGATGGATGATCATTTCAGCAGACCCTATATATAGTTTGTGCATCAGTGTATTTTTAACATTTATAAAGTGCTGTGAGATCCTCAAATAAAAAGCACTAGAGAAACAAGAGAGCCTTATCTGTCTGGGGCACAGTGGGAACAGAACCCACATCTCTTGACTGACCATACTGCCTTACAAGTATTGGGTAAACTGCATCCCATCAGCCTTACTAGGCCAAGGTGGAGCTAGGATGTCTTCTTGTAGGGGATGGGTATTATTCCTTGGTTGTTTAGGGACAGACATGTCTGATGTCTTTTCAGGCCTCCAGCCACTAGGGGGTGGGATCGTTATCAACTAATAAACACATGAGCAGATCACATGTTCTATCCAATGGTGAACTTTACACATGTACTGGAATATTATAACTGTTGTTAAGGGCCCTTGATTAAAAGGCTATTCATATACAGTTCAAAGAACCAACAAGTGGCTGACCTTCATAGAGAGCCTTTAACTTTACAAATCTACTCTTGAAATCTACATAAGTACTCAAGACCTGAAGCTAGTTATTATTGTACCATGAGTGACAGAATCATATAGATTATAGAAATGGAGTAGATGTATTAGGGCACTTACTCTATCCCCTAGCCAGTGCAGCATTGTTTTCTTTTCCCTTTAAGAATGTACACTTGTGCTTTGTTCAGTCCAGTTATAAAATCACCCAAGTCATGGAATTCCTTGCTAGAGGATGTGAAGGCCAAGACTATAACAGGATTCAAAAAAGAACTAGATAAGTTCATGGAGGATAGGTCCATCAATGGCTATTAGCCAGGATAGGCAGGGATGGGGTGTCCCTAGCCTTTGATTGCCAGAAGCTGGGAATGGGCAACAGGGGATGGATCACTTGATGATTACCTGTTCTGTTCATTTCCTCTGGGGCACCTGGCATTGGCTACTGTCAGAATGGACCTTTGGTCTGACACAGTATGGCCGTTCCTATGTTCTTATGGGCTTTTCACCTCTTTCCTTGGGAAATAGTTCCTCTGACTGCCATTGGGAAATGGAGAAGTTTTTGCTTGGTCCCAAATAAATTTGTTAATCTCTAAGGTGCCACAAGGACTCCGCATTGTTTTTGCTGATACAGACTAACACGGCTACCCCTCTGAAACCTGTCTTCTAAAGAGGTTAAGGTTAATAATCTCTTCCTCTTCCCCCTCCCACTCCGCACTGCCCCCCAAGCATTTTAAGATTGTCAGTATATTTTATTTTTCAAAGTGTGTCAGATGCCTAGTGAATCAAGCTATGCATTACACTGACAAAAGATGGCATGACATCTACTACCCATGAAAATTAAGCGGTGGTGAAGGCTTAGTTGCTGACATTGCTGTGTACCTTCCTTTCACGTGCAGGGCTGCCACATTCCAGCCTCATCGTTTGCAGCCCTTTGAAGCTCCTCTCAGTTCCCTGGATCATCAAAATTCATACTTGTGACAGGAGTGGTTTTTAATGTGGGATGGTGCTTGTACCTTTACTACCTTGTCCCAAGAAGTCACTATTTCTCTTAGGTAACCTACAAATCACCTTCTGGAAAGGGTTTCATCCAGGCTCGGCTTCTGCTAAAACCCAAAACTCGCTATGGCTTCCATGAGCGTAGGCAGGAACAGACTCAACACAGGAAAGGCTGAAAATGAGCAACTGCTGAAAATGTGCTATCCTACAAAGGCTTTTAAATCCTGGTTACACAGCTGTGAAAATCTACGTATCATCCATGTCTGAATGCTGTAATTCCCAAGCCCCCTATCTCCAGAGGAGTCCTGTTTCACTTCAGGCCTCTGGCCAAACTTTTCCCCCAAAGTCGCACAAAACCCTCTCAGATTTCCCTGTCTACAACAATGTGCTTCTCACAACCTTTTATCCATTTCACATAGTCCATGTATCAGCCATTAGAAGGTGGTAACTTTTAGTCACTATCTACACGGATCCAGCAACCTGGAAGTGAGAGGGCCACATCCACTACCAATTCCCGGTGCCAACCAACACCCTTATAAATGCAGCTATTTTAAATCTTCTCCCTTCCTTTGCATTTTGCCCAAATTAAATGACCACCTACTTTGGACTCTGGGCCAAATTTATCCCTAGTGTTACTCCACTGAACCATTTGATCATATATAGCAACCACTTCTATTCTACGTCTCCAATGCATTGATGCTTTATGCTTTGAAGCTGCATAAATGATTGTCAAAGAAGATGAAATTCCTAGCAAGGAGACTCACAAACACACAACTCTTATTCACAATAACGAGCTTTGAGAGCAGACTAAAAGAAGGGGTTAGTGGAGCTGTGATTCTGGAAACCTGATTATCCCAGCGTGTTTCATGTCCTATCTACATCCCTGCAAAGATCACAGAGATGAGATGGGAAAATCAGGGCATCTATGTGTGTTTGGAAAAGTATCTTTTGGGTGAATGATGAACAGATTGAGTGTCCAAGGCTGCACAGCTTTTGTGCTGGGAACCATTCCCGTTACACCTCATCCCCAGTATTCATGAGTCCTAGAATGGGAACAATACACACCTGGCAAAAACACAGCAAATTAAAGTGCTGTCTGGCTTCAATCAAATTAGAATTTCTTAATTAAAATGGATAACACAGGAAATTACAGGGATGTCAGAAAACAAGGTCCCAGACAGTCTGTCTGAGTCATCTCCCTTATGTCAGAAAAGTACAAGACAATGAAACAGGTGATCTCTGTAATGTCCAGCGAAGATCCTGTCCATGTTCCTGATCTGAATTTCTGGACAACTTCAATAAAGAACAGACTGCAAAGATTCCGTGTTGGGGTTTACGTATGCTGAAACAGGCCCTTTGAGAAAGGTTTAGTCAGTTCTATTTAGACCTTTAGCCAGGTTGAAATTATTGATAAAGCTTCTTTTTTCTTAACACCGAGTCTTATTGTATTAACACAGGGTTCTCCCTTGACTCCAACCAAAGAGGTTGCTGATTTTCTTTTTGAATTTATTATCCTATTGGGGGGAATGGTTAACAGTCCATAACAATGATGCCCAACCATTATATTCAACCCAGTGTCCCTCACAAAACAGGTTGGGGGCATGCACTTCATAAGGTTACAGCATACATGAATAGTTTTCTCACTCCATGCAGGGAACTGGCATTCCGAACAATTTCAATCATACAGAGAATTAGTGCATCTCGAAGGAGGAGGACTTCATGCATTAAGAAATGTTTGTTTCCTTCCTACGCATGGCCAATGTGCAGCAGACACTGCCAGGTAAAGCAAACATTGTACTGTCCTCTGTCATCATGGTGACTGGGTGGAGAATCATTGGCCAATACCTGTGCCTCCATTTTTAAATGGGCAAGTTTGATTAGTTTAAAAAAAGTTAGACATCAAAAGCTGCTTTTCCCCTGCTCTCCCCATCACCCCAGTCCCAGTGGAGGCAGATGTAAATTCTCCATATGCATCTGGTTTACAGAGCTGTTAAATTCACGTCTGTTGCTTTGTCTCTCTCATGCTGGTGTTTCTTGTGTCTTCTTGACATCAAAACTCCAATGAGTACAGAACCCGCCAGGACTCCAGCTATTGCTGCCAAAATCACAGCCCAGTAAGGTACCGATGGGTCACCTGCCCCCACTACTGGAGCTGTATTTTGCAATCCACTGTTTCTGGATGTGAAAAGAAATGGATTCTCCTACAGAGGAAGGAGAGAGGATTTTACTGGCCACAAAACACTTCTGAGCAGCAGTTAGTCTATATGTCACCCATCCCCTATTGAGACGGGACAGTCCTCATTTCTTTAGCAATAAATATTGACTATTTCTCCATTCTGTGTCTTATGAAAGCTCCCCTACCCCAACAGATTTATATTCCCCCCCCCACAAGTGTTCCTTTTTATACATTTCAGATCACTGCAGCTTTGGCATTGCTTCTGAGCCCATTTATTGTAGATAACCCAAGGCAAAAAATGAAGCTGGTTGAAACGAGAGGTTCTCATTGGGGCAATGATGCATTTTTTCACTAAATCCCAATGAGCCGACCTTCCTGAAAACCTGTTTTTGTCACAAAACCAGAGCTTTTTTTTGGTGCTATTTCAAACCCACAATCTTTAATATGCTTGAATTATATTGCTGGCAAGAAGGAAAGGGAAAACAAAAGGGGCCCCTGGATGAGGATATCGTGCGGTGTTTACTTACGGAGGTTGGACACGTGAGTTTGGATCGGTCATGGGCGAAGTTATTGTAGCTCTGCTTTTGACCAGCTGGCTCCAGCTGAGGGAGAGAAGAGGGTCAGCAAACCTAAAAGTGATGTTTCCCTCCCCAACTCTCCTGATTTGGGGGGGTTACGCAGTTCTATCAGATCACACACTCCTTTGCACCTCCAAGGGGTTCTGGAATATGACGGGGCACAAGACAGTTTTTCTGCCATTTTTCAAGTCCGGGACCAAAAGAATTAACTGCTGTCCTATCTGTGGCAGATGTTAGCTACCTCATTTAATGCACTACTGGAAGGTGCTCAGATACCAAGGGGATAGTAGTGGCATAGAATAGAATAGATCAAGCTCCGCAGTCCTTACGCAGACAAGGAATTTTGTCTAAGTAATGACTGCAGGCTTTGGTCCATGAAGAGAGGTATTTTTTGGAGAGAATAAAAATCAGTGAAGGGAGAGGGTGCCACTCCCTTAAACCATCTAGTACTGCAACTGCTGACCTCAAGTGATGAGGGGGGGGGGGAGGGAAGAAAGTGCCAATTGCATGATAGAGAGGCATAATATCATATCCATATCCCACTTGTAACTCAGTGTGAAATGGGAACTCCAGCCTGCTAACTTGGGGCCTGATTGTACCCCCAAGGCCCAGCCTATGTTACAGGTGTGCTCTGGGTGGGAGAGGCACAATTTCCACTGAGTTCCTCAGCATGCAGGGAGAGTGCACATGCAGAACTAACCCCCTGGATAGTAGCCTGCTCTCTGCCATTCCACTGGCCATCTCAGGGTGCTGGTGGAGGTGAGGTGAGCTAGGTTGTAGACCTGATAGATCAATGATTGGCAATGGCATACTAAATCCTACATTAGTGAGACACAGTCAAATCAGTACCGTTAGGAGTGAAAAGTTAGCTATTGTCTCACCCCTTACATATAGTATATTAACGTTGCTATGTTCTGCAAATAGAAAAAAAGGACAGATAATAAAGTGGTAGATTGGGGAAAATGTCAGGATTATGTACTTGTTTTTGCTTGTTTGGGCCCTTCTTTAGCTGGAGAAAGACACCAATGTCAGGAAGCAGAATGATTTCCCTGTGGGACTTGATCTAGTGCACTGCCACAGCCAGCAATTTCAGCCACTTGGACAAAAAACTATGTTGTGTCTTCCAAAAACTGTTCCAAGGGCATCATAATATTTGATGATTAGTCCAGTCTTGTTGTACACTGTGGGATGGCAGCTACATTTGGGACCAATTGCTTGCTTTATTATGTACTGCCTGAACCTGTTTGTGCAAGATTTGTCACATGGTGATAAAATCAATTAGAACACATTAGCTATGGCGCAATATTATCTACTAAACTATAACCCATCAAAGTTTTAATAGTACACAGAGCTGGAAAGAGTAAGTTATTGAACTATGTGAATTAAAGCCCAGCTGGCATGCAATGTAAGAAAAGGAGTTAATGTGTAAGGTGTAATAGATTACAATGAGATCTGTCTGTCTGCTTCTTATATAGCCCTCATCCCCTGTAGGACTTTTCCATAAGGGTTATTACCCTTGTCCCCCTTCCTTCTTGACCTTCTATCAGCTGTCAGCCAGCCCTTCTAAGATGTTACTCTCTATGAGTAAGAGGCAGGTGCAGGAGAAAGGCAACAGCTGCTTATTGTTGTTTCAACATCAATACCATGTTTTCCATTTCTAAAGTAGTTCCAGAGTTTGCTTTTTTAGCAAAATGGAAACACTGAAGAGAGCACAGTCTGGTGGTGTTCTCATAAACTAGTACTCAACTATTTTTAAACCCAACGCAGACCTACATTTTCCCCCGCCCCCCAAGTCTTCAGTTGATTGGTTTAGTTTAGTTTTTCATTATCCCATAATCCTCTGGGGCTGGAGACTACAGGGGTTGAGTTTTATTTACGCAAGCCAATTATATAACAAACATATTCACAGTAACTAAGAGCCTGATTTATAAACCAAAATGCAGCCACCTACTGTTCACACAGGATTTGTCCATATGATTAATAATATCAGCTCTCCAGCTAATGTAAACCAGTTTAGCTCCATTGACTTCAATGGAGGCCATATAAGTACATAAGATAGATAGTTTTTGAATGGTTCAAAAGGGGCCTTAACCACAGATTTGTAAAACAAATTTCCAAATGAAAGGCTACATTCTGCCCTCACTGACACACCCAAAGTATCTGTGTATCCATTTGAAGACTCACGAAAGCGATTTCCACTAACTAGTTTCCTTTCGTTGGCAGTGGACAAGCCAAGGTTGAATTGAACTAACCTGTCAGCCCTAGGACTGACCTCACCATGACAGATTTGAGGTATTTTATTTAATCAGGAGAGAGAATAAAAAGAAAAATATACAACCCCCTCCAAAATGGTTACAAATATCCCAAAGCTGTATAAAGTCTTATAGTCTGGGGATGGGCACTGGGAAATAGTCCTAGGACTATGGCTCCTACATCTTCCTGCAAAGGAGGAGCAGTCCCCTGAACATTTCCCCTGCAACCACAGAGACCGGGACTGTGTTTAGCCCTTGCACAGAGCAGGAAGGACAGAACACAAGGGATGGGGAGGGCTTCTTGTGCCTGCCCCATCCCTGCATACACACACGTGGGGCTAGAGACAATCTGGCCATTTATGTGTATTGAGGAGAACTCCTCTCATTTGGCCAGCAGCATGCTGAGCTCTTTCAGGGAACAAGACAGGGCTGCTGAGCAAAGCAGAACAGAAAAACAAAACACTCTTACAAGAATCACACACAGCCTCTCCATACACAGACACGCACTGGAGTGCAGGGACGAGGGGTTACAAGAATAACCACTAATGTTAAACAACAAAGGGCTAGATCTTCAGCTGGCATAAATCAACAAAGCTCTGTTGATATCAGGGGAACTGATTCACAGTAGCTGAGGATCTAGCCCCCAGATCAGTTTTTTAAAGGAATAAGACCTCGTTTGTCCCCCGTGGAAGGTTTTCTTCCAATTTGTGTAGGAGATGAGTAGCAGTCTTGACAGAATGAGAAACCCTGGTGGTGTGGAGTAAAGGGCAATCATGTCTGGATAATGAATAAGGGGCAGTGAGAACTTATGAATGCCCCTAAAGAGGGCTTTTCCATGTTGCAGCAAACATGCAGACTCAATGTATTACTTTTGATTCTAGAGGAGCCTGCACAGTTACTTATTATATAACCCAAGTCTAACTTCATTTTACTGAAACGGAATGGCCTAGATTCATCCCCGATTTATCCCAGCTTCCGCTGGCATAAACCACGTGCAGGACCCCTGCAGGCACAATGTCTTCTCGGGGGGATGTTGTGGTGGCACATAATGTCCACAGCTTTCTTTCCATCCCAGTGCCCCTGGGAAACAGTATCTGAGCATCGTCTCACATGCACCTTCTGGGCTCCTCTGTAAATATATATATATGGATCCATTCTACGACCTCTTACCATATTATTCCAGAGCGCTATGGCCATCTCAGCATGGCCTCTCTCAGTGAAATGAAAGCAATCCATGGAAAAGAAACTCAGGTCTGGCTTCCCATTCTGCAATTCAAAAAAATGTAATAATTCACCCCAGCGTCAAAGGATCTTTTCCACCTTGTAAACGAGACTGCTATTTCAGCCTTATTGGGCTCCTTTCCTCCTGCAGTTGGGGGCAAACACACATCTTGATTCCACCTCCAAGGGCCCATAGTCCACATGATTAGTCCATAGAAAGCAGCACCTACAATTTCAACCAAACAAGAGGCAGTGCTTGTTTGCGTAACATCCATAGATTTTAAAGCCAGAAGGGCTCATCATGATAATTGACCCCAGTGGTTCCTCAGACTTTGAGACCCAGCATATCACACCTAAAAGCCAAAAATACTTGGCAAACCAACTTAGTCATTCTAATCGGTGTGGAGATGATGCATTCTTATTCTGATGCTATAAACCAACCTAAGTAGCACCTCATCGCAGCCCATGGATTGTATCTCAAGAACCAAAGATCTAGTCTGACCTCCTGCATAACACAGCCCACGGAATTTCATCCAGTAATTTCTGCATCAAACCCAAGAGCTTGTGGTTGAACTATCTAACTATCGAGGATCTCATAGGGGCACCAATCACTGCAGTATCGACCCAAATCTTGAATCTCATTCAGGTTCGAAAGATTGTGATTATTTATTGTTGTTTGTTGAATTCTTGAAGCTCGGCTTCAGTTTCTTAAACCTTTCAGGCAAATTTAGGGCTGCTTTTCAAGTGAAAACCCAAGACTGTGGGTTGATACAGTTGAAGCACAAAGGTTTTGTGGGGCAAGCTTGCCCTACTACTACCAACATGGTAGCTAGTCTTTGGTCTCCAGATGTCAATATTGCACCTTTCAGTAGAACCTAAGTTCACTTCTTAAAATGTGCTGGAGTTCTGTGGAGATAAGGCAAAAGGGTAGATACTATGCAAAACTGGTTGGTTTGGGCCGAGTTTCACGTTGAGTTTTTGCATTCCTAACTACCACTGCATGCAAGATGCAAGGGTTAAAGAATGGGAGGAGAGCTGTTTATGGCTTTTTTAGAGAGATTTCAATCAGTGCATTCCCAGCTCACATATTTCCTGAAGTCACTTGATATCTCCAGCAGATTCACAAGCAATACACTCTTTCTTACTTTCATTGTTTCATTATTATTTTTTTGCAGTGCCCATAATATGCTAGAGTCTGTGCAAACATAAAAGACACGGTCCCTGCCCCACAGATGTTACAGTCCAAAATAAATCTTGATGTTGGCATCAAAAACGGTAGGTAATAAAACAGAACTCACGCTGTCTAATGGGATGATGGTATTTCGGAAAAACGGCTGCACCACAACAGTAAAATCCTCACGCTGTGCATAGCGACCGCTGTTAGCCATCAGCATGCTTTTGATCTGTGTGGGATTGCAAGATGTAAAACAAAAAGGTCATTACAAGATTTATCTCCCTCATCAAACAAGGGTTATAAAATATGAGTCTTTCACCTCTCTAGATCATTAGTATAAATCCAGCCTAGATAGCACAGAAGGGTACAGAAAATGGCAAAGAAAACTATTGAACATGTGGAGGGACTGCCATAGAAGGAGAATGTGACTAGATTAAATGCACATACATAAATGATTCTAAAGTGGACAAAAAGAAATGTTATACATATTAATAAACACAATGCATAAATTAACTTGTGCAACTTAGTGCTATATGACATCAATCAGGTCTAAAGCTTAGGATTCTAAAAAAGGATTAGGGCCAAAATTTTCAAAAGTGACTAGTAAGTCTGAGTGCCTCAACTGACACATCTTTGAGAGACCTGGTTCTCAGAGGGTCGATACTCAGTATTTTTTTTTTTTAAATCAGGTCCCATAAAGGCTTCAGTTTTGGCACCCAAAAATTGGGGCACCCAAAATTAGTAGTCACTTATGAAAATGTTGGCCATAGATGCTTATATAGAAAGTGAGACTATCCATTATTATGTTAGATAGGCCAATAGTTTATGGTTATAAACCCTGATGCTTCCAGTCACATATCAACTGTACCTTCCCCCACTCCTGAGGTTAGGGAGAATTTTCCCTTATGGGTGGGTTATTTAATAATCGTCCAGTACAGGGATTCATTCACCTTCCTCAGAAACATCTGATACTGTCCACTCTTGGAGACATGACACTGAACTAGTTGGAGCCTGGGTCTGATCTGCTATGGTAATTTCTATTTTCATAATAATGA
This sequence comes from Emys orbicularis, assembly GCF_028017835.1. Taxonomy (NCBI): domain Eukaryota; kingdom Metazoa; phylum Chordata; order Testudines; family Emydidae; genus Emys; species Emys orbicularis. The sequence continues at coordinate 157,457,124 of NC_088685.1, read as the reverse complement.
CCGACAATTCTTCTCATCTAATAGCTATTGGGTGGCCTGTGTGAAATCTGACTAGATCTTAGTTAAGTTAATACTGGACAAATGAACATAACCCAAAATAAACACCACTACATTGGCAATAATTAGCCTTTGTTTGGCAGGCCAAGCGAAAGAGCCAAAGTCTAAATAGGCCATGGTCTTTCCCCACCGAAATACAATGGTAGGGAAGTATGAGGAAACTTGCATCACCACTGCCCAGACAGTAGCTGGATCTTCAGTCTACACATACATCAAAATGGGGTCTTTCGCCATCACCAACCACATTTTAAAATATGCTACAGTTCTATGCGGAAGATGAGAGACATGACAAAAAGGGGTGAGCAGGGGGGGAAGGGCAGAGATGAACAATTAAGGAAATAGAATCCAGGTGTTACCTGAAAATCTTTGTTAATTATTTTCATTTTTTGTAGTTCAGGAGAGCTTTCCTGTGAGGTTAAGAAACATGGGCAAAGAGTCCTTGAAAGAAAAAAAAAACCAACCAAAATCAACACCCACCCTAGACAGTCTGTGTATTCATTAATAACATGGTGTAGTTCCAAGAAGCTCAAGATGGCTTAAGTTATTAAATGCAGAAATTCAATCACCAGACTAGTTTCAAGGTGGACAGAAACCCTCCTCCCCCCCCCCCCAATAAATCACCTGTTTTTCAGAGGCACTGAACACCCACAACTTCCACTTGCAGTCAACAGGAGTTGCAGGTGCTCAATTCTTTTGAAAATCAGATCCAAACTGTTTAACATGACATAGCAGTAGCAGACCACGTGTGTTAGACTTTAAAAATCTACAAATATGTTTTAAAGCAGGATTTCATAGAGTTTAAGGTGAGAAGGGACCATTAGATCATCTAATCTGACCTCCTGTATATCACAGGCCAGTAAATTTCACCAAGTTATCTGTTTAACTAAAACACATCTTCCAGAAAAGCATCCAGTCTTGATTTGATGACGTCAAGTGATGGAGACTGTACCACTTACCTTGGGGTTTTTTCCCCTGTAGTTAATCACCTTCACTGTTAATTTGTGTCTAATTCTTAATCTGAATCTGTCTGGCTTCAGCTGCCAGCCATTGTTCTTTGTTATGCCTTTCTCCATAAGATTAAAGAGCATCTCAGTACCAGGTATTTTCTCCCCGTGAAGCTACTCATACTTATATGTGTATCAAATATATATCAAGTCACCTCTCAATCTTTTTGGATAAGCTTTTGATAAACTCTTTTTGATTTGAAAGCCAGTTCCTTATTTACTTGCCTGCAAAGAATGGAGTTCAGGGTTTTGCACTACAATTGTTGGTCCTACCAGCAGAGTAAGGAATGAAGCTGAGTATGGATTCAGGCATTGGGGATTCCACTGACTGTTGTAGGACCCTGATCTGGAATTGGGGCTGGTGCAAAAGGGCTTTGAAGTTCAGCATTATGAAAATGATTCTGTTTGTGGCATGATGCCCAGCCTCAGTGAGTACCGGGGAGAGAGGTGGTGATGTTTGGCTGATGTTCACTAGAGTGCAGAAGCTTTTTAGCAGTGAGGTAGGTTTCTGTAGGCCTAGACTTACTTTAGCCGTTAGTGTTCCCATGCTGACTAGTTCAGTGATCTTGAGTCAACAAGATAAAGTATTTGTGCTTTGCTGGATTGAGGATCTAGTTTCTGTCAAAATAAAATTTTATATAGGGATGGATCAGAGCCAGAACTCCAGTTTCAAATGTTCCTGGATGTTGATGATGTTCAGATCCAGTTTCATCCTCTGTGGCTTCAGCCCAAAGCTAACTTTATAGTTGAATAAACAGGAATTCGGTAACTGCAATGCTGCCCTCATTTAAGTACGTGCCATTTTTGTTGAAGTCAATAGGAGAGGGAAGAAATTGACTCAATATCATCAATATGATGTATAGTATCTGTAGTATCATCATTCCCAGGTTCAATAACATCCAACAAGGTAGAGGCTTTTAAGCCCTGTATGGTTGCCTTACTAATACCAGTGATATTGATTATGCCTAAAAAATAGCATCCAGTAGAAATAGATATTTGATTTGCACACTTACGTCCCTGGAACGACACACCCTGAAGTTTCCCTTTCTATCTGACGCAGTCCAGCGATCTCCATGATCTCCACCAGGTTGACAAAGGCTCGAGGGAGCTGCAGGGTTCAAAGAAATCAGGCTTGTTAATGCACAGAGCACAATACAGTTACAGAACAAGACAGGGAGGCTACTTGTAGGAAACAGTGAGTACAGGGAGCACTGAGAGGGATTAGCAGCATAGAAGGGCAATGTAGAGGAGGGAGGAAGATGTACAGTGGATATGAATCAACAAACTCACTGGCTGCCACTGCAGCCTAACTCACTGGAGCATTTCTGTTGGTTTACAGTAAATAGAGGCTTGCACACTTTGTTTAGCAGTCAGAATGGTAAGTAGGGCTGTGCTGTGTACTTGGGTTTCACCGCAAAAGTATGTGAATTTGTGATCTGGAGAAGGCAAGGATGTGGGATGGGAGAGAGGAGGGGTGGGGGAGCAAAAATCCTCAGGAAAAAAATATTGGTCTCAGATACAAACCCAAATACAAAGAGAATCTATGTAAGGCTCAGTCTTGCAGCTCAGTCTTGACTTGCCGCACTCTTGTCACTCCTGCCCTGCGCCACCACATGGCTTTGACAGGGCATCTCCAGCCTGACCAGCAACACCACCTCCTGTGCTAATCCTGGGCTATCATTGAGTGAACACCATCAGTTGTGCCAGATTTTTTGATGTGAATAAATCTCTCTTGGGGGCTTGATGGAGAAAACCATTTAAATATAATTTGTAAGTTAAGTTGGAGTCAGGCCAGAGAGGAAATGCTCGGCGCACTGACCTGCATTTCCACCCAGGTCCCACACACCTCAGTGCCCTAGGCATAGTAGGATTAAAGCTACTGGCCAGTACTGGTGTTGAGGGACAAAGTGACAAGCCAGATCCTGCTCTCTGTTACATCACTGTAAATCAGGAGTCACTCTGCTGAAGTCCAAGGAATTACACCCATGTAAAAGGAACACAATCTGGCCCTATATATGGTTCATTGATGTTATTAACCCTTTGACTGTGGTATTCAGAATTTGTCTGTGTGACTTGCCAACACGGCATTCTGCATCACTACTAGCAATAGGCATTCCCAGACCCTCTGACTCCGAAGCATTAAGCCCAGGGCAGAGTCAGACGGGAAAGTTTCTTCCTCGTGTTGATGATGGAGAATGTGGATTGTGTCCCATGGTTAGCTGCAGCAACTTGATTCCACCCTCATGGGACTTAGCCAAAATATTAAGTAGCTAATTAGTGTGTTTTCTTGGACTAAAAAACCCAGGAATGGTGCAGATGGGGCATACGGTCACCTCTTGCTCTTTGTAGCAGAGATAGGTGCCATTGTGTGACAGTCAGTTCTGATGCTATCTATTAAACACTGCAACATTATGTGTGGGTACATGTGTGAGAATATGGGGTTATAGGTGCATACATGGTGGAGTGTGTGGGGATCAGTGTGCAGAGGGCTGTGAATGTATTATATGCTTGTGTATGCATGCCTTGCTTTTAAGTCAAAATATTTTTCAGGGAACATATATACCCACAAACAAACAAACAAACAATTATATATCTTTCTTCAGTACTTGGATGGTCCCCATGACCATAGTAGCTGAGCACGTCACAGTCTTGAAAGTATCCTCACAACTTCCCCCTCCACTATGAGGCAGGGCAGTGGTATTATGGGAAACTGAGGCACGAGACTAGATGACTTGCCCGAGTTCACACAGGAAGTCTGGGATGGAGCAGGAAATTGAATCCATCTCTCCCAAGTCCTAGGCTAGTGCCCTAACCACTGACCAGCCTTCCTCTTCTTTTGTCCTCTCATGGTTATTTTCACAATCACAAGGGCTAGAAATGCAATTTTTTTAAAAAAACCCTAAAAGAATGGTTTAGATTCTGGAGCAAAATGCCAAGGTGAGGAGGAGGATTCTGTCGAAGGTCCTGCGGGTGCATGACTGCAGCCTGCATAGGGCCCATCATTTTATTGTTCAGCTTTGCAGTGTTTGTGTATCTTTTTCTCTCCCTCCCCCCACTGAAATGTGAAAATCAAGAACAGTCAGTTCTTCCTCTGCTTCTGTGCTTTTTCTCTGTAGAGGCGCAGGAGGCACTATCTGACATATACAGGGAAGTTTGATTCCTCAGAAAACATCTCCTAAATTCAACTGAGCTACGTAGTCCATGATTTGATGAAACATTTTTGCTCATTCTCGGTTTTTATTTCCCCCCCAGCTCATGCCAGTCACACGTGGAAATGACTCCTGGTAGCAAAAGGAGCCCTATGCTGTAGTTTTCCCCAAAGCAGCAGCCCACCACTTTACTGCCCATTAGCTAGCAAGGTCATTGGACTGTTAGTCAGTGTTAACAAACATTACTACTCTAGCTATCTGGAGAAAGGCCTTGAATGAAACATAATCGCAGATCCTCTGTCAGAGGTGAGAAATATCTGAGTGTGATTGCCAAGAATTCAGCCTGCTAGCGTATCTTAAAACCTTACCTCTCCGTATAGAATATCAAGAGTGTCCTGAAGATGTTTTACATAATTTTCTACTGAATAGGTCTCCTGTATAAAAGGAAAATTAGATCAGTCATTTTTCCAGTGTGCAAGAAACTATGACTGAAAAAAACCCCAATGGGTCCATTCTATAACCTCTAATCCCTAGCAAAGCCTGCAAGAGGCTAGATTCTATACTATTGACCAAATGCTCCTTTTTATCTCCAATAGCACAGACCTGTATTTTTTGAGCAGATAGCTACTGAGTTCTGTTCCTATTGTGACACATGTGCAGCTTGTCTGGTAATTGTGGTGTTTCCATGTGACCAATACAATCCCTTAATCCAAATCCAATCTTGTTTTATAACAATTCTTGTCAGCATTCTTTTAAGGTGCATTTTTACTCTGAAGAATGACTGAATAAATCATGTTTAATGTGTTTCACTAACTCCAGACCAAGTTTGCTCCATTTACAAACAGATTTGTTTTCCTAACTGCCAGTTCTGGAAATTAAATCTGGGATCTGAGAAACAAGCTGGGTTCTTTCCTCCAGTATATAATCTCCAGTAATAAATGATTCTGCAAGCCAAATTAGGCACTGAGCGATACCTATGCAACCCCACTTTGCATGAGGAGTTGCAAGGGTGTTATTGGGCACATGGTGCTAGATCAGGGGTGGGTAAACTACGGCCCCTCCCCTGCTGTCCCCCGTCCCCCGCAGCCTCAGCTCACTCGCTCACTCCGCCGCCGCCGGTGCAATGCTCTGGGCAGCGGGGCTGTGAGCTCCTGGGGCAGCGCAGCTGCAGAGCCCGGCCTGACCCGGTGCTCTGTGCTGTGTGGTGGCAGCGGCAGCGGCAGCGTGGCCCGGCTCCAGCCAGGCAGGGCGGCTGTAGCTCCGCCAGCCACCGGTGCTCCAGGCAGCGCGATAAGGGGTACGAGGGGTTGGATAGAGGGCAGGGGAGTTTGGGGTGGTGGTCAGGGGGCAGAGGTGTGGATAGGGGTCGGGGCGGTTTGGGGGGGAACAGGGGGTTGAATGGGGGCAGGGGTCCTGGGGGGCAGTCAGGAAGGAGGGGGGGTTGGATGGGGTGGTGGGGAACAGGCAGGGGCAGGGGTTCCGGGGGCAGTCAGGGGACAGGGAGAAGGGGTGGTTGGATGGGGCAGGGGTCCCAGTGGGGCCGTCAGGAATGAGAGGAGGGGTTGGATGGGGCGGCAGGGGTCTGGGGGCAGTCAGGGGACAGGGAGCAGGGGTGTGTGGATGGGGCAGGGGTCCCAGAGTGGCCGTCAGGGAACAAGGGAGGTTGGATGGGGCAGGAATCCCAGGGAGGGGCAGATAGGAGGTGGGGGCTGGACCACAACTCCCTCCCCTGACCGGCCCTCCATACAATTTACGAAACCCGATGTGGCCCTCAGGCCCAAAAGTTTCCCCGTCCCTGTGCTAGATTGAGGCCTCACTGAAAGTCAATGGAAAGACTTCAATTTATATCAGTGGGTGTTGGTTCAGGCCGATAGTTTGTCCTGCAGAACCCTTACTACTGGGGATGATATGTGAGAAGGAAATAACCCAGGTTGACTCTCCGATCATCATGGTAAGGTTTTATGGCTGGTAGTTAGGAAAAGACATTTCTACTTGTAACGTGATCATATTTGCTCTGGTGCAGGGGTGGGCAAATTACGGCTCATGGGCCAGATCCTGCCCGCAAGCCGTTTTAAGCCGGCCCATGCGGCTCAGCCCTGCTCCGGCGCTCCGGCCGGGGCACCGGGTCGGGGGCCGCACCACACGGCTCCTGGAAGCCGCGGCATGGCCCCGCTCCGGCTCCTACATGCTCCAATTGGAGCTGCAGAGGGGTGCCTGTGGATGGGGCAGCCGTGCCTCCGCATAGGAGCCAGAGACGGGACATGCCACTGCTTCCGGGAGCCGTTTGAGGTAAGCGCCGCTCGGAGCCTGCATCCCCTGAGCCTCTCCCCACGCCCCAACCACCTGCCCCAGCCCTGATCCCCCTCCTGCTCTCCAAATCCCTTGATCCCAGCCCAGAGCACCCTCCTGCACCCCGCACCCCAAACCTCTCATCCCCAGCCCCACCCCAGTGCCCGCACCCCCAGCTGGAACCTGCACCCCTTCCCACACCCCTGCCCCAGCCTTGATCCCCCTCCCGCCCTCCGAACCCCACAGTCCCAGCCCAGAGCACCCTCCTACACCCCAAACTCCTCATCCCCAGCCCCACCCCAGAGCCCTCACCCCAACCCCAATTTCGTGAGCATTCATGGCCCGCCATACAATTTCAATTCCCCGATGTGGCCCTCGGGCCAAAAGGTTTGCCTACCCCTGCTCTGGTGCCATTGTAGGATTGCCAATTTTGATTGGACGTACTCCTGGAGGTTTCATCACATGGCATAATCTTTAATTAAAGATTAATCTTTAATTCCTGGAGACTCCAAGACAATCCTGGAGGGTTGGCAACTCTAACTAAGACAGACCAGAAACATGGAATCCCCTTATGGCATTTTTATGGAGTCACTTTCCAGACCACAATGTCTCAGTAAGAATACACATGTGGCCTTTCACATTCGGATTGTTTGGTCTATTTAGATTACAATCTCCTCAAGGCAGGGACTGTCTTTTCTTCTCCTGCGTTGTACAGTGCTGGATAGATCTTTAGCTCTTAAATAATGACTACTACTAATGAAGCCCTGATCTAGAGCTCCAATATCCCACTGGAAAAGCAGCGCACTCATTTCAGATAAGGGAGATATTAAATGAACACAAGTTCCTGTTGCTTTTTAGAGGTACAAGGGCATTGGCTGCCTGACAAAGGGGAAATGAATGGATTGTTAACCTTGTTCATCTGCCAAGCACCCAGAGCTATGTGCCCAGTTTCTAGATACATACCCTGTCCAAGCAGTAATGACACAGGTCATTGCCTCCAATGAAGAGAGTGATCAGTTTCCAGTCCTCCTTGAAGTTAATTTTCTAGTGACACATAAAAAGCATAGAGTGCAATGTTCTAACAGCTCGAAATTGCTTAGGGACGCAGAGGCAACATTTACAAATACAGTTAAATGGGGTATATCGAGAGTGTCAAAACAATGAAAATGGGCCTTTCGGAATTAACAATGGGAAAAGTGAAGTCAGGAAACTGTGTGTCTCGGAGGGGAAATGTGGTGGGTGGGAGGTGGTAGAATACATCTTGGCTTTTGTTATGAAATTCCCACCAGAAAGGGGAACTGGCAGCTGCCAGGTAGGTTGTCAGGGTAGCTGCTGTACAAAGTTCTGTTTACTGGGAGTCGGAGACCATAGTTCTAAATGGATTTTGGCAGCAGGGGTTGGGATGGGGAGATCTACCAGTTAGTGCCAAATGCTGGGTGCAGTGTAGCAGTAAGCAGGGGAGGGAGAAAGGATTAGACGATGATGCACTAAAGCTGCTTCAGTGGAACATGAGTCACTGGGAATCCCTGCCAGCTGAGTGAGTACTATTAGGAATGCCGAAAAGGAGAGAGGCAAGCTCTGGGGGGACAGACATTTGGATTAAAACAGAACAGTCCAGGAGGCTGGTGACTTCACTGGGCTCATAAGGGCAGCTGCTAAATCCACGTCACCACCAGCCAACAATAGGGGCTGCTGAGAGCTGGAACGCAGTGGAAAACATTCTGTAACATGTAGTACAAAGAGAGGAATGGAAAGCATCTATTTTTAGAGCAGAGAGTTTACATAACTAACGGCTGCGAATCTATCCCACAAATAGAAGAAGGGCCTGGGAATCACCAAAGGGCTGAATTCTCATCTCATTTCCACCTCTTTGCCCTCCAGTGGGGTGCCAGGCAGGACAGAGTTCTGCCCCCTGTTTTTAAAGGGGTGAATGATTGGACACACACCCTGCTAAATCTGAGAACAATTTAGTCTTTTGCTCAAATGCCAGTTTTTCCACTCAGCTCTTCTCAGAGAGGGAGACAGACTCTCCTTTCCCGCACCCTGACGAAAAATTAATAATGCCGAACAACAGACAGTAACGTTGGCCCAAGGCATCTGTGTGGCTACACAGGGACACATACTTTGGAGAACCCTGCCTTTTCAATTCTCTGACCCACCATCCAGCAGGAGCCAGGGAGCACTGGGCACTCCCACTCTCCCATGGTGATCTCCCTGGACCAACAAGTCTCTCCCCAGCACCCAACATCCCACGTAGGCCCCAACAACACCTTGTGGAGGGGAGACCAGGTGTCTCCTGTCTTTCACATGCCCCAGAAAGAGCAGCACTTATGGCTATGATAAAAGCCAGGGAGCCCTTCAATCCCTTTCCCAGCCCCCATTGGACCAGGAACAGCAGGCCACTCTGGAGCAAGCAGCAGGCCACCTCATGCCTCCAGAAAACCTGTGACATCCTCAGGATTCCCCCTCCCCCAACACATTGCACAGTATTGTATCAGTCGGCTGGCCAGGACGATTGCTTCAGGTGGCCTGACCTACTGGCCAGGCTACATCCATCCCCTCACCAGCAGAGTGTCCCCAGCATCGCCAACCTCCTCGGGGCAGGGACTACAGGGGTGAGGAGCAGACCCTCTACACCAGACACCTGGCTCACTGCCGCTGGCTGTTTTAATTCACTGTTTTTTGTCTCCACAGCCTCACCAGGCCACCTGCTTTCATCTTTGCCTCTGCACTTAACCCTCTCCTCTCACCTCCCCATTCCAGTCCCCTGGCCACCATTCATACTGGTTTCTCAGTCCCTTCCCTTTTCTCCAGCCAATCTGTGTACCCTCCCGTCTTCCTTGCTCCAAATTTCCAGTGGTTCAGAACCATTACGTTAGGCCATTGCTTACCTCTAACTTTGGGACCTGTACCCATCTCTCTCCTATTCCTTGTTACACTCATTTGTTGCACCTTGCCTTAAATTACATGTTTAGTTCTACAGGGCAGGGACTGCATCTTCCTATGTGGTTGTTCAGCACTGGTGCAATGGGAACCCAGGCCTGATCAGGGTTAATATAGATAATGGAGTAACAATTTCCTGGCTGCCATGATCCACCCACTTCACTCACACACCTTGGCGCCAGTGAGAAATGCCTTGATCCTTTTTCCAGCTGTGAAACCCGCCTCTCCCCACCACCCAAATATGCTACATGAGTTATAGATGCTATGCACTTACCGAGCTGCCTCTCATCAGCTCCACCAGTTCACGCGCCTGGGTTGACATATTGCTATGGAGACAGGAAAGAAGAGCACTCAGATCCTTGTTCTGAAATGACGAGCAGAATGAACACAACTTGGGAAGGCTTCGATTTCTCCTCCTGGCCCCATTTTATGGAACTTCAGGACCACCAGGGCCACGCAGGGAGAGCGATGGCTCACATGTGAGAATAATCATAGGTGGATAATCTGAGCTGCAAGGGCTCCAGCCAGGATGGCTGCCAAGCAGCAGGGCGACTGAGATGAGTTATTCTTCTTGAAGGACTGGCTCAAATGGATTGTGTTTGGAGGAAAACATTCAATTCCCAAACCTGCTCTTGGAGATGACAAGGTATTTCACAGCCATGCAAGCTTTGCTGGCTAACCTGCAACTCGCTTTCAAGTAAATGTAGTGCTGGTGAAAGGTGCTGGATCGACAGTCCTGGAGACTGAAGTCCTCTGTGTAGCCATAGATTGGGTGCAGTGGCAATATAGGCTGCCTGCACATTTTACCTATCAGTGGCGCTGAAGGAGTCATTCTCAAGGGAAGGAGAGGGGAGTTCAGTCTCCATAGTTCATTCAGTCCTCTGCTGCTCTACTAATGCTGCTAGCCAGGATAGCTTTTAATGCCAATAATGGGCTCCTATTCATTAGGCACTGGACTGCGACATACCATCTCGTTACCCAGAAGTCATTCAACAGCTGGGAGATGGCAATGGCTTTCGGGTCTTTACCGGCCTGGTCTGACACTGAGCTAGTGACCTACATGTAAAAGACTTATGGGAAAATTCACTGTGGGAATAAGGAGTGTCTTGTGGTTAAAGCACTGGTACTGGACTCGGAAGATATGGGATGGGAAGGTCTAGTCAAAAGACGACATCTCTCATAAACAAACACACACTCCTCAAATATTCAGAAGAAAGAATATTATGCCATAGAGATATATGCACAGTATAGATAGTATCAGCCATTAAAGAGCAACTGGTTTGATAATTAATATTAACTCAAGAGTAACCTCAGCCTTGGGATGCAGCTTAACTTGCCAGTCGACCAGCTCCTCATGCCACTATCTCCCTGACTAGGGTGTGATTATGCTTACTTTGCTTTGGCTCCTCCCACTGCTGAGTTGAACCCGGCTGTTTCCTTTTCGGTGCCAGTGGAGAAGCCGAAGAGTTCTGGATTAAACTTTTTCAAAATATCTTAAAGACAGGAGAAGACGTGCTGGTTACCCTTTGCACTGCGAGCAAGGATCAGCATCCCCCCCTACAGAACCCACATGCCAGTCTTGTGGTTGAGGCATGGGGCTAAAAGTCAAGACACGTTCACTGCGACTTTGGGCACTTAACCTATCTGTGCCTCGGTTTCTCCATATACACGTTGGAGGTAATGACACCTATCTCACCAAGGTGAAACGAGGCTTTAATTAATGTTTGTAGAATTCATTCAGATCCTCAGCTGGAAGGTATTATATATGCAAAATATTATTATTGTTACTGTGTCTATAATGCAGTAGGTGGAGTTCAAAGCCTCTTTGTAGTTAGCAGTACATTTATAATACTTCACACAATATAAAACAGACTCCAATTTTGATTTAAAACTCAGTGGTGCCCATGGCACATGGATATAAGATAATGATTGAAATAAAATCCTACACACTCTCAGGCATTGTCAAACTGTTCCAGAGCATGGATCGCATATTAATAAAAGAATTGTCATGGACCAAGCTACCTCCAATTCATGGTCACAAGGACCACTTCCCCTCCCTTTTGTAATCTCCATGGCAACTACAACAATTGCTTAAATGGAATAATTCTAGTGTTAGGTAAATATTTAAATTATTATTAGCTTCTTTCAGAACAGTTTAGCAGCTGGAAATAAGGAGGAGCCATCACCATGTGACCAGCCAGCACTCCGTGGACCATCAATTGCTCTGTAGTGCATCAGTAGCCCACAGCTCCTGCAAGGTTTCCACCTTGTCACTGCAGGCTACAGAGAGAAATAAAGGAAGAGCATCTGCTTTGGATTTGTGTCATTTTAGTCATTTCCTCCTGTAATCTGTCCCTCATCTGTTCAGCTGAGCTGATGTTACAGCCCCATCCAGAACCGTCAAATGGAGGAACTGACTCAAACTTTTAGCAGTGGAGTTCTCCCCAGTGTTGATCTGGGGTTTGAATAAATTCCTCAGATCCCCAACAGATGTGCATCCTGTGCCCTGTCTAAGGAAGGTGGGAAGCCAGCACAAACTTTCCAGCATTTGCCTGGCCGAGTCTTGGAGCAAAGAGTCCCCTTCCCCACTTTGGGAATTTTCAAAATACTCACTGGGTAAAGTCGTGTGAGTCTCCAGGGTTCCATCACCTCCAATGCTACGGAGGGGGAGGGGGGAAAGAACAGAATCGATCAGTCAGCAGGGTTAATACTGTAAGCACATACCATCTGTCGCGTGGTCACCATACGTTGCTGCTGTATCAGCTCAGGGAGAAAAAAAAAAAAAGACTCAACCAGGAATAAGGAGATAAACCACAGGTCAAGTGTGAATTCAGGGAAAGAACTGAAAGGCAGATTTCAGATCAAGTCAGACAGGGCTGCAGCTAAGGCAGGGCACCCAGCCTGAGTGCCATGGCTGCATGGGCAGCGCTGCAGCGGCACTGCTGTACTGATGCAGCTGTGCCATTGCAGTGCGTATGGTGAAGACGCTCTATGCCAACGGTGGAGAGCTCTCCCATTGGCATAAAAAAACCACCTCTGAACAGCAGGAGCTATGTGAGTGGGAGACGCTCTCCTGCCGACATAGCACTGGGCACATGAGCGCTTATGTCAGGGTAACTTATGTCGATCAGGGGGTGGTTTATTCACACCCCTGAGTGACATAAGTTATGCTGACATAGGTTGTAGTGTAGACATAGCCTTATAGGCTACCATCAGAGCACTATGGGTCACTTATTTTCCACTTATTCTGATGCTGCCCGTCATAAAGAGGCATGTCACACACTGCCCCATCAGAGCTGTGCAGTCTAACCTCACTGGTACCTACTGTATTTGTGAGCAGCTGTTCAAGGTGCACAGACTGCACTGATGCCTGCCAACCAGATATCTGGGATTCTGCTAAATGGACTGTACAATAACGCCTCTACATCTGTCATTCACAACATGTTTGCATGCACAGTCACACTCATCCATAAGCAGCCACCCACTGCAGCACGCACGCACACGTGCACACACATTCTCTCACATACACACTTCCACCCAGAACTGCTGTGTGTTTCACCTCCAGGAAAGTCCTCTCCAGGCTGTTTGCAGGTCATTCACGCTGGTTGCTTTGGCTCCTACAGCAGTCTGGAAAGATGGTAAGAATCATTTATGAAATGGCAAGATGACAAGCAGAGGAAGTTGTGCGAAGCAGGAATGGTTTTGTCCTCCAGTAGGCTGAGCTCTACTGGCCCACGCTGTTGCTACTGAATGGGCCATTTAAAGGGTCAGTTGAAATGTACTGAGTAGAACTGGCTGAAAGAGCAGAATTTCTATCCCACAGGAAATTCCAATATTTTGACATTTGGTTTAGTCCTGAATCAGAAAGAAAAGTCAAAATAGCTAATCTTTCTGTGCAATAAAAGAAAAATTCATTTTGAAATGTTAAAACATTTTGTTTCAGGTCAGTTCAACATTATTCTTCATTCACCTAAGCCACTGCAGTGGCTCATGGGAATTGTAGTTTGGAAGCCTTATGCCCCCATTGTCCCCTAAGCACCAAATTCCCTGACAGGACTGTATCTCTCAGGGCACGGGTCCCAGCTGCCAGCCCTCTTCCCAGCCGCTGGCCCTGTGCCTCGGCCCCCGCGCCCAGGGCTGTACTCTTGGGGCGCTGGCCCCGCTCCCTGGTCACTGGCCCCATGTGCCTGGGGACCCGCACTCGGCCCCCCACTCCTGGGGCCCTGGCTGCTGGCCCCACGGCCAGGGCTCTTATACTGGCCCCGCACGCAGGGTCCTGGCTGCGGGCCCCATGCCCGGGGTGCCACTCCTGGCCCTGTGCCTGCCCCCAGCCTTTGCCCCCTTAGCCGTGTCCGGGTCCCCCCCTCCCGGAGACATGGCACTGCTCCCGGCCCCAGCTGGGGGTGGGGAGCAGACAGGAGTTGGGGGGCTGGCTTTCAGCACCTCCACTATTAAAAGGGTTCCAGCGCAACTGCACCTGAGAGAGAATTCTCTGTAGTAACTCAGAGCAATGCCCATCTAGTGTCCCATCACCGGCCACTGGAGATATTTGCTGCTAGCAGCGGCAGATTTGCTATGTGCCATTGTGGGCAGTCCCATCATGCCAGCCCCTCCCTAAACTTATCAAGCTCAGTCTTGAAGTCAGTTGGGTTTTTTGCCCCCCACTGTTTCCCTTGGAAGGCGGTTCCAGAACGTCACTCCTCTGATGGTTAGAAACCTTCGCCTAATTTCAAGCCTAAACTTGTTGATGGCCTTTATATCCATTTGTTCTTGTGTCCGCATTGGAGCTTAACTTAAATAACTCCTCTCCCTCCTTATATTTATCCCTCTGATGTATGTATAGAGAGCAATCCTATCTCCCCTCAGCCTTTGTTTGGTTAGGTTAAACAAGCCACGCTCTTTGAGCCTTGTCTCATAAGGTAGGTTTTCCATTCTCTCTGAAACATTTCATGAATCAAGAGAAAGATTCCCTGGGAACATGCAAGCAGGTCACTGTTCAGGGGCTTGGGGCTGGAATAGCAGGGAGTGCTGCAGATCAGGACTGAGGTCCTCCAAGAAAAGCTCAAGGCCCAGTGTGGGAGTAGCCAAGGTTACTGTAGGTCAAGACTGAAATGGATTGACAGAGCTCTCAAAACAGGGAAGCATGTACAACCCTCATCTGCAATATAAGCCTGATCCTTTGAGTTGCTCTGTCCCCATAACTCCTACTGAAGTGAATGGGAGTGGAGGCAGCTCTGCACCTTGGCAAGATTGGGTCTCACCTCTGGCTTTAGTCCGGGCTATTTATTCCTCAGTTGCCAGATTCACTCATAACTCTAAGATATTGCTACGGCCAATGGACACAGCTGGGCAAGTCACAGCAATTTGCTCTCCATCTGATGGTGTCTGACACCATAACATCCAGGGAAACTAGAATTGCCCTTCCCATTCTAGGCTCAGGGGAAGCACTGGTACTCACAGTCAAGGAATCTCCCAGCGCTGCTACGACTTTGATGTCTGTTGGCCGTAGCTTATGTACTAGACAGGAGAAGAAAGAAAAAAGCAGGGTTACCAATGATCATTGGAAAATCTTATCCTGGGTGAAGGACCTGGTGATCTTGCTTCCATTGCAAACAATGGCAAAATCTTTACTGACTTCAGGGGGAGCAGGCCCAGGGTTCTACACAAACCTCAGTCATCTGAGGAGTAAACTCTTGCAATTCACTTCTGCCTCCTGGCTTGCTCTAAATCATGTGCTTGAGTAATAGGGAAGTAAACAGAGCGTAACACTACCTTTCACATGTCACTTTAGAAAAACCCGAAATAGATTAGATAGATTTAGAATTGCATACATTCATTCTGTTCTGTTTTCAATTGGCTTTAAATCTAGATCTAGGTTTCCTACTAACTGCTCAGATGTAAAGCATTCCCGCTATGTCCGGGCACAATACACGTGTGTTCTGCTCATCAAGCAGGTACACCCAGGTTGGTCAAAGCTGCTTTGCTGCAACTGTATCAGGCACATCTGGCTAGATTAAGCCAGCCAAGTTGTTGTCTGTCCATTAGAATGCAGCCGCTGTGCTGGTGAACATGCTGGGTTTGGGAAAAGAGAATTCCCTTGCTATGCACTGGATACACAATGCCTAACCTGGTTGTTTTCCTCTCACCCAACATGTGCAGTAATACAGTTTTAAGATTTTGCTTTTAAAAAGCACAGATGATTACTCCTCTCAGTGGTTCAGTCCAAAACAAGTTCTCTCTCACCTGATGTTGGGACACTTTCAGATGGAGACTGTGCAGGACATGACAGGTCACTGCCCCAATTCTTAAACAACAAAACAAACAGCAATATGGTTAGGAGATATTAGTATACTTTGGAACACACTGAACGAATATTACAACCAAATCAAACTCCAAAAAAGAATAGTTCCTAACTAGTTACCTGAGAGCTCGGCAGTTCTTGCCTTTCATCCTGAAACGCTGTCCAAACACTGATTAATTCAGCTGGTCGGAATATTTTTGGTGAAATGAAATTTCACCCAAACATACTGTGTGAAACATTGGCCTTGACAAAAGAGATGTGTTGATTTCAACAAAGTTTATTTTAGGAAGGGAGGGGAGAGGAGCAAAGAAAACTTCCCACACTCTATAGCCTTTTGGTTAAGGCAACGATGCAGAAAGTGGGAGACCCAGGGTTGAGTCCTTGCTCTGCCTGACTGAGTGTGGTCTAGGATGAAAAATTCTGGCTTGAATCAGGCAGAGCAGGGAATTGAACCTGGGTCTCCCAAGCCACTGCCCTATCATTTTTGCTAAATGCTTGAAATGGTTTGTTTTCATTCCAATGCAGAAAGAAAACCAAATTCGAAAACCTTAACAGTTGCTGTGAAATGGAATTGTAATAGTCCGGTCAACCCTATTAATTAATGCTTACAGTACTCATGTGAGGCAGAATAGGTGTTATCCTCTGAAATGTCACAGATGGGTAGTCAGACAGAGTGCCAATTCAGTAGCAGAGCAGGAACTGAACCTAGGAATGCCTGAGTCACATTCCTATGCCCATTTCTCTACCCACACTGCCTCTCAACGGCAGCAGCAGTGCATTCTGAGAAGCAGAGATGGGCCAGTGAGAAAAATAAATTGATACAATGGGCAATTCCCATAAGGGGCAGGGGTGTCCACTCTTTGCCCAGACAAAGGCCATGTTGACCAGTGGCCATGTGACAGCTTGAGGGTATCACCTGATTTGCAGGGAAAAAATCAAGTCAAATGTAGCTGCCCTCATCTTTAACACAGGGGTGCGGCTCAGAGAGACTACAATCCAGTTAGAGGGGGTTATAAAGGCCCAGGACTGGTCAGCTGGGTTAATTTTTTGGGGGGAGGGGAGAAGCAGTTTCCACTCTCTCCTTTTCCTTCTACTGCCTCTCTCTTGCCCCCTTCCATGGGATCCTTCCAACTTGGTCACTGAAGTGTAAGAATCATGAACTGGAAGCCTTTCTCCAGTTCTCTGTTTAGTTTTCTAGAAGCAACCCGGGTGCTGCTGTGAACTGTAGCTGGGAGGGGGAATGGTGGTTTCCTTTTCAGTTGCAGCCTGAAGCAGCACTTGCTAGTGCCACCTGTTGTTCTTTATAACTAAGGCTGCGAGTCTGGTCACAGAAGTCATGGATTCTGTGACTCTCCAGGACCTCCATGATTTCTGCAGCTGCAGCAGCAGGTGTGGCTGACCCCAGGGCTGCCCAAGCAACTGGCCCCCAGACCAGCCACACTGGCCGCTGCTGGTGCAGCTAGCCCCGGGGGCCGCTGGAGCAGCATTGATCCTAGGGGCGGCCCGAGAGCAGCGGTCCCAGAGCACCAGCAGTCACGGGGACCGCCTCAGAGGCTGTCGGAGCAGCAGGGGTCAGGAGCCTCAGGGCAGCGGGGGCCGGGGGCTGTCAGCCCCTGCCACTGGAGCACGGGACAGCCATCAGCCCCTGGGGCCCCCAGAGCAGCTAAGATTTAGTCACGGGTGTTGATAGTAAAAGTCATGGACCGGTCAGGGGCTGTGAATTTTTGTTTATTGCCCCATGACCTGTCCATGATTTTTATTAAAAATACTCGTGACAAAATTTTAGCCTTATTTATAATTCATAATGGACGCAGGGATTCACACTATTTTGTTTGGAAATTAGGTCCCAGCTGGGTATTACTTGGAGCTAGACAACAGCAGTGACCTCATTAAGAAGGCCTAACTAGCCACTCAGACCATTGCTTTGGACAATCATCTTCCCCAGCCATACTCATACCAACAGAACTGCACAGCTATCTTAGGAGGCATCCACACCTCCTCCAGCCACCTGGCAAGCACAGGTTCCCACCTCATTTCTTCAGTTCCTACCCGGAATTAGCTCTGTACTGGTTGTGTTAACTCCTCTGCTGTAGTTTCTCTGCTATGGTGGAATGTAAAGCCTTCATTTAAGAGCCAGTAGATGTTAACTGGAGACATACTGCAAGTTCATGTAACATACTGTTATCACCACTTCCCTCTACTGGATAGAGCTGCCCAAGTGCATGGAAATACATTGCCTCTAGTGGCTGGATGCCTGATGAGGCTATAAACCCTCCTTTAAAACAAGTGACCTAAGCCTGCATTTTTGGGGCTGACAGGTCCTAAGTTCTCTTGCCAATTCTGTGTATACCTGGAGCAGCTGACTTACAGTAGTGTCCTCTGACTGGATTTGTTACTGTCATGTCTTAGCCCTGGTCTACACTTGGGGGCAGGGGGGAAATCGATCTAAGTTACGCAACTTCAGCTACGTGAATAACGTAGCTGAAGTCGACGTGCTTAGATCGACTCTGCGGCGCTGGAGTACAGGAGTCGACAGAAGAGTGCTCGGGGGTCGATTTATCGCGTCTAGACTAGACGCGGTAAATCGATCCCTGCTGGATCGATCGCTACCTGCTGATCCGGTGGGTAGTGAAGACATACCCTTGAGAACAGTTTTAGTTTTAGTAAAGTTATTCCCAGTCTGCACTGGCAGGTACAACTGTGTTTGCAAAAAACACTTGAAAAAGAAGCATTTAAATACTCGTTGACATAGGAGGAGATTTGTATGTTCAAAGCCTAGTAAGAAATTACCGTTAACAAATTCCAAATGACGTGAAAACACACACTAGACAGGAGCAATTTTGCATCCAAGTGTGTATGTGAAATGTACAGTAAGTGATACAGGCAATTACCTGAATTGGCTTGTTAGTAGGTTCCAGAGGTGGGTATGTGTAGTTGCTGTTCCTGTATGTTCCCAGGAAGGGTTTGTGCTGATGAGTGAGGAGAGAAAGGGCGAGAAATACAGATCAGGCAGCAAACAACGGCACAGAAGACAGCAAATGAGATCAGGATTTCTGCTGCCAAAAGATAATATATCTAGAGATGGCCTGAGCTACAAAGTGTGGATCTGGATTTTGAAACAAACACCCTCCCCTAAAATTTAGGGGTATTCAGATCTGGGGACTTTGGTCCAGCCCACCCGCACACTTCAGATCCCTTCAAAGAGTGGTCAGGGCTGTTTGGATCTGTAATCCACTCTAATATAGGGAGTGGGGAAGCCTGGGCAGCTCTGCCTGCCTCAGCGGGGCGGAGCCTGGCATGTACGGCTCACCCTTTTCCCACAGTGGCTGTATAATTTGGGTGGTGGTCTTGGTACCCAGCATCCACTCAGGAAACATGGACTCTCATAGATTAAAGACCCCATCAGGAGGCTTGCTTCTCCCTAATGAGAATAGCATGATTGTCCCTAAGCTTGTAATACAGAACCCAGAACCTGAAAGCGCAGGGTCGAAGAGACTTTTCCACTGAAAGAGCAGAGTTATTCCAAATGGTTTAAATCAGAAATGCGTGTAGTTTGATCAGAAATCCCTCCCCCCCCCCCCACTTGCAGACTTTCATCCTTTAAATTAACCCATTATGCTTATAAATGGTTTGCTATAGACCTTTGGTCTCTATAGCCTGGCACATATGACAGTCACACATACACAACATCTGCTGTGTTGAGTTAGAGAAGCAAAGGGACAGAATACATGGAGCCCACAAACATCAGAATCTGAAGTCATTTTATGTAATAACAGATACACTTAATGACAGATGGAACTCCCCCGAAATAGCCTCCAGTGTAACTTAGCTACTGTACTGCAATTGGGAAGCCTTCACAACAGTGCTGGCTCAGTAGGGAAAGTGCCACTGTGAGCGTGTACCCACGGCTTCCACAAAGTGCCATGGACTTGCCATGTTAAAGACTCATTTCAAAACCCTGTTTATCCACAAAATAGGTCCAGAATGGACAGCAACAGGGCAAGGCAACAGTTTCCAGGGCGTTTTGAATATCAGATTGTGAGGGACGTAGGGAAAAACAAATCCAACATTCATTTTCACTCTTCCACAAGAGGAGAGTAACTGGCTGTCTTATTAAATTAATACCAAGTAAACTTGGATCTGATAAAAAGGAAGTATCTCCCACAGTCTATAGTGAGTCTGTGGAGCCCACTGCCTCAGGTGTGTGACACAGAAGCCCATCGATGCCAACTGGCCAAGGGTTTGCTGTTCTGTAACAGCAACTGTTAGCATGCCAGACACTCACCACCCCTAGCACACTGCTTTCATAGTATTTATCCATATAGAATATCATGTGAGGTCTCTAATAAAAGCTTATGTCATACTGATCCTCAATCATTGCATCATGTATGCAGAGAGGATATTTAAGAAATTGTGTATATGTACTCAAAATATGTTTTAAAGTCCATCACCAACCAAAGAGAAAGACAGGTTTTTTCCAAAGAGGAGATAGACAGGTGAAAACAAATCCTATCTCTGTAAATTAAGCATTGTAAGCCAACATAATATGACCTCAATTTACATATGAAGTCAACAAGGGGATGAGAAGACACCGGAGATTAAATCAACAGAGGTTGTCCTGTCTCTGGGGCCCAAAAATGAGCTTTAAAGAATATTAAAAAAATGCAAGGAGATATTTTATCATCTTTCAGAGAGGAAGCAAACAGGACAGTGCTTTTTGCATTCATGAAAGAGGGATCCCAGGCATGTTGGTTGGAGATCCTGGGAGATTGTTTCTCTCACCTAAAGCAACTTTCGATGATGAGGGTTAAGCCTGTTTATAACACACTTCTTAGAGTCTAAAGTTACTTACTTTTTGTTTGATATGTAACCATTTCTGTTTCCATTGTTATCCTTACTCACTACCCCTTAAATCTTAGCCTTGGATAATAAACATATGATTATTTTCACTATAAACATATCTCAGTCTGTGCTGCTATATTGGAGCTAATCCTCACTTGAATCAAACAAGCTGGTGCATGCACTGTTCCTTTGGGGACAGCTTACCTGGTAATTTCTGCACGTGTCCAGTAGCTCACACTGCAGGGGACTGCTTCAAAGGGGCTCAGGGATTGGGGTGCACCTATGGTTAATCTGCCATGCAAAGTAAGGGCTGACAGAGCCCCAAGGAGACTGACACCACTGACTGGTGGTGTCAAAGAGCTGACACCCAGTTAAACACCAACAGGTGTCTCTCTCACTGAGGCAGGGGTATTACAAGGTGACTCAATCCTGGATATCCTTAGAAAGTGTCACAGGGGGTGAAGACAAAATGGGGAAGTGGCTTTAAAAAAGGAATGGATAAATTCTGACTCACAGCATTTATCGTTATCCTTGGTAAGATAAAGATAATCACCAACTTTAATGCTCCAGGGCATAAACTCATCTCTTCAGAGGTCAGGAAAGAATTCCCCAAATCCTGGCTCATTGCACAACTGTCCAGATTTGTTATTTTCACCTTCACCTAATGCATCGGCTATAGGTCATGTCCCAAAGTGGGATACTGGACCAGGTGGACAGATGGTCTGATCTGTTACAGCAGTTCTTGTTATGTTCCAAAAAATCAGCTATGCTAGTGATTTCTCTATAGGGATTTTACTACTACATAGTGGCTGGAGGCTCAAACTCATGTAATGAAGGTAGGTGAGAGAGACAGACAAACACAGATGATGGTGATGGACACATTAGAAATTCATAGATAGGTAATTGCTGTACAGGGCAAGGAGGGAAGAAACTAGTAGAATCTCCATCTATTGTCATATAGCAGCTCAAAAGTCCATGAATGCACTGATGTTCTGAAACTCACAACAGAGTAGAATTTATACATCACAAATTTTTAAGAAGAAGTTAGAAAAAGGGCTGGGGGAAAGGGAGAGAAGCAGCTGCCCATTGTCAAAAGAAAAAACTGCTGAGCTGGTATGTAATGACAAATGCATGTGTTGGAGGTTGATGGAAACATGAAACTCCCTAGATCCATACACCCAATGGGGGAAACTACATACACATGTACAGCATACATGCAGCCTCTTCAGTATTAGTCACTAGGGGCCAGATTTTTAAAGGCATTTAAAGATGCAAATAGGTGCCTAGTGGGATTTCCAAA
Source organism: Emys orbicularis (assembly GCF_028017835.1). NCBI lineage: Eukaryota > Metazoa > Chordata > Testudines > Emydidae > Emys > Emys orbicularis. Next base: position 157,435,239 of record NC_088685.1, on the reverse strand, counting down.
AACATCTAGGCACCTAATTGCCAATGAGTTCAAAGGGAAAATCCATTCTGAATCCCTTTGAAAATTCTACTAGGTGTTTATCTGTATTTTTAGGCACCTAAATATCTTTAAAAATCTGGCCAAAGATCTAAACACGCACAAGCCATGTTATCAGTTAGTTTTTGTAAGATGGTATAAGGCCCAGAAACACTGAAGCAGCTATTGTGCAAGAAAATATTCACATATAATTAACAGAGAAGCAGAATTTTAGCAGACTTGTTCCAAAAAATACTGGATCCTTGCCAAGAAAAGGGCATGAACCCACCCACTGCAACCCCTTGCTTCTGTAATGGGACAGTATTTACCGGAGTTGGGCAACTCAGGGTAATGTTAGCCTTGGGGTCAAAGAAGTCCGTTTTCTCCCCTACAGGCTGAAGCTGGGGGAAAAAAGGGGAGGATTAGTTTTATAGCTGTGTCCTCTCATCTTACATTTCTATAGCAATTTTAAACCTAAAGAATCCAAAGGTGCTTTACAAATTTAATTAAATTGAATAATTGCATAGCTCTGGATTTGCCTGTGATTGAAATGCAGCCATTTCTTTGGAGGAACATGGCAGCTGTGTTACAGAGCACAGTAACACTAGGCAGTAGTTTAGAACAGGAAGTAAAGACGCATACTATATTGCTGAGGGAATTTAGGGAGGCAGAAGTAGCTGTATTGGAATTTGACCAGAATACCAGGGCTAAGGCCTCTTGTCTAATTTTATGTCTGTTGAAACGTGGCATCAACCACAAAGTGCGACAGGCAGTGAGGATAAATCTTCCATTTCTTGTCACAGTGCCAGTGGGTAAAAGGAAAGCTGAGCATCACTGCAGAGGTTCCTGGCTAAAAACTCGGGATCCTCCCTGACTACACTCCTTTTAAAAAGTGAATTTAGAGTAGGTGAAAGGTTCTGGGTTGACAGCCATGGAGACTACAGTCCTCTGTTTCTCCACAGAACAGGTACAGCAGAGGCTCCAGCAGTACAAGCATCACTTACAATGCCACACAAATGTGCCTCGGCCCCAACCTGGAAGGCGAGAAGGTAGGTCAGTCAGTCTCCATGGCCCATGCAGTCTTCAACTTCTCTTTCATGGAGACTGCCAGTTAGTGCATTCCATGGGATTCCATTCTTGTTGATGTGGACACGTGTCCAATAGGATGTGAACTGAGACCCATCAAACTCAGTTCGCCACTTAGCCAACAGATGGAAGAGACCTTTAAATTAACACTGACCTGGATTTGAATAGGTGACCTCAATATGAATGGTCTGGGTCCCATCAACAGTGGCCTGAGCCACCCAGTCCCCCAATGTAACAATTATTACACAAAGGAGATGATTTTACAGATACTTTGAATCAGTTCTGGTTGATGAGCCTGATATACAAGTCCATGCCATCCCTACCATGGTGTTCCAGAGAGCCCTGGAGAGCTGAGACTGGGATTTCTGACTCAGATGGAAACAGTCTGGTGCAAGGAAGGAGATATCTGCATGCCCATCCTAAAAAGGAAAGTGCAAAAGACACCTGAGTGCAAGAAGTTTGTTAATACTTTATTACTTTGGTTCACTGAAGTTGGAGCACAGGTAGTAGCTGTATGGCATTCCCATTATACACTCCCATGTGGAAGGCCTACTGGCATCTGGGGAGATGAAGTGGGGTACTACCAGTCAGGGTCACCAAGTACTAGCAATGGGCCAACCCCAAAAGGATAAGCACCTTAAAGTTCAGATGTTTAATGTGCTGTTCTATCCTGGCTCTAAAAATGGCATTGTTGTGTTCTGTCTTTCTCTCTAGGATCTCCAGTGCCACAGCCACAAACTCAACTGGGATAGGAGAGTGAAGGTGAGCCTGTTCCTTCTCATGCATCACCACCAGGAATAAGGGTGCTACAAACCACACAGTGCTCCTCAGTGGGTTTGCTCAGATATAGCTCAGTGGAAGTTAGTACACAAGTCCACTGATGATACACAAGAAGGAACACAAGAAAAAATTCCTTCTCTTGTAGCTCCCTCTTTTGCAGCGGTGTCAGTTCTGCAGGGCTAACAGGAATAAAAAGCAGTAAGAGTTGTATGTCACTGAAGTTAGCAGATACAAGTGAGTACACCCACACAGTCACCTTTCAGAGAAGAACTCCAGTTTATTACCGATTTTGTAATATCTGAAACAGTTTGGATTTGGAAGTTTTAAGATATTGGTTTTCTCATGAGATTTTAGGGGTGGATAAAAGAGTTTGGATTAGATGGACTAAGGCCACAGAGCTTAGATCCAGAACTGAACTTCCTCAAGGTTTGAGGATGTTTTGATCAAGCGTTTTGGGTTGGCTCATTAGAAAAGTAAGGACCCGCTGCCAAGTTTTGGATCTGTATCTGATCTTCCACCAAGTTTGTAGCCAGGATTTTGGGTCAGGCCCATTTCAAGTTTGGATATAATATGGAAAAACATCTGTTTTGGGGTTTTGTTTGCAAAACTGGAAGAAAATAATTTTTGAGGTCTAAACATTTTTCAGAAACAAATTGTGTCTATTATTTTTCATTTCCAAGTTTCTAGGCAGTGTCCAAACCCACAGGAAGGGCTTTTCACAAAGGCTGACCTGAGCAGAAATCAAAGCCTATGATTGTGAGATTTTTCAGCCCAATTTTGCAGTCTCAGAAAAGGTTTGTTAGGGGAAGAAGCTGAATGTTTGCAACTTGTCACCAGTTATTTCTGGCATTTTCTGGTTCACTCTGTCCCTATAATACCACAGCTTCTCCTGCTTGGAATTTGACCACATCTGCTTCCAGTTCCAGCTGAAATCAGGAAGTGCAGATGTGGGTGAAAAAAAAATCAGTGAATGGTTTTCAAGTTTCAGAAAAAGATTTGTGTTCTTAGATTTACTAGCTTGCTTCACTCACCATACAGGCACTGGAGCCCCCTCCTACTGCCAAAAATGAGGGAAAAGGCTCATTGCCTAAGACTACATTTTGGACTGATTACTATGTAGATCCCTCTCTCTGCACAGGCATAGAAGAGTAAGATCATGGGTCAGAAAGAGATGACAATGCTGTTAATTAACAGTGAGGGTCATTGCCAGACAGCTTTAAGAGCTCTAACATAACTGCCAGGATTCTCTATGCAGCTTGATTAATCAGTTTATCATGGGGATAATGATATGGATGTCCTTTGCAAAGTGCTTTGAAATCTACTGATTAAAAGCACTATATAAGAGTATAATGATAACTGTACTTTTAGCTAACACCTGCCCTTGCTGAACAAGTGTGTATAAACATATCTTTACATGTAATCTTTAAATAATTTCTCAAAGGTTAAAACAGTAATCAATATAAAAATAAATTATGTAAGTTCAAGTACTGGGAACTGTTCAAGGAATTCCAACAACATAATATACCCAAACCAAATTATATTCATATGGGAACTTCAAGAGCACCTGGCAAACCCGGATACTTTCATATACTCTAGATGGGTGGGTGAGTGCCTGCATCTAACCTAACTACTGAGAGTGACCTATGGTCATACCTGAAGAAGAGGAATCTTGGTATTTCGGAAGAATGGCTGCAGTACCACCGTGAAATTCTCCTGGGTGTCATACCTGCCAGACTCCACTAGCTTCCGAGTGCTGTTCTGTAAGAGACAAAAAAGACCATCATCAACCCACCAACCACTTTGTCACCCTTAAATGGTGTGTAGGGCATGTAGCTGCACTTCCACCCTTGGGCTGACACAATCAGGGATCACAGACCTTCAGGGCACATGGCAAAACCCATTTTTTTGCCCTAGTGGCTGAAGAGGTTGAAGCATGATGGAGTGATTATTTATGAGGGATGGAGGTTGGGTGAGGAAAGTCCCACTTATGGGTTTGTGTTAGGGATAGAGTTTTCCTGCTGATTTTGCCACACTGATATTTTTAATAATAACAAAGGTACCCAGAATAGTAGATGGGCACTTTTTGTATATGTTGTTATAAATTGTAACAGACAGATTGCTGGATATCCCTCTGCCCTGCTTCAGTTGTAGGCAAAGCCACTGCACTCATCCCGGCAGATGTACCTGGTAGGCTCTGGTAGCTTCCATCACCATCGCTAGCTCTTGTGACCCTTCTGTCACTGGAAGAACACAACTACACAGATCTCTGCAGAAGAGGTTACAGAAGTGAGAGAAACATACAGCATTAGAGCAGAGTGTAGATTCAAGAGACACTCACCCATTGCCATTCGGCATCCACACCACCTGGGAGCAGTGCTGGATGTCTATATACACCTCTACCCTGATATAACGCAACCTGATATAACACGAATTCGGATAGAACGCATTAAAGCAGTGCTCCGGGTGGGGTGGGGCTGCGCACTCTGGTGGATCAAAGCAAGTTCGATAGAACGCGGTTTCACCTATAACACGGTAAGATTTTTTGGCTCCCGAGGACAGCGTTATATCGGGGTAGAGTTGTACTACCCTTTCTATAAGAGTGCCAGATGGTCTTTGCCATCTTGCACAATCTCAAGCCACAGTTTTATCTGCCCCTTTGCCCTACATGAGTGGTGCAGCTCACATATCAGTTTGGCTACCTCTAAGCATTTCAAGGTGATATGCACTGCACTGTGTCACCCTATGTCCCATTATCTTTGGGCACCTAAGGGTATGTCTACACTGCAGCTGGGACATGCAATTCCAAGCTGGGCAGATGTATGTGTGCTAGCTCTTCTTGATCTAGCAAATGTATCAACCTGAGTTGGGAATTGTGCCTCCCAGCTGCAGTGTAGATGTACCCTATAACCATAGCCAGTGGAGTCCAATCCTCTATAACTCTAGACTTACCCCAGGGAGCCCAACAGACTCCAATGACACCACCAGACAAAGAACCCTAATGCCAAAACCCATATCAAATCCAGGGAACCCTACCAGCCCCAAGCCTAACCCTCACGGAGAGCCTTACTCTCTGTAATCCTTACCCTAAACTGGGGAGTGCTGCCACCTGGAACCCTAACCCTAGCCTGAAAAGCTCTTCCAATTATTACCCTAACCCTCGCCCTCCTTTATGGGATGCTAACCCTAGACCTGGGAGCCCTACCTTCTGGAACCTTAACATTAGCATGGGAGTCCTATCCTCTTGAACCCTACCCATTAATACCCTACCCATCGCTAAGGGAGCTCTACCCATTATTATTCCAACCCTTGCCCAAGGAGCCCTACTCTCTGTAACCATAACCCTTGTCCAGGGAGGCATATCTCTTATTACCCATACTCTCCCCAGGGCAGCCCTACAGTATGGAACCTGAACCCTCCCCAGGTTTCCTCCATAGAGAAGTAGGGAATCGAATTTTGTCTTTTCTCCCACTGAGAGTCACCGCAGCTGCCAGAGTAGGCGAAAGCTGCCTTACCCAGTGAGATGTGTGAGGCACTGTACTTGGTTATCCAGAAACATCTGCCTCAAGGGGAGGAGGTCCATTACTTCAACCAGATTGACCAGAGCCCTGGGAACCTGAAAGGAAAGTCAGAGCTTTGCTTGGCAGGAGCTGGTCATACAAATTGCAATGCCTTTATTTTAAAGCACGGAGCACAAGTGCAGCTCCCCCTTCCTGCCCTGGTTAACTACTCAACCAATCCTTCCCAATTATTGACCTTTCCTCTCCACCTCACTTGACTGAACCCTCCCTCCTCCTGCCCCGGGTTGTATGTTGGTGTCTCATTTGTCAGGCCATCTCTCAGCATTAGAGATGAAGGCAGTGTAGCCTGCATTATAGAACATATTGGGATACATTTGGTTCAAGGGCCACCCCTTGGTTACCCCACAGCTACTAGAACTGGGGAAGGAAGAAGCAATGCTGACCAATGAGTTACTAAAACCACTTACTTCTGCATGCAGAATGTCGAGGGCTTCTTGAATGCGGCTGGTGAAATTTACAGCTGAATAGTAATTCTCATCGAAAAAGAAGAGAAGCAGGCGTTACTGTCAATGACGGCTCACAAATGGCTTGAGACAACAAAAAGATATTGCACTGGGTATTCATTCCCATCCCCTTTCTTCCGCCATGCTAGGCTGTGGTCAGTGGAATGTTCTTGCTCCCTTCCAGAAACCAAGTGGCTCAATTATACCATTACTCCACCCTCAAATGAAGATAGGCTGAGTACAACTTTGGCTTGTCTAGAGCTCCCTGTTGAGCTGTAGCAGACTGAGTCAATGTCCAATGGGCCCCTCATCTCTGGCTGAGGGAAAGAACCAAGTGGTAAGTGTGTTCGAATGGGGGTCAGTCAAAAACTGATAAAACAGAGGCACAAATGTTTTCGGTGTGTGTCATTCTACTGCTATCCATTGACATCATTAGCAGGCAAGGACACACCGGCTATAAACATCTGGCAGCGGCACAGGAGCTTGGCTAGGCCTATTTAGCTGCAAGGATCCCCCCACTCTGTTGCACCCTCAGTGTGCTAGTGGTAGTGAAAAGGATTGTGTGCAAAAGAGACAACACCCTAGATGCAGAGCCGGGTTTAGAACTAGGGGTGAGGGGCATGAGAGGTCCCACACTCTCCTTCTGGCAGCCACAGTCTGAAGCAGCATAAAATCTCTGTAGCACTGACCATTACAGAGACTTCCGACATGCTCCCTCCTGCCTCCAACACCATCCTGTGCCAGGACTCGTGGGGGGAGGTGAGGTGGGCGGTGTTGGACTACTTGTGGTGGCCTAACACAGTGCTGAACCAGGACAATTCTTCCCTGGTTAGCTGTGGGGCTTTTCCAGCCCCTGTATACTAGGGTTATCATACGTCCGGATTTCCCCGGACATGTCCGGCTTTTTGGTGCTCAAATCCCCGTCCGGGGGGAATTTCCAAAAAGCCGGACATGTCCGGGGAAATAGGGAGGCATAAGCCAGGGTCCGCCCGGCCCCAGCACAATCCGCCGGGTCCGCAGTGCAGCCCAGCCGCCCCGGCTACATTGTAGCGAATTCGGGCGGGGGGCGGCTCGAGCTTCCCTCGCGGGCGGGGACCCCCCGGCCACTGGGGGACCCTTCCTGTGGCCCCGTTGCCCTGCGCGGCTCGGAACCCGGCGCCGCGGGAGCTGTTTCCGGCGGGGACAACAAGCCGGGGAACGTGCTCGGCGGCGGCAGGAAGGAGGCTGCGGCCGGGGCTGCAGGGACCCGCGCCGTCCCGGTCGCCGCTGAGCGTTTGAAGCCCCTGCCAGGCAGAGGCTGCCGGGGGAGCGGGGGAGCAGGGCAGGCGGGGGGCGCAGAGGCTGCAGGGCGAGGAGGAGCAGGGCAGGCAGGGGCATAGAGGCTGCAGGGGGGTGCAGGGGCAGGGCAGGCAGAGGGCGCAGAGGCAGGAGGGTGCAGGGGCTGCAGGGCGAGTGGGGAACAGGGGCTGCAGGGCAGGCAGGGACATAGAGGCGGCAGGGAGGTGCAGGGGCAGGGCAGGCAGAGGGCGCAGAGGCTGCAGGGGCAGGGGGGTGCAGGGGCTGCAGGGCGAGTGGAGAACAGGGGCTGCAGGGCGAGGAGGAGCAGGGCAGGCAGGGGCATAGAGGCTGCAGGGGCGGGGGGTGCAGGGACTGCAGGGCGAGTGGGGAGCAGGGGGGTGCAGGGGCTGCAGGGCAAGTGGGGAACAGGGGTCTCAGAGGCTGTGGGGGGGCGCAGAGGCTGCAGGGGCAGGGGGTGCAGGGGCTGCAGGGCAAGTGGGGAGCAGGGCAGGCAGGGGCATAGAGGCTGCAGGGGCAGGGGCTGCAGGGCGAGTGGGGAGCAGGGGTCAGAGGCTGCAGGGGCGGGGGGGCGCAGAGGCTGTAGGGGCGGGAGGTGCAGGGGCTGCAGGGCGAGTGGGGAGCAGGGGTCTCAGAGTCTGCAGGGGTGGGGGGGTGCAGGGGCTGCAGGGCGAGTGGGGAGCAGGGGTCTCAGAGTCTGCAGGGGTGGGGGGGTGCAGGGGCTGCAGGGCGAGTGGGGAGCAGGGGTCTCAGAGGCTGCAGGGCGAGTGGGGAGCAGGGAAGCACATAGCAATCCCCAACCAAGATCAGAGCGGGAGGGAGGAGGGGGAATGCAGGGTGCTCAGAGGAGGGGGCAGGGACTTTGGGGAAGGGGCGGGGCGGGGCCGAGGCAGAGTTGGGGCGGGGCCGGGGGTAGGGAAGGGGCGGAATTGGGGCAGGGCCAGGGCCCCCATGGAGTGTCCTCTTTTTTCAGTGTTGAAATATGGTAACCCTACTGTATACCACCAGAGCAGAGAGGGAAGAATCCTGCCCTCTCTTCCTCTCCCCATGCCCCAGTCATGGCCAAGAAAGGCAGGCTTTTTTCTCTCTCTCTCCCCCCACACACATAATGGCTGGTTCCTACTCCACAGCAAGCAGAGACCACAACAGTCTTAGTCTGGGGCTGCTAACTCTGTTTAAAACTAGGCACTGCCAGCAGAGTACCTATCACTCCACACAGACCCCACAGTACTCTACAAAATTCAGCTTTGTCTGGCATATTGGGTGACCCTCAGAACTCAGGGACTTCCTTTCCCCTACCTGCAACCTTGGATTTTATGGGACGCAGAGGCTGGCTTTCCTCACACTGGTGTTTTTACATCCACACCAGTCAGCCTTGCTGCCATGCCAGCTCCCCAATCCTGTTACTTACAGGGTCTTGGCAGTAGTTGCACAGATCATTGGCTCCAATTAACACAGTGATGATCTTCCAGTCAGTGTTGAAATCAATTCTCTGTATAAAGAAAAAAAAAAGTGTAAGTTAATTATGTTCCCAACTGATGCGCACACTGGGTATCTTTGGAGGCAGATCTGTCCCATGAAGCAATATCTGTTCCTTTTCATGCTGTGAGATTAAACATGCTGCGTTCCAGTCAACTCACCAGATCACTTTTCATTAGTCTCACCAGGGCTCTTACTTGGTCTGGTAATTTCCTGTGGAGAAGGACAATTAGTGAGCCTTAGGGGAGACCAGCATCAATAGGAAGAATATTTATCCAGATATCTATATGGCCCTGGGGCATCTCAAACTCAAGAGTGAATGTATCCTCACACTGTTCCTGTGAGGTAGCATTCTCCCCATTTTATAGATGGGGAACTGAGACACAGAGACTAAGTGACTTGTCCAGATTCACATGGGAAGTCTGTGTCAGAAAGGAATTGAATCCAGATCTCAGTCCTGTCCAGTGTTTTAACCTCAAGACCATCCTTCCTTCACCTTGTTTCACTCCCTAGAGAGTAGCTGAGAAAAAAAAATCCACAGCTTTTTGGATGCCAGGTACAGCAAACCCCTTGTCAGCTGACAGCATCATTAGAATTGCTGGATCAGTTTATTTCTTATAGACTAAAACTGCAAAGGAGCGCCAAACCCAAGGCTCTGAAAAATCCCCTGCATTAACATTTGTGTGTGCACTGAATATTTCCAAACCTACATTGACTCTAAGGAAATGTGCACAGTAACTATTGAAACAAACTTCTGATGGTCCCAGGGCCACAGCTCAGAGTCAGCACTTCACACTCTATTATGTGCAAAGCAATGATTCCAAAGCTTTTTCGGCCCTGATGGAAACTGAAGCACGTATCCAGGACACTCCAGAGGAGGCTAACAAGACAGCCTTGTAATAGCCATGCTAGATCTATAAAAAGCTTTGCTATGAATTCTAGGTTACCTGTGCTAAACTGCTGGACCTCATTTAGCTGCTCTATCATCACATTGATCCTCTAATATGCACAGAATCTGAATGGAAAGCTTTGGCCTTGCAGCAGCTTCATGGTTTTGGAATGAGCTGCTCCTCCCTCTGGGCCCTTGCTAGAAATACTTTACTGACTGTACATCATTTCATGACGTACATCTGCTGATACTAATGAGCCTGACACACACATGATTTACATAGTAATCGGAACTTTGCTTTCCTTTGCTGTACGGCATATATCATAGGAGCAAGAGGTATTTCCCCTCTTCCTGCAATCTGACACATAGCTCTCACTAAGGGTTTGTCTACACAGCAAGTTGGTGCATGGCTAGCCATGATGTAAATCTGCAGTGCACTAGCTTGCCACGCACTATCGGAACATGTGGACACTGCTACTGCAGACTAACCGTTCCATAGTGTGCGCTTGATGTAGTCCCAACAACCAACCACAAGTGGTCAGGAGTCAGGAACTCCCTTTTACATTTCATTCTGGAAGATGGCACTTTCATTCACACAGCACTGCCCGCCTGCACGCCCCAACATTAAGATAGGATTCAAGGTTGACACAAAGGGGAAACCACCACCTATTGAATCACCAATGTCCCTTCTGCAGCAATTTGGATTTACCATGGAGCTCTACCTTTCAAGCACTGACCATCCTAGCTGATAAGATGTGACAAGATCACTGCTTCAGAAAGTATCCTACAGGCACTTCCACACTTGGGTCTAGGCCACATTTAAATCTAGATTTTCAGAGATGGGCTGGAGGTGGGGGAGGTGTATTAACTCATTACTTCACTTATTCCCCCTCTTCCATGCCTTCCATTCTTGTTCTTAAACTTTTAGTTTCATTTTTTAAGTAAAATTTGAGATGTTCTCTAAGGCTTCAATTCAGCAAAGCACTTAGATCATAGAATATCAGGGTTGGAAGGGACCTCAGGAGATCATCTAGTCTAACCCCCTGCTCAAAGCAGGACCAATCCCCAGACAGATTTTTTCCCAAGATTCCTAAATGGCTCCCTCAAGGATTGAACTCACAACCCTAGGTTTAGCAGGCCAATGCTCAAACCACTGAGCTATCCCTCCCTATCTCTTATGTTAAGTGTATGCTTAAGTATTTTGGCTGAATAAGGATGGACTAAAGCATGTGCTTACAGTCAAGCACATGCTTAATTGCTTTTGCCTGATCAGGACCTAAGAAGGTATCTTCCTTCCACGTATCTAGGCATGGCAGAATTCAATTTTTATTTTTTTATAATTTCAACAGACAATATCAACGTTTATTTTTAAGCATTTTTTCTATTTTTATCCATTTAAATTTTCACGGTTGTGCAAAATTATGGGGTTTAAGCAATTTTTTATATTTATCTATTTAAATTTTCCTGGCTGCAGGAGATTATGGGGGAGATAAAAATCAGGCAATGGGGGGCCAGACAATAATTAAAGACAGTAGATGATGATTAAAAATTAAAGCTTTATAAATTTAAAACACAAACTGTCACCATCACATCTAAATGTACAAAGTAAATATCCTTAAATCAAACACTAATAAGTTATCAAGCAACATTTTTTTTGTACTTTATCTAACGGAAATTTCAATTATCGATAGAAATTTTTTCATTAGTTTGTGCTTGTGCAGTGAAATCAATGTGTACTGGCATTTACTGATAAAAAAATCTATTCCTTCCAAGCCTACACATATCCAACAAGTTCATTAAAACCAGCCTTTTCAGAAGTGGCCTCTGATTTTTAGCCACTCAGCCTGAGAAAACTTTGAGCCTGATTTTCAGAACTGATGAGTGCCCACCACTGCACTTGATATCAGCAGATGGCTCAGCACCTCTGGAAAGCAGGCTCAAGATGGGCACCCAAAAACTGAGGCACACCAAATAATTCAATTTTGAAACTCTCGGCCTTAGCTCTCATTTACAGGCCATCTTTTTACCTCTGGATGACAGGAAGAGGAATCTCTTTGGCTCAAAGAATGAACCCTTAGCAGCATTACAAATACAGAGCCACATATTTGAATCAGGAGAAACTATTCCATCCTCTTTATGTCCAATGCCATGAAATCAGTGAACTATATGGAGATAAAACTTATCTCCTTAGATAAAGCTATAAATAAAGTGCGATAGAAATGAACTCTACTAAGGGTGCCTCTGAGAGTTCAGGGACATTACCATAGTGTCTGTTTATACAGAAAACAAACTCATGTGCTGCTTTCCTTCACTGTCATAGGCCTTCCACATGAGGAGATGGTGGGAAAGGGCAAGGACTGGTGGGTGGGGTGAGGCTGGACAGTCGGGGAATCAGAAGGAGTCTGTGAACGTTGTTTTCTTCACCCCCTGCTGAACATTTATAAAAGTAAAAATATTGCTGGGAAAGCTGAGCAGCTCTACTTCCTATCTCTGCCCAATCCAGGTCCTCTGGTGGACCTGGTGGAAAGAGGAGACGTTCACCTCCTCACACCGGTGACCCAGCAAGTGTACAAGAACTCACTTGTTTCTCGAGATTTGTACAAGAGTTTTCATTTTGCAGCATAAGTACATGGGAATCACTTAGTACCTGTTCAGTTTCTCCACCTTAGTATCTGATTTTACACTATGGACCTAACTCACACCTGGTGTAAGAGTATGCAGCTCAACTGTCTTCATAGAGTCATAGACTTTAAAGTCAGAAGGGACCATTGTGATCATCTAGTCTTCAGTGACTATTAAGTTGCACCCTCTTGTATCAGATCTGAATTTGGGTCAGATACTTAGCTGCAAATTCAACTTCCAAATGAAGCAGTGTCTGTAGCTTACTCAGATTTGCCCCCATCTTGAATTTCACAGGAAGCTAGAGATGATCATTAACATCAGTTGCAAATAGTTTTTCACTTATCTAAGAGTCCAGAGTATGTTCCCTGAAAGGTTCTGGCCAGGGCCGGCTCCAGGCACCAGCTTGTCAAGCCGATCGCGGCTTTTTTGTTTTGTTTTGTTTTGTTTTTTGGCTGCTTGGGGTGGCCAAAACCCTGGAGCCGGCCCTGGTTCTGGCTTGAGAGCCCTGGAAAATGAAGTTCTTTATTCATCCACACCACAGTTACTTCACTGGCAGTGCAGGCTTCGACAGTTCCCTCAGCCATGAACTGAAGGGACCGCACATCCAGAGAGGAGAAGGTAGCTCAGATTCCATGCCTCTGGCACTCTTGGCATCCCAGTTGAGACTGCCCACAAGGGTCCAATTAGTGCCAGCTGTACTGATGGCCTTTGTCATGTGGACAACTGTCCCCTAGGGACTAGACTGACATATCATGATGCTCAATTCAAATGGGCTACCAGACAGACATCTGATGGAAGAGACATGATTGCTGCTGACCTGAGCTGTATTCACACTGGTGACCTAGAACTGAAAGACTCTGTTATCCTGTTTCCAATCCCCTATGGTAATCAGCCAACCTGATGTACCTTTTATACCAAATAAGGTAGGGACAGTTGATTTAATTGCTATCTGATTTTCATGCTGTAAGATCAGCCCAGGATATTAGATCCCTAAACCCTGCAGGAGTTTCCTGTTCACCCAGGGAGTCACTTCATTTGGAAATAAAAATGAATTCATTATAGAATGAAAATCCCTCCTTTTGCAGGGGTAGGGGGCAGAGGAAGATATTTCATAGCATCTAGCCAATGACTCCCATTTTGTCAGTGAATATTAGGGTGAGTCAAATCATTCTTTCAACCTGCAGGAGAAATCACTCCTGAAACATTAAAATGATATCTTGATCACTGATAAAACCTTAACAGTCATCACTTAGTGAGAGCAAATGTAGGAGCTCTCTTGTCTTCCAGATTTAGCTGCCAAGTGGAGCTGCTGGGGAAATGGAGGATTATTTTTTTTTAAATAAGAGAGAAAGATTGAAACAAGAGTCTTTTTAGCACTACCAATCACCAAAGTCAAATACAAGCACAATCAGCCAGAAATCCTGCCTAAACGGTGGCTGTGCCCAAGTCTGCGGCCAGCTGCTTAATTATTTAAATACAGTATTAAGCTTCCCATCCTGCCCCATCATCTCCCCGTCAGAAGATGAGACTTCTAAGATGAGAACTTGGATTCTCTTCCTAGAAAGGATAACACCAGGGATTAAGTATGCAGCCGCCTTCCATGAGACTGCTTCTCCCAAGTATGGCTGAAGGCAAAGGGACATATTCAAACTGCATGAGGCTGCTACTACATTGAAATCAAAGGAATTGCAGCCACTTACACCAGGTCTAAAACTGGCCTAAAGCCTATGCCTGGCTGTCACCTGTCCTCATCTCTTCAAAAGACTCTAGCAGCCTGATTGGTTGCTTGGTATTTTTGCTGTCTCTCTCCACCACTCCTCCCCACCCTTCCAAATGTTTGAGGCCTTAAACATCGAAGCCGCAGGACCGGCGGACCTCCCGCGGGCATGCCACCGAAAGCCACCTGCCTGCCGCCCTCACAGCGACCGGCAGGCCACCCCCCTTGGCTTCCTGCCCCAGGCACGCGCTTGCTGAGCTGGTGCCTGGAGCCGCCCCTGGACTAAGGTAAGGTCACCACACTCACTTTTGCTAGTAAATGGTGATCCCAGGTCTCGAGAAGTCAAAGGCTAATGCACTAACCCACTCTTCCCTCCAATCTGTACTCCTAGCTGTACTGCTTCTTTCATCGTACAATGAAGCTCTCCTTTGGGACAAGGTATTTCCACTGGTGTGCTTACCATTGTTGTGATCCAAGGGGTCCTGTCACATGCTTCATTATATCACATGGCTTTCTTATGAAAATCAAGTGAGCCATTCGGTTTATGTTCAATACAGCAGAAGCTCTGGAGCATGAGCCAGGCACCAACTTGAAGTACCCGCCAGACAGGTTTTGCTTGCTATTAAGCGCAAGTTATAACAGCACGAGACACATCAAAGGAAGTTATATGAAGCAGCCACATCCCTGCATCCCAAAGGAGGGGGGGGGGGGAAATCAGCTTACTCAGCCACTGCTCCAGGAACTGCCTGATTGAGAAAGGCATTCGGCTCACTTGCTCCCCCTGTGCCAGTCGAGTAACCCGTGAGGTTAAGGTTGAACTCCCGAAGGATATCTGAAGAAGGAAGAGGATAATGAGAAGAGAGTGACCCCACTTGCTCATCACAGAGGGGAGAAGACTAGTATACACCATGCCCCCCTAGATTCTTGGTTTGTGTTTGGAGAAGGCTGCTGCTTGTTCTCCACTTACCTTGCTGTGCCCACCCAAGGGAAGCAGAATATTGGGCACTGCTGTGTCAGCCCAGTGATGCCAGAGGCTTAATCACTTAGTGTAGATTGTCAGACAGCTGGGGAATGCACTGGATCAAGTTGTCTCCTGACTCAGACCTGGTGCAATCCCACTGACATCAAGTGCAATCATGGGGGGAGGTGGACAGAGCATGTACAGGCACATTGTATGGGACCACCCTGCACATTACCATGGTTAAAGCTTGAATGAGAAACCCCCTGGTCAGCAGGCAGCCATTCTGTCAGGGAGCCAGAAGGGCCCTTGGCCTGGTTGATCTGGAAGGAGCTGAGAGAAGCTTCTCTTAGCTGGAAGTTCTATTGTGCATATCTTTACAGCTATGCAACATCACGTGCTGATCGCAGACCTGTGTATTAAATGCTTCCATGCAAGGCAGTGAATTATTCACAGCCCCTCTCTGTTCATTATCTTAGTACTCTTGCTCAAAAATAAAAAAATAAAAACCACCACAAACACCCCTGTGTCTGTGAGGGCAGAGAATGTGTTGCTAGTCAAAACAAAGAAAACCACAATTATATTAAAGATTCCATTTATAGATTGTTTATAAAGGATTAATAAATGGCTTCATTTTAAATAAATAACTTTAAAGGGATTAATAAAAAGTTTTAATAAATGATTAATCAATTTTAGTGTGCCATAAATCAATAGTGGTTTATAACCATGGTTTATAACAGGGGTAGGCAACCTATGGCACGCGAGCTGATTTTTAGTGGCACTCACACTGCCCGGGTCCTGGCCACCAGTCTAATTTAATTTTAAATGAAACTTCTTAAACATTTTAAAAACCTTATTTACTTTACATACAATAGTTTAGTTATAAATTATAGACTTATAGAAAGAGACCTTCTAAAAACTTTAAAATGTATTACTGGCACGCGAAACCTTAAATTAGAGGGAATAAATGAAGACTCGGCACACCACTTATGAAAGGTTGCCGACCCCTGGTTTATAACTTTCTAGGACTCCTTCTACTGATGTGCTTATAACCATCTATTATATACTTACTACAAAGGTCTGTAATATGCTTATAACATGGATTAGCCCTTTATAAATGAAAACTTAATATAAAGTGTAATTCAAAAAATGTGCTGAAACTTCACAGCCAGATGTAGTGGGTGCCAAACCACCAATCTGAGTTTTGAGAATAGTTGCGAAGTTGATTGACAGGAAAATTTCACAATTCCCAGCAGTGTAGACACACAAATATTCAGCAATATTCACTTAAAATATCTGGTCTTGGCAAACATCCCTATCTGGAAAGGGACTTGCTAGAGCATTTGCAGAAACCTAACACAAACAGGGCACAAAAACAGTCACAGCAAGTTTATTTTAAAAAATCAAATTAATATTCTCTGAGGCTTTTTTGCAGCCTCCTTGCAGCTTCACTGATGAGGCAGCCCAGAGGATCAATGAAAATATGGGCCATTTCCACGAATGTCCAGTCTTGTGAATTACCCCAACATAGATTTTAAAATGTTAAGAGAAGTTCACAGTAAGTTTGCTGCCCACATCGTAGTCATGGTGTACCAATCAGTCCATTCTCTCCCTTGAATCTTGGCAACAGCAAAGCTTCTACTTACTAGGCAGGGTTGTTACATTCTTTAACGAAGCATCCCCTCCAATACTGCAATTGGAAAGAGAAGCAAAGACTAAGTCATTAATCTTTTAGCACTGCTCAGACAATAAGGTGATAGATGACAAGTACCTAAGACAGATTTCCTGTCCTTGCCTGGAGGATATGAAGGATCATGACACTTGGAAACTAGAGGTGTTTCACAACTAGGTGGAGGGATCCAGATCTAAGTGATTGTTTAAGGGCTTGAGTGAGATTTTTGGTAGCACTGGTGCTGTCAGAAGGGTTCATGTGTGGGTTTTGCAGCTGAGAATGTGAGGTCAGGTCATTAGTTGTGGGAATGCAGGAGCACCTGGCTGCTGGGAGGGTGGTTGGAATTAAGTCACTTTTTCAGGGAGGGGAGAAACTGCAGGTGGATTTAAACATCCCAGGTCTCCAGAAGTCAAAGGCCGCAGGTGGATTTAAACATCCCCTGCAGTGTTTACCCTGGGCTATGGATTTTAGGGCTGGTACATGAGAACATGTTAATGTGAAATTGGCCAGACTAATGTCTCTGTCCAAGCTGCTGAGTGAAGCAGACAATTTAAATAGTGAAAAATAAACATGACTGTTAAAATTCGTTTGAGTGTAACAATCCAAGGTGTCTGTAGGGACACAGGAAAGGAAAGGGTTTGGTATATGTATATAATATTTATATATGGACTGTTTTCCATTGAGTGGTTCTACCTAGAAGCCTGAACCTGCAAACACTACAGGACAATGGGACTATTCATGGTAGCAAGAGTTACAATCTTACATGGTGGAAAGACCAACCTCAATTCCAGCAGTACAAAGCAACACCAAAGCCAATTCAACCAGCCTTCTATGGATTCTCCCTGCATTGAGGACTCCTTGACTGACAGATAGCTGCTGTAGTGGCTCCAATTCATTTCTACATGGCACAAGCGTATCCAGGGAGAAGAATGGCTGGAACATTCTTATGCTCTGGTGGTTCTCAGCTACCAGAATGACTCCTTGTGGCCGGGGGCATTTGGCTGCTCTAACTTGTAACAGGGGGCCAGCACAATACAAAGCTTCCTTGGCCCCTTCTCTGGTCTTGCACTGAGCACAGCTGCGTTGTACCAGGAAATCTGGCCCTTTATCTCTATGAGGGTGATGAGGAGTGGAGGGAAGATCTCTAGCCAAACAACAGCAGCAAATAAGTGTTTTTTATACAGAACCTTTAACAAAAGCTTAGAAAGTGCAAACCTTGTGAGCAGCCCTCTTGAATGACAGCAGCTGTGATTTGTTTGCCCTGGTGATTTTTCACTGGCTTTGGCGAGAGATATCTATTTACCTACCCATTCATATAAATCAATCTAGTGTGTGAAACCCTCTGTGTATGAGAAGTCAAAAAGCTAGTGACTGGAGTTGGTTGAAAATGTATTGCTGAATTTCTTTAAAAAACAAAAATTACATTTATGACAAAAAACAAATTTTCAAAAGAAATGCCAAACCCAACAAGTGAATTTTTCCCCCAGTTTTTTGACAATTGAAAAAAAAAAAAAGAACTTTTTCATGGGAAACAAAATATATTTCCTCACTTCCTTTATTAATGACTTACCTCCAAGCCAGCCCCCGATACTCTGTGTTCATATCCAAGATATTGTTTGGTTCAGCACCAATTCCATTACCAGCCTAAAAAAAATTTAAACCAAGACAAAGACTGAACTATTAACATTTTGGCCATACATATATTTTGGTGATCTTAATTTTTTATTTAATAAACAGGTCTCTCCTTAAAAGCCTGTTACATTTGGGCTTGTGATACTTTGGCACCTGGCTTTTCAGGAAGAGTGTTATGAAAAATAGCACCAATTCATTTTTAAAAATTCTTTACATAGTATTGCTGTACACATGGCATAAACAAAATAGATGAGTGCATGACATAGTATATAAAGGTTGCATTGGCACAAGTCTGGATGAGCTGTATAATTCATTCAGGGTTTCACTACTCATAAGTAATGCAGCCATCTCAAACTCCAGCCAATAAAATCTTCAGGGCAGCTGTACCACCATTTCCCCTGAATATGAGTTTTGTCACATGACAGGAGACTGAACATTAAAACAGCCATGCAATGGGCCAAATTCTGCCCTCAGATATGATTGTGTAACTGCTATTTCTCCAAAGACTAAATGTATCCATAGTTCCTACACAAGGGTATCAGATACCAAAATAGCAGCAACAACTGCTGTATCTCATACTATCAGATAGTATCCGATACTATTGCGTGGCAACGGTAGTTGAATCCTGACTATAGCGATCAACATGGTATGTATTTATTCAAATGTTTGTGCTGATTTCAATGGGCTCATGGACGCAGAAATCTGCAACATCAGACCTGCCAGAAAGTTGTGTGGTGTGCATGCACAAATATTCTTAGGACTCCATTATTTGGAAGTGAAATGCCTACTAAACACATGAAAGGAGATCATCCTCACTGAGGACTAAGGCCATGGTGAGTTTGATAAAGAAACTGGTTATCAGTTAATCAAGCACAGTGAAGAGTCTAATATTTTGGCTCTCTTTTCTTTCACACTCATCTCCAAACAGGCAAAAGCCATTTTACTTAACTAGAAAAAAAAACCTGCACCACAAGAGAAGGCAATAGCTAATTATCAGGCAGAACGAACTGAGACACAGTACATCCTATTCAGCAGAGCACTTAACCTTGTGGTTAACTTAGAGCATTTGCTTAAGCCCCACTGATTTCAATGGGACTTACCCTCTGGCCCCAGGTCCAGCAAAGCATTTAAGCAGGTGCTTAAATGACCTGCCTAAATTCATACAATTCAGGTGCAATGTTAGGATTGGAATCCAGGAGATCTGACACCTTGTCCCCTGCTCTAGATCTCTGTCTTCTGCCTATCAATGAGTATTTCACTACCCCAGCACAAGTCTCAACTCCTCCCTCCAACCCCCACCTCAGTCTGAGCAGGCAAAACATTCTGTTGTTCCATCAGCAAACACAAAAAACAAGACAGAAAAAGCACAAAGCTCCTTACAGTCAAAGAATCCCCCAGGGCTGCTATCACTCGTACATCAGCTGGTTTGAGGGCATGCACTGTAAGGCAAAGAGATGCAGTTAAACCTGAACGGGGAACAGAACCATGCTTTTCCATCACTGCTAGATATGAGAGCAAGAAGCAAGTCATGCCACATTGCTGGAGGCCAGTGACCAACCTCCAGTGTTGGGGAGACCAGAATGAGGATAGGGTGATTCAGAATTACAGAGAAGGCATGTTGACAGTAACTGCTGCAACAAGGCAGAGCAGGGTACGAAAAGAGGCATTATGCTCGTAAACAAGTTGAATACTACCAGGTATTGGACCACAAACTATGGAGTCCTGCCTTCAAATCCACTGACCTAAGCACTAGACCACTCCATTTATAGGATGTGTCAGCCCTTAAATTTTGCACAGTGCAGGAGTTATCTGCAGTAAATAAGTTGACTGCAATCACTTCATCTGATTAGTCCCTACAAGGATGGTTTGGCATCATACCTCTTAATTAGCTATAGCAAGTAAGGTCCTTGCTTGGCGTAATTTTTCCACAGTCCAATAATTATTTACGCATAATTAAACAAAACATTCCTTGAGATGCTGTTGAAAGAAACAGTCTCCTATCCTAAGCAGGCAAGGTTACCTGAAGTTGGAGAAGAGCTGGATGGAGCCCTGTCCTCACACAGCAGCTGGCTCCCATGATTCTAAAGGAAGAGAAGACAGGCAAAAGGAACTGAATAATTTTAGACCAGGAAACATAGTATCAGAGAAGGTAATAAATCATATCCCTGTTTGTCTGTAATTAATCAAGCAGACGTTGGTCACTGAATTCAATCGGTCACACTCAGGGCATGTCTACACGTGAAACTTCTTGTGGTTTTGTGTGTCTATTAAGTGATTGGCAATAACGATAGTGTGAGCAGTGCCTACATACCACTTTGCTAAGCCACGATTCAGGTAGCTTTCCCTGGTACTAGTGCAGCTGCACAGGACAGCAGTGTTACAAAGTAAGTGCTCAGTGTTATGGTCAGACATCCCACCGTGCACTGCTCTACTGCTGTGCTGTAGGCATTCTTGGATTTTTTTGTGCCGTGTTTTGCGCAATGCCTACCGGCAGGCAATGGAATTCTGGGGCTTAAGGTCAAACTGCATAATTCTCATAATTCCTCCCTGTTTCATCCCATCATCCAACTGTTTTTTGAGAGCCAGCCTTTCCCCTTTTCAAAGCACTGCCAGGCAGCATAGAGAAACATTGGCGAGGCAGCAAAACACCTACATGAGAGTTCAGTATGAAAATGTAGGAGGCTATTGCCATCTGGAAGCGTGCCACCCCAATTGCTACCAGTCAGTAGCTAACCGGTTTGGTGTAGGTAAATCAACTGTTGGGGCTTTTGTCATGGAGGTGTGACCTGCTATCAAGAAGATTTTGCTCCCCAGGTCACAAGACTGGGCAATGCAGAGGAGGTTATTAATGGGTTTGCACAGTTGGGGTTTTGAACTCTACTGGGCTTTTGATGGGATCCATGTGCCTATTCTCTGCCCCCCTCCTTCACTTCAGGCTTCAGAGTTCATCAACAGAAAGGGATATTTCTCCATGGTGCTACAAACCTAGTTGGTCACCATGGAAGGGTCACCAATATAAATGTAGAGTGGTCTGAAAAGGTTCATGATGCCAGGACCTTTAGAAACTCTAGCCTATTTTCTGCAATGAGAAATAGAACTTCTGCTCCATGAACTCTATGAACACTGATGGTGTTGCCATTTTTCTACTCATCCAGGGAGACCTACTGCTTCCCTGGCTTATGAAGCTTTTTACTTGACACTTGGTTAAGCAAAAGGAATTGTAACTATACCCTGGGCAATTTCAGAATGATAATGGAATGTGCATTTGGAAGACTGAAAAGGTAGAAGGAAGATTCTGACACTGAGGCTGATGAGAAGCATCTTGGTACATTAGCTCCTTGCTGTGTTTTGCACAACCTTTGTGAGAGCAAGGAAGAGAGCCTTGTATGTGTATAGGAGCTGGAGATGGGCAGACTTAGAAAACATTTTGGTCAGATAAGAGGCCTCTACAAAATGACGCAGCTACTCATGGGCACAGAGTGGCGGACACACTGTGTTCACACTGAGTTGAGGGGCCGCTTGTGAAGAATGCACATGCTTTTGTATAAGGCATTTATCAGAATTACTGTACATGTCTTCTGTACGTATATTGGTAGAAGGATTTAATTATACTTGAAATGCGTACAGCAGTTTATGGGGATTTTTAGTACATTTTATGTGTGCCTTGTAAGATAGGGCTTGTTTTGATGTTATTGTTCATGTGAATTTTATGACAGTGATTCTGGACATTTCAGTGAATGATTCAAGACTCAGCTATGACCATAAAGACATTTTCAATTCTATTTAATCAATACCAATGGATACACCATATTGAACATTCATAAAGCTGTGCAAAATTAGACAGTTTCATGTGCTTCAGGAGGTTTGACTGCCTCTTCATCCACAGCAGATGTGTCTGCTATGCTGGCCATTTGCCTGTCCTCTCTTTTCCCCTTTCCTCACGCTAGTGGAAAGAGGAAAAAACGAACATTTATCCAAATTGTAGACTCCATTCTAAGAGTGATAAAATGTTGCTTTTTCCTTGATTTTGGAATTTTATTCCCATAGGCTCTTCCCAATCTTGGCCGAGTTTGGCAATCATTAGAAGTTTTCAATCTTCCAGGTTTGTGTAGGCATATGGTGGGAGGAGGTGGCTGGGTGTGTGTGTTGGGGTGGGGGAGAGAGGAAACTTTGGGGAAGGGTTAATAAATGTCAGGTGGGTTGTGTGGGGTGGCTAGCTAAAACAGGGCACAGTAGAGTTAGGCTAATAATTGCATGTACACATCTGCAGGCTATCCATGCTTTGGAGGATGCTACCCTGAGCATGTCCCCAAAAGGCAGAGAAGGTTTCTGTTCAAAAAGACAATGGGCAAACAAGGAAGATATGCCAGGCTGCTGTTTGCCAGGATGGTGCCCCCAGAACTGGCCCAGGAGTGGAAGGAAACCACGAGTTATAAGGACAGTTCCCAGAGAGCTGCTTTGCTGTGCAATCTCCATGCCAAGCCAAAGAGTGCTCTATTTTTAAATGTCTTGTTTTTAACACCTACAGTTGAGCATACAGTACTCCGCAAAATTCAAAGAATTCTACCTTAACGGCATGAGGAGGGGGGCAATTTAGGGAGGGGGCAAAAATCTGTCTGGGGATTGTTCCTTCTTTGAGCAGGGGGTTGGACTAGATGACCTCCTGAGGTCCCTTCCAACCCTCATATTCTATTCTATTCTATGATTTACAGCAAGTGCCTTACAGTCTTGCTTTTTTGAAAATGTTTGTAGTGTGATTTAAGCTATTTACCTTCTACCTTATGTGGGCTCAAGGCTGAGGACATCAGTGACATTGTGAGCCAGACGCATAACTTTTGATTTTCTGTATGTGCTGCTACAATAAAAGTGCCTGTCCTTCAAAGAACCTCATGGAGGCACTGCATGGATTAACCATTGGGGGAGTGGGGCAGGAGGAAGAGGCCAGCAAGCAGTGTGCTTGAAGGGAAGGGGGTGCAGTGGGAGACAGCAAGACTAAGTGATGTGTGTGTGTGTTTGCATAGTCATAGAAAAAAAGGCCGGGAGAGTTTCTACTGTCTCTGGTAGGGCTGCCATTTTGAGTGGCAGAAAGGGGGAGGGGATTAAAAACCCAAGAGGCAGAGAGAAGGTAGATCAACATGGCAGTGCCCTTACAGGACCCTCAGCTAAGTTGTTTAACTCCCTCTCTGTACAGCTGTATTTTAATATAATATTCAATGCTTACTAGAAATGGTCCCCTCCCCAGTTTAGGGTTCAGGCTGATCCTCTGGCTGTGATTCATGGGAAGAGGCATCCTGGATATCCGTGACTGTGTCTTGGGGTTCATGGGTCAATCAGGGAGTCCACAGAATGCAGAGGTTGAGTGGCGGTATTTCCAGCATACATGCGTCCAGCTTCTCATGGATCCAGCAGACCGTGTTAGCTCTCCCTGGGGTTCTGTTGCAGGTAACATTCCTGTTGTCCAGCCACAGCTCATCTGTCTTACTGCAGTCCTGGAGAGCCCCCCTCTTTTACATTTGTCTTGCTTCCTGCTTGTAGACCTACGCTGAGTGACAGCCTTTCAGATGGGCCTTATCATATTCCTCCCCCAAGAAGGCAATGAAGTCCAGGATTTTAGTATTGGTCCACAGTGAAGCATGAAGCATGACTGCTGAATAATCAGGAGTATGACACAGGTATGTGAACTCCACTGGAGCTGGAATTGCCAAGGGCAGCACCTGGCTGCATGCCAGTATTGAAACTGTTCAGGATGACTAGACAGACCAATACAGGAAGCTGGCAAAGCAGTGTGGGATACCAGTAGGTAGACATGGTAGATGTGCACCAGTTGTTTCAGGATGGAGATGTAGCCACACCTACTTAGTTGTGGGTAATCTCATTCTGCATCTCAGCAAACCCGCTTCTAAAGTGGGCTTACTAACGTGTGTTAAAAAGGCCAGCTGATTCACAACAAAATAGTGTGTGTGCGGATGCAAGGCACTTTAATGTGAGATAACTCAAGTTAAATAACACATTTCAAATGTAGACAAGCCTTTAGTTTTATTCAGATTGGAAAAGCAATCCTGGCTGATTAACGTGGTACTTGAATACGTGCAGCTGTGGTTGGTTATGGAAGCCATTTCCACAGCCCTAGAGCTACCTTCCTTTTTTTTGAACCCTTAACCTCCTAAATTCCTCCAGTGATCAATTATTGTGCAGACTCTACCTGATCTGGTTCCTGTGCTGGGGTCGGCGTAGCAGATGATGGTAGCGGTGTTGTTACGTCTGGCGTAGTTTGGTTGGGATACGTATAATTGCTGTTCCTGTACGTCCTGAGGAATGACTCAGCCTATGGAATAAGGAAATGTGAGTCAACATGAAGCTGCAGAAGAATATATGGAGATATCTGTTCCCCAGCCACCAATTCAAATATGCCTATAGACCATTAAAATTACTGCATATTCTTAGGAATTAAAAAGGGCCCTGCTCCTCTCTAACTAGTTTTGCAGACATATTTAGGAGCCATACAAATAAGGAAACATCTGAAATATATGAGTAATGCTATGCTAAACACACACACACACTCTCTCTCTCTCTCTCTCTCTCTTTCTCTCTCTCGGACACTCTCAGTGCCCTTTACCAGTTTGACTAACAACATCTGATTATTATAGCAAAAGCTGTTAAACATTCTGGACCAGCTGGTGTCAGGGTAGCAGTACTGATTTCAGTGGGGCTATGTGGACTGACACCAGCCGAGGATCTGACCCTTCACTTTACTTTCCCCGTTGATGCTGTTTGAAGTGTGAAAAATAAATACTCAGCTTGGATGGTGAAGTTAGACTGGTCTGTTTAGGCAGGTTTGATTTCCAGCTTTCATGCACTAACACAAAGCTGCTATCTTTGTGCCAGCCTTTGAGGGCCTGGGTGCCAGGAGTTTTCCTCTCTCTTGCAGTCCATTCTCATTGGGAAGCATATATGTCCCAGGTGCTAACTACCCAAAAGGAGGAAGGGAGAGAGAGGACAGGGAGCATCCAGCATCCTCTCCAAGGTGGTGGAGCTACTACTCTGGAACGCACTGCACAAGATCCCCCATGAAAAGCTCTGACTGCTTTACAAATGAACAATGCGGCATGTGGCACATGCATGAATATTTTTCCACCTACCTGACTCGGACATTTGAGAGTTATCACCGTTTCAAGAACATGTGCATCTGTCTTGTTCCCAAGGGGTTCCAACTGCATGGCAGAAAGAAAACATGGGAGAGAAGAAATAAAATGAGAACCAGAATGGAAGAGCATATATAGCTGATTATCATCAGCCTATGGAAACAAGTAGAACAGCAAGAAAATTGCTATGTACTGTATCTATCTATGTTGAAATAGCAGCTCAACCCACAAAACTCACTGCCCCAGGATTTTATCATCTTTAAAACATATTTTACATATTAAATTAACTACTTTCCATATTAGGAATGTAGCATGCGTGATGTAATATCCCACACTTTGATTATCTCTTGGTGCAAGGTCTTAGGTGCTTAGCCTTTACAAGATTATACCCCAGGATATATTCTTTGACACAGCCAGTTTGTGTCCAGGTGACTTTACATTACAAAGGGAAACAAGTGCCCACCTGTTGTAAACACAATTCTGTTCTCACCAGAGGTAGGGTGGTTCAGCAGCTAAATAGTGGGTCATTGTTCTTTGCTGCAAAAGAACAGGGTGGAGAAGACAGAGACTGAGATCTGCAGTCTTACCATGTTGTTCCACAAGGCACGAGCAGCCTGGGAATGAGTCTTCTGGTGAAAGTGGAAACAGTCTGGGGCAAAATACGAGCTGTCAGGCAACCCCTCCTGGGGAAAGAGACAGGTACGGTCACAAGAGGGGTAAGTATATGACCAAAAATGCCAGCATATGATGTATTATCACATTCCTCTTCCAACAAAAACTCTGTTACCCCAGAACTCGAAAATAGTCATGAGGACCTCTGAGAACAAGATAGTTACCATCCTGGGCCAGATCAAGCCACTGACTGAGAACTTAAGAGTTCTGTAGCACTTTTACAAATATGATTCAAACTTACAGCTAATACAATTTGCCATGTCTGAGGCCAAGGTTCCACGGGCACTCAGCAGTATTACCAACAATCTCTCCATAACGTTTCCCGCTGCTTTGGATTGTGGCTCACTTGAACTGGACAAACTAAGGCCTGGTCTACACTAACCCCCAACTTCGAACTAAGGTACGCAACTTCAGCTACGTGAATAACGTAGCTGAAGTCGACATACCTTAGTTCGAACTTACCGCGGTTCAGACGCGGTCCACACGCGGCAGGCAGGCTCCCCGTCGACTCCGCGGTACTCCTCTCACCGAGCTGGAGTACCGCAGTCGACGGCGAGCGCTTCCGGGATCGATTTATCGCGTCCAGACCAGACGCGATAAATCGAACCCGGAACTTCGATTCCCAGCCGCCGAACTAGCGGCTGGGTGTAGACAAGGCCTAACAAAGCAGAGCACTGAGGGTCAAATTTAGAGTTGGTATAAGGGGTTCAAGTTTAATGATTCAGAGGAGTGGCACCAGGTCTGAATCTGGCTCATGGTTTTTTTACCTCAGTCTTTGGAATGGTCACTCTCTGCAGAAATGGCTGCACAACCACTGTGAAATCTTCCTTGGTGTCATACCTTCCACTTTCAACTAATCGGTGGGTTTCCTCCTAAAAAAGGCAGAACAATCACTCACTGCTCCTTTTCTTGCATTCTGCTTCTTAGGCCCCAGGCTGACCCTCTTGCAGAAGTCTCATCAACCGAACATGCAAAACCTGAAACCAAGAACAACTCCCTTCTTGTACAAGGCAGTGAGCGCATGAGCTTCTTGAAACATTGGCTTGCAAAAACCCAAATTAGAAAACTACTCATTTGATTTTCCTTATCAGAAAGGCATCATGGAGGCTGCAAATGGCCTACTGCTCAAAAGCCAGCTGACTGACCTAGGGAGAGCCCCCACTTTATTAGGATTTCCCATCATGGGGTGCCAGGGATTTTTCCTGAACCACTGAAATACTTTCAGTTCAGCTGACCTCCATCACAAGAGTTCATTCTTGAACTACCAGCGCTCCTCAATTTAATCCAATTTCCCAGCAAGAGGAGTATCCAGAACTGCTGCTTCAACTGAATCTCTGATCCATCTGAAAGAGCCACTCTGTTTTAGTACCTTACTGAATCACATTTTAAAGATCTTGAGCAGCATCTATGCCCCTATTCCTGAGACTGCTGCTAGAAAAGAAGAACAGAAGGATTATTAAGCAATTCTCTGCTAAACCTCTTAATACTTTCCTCTGCCTTACCTGATACCTTCTATTAAAAGTCTCTAGCATCTTAGTTTCAGTGGAATTGTCATCATAGTTCAATACACAAGGACACAGCTGCCTGCAGGAAGAAAGTGATATTTTATTTTTGTGTTGCAATCTGCTGGGTTTTTCCCCCCTGAAAAGAGGTACAAGAACTCAAAGGATAACAGACTCCTCCAAAGGTGGATTTTTGTGAAAGGCTCATCCATGATAACATTGACTCCAATATCTAGGTCTTCCCAGTAAATACGGACACACTGAAGTTTAAGCACATTTATTAGGGATAGATGCATTCATGTAAGGCAGTGGTTCCCAAACTTTAACATCCCACGAACCCCTTTCACTAAAATGTCAAGTCTCGTGAACACCCTCCTAAAAATGAATATTTCCATGGATTTTCTCCATTACCTCAGCATAAATTATAAAAGCAGTGATCTTGGAAATATAACATTTGTTTTTATGACATGCTTCTTACACACTATTTATTAATTATGATTTATTACAGTATTTTTATTACATTATGAAAACGG
Source organism: Emys orbicularis (assembly GCF_028017835.1). Classification (NCBI taxonomy): domain Eukaryota; kingdom Metazoa; phylum Chordata; order Testudines; family Emydidae; genus Emys; species Emys orbicularis. The sequence continues at coordinate 157,407,223 of NC_088685.1, read as the reverse complement.
CACCATTCTTCCAAGATGTCACTTTTGTAGCTTGTATCATTTTTGATTAAGCCTGTTATAAGACAAAACTCCTATCAGAGGCACCAGTAGAAAAAAGGGGTGCAGGGGCAAAGCCCCCGCGCACCCTGTGACCTGGGGGGGCACCGCTGGAAAAGGGGGGGGCATGGGAGCTGCCAGAAAAGAAGGGGCAGGACCCGCAGGGGGGCGCACCGACAGGGGGCCGGCACGTGACCCTCGTTGCCCCCCCCCCCATACTGGCGCCTCTGGCTCTTATGTTTCATCAAGGAGTATCAGATGTAAAACAGCATGAAGGTATTTAAGAAGCCAACTCAAAGAGTTCCTCCTACACATGCATTCAGGTCTTGAGCAGTCCAGACAAACAACGCACGTTACAACAAAGCTTAAACTTGTTCTTCATAATAATATTAAAAACAATACTACCAGCCCATTTAATTTTAAAAACAGCAAAAAATATCCACCTCCCTTTCTATTTCGTAAAAGGAGTCTTGAAGTTTAAATCTTCTCAGTGTGATAGATATGCTTGCTTTGCTCTGCTTAGGTCTTGGAAGTCCCCAAGGCTCCGGGCTGCTGGCCCCGTGCTGCCCGGGGTCCCTATGGACAGCTCTGTCCGCCATTAGGGAATTCCCCCCCCCCCCCCCCCCGAGAACCCCCTGTAACATTTCGTGAACCCCCAGTGGTTCACGAACCCCAGTTTGGGAACCACTGATGTAAGGTGAGAAGATCGTTACTGTGCCAGATATGCCACTGCGAGCCAAATTCTGTTCTCAGGCACATCTGCGCAGCCCCATTCACTTCAGAGGGATCGCACAGATATAATTAAGAGCAAAATTTCTCTAGACTTGCTCCAGTTTCCCCCTCACCCTTATCTATCACCCCTCATTCATTGCTGGCTCTGTCAGTAACTCCTTACAATCTCATCCCTGCTGCTCCTATCACCTGGAAACACCTCTACTCCCCATTTCATTACAAATCTCAGCAGAAAACATCTTTTCTCCCTCTATCATGTCACTACAGTGAAGAACGTCAGAAAGAGTAGCTTACTCTAACACTAGAAAAGGAACTTCAGCAGAAAAAGGAAAATGATACACTCCCTAAAGCTAATCTCTCCCCCTCTCTCTATTTATAATGATAAACAAATAAATAATGCTTCACTATAGTGTCTACCTAGAACCTTCCCCAAGCCCTTCTCCTGCTCTCCTGCTACAGATTTAAAGAAACAGCACATATATGCTCACTTTAGCCTACAGTTCTTAATAAAGAGGAGCCAAGACAGGGATAAATTCTTTACCTCTACAGGGCATTCTGGGATATGAAAGACATAGTACAAAGCTGTATTTTGAAATGTTTGTCAGTAACATGCCATTCATGAACCTTCTACACTGCGCCTGTTTAAATCTCTGTACACCTGGCTCACCGCCAGACCTATAAATCCCCTTGTTGCCATAGAGACACAAATGTACTACAGCAGGACGTTTGGGTAGGATAGGAAAGTAACAGATATATTTCTAAAGGATCAGAGAAACTCAGCTCTAATCTTGCAGGCTCTCATCCTGGCCTTGTCCTGGTGATTAGGATCTTGTGATAAGCTTGTACTTTGTTAAAGGGAAACTGCAGCAAAATATAGAAGATATTCTAAGCCAACAGCACTCAGTCTCTAAGAGCTGCTTTGTCGTTGACAGTCAGAGAGCCACTAAATCACAGCAAAAGGCTGTGTCATAATGTTCCTTCTGTGAAACTCCACTCAGTCAACAACAGGGCCCTTCCAATCTTTCCCACCACCTTATCCTGTCAGAGTGATGTCCTCATGGACTCAGCTGTAATGAATGGAACAGGGATTGCTATTGAGGGTGCTAAGCACAGACAGATCTTGTGGTTCTCCAGTTCCCAGGCTGTCACGGCTTGTGCTGCATAGTGTCAACATACAAGGCCTCCCTAAGTCCTGGCCTGGCCACTAATGGAAATGGCTACTAACTACACTACAGAGAAGGAACCTCCTTTCTTTCCCCACATCTGCTGGTTACTCATTATATGCATACAGGGAGAGAAAGATTTCCTACTCTCCCCAGTGCTAGAAGCAACATAATGGTTAACTAAACATCCCACAAATCTAATTGAAAGACTAATTAACAATCCAGCTAACAACCACTAGTTGGTGAGAGACAGCTAAAGTAGGTTAGGGCTCAAAGAATGTCGCTCACCACTGGAACATATGTGAAAGCAGGAGACTTTTAAAGCCTTTGAAAGGTAAATTCTATAATTTAAATAAAACTGGATTAATTTAATCAGCTTTTTAAAACCCTCATTTTAATAATTTTGAAAATTAGCTGCCTTTGTCAAACAATGTACTGCTGAGCTGTGTGTGCTAGCTCTTAATCAATTTTACAGTTGGAAGTCTAATTTGCTGTTGTATAATTAAAATGGCAGTTCCATCAGCAGTAGTCACAAGCTGGAGACAGTGAAAGAGAGACAGGTATTTTTAAACACTGCTTTGAAATTACAATCTATACTGTGTATGTATTTTATATACACACACACACAGGAAAAATAGTACTTAGTTATCTGAAATATTGTAATCCTTTTCCTTCAAGGGGAAGGTTTCCACTGCAGATCTTACAGCTTTTCCTGAATAAGGGTGAGAGCTGGAACATAAATCTTTCAAACCTCATGATTAGCCTTGGGCAGCTAACTTTCTTCTCCTGGTACAGATCCCGGAGGGTTACTATATGAAGTACTGTCACCAGATTCACAAATGCCCGAGGAACCTGCCAAGATTATAAACAAAGTCAAAGCAAGCAAACAGAGAACAGTAGTGTAGTGCCATCCCTGCTCTTCTGAGCACAGCTAAGCAGGCCAGGGATTGATCAGATTATTTTTTTGCTAATGTAACATGTACCTTAATCTGCTGATCCAAACAACCTTTACTATCTCCATTAGAGGTTCACAGTGTGCTGGCTGAGTGCATAATCTCAACAGGAAATCCTAAATTGGGTTTGTTCTACCTTAAATACGGAGCTGCAGCCACCGAGACTCATGATTCTAACAAGGCCAGATCCCAAAACTGCTGCTCTCTTGAGGCAAGAGTCTGATACCCTCACTCATGCTGAGGAGCCCTGTATTCCATGAGTAGTCCCGTTAGCTTCAACTAGAAAAAGGATATCAGAATATGTCCCTTAATAAAAATAATAGGGGCTGTGCTGTATAGTGAGTGGGCAGATATGCTACGGCTAGGCATAGTTACATGACTGTCATGAAATACCATATATTTGTCAATATATTTACACTACCTGACTCCCAACACATCAGGTGGAATTCCAGTCCACCCAATCACCATTCTTTCTGTAAAATATTTTCTTAAATTCTTTCTACAGATTAGAGCAGCGGTTCTCAAACTGTGGGTCGTGACCCCATTTTAATGGGATTGCCAGGACTGGTGTTAGACTTGCTGGGGCCCGGGGCTGAAGACTGAGCCCCACTGCTCGGGGCCGAAGCGCAAGGGCTTCAGCCCTTAGTGGCAGGGCTCGGGCTTCGGCTTCAGCCCTGGGCAGCGGGGCTCAGGTTACAGCCCCTCCTCCCCAGGGCTGAAGCCCTTGGGGCTGGGCTTTGGCCCCCCGGCCTGGGGGGGTGGGGCTTGGCCGGCCTCACGCTTCAGTCCCGCCTCCTGGGGTCGTGTCGTAATTTTTGTTGTCAGAAGGGGGTCACGGCGCAATGAAGTTTGAGAACCCCTGGATTAGAGATTACTATATGAAACATCTACACGTGCAACAATGCTGCTCATACTAGAATGAGAAACTAAGTATGATTACAAATTAATAACTCTAGAACCAACCACTGAAGCTCAAGAAATTTGTCTTTCCCATCTGACCCCTCTCCCTAGGTTAGTAGTAAAGATTGCTTTTTACCTCTCTATGAAGTATGTCCAAAGCTATTTTTATATTGTTGGTGAAGTTATCAGGAGAAAAATGCACCTGTTGAAACAAAGGGTTGAATGTAGTTCTGGGCATCGTTTCGTCAGGCAGATACAGAAGCTACTAGCTGACTCTTAGACTACAGTGACTGGACTCTTGGTTCAGGGTACATTGGCACAACAAGTAGCTCTGGAGCATCTCTGGTTCCCCAGTTCCTTCCTTAGGTATCATCATAGGAAAGAAGGATTTGGCAACCAGGGCCGGCTCCAGGCACCAGGCAACCAAGCTGGTGCTTGGGGCGGCACCTGGAGGGGGGCGGCGCGGCGCTCGGGCCGCCGGGAAGAGCGGGGCCCCAGCCGGGGCTCGCCGCCCTCTCGCCGCCCTGCCCCCGGCGCTCTGGCCGCCGGGGAGAGCCGAGCCCCCACCGGGGATCGCCGCCCTCCCCTCCGGCGCCCTCCCCCCGGCCGCCGGGGGGAAAGCGGAGCACCCGCCGAGGCTCGCCGCCCTCCCCCCCCCTCCGGCGCCCTCCCCCCGGCCGCCGGGGGGAGAGCGGAGCCCCCGCCGGGGCTCGCCGCCCTCCCCCCTCCCCCTCCCAGCGCCCTGCCCCCGGCCGCCGGGGGGAGAGCGGAGCCCCCGCCGGGGCTCGCCGCCCCCCCCCCCCCGCGCCCTGCCCCCGGCCGCCGGGGGGAGAGCTCGCCGCCCTCCCCCCCGGCGCCCTGCCCCCGGCTGCCGGGGGGAGAGCGGAGCCCCTGCCGGGGCTCGCTGCCCTCCCCCCCCCCTCCGGCGCCCTCCCCCCGGCCGCCGGGGGGAGAGCGGAGCCCCCGCCGGGGCTCGCCGCCCTCCCCCCTCCCCCTCCCAGCGCCCTGCCCCCGGCCGCCGGGGGGAGAGCGCGCCCTCCCCCCGGCCGCCGGGGGGAGAGCTCGCCGCCCTCCCCCCGGTGCCCTGCCCCCGGCCGCCGGGGGGAGAGCGGAGCCCCCGCCGGGGCTCGCCACCCTGGCCCCGGGCTCCGCCCCCCCCCCCGCGGGGGGGGGGGGGCGGCCGGAGGCTTTTTTGCCTGGGGCGGCAAAAAAGCCAGAGCCGGCCCTGTTGGCAACCATCAGAGGCCATTCATAGAGCCAATTCCACTGGGCTTACTGATGAGATGTCACAACTTCCTCCACGCTCACTATAAGCTAGTATCAGAAGCACACCTGTCCCATCACTAAGATTTTCATCAATGGAGATCAGTCTGAAGAAACATTCTTCTCATATAATGTAAAATATCAAAGTATTTTCTAAGTCAGGTGTGTGGGATATTAGCAACTTGCCTCCCATTTAGTCCTTGAGTTCCATGAAATCTCAGTTGCAAGTACATCCCATGCAGAAAAGTGTACCAGACAAACAGAGAAATTAGTGTGAGAAAAAAATCTATTAGGTCATCTTGTCCGTTTCCCTCTGCCAGGGCAAGATTTTTCCCTACAATATACTTGAATAGCTCTGTTAATTGTATCAAGTAATTCGGTGTTTACCCCATCTCTTATGAAATTATGGAATAGTCTAATAAGACCTTATTGTTAAAAGTGTTCCCTCCCCCCCATGATATTCATCCTTAATTCTACTTGGCTCAATTTCATCCCATTGTTCTTAATGACACCCCCTTAGTCCATTCTATAAACCCAAACAACACACTCATTTCCCTTATGTATTTCCTGCTTCTCTGCTCAACAAGCCACATTCTGGTTTGTAACATAAAGGAGACATCATGCTGATCTCTGAATGTAAGAGGAGCCTCCCACCCTCCTGCACAGACCTCTACCATCTTGTGTTTCAGTTCAGATGCAGAATGTTACTAAGTCATTGTGTTTGCTGACTTTCTTTCATAGAGACTTTACAGTCTTTCTTTGTTATTTTCCTTTATCTGAAACCAGTCATCTAGAATGGAAAGCACACATTGTGCTCTTAGTGTATAGGGAAAACAACAAGGTCCCACCAACTGTGTGAGAGGTGCATAGAGGAGGTTGGACATTAATCAGGAGTTTGCCATGAACTGTGGATAGAACCCCTCTCATGTCCAGGTATCTGGTGGTAAACATATAATGTTGGATGCTGGTAGCATGTGAGAGGGGAAAAGATACAGCACACTGGTAAGATGAAATGGGGAAAATCCTTGACAGTTTATTATCTTATCTACATATGGAAAAAACTAATTTGATCAACAGAAAGTTATCTTAGTTTGTAGCAAAATAAAGTAGCTACAATCAAATAATCAATAGCAGTTCTTAATGGTATTACATTACTTTATCTCAATCTCAGGTGGAATGACTGTCAAGTCTCAGAGGAATGCTGAGAACTGTCCATGTGTGGCCTAGCCAGTTTTGGTCCATTAAGTCTACCTAGCTGAGCTCCACTATTCCACTCTCCAAAATGTACCAAGTAACAATGACATTGCAAGTTCACATAAAAGACAGATCTAAGATCTCTAGTGACTTACTGGATCGTTGCAGAATTTGCACAGGTCATTTCCTCCTATAAAGAGTGTTATGAGCTTCCAGTCTTCCTGGAAATTTATTCTCTGTATTCAGGAAAAAAATAAAAAAATAAAATAAAAAAAAGATAAGATAAGATAAGAAAAAAATTGCCCTGCAACGAGTTAAAAGAGAATTAAGTTTATCTTTTGGGCATGGACTATGTCCTTCTGTGTGTCTGTACAGCATCTAGCACAATGGAGTTCTGGTCATGGCTGAGGGGCTTTGAGCACTGTGGTGACAGATGTGATGCGATGGAATCATGGAATATTCAAAGACTACTGTTTAATTTTATTTTATGTATCTTTATGAGCTTGTTAGTGATTGTATTCCTGGCTAAATGGATAAGTACATCTCCTGCAGGAACTAAAAGCAATGGAGGGTAATTAATGCAAATCTCCATTAGAAATAATACAGATAAAAAGTCAGTTAAGTTTACCCTGAGGAAGAGACACCACTGGTATGACCTGGTTCAAAACACACAAAGGGCTTGAATCTGTACAGAATGACAGCCCTGACCTGAGGAGAGTCAGACACTATCAAGAACTGACAGGCATAAGACTGTGACCACAGACACAGGCCCTGCAGAAGACCTGAAGTATTTTTAGATCTTCCAGGTCTCCATGTGGAAGATGGGTGACCACTTAGTAAGTTAGGCTTGTGTATAAGCTGTTTATTGTTTTTAAGATATGCTTTCTCTGAAATGTTTTTGTTCTGAATAAAACAAACTTTGTGATAACTGGCTGGTCACTGGCTAATCCTGTCATTCTCTCAGGGGACACAACTGCAGTTCAGATCTGCTGAGGTGATCACAGTTAATTGAAAAGGTCTGCAATGTAAGGCCCTGGTCTGGAGGGAGGGAACAACAGGACAACACTCCAAGAAAGGTGATGGCTGGAGGCAACTGCTGTGGGAACTCAGACTAAAGTCTTCACTGCAAAGAAGTTGGGCTTTTTTTTTAAACCACAGGATAACTAACATGTTAGCTAAGGAGACAAGGTGCTGTAGTTGTATTGTGAATTAAGCTCTACAAAGTCAACCACCAGCTGGGGTATCGCGTAGACCAAGTTGCCTAGCTTCTTAATGGTAAAAACATGTCTCCACTAGGATTTTACAGCAAGGTAACTAGCATGGGATAGCTTGGGTGGCTTGAGCGTTGGCCTGCTAAACCCAGGGTTGTGAGTTCAATCCTTGAGGGGGGCCACTAACAAATGTGGGGAAAAAATCTGTCTGGGGATTAGTCCTGCTTTGAGCAGGGGGTTGGACTAGATCAGGGGTTGGCAACCTTTCAGAAGTGGTGTGCTGAGTCTTCATTTATGGGGGGAGGGATAGCTCAGTGGTTTGAGCATTGGCCTGCTAAACCCAGGGTTGTGAGTTCAATCCTTGAGGGGGTCATTTGGGGATTTAGTTGGGGATTGATCCTGCTTTGAGCAGGGGGTTGGACTAGATGATCTCCTGAGGTCCCTTCTGACCCTAATTATCTATGATTCTATGCATTAGTTATCTCACTGTAAAAAAAACCCTTTATGTAATGAAGACAAAAAGCCCTACTTGATGGTATGCTGAAACATACACTGCACAGAGGGATGGTGCATTCTATCCACTTTATCACTGCCCTACCCATAGATTTCTGCCTGACATCTACTGTTGATCTGCTGTGCTGTTAGAGACTAATGACCCAAGACAGCTGCATCCTACTTAAAGATATTCATGCCAGCCAAGACTCACAGTATCATTTTTCATCAGGTCCACCAGTCTCCTCGTCTGCGAAGGGACATTCCTAAATATTAAAAAAGAAGAAGACGACTGATGAACACTTCATGATGAACAGGGCATTGAGAAAAGCAGATGAATGAGCAGAGGCCATGACAACCCGTTCAAACAACGTGGTATTGAACTGAAGACTCCAGTTGCAGCTTTTATTGGACTAAATATAGTTACAGAAATAAGCCACATCTGGAGTTGGAGAAACAGTGAAGAAACATTTAGCATCCATCAGGCATCTGGCACTGTGGGTGCTGTGTGAAGGCAACATAGTGCAGCATCCCCGATTGAAGAGGGAAATACATTTGGGGTGGGACTGGCCTATTGTAATTCAGCGTATTTGAAGGTTTTAGCTTGAAGAGGATGGTTCCTGGTCAGGCAAAAGGTTACCCATGCCAAAGGACCTCAAATAGCAGAGAGTGTGTTAGTTTAAGACTAGAGTTCAGTCATACCCTCCCTGGACTATTGGTGGCTGGAAGTGCCACTGTGAGATTGCCTTCCATCATCTCTGCCGATGACCAGTGCTGTTAGAAAAGTGACAATGAGCTGTGAGAGAGAGACAGAGAAATCCAGCCCTTTCCAATGGGATGAAGGGTCACTGCGAGCTGTGCAGGTTTAAGGGAATTTAAAAAATGGCCTCCCAGTGAATTGCATTCAGAAACAGTCTTTCATTTCTTGTAATTACACCTTTTTTAAAAAAAAATCCCCTCTTTATAATTCGATTTTATTTTGTTTCAACCTACAGACAGCTGGAAGGATACAGCCGACCAGGATAATCTCTTTGAGTGATAGCAGCCATAGAGATTTCTCACTTACTGGGAGTTCTCTCTCTCTGTGAGATTACTGTTCTAAGAAGTTATATGGCATCAACCTGCGCGGTACACACTGACACATATATAAATTCCCAAATCCAGAAAAAAGGAAAAAGGGCAGAAAAAAGGAACTACTAGCCCTTTGGATGTATTAATACAAACAAAGAACCTTTACAATAAGAAGAGAAAGTGTTGACATGAATTTCATTGAAGACTGAACGTAGTCTAACTGGGTTCTATTCCAAACTCTGCCATGGCCTGACCTTCGGCTGCTCAATACCCTCTCTGTCCCTTAGCATTCCTGGGTGAAATCTTGGTCCCAGTGAAGTCATGGCAAAGCTCCCACTGATTTCAATGGGACCAGGATTTCTTCCGCCCCTCCTCCCACACATTCCTCTGTCAAGTGGGAATAACAATTTATTTCACCATAGGGCTATGAGGCTTCATTAGTCAATGTTTGTAAAGCACTTTGAGCTCCTTGGATGAAAGTACTAGAGAAGGGCAAAATATTATATTGTTACTACTAAGATTTCCTTTACTACGACTAGGAAAGCCACACTGGCCCTTAGCAAATTTCTTAGCTGTCAGGCTAGAGATGAAGTACAGAGGACGAGTTTGGGTTCTGCACATTTTATTGGCCAAGTTTTCAAAATCACACATTAGGGGTGTCTAAATTCCATTTTATGTCTAAACCACTGACATTTGGAGTGTTCACAGACCTGTAAGAACGTTCCAGGTTTGGCACTTCTCTAACTGGAACTTTAAAAAAAAAAAAAAAAAAAAAAAAGTAGTATTTATCTGTCCTCACTTACTCTGAGCGATCTCCTGCCACAGCCTGATTCAGGAAGGCATTAGATGAGTCCTGGTTCCCTTTGCCAATGGAGTACCCTCGAAGGGAAGGATTAAACTCACGAAGAATATCTGGAAAAGAAGAGACCCATGAAATGTAATGTAACTTAATTAAGCGGGTAATGAGCTGGAGTCTAAAACCAGAACTTGCCCCAGAAGGACTTTAGCAGATCTCAGTTAATAACTTGAAGGTAACCGTTAATATACTGTGGGTGAAAAAATCTCACCACTCAATTATTGTTTCACCTCCAGATTACTCAGTTTAATGAATGCAGATGTCTATTTCAACTGGTTGCACAACATGGGCAGTATACCCGGCAATGTCATTTTGATCAGTTTGCTGAGTAATACAAGACTATGTAATATTAATCAAGTTACAAACTCTTACATACTCACAAAAACAACAAGGAGTCTGGTGGCACCTTAAAGACTAACAGATTTATTTGGACATAAGCTTTCGTGGGTAAAAACCTCACTTCTTCGGATGCAAGTGAGGTTTTTACCCACGAAAGGTTATGTCCAAATAAATCTGTTAGTCTTTAAGGTGCCACCAGACTCCTTGTTGTTTTTGTAGATACAGACTAACACGGCTACCCCCTGATACTTTACATACTCACAGTAAATTTAGAGATATGTTTGGATCAAACCCTCTGTTCAAACTTCCCAGATCTTCGGAGTTGTTAAAAACTAAAGTGCTAATCTGGATCTGAATTTTGTAAATGGATCTTATCTTTTATAGTGAGCTGAAAACCTTCCAAATCCAATCATCCTTGAACATTCAGGCATATGAAATCCAAATCTTGCAGCCTGGCTCCATTTAAGATTTTTTTTTAATGGGCAAAGGAGAAAAGTTATGTAAGTAGTCTCTGTATTCTAAGGACTGAAACAATTTGATTCAGCCATTCCCAAAGTACCTCAGACAGAATAATATACCGATAAGAATATTGAATTCCCAGGGAATTACAAAACATACTGTTATGTCATGCACAGCAAATTACTGTGGTGGCTGTTAAGCAAAGTTTATTCACCATTAGATAGTGAATGTAAAGTGATTGAGTGTGCCGTGCTGCAAAATTGTAAACCTTTCTTCATGTCTGTTCTTTAAATTATTAAACAGCTCAAAAATATGCCAAGGTTAGGAAAACAGGCACTTACTTGCTAGTGTCGTGACTGTGGTTATGTTTTCATCTCCTCCAGCACTGTTATATGGAAATAAACAAACAAAATATTTCAAAAATTTTAGTCAACAGTATTTACTTTCTAAGGTATTGGAATAAGTAATAGAGTTTCCCCTAATGGTGTTTCTAAGCATACATACACATATGAAGCAAATTACAGGCTGCACTTTTATAAAATTTGTTAAAGACGGACTCTCTGTGCATACCTCACATTGCACGTTCACCACAAGAAAATCAAAGGTGTCATTTAAACAGAATGTCAAAAACTTTTCAGTGAAAGAAATTAGAGAATTTTAAACATTGAATGTAGTTGCCACCATTTCTGCTATAGCGTTCCCCTTTAAAATATATACAATTATCCTTTGTGAGTTATTATCATGACTATAGTATTCATAGTATGCCTGTATACTGGTAATGTTAGTAAACAGGTAACATTGTAAAGACCGGAGAACCTCAAAGTTACAAATACCATACTTATGAACTGACCAGTCAACCACACACCTCATTTGGAACTGGAAGTATGCAATCAGGCAGCAGCAGAGACTGCTTCCCCCCCAAAAAAGGCAAATACAGTGCCGTACCATGTTAAATGTAAGCTACTTAAAAAAAAAAAAAAAAAAAGGAAACTGTTTCTGTGCTTGTTCATTTAAATTAAGATGGCTAAAAGCAGCATTTTTCTTCTGTGTAGTAAAGTTTCAAAGCTGTATTAAGTCAATGTTCAGTTGTAAACTTTTGAAAGAATCACCATAACATTTTGTTCAGAGTTACAAACAACCTCCATTCACAAGGTGTTCATAACTCTGAGGTTCTACTGGATTAAAGGGTGATCACTATATATATATTTTTCCATTTCCACTCAGTTTGAAGAAAGAAACTAGACTGGTCAGTTTCACTTTCTCTTTATATACATGTACACTTTCTCCTGCACTAATAATTCTTCTGTAATTCTGCTTCTAATAATGTGGAATGTTACATTATTTAAAAGTGTTTGTTATTAGATTTTTATAAAGATTTCTTTTGAAATTCCCCCTTAAAAAATAAAGCCTAAAAGGTTGGGCCTATATTACTTTTACAGTGTGCCTTTAATCTGGAATGAGGGCATTTTAATACACCACACAGTTGATATTTCTAATTACAAATGCACGAGTGAGAAATGATGGGGAAAACATGCTGCGATTACAGTTAAATCACAAAAGTTTTCATAGTTACAAAAAAATAGAGAATATTGTTATTCTCAATATGGTGCTTTTGAACCGTGTAGTAAATATCAGTGCCAGATGTACAAGCCTAGGCCTGTACTGATTGTAACTGGTGGCTGCATTGTATAATGTAGCTAGAGTGGGGAAAGGGTCAGGAGACATATTGACCTTGTGTGGAGTGAGAGGAGCAATGAGGACCCAATTCTGCAGTCCATTTGCCGGCAGAACTCCCATTGACTTTGGATGGGAGGTGTGCATATGCAAGCCTGGAGCTTTGGAATGAGGGCTGAAGTTTGTTCAAATGAATGAAAATCTTATTCCCTATCAAGAGCACAGATGTGAACAGGTGCCACTCCCAGCCTGCCCTAAAACAAAATCCACACAGAGAGTGAAGCCAAACTCACTCCTCTCTTTGGATTTGGCTTTATCAACACAAATGAATAAGAACAATGTTTAGGTCAAGGCTCCTCCCCAGGATGGGATGCTCCTTGGGAGTGCTCAGCTCACACCTTAGATCCTCTCAGGAGAGCACTTCCTTTATATTCAGAGGCAGGTGACTATGACCTGACCTGAGTCAGGAAAACCCACTTAACTATTTCCTAGTAAGATCAACACCTGCTAACTGGCTAGGGTATTTCAGGAAGACATTGTCAGCCTGTCACAACAGGCTCTCTCCAGTGTTTTTAGTAGTAGCCAAGGGAGATTCTTATGCCAGATGAGAAGTGTATCTCAGCAGCCATAGGGCCCAGAGTTCAGAGACCATGACAGTTTCCCCAAGGACAAAAACAAACATTTAGATGGGACAGAATTTTAGGGCACTCACCTCCAGGAGAGACCTCGGTACTGCGTCAGAACATCGAGAACATCGTTTGGTTTGGACCCTGCCCCATTACCTGCCTGATACCAAGGGAAAGGGAGAGAGTGAATAGACCTTCCAGATAAAGCCATCCACTCTGTCTGATCATAATGAAAGCAATTAGAAGGAGGGTTAATGAGCCAAGCTACACTCCAGATACATTATTTGTTCTTAAAAGGATTGAGGGTATTTCAGTTCCACACCACTGAATCATACCTACCCTGTCTATTCTTGATGGGATGACGCAGAGGTGTAACCCACATTAGATATGATTGCCTTTTAAAGGAACTTAATTTAGAACTTGTCAAAAATGGGAACATTTTCAGGGACAATTTGTCCCTTTTTGTTGAAAATTTTTTAAACTTTCCAAAACAGCTCCAAGTTCATTTAAGATAATAGGAATAAATACACTGGCAGCACGCGGCCCGGGACTCCTGCTGGTGGGGTGGGGCAGGCGGCGGCACGCGGCCCAGGACCACTGCTGGTGCTGGGAGGGGGCCAGGCAGTGGTGCGTGACCTGGGACCCCTGCTGGTGCTGGGGGGAGAGAGTTGGCAGGCTCCCTGCCCAGCTGCATGTATCCCTGCAGATCCTAGTGGGAGGGAAGGCTAAGGAGGCTCCACGCGCTGCCCCTGCCATGAACTCCAGCTCCACAGCTCCCATTGTCTGGGAACCGCAGCCAATGGGAGATGTGGGGGTGGTGCCTGTGGGCGGCAGCGCGCAGAGCCCCTGGCCCCTCCAGCTAGGAGCTGCAGTGACATGCCAGCCACTTTCGGGGAGCCCCCTCTCCCCCCGAGGTAAGCGCCACCCTGCACCCCAATCCCCTGCCCCAGCCCTGAGCCCCCTCCCGTGACTTCCATGATCTCCGTGACAGACACGCAGCCTTAGTTATGAGTGTCAAAAAACTATTTTACACAACGTGCCAGACAAGAAGGAACTTTTGCGGCAAACAAAGTTGAGTGGGTTTCCTAGGAAATACTCAAGGGAAGCAAATGCAAATTCCCACCTCCAGACTCAGCCTTTGGATGGTACACTCTGAGGAGAGAAGCACTGTCTGCTGATTACCTATTCGCAGTCTCTGAATATCAAAGACACCAGCTGTATAAAGAAAAGGCTAATCTATGCATAGAATCACAGGACTGGAAGAAACCTCGAGAGGTCTTCTAGTCCAGTCCCCTGCACTCAAGGTAGGACTAAGTATTATCTAGACCATCCCTGACAGGTGTTTGCCTAACCTGCTCTTAAAAACCTCCAATAATGGAGATTCCACAACCTCTCTAGGTAATTTGTTCCAGTGCTTAACTACCTTGACAGTTAGGAAGTTTTTCCTAATGCCCAACCTAAACCGCCCTTGCTGCAACTTAAGCCCATTGCTTCTTGTCCTGTCCTCAGAGGTTAACAAGAACATTTTTTCTCCTTCCTTGTAACAACCTTTTATATACTTGAAAACTTATGTCCTCCAACCCCCGGTCATCTCTTCTCCAGACTAAACAAACCAATTTATTTTCAGTCTTTCCTCATGTTTTTTAGACCTTTAATCATTTTTGTTGTTCTCCTCTGGACTTCTCCAATTTGTCCCATCTTTCCTGAAATGTGGCACCCAGAACTGGACACAGTATTCCAGTTGAGACCTTATCAGCATGGAGTAGAGCAGAAGAATTACTTCTTGTGTGCTTGTTCTGAGTAACAACTGTTATGAACTTGTAACCACAGAAACACTGCTTGGTGGGATTTGAAAGACTGATCACCTGCCAGAGTCCTTGTTTAGTTGGGAGTGATCACTAGTAAGTCTATTAGCATGAGTTCAGGTCCTTGTATTATTTGAAATATGTTTTCTCTGTATTGATTAATAATAAATGTGCTTGCTTAGAAAGGGCTGTGTGGTACCTTATAACTGTAGGCAATTACACTGTGTATGGCCTCTGAGGAGAAAGCAAAGCAGGCCTGCTTAGGCAGTCCGGCTTGTTGGGAAACTCACAGTGTAGACAGTGAACCATGCAGCCTGGAACAACCCCAGTCAAGAGGGAAAGAATCCTGGGTCTCCTTCCAAGAGAGGTGACAGCTGACAAACTGGGAGCCTAGAGTGAGTGCCCTTGCTAGACCATGGATGGGAAATACAGTTGCCCTGAACTGTGACAGTCACAGTCTTCCTGAACAAGAAACCTGCTTATTGTTCCACAGAGGTGCAGTATACACAACATCTGATCTATGTTACTTTGGCTCTTCAGTCATTGGGTCAAATACTGAGATGGAGATAGACTCCAGTGGAACTATGCCAATTTATACAACCTGGAGAACCACCTGGCACATTTTGTTTATGCTGCTTACCATTTGTTAGGAAGGTAAGTATCTAGGGATTTTAGCTATGAGCTGTAAAAATGTATGCAATTATAGCAAATTCACCCTAACTGTTTTTATCTGATGTGCAGCATAATCCACCAGTCCTCTGTGTGCAGCATTCCTGTTGACTTAAATGGGAGTTCTGCACATAGAAAAATTAGACCTGTAAGGTGATTAATAGTCATAGTTGGACCATGGTACAAGACAGCATGGAGAACATGATTAGCCAAACAGAGAATAACGGTGTTTGTACTACTCTCTTTCATTAGAATTCATGTCTGTCCTTGTTTCATTCAGTTCAGCTATGGTTATCCAGTGATCTGCACTTACTGTGATCGAGTCCCCCAGTGCACCAATCACCTTGATGTCTGCTGGCCTCAAATTGTGAACTAAGAAAAAAAAAAAGATTGGGAGGAGAAGGGAAGTGTCAAATCACACTGTATTGGAAGAACTTTTCTTTGGGATAAGTATAAAGCATTCTAGAGACTCTAATTCAATATTCATGCTAAGCCAGGTAATCATGCCAGGTGATCATGACCCTAGGTGCTTGGAATGATAAATTGACAAATACTGGCATTGATCAGAATACTCAGCAGTTAGGAGGGCAGTCATCGGGCCAAGTCTTGATCCCATTGCTGCAAACCAATTACAGTGAGAAGGCCAAGGGATTTCCCTCCACATCGATCCAAAGTAAAATTTTTATTAAGATCCAAGAAATGGACTGAGGACAGGCACAGCTCCACTGACAGCAGTGGTGCTTGGTATTGCTACAGCTTTTAAAAGGAAACCAAAATCCATCTGGGAGAGAAACACAGAAGTCTTAAGATTCCAGATTGGACTTGAAAAAGTATAACATATTTTCTCCTATTGTCTGGTTGTTATTTAACTGAGCGTTATAAGCCAGGTTTTCAAGCAAGCCAGTCTTCCGTTTAGGCATCAAAATAATAAGTGGGCAGATTTTCAAGAGTTCAGCATGGTGAGTGCTGAGCTAAGCACTTTTGAAAATACGACCCACATTTAGGTGCCTGAATGCAAGCTCTCTTGCAAATCTGACCCCAGTTGTGAGTTCTGAGCACCTAAAAATCCAACCCTGAGCTCTTTTGAAAAATCTGGCCTACACTTAGGCTTGGAAGGATTAGATCTTTATTGGTAAGTGTTGGTAAACATCAATTTCACTGTACACAAAAACCGACAAAAGAAAATATTTTCATCAATAATTGAAATTTATAGATAGGCAAAGAAAAAAAAGGAGCTTGAGAACTTAAGCGTTTGAGTTAAGGATATTTACTTTGTACATTTTGACATGTGTTTGAACGGTTATGAAGCCTTAAATCTCACCATCTACTATCAAATAATTGTCTGATCCCCACCCCCATTGTCTGATTCCCTCTGCCATAGTTTCCTTCAACTGTGAAAATTTAAATGGATAAAAATAGGGGGTGAAATGCTTAAAACCCATAATTTTGCACAACCGTGAACATTTAAAATTAATAAAAATAGAAAAATGCTTTAAAATAAAGATATCTGTCTAAATAATAAAATAAAAATCAAATTTTGCCGTGCCTACCTATATTTCAATTTGTGATGTGAGACAAATAAAACTGAAAGAAGATTCTCATTTTAATATAAGGCAATGCACCAATATGCATATATTGACCTTGCTACATTAAAAATGTTCTATATGCACAACATTTGTTTTCCCTTCATCTGATTTATTTCTTGACTTCTTAAGAATGTGTATATATATCCTGCGTCTATAACTGGCCTCTTTTTGAATTTATTTCTTTGGTAATGAACCTTTATGTAGAAAAGTTATCCATTATAACATACTATACTGAAAAAAGAGCACATCAAATTTTAATTGCCAAAGGAACAAAATAGATCACAGCTGTAAATTCTGAATTGCAGAATAACATTACAGGCTCCTGAAAGCACTGTTGGTTCTGAACATAGGGGAAATTAAACTCCCATTTCTCTGGCCCACGATCAGCAGAACTAACTGTTAGGCCTGGTCTACACTAGGAGCTTATATCGAATTTAGCGCCGTTACATCGAATTAACCCTGCACCCGTCCACACCAGGAAGCTACTTAGTTCGAAATAGAGCTCTTTTAAATTCGACTTCTGTAATCCTCGAAAACGAGAGGAGTAGCGCTAAATTCGAAATGGCAATATCGAATTAGGCTAGGTGTGGATGGAAATCGACGGTAATAGCTCCGGGAGCTATCCCACAGTGCACCACTCTGTTGACGCTCTGGACAGCAGTCTGAGCTCGGATGCTCTGACCAGCCACACAGGAAAAGCCCCGGGAAAATTTGAATTCCTTTTCCTGTCTGGCCACTTTGAATCTCATTTTCTGTTTGGACAGCGTGGAGAGCTCAGCAGCACTAGCAACGATGCAGAGCTCTCCAGCAGAGTTGGCCGTGCAATCTAATAGAAAGAGGGCCCCAGCATGGACTGATCGGGAGGTCTTGGATCTCATCGCTGTGTGGGGCGATGAGTCCGTGCTTTCAGAGCTGCGCTCCAAAAGAAGGAATGCAAAGATCTATGAGAAGATCTCTAAAGCCATGGCAGAGAGAGGATACAGCCGGGATGCAACGCAGTGCCGCGTGAAAATCAAGGAGCTGAGACAAGGCTACCAAAAAACCAAAGAGGCAAACCGACGCTCCGGATCCCAGCCCCACACATCACGTTTCTACGAGGCACTGCATTCCATCCTAGGTGCGGCCGCCACCACTACCCCACCACTGACCGTGGACTCCGAGGATGGGATATTGTCCACGGCCGGTTCCTCCTCGGAAATGTTAGGTGACGGGGAAGATGAGGAAGGAGATGAGGAGGACGAGGCAGTCGACAGCGCTTGCACCGCTGATTTCAACGACAGCCAGGAGCTCTTCATCACCCTTACCGAGATCCCCTACCAACCGTCCACAGCCCTTACCCCGGACACCGAATCAGGGGAAGGATCAAGCAGTGAGTGCTTTAAACATCTAAACATTTCATTTTAACATAAGTGGAATATTTATATTGTTAAGAATGGGCTTTTCAGTCACTCAGTTAAACATAGAAACTTTTATTAATAACAAAACAGGAATAATAACTATATCAGTAATTTGTTGTTCATGATTTAGTTGGCTTAGTAAACTTTTTTCTACTAACTATGTATAGAAAATCAAGTACTGTCCGGATATTCATGATTAGTCCACAACACGGCCCCTCCACTCTGTAGTCCGTTATGCTCAACTTAAAGGAAAAGGCGGTCAATGTGCCCGGGAATGGACAGACAGTCCTCCTGTGATAGCTCCGCATAGCTCTCCTGGAGGTACCGCTCCAGCATGCGCACGAGGTTCAACGGCAGGGCAATCTTGTTTGGTCCCCCGTGGTAGCACACGTTCCCACGCCATGAGTCCATGAGGTAGTCGGGGATCAGTGCGCGGCACAGCATGGCGGCATATGGCCCAGGCCTCTGCATGCATTCACGCAGCATCCTTCCCCTCTCGGTCTCCGAGATCCTCATGAGGGTTATGTCACACATGACGCCCTGCTTTAAATTAGGGAGGGGAATGTTAGTATTTGGACTGCTTTACAGCCACGCGGTGGAGGCGGCAGAGGGGCAGCATACAGGGATCTTTCCCGGGGACAGCCGCGAGGTGGTGGGACAGGGGCAGAGCTCATGCTTCCCTGATTGCTGCCAGCAGAGAGTGGCCTTGCATTCAGTGCGAAAGGAGCCCAGTGCTACTATTACATGTTTAAGCTGCCACAAGTCTACGGCTTACCATGTTTTCCCGCAGCAGAAGTAGAGGTGTCCTGCAACGCTTCTCTGATCGCAACTGCAGGACCCCAGACACATAAGGCGAGGGCCGAAAATTCGACCTTGTCCTGAGTGCGCATGTGAAAGGTGCAGTGCATGGTGTTGTTCACAGAGAAAGACTATGCTCTTTGTTAGCAACTTCATTTATCTGTCTCAGGAATTTACTCCCTTTTTCCCATTCCAACAGACACATCTGCGACTGTCTCCCAACCCAGCCTGGCATCACACTCCCAGAGGCTAGCGCAGATTAGAAGAAGGAAGAGAAAAACTCGTGAAGACATGTTTTATGAACTTATGGAGTGCTCACGAGAGCAGGCAGCCCAGACGACACAGTGGAGGGAGAACTTGTCACAAATGCACAGAGCAGTCATGGAACGGGAGGAGAGGTGGCGCCAGGAGGACCAGCAGGCTACTCAAACCCTGCTTGGACTAATGAGGGAGCAAACGGAGACGCTCCGGCGCCTAGTGGATGTTCTGCAAGACCGGAGGCAGGAGGACAGAGCACTGCTGCTGTCTATCTCTAACCGCCCTCCCCCGCCACCAAGTCCCACACCCCCCTCACCAAAAGTACAAAGAAGGAGGGGCGGCAAGGGCCGTTAAAACTTTCAGTCGGCCCCTGCACACTGCTGCAGCACTGGAAGGCTCTCGTTCCACAAAGTTTGAAAAGTCCTTTCCTACCCATCTCACACTAGCCCATGTCCAAGTTTCCTTCCCCCCCCCCCCTTTTCATGTGCGGTTCGTAATAAAACATCGGTTTCTGTTAAGTACTGTTTCCGAGAGTGTCTTTTGGAGGGGATTCTGTCTGAAGGGGGGGAAGGGGTTTGTTACTTGGACAGGACAGTCACCTGTAGCAGGCTACAGAGGCGGGGGCAGGTCCAGCATCAGGACACATACACAGCACAGTCACCAGTTACCCTGGTCAGTCTGGGAGGCGGTTTTCTTGTTCTGGGGTGTGAGGGGGATTGATCTGTGACTTTGTGTCGGGGGAGGGCAGTTAGAGATCCTATGCCGCGGTCCTTATCCTGGATCACAGAGCCACGCAGCAGGGGATCTGTTACCCTCCGCCCCCTGCCAGAAAGTCACTTGGCCGACACATACATCCAGTCCCGCCCAGGACTGCTGGCAGGCTGCGTTGAAACAACCAATGCAGCACTGCGGAGCCTGTCATTCCCGGACTTTAGAAGCATCATTTGCATCAAAACAGTAAGCCCGCCCCCCGCCACAGTCTGCGTCCCCGGTTTAAAACATTCCCGCGAAAACAGTAAAAAAGAGAACCTTCTTCATTAACAGAACAGAACAGATTTTATTTGTTGGGAAGGTGGGGAAGGGGGTATGTAACTTGGAAGGATAGTCAACAGTAACTGGGTAAAGAAACGGGGGCAGGTTCAGCATCTCTGTCCACAAAGTAAAAAGTCACTGGAGACCCTGTTCAGTCAGGAACCTGGCTTTCAAAGCCTCCCTGATGCACAGTGCGTCCCGCTGTGATCTTCTAATCGCCCTGCTGTCTGGCTGGACGTAATCAGAAGCCAGGCTATTTGCCTCAACCTCCCACCCCGACATATAGGTCTCCCCCTTGCTCTCACACAAATTGTGGAGCACACAGCAAGCAGCTATCACAATGGGGATATTGGTCTCGCTGAGATCACAGCGAGTGAGTAGGCTTCTCCATCTGCCCTTGAGACGGCCAAAAGCACACTCCACCACCATTCTGCACTTGCTGAGCCGGTAGTTGAATAGTTCTTTCCCTGAGTCCAGTGCGCCAGTGTAGGGCTTCATGAGCCAGGGCATTAGCGGGTATGCAGGGTCCCCGAGGATGACTGTAGGCATCTCCACATCCCCAACAGTTACTTTGTGGTCCGGGAAGTAAATACCTTCCTGCAGCCGTCTACACAGACCAGAGTTCCTGAACACCCTAGCGTCATGAACCTTGCCAGGCCATCCAACGTAGATATTGGTAAAACGTCCCCGATGGTCCACCAGTGCTTGCAGCACCATGGAAAAGTAGCCCTTCCGGTTGATGTACTGGCTAGCCTGGTGGTCCGGTGCCAGGATAGGGATGTGAGTCCCATCTATAGCCCCACCGCAGTTTGGGAATCCCATCTCGGCAAAGCCATCTCTGATGAGCTCCACGTTTCCCAGGGTCACTACCTTAGATAGCAGTAGCTTGACGATTGCCCTGGCTACTTGCATAACAGCAACCCCCACGGTAGACTTGCCCACGCCAAACTGGTTAGCGACGGACCGGTAGCTGTCTGGCGTTGCGAGCTTCCAGAGGGCTATGGCCACTCGCTTCTGGACAGTCAGGGCTGCCCGCATCCGGGTGTCCTTTCGCTTCAGGGCAGGGGACAGCAACTCACACAGTTCGAGGAAAGTCCCCTTCCGCATGCGAAAGTTGCGCAGCCACTGGGATTCATCCCAGACCTGCAGCACTATGCGGTCCCACCATTCCGTGCTGGTTTCACGGGCCCAGAATCGCCGTTCAACAGTATCAACAAGACCCAGTGACAGCGAGATGTCCTGGGCGCTGGGTCTCATGTTCTCAGAGAGGTCGGAGCTAGTGTCCGACTTCATGCCGTCACGGTAGTGCCGTAGCCTCCTCTCATGATTGATCTGCAGCTGCCTCTGGTACAGGTGGAGGAGAAGCTGCGAGGCGTTGAGAACTGCCACAACTGCAGCGATGGTCGCAGCGGGATCCATGCTCGCACTGCTGTGGCGTCCGCGCTGTCAGTAATCAGAAAACCGCGCGAACTGATTTCCCGCCGGCGCTTTCAGGGAGGGAGGGAGGGAGGGCTTGAGTGACGGACGGATGACGACAGGCGCCCAAAAGCACCCTCGACACATTTTTTTACCCAGAAGGCATTTGGGGCTCGACCCAGAATTCCAATGGGCAGGGGGGACTGCGGGAACTGTGGGATAGCTGCCCACAGTGCACCGCTTCCAATGTCGACGCTTGCCCCGTTAGTGTGGACTCACAAAGTCTCACAAAGTCGAATTACTGTCCTTAGTGTGGACACACACGTTCGACTTAGTAATATCGATTCCACATAGTCGAATTAACTAAAATCGAAGTACTCTCGTAGTGTAGACAAGGCCTTAGACAGCACTACCATCCACAATTATAGGTAGGCAGATGACTCCAAGTATTTTACAGAATGGACCATTCAGTGTGATTAGTAAACAGTGACTTAATTGGGAAGAATACATCCAACTTAGATACAAACCTGATTGATATTAAGCCAATCAGATAATTTAACCAGAATTTGACTGAAAAGTCTTTCAATCTTATCTAAAGAACTCCCACTATGGCAAAGCAGGTGCTGTACTAGGAGTCTGCAATGATCCGTTTCTGTTCTTTGTCTGCAGCGGAGCTCTCGAGAACACATTAAAGGCTAAGGTCAGAGAAACCTGTGATACCGGAAGCATCTGTCAGTAATTCACATCTACCTCTGAGAAAGCTACCTGTAAGTAAAGGGATAAGGACTACAAAAAATAAAATGTTTCAACATGTTTCCTTGACCTTAGGCTGTTTAAACTGAAGCAACACTAAATATCTAATTTTTTGCATCATTTTTACTGTTTTATCTTTAAATTTTTGGAGAAGGTGGTGGCATTTGCGGTTAAGCTGGGTTGTTAGAGATCTAGGTGCTCCTTCACTTCCTTATCCTGTGCGACATTATGGCTGCTATCTGTGCCTCAGTTTCCCCATCTGTCCAGTGGGGATAATCAGAGTCCACTGACTCATTGGCATGCTAGGAGGCTGAAATCATTACTGTTCATAGAGCGCTTTGAGATCATTGACTGTATGGGGATAAAGACGTAGAGATTTATTATAATTGCATATACTACTACTTGGGCAGACTGGTTAGCTTAATTTTCTGCCTTTTGCCAGTTTTACTTTGTAGTTCACCTATACTTAAGGCCAATTCTGTGTATGTGGCTTTATAAACACCACAGGGGAATTTTTAAATAGCCACCTAAAGCTGCGTCTTTTATTACTGAAATATTTTTTACATTAATGAAATCAATTAATACTTTAAAAAAAGTTACATTTCGCGCATAAAACTAGTTGACAGTGTCCCTTTAAGATCAATTGAAACAGCTCTCCAATAAAGATTAAAAAAAATCTGTACCTGAAACAGGAACCGTATTAGAGGGATTTCGATCAAAACAGGGAATGCTTGTCCCATAGCTCCTTTCCTGGAAGTACACACAGTATGAGACATTATATGAGGCCTTTTATGGACTGACGGTGATAAACGTTTGGTGTCCCTAGGGATTTATATATAAAAACAAACTGAGATCTTCCTGAATTTCCTAAAGTGAAACTGAATTCCACACCATTTAATTATTGCACATAAATAGGCACATCTGGTGGCTTATGCTTTTGGCAAGTTATATATTTGGCTCTCTTCAAAACTGATTTGCTTCTGTTAGGGGATGACCCACTGGTTGGAGCATCTCCTAACAACTGGGCATGACTAAGCCAAGTTTCCACATCTCGAGTGCTTCCTCTGGATGTCCAGGGGGTCCCCTTCTTCTTTTGAAGGCTTGGTCTTCCTACCACGTCATTTATCACCGATCCCTCTCTCAGGGTATCAGAAACCTTCATAGATAATCAACACCCATAGTCACACACTAGAACTCCCCCTGGAAGTGCAAAACTAAAAGCAACCTTAGCTTTGGTGGTGCAATGGCACCATCATGATTTTTTCATTTTGTCTTGTTTGTTATTTGTATTCACTCCTGCGCTGTAATCCTATTTAATGGCAAAGTCACAGAAGTGTTATAGAATGACTTAGTGTGTGTGCACCACTCTTCTGGTGGGTGGTGCCCATAAAATTAAAAGCCTGCTACTTAATCATAGCTAATGGAATTGTTCCTTTGTCTCAAATGGTAGGGGCTTGTTCTTTTGACGGTGAGAGTCCTAAATTTAATCCCCCTTGATTTTTTTATCCTAGTTTTTTTATATCACCAATTTTAATAATGATTCAAATCAACAAGCAGGAACATTTGATTTAAATCATTGATTTCTAATCATGTTTTGCATTTGTACTTTTTAAACTATTTTCTTAAAGAAAGATGGATCCTCATTGATTGATAACCATTAAAACATGTTGATTTGAAACTAAATATATCCTTTATTGTGAATTTTGTGCTTCTTTTTGCTAACTAGGAGGATAAAATAAATTGATTAACATTTATTTAAACAATTATATTGCTTAACTTGTGTAGTGCCCCCTATCTATCTGGTTACCTCCTTTAGTGCCAATCTCCTTACAGGTTTTGATGGACAGGCCTGGGTTCTTCTGGATCCCGCCACCCACTCAGCAGGGTGCAACTTCTAGATTGACCCTGGGCACCTAGGTGTGAGTATTCCCTTGGGACAAGACCCCAGCATGGGTGTGTTCTATATCTCTCCAATACAGTGACCAAGTGGGGAGTTATCTGGTTTGAGTGGGAGAACTTTGGCCTTATGACTCGCCAATCCTTCTCTTCTAGGTCTCCTTTTCTTCATGTCATACTGTTCCTTCTCATCTCCTCACACCCTGAAAAGTGACTGGCCCGATACTGTCATCCCTTATGCAGGTGTAAGTCAGGAGTAACTAATGAAATCCGTGGCGTTACACTAAAGTAAGTGAGATGAGAATCAGGCCCAGGACAAGCAGTACCAGCCCACGTCTCACGTGGGTCGCTAGGAGCGCTGGTCCATGATGCACACTGAACTCTTACTCATGACAATGGATAATATCACCTTTGCAATGTCCAGCACTGTAGTAACATTACATTGCCAAACATCCCTGCACTTCGGCCTTGTCTTCAAGGCCAGAAAGGTTCTTTTTTTTTTTTTTTACCTCAGGATAACTAATACGAGTGAGCTATCCCGAGGTAAAACCACAGTGAAGACAAGGCAACTCAGTTGGACCACAATTTAAACTCAACAAAGTTAGCTTGAGGTTGACCTTGCCTACTTTATCTTGCAGTAAACCTAACTTGTCTTGCCTTCACTGGGTTTTTACTTTGGGGTAGCTCATCCATGTTAGTTACCTTAAGATAAAAAACACACCCTTTTTAGCCTGAGACCTTGTCTTCAGTCTTCACTGCTGACCGAAGACAATTTGGCCCATGCTACACAAAATCCAGGTAGGTAAGAATGTGGCAGCAATATAAGTTTTTTAGTCCTCAACCATTCACAGCATGGAAACAAAGAGTCTCAGGCTTTGGATTCACAATTGTCCCCATGTAATAATGTTCATGAGACAACAACACTCTTGTACCAACCCCACCGATCCAGTCCCACCCATCCAGGGTAGTCATGTGTTAACTTATACGCTATGTCAAGGCTGTTTGTACCTGAGACAGGGCTTCAGGCTGTGATGTCCGAGGGGAAGATGAGTAGTTACTATTTCTGTATGTGAACAAATATGGATACTCCTGCAGAGATAAGATACATTTAATGGCCATAACAGAAAGACAATCAGCTGCTGCTGAAGACAATTGGCCACTTTCAGATCAGACAAGTCACCGTTGTCTAGGTTGTGCTTCTTTTTGCTAACTAGGAGGATAAAATAAATTGATTAACATTTATTTAAACAATTATATTGCTTAACTTGTGTAGTGCCCCCGTTGGTCCAAGTTCTTCACTCTGTGTGGGACTCCGTTTTACTGCTGAAATTGATCCAAATACAGACAGTTCTCTCCCTTTAAAGAATAATTCACTTTATTCATTTCAGATAAGATGCACCCAGCATCTGAACCAGTATGAAAGATCCAGTGTGGCAAGGTGGTTTAACTACACGCTGCCAAGAAGTCCAGTTTTCAGGCAAACATCCTCAGTGGTTCAGCATTTTAAGAATACAAAATAGTTAAAGCGGCTTAGAGGCCATTTGTAACCTAAAGCTTTGTGAGCAGACTCAGGAAGTGTGTCCCCACACATTTAGGAATGAGCAGTAGTCTCTTAAAACAGACATACATCTGTATAAACAGTTAGATAACTTGGAAATTCTGTAAGAAGCAGTTAAAATCCCACATTAAAAAGAAAGCCCTCTTACCTGAGATGGGCACTGGGCCTGAAGCATCTCTGTATAATGATAATGTTCCTTCTGCCCAACTGGTTCCATCTAGAAGAGAACAGAACACAAGTGTCTTATACTCGAGGGGATGCAGCCATAAATCAGGTGTGTTAGGATCTAGAGTTTTACTGCAGGCCCATCTCTAACATATACCAGTACACAAAAACACAGTGTTGTGTGTGACTTAAGGTGGCTCTATGCATAACATAAAACCACAAAAGCAAGGAAATGAAAAGTTAAGGCATCTCATATGACCAACTTCTTACTCCTCCACCTGGAGATGCCATATTTCCCCACTAGAGCTAACACCATCACCTTAACTCTGCCCCAGTAGGGATGCCAGCCTTCCAACCCCTTTCCCCAATCTCCCCACTACCATTAACAGTCACACTTCCCCCAGCATTCCCCCCGCCCCCATCTACCTTATATTCTGGAAAAATCACACTTCATTCGTTTAGGGAGGATGGCTTTCTACAGTGAATAGCTTTTAAGGGGCCTTGTTAAAGTTCACCAGGAGCAAAGCCTCTTGTCCAACACCCCTTGCTAGTCATATATCAATTGATTGAAATTCAACTCAAAAGGGCCCCTAGGGTTTTCAAACTCCCCTACCACCAGTTTATTACCCACTTTAACTGCAGTTTGGATTGTTTAGCCCTGACCCAGGCCTGGGTTCTTTGGGCTAGGTTCAGGGAACTCTTCTCTTGTCCCAGCTCCAACCAGAATTCACCCTCAGAAGAATCAGGCAAGACTTCTTATCTCATTTAGTAGGCCCTGATTGGCTACTGCCTCTTCTCTCCCCCTTTAGCCCCTGGAAAACCAAGTTTGTTGACTCAACCAGTACAAGAGCCTGAGTGGCTTCTCTAAGCTGTGCTTGGAGGTGCAAACTCACTGGCTCTTTTTCCCCAGTGACACCCTTCTGTTGGGAGAGTGTGTCAGGGAGGCAACGCCTCCAGCAAGGGGCAGAGAAAGCCTGGTACCCCCGTCACAAGCCCAGAAAAATCACAAGACTCAAAATGTGAACCTTTTTTAGGGGCCAATTTTTAATTGATTAGAGCTCAGACTAATTAACTGATTTTCTTGAAACTGCTCAGAAAATTCAAGCTTTACTGAGAGATTATGTGCTGAAAATTTGGGCAGATTTTTTTTTTTTTTTTTACATGAAAAAATGTGAGCTTGAACTCTCCACTTTAAGTACAAAATGAAACACAATCTTAACTCTGACAGAGCAACGGCACCACCCTGATTCTTTCATTTTGGTTTGGTTGCTATTTTTAATCACTCCTTGTGATCCTACTTTGTGATAAAGAGTCACAGAAGTGTAATACAATGCCTTAGTGCATGTGCACCATCCTTCTGGGGAACAGAGCCCACAGAATTACAAGCAGGCTATTATCACAGCTAATGGATTTGCTCTTTTATCTCAAGTGAACTGGGCTTATGCTTTTGATGGCACTGCTTTTTATTCCCATTTTTTATATATGCAGCCACAGCTTGTAACAAAAGCACTACGTGTTGCACCTCAAGGCTGGATACAGGACTGGTTTTTTTACCACCCCTGTTTCTCTTCCCACAAGATGGGACAACTATTAATGCAATATTATGGCAGCTGATAAAACTGAATATTGACAAATGCAAGACAAATATTGGAAGGAATAATTGCACTACTCTTACTCCTTGCTGGGTTTTAAATTAACTGTAAATACTCAATAAAGAAACTTGGGCACCGTTGTAGATCACTCAAGGAAAGTCTTTGCTCAATACACAACCATGGTCAGAAAAGCAAGGGTGCATAAGGAATGGAATAGAAAACACTGAAAATATTAGAATGCTATTATATAAGTCATTGTTACATTCTCAACTGGAATGTGCAATTTTGGTCATTCCATCTAAAAGGAAACAAGACAAACGGTTCACAGACAGGGGATACAAATGCTTAGAGACTTCTGTTGGAGAAGCATTTGGAAAGGAGTGTAGTTTAGAAAGGCGAGGAATAGGAAGGAACATGACTGAAATGTAGACCATAATGAATGGTAGAGAAAAAGTAATTTGGGAGCTCCCACCTTACTCTCTCATAAGCAAGAATGAGTGGCCGTTTAATTAAACTGATAAAACGAAATGTTATTTTTACACACCATAGCCTGTGGAACACATGGTCACAGTCTTATGACCATGAGGTTAGTAGATTTCAAGAAAGGATTAGACATTTGTATGGATAATGAGAAGAGCCACAGTTACATTAGACAAGATTTTAAAAATATTAGAAAGGATATAAACCTTCACACTTTAGGACATAAGCTAATCCCTAACTGATAGGAGACAGAAAGGTATTTATCCCATGGGCAGGTTATTCTATTTGGTCCACCACAGAATTTTTCACCTTCCCCTGAATTCTCTGTTACTAGCCACTGTAAAGACTAAATGGACCACTGGTCTGATCCAGTTGGGCAATTCCTATGTTCCCAAAATGAAAGTAAAACATTTAATGAGTATATAGAGGATGATGCATAGTACAAATCCCTCTGTGGTCACTACCCAGTTAGGGTTCTTGTCTTCCTGACTTGTTTTTCCCTATCTTATAGGGCTGGACTTTTCATGGTCTATTTTGTTACATGAATCATAGCTGAAAACAAGAGTAAAAGCTTCTTGTCTAAATTCTTTAATACAAATGAAAGGCACTTAGCATCTAGATATATTTCCGGAGATAATGTTGCAAAGCATTTACCCAAATTAATCAAACTGTCCATTGTAGATATCAGCATGGTGATGTGATGGTGGACTAAATATACAAATAACTACTCACAGCTTTTCCCAATCACCTGCCAATTTTTAACAAACCACTTTCTTAAATATATAAAGTTTGTTGGAACCTTGCTCCCAACCAGCAATTAAGCATTTTGTAAAACATCTACAGGGCACCTGGAATTCACACATCAAGTGGAAGGAGCAGAGCACTTTGGAGACAAAAAATGGGCTTCTTCCCACTCTGCTGAGTATTTACTGCCACACTGGCCATGATTTATATCTCGTATCAGCTCCCGCTGCAGTGGGTTTGTTTTTTAGCAGATATCACTGGATGTTATTCTGATGAGAGTAAGAGCTTCCCCTTGTCAGAGATGCTGATCAGATAAAGAAATCTTCCGTGCCTTTTAAACTCCAAAGATTCTTACCTGTCATCTAGTCTTATGCAATTGTAGGCAACCATCAAAGAGATTGCAGATAACAAAGTCTACCCAGAGAGATGCCTTTCTGAGAACCTCCAGCTTTACTAAGAGATTTCAGTGTTGAAAGAGGAGAGGCATGGAGACGAACAGATAGGGAAGCATCCAAACAAAAAGCAAAATTGAACTAAGTATTTTTCTCACCTTAGGTCAGTTCATCGACTCAAATGGCATCTCCAAAAATATAAGAAGCCGACAGCAAATCCTGGAAAGGCCCATCTTTGACAGTACAACTTCATTTTGCTTAACGTCTGCCACACACACAAGTTTCCCAAAATGTCTCCAGAATTAAAGTGACAAGAATAAAGTATAGAAGAGGGGAATGTTAAGAGGTGTAGTCCAAATAAAGGATATGTATTCAGAAGAGATGTGAATTTATATGGAGACTCATCGAAACAGAGTGATACAGAGAGGCTGTTCCAATGGCCGGAGTTGCAGAGAAGAAGGCTCTCCCACCAATAGGTACCAGATTACTGTCTGAAGGCAGACACTGGAGTTTGATGCTAGGTGAGGGCAGGGATTTGAGCGGGAGCTAGAGATAGAGGACAAGGTAGACTGGTGTACACATCCATGGAACGCTTTGAACATATGGGGATAAATTGACTTCAGTGGAGCCAGGATTTCACCCCTGGAGTGTAGTTTTGTACTGGACCCTGCAATGAATGGGGAGGCAGTAGAGTTGTTTCAGGATGGGGATGGGGATGTCACACTTCTTTGTACAATACGTGTGAGAAAGAAGGCAGCGTGTGGCATTCTGCACACACTGGAATCTGGAGAGCTGGGATTTGGAAAGACTGGAGGGAAGGGAGGCTTAATAGGCTACATGAAATGAGCACATGAACCCAGGAATGACAAAGTTCTAATCCAGTCTCTAATTTTAGTGGCTGAAATGCTAGCTGCATAGTCCAGTAAAGATGTGGGGTGGGGATGAGGGGTATGAAGGTGGATTCTACTTTAAGAAGTTAGTAAGAATCTCCGATGGCTTCCCTACCTGATGCAGTTTGCCAATGAAATCCAGGATCCTTAAAACATTGGCCAAGCTGACCCCAGACAAAATGTTTCCACCTTCTGTTAGCAAAGTGTAATTTTTGGTGGCAAAAATTGGCAAAATTAGCTCCCTCCCCCTCAAGTAAATTCATTATTTGCATCCAGTGGGAAAAAATCACTTTCATAGAAATTTCATGGGGAAAAAAAATTGTGCTTAGCAGATGGAAAGGCAGATTTTTGCCCTAACTCTTTCATATTTGTGTGAATTACCTCCATAGTTTTTCACTTAAACCCATTCAAAAATAATATTTAGTTTAGGAAGTGTTTTCTGTCTTCAAATGTTTTACAAATCATTTAATTAGTGCTAGTAATATCTGTGCAAGTTAAGCAAGTATCTTCAGCCCTGGTTTATAGGTGGGGAACCTGAGGCACAGGTAAGTTAAGTGACTTGCCTGATCTCACAGGCAGACTGTGTGACAGTGCTAAAATTGGCTTCCAGTCCTCCTCGTATTAATTTAGCTAGTGGAACTCAGCCAAACACAATGACAGAGGAGCACGACATATCTTATCATGGCATCTGCCTTGCAGTAAAAGAAGAGCTGAGACATGAACTTTGACGTTATCCAAATGAGTGTTCATGGATAACAGAGGCAGCTCTTTTGTTCCAAGGTTACAGCCTTGATAACGATTAAAGCTATGATTATGTCATGGAGGTCACAGAATCTGTGACTTCCATTGCTCTCCGTGACATTTTCTGCCCCGGGGCTGGAGCTCCCAGCCAGCCCCCCCGTCCCCCGCAGCTCCCTTTCATATTTGTATAGCTGGCAGGGGGACTCCTCGCAGTGCCTAGCTACAGTGGGTGGAGGGGGGACCCCCTGCAGCTGCCCAGCTGCCCTGTGGGCAGAGGGACCCCAGAGCTCCCACACACTGCAGCAGTGGGGGACCGGGACCCAGAAGCCCCAGCAGCAACGGGTGCTGAACCCGCCAACCCCTTTTGTCAGGGATATTTTTAGTAAAAGTCAGGGACCAGTCATGGCTTCCATGAATTTTTTTTACTGCCCGTGACCGGTCCTGACTTTTACTAAAAATAACCATGACAAAAACTTAGCCTTAATTACAATTAGTTTTTAACTCTCCCGCTGCCAGTAAGTGACAGAAATTAAAACTAAAGATCTGCAAGGATTTATTCTTAAATTATGTTTATTGAACTGCTCACTGGATTTTGTTTTTAGCTGTGTCACCTGCCCTAAAATGGGAACTGCAGATGCTTTGATAAATAAGAACATAAAAACAGCCATACTGGGTCAGACCAATGGTCCATCTAGCCCAATAACCTGTCTCTGACACTGGCTGATGCCAAATGCTTCAGAGGGAAAGCACAGAATAGGGCAGTTTCCAGTGATCTGTATTTCACGCTCAGCTTCTGGCAGTTGGAGGTTTAGGGAATCCCAAAGCATGGGGTAGCATCCCTGACCCTCTTGGCTAATAGCCATTGGTGAACCTATCCTTCATGAACCCTTAGTTCTTGTGTTACGTGCGGGAGTAAATAACACTGCCCTATTCACTTGCTCAAAACCATCTATCATATTGCCCCTTAGTCGTCTCTATTTTAAGCAGAATAATACCAATCTTTTTAACCTCTCCTCATATGGAAGCTGTCCCATGCCCCTAATCATTTTCATTGCACCTTCTCTGCACCTCTGCCAATTCTAATATATTGTTTTTGAGATGGGCTGACCAGAACTGCATTCACGGTGTGGACATACCATGGATTTATATAGTGGCATTATGATATTTCTGTTTTATTATCTATCCCGTTGCTACTGGTTCCTAAAATTCTGTTCGCTTTGATGAGAGCTGCTGCACATTGAGCGGGTGTTCTCAGAGCACTAGCCCTGATGATGTTTTCATGAGTAGGAACAGCTAATTTAGCCCCTATTACTTTGTATGTATACTGGGTATTATTTTTTGAAAGTGCACTACTTTGCATTTATCAACACTGAATTTCATCTGTCTTTAGTCGTTCAGTCATCCAGTTTAGTGAGATCCCTTTGTAACTCTTTGCAGTCAGCTTTGGACTTAACTATCTGCACATTTTGCCACCTCACTGTTCACCCCCTTGTTCAGATCATTTTATGAGTATTTTGAATAGCATAGGTCTCAGTACAGAATCTTGGGGGACCCAGCCCTCTCTCCACTGTGAAAACTGACCATATATTCCTACCCTTTGTTTCCTGTCTTTTAACCAGTTACTAATCCATGAGAGGACCTTCCCTCTTATTCCATGACTTCTTATTTTGCTTCAGAGCCTTTGATGAGGGACCTTGTCAAAGGCTTTCTGAAAGTCCAAGTACATTGTATCCCCCTTGTCCACATGTTTGTTGACATTCTAGTAGACTGATGAGGCATGATTTCCCTTTACAAATGCCATTTTGACTGTTCACCAACATATCATGTTCATCTATGTGTCTGATAATTCTGTTCTTTACTATAGTTTCAACCAATTAGCCTGGTACTGAAATTAGGTTTATTGGCTGTAATTCCCAGGATCACCTCTGAAGTCTTTTAAAAAAAAATGGCGTAACTTGGTACAGAGGCTGATTTAAGCAATAGGTTACATACCACAGTTAGATTTGCAATTTCATATTTGAGTTCCTTCAGAACTCTTGGGTGAATACCATCTGGACCTTGTTATTTATTGTTTAATTTATGAATTTATTCAAAAACCTCTTCTATTGACACCTCAATCTGGGATAGTTCCTCAGATTTGTTACCTAAAAAGAATGGCTCAGGAATGGGAATCTCCCCTGTATCCTCTACAGAGAAGACCAATGCAAAGAATTCATTTAGCTTCTCCCCAACAGCCTTTTCTTCTTTGAGCGCTCCTTTAGCACCTTGATCATCCATTGGCCCCATTGATTGTTTGGCAGGCTTCCTGCTTCTGATGTACTTAAACAAATTTGCTGTTGATTTTTGAGTCCTAAGCTAGTTGTTCTTCAAATTCTTTCTTAAGAACATAAGAACGGCCATACTGGGTCAGACCAAAGGTCCATCAAGCCCAGTATCCTGTCCTCTGACAGTGGCCAATGGCAGGTGCCCCAAAGGGAATGAACATACAGGTTATCATCAAGTGATCCATGCCCTGTCACCCAATCCCAGCTTCTGGCAAACAGAGGCTAGGGACACCGTTCCTGCCCATCCTGGCTAATAGCCATTGATGAACCTATCTTCCATGAATGTATCTAGCTCCCTTTTTAACCCCGTTATAGTATCGGCCTTCACAACACCCTCTGGCAAGGAGTTCCAGAGGTTGACAGTGCGTTGCGTGAAAAAATACTTTCTTGTGTTTGTTTTAAACCTGCTACCTATTAATTTCATTTGGTGGCCCTTTGTTCTTGTATTATGAGAAGGAATAAATAACACTTCCTTATTTACTTTCTCTATACCACTCATGATTTTAATAGACCTCTGTCTATTGTTTCCTATCTTTTAACCAGTTACCAATCCATGAGAGAACCTTCCCTCTTATCCCATGACTGCTTATTTTGCTTCAGAGCCTTTGGTGAGGGACCTTGTCAAAGGCTTTCTGAAAATCTAAATATACTATATCCACTGGATCTCCTTTGTTCACATGCTTGTTGACCCCCTCAAAGAATTCTAGTAGATTGGTGAGGCATGATTTCCCCTTACAAAAAACATGTTGACTATTTCCCAACAATTTATGTTCATCTATATGTCTGACAATTTTGTTCTTTACTATAGTTTCAACCAATTTGCCTGGTACTGAAGTGAGGCTTACTGGCCTGTAGTTGCCAGGGTCACCTCTGGAGCCCTTTTTAAAAATTGGTGGCACATTAGCTATCCTCCAGTCATTTGATACAGAAGCTGATTTAAATGATAGGTTACAGATGACAGTTAGTAGTTCTGCAATTTCACATTTGAGTTCCTTCAGAACTCTTGGGTGAATACCATCTGGTCCTGGAGACATATTACTGTTTAGTTTATCAATTTGTTCCAAAACCTCCTCTAATGACACCTCAATTTGGGACAGTTCCTCAGATTTTTCACCCAAAAGGAATGGCTCAGGTTTGGGGATCTCTCTCACATCCTCAACAGTGAAGACCGATGCAAAGAATTAATTTAGCTTCTCTGCAATGGCCTTATCTTTGAGTGCTCCTTTAGCAGCTCGATCGTCCAGTGGTCCCACTGGTTGTTTAGCAGGTTTCTGCTTCTGATGTATTTAAAAAAATGTTTGCTATTACTTTTGGAGATTTTGGCTAGCTGTTCTTCAAATTCTTTTTTGGTCTTCCTAATTATATTTTTACACTTCATTTGCCAGAGTTTATGCTCTTTTCTATTTTCCTCATTAGGATTTATCTTCCACTTTTTAAAGGATGCCTTTTTGCCTCTCACTGCTTCTTTTACTTTGTTGTTTAACCACAGTGGCTCTTTTTTGGTTCTCTTACTGTGTTTTTTAAATTGGGGTATACATTTAAGTTGAGCCTCTATTATAGTGTCTTTAAAAAGTTTCCATGCAGCTTGCAGGGATTTTACTTTTGCTACTGTACCTTTTAATTTTTGTTTCACTAACCTCCTCATTTTTGTGTAGTTCCCCTTTCTGAAATTAAATGCTACAGTGTTGGGCCAATGTGGAGTTTTCCCCACCACAGGGATGTTAAATTTAATTATATTATGGTCACTATTACCAAGCGGTCCAACTATATTCACCTCTTGGACCTGATCCTGTGCTCCACTTAGGACTAAATCAAGAATTGCCTCTCCTCTCGTGGGTTTCAGGACTAGCTGCTCCAAGAAGCAGTCATTTAAGGTGTCAAGAAACTTTATCTCAGCATCCCTTCCTGAGGTTATATGTACCCAGTCAATATGGGGATAGTTGAAATCCCCCATTATTAATTATTATTATTGAGTTTTTTATTTTAATAGCCTCTCTAATCTCCCTGAGTATTTCAGAGTCACTAACACCATCCTGGTCCGGTGGTCTGTAATATATCCCTACTGCTATATTCTTATTCTTCAAGCATGGAATTACTATCCATAGAGATTCTATAGTACAATTTAGTTCATTTAAGATTTTTACTTCATTTGATTCTACGCTTTCTTTCACATATAGTGCCACTCCCCCACCAGCACGGCCTGTTCTGACCTTCCGATATATTTTGTACCCTGGTATTACTGAGTCCCATTGATTATCCTCATTCCACCAGGTTTCTGTGATGCCTATTATATCAATATCCTCATTTAATACTAGGCACTCTAGTTCACCCATCTTGGCCTACCTAATTATACTTTTACACTAAACTTGCCAGAATCTATACTCCTTTCTATTGTTGAAGGTTGCTTTTTTGCTTCTAACTGCCTCTTTTACTCTGCTGTTTAGCTATGCTGCATTTTTTTTGTTTTTTTGGTTCTTTGTTTATTTGTGGTATACAGTTAGTTTGAGCCTCTGTTAAGATATTGCCTCTCCCCTTGTTGCACCCATGATAAGCTGCTCAAGAAGTATTCATTTATGGTGTCTAGAAATTTTATCTCTGCATCCCTTCCTTAGGTTATACATACCCTGTCAATATGCGGATAATTGAAATCCTCCATTATTATTGCATTTTCTGACTTTGTACCCTCTCTAATCGCCCTGAGCATTTTACAGTCAGGCAGGTGGTCAGTATAAATTCCTACTTCTATACTCTTATTGTTCCAGCATTGAATTTCTATCCATAGAGATTCTATGGTACAGTTTGATTTATTTAAGATTTTTACTTAGGTTTTGTTTCACATATAGTGCCACTCCCCCACCAGCACGACCTACTCTGTCATTCTCATATATATTGCAACCTGGTAGTACAATGTCCCACTGATTATCCTCATTCCACCAAGTTTCCACAATGCCTGTTCTATCAATATTGTTCTTTAATGCCAGTCACGCTAGTTCACTCATCTTAGTATTTAGACTTCTAGTCTTTGTATATAAGCACTTGTACATTTTGTCAATATTCAGTTGCTTGCCTTCATGTGTTATATTTAAATGGCACTCTTATGTTTGACTGTTCTTCACTAGTTCCTACCTGTACTTTACCAACTTCTTTCCTATCCTTTTTACTAAGCTATAGAGCTCCCCGTTTAATAAATTCATCCCTAGGGGATGTCTCTACCTGAACCGTGTGCTCCTCTGCATCTGTTGGCTTTCCCCCAGCCCTTAGTTTAGAAAAAAAAATTCTACAACATTTTTAATTTTAGATGCCAGCATCTGGTTCATTCATGAATATCTGTTCCTCCAAGACAAAAAACGAACAAATCCCTGTGGTTTTCTTTAATATAGCTCCACTAACCACCATTTATTTATTTACTTTAATTTAATCCTTTTAAAAATATATATGTGTGTGTTGAAATGCAGCTGCTGGCATCACCAGGGTAACAATAACCCTGGAAAATTTTGAAGGAAGAGGCAAATTTCTAAATAAAAAGGGGGGAAATGCCTTAAACTGAAATTCTGGTAACAGAGCAGATACATCTAAAACAGCAAATACACTAAAGGGAGCATTTTCAAAACCCTGGGACCAGATTTCACTTTAGACAGGTGCAAAAAAAATATGTGTCTGAAATTTTGCCCCCAGTTAAATTAACCACAGTCACAAATCAGAGTGCTCTGTCCCTATCACTCATTGATTTGCACTCACTCACCTAGTTGGAGGTGGAAGTATCTAGAGCTCTGCCTACATTCAATTACATGCACAAAGTTTGTGAATGCAAATTGCCTTTTGGCTCTTATGCTCTGGGGTTAGGAGTGTCTGTGTTTCTTTGAAGCACCAGTCCCCAGAGAGAGACATTTTCAGCCTTCCGCAGCTGTTAGGAGCGAGTCTGTCTATCCTGGATCCAATGCAAGCCTTGAAGCAGAAATGGAGGAGCCACCAGACCAACCATCCAACTCAAAATAGGAACATTTTGGCAAAACGGTATATTATTATTTGTACTGCTGTGGTACGTAGGAGCCCCAGTCACGGATTAGGATCCCATTATGCTCAGTGCTGTAATGTTATAACTGTTATAACATCCGTTTAGGAACTGGAAGGCCAGGCCAAGACCCGGATGCATTCTCCTGAATGGAGTTCTGTGTAGCCGAGCTGTGACCCTGTGAGAGAAGCCAGGCTCACCAACACAAGGGATTTTTCCTTACTTTCCTGTACCCTTATGTGTCTTTGTGCCTGCCCCATATTTAGGAGACTCTGTTGTTGAAAGGAGGACATCTCAGGGACTTTTCAAAATGCTTACTGCAATGTACATAGCTTTGTAACTGGAAGGAGAGGTCAGTCTGGACTCCGTACTACACCTTTAAATATAGAGTAGTCTCCCTACCTGTCTGAGGGTGGTAGCTATGAGGGAGCTTTCATCAGCTTCCCCAATTCCTCGCAGTACGGCTAATGACAGAACCCTCCCTACTTAAGGACTGGCTGGCTTTGATGTTCCAGGCATTTGTGCTAAGCCTAATCAGCCCTAACATCTTCAACACTTCTTACCATGTTGTTCCAGAGACCCACGCCCAAGGCAGAGCACTCCTTTTCAGTGATTTCTTCTGGCGTCTTTGGTATGGAAGTGCCATTAACCTGCCAGCCCTGGAAGAGAAAGCATTTTAGAATATGACATGGTGGAATAGCACTACCTCATTTATGCATAAGGCCTAGAACCAATGCTTGGAGGAGAAAATGATACTCAGCACTGGAAAAAAACATTTTTAAAATAATCTGAACAAGCAGACATGCACAAGAAGCTGACCTCCACTGCAGCCTCTGAGTAGAGACAGAACAGGACAGTGTTCTGAGACGTGACTGATGTACTCGGTACTAGGAGGCAGCTCCGAAAAGGCAATACATTCATTCCATGGTATAGCAGGAAGAGCAGAGTAACTGCAAAGCAGGTAGTGATAGCGAGAGTCACATGTGCAGGTTGAGGAAGAATATGCTAATAGGATTAACAGAGCCTGGTTTGGAAAAAAGAGCTATTTCTCTAAGCTGATGTTTAAGGGTATTTTAAAAGCACTGGCCTAAAGAACTTGATTGTGACCTTTTGATAGCACATATAGTACAATATTTTTCAAGTAAAAGCCACAGTGTTTGAAAGACTTTAGTAGCTCATGCACAACATCCTGCAGGTCTCGGCAGCTCTGTTGTATATCAAAGCAAATGAAGAAACCAAGTGCAATATAGCTTTACATTTAAAAACAGCTAGTAGCTGAAAGCCTGTGCTGTTGCAGTGTCATTCTTAAAATTATGTGGGTCAAAGAACTGAAAATGACTGAAAATTTAAAAACTAGACAGCAACAGACCACAAATTCCAGTGGTAGAATCATAAAAATGTAGAGTTGGAAGGGACCTCAAGAGGTCATCTAGTAAGTCCATCCTTCCCACAAGGAGGCAGACTAAATATATCTAGGCCATCCCTGACAGGTGTTTATTTAATCTATTCTTAAAAAACCTACAATGACAGGGATTCCACAGCTTCCCTATTACTAACCTTTCTGCGATAAAGTTCTATCTGCTGTAATGAAATCTATACTTCAGGGATTCCGTCAACAAGTTATTCCTAGATGGTCATCTGATGCAGCCAGACTATATCAGAAATTTAAATCCCCCAAGAACAAACACAAGGTTTTAAAAGTAGAGACCTTTTTCACCTTCTAGATCAAACCAGGCAATAGCAATAGAAAGAAACTGTTTCCAAACTGAACTTCATGCATTGTGGTCAAAAGCCTGGCAAATTATTAAAAGACTGAATGGAGATTATAGTCTGGACAAAAGAGAATAGCCAATCACAGAAAACTCCATTGCATCCCAGCTGGTGGCCAATGGCAGAGCTCCTAACTGAGATAAAGCCTTCAGCTGTGCAGTTAAAATGATGGTTGGTTGCTGAGAGATGGTAGTCTCTGGGAGTGGACATGAACCCGATGGCTGCTTTTACCAGTCAAGAGCATGACCGGACTGTACATCAACTCCTGGTCCAGATAACATCCACAATGAGTTTGTCTCTCACCTCGGGCCAAATCATCAAAAGTTGGCTGCTTCAGTTTCTGATCATTGGACTCAGGATTGCAGCCTCCCAAAAATTCAGTGCAGAGCAAAGATCCTAGTTGTTCCCAAGCCAGGGAAATCACTGGCAGGCCCCAAGGGCTACCGACCGCAGTCTCTGCTGCGTGATACCTACAAAGTCCTGGAGAGACTAATTCTGATGCAGATTAATGAGGTCGTCTATCCTCAGCTGGTCCAACCCCCTTGCCAGTGATGAGTGGCTATTACAGACTGCAGTCTGCCCCAGGGAAAGGGGGCTGGATAATGACTGGCAGTAGCCACTGAGGCAAGGTGGGCTTAGAGAGTTGGGGGTTCCCAGACTGCTGCACTGTGCAACACAGTATGGAGAGGAGGCGAGCAGCCCTCAGTGGTGAAAGAACAGGTAAAGGACTTTTTAGAAAAGCTGGACATGCACAAGTCCATGGATCCATATCTAATGCATCCAAGGGTGCTGAGGGAGTTGGCTGATGTGATTACAGAGCCATAGGCCATTATCTTTGAAAATTCGTGGCGATCGGGGGAGGTCCTGGACAATTGGAAAAAGGCAAATATAGTGCTCATATTTAAAAGAGGGAAGAAAGAGAGCCTGGGGAACTACAGACCGGTCAGCCTCACTTCAGTCCCTGGCAAAATCATGGAGCAGGTCCTCAAGGAATCCATTTTGAAGCACTTGGAGGAGAGGAAGGTGATCAGAGACAGTCAACATGGATTCACCAAGGGCAAGTCATGTCTGACCAAGCTGATTGCCTTCTATGATGAGATAACTGGCTCTGTGGATATGGGGAAAACGGTGGATGTGATATATCTTGACTTTAGCAAAGCTTTTGATACAGTCTCCCACAGTATTCTTGCCAGCAAGTTAAAGAAGTATGGATCGGATGAATGGACTATAATAAGGTGGATAGAAAGTTGGCTAGATTGTTGGGCTCAATGGGTAGTAATCAACGGCTCAATGTCTAGTTGGCAGCCACCATCAAGCGGAGTGCCCCAGGGGTCGGTCCTGGGGCCAGTTTTGTTCAACATCTTTATTAATTATCTGGATGATGGGATGAATTGCACCCTCAGCAAGTTTGCAGATGACACTAAGCTGGGGGAGAGAGGGAGATATGCTGGAGGGTAGGGATACAGTCCAGAGTGACCTAGACAAACTGGAGGATTGGGCCAAAAAAA
The DNA here is from genome assembly GCF_028017835.1 of Emys orbicularis. Taxonomy (NCBI): domain Eukaryota; kingdom Metazoa; phylum Chordata; order Testudines; family Emydidae; genus Emys; species Emys orbicularis. Next base: position 157,366,468 of record NC_088685.1, on the reverse strand, counting down.
AATCTGATGAGGTTCAACAAGGACAAGTGCAGAGTCCTGTACTTAGGAAGGAAGAATCCCATGCACCGCTACAGGCTGGGTATCGACTGGCTAAGCAGCAGTTCTGCAGAAAAGGACCTGGGGATTAGAGTGGACAAGAAGCTGGATATGAGTCAGCAGTGTGCCCTTGTTGCCAAGAAGGCCAACGGCATATTGGGCTGTATTAGTAGGAGCATTGCCAGCAGATCAAGGGAAGTGATCATTCCCCTCTATTTGGCACTGGTGAGGCCACACCTGGAGTACTGTGTCCAGTTTTGGTCCCCCCACTACAGAAGGGATATGGACAAATTGGAGAGAGTCCAGTGGAGGGCAACGAAAATGATTAGGGGGCTGGGGCACATGACTTACGAGGAGAGGCTGAGGGAACTGGGGTTATTTAGTCTGCAGAAGAGAAGAGGGGGGGGGATTTGATAGCCTAGGGAGGTGGTGGAATCTCCAGCCTTAGAGGTTTTTAAGGCCCAGCTTGACAAAGCCCTGGCTGGGATGATTTAGTTGGTGTTGGTCCTGCTTTGAGCAGGGGATTGGACTAGGTGACCTCCTGAGGTCTCTTCCAACCCTAGTATTCTATGATTCTGTGAAAGGACCAGCTGAATATTTCTGTCGTTGTCACCAAAGGTGACCTAGAAAGGAGGAGAACGGTTGATGTTCACTCACCGTTCTATGAGGCAGATTTATTTCTTGGAGGAAAGGCTGCAGAACAATGGTGAAGTCGTCCCTCACATCATACCTCCCAGATTTCAGCAGCTTTTCCAAGTCATTCTAAATGATAGATAACAACCATTTAACAGGATCAGCCCCAGCATGTGGCTGGAGAGACCACAGTACAGTTTATCCATGGTTTAAATGAATTTAAGGTCATCTCCATCCCTAATAAACCACAATAATCAAATGATGTAGCCAAAGACAAAAGTAGTAATTCAATTAAAACATTTTATGCCACAATTAGAAATCTCCCTGTGGCTCTGAGAGAATTGCATTGGATTAACACCATTTTCTTAAAGCAGCTAAGGAAGGTAATCAAATCTCACGCTTAAGAATAAAAACTGGTTCCCTGCAGCTTGTAGAAGGAATTAGAGACACAAGACAGCAGCACATTCGGCCACTTGTATTATAGGAAGTTTCCAGCTTCCTCTAAATCATCTGACATTTGTCAGTACCAGAGATAAGATACTGGACTAGAAGGACCACTGATCTAATTAGATATGGCAAATCCTATGTTACTACGAGCTATAAAATCACTAGCATCTACAAGAGGTGCTGAGATTGCTTAATTATACTCTTATATTACTCTCACATGCTACTGATGCCAGAATAGATTACCCCATAATCACAGCTTTGGTGACATTTGTATTAGACAGATAACCCCTCATCTCCCTAACCTTGAACATGAGCATAGCAGTCTACCTTTACCACCCTAGAACAAAAACCAAGAAACCATGGAAAAAGCCATACCTGGTAGGACCATCTCAATATGATGTCATCAAGTTTGGAGTCTTCATCAACACAGTTACATGGCTTCCTGGATGCATTACTGCAGAATGAAAAAACACAACAACTCCCCCACCCCCAATACTTTCAGGTTACTTTCAGGTAACAATTTTCGCTTGATGGGGACATGGCTGGAACTCTAATATGCCACTGACAGTCACAATGGCATAATAGAGTTCAGTGTCAGAACATGTTTGAAGGCCCAGTAAGCATCAATGCAGAAGGCTGCATATTGACAAAGACAGGAAACCACATGGGACACCTTGCTCTTCCACTTCTTTATCCCAGAATTATATTGGTTTCCAAGGCATTAGCTTTCAATCATTTCCATTTCCCGTCGCATTAGCGAACTGAACTCTTGCAATACTTTGCCTTAATATTGTGGTAGCAGCCCTCAAGCTGTGCCGTTATTCTCACACCATACCTTATACTACACTAATTATCATTTGTGAATTGCTGGTAAACACTGAGCCAAATTCAACCAATAACTCAATGAAGTCTCATTGGTGCCTAAAGCAGGCACATCTGGCCTCTCTACCTACCTATTTCTATGCAATGGCTATTTACTCCATCTTTTGAGTGAAATGTAAAACTGATGTCCTGAGGTTATTAAAGATCACACAGCACTTTTTACAAGAGTAGAGGGGTAGACCCTGGTGTACTGGCCAAATTCAAATGTTGGTCATCAGATTTTGCCTTCTTAATCTCCCCTTGCAATCTCTATTGGAGAAGGGATCTTTCTCTTCTCGACTTAAATAGCTTTGCTCTTGATCTAAACTTCAGTGTAGCATTGCTAAGCTGTTATGTAATTGCCAATGCTCCTTTGGCATGGAGCATTTCACTGATGGGTGGAATGTCTCCTATGCAAGCTTGTGAAGTGCTTCAAGATGGCTATATAAGTAGTTATGGCTGTTTATAAAATATTTTAATCCAAAGAATATTCCTTTTTGAACGTTGCGGCTTCTAGAATCTTAGAGTCTTTTAGAGATTCATGGCTTCTGGGATCTAGAATTTATTTGCCATTAATGAGAAATTTTCTGCAGGAAAAACATTCCGGGTGTTAATGTGCTGAATTTCATTTTGCTAGGTACTAAAGGCATCTGAAAAAAAACTTAAAATGCACTGCTCACAAGACCCTAGTACATACAGTGCAGTCAATATGTAAGCATTCTTGCCATGTTTTGGAGAGGGGAATACAGTATCAGGAACACTAAAGGGAGATCATGGCCCTTACGTAGTTCAAAGAACATCTCTTTACCTGATTTTATTCTGATTGCTGTGTGAAAGAGAGAAGATTCTGAACTCAGTGGAATCCACCAGGTTTACAAAGGCTTTGGGGACCTACAGCAACAAAGGTAGAAAATGAACATGCAGAATTTGCAATTAGAGCTTTTTATTCATTTTTAAAATAGTACTCTTATTGCCTGTGAAGATTTCTACTTATTCACAGAACTGTTACAGCTTCCTCCAAACTGCCTCATCAATGTGCATCACCCCTGACCAGGAGGGACCCTCTCAAAGGATCAGTGATCTGAGTCATGGCTGATTCAGTCCTTGGCCCTCCTCCTGTGACTGCCAGCCAGGGTAACATTAGTTTGAGAAGACAGGTTGTGAACTGTGGCCAATAAACTCATTTTACATATATCACTGAAAGACCACCAGGTGATGACAGCTGTCATTTACTACTGACTTAGATTGCAATCAAACAGGTGAACTACCATTTAGATAGCGAAGTATGCAAGGCCTAGAGGTGAAATGTTCCTTATTACACTGGCCTACTAATCTCTCATACCCCCCCTCCCAAATCAAGATGTAGCTTTCCTAATGGACGTGCGTAAAGATCTCATTGTTATGAGCGTAAGTGACATGAACAGAAACGTAAGAAGGGAAGGGAAGAGATTCTGATAATGAGCCAATGGGACTTAGGCAAAACTTTCACTGAAGCTGGTGACAGCTGAGCTGTGGAGTGAGATTTGAGTAAAAAGTTATTAAAAGGCTTCAGGGTTTGGCCCAATACATTCAAAGAGTAATAGTTTTTGCATATGTATTAGACCTTAGTTAGAGAAAAAACAATTCTTGATGTGTGCTATACAAATACCTTAGCTAGGATTAACAGTAAATATAGAAAGGTTCTATTTTACCATTGATATAGACTCATAAATGCTAGTTGTATTAATAAAGCCGTATGGTCTAGGTGCAGCACATTTCACTGAAATAATGATTTACCTGGAACGGTGGATGGACAAACAGGAAATGACTTGCACTGAGGTTTTAAGACAAAAATGGAAAGGGGAAAAAAACTCAACATGATTTTTTTAAATGGATGATGCCCATCTTTGGTCTGCACCAGTCATTGCTAGAGGATTGATATCTTGTGTGTTAGTTAGTCTGATTGTTTGACTAGTCCCCAAGAACCCTGTATTTTACATCAACGAATAAGCATGTACTGCCTGGCTCAACAGGAGTGAAATTTACTCCTGTGCAGAGAGGTCACAAGGTTAATGCACCAATTAAGATGTCAAAACAGGACTTAAGTGGTGCATAGGCCTTAGCTGGACACCCAAACATCTAGTTGTCACTTTGTATATATCACCATTTTAAAATGTCTTTTCATCTATAAAGCAGGGCCACCCAGAGGGGGGGGCAAGTGGGGCAATTTGCCCCAGGCCCCGAGCCCCACAGGGGCCCCGCGAGCCCTGGCCTGGCGGCGGTCCGGGTCTTCGGCGGCAGGGGCCCCTTCAGTGCTGCTGAAGACACGGAGCGACTGAAGGGCCCCCCGCCACTGAAATGCTGCCGAAGACCCGGACCGTCACCGGGTGAGTACAAGCTCCGCAGCTCCACCACTTTGCCCCAGGCCCCCTGAATCCTCTGGGCGGCCCTGCTATAAAGTGTATGTGAATAAAATATTTGCTGACAAAAGATGGGATTTTCAAAAGTGACTGACTTAGAAGCACAAATCCCATTAAATTCAAGGAGACGTGCTCTTAAGTGACTTAGGCACTTTTAAAAATCCAACCCAGAAGCTTTGCAGCTGTACATGTACCTCAGTCAGGGAATCTGGGGTAACCTGGCAAATGAGTCAGGTACAGTAAGTGGCTTAAACCTGGTGAAGAGATCTTACTCTTTGATACAAGAAGTCCAAGACTCTGGTAAGTCTTTCCATGCTGTCCAGTGAGCAATTCTCCTGTTAAGAGGGAAATAGTTTAGAATGGGGGGTGTGGAAATATGCATGTGCTCATGGCACAGAGCTGGAAAAAAGACAATTCAAGCCACCATCAAGACCATCAGGAAAAGCAAAAGTCACATGTTTCTCAGAAGTGATGGGCTCCATTCATTTAGCTAATGTACCAGAGATGCTACTGGTAATAGTCACATTGTGGATTCGGCTTTATCCAGCACCTAAGGCAAGAGGAATCTAGGATCCAATAATATGATTTAACTGGGTATGATTAGACAATTTAAACATAAAATCACAGCCTCAAAGAGAGTTTTTTCGTCTAAAGACTCTGAAATGGAGGAGACCTATTATGCCATCCTTGGAGCAGATTACCTCAATAAAGCCATTACTAACAGAAAATGATCTTCATACAGATATTGTCTTCTTTGCGGGAAGACACACTCCGGTCACAGATCATCCACTCCTTGTGTAGCATGGGGATTGCCTCTATTTTAACCTCTTAAATGCCTCATCCAATTCACTCTTGGCCACCTCTGGCAAAAGCGCTTCTGTGACTTTCCTTAGCACATGTTCCATTGAGTCTAATTGACCTCATGGTTAAATTTACCCTTTTCAGCTCACTCCTTATTATGCCCCCTTAACCCTCTTCAATGATTCCTCCTTTCCTTTTGTGTTACTGCCTCTCAAGAATTTATAGATAGTTATCTCCTCTCTACTCCTTGAATAGAGTAATTTTCAGAGCGTTGATTAAAGCCTTGGGGGAAGAGAAGATGATTCAGGCTTTATCATTTCATAGGATTTAAAAAAAAAAACAACAACAAAAAACAGACAATTTAATACAACTTGATGCACACCAAAGGCACAGAGAAATTGCTTTTTCAAAGAAACTTTATGAGCCAGAGATAAGAGTTCTCGATAGCCGGGGTGGTTCAGCAAGGAGACAAGTGACACCAGAGGAGGGAGAATCTGCCACTCGCTCATCTCTCCAGTTTGAATTTGACCCCAGCTGAATTTGCTGGGCAAGCGGGAAGGTGCTTAGTGGTGAGTACAAAATATAAATGCTCAAATGTAAAACTGCAGTGGACAGAGTGCCCCAAAATGGTGAAACTCCTCGGCAGGATGATGAAGACACAGCCGATGTTAGCAGTGAATTGTCACATCGCTTAATGTGCTACTAGACGATGCTCAGATACCAGAACCCACATAGAATAGAGACATCAAAAAGAGAAGCAAGAAGGTAACATTGTGGCCAAGACCCTTTTACTAAATGATGAAAAATGAGGGGCAAAGAAAAATATTACACATTTAAAGAGACTTGTTTTTTTGTTCCTTTTCTGCTGTCCACCTGAGACCAAACCTTAACCCTTATCCCACGAGGCCAATAGGAGTACATACTTAAGTGGTTAGCCTGTGCCACAAAGTTCACACGGTTATTTTTAGCATGCTAGCTCAAGCAGAGCTAGTGCACTTCTGTTTACCTGGGCTGGAAGATGCACTCCCCGCTGCAGTGTAGACATACCCTAAGTCACACAAGACATCAGAATCTGACTTGGGACACTGGCTGCTCAAAGCAAATGATTGGATATACCAATCAACTTCAGCCGTACCATCTAGGTCTGCAATTTTGTCAGCTCTCACAGCCTAGATTGAGTTGGACAAGATGGGAGATCCTTAAGGAAAACAGCAGTGCTCTAGGAGGTACTGTCATAAACATACAGCTAAGGGTAGCATAAAATCCCTCTTTACCCTGTAAAGGGTTAATTCCTCTTTTACCTGTAAAGGGTTAAGAAGCTCAGATAACCTGGTTGGCACTTGATCAAAAGGACCAATGAGGGGAGAAGATAGTTTCAGATCTGTGGGAGAAGGTTTTTGTTTGTGTCTTTGTTTTGTTCTCTCGGAGTCAGCAAAGGAACCAGGGCAGGGGTAAATACATCTCCCTAAGCCATATCTGGACTAAGCATCTAGTATTGCAGAAATAGTAAGTAATAGCAAAGAAATGTGTTAGATTGTCTTTTGTTTTAGCTTGTGAATTTTCCCTGTGCTAAGAGGGAGGTTTATCCCTGTTTTTGTAACTTGAAAGTTTTGTCTAGAGGGGAAATCCTCTGTGTTTGGAATCTTTTTGTTACCCTGTGAAGTCATCTTCCATCCTGATTTTACGGAGGTGATTCTTTTATCTTTTTTTAAAATAAACTTCTTTTAAGAACCTGATTGTTTTTCAGTGTTCTAAAGACCCAGGGGGTTTGATCTGTGCTCAATTTGTAACCAATTGGTTAGGATATTATTCTCAAGCCTCCCCAAGAAAGGGGGTGTAGAGGCTTGGGGGGATATTTTGGGGGGAGGTAGGGCTCCAAGTGGCCCTCCCTGAATGTTTGTTTAAATCACTTGGTGGTGGCAGTGATCAAGGACAAGGTGGAACTTGTGCCTGGGAAAGTTTTAACCTAAGCTGGTAAAAATAAGCTTAGGGGGTCTTTCATGCGGGTCCCCACATCTGTACCCCAGAGTTCAGAGTGGGGAAGGAACTCTGACAGGTGCTGTTGGAGATTCAGTGAGTAGCATTTTTCCTTCAGTGAGTACTGGGCTGAGGTGGACAAGAAATTCATAATGAATAACTTATTGAATTAATTTATGCCTCTTCTGCTCACAGAATGTATTTGGTACTTACATAGTTCCCACCACTGTAGTATCTGTGCAAAGAGATCACTCTCTTCTCATTCATTATTTGAAATTATTCACCAGTAGCATCTGCGGGTAAGTCTTGCTCTGCACCTGGTATGATATTCTTAACTCAAGTTGTTTTGAGTCTTATGGTATGTTTGTTTCCTGACTGGATGAGTAACTCTTAGATTCAGGTTCCCATATGGCTGAGGTTTTAGGTCAGTGCTCATAATAATCCCAAGGTCCCATAGTCAGAGCTGGGATTCCTTGCTCAGACTTAGACCACACTCTGGGCAGCTTACCTGGTGGGTGGAGGCACAGGAAGAACACAGGTTTTCAGCACTAAAGAAAACTGTGATTAGCTTCCAGTCATTTTGGAAGTCTATCATCTGAAAGGAAAGAGCACAAGAGAAAGCAGTTGGTACATTGTTACCAATGGCGCTAGGGAGAAGGTAAGAGCCCGTCTCATCACTGGCATGTCCCAGCCACCAACCGTTAGCCCTCTTTCCCGTGGGTTTAAGTGAAGCCTCTAGCAGAAACCCGACACCACCAGAATCAGCTGAGTTCAAGTCAGCTGAACACTTGTGAGTGATGCAGATGCCATGAGAACATGGGTGTACGGGGCCTGTTGACCCACATGAGCTTTGTGCTGCACAAGACATACCCAAGAGCAGCTGCACAGGAGATTTGAATTCACCAAATGTTATGCTCAATCTAATCCCAAACACCTGTGGGCCACCCTCCCATAGCATCAAGGACCATGTAGTGCCACGGGCTCCCAGCACAGAAAATAGTGAGTGAGCAACACACTCAGTTGAACAACCACATTTCCCAGTTAGGCCAAGACCCTTTTACTAAGTCGCAGGTCTCCAACTGTTTAGACCCAAACAATGGGGCAGGATACAAGGAAATTAGCGCATGAAGCTTCAGGATAGGATTTTCAGAGCATCCATCATTGGCCTAACGCTGCACTCATTGAAGTCAACCATTGATGTTCGTGAGAGCAGACTCAGTGGGTGTTTGTGATAATTCCACCCTAAGGTGCTATGAGGAAATGGGAGAAACATACTTAGTTCGATTATATTCCAGCAGGATTCCTAAGCAGGCCACATGCCATCATAGGGATCCAGCATCCTTGATTAGCAGGAGGCAAACTGGATTAATTTTAACCCAATATTTTGAACACCATGACAAATAGGGAGAAACTTCTTCAGAAGCAAACGGTAGGTTCTTTGGGATGGCAAGTCTAATTTTGTTTTTAATAGAAACACTGGAGTTCAGTAACCACATTTTTTTTAAAAAGGCAGCATTTTCCATATCTCACAGACCCTTTGTTTTGTGTTCAATAGAACTGGTCAAAAATATTTTGAACTTCAACATTTCATCAACATTTTGAAGTTCAAAATGTTTTGAAATTTGACTATTTTTTCTCGCTTCTTTCCTCCCCTTTTCACCCCCCCTACCTCTCTCCCCAAAGTGCAGGTGAGGCTCTTTGAAGTCCTGAGTGTTTTAAACATACCTGGTTCTCTTTTATGCATTTCACCATTTCTTTAGCTTGATCCAGTATGCTTCTGTTGCACAAAAGGAAAGCGGAAATTGTCAAGTCATTTTTAAAGAACACTTTGGCTGATTTAATCATTGAAAAGAACAGCATGGGATTTAAGTACAAATCCAAAGACACAGTCAGGTTGCTAGGCATCTGTTTACCCCCATTCAAGCCCACAACATTGTTTTGCTGATGTAAAAAGGGAGGGCTGATCTGAAATCAAAAGATCTGGTGTGTTAAATGGGCCACAGAAGGGCCGGATTAACGCAGGAGCTTTAGAGGCTGCAGCCCAGGGCCTTGAGCTAAGGCGCGCCCCACAAAAATAAATCCATAATTATATACAATTCAGTGGTCAACCACCTGTCAATCACGATCGACTTGTCAATCCTGGAGCCTCTGCCAGTCGATCGCAATCTCCGGGCCGTGAAAAGTCCAGCGGTGCAGCAGGGCTCAGGCAGGCTGCCTGCATGCCATGGCCCTACGCCATTCCCAGAAGTGGCCGCCGTTCCCAGAAGTGGCCGGCTGCTGGCAAGTCTCTGCGGCCCCTGGGGTGGGGGGGGAGGCGGCTCCGCACACTGCCTCTGCCCCCAGCTCTGTCCCCACAGGAGCTGCAGGGGTGGTACCTGCGGGCGTGGGCAGCACACGGAGACACGCTGTCCCCCTCTCCTCCAGGGGTGCGCAGAGACATGCCAGCAGCCGGCACATGGAGCTATGGCAGACAGGCAGGCAGGCTGAGCCCTGCTGCGCGCTGGCTGGGAGCCGCCTGTGATAAGCGCCTCCCGGCCAGAGCCTGCACCTTGCACCCCCTCCTGCACCCCAACCCCCTGCCCCAGGTCAAAATCCCCTCCTGCACCAAACTCCCTCCCAGAGCCTGCACCCCTCACCCTCTCCTACACCCCAACACCCTGCCCCAGCCTGGAGCCCCCTCCTGCATCCAAACTCCCTCCCAGAAAGAAACTAATATAACAGCTGTTCTAAAGTAAGAAGTAGGCTATTTTGAATGAATTTATCTATATTCTACATGTTTTAAGACTGAAATGTAACCACAGAATGGCTTTGTTAATTAAAGGCAAGTTTAGTATAGCGTTAATAGCCTCAATTCCATAATTGTGATAATTTTGTTTTAAAATAGGAAAAAGACTTGTATACAGGGGCCCCACAAAAATCTAACAGCCCTGATCCCACAGGAGAGTTAATCCGGTCCTGAGCCACAGAGTCATGTGTCACTCCTGTTAAGGATAGGAGAAAGTTGAGCCACATTGGCAGGGTTTGGTGTTAGGGAAGCTTGTCCTGCCCCTGCTGTACATGTTCTGAGTACAGTTAAAGGACTTCAGTCCCACGGGGCTTTCAGCCCTGTACCTTTCACCAACACTAAATTCATTATTCAGCTAAAAAAAGAACTTACATAGCTTTGGTTCCTGATGCTGCTCCGCTAGTTTTGAGAGGAAGTGGCTGATGCAGTACAGAGGGGTTAAACCTGCTAACAAGAGCTGAACAACACACACAGTCAGTATAATCCAAGATCCTGGGAACTACTGCTCTGCCACTTCACCCTTAATGGAATCAAATCAGCCACAAACTGCTAGGATCTCTGGCTTCTTGGTAGGCATTATAGATGCTACATCAGGGACCCTCCACTCTTATCAGTGATGTTGTTCCTCAGCGTTATGAGTTTTGAAACAGTGGCATGAAGTTGGAATTATTTGTTCTAGCCCTGGTGATGCCTGGATATTGGGTATCTCCCAATTTTAGCAACAGGAGCTGTGTGCAGAGCTGGATTTAGGCCGCCATGGGACATTATATGGAATAGAGGATATTTACAGGGAACATGTACCACCAACTTCCCCCAGCACTGAAGGGATTTCCAAGATTAAAAAGAGCCCCATTTGCGCCCATGGAAAATGAAGGAGACGTTAACATGCTAGGATGAAGATTTTGGGGAGATGGAAAGAGTACCCTCCCTAATCCCAATGTTGTGGTGATCCTCTCTGCACCTGAGGAGAGGTGGCTACAACGCTCTCCAGAGCAAGTCAGTGCTATCCAAAACGTCAGCTGGAGAGGTCACTGGAGAGCTGTTCTGTGACATTCCCTTGCACTCCAGGGGATTTGCATTCTGCCTCCAGAGTGGCCCTCCCCTAGATCAGTCTGACACCCCACTTATGGCTGCGCTATGCACTGGCGCTGCACCCTCTCTAAAGAGCCTAGCAAAGCTGCAGGACCAACCATGCTTTTAATGATACCTGGCAATGGATTTGCCTAGAGTTCAGTGTTGAGAACAACACAGCAAGACACACCTGATAGTGTTCCCATGCTCGCCTGAAGGAGGGTCCTTTCTGGGCTATAAATAGAAGAAAAACCTGAGTTGATTTGTCACATTTCTCATAAATCAAAATCATGTTACAGCACAGTACTGATTTCTTCTTAACATAAGAAAGCCGGAGCTCAGAGCTCTGTTTCTTCTGACAGCTGACAAAATCACTAAACCCGCTCCCCCATCAGAACGGGATCTGTCTCCTCCGCTTTCCCTAGATTTTAGTAATGCCACCCGCTGTTGCTGAGTCACAACAGAACACTGATTTCAGGGCTTAACATAAAGGTAAAGGAAATAGTAACTGTCAACTCTTTCCCAACGGTATTTGTTTTTAACTTATCAACCTTGCTCCCATCCAACCTACACCCCTCTGCTAAACATTTACATAAATAGTGTGCGTGCAAGTAGCTGCATTTATGCATGGAAACTAACAATTTCAGTGCCCGGTTAATGCATTTGGCCCTGCAATGGCACTCACCAGTGAGTGGGCTTGTATGTTTGTACATGCATAGTTAGAAGTCTAATTTTTAAATTTTAGTCTACTTTTACTTAGGGCCAGAACTTTAGCTGTTGTAAACTGGCATAGCTCTAGTGACTGCAATGGAGCTAAATAGATTTGCACCAACTGAGGATCAGACTCTTAGTTTACTTCAAATGTAACAACCCTGACGCGTGGGAATACACAGTATAAAACATGGCCAAGGAGCACTGGGTATCATTCCAGCATCCATGGAACGTGGTCCCGAGGTTAGCGCAGGGGACTAGGCACCAGGACTCATGGATTCTGTTCTTCACTCTTATAAATGGCTCCCTGTATGACTTTGGGCAAGTCCCTTCTCTGTTTTCCCCATCTGTAAGCAGGGGGTGATACCACTAACTATACAGGCTTCATCATAGTTTTTATGAGGCTTACTCAACGTTTATAAAACATCTGACATCCTGGGGTAAAAGGTGCTCTTTAAGCAAAAACTATAGCTACCAACTAAGGATGACTAGGGACATAATGGCTCAGATTCTAATTTTTCAATAAAGATCTCTACCCTGTTCTTGCACACCCAGGCACAAGAACAATTTTGAGGATGGGATGAAAATTGGGTACTTCTGAGTTTAGAATCTGGTCCTCATCCCTGTCGTGCAGCTGTGTAAATTGACATCATAGCAGTTGCCAGTGCTAACCAACCAGTTCACTGTTACCTTTGGAGTAAATCTTCATGATCTATCCTAGAATCTGGGGTCTGTAAATAATCATGGAACAATAAAAGTGTTATTAATAAGCAAATAGTAGCCTACTCTGTCATACTCCAGTTTTATATTTCAGATAGTCACTGTGGTAAATAGCCATTTTCTGCACTGCACTTTAAATTACAACACATAATTAAGGTTTCCTTATTGCAGTTTGCTTACAGTTTGGAGACCATTGCTTTGGTACGTTCTAATGGTGCATTCCATGTATCAAAAGAGTTTTAAAAGATGAAATACCACACTTTTTTATAGCTGAATGAACTGCTTTTTAAACTATATTGACGTTTCTGTTGGCCCAATCTCTTTCAAACAGGGGACATGATCCAAAGTCCATTTAAGTCAACAAGACTCTAGGAAGTACACTAGGGACGTAGCTATTGGTATTGATTTTATATGGAAGGTGCCCAGCTTCTATAGTTATGGGAGGCAGTGTACAATCCTAAAATAGATAGATTCCCGCTGATTTCAGTGGGCTTGTGGTTGAACCCAGAGACAGACCGAGAGACGTCCCCTTTCCCAAAGGCTGCATGTCTTAAATGCAAACCATTCATACATTTCTTTCTATAGCGTCTCACCCACGCCATTCAAGGCATTAACATAAGAAGAGTCTTTTTAATATGGAAGACCATGTGCTGAGATACAAGGGAAGACAGAAGGATTCTTGGTTCGGGTAAAGGAAACTCAAGAGTTAGGGCAGACCAAGTGTCATAATTTCGTCTCAAAAGGGGAGAAATCAGGAGGAATACAGTCATTCTGACGGTTAGAAATTCATGGGTTCCGCAACCCAAAACCTTAGGGAAGTTATGGCAGATAGATTGGTAGGACTGAGATGTTTTACAAATATGTATCTCAACTCTGTGAGGTTCTAAGTATTTCCCACAAGATGCTAAGCACACTCCGCTGCAAAGGGAGTTCAGGATGCACAGCACCTCACAGGATGAGGCTCTAAAATGTTAAATTGTTTGTGAAACTTCTAGAAGTATGAGATTTCCCCCAAACCTTTCTGGTTTCTCCTATCCCTGTTTTCCCCTCTCTGTGCATCTCCAGTTATCCCACAACACACATTCAGTATAAATTTCAGGCTGATTAGGGCAGAACAAAGCAATTAAGGGATTTCCAGTTCCTAGTGCTGCAGCAATACTGTATTCTGCATCTCAGTTTCAACAGGAAAGGTGATTACCCAGATGGACTCCCTCATATTTCAGCAACTGGGATTTCAATCTTGTTTTGAAGCAAAGCAAAAAACAAAACAAAAAAAAAACCCCACCAACAGCTCCACAAGATCCTTCCCTGTTGATTCTGCAGTATTTAGAAATACAAAGTTGGAAATATATGGTAGTTGTGACAAGCAACTTTGTTATTTTGTAGTTATGGGCCTGGGCTACAAAACTTTGATCCAGATGTGGATCCAAGCTTCCCTAACATTCAAGGGACTTCTGATCAAACATTCCTGTTTCAGTCCAACTCTCTTCCATAGATTTATACTCGGATTCATAAAGCCAGAAGGGAAAATTATGATCATCTAGTCTGAACACCTGCATAGCACAGGCCAGAGAATTTCACCCAGTGAAAGCCCATAATTCTGTGGTTGAACCAGAGCAGCCTTTTTAGACAGGCATCTGATCTCAATTTAAAGACTTCACATGATGGAAAATCCACCACATCTCTGGGTAACCTGTTCCAATAGTTAGTTACTGATAAAAATGGCACTTCATTTCCAGTTTGAATTTTTCTAGCTTCATCTTCCAGCTATTGGATTTTGTTATGCCTATATTTGCAAAATTAAAGAGTTCGCTAATCAAATAGCTTCTCCCTGTGCAAGTGTTTTTAGACCCTGATTGCATTTCCTCCTGCTTGAAGTCAGTTGGGTACTGATAGAATCAGAGCTATCCCATGGTAAGCGGTTAATATCAGCTACCTCTAGTCATCATTCACTCGAAACCTTTAACACATGTGAAAAGTTTTGAGTCTTGATCACACCACCAGCAAGTACAGACCTTAATTAGGGCCCACATTCTGCACCGTTCAACTTACCCGGAGTTTTGTTATTGATTTCAACAGAAACGGGACTGAGCTCTTAAAGGTGAAGTGTTATAGTCAACGCACCTCACTGTTATACTTACAGTTTGCAAAATTCCTATGCCACCAATTGCTTTAATGTCAGATGGCCTCAGAGTATGAACTGCAAAGATAAATCAAGGTCTCCATGTTAGAAAGATCAGTGGCTTTGAAAAAATAATTACATTCTCCAATGTGAAAACACAGCAGAGTAAATTATAATCATTGGCGGCATTTATAGTGGGCTTTTCAGCTGGGAGTTTTAAAGCAGCCAAAGGCAATTAGCAGTCCAATACTCATTGAATTTCAATGAGATTTGGGTGCCTGACTCCCTTAGCCTCCTTCGGAAATTTCAGCCTTCATCCTCAAAACACTTTGCAAATAACAGCAGATCACACAACACTCCTTTGAGTTGTTGACATAGGTATCATTATCCCCAATACAGGATGGAGAAACTGAGGCAGACTTGTAAAGTCACTTGCCCCATTATTACAGTCTGGATTAGAACTCAGGAATTCCTAGCTCCCAGACTCAAACTCAGTCCATAGCCATGTCTACACTACAAAATTATATCAACCTAACTTACATCAGCATACAGCCACTAAATCGTTTGTGTGTGCACACACACTTAGCTGCTTGTGCCAACAGTGCATGTCCTCACCAGGAGCGCTTGTATCGATTGTATTGTCAGCGTGGGGCATTGTGGTATGACTCCTGGAAGCCAGTAACAGTCAACTTAAGCAACACAGTGTCTATACTGACACTGCATCGACCTTATTACATTGACAGTGACTGTACACTACTCAGGGAGGTGGTGTTATTAAATCGGCATAGAGAGGCACTTATATTGGCGGGAGCCAAATTTAAAAGAAGACACTCCCACAGCTAGGTCAACGCAAAGCAGCTTACGTTGACCTAACCCTGTAGTGAAGACCAAGTCCATGTCTCCCTACAAACTTAGAGCAGGAAAAGCCTCCAAGAGGATGATTTTTAAACACAAACCTGAAGATGGAGAAGAATGAGACAGCTTCTCTAGCTCACATGGAAACTGAAATCTTCTCAGAGGCTGTAACAGCAAACAGATATATTTTGGGTTCTTTTCTTTTTAACAAGGGTATTTAGGCTGAGGGAAAGTGTTGGATCAAGAGGCCGGAAAATCTCTATTCACCAAATGGTTACAGCATGGCTAAGGCTACGATTTAGTCATGGGTATTTTTAGTAAAAGTCACGGACAGGGCAGTGACCTGTCCGTAACTTTTACTAAAAATACCCCTAACTAAATCTTAGGTGCTGAGGGGTGGGGAGCCGCCCGGGACCCCGCTGCCCCTCCAGTCCTCCTGTTTCCCTCCCCAGTTTCCAGGCCCCATCTCCCCAGCTCTGGTTCCTAGTCCCAGTCTCTGCCCAACCACAGTGTTGCACATTCTTGTGATTTTGGCAGGGGCTGGAGCCAGTTGCCCAGTGACAGGAGAAGCTCCAGCCCTCTTGCAAATTTCAGGCCTGCCTGGGGGAAATCCCAGGAGGCGGGGCAATGGGGAAAACAGCTAGTCAGAGCGGGGAGAGCAGCCAATAAAAGCTGCTTCAGGAAGCAGGCAGCACTTTCCCCTCCCTTCAAGAGCTAACATCAGTCTCACAGGAAGGGAGGGAGAGGAGGGAGCCTAGCAGGTCAGGACAGCTCCGTTCTCTCCTTCCCCTGTGAGTAACAGGACAGCTCCTTTGCTCTTCCCCATTGCCTGCAACACCAAGCCTGGGAAAGCGTTGAGGGGGGTGAAGATCCCCTGAAACTGCCTCACCCAGGCCTGGCGAGAGGTAGAAAAGCTCTGTACCTGCAGAAGGAGCAGAGGTGAGGCTGGGAGGCAGAACTGATTTGGATTGGGGCAGAATTAATTGCTTGGCAGAGGACAGGCAAATGTGAGGGTGAGAGCTCCGAGGGCCAAAATCACCTCACCCAATACATTTGGGAGAGTGGGC
Organism: Emys orbicularis; assembly: GCF_028017835.1. NCBI lineage: Eukaryota > Metazoa > Chordata > Testudines > Emydidae > Emys > Emys orbicularis. The sequence continues at coordinate 157,349,983 of NC_088685.1, read as the reverse complement.
AACATTAATTGTCTCACACACACCCTGTGGGTGGGCAGGGGGAGTTCAAAAATCAAAAGGCAGAACAAATCACAATATAATCGTTTTAAAATTATCTCGTGGATGTTATGGAGTCTGATGCATGATATTTGATCTCTTAGGTTGGCAGTACTGTTAATGATACTTCAGTTAGCATTACTTCCTGCAGAGCCCTCTCTACAGCCACTAGTCTGCCGCCTTGGAGAGCTCAGCCTGTGGTAATGCAGCTCCTGAGAGAACTCTGCTGGCAGGCACGCAGGAGAACAATGGCATAGCACAGGGAGCCAGACTTTCTGCCTCTGATGATCTTACTGTTGTGGCAGATCAAAAACACAATACAAACTTTAAAAAAAAAATCTCTTGATTTTTTGGGGTCTGACTTGTGATTTTGGAAACTTTGGGGTTAGCAATATTGCAACCAGTCCCAGTCTCTCTCCCTCCTTCCAACTTCCAGTCCCAGTCCCATCAGACACCTTGTCCCTGTAGCAAAGCGCTGACTCACCGGCACAGTGCCTCCTGCTGGTCATTTGGGAATTAGCTCAACTCCAGCTCCAGAGCGCCTCCTTCAGGCCAGTGTCTCACCTGCCTTAGGCCCCATGTCCCTCACAGACCCCAGGGCCCCCTTTCCTCAGGGTTCTGCCCCCAGCAGTACCCCCACATTCTGGGTCTCCCCTCCCAGGGGAACCCCCAACCCTCTAAACCCACCTTGCCTCAGTGGCTACTGCCAGTCATCATCTAGCCCCCGCTCACTGGGGCAGACTGCAGTCTGTAATGGCCACTCATCATTGGCAAGGGGTTAGGACCAGCTGCCTCTGCCTATTCCCAGGCTACACCTCTGTAGCCCCAGTACCTTTGTAGGCCTTCACCAAGGCCTGCAGCCTGGGGGTTTACCAGGCTGGAGCTCCCCAGCTCCTCTTGCCCTTCCCCAGCACTGCTCTACTTCAGGTACCTTGCTCCCAGGCAGCTAGTCCTTCCCACTCCAGGGCTAGAGTCAGGGCCGGCTCCAGGGTTTTGGCCGCCCCAAGCAGCCAAAAAAAAAAAGCCGCGATCGCGATCTGCGGCGGCAATTCGGCGGGAGGTCCTTCGCTCCCAGCTGGAGTGAGGGACCGTCCTCCGAATTGCCGCCGAATAGCTGGACGTGCCGCCCCTCTCCGGAGTGGCCGCCCCAAGCACCTGCTTGCCAGGCTGGTGCCTGGAGCCGGCCCTGGCTAGAGTGAGACTTTCACAGGTCCTGGCCCACAGCCCTCTTATCAGGGCCAACTGAGCCCTGATTGAGCTGGCCACACCTGTGTGGTCAGCTACTGACTCAGCTGCTCTCACTGCTTTTCCCAACCACAGCCCTCTCCAGGGCTGCTTTTAACCCCTGCCTACTGGAGAGGGGGCAGCCACCCCATTACAGTCCCACTTACTCCTTTCCCTCCCCCCAGATCCAGCTTTTGTCCTCTCTGCATTTGAGTCAGATGGCTTCCTCCTCCATGCTGCCTGAGTGCCAGCAGAGGGTGGGTCACTGACAGCACAGGAGAGACAGGCTCCCTGCTCCTAGTTCTCGTACCAGGCTCCACCCCACAAGAAAAGTTCTTTTGAGCCCCCATAGCCCTGGGCAGGAGCATGCTCAATCACTGTGTGTGTGGGAGGGTGGTCACATGCACAGTTCAGTCACAAATAGGAGCTGAGAGAGGTTAGACCAGTGGTTCCCAAACTTTAACAACCCACAAACCCCTTTCACTAAAATGTCAAGTCTCGTGAATGCCCTCCTAAAAATAAATATTTCCATGGATTTTCTCCCTTACCTCAGCATAAATTATAAAAGCAGTGATCTTGGAAATATAACATTTGTTTTTATGACATGCTTATTACACACTATTTATTAATTATTATTTATCATTACAGTATTTTTATTACATCATGAAAACGGCATCACTCTTCCAAGATGCCACTTTTGTAGCTTGTATCACTTTTGATTAAGCCTGTTATAAGACAAGGCTCCTATCAGAGGCACCAGTAGAAAAAAAGGGGTATGGGGGCAAAGCCCCTGTGTATCCCGGGGCCTGGAGGGGCACTGCCGGATAAGTGGGGGGGGGGCCGCGGGGACCACTGGAAAAAAGGGGCGGGACCTGCAGGGGGGCGTACCGACAGGGGGCCAGCACATGACCCTCATTCCCCCCCCCCCCACTGGCACCTCTGGCTCTTATGTTTCATCAAGGAGTATCAGATGTGGAACAGCATGAAGGTATTTAAGAAGCCAAGTCAAAGAGTTCCCCCTACACAAGCATTCAGGTCTTGAGCAGTCCAGGCAAACAATGCACGTTACAACAAAGCTTAAACTTGTTCTTCATAATAATTTAAAAACAACACTATCAGCCTATTTAATTTTAAAAACAGCAAAAAAGATCCACCTCCCTTTCTATTTCATAAAAGGAGTCTTGAAGTTTAAATCTCCTCAGTGTGGTAGATATGCTTGCTTTGATCTGCTTAGGTCTTGGAAGTCCCCAAAGCTCCGGGCTGCTGGCCCCGTGCTGCCCGGGGTCCCTATGGATAGCTCTGTCCACCATTAGGGAATTTTCCCCCCCGAGAACCCCCTGTAACATTTCGTGAACCCCCAGGGGGGGGTTGGGAACCACTGGGTTAGACTATGCTCAGTGAGGATAGAATCGTCTCAGATTTTAGTTGTTAAGATTTAGTAAGAAGAGCATGTTCAAACTGCATTTTTTTTAAAGACTTAATGCCTTTGGTAAATTTGGATGGATTTGCAAGGGGATGGCAAAAGGGCACATACCTGACACAAAGGCCACCCCACTTGCCAAATTTCAAGGCCCTGCTCCAAAAGCATGGCGGTGCTACAGCATTTCAAAGTAAAGGTCTCCATTTTTTTAAGACGCGCAAAACAACATTAAGCCTTGTTCCCGGAAATGGCTGAACCATTTTGGCTGAAATTTTGCCAATAAATTTAGCCTACGGCAGATATGCCACATATAAAATCTCAGTCCAAACGAATCAAGATTGGCAGTTGTAAACAATTACAAACAGGGTCTTACAATGGGAAGTGAAGGGCAACCTTAAAAAATTGGTGGTGCTGCTAGCCCTGCCCAAGCTACCTTGGGAACTTCCTGACTTTGCAGGGCCTGATCTAGCATTAATGTAACATTAAGAGTATTTATTTATGTTGCATTTAATTCTGCACAGTTACTAATAATCCAGACCACTGGGTTCTCTCTCTCGCTCACTGAAGGGTTACATCAGAACAAAGTAGCAGTAACATCAGCAGGTGGCAGGTGTGGTATTGAGAACAGAAAAAACTAAGGGCATGGCTACACTTGCAGATGTAGAGCGCTGTGTGAGTTAACCCCACCTTCGTACAGCGCAGTAGGGAAAGTGCTGCAGTCTGTCCACACTGACAGCTGCCAGCGCACTGGCATGGTCACATTTGCGGCACTTGCAGCGGCATTGGGAGCGGTGCATTATGGGCAGCTATCCCAGCATGCAAGTGACTGCAACGTGCTTTTCAAGGTGGGGGGAGTGGAGTGTGACAGGTAGTGTGTTGTGTGTATGTGGGGGGAGAGAGAGTGGGTTTTTGGGGTGCTGAGAGTGTCTCAGCATGCTGTCTTGTACATTCAGACCCCCTCCCCCCCACCTTTTTCTCACTCATTCACTCACTCAAAGCAAACAGTAAATGTTTGCTTTTTCTTGGAGTTGATAAGCAGCCAGCTTCTCCGAAAGGGAGCTTTGAAAGGACATTTCCGCATTCCTGCAGCCGATTTCACAATGACAAGAGTGGCCACTTGACTTAAGGGGATTATGGGACATTTCCGGAGGCCGATCACAGCGCAGTAAGGCAACACCTGGTCCACACTGGCGCCGCTTCGCTCCAGCGGGGGCGCAGCAAACGTTATTCCACTTGCCGAGGTGGAGTACCAGCAGCACTGTAGCTGCGGAGTCAGAGCGCTCTACGTGCCTTGCCAGTGTGGACGGGGAGTGAGCTAGGGCGCCCGGGGCTGCTTTATTGCGCTGTAACTCGCAAGTGTAGCCAAGCCCTAAAGCTTTCCTCATGCCAGGGACTTACCTCCAGTTTCTTTTGTTCCCTCAGGTAGTTACTTTCCATGAGGGGATGAGCTGCAGTGCCTTGGGGAGGGGGGAGGGGGAGAAAAATCAAACAATCCATTAGGAATGAATGAATTTTACTCACTCTTTGCTAACATGCATAAACTCCTCAGTAGATAGTGATACAATTAAATGTGTCTATTTCTGAAAGGGAGAGAGTTTCACCTCTTCTCTCCCTCACAGTTTCCAAAGCTGATCTCCACTCCAGTGCCTGTCATTCTGCACCAAATGTACATCCTCAGTTTTTAAACATATTGGGCCATAGCTTCTGTGGATGCAATCTGCATAACTATTAAAATAAATGCTGGAAAGCCATTTACACCAGCTGATGGTCTCATCTCTTAACTTTATGATCGGTGTATAGATCTTACTAGCTTCTGTACCCTTTGTCCTCCCCATAGCCACCACACATTACTTACTGTGATCCCTGCTGTGTTATGCTTGAATTTAATTATAAGTTCCTCAGGCCAGGGACTTTTTTTTATTTGTTTTGTAAAGTGCAATGAGCACCTAGGGCACTGTATAAATAAATAATTCTCTCATAAGAACATAAATGAGATTTGCAACCCAGAATACATATCAATGTCTGAGTCAGCTTTTAATTTATATGACATTATGAGACGCCTTTGGTTGTTTATTCAGCACACATTCAGAATAGTTAGATTAATTTTTCAAACAGGTACATGGTATCACTCCCAAGAAAGGAGTAATATACATAAGACTATTCCTTTCACAGTCAGCAGGCAACAGTGTCATGCCATGAGGTTATGGTTAGCCAATGAAAGTTTGCTCTGGTGATGTAATACTTGAAACTTCATCTGCCGCTGGAGAGCTTCGATGGATGGAGTTTCTGTGGAGCCAGAGAGAACTGGAGTCCTCCCTCTCCTGACTGCATCTGCATTCATTTCCATTTAAATTAATCTCTTTTCTTAATAAAGAACAGTTTATATTCAAAATTTCCCTGAATTCAGTTGGCAAGGGATTACATGGGATACATGTGTTTGGTTTGCTCTAATGAGATAGGGGTTAGATGCAAAGTTTGCATCTGGATCCACATCTAAACTTCCCAACCACTCAAGAGCGTTCAGAACCACCTCTCCTTATGAGGCACTAGTGTAGAGTCAATCTCATAATAATACTTAGCTCTCATATAATGCTTTTCATGCATTTATCTCAAGCTGCTTTACCATGGAGGGTTCCATTTTACAAAGGGGGAAACAGAGGGACACAGCAGTGAACTATTTGCCCAAGTGACAAGAGAACAGGGAATAGAAGTCAGGTGTCTGAACTTCCAAGCCCCTGGATGCTGCTGCCTATTTTTAGAGTCTTCTTGTGTTTGGCGCAATAGCATTTTAGAGTTCAGAGGAAATTCTTCAGTTTCCTCTCTCTGTTGAATACTTGTGTTTGTCTAGCTATCCATTCATGTCCTTAGACAAATATAAGGGCATGACATGTAAAAGCATGAATTGTTTTATATGACTGACCAATCTTTGTGTGCAGTTTTCATGTATTTTACCTATTTTTGTTTCCATCCACACATTTTTGCCATACTTTCTAGAATGTTGGGAGATAACTTTTTTCCTAACAAGTGTGATGCACACCCTTCTTTTTGCCTAGGGTCCCTAACCAAGATCAGGACATTCTAGGCGTTATGTGGACACACCGTGAGATACAGTCTCTGCCCTGAGCAGCTTACAATTTAAGTAGATATGACAAAGGACTTATTGTTCTGCCCATTTTGCAGATGATGAACCAAAACACAGAGACATTATGGCCTACATTCACAAAGGTGCAATGATTATGTGTAGTCTGACCATTTGGTGCTGTTCTTCCCTCCACAAAACTTCAGTATCCCAACTGCATGAGACCTGGGAGATCAGTCTCCAGAAAGATACAAACCCATACACTATCATGTACTGTTCACATTTACCTAAGATGATCAACAATAACCAGTGCCATGTGTGCCATCCAGAGTCATACATGCAGATTGTACCATTCATCTTTCTGCTTTGAAAGCTTCTGCTTTTCACTTGATCTTTGCACTTCAACCACTAGAAAAATATCAGCTTCCACACATTTTCTAACAAGACTTTTCAATGTCCAAAGACCTTACCTTTCAAAGATAGGAGCCAAAGGAAGAACAGCTCTGATAGCAGCTTCATGGTTAGCTCTTTGAGAAATGAATATTCTAGGAGAGGTATCACTTAGGCTTTATGGAGGAGGTGGAGGGGTTGTCAGCAAATAAAATGTCTTTCCTTTCTCCTGCTTTTATACTTCAGCAAACTGCTAACTTAGCAGCCATAAACTTTATTGGCTTCCTCACCTTTGTAAACTCAGCCTTTGAATTAAAGTGATAACGATAACATTTCAGTGCTGTACTTCAAAAAAAAAAAAAAGTGCTGTTTTTAAACATCATTGCATTTGGGAGTTAAAGTAAGGGGGAGCAAGGCGGGAGGAGTACCGCTCCTCCTCCTCTACTAAAAGCACAGGGAGAGTTGCCCAGTCTCATGACGCAGCACTCCTCCTGCAGTTCACCCTCCTCCCAGGCAAGTGCAGTGGTTGATACCCCACCTGTGTCATTGAATCAAGTAGCTCACTCTCTCAGTCTGCAGGTACAAGAAATAAACTACACTCTTATCTGTGTTACCCTGAAAGGTTCCTGGTGACAGTATAAAACCATAAGAATGCTGCATGTACCACCAAAAGCAAGGGATCATAATATGTACAGCTTGGGTATGTTTCAGTCGTTGAATCTAATATTTGGGTACTTACTAAAGATTTATATGGTTGGAACTAACATTTGTTAAATAACAAATACTACTATACCAAATAACAATACCGCTTACTCCTACATGTTAAAAGCACATTCATGTCACAGAGTCAAACCATATATAAATCTTTGTAGTTCTATCACTCACCCAATGCATTAATATTGTTATGCTTAAAGGTACTGCATAAATCACAAATCTCTTGGAGATTGGGTGTGAACACATCCTTCCTAACATACCTGTCAGGATGAGTTAATAAGGAGCCCCCTTTCGCCCCCGCCACACACGCAGCCCTAAGCCAAAAGGGAGTTGTGAACTTTCCCAGGAGTTTGGACTGAGGGAGTTTCACTAGTTGTTGTGACCAGTGTGAGAGAGAACACACGAAAGAACAGAGAAGAAGGGAGAGGCAAGCAACCCAAGCAGGAACCTGTAAGTGCAGTGTGACCCTGTAAAAAGCTAGAGAGAGAAAGGGAGAGCTTTGGGGTTGGCTATAGAGACTTGTGAACTGTAAGCTTAGGGAAAATGGCACCCAGGGCAAACCTGTATTTTGGTGCGCTTCCCCCCCCCCCATTGCCCCTGGCCCCCCACAGGCTCTCTGGGCTACTCCCACCCCATCACCTTTGGGCCCCGCTGCCTCTCGCTGTTTAATTTGTATTGAAAGAGATGCCAGAGTTCAGCCCTGGCACAAATTAAGCACTGGCAGGTCGACATGATACCAGTGGGTGCTGGCCAGGTGCCCAGCTCTGAAGGCAACGCCACCACCAGCAGCAGCGCAGAAGTGAGGCTGGCATGGTATGTGCTGTATTGCCACCCTCATTTCTGCGCTGCTGCTGTGGCTTGTGGTGCGTGGTGCTTGGCATGCGGCTCAAGGCAAGCTTCACGCTGTCACACGCAGGCTGCATCTTGCCAGAACCCATGGCCCTCCCGCAGCCCTCTGGCCACTCCTGGCTTGCCAGGGATGCCATTTCAGATTTTGGTGGGGGAGGCAACTTTTTACCATGATTCCAGGGGATACTTAGGCACCCAAAAACTCTAGGTTTTTTTTTTTTTTTTTTTTCCAGATAACTTAGAAATTAGCTATTGATTTCACCATACACACACAAATCCACAAACATATTTCCATCAGTAATAATTGAAATGTACAGATAGGGAAATCAAGAAAAATGCTGCTTGAGAACTTGTTAGAGTCAAAATTCAGTGACATAAACTTCTGAATTGGGCTGGTTACAAATGGACTAGTGACTGAATAGTTAAATCAACTAATCATTCCTGGTTTTAGGATATTTATTTTGTATATCTTGACATGCGATATTGACACTTAGTGATTTTTGCAGTATTGTTGTAGTCATGTTGATATCAGGAAATGAGAGCCACAAGGTGGCTGAGGTAATATCTTTAATTGGACCAACTTTGGTTGGTGAAGGAGACAAGCTTTTGAACCCCACAGAGCTCTTCTCCAGGGCTGTGGAGCTCAAAAGGGCTTCTCTCTTTCACCAACCAAAGTTGGTCCAAAGAAAGATATTACCTCACCCACCTTGTCTCTCTGTTTGTGTTTTAACCACTTTAAAGCTTGAACTCTTTGAATCTCAACTTCTACTGTCATTAAAAAATTATCTGGCCTCCCCCATAATTTCCCACAACTGAAAATTAAAAATTATAAAAATACTAAAAAGCTTGAAAATAAACAATTGCTATTGCACATCAGAGTTATAAAAGATAAAAATTGCCTTCTACCACGTCTATTTATAAGCCACGTCAGCAGCAGGGTTGAAGCGGGGGCGGGGAGATGGGGCAGAGCCAATCCACACATTGTCCTCACACTAACAGCAGGAACCCCAGGGACTTCCAGATGATGAATGAGGTTGCAGGATATGGGATTAAGTCAGAGATGGGAGTAAAGAAACGAAGTAGGTGGTGCCTGCCTACCTGCTATGACCTCCTTGAAACCCATTTACCTTTCATTCAATCCCTGATTGCTTATCCACACCCTCAGGTTCTCTTTTTTTAACTGTTTCTGTTTCCACTACTTGTACTTAGCAGTATATTGAAATTCCTTGGGGCAGGGCCTTGTCTAAGCTGTTGGGCAAAGTGCTATGCACATTTCTATACTGCATCAAGAATAAGGAAACTCCTTGGTTAATCTGCCATTAAAACTAAACTACAGAATCACTGTGTTGGGAACATCCCTGGGACAGGGCACAGTGCAGTGAGTCAGCATGTTACTCCCCTACCCACTGTGGCCCCCATTCCAAGTCCTGTTCAGATGTGGGGGAGGCACATGGGATAGCTGATCTCACTCTGTATGTCCTGTGCACCCACCTGCCTGACCAAGCGAATGAAGCTACTGAGCCAGGGGAGCAGGGAGGACCCTCACCTGCTGATGGGGGGTGTGTGCAATTTAAAGATTCTCCCCCAACAGCTCGTGTCATGCCCCCCCCCATCCCCAGGCAACCCTCCCCCTCCCCCTCAGTTGCCGTATAGGAAAGTAGCTGTTCCAACCCTACCTCTCCCTGCGGAGCTGAAGCAGCAGCACTTCCCTACTGCTCCCAGCTATTTGGTGCATGTGCTGTTGGTTTACCTCTCCCCAATCCTGGGCTCCAGCAAGCAGGGTCGGGAGGGGAGGAGGGAGAGGGCTCGGCAGGCAAACCCTGGCAGAAAACTGGGGGGGTGATGGTATGTGACCCTGCATGCCCTCCCCCCCCCCATATGTCACCTCTCTGCAGCAGCATCCCTGGTTAGTGTGGTGCTCACCTGTGCGGAGCTAAGTGTACGCTCCTGCCGGCAGTGCCAGGGGAAAGAGCAAGCCCTTTCCTGGACAAGTGGGGCTATTAAAGGGATGATGGGGGTGGGCCTGCTACACTAACACACGAACTAGATAGCAGGAAGGCTGCTCTAAGCCCCCAGCCGGGACACATAGAGATAAGCTGCCAGCGCACATCTCCCTCCTCCTCCTCCGTCAGCCGCCCATCCCAGACATCAGATTGGGAGCCTCTTTCAGCGCAGTCCCGTCCACTCCCCATGGCTTCTAACGCAGGGGGCCCTCTGTCCCGGGAGAGTGGGGAGCCCTGGGCACCCACTCCTGCTGCTGCTCCCACCCGGAGGAATTACCTGACTGAGTGCCTAGTCAAGCTGCAGCTCGGGGCCACCCTCTCCAGCCATGTGTGTTTTTATCTCCCTAATGCTGGCCAGGCTCGCTGTCTGCCTCCTTAAGCCCAGCTGGCACTCGGTGGGCAGGGCAGGTCATGTGGGAGGTATCAAATGCGGGTCCATCAGTTCATCTCCCTGGGCAAATTGCCATTTGCCCTAGTCAAAGGCCGGCCCTGGTTGTAAGCTAAAAAAACTCCTTTGTGTGTCTGAATGCGGAAGAAACCAAGAACAAAGAATGTACAGAGTTCTGTATGCAAACAAAAGTGTTTCAAAGCAATACCTGACCACCACCAATTTCTACTCCCAACTGGAACAACCTACTAGACTCAGAATTTTTGGCTAACCACTCGGCCCAAAAGAGGTAACATTAGTGTAATACACCATACGGGTAGGTGTGCAAAGCACTTTGCAGGCAAATAATGAAGTCAATGTCTCTGCTAAGACTAAAATCTCATGTGCCTAGTGGTACATGAGGCAACCCATTTTTTCCCCACTGCTGACTGCACAGAGCAAGATGTTAGTCTCTATAAGGACAGCATCCTTTCAATTATCCTGCGATAAGTCATTCTGTCTCCTTCACATCTTATCTTCCCTCCAGGTGGAATCCAATCTAAAACACACCTAGAACTTCTACCACGGGATAGCTTGATGACAGGGCCAAACCTTCATAGCTATCTCTGTCTGATGATTGAGTCCACAGTCTGCTGACCTGTGCAGCGCGTGGTGCATTGGTGACACGATCTCTCCAATGAATTCCCAAGATCCTTCTCAAATAACACTGGTGAAGTGCATTCAGTGTCCTGCTGCGCACTGCCACCACCTCCCACGTTGCCGAGGCACACAGTAATGTTGGTAAGACAATAGCATTGTACAATCTGCTAAGAACTTGGGGCTAGATCCACAAAGAAGATTTACATGGTACCAAGGCCTGGTCTACACTACGACTTTAATTCGGATTTAGCTGCCTTAATTCGAATTAACGCTTGACCCGTCCACACAATGAAGCCATTTAATTCGAATTAAAGGGCCCTTTAATTCGATTTCTGTACTCCTCCTCGACGAGAGGAGTAGCGTCAAAATCGGTATTGTTAATCCGAATTAAGGTTAGTGTGGCCGCAATTCGATGTTATTGGCCTCCAGGAGCTATCCCACAGTGCACCATTGTGACCGCTCTGGACAGCAATCTGAACTTGCATGCACTGGCCAGGTGGACAGGAAAAGCCCCGGGAACATTTGAATTTCATTTCCTGTTCGCACAGCGTGGAGAGCACAGGTGACCACAGAGAGCTCATCAGCACAGGTAACCATGCAGGCTGATAATCGAAAAAGAGCACCAGCATGGACCGTACAGGAGGTACTGGATTTGATCTCTATATGGGGAGAGGATTCAGTGCTAGCAGAACTGCGTTCGAAAAGACGAAATGCCAAAACTTTTGAAAAAATTTCCAAGGGCATGATGGAGAGAGGCCACAATAGGGACTCAGATCAGTGCCGCGTGAAAGTCAAGGAGCTCAGACAAGCCTATCAAAAAGCAAAGGAGGCAAACGGTCGCTCCGGGTCAGAGCCGCGGACATGCCGCTTCTACGCTGAGCTAAATGCATTTCTAGGGGGGGCCGCCACCACTACCCCACCTCTGACTGTGGATTCCGAGATGGGGATAATCTCATCAGGGACACCTGATGATTCCGTGGAAGGGGAAGAGGAGGAGGAGGAGGACGAGCTGGCAGAGAGCACCCAGCTCTCCGTTCTCCCCAACAGCCAGGATCTGTTTCTCACCCTGACTGAAGTACCCTCCCAAGCCTCCCAAGCCAGCACCCAAGACCATGACCCCATGGAAGGGACCTCAGGTGAGTTTACCTTTTAAAATATAAAACATGGTTTAAAAGCAAGCATTTTTAATGATTAATTTGCCCTGAGCACTTGGGATGCATTCGCAGCCAGTACAGCTACTGGAAAAGTCTGTTAACATGTCTGGGGATGGAGCGGAAATCCTCCAGGGACATCTCCATGAAGCTCTCCTGGAGGTACTCCAAAAGCCTTGCCACAAGGTTTCTGGGCAGTGCAGCCTTATTCCGTCCTCCATGGTAGGACACTTGACCACGCCATGCTAGTAGCAAGTAATCTGGTATCATTGCCTGACAGAGCCTGGCAGCGTATGGTCCCGGTGTTTGCTGGCATTCAAGCAACATCCGTTCTTTATCTTGCTGTGTAATCCTCAGGAGAGTGATATCGCTTAGGGTAACCTGGTTGAAATAAGGGAATTTAATTAAGGGGACAGAGGTGGCCGTTCCTACTGGGCTGTTTGCCTGTGGCTGAAAAGAAATCCTTCCCTGCATTTAGCCAAGTGCAAAGGGGGGGGGGGAGGATTGGCCCAGAGCTTTTCGCGTTTTGCTAGCAGGGATCTTCCCTGATACCAGCCATGCGGTGGGGGGAGGGAGAAAGCACTCATCCCAGAGAATTCATGGCGGGTGGGGGGGGGGTGTTAGTTTGGTTCCTGCAGGGATCTTCCCTGATACCAGCCACACGGTGGGGGGAGGGAGAAAGCACTCATCCCAGAGAATTCATGGCGGGTGGGGGGGGGGGTGTTAGTTTGGTTCCTGCAGGGATCTTGCCTGATACCAGCCACGCGGTGGGGGGAGGGAGAAAGCACTCATCCCAGAGAATTGGATGGTTGGGGGGTGTTAACCTTCAGCAGCAGAAAACAAGCTAACAGGAAAACTGCAGCACAACGGGCTTTGCTTGGTATGTGGGAAAGCAGGGCGCAGAAGCCTAAAGACAGTGGCTTACCATGGCAGCATGCAAGGTGAATTCTGTTGCCCGGACCTGCGTCTGTGATCTCTAGCAGCAAAGCCACAGGCACTCAATATTAAGAGGCAAAATGCGACCTTGCACAGAAATCACATGTGCTATGTAATGTGAATAGTATACACCGTGAAAGAGTATAAGCATTGTTCTGAAAAATGTATCTTTTAAAAAAATTCTCTCCTTTTTTCACTCCCTCCAGCAGGTGCAAATGTTTCAAGCCTCCCTCCTCCTTCCCGAAGGCTATCCCAGATAAGGCGTCGTAAAAAAAAGACGAGAGAAGAGATGTTTGCCGAAATCATGCAATCCACCAGGAGTGAAAGAGCTCATCTGAATGAGTGGAAGGAGACGGTTTGCAAGTATAGGAAAGAAGCCAGTGACCGTGAGGACAGGAGGGACCAACGTCAGGACATGAGGGACCAACGTGAGGACAGAAGGGACCAACGTGAGGAGAGGAGAGACGCTCGAGATGAGAGGTGGCGGCAGGAAGATCAGAGGAGTCGGGAAGCAACGCTGGGGCTGCTGCGTGAGCAAACAGACATGCTCCGGCGTCTGGTGGAGCTTCAGGAACGGCTGCTGGAGAACAGAGTGCCGCTACAGCCCCTGTATAACCCCCCTACCTCCTCACCATGTTCCATAGCCTCCTCACCCAGACGTTTAAGAACACGGGGGGGGAGGCTCCGTACACCCTCCCATTCCACCCCAGTGGACAGCCCAAGCAAAAGGCTGCCATTTTTTTAACCTTTTTTTAATGGGCTTTTCCTTCCCGCTGATCCTCCTCCCAAACCCCACTCAGGTTCTCTCCCTCTTTTTATAATCAATTAATAAAGAATAAATGATTTTTAAACAATGGTGACTTTATTTCCTTTGAAAGCAAGCTGGGGGAAGGGGGAGGGTGGGTTCCTTACAGAGAATGAGTCAATAAAGGGGGCGGGTTTTCAGGAAGGATAAACAAACATAAATTTCACACTGTAGCCTGGCCAGTCATGAAACTGGTTTTCAAAGCTTCCCTAATGCGCAGCGCTTCATCGTGTGCTCTTCTAATCACCCTGGTGTCTGGCTGCGAGTAATCAGCAGCCAGGCGATTTGCCTCAGCCTCCCACCCTGCCATAAAGGTCTCCCCCTTGCTCTCACAGAGATTGTGAAGCACACAGCAAGCAGTAATAACAATGGGGATATTGGTTTGGCTGAGGTCTGAGCGAGTCAGTAAGGATCGCCAGCGACCTTTTAAACGGTCAAATGCACATTCTACCACCATTCTGCACTTGCTCAGCCTGTAGTTGAACAGCTCCTGACTCCTGTCCAGGCTGCCTGTGTATGGCTTCATGAGCCAGGGCATTAAGGGGTAGGCTGGGTCCCCAAGAATAATAATTGGCATTTCAACATCCCCCACGGTTATTTTCTGGTCCGGAAAGTAAGTCCCTTGCTGCAGCCGTTTAAACAGATTGGTGTTCCTGAAGACGCGAGTGTCATGAACCCTTCCCGGCCAGCCCACATGGATGTTGGTGAAACGTCCCTTGTGATCCACAAGTGCTTGCAGCACCATTGAAAAGTACCCCTTGCGGTTTATGTACTGGGTACCCTGGTGCTCCGGTGCCAAGATAGGAATATGGGTTCCATCTATCGCCCCACCACAGTTAGGGAATCCCATTGCAGCAAAGCCATCCACTATGACCTGCACATTTCCCAGAGTCACTACCTTTCGTAGCAGCACCTCCGTGATTGCTTTGGCTACTTGCATCACAGCAGCCCCCACAGTAGATTTGCCCACTCCAAATTGATTCCCGACTGACCGGTAGCTGTCTGGCGTTGCAAGCTTCCACATGGCTATCGCCACTCGCTTCTCAACTGTGAGGGCTGCTCTCATCCTGGTATTCTGGCGCTTCAGGGCAGGGGAAAGCAAGTCACAAAGTTCCATGAAAGTGCCCTTACGCATGCGAAAGTTTCTCAGCCACTGGGAATCGTCCCACACCTGCAGCACTATGCGGTCCCACCAGTCTGTGCTTGTTTCCCGGGCCCAGAATCGGCGTTCCAAGCCTATAACCTGGCCCATTAACATCATAATCTCCAAAGCACCGGGGCCCGCGGTCTCAGAGAATTCTGTGTCCGTGTCCATGTCCTCATCACACTTGTCGCTGCGCTGCAATCGCCGCCTCCTCCTCCTCGCCTCTTTTTTCTGGTCCTGGGTAAGCATAAACTCCACGAGAACGCGCGAGGTGTTTACAATGTTCAAGACTGCGTTCTGGAGCACAACGGGATCCATGCTTGCTGCGGAATGGAGTCTGCAGAGTTCACTCAGGAAAAAAGGCGCGAAATGGTTGTCTGCCGTTGCTTTCAGGGAGGGAGGGGGAGGCTGTACCCAGAACCACCTGCGACAATGTTTTTTGCCCCATCATGCACTGGGGTCTCAACCCAGAATTCCAAGGGGGGTGGAGACTGAGGGAACTATGGGATAGCTATGGAAAAGCTACCCACAATGCAACGCTCTGGAAATCGATGCTACTACGGTAGCTTGGACGCACACCACCGAATTAATGGTGCCTAGTGTGGCCGAATACATTCGAATTTATAAAATCGGTTTCCTAAATTCGAATTATATAAATTCTGATTAATCCTGTAGTGTAGACATAACTCAAGTATCAGAGGGGTAGCCGTGTTAGTCTGTATCCACAAAAACAACGAGGAGTCCTGTGGCACCTTAAAGATGCATGGATGTCTCCATGCATCTGAAGAAGTGGGGTTTTTACCCACGAAAGCTTATGCCCAGATAAATCTGTTAGTCTTTAAGGTGCCACCAGATTCCTCATTGTTTTTAAAGAAGACTTAGACATTCCAGTGTTGAGCAGCACCTAAGCCAGGCCTTTTATGAGAGTGGTTGCTTTCCCCCCCACTACAATCAATAGCCTAATGATGAGGGCACTCTCCTGAAGTGTGGGAAACTTGGGTTTAAGTCCCTGCTCCAAATTAGGCAGAGTGAGGATTCACACCTGGGTCTCCCACATCCCAGGGTGGTGTGCTAACCACCAGGCTATTGGCGGTGAAACATACATTTGCTCCCAGTTGTATTTTTTTTTGCAGAGCCCAGTGACTGAGCACACGTACCAGATCAAGTTCCACACCTAGTTTATGAATCCCATGGCGGGGCTTAAACATGAGATAGGATGCTGAGCTGATCAGCAGAATCAGGACAGTTTGGCGCATGTGCAACTGTGGAAACTGAGGTGCCTAAGGAATTTAGGGGCCAACAGAGTTAGGCAGATGCAGCTGAACAGGGGAGTCAAGGATCTCAGTGGTGCTTAAATGTTGGACTTAGGCACCTGACTCCCTTTGCGGATCCCCTTAGCCTATGTGCAGAGCCAGCAGCCATTTTGTTCTCAGAGTTGTTGCAGATAAGACAAACAAACAGTGCTCTCTCCTAAAAACTTTACTTTTGTACTTTCGTATTGCTGTTGTCCTTAATCTAAAACAAGTCATGTTCAGTTGAAAGAATGTTGTTGCTCTTACTGTGTGGGGAAGAAACAGCACAACTGCTTAACCCACCAAAAAAGAAGCTCACATTATTCTGTATTGTTGAAATGCCTCTGAGAAGCACGGTGATTGATGAGAGGGATTTGAACCAAGAGAGGGTGGCTGATTGATACGCAGGCAATGAAAGACTATCCCAGGCATAAAAGGCAGCCTGGGAAAAGGTAGGAGAATGAGGAGCCGAGAAAGATGTGTTTGATCTTTTACAAATTCTTTCCTTCTTCAGATCAAGTTGCTTTGAGACTGTTTTACTGCAATAGGGAGTCACACTTATTTTCACTATGTCATTTTCAGAGTGACAGTGCATGGCATTAGAATTTATGGTGTCCTTTGTTCATATTATATTATGTAATTACATTTTATGAGATTAACTTCCGCAGTAATACAGGGTATCATCAATGTTCATAGCAATGAAATACAAGACCATAAAAACATCTATGAATGATTAACCCTTTGTATGCCAAGGATAGCCAGACAAACCTCCTCTTAAAAGTTTGTTTGGTTAGCAATTTGTTAAATGTCAAGTTTCTAAGAGGTAAAGTAAATATAGTTTAGTAGTATGTTAACCACAGTATATGATATCATTTAAAACATTGCTATCTATTCTGGTCAGATTGTTTCCAAGTTTAGCAAGTAAGTTTAGCAGCCCCATCTTGGCCTTGCTTTATTTAGATTGTTTGTGGAACTTATTATAGTGAAAGGTACACCCTGGAGAATGACGCGTACCCTAGAACAGGTACAATGCAGGTTATGTCTCCACTGCAATCAGAAGTGTGACTGCAGCACATGTAGATGTAAGCGAGCTTGCTTTGATCTAGCTAGCTCAAATAATAATACCAGTGAGGCCACAGAAGCATGCGCTGTACAACTGTATCTGAGATCCGGTGTAAGCACTCAAGCAGCTAGCCCACACTGCCACAGCTTCACTGCTATCATTATTCAAGCTAAACATATCGACGCTAGGTTCCGTGTGTCTACACATGCTGCAGTCACTCTTCTGATTATGGTGGAGACATACACTGCTTCCATCTCTGGGCAAGCCAAAGGGCTTTCACCCTGCTCACAGGGCATTTCTGGTTGTGAGAGAGGAGTTCTCTGTCCCAGATATCTTAGCTACTTACATCCCCCTCTCCCCCATTGCCATAGTATCTGAGGCCTGGTCTACACTAGGCGTTTATGTCGAATTTAGCGCCGTTACATCGAATTAACCCTGCACCCGTCCACACCACGAAGCTATTTAGTTCGACATAGAGGTCTCTTAAATTCGACTTCTGTACTCCTCCCCAACGAGGGGAGTAGCGCTAAATTCGACATGGCCATGTCAAATTAGGCTAGGTGTGGATGGAAATCGACGCTAATAGCTCCGGGAGCTATCCCACAGTGCACCACTCTGTTGACGCTCTGGACAGCAGTCCGAGCTCGGATGCTCTGACCAGCCACACAGGAAAAGCCCCGGGAAAATTTGAATTCCTTTTCCTGTCTGGGCAGTTTGAATCTCATTTCCTGTTTGGACATCGTGGCGAGCTCAGCAGCACTGGCAACGATGCAGAGCTCTCCAGCAGAGATGGCCGTGCAATCCCAGAATAGAAAGAGGGCCCCAGCATGGACTGATAGGGAAGTCTTGGATCTGATCGCTGTGTGGGGTGATGAGTCCGTGCTTTCCGAGCTGCGCTCCAAAAGACAGAATGCAAAGATCTATGAGAAGATCTCTAAAGCCATGGCAGAGAGAGGATACAGCCGGGATGCAATGCAGTGCCGCGTGAAAATCAAGGAGCTGAGACAAGGCTACCAGAAGACCAAAGAGGCAAACGGACGCTCCGGATCCCAGCCCCAGACATCCCGTTTCTATGAGGCACTGCATTCCATCCTAGGTGCGGCCGCCACCACTACCCCAGGACTCTGAGGATGGGATATTGTCAACGGCCGGTTCCTCGGACATGTTAGCGGACGGGGAAGATGAGGAAGGAGATGAGGAGGACGAGGCAGTCGACAGCGCTTACAACGCTGATTTCCCCGACAGCCAGGATCTCTTCATCACCCTTACAGAGATCCCCTACCAACCGTCCCCAGCTGATAACCCGGACACAGAATCAGGGGAAGGATCAGCCAGTAAGTGTTTTAAACATCTAAACATTTATTTTTAACAGAACAGGAATATTAACAATAACAACAATGGGTTTCTCATGATTAGTTTGCCCTAGGCGCTTAACATTTCAGTCCTGGGCAGTGCAACTATTCAAAAAAAATCTAACAATGTCCGGTTTAGCATGATTGTTCTGCCCAAGCCGCTCTACTGTTTAGTCCCTGCCAGTGCAGCTACAGTAAAATGCGGTCTATATGTCCGGGGATAGAGCTGAAATCCTCAATGGACATCTCCACGAAGCTCTCCTGGAGGTAATTGGAAAGCCTTTGCATCAGGTTCCTGGGGAGAGCGGCCTTATTGGGTCCTCCGTAGTAGCAGACATTTCCGCGCCAGGAGACAAGCAAGTACTCCGGGATCATTGCCCTGCAGAGCATGGCGGCATACGGCCCTGGTCTTTGCAGGCTTTCCCGAAGCATTCTTTCTTTTTCCATGTCTGAGATCCTCATCAGGGTGATGTCGCTCATGGTGACCTGCTTTGAATTAGGTAGGGGAATGTTAGTATTGGGACTGCTTGCCCGTTCCTTTACAGAACTGTAACCAGCGGTTTACAGCCACGCGGTGGAGGCGGGAGAGGGGCAGCATACAGGGATCTTTCCCTGGGACAGCCGCGAGGGGGTGGGACAGGGGCAGAGTTCATGCTTGCCGGATTGCTGGCAGCAGGGACTGGCATTGCTTTCAATGTGAAAGGTGGCCAGTGCTACTATTAAAGTTTTAAGCAGCCACAAGTCTACGGCTTACCATGTCGGCCTGCTACACAAATTCCGGTGTCCTGCCCCGCTTCTCTGATCTGCGCTGCAAGACCCCAGGCACTGAATGCGAGGGCCGAAAATTCGACCTTGTCCTGAGTGCGCATGTGATAGGTGCTGTGCATGGTCTTGTTCACAGAGAAAGACTATGTTCTTTGTTCACAACTAAATTTATCTTTCTGAGGAATTCACTCCCTTTTTCCCATTCCCACAGCTGCGACTGTCTTCCAGCGTAGCCTGGCATCACACTCCCAGAGGCTAGCGCAGATTAGGCGTAGGAAGAAGAGGACACGGGAGGACATGTTCTCGGAACTTATGGGCTGCTCCCGAGCCCAGGCAGCACAGCAGACCCAGTGGAGGGAGAACTTGTCCCAAATGCACCGTTCACACATGGAATGGGAGGAGAGGTGGCGGCAGGAAGACCAGCAGGCGACTCAAACGCTGCTTGACTAATGAGGGAGCAAACGGACACGCTCCGGCGCCTTGTGGATGTTCTGCAGGACCGGAGGCAGGAGGACAGAGCCCCGCTGCAGTCTATCTGTAACCGCCCTCCCCCGCCACCAAGTCCCATACCCCCCTCACCCAAAGTCCAAAGAAGGAGGGGCGGCAGAGTCCGTGAAAACTCTCACTCCACCCCTGCAGACTGCTCTAGTACTAGAAGGCTCTCATTCCCCAAAATTTGACAAGTCCTTTCCTTCCCGCCTCACCCAAGCCCCCGTCCAAGTTTCACCCCCCAGTTTCATGTGTAGTTGCTAATAAAAAATACGTTTCTGTTAATTACTGTTTCCATCATGTTCTTTTAGAGGAGAGTCTGTCTGAAGGGGGGGAAGGGGGTTGGTAATTGGACAGGACAGTCACCTTTACCAGGGTACAGAGGCGGGGGCAGGTTCAGCAGCAGGGCACACACACATTGCAGTCACTAGTTACCCTGGTCAGTCTGGGAGGTGGTTTTAGTGTTCTGTGGGGGGTGGGGGGTGCTCTGTGACTTTGTGGCGGGGGAGGGCAGTTACAGATCTTATGCAGCGGTCCTTATCCTGGATCACAGAGCCACGCAGCAGGGGATCTGTAACCGTCCTCCCCCTGCCACAAAGTCACATAGCCCCCACACACACAGAGTCCCGAACAGGAGGGGTGGCAGGGTCCGTTGAAACCACCAGTCCACCACTGCGGAGCCTGTCATTCCTGGAGTTTGGAAGCGTCATTTGCATCACTACACTACACCCGCTCCCCACCACAGTCTGCGTCCCAGGTTCAACACTTTCCCACGAAAACAGTAATAAAGAAAACGGTGTTCATTAACAAAATTCAAGTGATTTTATTTTTAAACGTGTGTTGGAAGGGGGGGAACGGGGTATGTAACTGGAGAGGATACTGAACATTTAGTGGGTAAAGAAACGGGGGCAGGTTCAGCTTCTCTGTACACAAACTGAAAAGTCACTGGTTACCCTGCTCACTGTGGAACCTAGCTTTCAAAGCCTCCCGGATGCACAGCGCGTCCCGCTGGGCTCTTCTAATCGCCCGGCTGTCTGGCTGGGCGTAATCAGAAGCCAGGCTATTTTCCTCAACCTCCCACCCCGCCATAAAGGTCTCCCCCTTGCTCTCACAGAGATTGTGGAGCACACAGCAAGCTGCAATAACAATGGGGATATTGGTTTCGCTGAGATCACAGCGAGTCAGTAATCTTCTCCATCTCCCCTTGAGACGGCCAAAAGCACACTCCACCACCATTCTGCACTTGCTCAGCCGGTAGTTGAAGAGTTCTTTTTCAGTGTCCAGGGCGCCAGTATAGGGCTTCATGAGCCAGGGCATTAGTGGGTAGGCTGGATCCCCGAGGATGACTATAGGCATCTCCACATCCCCAAGAGTTATTTTGTGGTCCGGGAAGTAAATACCTTCCTGCAGCCGTCTAAACAGACCAGAGTTCCTGAAAACGCGAGCGTCGTGAACCTTGCCCGGCCATCCGACGTTGATGTTTGTAAAACGTCCCCTATGGTCCACCAGTGCTTGCAGCACCATTGAAAAGTAGCCCTTTCGGTTGATGTACTGGCTGGCCTGGTGGTCCAGTCCCAGGATAGGGATGTGAGTTCCATCTATAGCCCCACCGCAGTTTGGGAATCCCATCGCGGCGAAGCCATCTATGATGGCCTGCGTGTTTCCCAGGGTCACTACCTTTGAGAGCAGTACCTCAACGATTGCGTTGGCTACTTGCATCACAACAACCCCCACGGTAGATTTGCCCACGCCAAAGTGGTTCGCGACTGACCGGTAGCTGTCTGGCATTGCAAGCTTCCAGAGGGCTATGGCCACTCGCTTCTGGACAGTCAGGGCTGCTCGCATCCGGGTGTCATTGCGCTTCAGGGCAGGGGACAGCAACTCACAAAGTTCAAGGAAAGTCCCCTTCCGCATGCGAAAGTTTCGCAGCCACTGGGATTCATCCCAGACCTGCAGCACTATGCGGTCCCACCAGTCCGTGCTTGTTTCCCGGGCCCAGAATCGCCATTCCACAACATCCACATGACCCATTGCCACCGTGATGTCCTCGGTGCTGGGTCCCGTGCTTTCTGACAGGTCTGTGCTACTCTCAGACTTCAGGCCCTCACCGCGGTGCCGTAGCCTCCTCGCCTGATTTATCTGCATCTACCTCTGGGAAAGGTGGATGATAAGCTGCGAGGCGTTGACAACGGCCACAACTGCAGCGATGGTCGCAGCGGGCTCCATGCTTGCAGTGCTGTGGCGTCCATGCTGTCACTGACCAGAAAAGTGCGCGAACTGATTTCCCGCCGGCGCTTTCAGGGAGGGAGGGCGGGAGTGACGGACGGATGATGACAGTTACCCAAAAGCACCCTCGACACATTTTTTTACCCAGAAGGCATTGGCGGCTCGACCCAGAATTCCAATGGGCAGCGGGGACTGCGGGAACTGTGGGATAGCTGCCCACAGTGCACCGCTTCCAATGTCGACGCTTTGCCCATTAGTGTGGACTCACAAAGTCGAATTACTGTCCTTAGTGTGGACACACACGTTTGACTTTGCAATATCGATTCCACATATTCGATTTAAGTAAAATCGAACTACTCTCGTAGTGTAGACATACCCTGAGTGTCTCCCAGTCTTCAATATATTTATCCTCAGAACACCCATGCGAGGCAGGGCAATGCTATTATCCCTAGATGGGGAACTGAGGCACAGAGAGGCTAAGTGACTTTCCCCAAGGTCACACCAGACTTCTATGGTGGAACAGGAACTTTAACCCAGGTCTCCCAACTTCTAGGCCAATGCCCTAATCACTGGACCTCTTCCTCTCACTTCAGTCCACATACTACCACTCAGTCTGGGGGGGGTCACAGAGACTGCCACAAATATTAGACCTGATTCTCATTTACACTAAGGTCCCTTTGTACCATTCTAGCAGTACAAAGGTCTTCCAGGCGCAGTCCTCCACTGGAAGGACTCCAGTGTGTTGTGAGTGGACCCAGCTGCTGGGTCCCCTATGCTGCTAAGCCTGCTGGGTCTGGGAAGTGGCTGATCACTGTTCCTACCTTTGGGTCTCTCGGGCACATTCCCAGTGCAGACCTTGTGTCCAACACCCTTCTTGGGTCATGGGTCTCCACAGTCCAGCCACCTTAAACCACTGCTTCCGCCCTCCCAAACTCCCAGTTGCTTAGATATATTTTCCCCAGAGTCCGCCTGGCTACGGGAGCTCTGTTTTCTAGTTAAACTCTTCAGGGACAACATGGCAGGAGCACAGACTTAGTAAAGGACTATCTTAAGGTCAGACACTTTATTCCTGAAAGCCCTAGAGAGTTCTAGACCTGTGAAGAACAACAAAACGATTAACACAACCCCCGTTCTGAGCTAACCCCTTCAGTAAGTCCTGGTTTGGTCAGTGTCCATAGGCTAAGCAGCGCTTCCTGCCTTCTTCTTGTGTTTGGTGGTGGTCTGGTCCTCTTGCTCATATTCACTCCCCACCACCACTTAAATACAATCTCTGTCCCTTTTGGCCTATGTGCTCCAGCTCAGAAATTTCAGCCCTTTCCCCCAGACAAGCTTCTGTGGAGAGAGTCCATTATCCCATGGCAATGGGCCAGTGGTTGAGAGACAATCCAAGCTGATAACCCTAGTTTGACTGGCTGAGAAGCCATCACAGAGCAATCAACTAGGAGCCAAACCCCTAATACAAAACAGATATTCTAATCCAAAGTGGAGGTTACACTTCAAAATGAAGGTTACAATCCAAGATGGAGTTCACAGTTTGATACAGACATATCCTGCTCTGTTACAAAACATATAAATATAACCTATTCCCCTTAAAGGCCCCTTTTCACTGCTAGAGTAGCGCAAAGAGGCCTAAGTGTAAATGAGACTCAGGCCAAGTGTGTTTTTTGAATGGGTCCATGTGTCACTAGGAAGTAGACCAACACCAAATAGGTCTCATTATTAGTTCCCCTCATGAGCTGTGTGTACTTAAAATCCCATCAGAAAGGGACCACCATTGCACACAAAGTGCCAGCAGTTGAAAGGCAGGGAGGGCGTTCATGGATTTTGAGAAAAAAAAAAAAAGCCACCTCACCACAAGGTTAACAAGTCGTCTGCAAAAGCTAAAAGTTCTTTAGACAATTGTGGGAGGGAAGTCAACTATGTACAGCTTGTTGTTTCCATCAGATGGTGGAATAAGGGGGTATCTCATCACCTGCCCTGTAATTGTGGCTAATTCTGTGCTGTGCAGCTTTGGCTCAGAGCCCTGCCACCTGTAGCATGCCCATAGCACAATGGTCTCACCCTGGCTTCCACTAGCCTGGTTACTCCTTGCAGGGTGACACCAACTCCCCTCCAGTCGCGTCTTCCCAAAACAGTCACCCCGTAGTGCCCAGTCCCTCTCACTGGACTCTCACAGTAGTTACTGAGTTCACTGACTCCCAAGCGACAGAAAACCCACCATCCTGCTAGATTTGCTGAGGATTTACCCTTTAGTTTAATATAAAACACAGAGGCCATTTTGTAAAAGTAAGACAAGTTTATTAACAATAGAACCTAGATTTAAGTGATACCAAGTAGAAGGAATAGGGATAGAGATGGTGTCAAAGAGATTTTTTAATCCAAGGTCGGCAGTACCACCTAGTGGTGATACTCCTGACCAGTGGTTCTCAATCTGCAGCCCGCAGGCCACTTGCGGCCCAATCAGCACAGAGCTGTGGCCCATGTGACATCCTCAGGGCCATAGAGGTAGTATTGGATGCAGCCCACGTAACACATTGTGGGCCACATATGCGGCCCACAGTGGTAAATAGATTGAGAACCACGTGTCCAGACTGTCACCCAGGGTGAGAGACAATGGTCGCTTCTCCTCACAGCTGGAGTCAATGGCTGTATCATCCCATGGTGAGAGTCAGTGACCAGGGGCAGGGCAACCTGGGCCCTCCATGCTCCACTAGGTTCCAACCCAGAGCCCAAAGAAACAAAAATCCAAAATGTGCGGCCCTCGGGGGCGGACGTCCCTACACCTGCTCCCTGGGCCACTTCCTACCTCAGCTTCAGTTCCTCTGCTGGTGCCACTGGTCTGCCTTGGGGTCCACCTTGGAGCTCGCTTGGGTCACTCTCCAGAGGGGCTCCCTCGATCTGCAGTGGCTCATCATCCTCAGCGGTTGAAGGGTCTGTGGCAGCTTGACCATAAGGCCTGGGCTCAGCAGCTTTTCTGCAGGATGCTGCAAGCAATACCAAACTGCTCTCCTGCTCTGTCCACCTAGACTGAGCAGAGCTGCTTTCTTCCGAGCTCTCCCTCCACTGTGAGCATCCCCAGCAGGGACAGTGGGATATGGCCTCCTGTGTCCAGAGCAACGCCTTAGCCCTCGCTTCACCAGTGTGGGGTTTGTACACCCCCATCACAAATAGTTACAAACATACAAACATAAAAAATATGCTTCTAAGATTAAAATCTAACTTAACAACTAGTCTTTTGTTCAAAGTAGTTTTCTCACCACAGCCCTTCTTCCAGCATGGCTGGCCAGCCTTTAGCCAGGATCCAACACCGAAGGCAAAGCATTTGGTTTCTTGATCTCCTCAGGTGAAGGATGATAAAATGACTTTTTGCCTCTGCATGTATTTTCCCAAAATTTATTGACCCTGTTTCAAGAGGCAGGAAGGCTTCCTGGGGGTGTGGTCTCCATCTCCCATCGAGATGGTTAAGTGGTTATCTTCCCCCACTTGTTCGCCTGTGTAGGCTTTGTTTACCTTGCGTGTAAATGTGCTTTTCATTAGCTTAGGTTATTCCTTGCTTAATTTACATTGGAGACACAGTGCAGCCTGTGAAACAACTTTCCTTTGTCTAGGACAGGCTGTGTCTAGGCACTGTCTGCCAAACACATCTGAGGAACATAATTCCAGCACACACCTATAATTCTTTGTACACCACCCATACACACACCAAACAATAATATTGATGACCAGTGTGTTACCAATTTGCATGTGACACCTTACATGACATCTTTTAGATTCAGAATATGGCAACAGGGACTTGGGGCAAGTTGTGTGTCAGACCTGATGAGAGTTATGGTATAGGGTGCCCTCTGTCAACAGGCACTGTACCTCCTGTGACCCAGGAGCCCCTCAGCAGACAGTCTTGTGGGGGAAATGAACCTTTTCTGACACTCCCCACATTGTATTCCTCGGGAGCTAACAAAAGCCTTTAACTGGAGAAATCAGTAAGTGTATTTTATGTATAAGAGCCTCAGAATAATGCACACCACAACTTCATTCCATATAGACTTCTTCAGACCCCCCCCCCCCCATTTCTCAAAATGCTTCAGAGTTGAATAGCAAATAACAGAGGGAGAGTAAAATTAAAGGAGGTCACATGAGGGGAGAAAAGAGGCTTTTCAATAATTCAGTTACACTATTAGATAGACAATATAGATATATTTTTAGAAATTATATAAATTCTCATGTTTCAGGGCATACAATAAGCCCTACCTGACAGTGGTTAGGGAGAAAAAAATCCCTTTGAAAATCTGGGCCCTAGTGGAATTTTCAAAAGTGCCTAGGCACCTAACTCTCACTAGATGCCTATCTGCATCATTAGGTGACTAAATATCTTTAATAAACTGGCCCCTAGTCTCTCACTCTCAGGCTATTTTCCAAAGTGACTTAGGTACTCAGGAACCTAAGTCTTATTGACTTTCAATGGCACTTAGGTTCCTAAGTCACTGAAGTGTTTTTGAAAAATGTTATCCTCTGTACCTTGGTTCCCCAGCTGTGGGGACAACAGCACTGCCCTACCTCAGAGTGGGATTGGGACAATAAATCCATTAAAGACTGTGAAGTGCTAAGGTCATGGGGCCCATATAAGTACCTGAGATGGATAGATTAATTGCATGCTCACCAGTTTCAGTGCCTTTTTCCAATCTTGTAATAGAAAGTCAATATATTTTTCCCTTTTACCTCTACCATGTATCTCACTGGTCCCACTACCTTGCTGATAACACCCTCCCCTCACTTTTGGGTGCTTACATAGAATGCACATCTTGCACGCAGAATGTTAGTTTTTGGCATGCTATTACGATTTGTATAACAGTAGTGCCTGTGTGGAGGGCCCTATATAAATTAATAAAATAAATAAATAGAAGGCATTATCTCTAGGGAGATAGTGAGTTTATTAATTTAGTTATGAATGCAATGGCTATCTTAATTTGTACTGTACAGTCTTTAATAGGCCAAACTGCTATCTCATCATGTTTAGCACCATGTTCATAAATGAACAGCTAGGACCTCACTAAAATGCTCTCGTCCTTTTACTGATGATTAAATCATGTTGAGCCTGTACGACTAATATTCCACACCAATATGATACACCCTTAGGTTCATTAGAATTTATCCATCCTGCTGTTACGTACAACACATCATCAGCTGGATTGAACCCAGGAGCTTCACCACCATAAGTACAAGCTCTTCTCCTGTGACCTCTCCTTTAGCTGCGAGTGGAACTGCTGAGAAATTTTTCATGGAAAGTATTTTTTCAATGAAAAATGCAAAGTTTGTCAAAACTAAAATGTTCCCAAAAACATGTCTGTTTCAAAAAAAATTCCCTCATTAAAAAAATATTTTGAAACAAAAAGAATATTCATTACTACTACTGACATGTCATAATATGACATAATAGTTGACCTATTTTATTTTATTTTATTTGTAAAATCATTAAAAGCAGCTGCTACTTGGTCCTGGTTGACATATCTTCCCACTCCCCATCCCTCCCTGAGCAGTCTCCTGTTCGTGTTGTAATGAAGTGGTCTGACACTGCAAAAAGCATCAAAATAAAAGTGCTAAAAATAAAATAAAACTAGAATATTTCAACTATTATGTCATATTATACACTACTACTACTACTGACAGGCCATGAAATATTGTAAATATGTAACAAGGAAAAAAGCCATAACAAAAATTCAAAACAATTTTTTAAAATTCCAGAACAAAAAATGGTCCAAAACCCAACATTTTCAGACATTCCATTTCATAGGAAATTTCAAAAATATCTGCTTTCCTTCTGATTCGGAACAAAAGCAAAACAATTTGAAATGTCAGCACTCCTAGTCCTGGCTAATGGGAATTCCAAGTTTCAACCAGCTCTAGCTGTAAGTAAGAGGCTTCCTGGGATCCTGGCTGGGCCCGCTGATTAGGAGGCAACATAACTGTGTGCACTAAACCAGTGTATTATATCAGCACAACAGGGGAGTTATTGCAAAAGGAGAGGGTAGCTTGTTTGGCACCTGTTTTGTAGACACAACTGGTCTGGGTGTGTGCCTCAGCTGCTTCAAAGCCTATAGTCTACTCTTGATTGGGTATTTTATACCTAAGAAAGCCTTTTCCTTTATCATTACATCTGTTCCACTAACACCCACAATGGGCTAAGTGCTGTAACACTGTGAGCCGCTCACAGGACAAAATCTCCCTATCTCAACATAGCAACGTTTTAATCTTTGCACCACAACATTGTGTCAGTGACTGACAATGTGATACCACATACTGGGGGTAAATCGAATGACCACGTGTCTGTGGATGACTTGTAAACAGCATAACGCAGGATTAAGAGCACTCATGCAAGTGAGGGATAGCTCAGTGGTTTGAGCATTGGCCTGCTAAACCCAGGGTTGTGAGTTCAATCCTTGAGGGGGCCCCTTAGGGATCTGGGGCAAAATCAGTACTTGGTCCTGCTAGTGAAGGCAGGGGGCTGGACTTGATGACCTTTCAAGGTCCCTTCCAGTTCTAGGAGATAGCCTATCTCCATTAATTTATAAGTGATGCACTTTGATCCAAGGAAAGAGAGGGGTATTCAACCTCATGCATGAACCTTCAGTGGAAATCAGTGGAAAACAGGAGTGGCTAATTTACCTAGGTGAAGAGACATTTGAAAGGACACTGTTGCCATCTGCTGGAGGTAATAGGAATGCTCTATGGGAACCAAAGGAGTTAAGTGTTGTCCAGCCATTGCAAAATGGTGTAGAATAGAATCACTCGGCGGAGTTGCCAACTCTGATGATTTTATCATGAGTTTTGCAATATTTGGGGGTCTTTTTAAACCCCCAGCTCCTGAAGTTAAAGGACTATATGAGAATCTCAGCGAGCATTGAAAAGAAAAAGTTTCTAAAGCTCATGGCTGTAGAGAAAAAGCTTGAAAGGGCTCAAAAATCAAAGGGCAAATATAAAGAATCCAACTTTATTCTTTTTAAAGTCTCATGGTTTCTGAGGGCTTGACTCATGACTTTTGAACACTTGGGGTTGGCAATACAGTAACAGTTACTGGTCGCCATGGCAAAAAAGCCACCCCTACCATTATTCATGTGTTATTTATAGGGGACTCGCCCCCCTCCTCCCAAGACCTCCATAGCTCCCTGCCGTTGGCCTGGCACAGTTAAGCTCAACCCTCAGTGCCAGTTTTAATGAGCAAGTGAAACTAAACAGAAAAACCCACAGGTAAAAGCCGGCTGCTTCAGCTGGGGTCCCACACCGTTTAACCACTGATTTGAGGGGTGAGGCTAGCACTGGAGGAATGCACATTACAGCCTTTTGTCGTGTATCAGGTGCTGTCTCAGGCTGCTTCCTCCTTCGCCCACTGGATGCTCGTCTGCCTGTCTACCCTCTATAGGAACTGCTACTAGTCAAGAGACCCTTTACACGCTCCCTTCAGCGACTGCAGCTTCTGCAGTCATGGGAGAGCCTGGAGTACCTCGGCATTCAAAGCTGGAGCCTCTCCAAATAGCCTTTTTGAGCTGCTTCTAGACCTGATATATTTGTCCCAGAGGAAAAACTTGCCAAGAACAAAAACAAATCTGACTCTTGGAAGGCTCAGGTGGGGCATTCAGCATGAGGAGACATCTTGTGTCAGGGGCCTCCACTCCCTCCCCCGCTCTGGGAGCTGTCCCTTGTATGAGGCGCCTGAAGCAGCACCCCCAACATGCTCCAATTGGGAAATAAGGGGATCACAGAGATTTCAGTTGATGGAGAGGGGAATTAATTAACTTTCCCCAATTCCACTTTTCCCTTGGTGGAGCTGTTCATAATTCATCATGTGGTGCAAAGACAGGGGCTTCAGGAGCCTGAGCCCAGCTAGAACTGCAAGTCAAACCCTTGTGCACTGAGACATGTCCCCTGCCCCACCATGCACACAGAGAGTCTATTTCAGTGGGGCACAGAGACCCTTTCAGAGTCACACAAGTACAGAAAAATCTCAAGGGCTGAAATTGTCCCCTCCATTTATGTGAGCAGAAGGAGCCCAGCTCGTCTGGAACTCCCCCTGGGCATGTGGGACAGGGGTGTGCTGCCTCCGCGATATTGTTCGTCCTTCCCTGGGATCCAGCAGAAGCTCAGCTACGGGTGCTGTGACAGGCAGCCATCTCTCCGACATCCCCCATAGCACAGCGTGGGCCCGCAGGTGCGCTGCCCTCCATGTCCCTTGTCTGTCTCTTGTAAGAAGCCACTCCCAGGCCAGAATATTTTAAACTGAGATTTCCCCTGTGAGGGGTCTCATTTGTTAAGTCTCTCACAGTATGTCAAATTAGTCAAGTCCAACCTTTGTTCCCTTCCTTCTGGGGTCAGTAGGGATAACTCACACAGGTTTCAGATCAGGAGTCCCACAGCTCTCCTTCTCAGACTCTGTACTGGTAACTCAAGCCAGCTGCAGCCCTCCGTCAGCTTCTCCAAGCTGGCCCCTTTCTACTCTGTCCGATCCCCCCTGGGCTGGGAGAGGTCAGCAGGCCTCCTACAAGCTGGCTACCCTCTCCTCTCCTTCTTTAGCCTTCTGGAAGCTTCTCTTTTACCACTGGGTCTGGTAAAAGAGAAGCTCCAAGACCAACCTGTCATGTGACAGTGATAATGTTCCCCACCTGGGAAGTAGAGCTGAGTGAGGCACAGGTGGGGCTGCACTCATAACCTCTTAAAGGGGCCAGTCACCCTGTGACAGGCACACACCAATCTGTGTGAAGGCCCAGAAAGTAGCAGAACGCAGGGATCCCAGGCAGAAGTCCGGCTGTGGGTGCATTCTGAGGAGCTAGTTATTTGAGGGTTTGTGGGCAGGGAATAGCCAGAGACCAAGCAGTTACCATGGCATTATCCCCCACTGGCCTCTCAGATATTTGATTAGGAGTTAACGGCAATACTGTTAATGCTACTTCAAGCATCATTACTTCCTTCAGAGTCCTCGCCTGTGGTAATAAAGCTTTTGAGGGAACCATGTTGGCAGACAGGAAGGAGACCAATGGCATAGCACAAGGAGCCAGTCTTTCTGCCTCTGATGATCTTATAGTTATGGCACCGGAGTAGGGCACAGGAGTTCTAGGGTCTCTTCTTGACTGTGTTACAGACTTCCCATGTGACTTCGAGCATGTTACTTGTTACTCTATGTGCTTCAGTTCCCCATCTAAAAATGGGGATAGTACTTCCTTTCTCCCACCCTTTGTCTGCCTTGTCTGTTTAGATTGCAAGCTCTTCAGAGCAGGGCCGGCCTTAGGGGTGAGCCACCCAAGGGCGCCATGGTCAACAGGTGTGCACTGTCGGTGTAGAGTCAGAAGCTGCTACCAGCAGGAAGGGGAGTGCCATGGGGGGGGGGCACCCAGATTTCTCCCTGCTTCCTCCCAGCAGAGGAACATGCGTGGGAGAGAGGCAAGCGGTGACAGCTCCTCACCCCAATGTTCCTCCATGGTCCTCTAGGGAGCTGTAGGGGCAGGGAGCAAGGAGCAACACCAAGTGCTCCATGCATCCAGGTCACTTTCCCCACTTGGGTGGCTGCTCTCCTATCCTCTCCTTACACAGCCCAGGAGAGGAAAGTGATCTGGATGCAGGATGCCCTGACGTCACTCCCCTTGCTCCCCCACCCCCAGCATCTAGAGGTGCATGGAGGAGCAGCATTCGGGGGGGGGGGGGAGTGTGCAGCAATGCCAGCTGCTCCGTGCATCCAGGTCAGTTTCCCAAAGTGGGTGCGGGGGGGTGTGCAGGGGTGGGGGCACAGTGCATGGGTTATGGGCAAAGGGAGAGTGGGGAGCCTGAGGAGCCCATGGGGGCCAGGGCAATGGGGGACACCCACAGAGGCCAGGAGCAATGGGGGGGCACCACACCCAGGGGGCCAGACGCGCCAAAATACAAGTTCACCCAGAGCACCATTTTCCCTAAGGCCAGCCCTGCAGAACAGGGTCTGTTTCTTACTATGTGTATATGCAGTGCTTAGCACAATGGGGACCTGTTCTCCCTCAGAGCCCCTGGGCACTGCTGTAACAATAGTAATGGGTTGAAAGGCCCCCAAAGCCCCTCCCCCTGAGAAGGCAATTACTTGGTAACTCCATGGGTTCAGCCTGTCTGGATGCTGTCCTCTCCTAGACTGGCTAGAACAGCTAGCCACACTTTAGGAACCTCCTGGTCACCCTAGTTCACCTCAGTGCTGGGCAAAAACAGCAGTCCCCAAGCCTGTTGGCCTGGGTTACATGGGCCACCCACAGAGGGCGACCAGCTGTCCTGATTTTATAGGGACAGTCCCGATATTTGGGGCTTTTTCTTATAAGTGCCTATTACCCCCCACCCCCATACTGATTTTTCATACTTACTATCTGGTCAACCTACACCCACAGCAGTGTCACATTCCTTTCACCTCACTCATCAGAAACACGTGGCCCCCGGGCGTCAGCCTGCGGGGCTGCACAGGGGCCTGCTGACGTTGCTGAACTCCCTGCTGAAGAACTGCAGGCCTTTTGTTCTGAGGCTCTCAGTGCTGACAAGTGAGTTTCTGGTAATTTCTGAGCCAGGAACATAAGTTCAGTTTCCTATGGCTCAAGGTGAGACACGTGTCAGGATAGCTGGGGCCAGTTGGAGCCGGCACAGGCTGGGGCAGTCTGTCAAAATTACCAGGCAGATGGGAGTTCTCCCACTAAGGTAGCAACATTGTGCAGACTGAAGTGGCTGCTTCCATAATGAGCCTATATACCTGTCTTGGAGTCACCTGGTTAGGCCCCTGCTTGCAGATTGGCTGGGCCCTAGTTGATTGGCACGGACCTAGCATAATTATCTCAGATGACTCACCAGTTCAGGCCCAGCTGATGTCTGGCTGAAGACAGTGAGGCTGGGCTGCGGACTGTGGACAGTGGGGGAAAGAAAGTTACCTTGGACTATGAAGGAGAAGAAGTAGGGCATAAGGCAGGGGTGCCAGAACAGGGGGGCAAGCAGGCCATGGCCCCCCACTTACCGGCCGTGAGGGTGCGTGATGGGGAGGAGGGGGTGGAGAGGAGCTCAGGGAGAAGGGGTGGTGCAGGAGCGGGGTCTCAGGGAGAAGGGTGGCATGGGGGCAGGGCCATGGTTTGGGCATCAGTGACCCCTCCACTTTTAGGGACTTTCCACCACTTCTGGTATAAGGAATGGTCTCAAGTCAGGAAAAAGAAGAAAAGAGTAAATATATGAGGATTTGAAGAAGGAATGCATAGAAATGAGAACCAGGAGAAAAGCCAACATTTCATAATTGTCAAATGAGTGACAGAAGATGTGAAAACAGGAGATGTTACCCCCTGAAAATGGCAAAATGGATAAAGCAAAGTGTTGGTGACGTACAAAGAGCTAAAAGAATGCAGGGTGGAGATCTATTGATAGAATATACACATAAGGAGCAAGCTGACAGCTTCTTAAAACTAGAACCTTAGGGGAAATGAAGGTCACGTGTCAACTGCCTAAATTCCTGATGGAAGTAAGATGGGTTATGTATGGTGTGCCCCTAGGATTGGCTGAGGATGATATCAAAAAGAGTACAGGTAAAAATAAACTATTGTTTGTTAAATGACAACTTAGTAGGAGAGAGGGAGAAAACTGTCCATCTGGCTGTACCCGTAACACTTAAAGGCGGGACACTTCCAGGTAGGATCCAAATGGCGTATCAATCTTTCTGGGTTAAACCTTTATAGTCCCCACTCCCTATGAGGTACCAAAACTGTCAAAGGCTTGGACATGAGGCAGCTATCTGTAAGGGAACAATGAGGTGCTGTACATGTGGAGGGAACTGCTCATATGAGAACAGTGTAGAAGGAATAGAACCTAAATGCCATAATTACATGGGAAAGCACAGTGCAGCATATAAAGGATGTGCAGTAGCAGAACGAGCTAGAGAAATACAAAAACATAAAATTATTTAAAAAGTATCATATGTGGAGGTACCCACTGAAAAAAAAATAGAAAAAAAAAGGGACAAAAGTAAAAGATAAAATATACAGGGGCAGCAGCCCACATCTCTGGTCAGAGAGAAGAATGGGAGATGATGTATTGCTTTTAGGTAAAGAGAAGTTTATAGCATTCATTATAAAATAATTAACTGACCTTGCAGACAGAGGAAAAAACTGAAAAGATTAAACCATAGCAAAAGCAGCAGAAAAATATCTAAAGGTAGACAACCTCTCCATAGACCGCATTCATGCAATTTTAAATGAAGGCAAGAATACATCTTAAATAACATTGTTTTAACAATCCTTAGCTGGAAAGCACATAGTTTAATAATGCATGGACAGGAATTTAAGAAAGCCATCTTTGAAATGGAAAAAAAGTAATGTTATATGTGTGTGTAGTCCGTTAAGGGGGGTGGCTCCAGGTCTGTGGTGGCCAATCAGCCCCACTATGTCTCCGGGGTGTCGCCTGACATGGGGAATCAGCGGGGCGATGGGAGACTTTAGCTCAGGCTTGTGGTCAGGGCCGAACAATAAACACAGTTATGGAGCCCCAGCCCCTGGTCGGGACGGGGCAGCAAAGAGTCTCACGCTCAGGCCTATGCTCAGGCAGGGCAGCAAACAGTCAGTTAGCCCAGGCCCTTGATCAGGGCAGGGCAGTAGAGAGTCTGAGAGCTCAGGCTGAGCAGCAAACAGTCGGGCCTCCTAGATCTGGTGGAGGGCCAACCCACGGATTGGGGTGGCGGGGGGGAGGGAGGGGACACAGGCCCAACCACTCCACTGCATCCCGGCCCACTGGGTCAGCGGGGATCCTGACGGCAACATGCTTACTCGCTTGCTGTCAGCATTGCAGCCAGACAGGGGTCAGCTACCCCTGGGCCACTTCCCAACTCCCCCTCAGGGTGTACCTGGCTCTGTAAAGGGTCGTCCTGGTCATCGGGGAAGAAGGCCTCTGTCAGGGCTTGCAGCTCCTCTGTGCTTGGGTCCGTAAATGGCCCTGGCGGTCCTGGCCAGTCCTTGGTTCCCTCAGGGTCTGCAGTGGCCTCCCAGCTTGGGAGTTCACAGGAGGCATCTGGTTCCTCTGGTGGCCGCCTTTTATACTTCCGGTCCCGACCACTGACTTCCAGCGGGAAGGTTGAGCGTGGCATGGCTCCGCCCACCAGGGTTCAATGAGGGGCTCCTCCCCCTCTGGGTCTGTGGGCGGCCAATCGGCCCCACTACAGTGTGCAAGAAACATGGCTAATAAGTAAACTTTTGTTCAATCTACCAGGATATGGTATATTCTGGGGGGATTGAGAGAACACCAGAGGAGGAGGAGCAGGGGGTCTCTGTGTGTGTGTATATAAGGGATTTAGGTACATCAAAATGGATGCACAGAAACTACGTTTTGAATATAATGCTCTTGAGATTCCCATGTAGAACAAAAACACATCTACAGATTTATAATGTTAAAATGAGTTATTTTAGAACTAGACAAATTAATAATTTCAAAACCCCATTCATAATTTCCAGAGATATTAATAGTCATAATGAGGGGAAGTAAGACAACTGACCTAAATGCTCAGAACAATGTACTGATATGGATAACCTAGTAATATTGAATACAGGAGAACCTACTAGATTTAATTAAGTAGATGGATCCTTTTCTGTTCTGGATCTGGGAATTGTAGCAATTAATATAGCTAGTAACAGACAGAATGGCAAGTGATCACTTCCCTATGCTTACTAAGTACCAACACTGAAAAAATATCAAAAAAACACAGAAAGAGTTCTTAGCTGTAATTTTCAAGAAGGTGATTGGGGCCTTTTCAAGATTAAAAGTGATGAATATTTATGCAGTAGCTGTACAAGTGACAACCAAGGAAAATTCTATAACAATGTAATAAAAGGAATTCTAGCAGCAGTTGATCTGTCTACAAAATGTCAGATTGCTTTCAATTTAGAAATCCAGTTCCCTGGGGGAATGAGGATTGCAAATTAGCAATCAAGGAAAAAAATAAGGCATATAAGCAAACAAAACATACAATGAATTATAAAAGATGCAAGGTGGTGGCACAAAAGATTAGCAAAAAGACCCCAAAAATAGTTGGAGAAATGTCTATGAAAATTTTTACAAAAATTCATATATATATATATATAAGTAAGTCAAAGAATGAATGGAATTCAAAGTAAAAGTAAATATATATCGGGTCATACTGTAATCAATTAAACTGAGGTCTCCAACTTAGAAAAGGCAGACATTTTAGAAAAAGAATTCCAAAAGTCAGTAGTGGTGTGAATCAAAACAATGAATGTAATGGGGGGTGGGAAGGATTTTTATTGAAGATAACTGAATTATTAAATGGCTAGAGAGAATATACTGATGGTGTGTTTAACAAAATTTTTAGTACACAGGGGCTTAATGCAGCCATTAGGAAAAGAAAAAATACAACTCCAGGTGAAGATAATATAAGTCAGTGGTTCTCAACCTTTCCAGACTACTGTACCCCTTTCAGGAGTCTGATTTGTCTTGAGTACCCCAAGTTTCACTTAACTTAAAAACGACTTGCTTACAAAATCAGACATAAAAATACAAAAGTGTCACAGCACATTAATACTGAAAAATTGCTTACTTTCTCATTTTTACCATATAACTATAAAATAAATTGATTGGAATATAAATATTGTACTTACATTTCAGTGTATGGTACATAGATCAGTATAAACAAGTCATTGTATGAAATTTGAGTTTGTACTGATTTCGCTACTGCTTTTTATGAGGCCTGTTGTAGAACTAGGCAAATATCTAGATGAGTTAATGTACCCCCTGGAAGACCTCTGCGTACCCCCAGGGGTATGCGTACCCCTGGTTGAGACCCACTAATATAAGTAATAAAATGCTTCAACACTTGTCAGAAGGGATTCAAAAGATTCTGTTGCAGTAATATAATGATATATGGAAAAAAGGACTGCTGCCAATAGAATAGAAACAGGCATAGGTGATACCAATTAACAAAGTACATACAAGAGCTAATGCTTATGGGCCTATTGCCTTCACATCATGTGTGGAGAAAATCATGAAAAAAATTATAAATGTAAGATGAATGGAATACTTGGAGAAAAGTGATATTACAACTGAGGTACAAAATGGTTTTAGAAAAGGAAGATGCACAGTTGATCATATACTGAGACTAGACATGAAGATTCAAAAAAGCATAAGGGCTAATAACTTTATGATAGGCTTTCTGGATACTGAAAAAGTATATGACATGCTATGAGGGAAAGGCCTCCCATATAAACTAGCCAAAAGTGCAATAAAAGGGAGAATGCTTTGGTGGATAAGGGACTTTTTAAGTGACAACCGTGTTATCAAAATCCTACATGCTTACAAATGGAACTCCACATGGAAATATTATGATTGCTGCTTTGTTTTCCAATATGACAAATGACCTTGTGGAAAGAGTGCAGACAGGAATAGGTATTTCCCTTTTCACAGATGACTGTGCTATTTGGAATAAACATAAAATATTTAAAATAGCCACGGACAAGACAAATGAGGCACTCCAGAGAATTTCCAAGTGGGGAAAATGATTTGGAACTGAAATTCTCACTTGTAAAAACAAAGGGAATGCTTTTAACGAGGAAGAAAATTAGGGCAGAATGGGACTTATTTCTTTATGGTGACAAAATTCAGATAGTTCAAAAGTTTATGTTCCTAGTGTTTGATAATAAATTAACTTGGAAAAGTCACATAGATAATATCCTACAAAAGTGTAAAAGTAGGATGAACTTTCTTAAAAGGGTAGATGGAAACAAATGGGGGTGCAGATAAGAATGTATTAACGATGATGTATAGAGCATTGATAAAACCAGTTTTAGATGATAGATTCCAAGCTTTTGGTTCAGCCCCCAAAACACCTCTTAGAAATTTTGAACTGCTTCAAGCCCAAGCTCTGTGATTGGCATATGGTGCAATGATAACAGCACCAGTGTGTCTTGCAAATAGCCACTGGAGAAGCACCTATATATCTAAGGATGAAACTATTAGATCTAACCTTTGGGGCAAAGGGAAACATGAATATAGAAGTGCGCAAAAGATTTATGAGCATTGCTGGGAGCTTACTAGACAAAATTATATGGATTGCCCCAGACTTCCTCATACTATCAGATTCAAAAAATGGGCAAAAGCGATATATAAAAAAGAAAAATTGAGAGAACTAAAAATTTTAGTTATGGAAATCACATAACAGCTGGACATTTATTCTCCCATTTGTGGCTTTGGCACTGCATGAAAAAAAAAGAGGGAAAGAAAAAATCCACACATTATGATCACTGAAATTTCTGAATTTATTTATGAAAAAATGGGGCCAGATTTGCCAAGTTTATACAGATGGATCAAAAGATAATAGCACGGTTAGAGCGGGAACTGCCTTCTGTGTTCCTAGTCTTGGAATCCAGAAATATAAATGGCTATTAAATGATGTGGCCAGTCTGATGGCTGACCTAATGGGGATAATGTTGGCCCTAACCTGGATAAGAGCTGTGTGACGGGCTGCGACTGTAATTTTATCTGATTCCCTGTCAGGCGTAATAACAATCAGAACAGGGACATCAGAAAGCAGAAATGACATCATAAAGTAAAATAATGTTCCCAACGATGGAAATAATGCAAGCAGGTAACTGTGTAACAATAGCTCGGATTCCAGCACAGATCAGAATACCTGGAAAGGAGAAGAATGACAAAGCAGCAAAAACATGCTCTAAAAAAATGAGAAGGTAGATATTAAGACACCCTTAAATAGACAAGAATTTAAAAGTGTGGTCATGAAGGAACTTGTGAAAGAATGGCAAGAACTATGGACTCAGGACAAAGGTTTTATGAGGTATGCTCAAAAATCGAAGCTAATACTATAGTCCACAGTCATGATAGAAAAAGGGAAACAGTCATTTTTAGAGTGCTAATGGTTATTGTGCCTTAAATGATAAGTTAAACTTATTATAAAGACTGGCTGTGTAATGTGAAAAACCAAAGACGCGGTTGACCATGTTCTATGGCATTGTGGGTAATATTCTATGGAAAGAAAGTTGAAAAATGGAATTGGCTGGAAATCAAAGATTTTTCCCTAACGGGACTTGTGACATTGCATTCCATATTCCTTATGAAAATATGCTTATGATATGAATATGACATAACTCAGATGTATTTTATGTCAGATGGCTAATGTGAGATATCATTGGAAAGGTTATGATTTACGGAATGCGACTATCCAATTTGTATGCCTGTATCGTTTCTGTGTCTGAAGTTACGAATATTGACTATGTATCTATATTTCAACTATGCTACTTTGGGTGACGCCCACTGCTAACACTTCAGGTACAACAATGGAAAAGCCAGACAGGGTGGATGGCCCATCAGTGAGGACAATAGACTGTGAAAAGCCTGGCCTTCCTGTGGATGCTCCATACTGCCACTCATGGACTCTGGATTCTGGACTCATGGACTCTGTGGTCCTACAGAGTCAGGGGGTCTTGTGACCTGATACTAAAACATTATCATTCTTGTAACTTTCCACTATAAGGGAAGGGGGGGTCAAGTTTGGGAAACAAAGGATTCCCGCCTTATGTAAATCCTATTAAAGGGTGGGGAGGAAGGCAAACAAGACTCCTCCTCTCCATGGCCTGTCTGCCCAAGAAGAAAGAGTGCAAAAGGGAAGGCAAGGGGGGGAGTCCAGACTGAGACAGGGGTCCAGTCTGAAAAGGAATATAACTGGAACTCTGAACCACAGAAACTTTGCAAACTGCCTGCAACAATATCTAGGGTGAGAAATACTATTTGTAACCAATTTCTTTAGTGAAACTAGCTTTGTTTGCGTGTTTGATTTCATTTGTTTAGTAATCTGCTTTGTTCTGTTTGTTACCCCCTTTACCACTTAAAATCTGCCCTTTGTAGTTAATAAAATGTGTTTTGTTTATTATTAAGCCCAGTTTCTGTAATTTCTAACTGGGGGCGGGGGGAAGAAGTGTGCACACCTCTCTCCATATTGAGGGAGGGGGCGAATTTCATAATATATCTTTGGGTCTTCACTCCAAGGGAGGTGGACATCTGAGTGCTGGAGCAAGTCCCTTAAGCTGAGTCTTCCCAGAGCTGATCTGCAGCTGGGTGTGGCCCTGCCTGTGTGTGTATAGAGGAGGTTTTTAACCTGTCTTGCTGAGCCAAGCTCTTAAGGGGGCCCATGCTGGCACAACAGGTAGACTCAGTGGTATCTCAGCACAGCAGGTGGCTTCCCAAGGGGTCCAACCCGTCACAGGACTATTGAGAATTTCAGGGAAGTGGAATAGTGGGGTACTAGACTGAGTAAAAGGATATAAAACAAAAACCTTGACTAAAAATGAATGAAGAACATGGCAGTCACAGTGCACAAAAACAAACAAAGACAAAGCTCAGGTTCAGGGCTGACACCTCACAACACAGGGGCACCACTACCTTTACCTCTTTCATGAACTGCAGGTCTTAAACATATCCTCCCATGTAGAATTCAAAATTAACATGAAACTCTGGGCTGCTTCCTTGGCTTTGTGACCTAGCAAAGCCAAACATCTGTCTATCGAGATGCCTCGTATCTTCCTACTCATCCATTTCTTCATCTACGGGATGGAACTATCAACAGGGCTTTCATTTCAACAAACCTGAGGATGATAGCGTCCATGTTTATGGAGCAATGGGCTAAAAGCTTCTCTTTGGAGTCAGACTACACTCCCTGGGATGAATGGGGACAACTCATGTGCAAAGGCTGGCCTTTACTGGGAGCATGGAAGTGCTTACTGAAGCTACATTTCCATCCTGCAAGCAGGGAAATCATCAGGATTACTACGAGTAAATGTGGCCAATCAGCCAAAAGTGTGAGGTCTCAAACTCACCAGAGAGAG
Source organism: Emys orbicularis (assembly GCF_028017835.1). Taxonomy (NCBI): domain Eukaryota; kingdom Metazoa; phylum Chordata; order Testudines; family Emydidae; genus Emys; species Emys orbicularis. The sequence continues at coordinate 157,309,158 of NC_088685.1, read as the reverse complement.
GGATGAAAGTCACCAGAAGTGGGATACAGTCACAGCCGAGAGGAGAGTGGGGGTGAAATTGCAAAAAACATGAAGGCCCGAGTTGGAATGGGGGCTTTTAGAATGCACGGTTTGGCAGGAACAATCAGTTTGATCCTACTTTAAGCACACAGCCACTAGTAATGTCTGCTGTTTTTCTCAATTCTACCTGAGATGATTTCACCCTTAGTAATTATTACTGGATTGTTTGTTAAAGTCTCCTTAATAGTTACCTAAATTGCTATGACTATTGTGACTTTCAGGTTTGCCACTAGAGGGCACCAGATTATTGCAGTATCATTATTTCATCCAAAACATCTAGTATAACTGGACAGTAGTTCTGCTGGAAAGAGGGGAAACTTTAATAACAAGAGGGCTGCAGCCAAAACCACCCTCAGGATGTGAAACCAAGACTAGGTATACACTAGAAAGTTTTGCTGGTGTAATAATGTTGGTTAGGATTGTGATTCTTCATGGCATTTGTATGCTGACAAAAAGCCCTAATATAGACACAGTTGTACCAGCAAAAAAAGTTGTTTTGCTGGTATAGTTTATTTTTTTCAGGGTATATGTTGTACCGGCAAAAGAACGCCTTTCGCAGATAGAAGCTACATCTCCACTAGGGTTTTTGCCTGTACTGCTATACCAGTATAACTATACTGGAAAACCCCTTCTAGTGTAGACAAAGTCTAAGGCTATGTCTACACTACAGCTGGGATCGACGCTCTAAGATCAATCTACCGGCGGTCAATTTAGCGGGTCTAGTGAAGACCCACCAAATCGACAGCAGATCGCTCTCCAGTCGACCTCTGTACTCTACCCCTGACGAGAAGAGTAAGGTAAGTCGATGGGAGAGTTTCTCCCGTTGACCCCCCCACAGTATAGACTCCACGGTAACTCGACCTAAGGTACGTCGACTCCAGCTACGTTATTCACATAGCTAGAGTTGCATAGTATAGGTCGACTTACCATGGTAGTGTAGACACAGCCTAAGGGCTGGTTCACACTAACCCCCCAGTTCGAACTAAGATACGCAACTTCAGCTACATGAATAACGTAGCTGAAGTCGAAGTATCTTAGTTCGAACTACAAGGTACTTACCGCGGGTCCACACGCGGCAGGCAGGCTCCCCCGTCGACTCCGCGTACTCCTCTTGCGAAGCAGGAGTACCGGTGTCGACGGCGAGCACTTCCGGGATCGATTTATCGCGTCTAGACAAGACGCGATAAATTGATCCCAGAAGATCGATTGCTTACCGCCGAACCCGGAGGTAAGTATAGACGTACCCTAAAGACTTCAGCTCAGGGAGCAAGAGCTTGTTGAATCTAATCGACTGGTTTGTGTTTACAAAATCCATGAGAATCACATCCCACACTGACTAGTTCCATCTGGGTTTATCTAGAGCACCCTAATCCAATATTCCCCTTCACAATCTGAAGCTATTTAAAGTCCCCAGATCTGTGGATCCAGAGGCTAGTAGCAAAATACACGGCCAGTCACCAGTTCAACTCCATCTTGGGTTAGCAGAGACTGAAAGCTAACTTTCAGTGTGGCTAACTGGCACCCGTTCAGTGGCCGATGAAATGAACTGGTGGAAAGATGTCCTTGTTACACAAGAAGAATCAAAATCAGTACTGTGCAGCTCCTTTGTTTTGTTGGCAGCCTTAGCAGACACACCTAGGACTAAATGAGCCATGGAGACTGGCGACCTCTCTCACCATACAGATGCTGTGCTAAGCACGTTCCAAACATAGAAGAAAGAGACAGTCCTATCCAAAGAGCTAGTCAAAGAACCAGAGGGCTTCAGTCTCGGGTTGCCAAGCAAGCTTCTTTCACTAGCATGAAATTTACTTAAAAATAAAAATAGTTGCCAGGTTTTATTTTAAATAAAGCAACCATGAGTGATCAGTTCATGATGTCTGGCACACAGCAATTACCAGGCCGCAGTGGTAAAGATATTGTAACAGAATGAAAGCTAAGCAGCTCCATAGGAAGGTCACATGCATTGGCAACGGTCAAGTTGTCAAGCAGAGTCCTCAGTAGCAAAACAGCAGATTATGGATAGGCCAAAGCCAGGAATGGAAAACACCAATGAGAAACATCAGTACAAATTATCTGTCTACTGGAGCCCGTTTCAAGTCATGCGGTGCCACTCAAATGGGAAGCTGGGCCTGCAAACAGAAAATACAAGCTTTCAGAAAAATCTCATACAACGCTCCAACTGGCTAGGAATGTACTGGCTCTGGGTAACTGTGTGACATTGAACTCTAGTGTCTGGCTCAAAAGGAGGGTAAGGGCCCTACGCCCTCTACCTGAGTAAGTCTTCTTTTAGCTAAAGTTGTTTTTGGGGTGGAAGAACCAGGGACCTAGTCCCAGCTCTCTGTGCATTTATGTACCTGTGCATGTGACTTTTGTAGCAATTTCCCTGTATGTTATGGATTTATTAGCCAAGGAAATTGACATTTTCCAGAATTTCCTCATTCTGCACCCCACACCTCTCTATGCCTCCAGCAATTAAGTGAGATAACCATGCACAGCAACCTGTTTTCAGGGACAGTGCATGGGCCTGTGTGTACGAGACTGTCTCATCATGGAGCAGGTCCTCAAGGAATCCATTTTGAAGCACTTGGAGGAGAGGAAAGTGATCAGGAACAGTCAACATGGATTCACCAAGGGCAAGTCATTCCTGACCAACCTGATTGCCTTCTATGGTGAGATAACTGGCTCTGTGGATATGGGGAAAGCAGTGGACGTGATACATCTTGACTTTAGCAAAGCTTTTGATACGGTCTCGCACAGTGTTCTTGCCAGCAAGTTAAAAAAGTATGGATTGGATTAATGGACTAGAAAGCTGGCTAGATTGTTGGGCTCAACGGGTAGTGATCAACGGCTCAATGTCTAGTTGGCAGCCAGTATCAAGCAGAGTACCCCAGGGGTCGGTCCTGGGGCCGGTTTTGTTCCACATCTTTATTAATGATCTGGATGATGGGATTAATTGCACCCTCAGCAAGTTCGCAGATGACACTAAACTGGGGGGAGAAGTAGATACGCTGGAGGGTAGGGATAGGGTTCGGAGTGACCTAAACAAATTGGAGGATTGGGCCAAAAGAAATCTGATGAGGTTCAACAAGGACAAATGCAGAGTCCTGCACTTACAACAGAAGAATCCCATGCACTGCTACAGGCTGGGGACCGACTGGCTAAGCAGCAGTTCTGCAGAAAAGGACCTGGGGATTACAATGGACGAGACGCTGGATATGAGTCAGAAGTGTGCCCTTGTTGCCAAGAAGGCTAATGGCATATTGGGCTGTATTAGTAGAAGCATTGCCAGCAGATCACAGAAGTGATTATCCCCCTCTATTTGGCACTAGTGAGACCACAGCTGGAGTATTGCGTCCAGTTTTGGGCCCCCCACTACAGAAAGGATGTGGACAAATTGGAGAGAGTCCAGCAGAGGTCAACGAAAATGATCAAGTAGCTGGGGCACAGGACTTACAAGGAGAGGCTGAGGGAACTGGGCTTGTTTAGTCTGCAAAAGAGAAGAGTGAGGGGGAATTTGATAGCAGCCTTCAACTACCTGAAGGGGGGGTTCCAAAGAGAATGGAGCTCGGCTGTTCTTAGTGGTGGCAGATGACAGAACAAGGAGCAATGGTCTCAAGTTGCAGTGGGGGAGATCTAGGTTGGATATTAGGAAACACTGTTTCACTAGGAGGAGGATGAAGCACTGGAATGGGTTACTTAGGGAGGTGGTGGAATCTCCATCCTTAGAAGGTTTTAAAGGCCCAGCTTGACAAAGCCCTGGCTGGGATGATTTAGTTGGTGTTGGTCCTGCTTTGAGCAGGGGGTTGGACTAGATGACCTCCCGAGATCTCTTCCAACCCTCATCTTCTATGATTCTGTTATTCTATTACAACTGGGTTGGGACACCAAAACCAGCGTTGATTTGGATTTGGGTCCCATCTGAGCGGACCCTCCATGTTTCTTTTAATGGGAGAAAAAGCATGGCTGGATAAGTGGTACAGGCTCTCTGATATTTTTGGTGAGACTCACAATGAGAGCTTGACACTGTGCTTTCAGGTCATGAATGGTCATCCAGATGCAACAAGATGGCACACCAAGGCATTCCCCGCAACCCACATACGTGAGCTAGATTCAAAAGAGTTTCCCATCCCATGAACTAAGAACTGAATAAATCATGGGCACTGAACTTCCGTCTCACCCCAAAAATCAATCCCACCCGGTCAGCACTGAGGCACATTGCTGCCATGTGGGTTTTTTTCCAGCATACTCAAGGGTCTTCAGTCCTGTCAATTTTGTAACTTTCATTAGCAATAAATTCACTTAGGCCCTAATTCATCAAAGCATTTAAATGTGTGCTTAGGCACATCCCTATTCAGCAAAGCACTTAAGCACATGCTTAACTTTCAGCATAGGCTTATATATTTAAGTGCTTTGCTGCACAGGGCCCTGATGTTTTTAAAAAACAAAAAACTCTCTTCCCCTCCCCCAGCCCAAGTCAAATACTCCTCCCTGACTCCATTAACTGAAACTCCTTACATCAGAAAACCCTCCTGCTTCCTCTCTTCTACAGTAATGCAACAGCTCTCCCCTGCCCTAGGGCACGTATCTCTAGGGCCAGATTAGATATGTTCCTGTCAGTTAGGCAGAACTGCAGTTCAGAAGCAGTGATAAAGGCCTGCACATCCCAGCTTGCTGACACTTCCCCTTTCTGTGGAATTTTTACCCCCTTATTGCTCATACTTCTGGAAAGATGACGGATGGGCCTGGCCAACTAATGAGTAAGCTGCATGTCACAGCCAGTCTGCTACAAGAAGGGGTGAATGAGTTCATTTGTCTACAGATAACATCAGGTTTGCCATCAAAATGAGGGGCATGCATATCTGAGACCAAGCAGTCGGCAATGTAGCCTCTCCTCTGACTTTCTCTTTGTCCCAGAGCTTTTACAATCTTTTTGGCATTTTAATAATTACTACCTGGTGCATTTGCAGCATCTTTTAGGCAAGGATCTCAAAGCATTTGACAGACAGTAATTAAACCTCATAACTCCCCAATTTATAGATGGAGAAACTGAGTCACAGAAAATTAAGTGACTTGTTCGTGGTAGCACAGTGAGTCAGTAGCAGAGTTTAGGGTTAGAACACAGGTGTTCCAGGCTCCTAGTCCACCATACAGGCCTCTTCAACCTTGCTTTTAGGAAGAAATATAAGAGAAACCCCTCTAGATCAGCAGCAGTTTTATCCAGCTGCCAAGGTCTGTTAGGCGGCCTACGTGAAATGAAATGGCGATAAGCTTTTTATAGTAGGTTACATTGCATTCTCATTATATCATACATCAGCTTCTCTCAACTCGCGTACCCCATCCTATCTCTGATTGGTGTGTTCTGGATTGTCACAGAAGTTTTGCCTGGGACAATGGGGATGTGTTCCTTCCAAACAGGCACTCTTCGTGCCAGCACATGGGCTTTTAGCTGTACCACACCCATACACTTTGCCTCACTCCAGCATGCAACCAAAGGAGCATGTGGCCTAGAACAACAGACATCCACCTCTCTCTTTACCCTTAGGCCTAGGGGCAGCTCAGTCTCTTTGAGGGCCCTCTAAGAAGAGCTCCTCCTAGCTACCCCCATCTGGCATGAGAGCTGCCATTATATAACCCAAATGGACCTGTCTTGTTGCTGAACCACTTAATGGATTCAAATGCCTTCCCTCGCCTCCAATATAATCATGAGAAGGTCTATTCCAGCCCTGCCAGGAGTACCACAGGCCTGTCTAGGATCTAGAGCAGGATAACTGGAAGTCTCTAAAATCATGGAGTTTGGTTTCCTGTGTCAGTGTCCTGCATATACCAGAACCTTCAGTCTGGCTTTTGGGAACTAGCCTTCCTGTAGAAAATGGGGTGAGGTGCTTCTGGCCAGAAAGCCGGGATTCATCTGGCAGGCCCTGAAGGGTTTGCATGCCCCAATAAATGTTTTTAGGAATTACACAGTAGTTGTTAATTATGAACCAGATCAGCAGCTCAAATTTGGCCCCAGATTTAGATATTGGCAGAGGCCCACTCTATGCCAGTGAGCTGTGGGTCTCTGGGGCTGGGAATTGGAGCAAGCCCAGAAAGTCCATCACAATATAGGGCCTCTTCATTGTACGTAGGGAAGGAAGTTCAGTTACTCACAGAAACTACTCTGTGTGGTCTAGTGGGTGGGGAACTAGGGTGGGACTAAGGAGACTTGAGTTCTGTTCCTGTCTGCTGTGTGACCTTGGTCAAATCCCTGCCTCTTGACCTTCCCTTCACACCCTTCATCTGTCTGTATTTAAATTGTAAGCCCTTTAGGGCAGGGGCTGGCTCTCACTATGTAGTTGTACAGTGCCTAGCACAATGAGGTCCTGATCTTAGCTGGGGCATCTAGGTGCTACTATAATACAACTAATAAGTAAATAATGATACAGCAGTTCTGAGGCGCTAGCGGTGGCCCTGAGGCCCGTTCCTGGGCCCCCTGGCATTCTCAAGGAACCTGCTCAGCTATCCAGGCTCCACAATAAAGAGTGTGATACCTTAGCCACTAATGTCTACCCAGCATTTTGGAGCCCACAGCAGTGAGCGTCCCAGCCCGGGTCAACAGACTCGGGTTAGCGCTAGCACTCCAAAAATAGCTGTGTAGACAGTGCTTTGAAGTTGCAGTTCAGGCTGGAGCTCAGGCTTTGAAACCCATCCTCTTCCCTTGGCTTCAGAGCCCAGGCTCCAGCCTCTGCTACACCTAGCTGAAAAGCTGGGTAAAAAAAAAGAAGGGATCTCTCTAAAAACGCATATGAGGAAATAAAGGGCATGACACAACTCCCGCCCCTCTCTGGATGACACCTGATGCTGCAACTTACCTGAGCTTCCTGGAGTGCCTACACAACAACCACCTGCCTTTTCAAAACCACCCGTCTGACTTGGAATGGCCATCTCCCCAGGGCTGCGCTCCAGAAGGGGTTACAGCAAAAGGTGCTGCAGTGGCAAATGACCTAAAGCAGCTAGACCACATACAGCCATTTGAAATTCTAAACCATTTTTTCCCCCCTCAGTGACTTTTCAAGACACATACAAACAAATGAAAATAACAAGTAAGACTTTTAAATTAACCCAGCGGTCATTTTTTATCAACATCAGGACAAAGGGAAAACCCCTGGGCCAGCTCCATAGCTAGTGTAAATAGGCATAGCTCTGTTGACTTCAATGGTGCTACATTGATTGACTCCAGCTAAGGCTCTGGTTCTATATATTTAATTTCTTCCCCCTTTTACTAATGGCTTTCAGCCTTATGTCATGAGCTACCTTGGCAGGGGAACAAACAGCTCTTTACTAGAATGCATATATTTAAAAGGATTCTGTATTTATCTTTAGAAACAAAGCAAATGTACAATTGCAACAAGGCATTCTGAGACATGGGCTATTGTGCAACCCTGGGACACTTAGATGGTTAATAATTATACTCAACCTTCGGTCTAGTTCCTAACAACACCCCAGGCGTGTCGCTCTTACAGAATGCGGGCACACGCCCTGCCGTCTCTCCTTGCTTAACAGGAACACAAAGTACAGTGGTAGGAGGTGTTTCCTTGAACTCTGAACAATTGGACATTTAGGGATTAATTACTGTTGAGGAGCTTTGGACTGGCAAACACTAGCTCAGTTCTGCCGCTGCGTCTCTCAGCCAAGTTCTCCCAGTCAGCCTAATTAGGCATTTTGAGCCAGTCTTTAATTACATGAGCACATAATATTCTTTGCACAGGACCCCTGCCTCATTCACTGCCCAGGATGGACCATACTCTGGGGATGACTCAGGGCTGTATAATGAAGGAGGCTGTTGTCTGTAGGACCCCTCCCTCATTTGCTGTGGAAGGTCCGTGATGAGAAAGGATTTAGCATTTAGACTGCAGTGTCATTCACAGTGTTCCAATCCTTTCAGAACACAGAGGAATACATAGTCCCTGCCTGGATTCTCCCAGGGGTGCAAAATATGACAACAACATCTTTTTAAAGTGAGGGGCATAACGCTGTATTTGCCAATATTGACTGATGCCCGGCTGGAAAATTATTGCCTGAACGGTATCCTGAGCCATCCATAGTGTATGTGCACACACAGACGCAACCCTCTCCCCATGAGCTTACTGACACACCAACAGGAGCACTGCAGATGTTATTAATTTTTTACCTTCATAAACACTGGACAGCTCAGCCAATACACCCAAGTCCTGACTTGCAACATCCAATGTGAAGCCTCCTTCCACCTCTTGCCATAGGCTGTTGAAATAACAATATATTTAAGCCGGCCCTGTTGGTTTGTAACACCCTTACTGGAGAGGGACCTGCCTATATGCAAGAGCTGTTCCTGCTGCATCATCCTGTTGGGTATCTGCACCCCAGCATCATCCATCCTTTAGGAGCTTCCCTCTCATGATCCAATGAAAACAGGAGGGTTGGGGTAAGGGTGGGGTGGTTTGAAGTGAACCAGTCCCCTGTACAGTTGGAAATTCAATGGCCTTGGGCCAGTCAACTTTCACAAAATCCAAGAATACCTTAAATGGGTGATGTTAACTATTCAGTAGCAGAGGTGAGGAATCACATGATTAATAGAGGAGTTTTACATTGACAGTGCCCCTTTAAATGCTGAGCCCCCACCCCCCAATCCAGGTGTGAACATGCAGTGGTTAGGCGCCAGGGGCACCAAGGAGCCTTTTCCCCCTTTCAGCCCCATGCACAGTGGCCAGCCGTAGTTGCAGCCCTTGTATTTTCCTGAGCACAGGGACTGCTCCCCTGCTACTGCTGTGAGCCAGCACAAAAGGGGTGAGGAGGAAGGGGGCCCAGTGGCATCACCTCTGCCTGCAACTGCCAGCAGAAATGGTTGGCCACAAAGGGGAGCATATGCTGCACTAAGAGGCATTGCAGAGGACGTGCTTTCCCCCATGCACCAGGGAACTCTGGGAGACATTGTGTGTGGCTGGTTCTCTCACTGGGTCTGGCCAGTACCATGCACAAACCACCTCCTATGCTGGCCTGTGTCTAATAAGCATCAGCCAGTCCTCAGGGAGCAATGCCGTACTCTGCCTTCAGGACAGCAACCAGCCCTTTTCACTCACCACATCCAAAAGGCACCTCCTCATGAGGGAAGAAGCAATATAATAGTCTTCAAAATATGTTAAGGGCTGTTAGGACAGTGACCAATTGTTCTCCGTGTCCACTGAAGGTAACGCAGGAAGTAATGGGCTTTATCTGCAGCAAGAGAGATTCAGATTAGATATTAGGAAAGCCTTCCAAACTATAAGGGGCAGCTGACACCTTCCACACAATCACTACCCTGTGAATGCAGGGGCTGGAGCCGGGCAATGATGGATTTTAGTCTTTACCATCTTCTTTGTCTATGTAACCCTTTGTCAGACAGCCTGGAATGAGGACCTAAGTGAGATGACTTCTCTTATTCCCAGGGTGGGTATCGCTAATTGCTGGCGCTCATGCGGAAGCTAGCACCTGTTCTTCCCAGCACACTGCTGCTTGGGCCCCATGAAAACAAAGCCAGGCAGTTTTCAAATTTGCTTGAATGTATCATAGCTTAAGCTTCCTAAATGTGAATGAAGTGAAAGCACTTTCCTGGCTCTGCAAAACTGTCCATGCTACACCCCAGGCATGAGGGTTGGGTGTCGCAAAAGACAAGAACTGATCCAGACCTTCCTTTACCCAAAATTCAAACAAAATCTCTTGCTGTGGAAGCTCATTTCTTAAGCACCAGCACGAGTGTTATTAATGGGAATTAATAATGAATGTACCTGAAAGTGGAAGCCAGGGGGCAGCAGTTTTGTGTTATACCCAGGGGTGAGGGTAGAGAGGAGACGTGTCCTTTGATGGGTTCTGCCTGTAATCCTTCAGGGACACATATCTGAAGGACCGTGACCAGAGTACCACTGGCTGTAGCTCTTTATCTTCCTCTCCACAGCAACTGAAGGACAAGCTGTGGTTACAGAATAAGGAGGGTAGAAAGAAGAACATAAAGGAGTCTACTCTGAATAGAACACAGAGGCAGTACATAATTGGAACTGATTACCAATACCATAGAAGTGCTCAGCCACACAAGCCCTGTCTCCCTACACAATACTTACCTGTGAAATGGAACATGTGAAATGAAAGAGCAATTTCAGGCTCAACCTCCCGCATGCGGAACAGTTTATTTCCTTGTCTACCATTATGTCCTCCTCCCAACTTAGCCCTTGCCTCCTTGACCTCATTTAGCCAGCCCCAGAAGAGCTAATATTTCACCCTACAGACCAAGGAGACTCCTACCGTTCAAATGTGCTAACACTTGAGGGTGGAAAGAAGTGTGTGTGCATTGTACTGGAAGGTGGAACGAATCCACTTCTATGCTGCTTAGATAGTGTCAAAGGATTTCAAGACCCTGTCCTGCCTTCATCAAGGAAAGTCTTTCCCATCGGGCTTTGGGGCTCACTGCACTGCACATTCCACTGGATATCTTACTCCTAAAGCTGAACCCTAGAAGAGAGACCCAGGAATATCCACACAGAGCAACGATCCAGCTAGCCTGCTCCCTAATACTGAAGGTGGCGGAAGTATGTTGCTGAATGAGGCCAACAATTGCGTCACCATACATAGAGATGTGTGGACTTGGCAACCAATTTGCCTGTCACAATTAGTCAAAGGGCTTGCTACTGCTGACATGAAAACTAATTGGAATTGGGCCATTGAGTTCAATAGGAGCAGGACCAGAAGATGTTAATGTCAAAAATGCATCAGTTGTTCCATTTCAGTGTATTTGATGCAACACTCATGTCACATTTTTCCTCTGTCACATCCTACCCATGGGGCAGTGGAAACATCATTGCAAACCAGCATGCTGGATGACATCCTCCCCCAACTCTACGTGCCACTGAGCATTCTCGAAGAATAGCATGGAGCTTGTACTTTCCATTGATTATGGAATGGGTTTTTGCCATTTGCCACCCCATCTGCTCCTATAGTGATAAAATCAAAGAGCTGCTGATGTCAAAGGTGCCATTTCCAGTGTAGCATAGCCACATCGTCCCTTTAGGCTACAGCCTTGTTCCAAACACCAAAGCATTGCTCTAGGTAAAGTCCCATGGGTGTTAAACATCAGCAGACAGTGCGAGATAACTATGCCTTAGAGTTAAGAAAAGAGACCTCTGGGTTCCTAAGAACTGGCTACACTATTGTACACCGACTGGTGGGAAAGGAGGTGCTTTCTTGCATGCTAGCAATGACTATGATAAGAGGAGAGCCTGCTCTCTCTCTCATGATGGGAGACCAGGCAAAATGAAAGTGGTGGCTTCCCCTAATTGTTAGACCCAGTAAGGAGGCCAGTAAGGCAGTGATCCTACTAGACAAGAGTTAATAGGTCTGAACTTTCTGTTAGTCTGTCCCTGTAAAATGACCAAGGCAACATCTGCTTCTGGCATTCCTGACTTCCAGGATAACATGTGATCTGTGGTAATACAAAGCCCCGTGGTTCCATAGTAAGCTCCATGAATCAGTAGAACAGAGGAGAAATCTTCTCCCACATGAAGTGAAGGGTTTAAAAAAAAGAACTACAGAAACCAAGATTCCCATGTAAATGTGGTTGAACTTAGCCTCCCACAGAAAGGAAGGTTACTGGAAGACTTTGCTCTGCTGTGTAATTTCATCCTTCAGAACCAAATTATAGTAACTGTGTGGACATTCCACTGGCTGTGGGCTAATGATGGGAAAAGGCTGTTCTAGCCAGTGCATGCTGGGAGAAAGTAGAGTGGGAGGCCTATGTTTGTAACCAGCTCTTCTGGTATAGCACTGTGTTACCAAACAGGGGCTCACTATGTGCTCTATGTTTCTAAGGAGAATGGGAATAACGTGGCCTTCTGATGGCTGATTTTGTTTTGTTTGGTAAGGTGAATTTAATGCTGGTGAAAGGTACCAGTCTGATACCTTGGAGACCTCTGTGCACCTTGAGAACAGAGACAAAGCAACTGAAGCAAGGCAATCACAGGTACGTGCTCAGAGTCCTTCACCAATCACACCATCCCTGCCCAAGAGGGGCAAACACTAAGGTAGTTCAGTCTCCATGGCCTGTTTGCTCCTCCACTTCTGTGTTTGCTTAGTGTCACTTGTAGTTGTGATGTAGATCACTGGCCATTGAGTTCACTCACACGGGAATATTCTCAGGGCCTGATGGCTCATGGTTACACATAGTGCCATGAGCATTTCCCTAACCTTCAGAAGGCTTGTCATACCATGTTATTCATGTAAGCCATTCCGGCACATCAGCATATCCTTCCCTAACACCCATTTCCACGGTGTGGCAAGGAACACAGCTTCCTTCATGGAAGAAGGGGTGGTGCCTGTCTTTCAAAGGAGATGCAAAACCAAAGTACTAACTGCACATACTCATAAAACATCCAGTGACTCTGTAGGAATAGAGCTGCTTTGTAGGAGTTGGGGCCGAAGCCAACATGGCTAATTATGGATTGCCTAACAAAAATTGCTCCTGTATTTTCAACTGGATACAGGATCCTTTAGTTCCTGTCCTAAACTGTAACATAGTGTTGCTGTGTGTGCGTAAACAGGTGCCACCTTCCACCCCAGAGGCAGCTGCTTTTCATAGATGGGCAAAGTTATCCCTGTATAAATCCCCAGGTAAATGCAGGCTGCTTCCAGCTAGGTACCCAGGACCAGAATTTAGCCCCAGGTTGGAAGCTTTGAGTCCTTCCGTCTGAAAGATGGTAAAGCAGGTCATCACATCTTGCATTTTCTAGTTACATCCCCTTCTTTTTGAAGGCAAGAGAAAGGGATTAATGCATAATTTGCTTTTTAGCCCATGTGGTTCATTCCGTTAGTGTCTGCCCTGTTTACCATTGTTGCTGCTGAACAGCTGTCTGGATTACATCCCCTTTGATGAAAGAAGCCCTGAAATGTTTTACAGACAGGCATCAGTAGCCATTTGTTTGGAGTGAAGGAACATGCAAGCTTTTAATTGTTCACGGCAAAGACAGCCTTTTAATTACTTCAATTAACAGAGAGAAGAACTCCAGTTAGCTCTCCTTATACAAAATGTGTCCACAACGTCATTAAAACAGGATTTACAAGTGTCATAACTCCCAGCAGCATAGTCAACAACACAGGCAATCATTACAACTGAGCACCGAGGGAGAGGAGGAACAAACCATGAAGAAATGGAAGGAAAAGAAAGGAGGATGAAAAGAAGAGGGGTGGTGGGGGGAGGGACTTCATTCTTCTTTTCCAATCTAAATTGATTTTATTCTATAAAATGCTACTCAGTTAAAATTGTAAAAGCAACTGTTTTAATATGTTCTTTCTTTCATAGCAGCAAGCTTTCTCTAACAAGCTTTTTGTTTTAGTGCAAATACTGTAGGCCTGTTTTACAGTAAAATAACAACAGAAAAGAGAACACCAGAGAGATTGCTTCAGAGCCAAGATTTTCCATGATCGCAAGAACTATACAAAGATCAAAATGAGCAAAGAGTCCCAATTTAGCAATCGCCTTTAAGAACCTTCTTGATAGGAATCATTTCACCCCAGACAAAAAGAAAAAAAATCATTATCTAAATTTGGGGGGGGGGGGGGGGGAGAAGAGATAATGGTGCCCCAAACATACATAGATCTCCACAGATTTGGATGACTCTTGGGGGCCTGATTCCAATTTCTCTCACACCAGTTTTATACCAGTGTAACTCCACTTATTCCCTTTTCAGAGGAGTTACTCCTAATTTACACACATGCAAATGGAATCAGAATCAGGCCGTTTTCTTCAAGGATCTTAAAGTAGACTTCAGTTGACACTAGTAACTTATTGCTCTAATAAAGATGCACTATCCCTTATTGATGTTACTTTGAACTACACAGTATATCTAAATATATACACAACATTTTATCCTCTCATTGAGCAAAAACAGATACCTAGTTTCTACACATTTTTAATATCAAGTAACCACAAACAAGAAAGTGGAATAACCCTTTAATCATACGGTGAGAACAATTAAGTAGAACAGGATAGGATTTTATTATTATCTTGTACTCTGAGATTTGTCCCCAGCCCCAGTTCACAAAGGAGTGATAATGCATCTTTAGAAACAAATATCTCTTTATACATTTTATACAGACAAGAAAAAAATAATTCGGGAATCTTTTTTTTTTTCTTTTTAAGTAAAGAAAAAAGCATTATTAACCAGCAAAACCAGACAAATGAAGTATTTTTAATGCTCTCATTATTATATCCAGGTCTGGAACAGAGAAAGAGATGTAAACATGACAAATAAATAAGAAATAAAATGTAAATTGTTCCCTCCTTTCTTAAAACATTTGATCTGGCCTTTCTGACGAGAATGATCTTGTAATGGTCACTGTGGAAATTATTATTTTTAAAACATTTCAGAATTCTGCTTTAGAGTTGAAAAAAACCAAACCAAAACAGGAACATGAGTTGGGAGGATGTTAAATTAATGGTGGGCAGATCTGTTGGAGCAGACACAAAATGTTTGCCTGCCAATAAATAATGAGATACTAGGCTTTTTTAGGATGAAGGCCAGGTGGATCATACATACAGAAAGCAGCAAAATGAAGGGTTCAGATGAATTTAATAGATCATTTAAATAATATTTAAAAAAAAAAAAACCAACCACCACCACCCAAACTATTTACCCCCAGCAGGTTGGTCCCAGGCCTATCACTCAGCTTTCAGACTTAGTCAGCCCCCTCACCAAAGAGGAAGGAATAGATAGGGGCCATGCCAGAACTGGGAGGGGTGGGAAATGGGGATGAAATCAGCATGAGAAAAAGCATGTGGAGGTTGAAAGAATGTTGCCTTTGATTTATGTTTCCTTTGCTGCTGCTCCTCCAATTCAGGAGTGATTTACTTTAAACATGACCGAGAGTCCTGTGGCATCTTATAGACTAACAGACATATTGGAGCATGAGCTTTCGTGGGTGAATACCCACTTCGTCAGATGCACGCACACTTTAAACCTGTGCTCAGGTGCTTTACTGAGCTGGGGCCAGACACTGGAGGACTGATCCAAAGCCTGTTGAAGTCAATGGAAAGATGTCCATGGATTTACATAGCCTTTGGATCAGACTCTAGTTGCAATATGTCCCCAGCCACAAAGAGAACATTTGAAGACACTGCACATTTAGAAAGCACCATGACACAGTTGTGCATGGAGATTCCTGGTTGCAAAATGGTGGAGCATATCACTATCTGAAAGAGGACAGATGAAACGGTAAAAGATTAATCCAGAGCCAGTTCACAGCAGCAGAGAGGTCATGCTGTGTCTGATTTGCAACAGAGTAAGCAAAGCCAAGGTTACCTGCCCTGAGAAGCCTCCACTCAAGTGGAATGCACAAGCCCTGTGGCCTAACAACAGAGGTTCTTAACCTGGGATTCCCTGAAGGGTTTCTGAGGGAGGGGTGCAAAGCAAGCAGATGGAAAAGGCTGCAGAGCTTCTGGATTTTCCCCTCTTGTTTTCTGTTTGTTTTAATTTAGAAGATACACAACTATAAAAACTGTCACAACTGACAAGTTGTCCAAGGTATTTTCAGATATTAGAAAAGGGTTCCTCTGCTTCTAACGGTCACAAACACACTGCCTAAGGGGTCACCTCAGGCTCAGCTCTGAAGTGCTCACTGAAAGATCAAAACCAGGGGAACAGTGAGGGCAGGAGGAAGGTGAGCACCAGGGAGGAGGCTGGGGCTCCTTTGGGTAACATCTCAATGAACTAGGCCTAAAGAGGAGCCTGGTTCTCCCTTGGATGTATGCCCATGTCACAGAGATGAGGAGTGGGGTTCTATGGCTTGGAGGAGAGACAGACACAGGCCAATACTCATAGACTTTGAGGTCAGAAGGGACCATCATGATCATCTAGTCTGACCTCCTGCACATTTCAGGCCACAGAATCTCATGTACCCACTCCTGTAATAGACCCCTAACCTCTGGCTGAGTTACTCAAGTCTCAAATCGCGGTGTAAAGACTTCAAGTTACAGAGAACCCCCCATTTACACTAGCTTAAACCTGCAAGTGACCCAGGCCACATGCTGCAGAGGAAGGCCCAATTAAGTTTGGGCCCAAACTTGCCCAATTAAGCAGAAGAGGATGTGATATCTGGAGGGGGGGAAAAACTTGAGATATCTTATAGAAAGCAATCCAGATGTGAAAAAAGATAATTTCTCATTTCTGGGACTAACTCTTGCTGGCTGGCAAAAGAGGGTTTTATAGGCAGGGGAAAGGACACTTGAAAATTTCTTTCAGAAACATTCTATTTTGCTACTCTGATTGCCCACAAAAGCTGGCCAGGTCTTCCACTCTTGGACAGATTTCTCACCACCCCTCCACAGTAATGAAAAGGATTGTCTGATCCCAAATCAAATAGATAGCTGATGGGATTGTGAGCATCACCTGAAGTCACATTAGAAGATGGGACAAGTTATTTTTCAAGACACCACAGATTCAGTTTGGTACTAAGGAGACTTTAGAAGAGCCTTTTGCTCACACGCTACCAGTTTTGTAATCCTCAGAAAGATGGGGAAACAGGTACCTACTCAGTTCTTCTTAATGGGTATGCTAATCATGAATTAATTCTAGGGAGGTCCCTGCAGAACAGTGGGTCAGGTCAACTGGCCCAGGGAGAAATTACATGCGTTTAGGAGTCACCGCTTGTTAATATTATCTTCTGCCCTGCATGAGTGGAAATGAAACATAGGAGACATTTTACTGAGTGACCCCAGGTTTGTGATTTAGATCAGCCTAAATGAACATCTTGTAAACGGAGAAGAAGAAAAAACAAAAACAAACAAACAAAAAAGGACAGAAACCACAGTTTATCTTGAAGTGACACTTTCTAGCTAAAAAAATTATTAAAAACAGAATCTTCTCTGGGCTACTTATTGAAAAATGTTTAAAATCATTTACCTTTATTTCCATTAATCAGTTAAGTTTTGCACTTCAACTAAGGACAATGAAACTAACTGGTTAGTTTTACTTTTGGTCTATAGTCAGTTTTGGGTCTCTGGCACTAGCATAAAGTAAGGAATGGTCAAATAATTAAGAAAAAACAGAATCAATGAATTTCAGTTTCATGAACAAGTCACTAAAACATTTCTGTTCCTGGCAAGTTTTGTAAATACGCGGGTTTGGTTTGGTTTTAAAGAAAACCTACATTCAGACAGTATCCCTTTAAAACTGATACAACAGTGAGGGTCTGATAGAATCCATGATTGCTACGTAAAAGCCCAAACCTCTGAGGTGCTGAGTACTGTTAAATCCCAATAGAGGCAGTAGGACCCGAGGGCGCTCAGCATCTCACAGGATTGGGCCCTAAAATAGAACACTGCACCAAAGATTTCTCCACAGTCCAGCCTAATTCAGAACATACCCAGATTTCACTTGATAAACCAAAGAAGATTATACCACACCCAACTAGATATGCTGACACAGCAGCTTCAACGAGCATAGACTAATGGAGATACTCTTTGAATGCACTGAAATCAACTCTCAGCTACTACACCAGGAGCCTGACCCAACATCCATGCACTCAATCTTGGAAAAACCAATGGTGCACCTGAGCATGGTGTGCAAGTGCCATCGACTTCAGTAGGAGTTGGACTTGGCTCCAGAGGAGTTGAGGTTAAGCATATCACTATTTTCAGTAGTGAACATTAATTTTAAATGGCCATGCCCATTGTGTGCACTCTGCACTGTCAGCTGAGACCCTGTGTAGGAGAAGACAGAGGACTCATTGTTAGGGGCAGAGGCTCTGCTTGTCTTGAATACCAGAATTAAAAATCCCCCAATCCAGCAAGTAGCAAAATACAACAGGGGCTAGGAATCAAGGTGCAATGATACAGAGAAGGAAAGACAGCAGAGATGCAAACTGCATTGTTGCCTGGGTGACAAGAGAACATCCAGGCAACTTCACCCTTTCGTTCTTAGTAAATCTCTTTCCTGGATGCACTGGAATGTCACTTCCTCGTCAGTGATATGTTCTGGAAATATGGGCTGAGGAAGAAGGGTTTGCCCATGGAGTGGAATCAGCATCTGAGTCAGGCACACTGAGGAGGAGGAGCAGGATGCATTGCGCCCAAGGTGGCAGGTAGCCAGGGTGAAGGAAACAAAGGGTCCAGCAGCAGATTCGACAAACACTAATTACAGGAGAAATGCTGCCAAAGACACCGGCTAGTGGAAACGGACTCTGGTATCCTATCAGCTACCAGGGCACCATTCCAGGTCCCATTACTAGACATTCTGTTAACCTGGCCTTTGCAGCAGGGGGCAGGGGGAAGAGACAAAATATCCATCTCACACCCTCCAACTCCTCCAAACAAATATTCCCCTCAGTTCATGGCGTCCTTGCCATTGAGCTTGTGGGCTACTGACTTACAAGCGCCACCCCTGTGACCAAGCATTTGTGACTCCTCCCAACACTTCCCATCTTGACAACAGCAAGAATTTCCCACAGCTCCTCCCGACATCATAACAAGCCTTTAGAGTGGATATCAACTAGATGAAATGTCATGGGATCAGTAACAGAAAGAGAGAGAGAGATCAACGAACCAGAATGAACTAAGCACAGAGAGTAACTAATCAGATCAGTTCACAAAGGTAAGGGGTGACTAGTGATTTTCTGCAGCTCGCCTCCAGTCCTGGCCAAGTGTGTTTCCCAAGTCCATTAAACACACGAAGGGGTTTCCATAGGCAGCTCCTCCAGAGGGGAGCTTCCCCTCTCCAGATGGACTGGGCGTGTCATTTCCACCATCACCATTTCTGCTTCCATGGAGTTTACATTTGTTCTTGTTCTTCCTGCTCCAGGAGGCTCCTGGAGCCACATTTCCCCTTCTCTTGCTCTTGCTGCCCTTGTGCTTGAACGCCCTTGTGCCTGTCTTTAATCTTGTGGAGGAGGTTTCCCCCCACAGTCCTGGGTGGCGATGTAACACACTGGCAAATGAGGGACACAGGGGGGTTACAATGCCAACAGAGTTGGAGAGTTCAAGGAATCTGAGGACTGGTCACCGCTGCTGCTACTTCTCCGGTGAGCTTTGGAGCACGACTCCGAAGGGGAGAGAGGAGACTCCTGATCCAGCACGCTGGGGTACGTGAAGACCAGGTTGGAGGTGCCAGGGGTGATGGCGGGCGTCGAGGTCACCACAATGGGAGTGTTGAGTGGCTCTTCCCCATAAAACCCCCCTGCAATGCTGATGGGCTTAATGACAGATCTCTGAGCTTTGTCAAGGCCCAAAGAGGAGGATGGGATCTCTTCTTCCACCGGCTCCTGCTTCACCACCACTGCTCCACTCACTCCAGTCCGGACTGTCTGGAGGCTGTGAGATGGTGGGGTGCGACGCTCCTCGGGGCTGATTTTGCACACAGGGCCATGAGCCACCAGCATGAACTCCAGCTTATCCTTCTCTTTCTGGAGTTCAGCGATCTCCTTCTGCAGCACCGATTTCTCTTCCTCCAGCTCCTCCGTTTCCTGCAGACCGAGGAGAAATAAATAAATATGACAGCCTACGCGAGGGGAGAGCGCGGTGGGCAAAGTCGGAGCCTTATCAGAATGTGCTAAGCACAGAGAGAAGCTGAGCAGATATGCTGCATACCCCTCTCAGAGAACATCTATGAGCAGTAAGAAACACAGCACCCCTTTGGGATCTACCACTTAGGCAGTACCAAACACACTCTTTCAGAGCCAGTCAAACAATGTACCCCTGGGACCTCAGAGACTGCTGGCACGCTCCACTGCAGCAAGGACCAGCAATGAATGGGTATTAGGGGAATCACAAGCAATGATGCATGGCGTCCAGGGTGCAGAAGTACAAGTTGTGAACGACAGAGAAAAGCCTACCTCTATTCCATTCTCAGAATGGCCCTTCCTCCACCACTGCTGTAGTGCCTGGGGCTAATCTGCCATTGCGTGTTAAGGGAAAGTTACCGCCGCTTCACCTGGCACATTTCAAACACTCAAAACTGCTTTAGGCATTTAGCCTAATGTAAAGGGGTTCCACTGGACTGAGTTTCCATTCCTGGTTCCATGCTCATCCCCAGCCCGCTGTTCCCTTTTGCTGTTATCCCAGCTACTTAGGCACCAGCAACTCTGTGAAGTGAAGAGACCCCTGTGGAAATTCCAGCTGGCTCCTAATCACTGCAGTAGGCAAATAGGTTCTGGAGCAGAACAAGTGATGTACTGGTCCTCATATGAAAGCCAAAGTATCTTAGGCACTTGTATGGCCCCCATTATTATTGTATCTGAGCACCTCACCATCTTTAATGTTTTTATCCTCATAACGCCCCTCTGAGGCAGGGTAGAGCTGTTATCCCATTTTACACCACTGGACCATCCTACCTTTCCAGGGGACTGTAGAAAGATCCTTCTGGAGTATACTGGGATTTGCACTAGGGGAAATGTCATTGGTTTAACCTATTCAATTACTGCAGCATGAATTAACACAAACAAATCATATCATGTAGAGGGAAAATCTATACTGATAATCAAGCACTGAAAAGAGGTGGGGTTTGGAGGGTGTGACAGTGAAACAACTATATATGCTTATAACTTGGGCAAACAACAAGAGAGTTGTGTGGGGAGGGGCACATGGGTGCAAGTGTAATACTCCCCACATAGATTATCAGTAGGCTTTGAACCCAGTATATTGAGCACCACAGCACATAACTCTACCACACGAGCTAAAAGTGACTTCACTAGCTGATAGCAGTAAGAAACAGTGATTTTTTAGCCTGACTTGAACCAGCCACTGAAAGGGAACGTGGTACAAACTTTGCAGTGTATGTGTCATCCACCAGCAGGAGGAGAGGCATGGTTTAGAGTGATCCAAGGGGTGTATAACCAGGAGGGGAGAGATGTGTGCAGAGTACATACCGCCTGGAGTTTCTCTGTTAGCTCTCGACGCCTGTTACGACACTTAGCAGCTGCCAGCTTGTTCCTCTCTCTCCGGATCCTTCGCTTCTCCTCTTCCTCAGGTGACAGCTGTAGGCACATACCAAAAAAACTCAAAACCAAGCCACAAGATCTGAGCAAATCCTTCCTTGCACTTTGTGAACAACAGTTCACCACAGAGCGAAAAGGGCCTGATTCTGCGAGGTGCTGCACACACTCAACTCCCAGGGAGGTCGCTGGAAGATGAAGGCGCTCAGCATCTCTCCTAGGATTGGCTCCATAATGAAGAGGGTCGAAGTAGAGAGGGGCGCAACAGGACTGTGCAAGAGGACAGTGAATCTGCAGCCAAGGCCGAGCAGACAGTGGGTGGCACATTAAGCAAAACCAGAGCAAGATGTTGTAAGCGCCTCTTTCTTGAAACAGAATATCTGCATCTTTCCACACAAGCACAGTCGTTAACCTGAAGATCAGGGACTAGATCCTCAGCGGGTGCAAATCAAAGTAGCTTTATTGAAGTCGATGGAGCTATGCTAATTTACACCAGCTGAGGATCTGGCCCCATATTTCCAAGCACCAGCCAAGATAACACACTGTACTTCCTGTATCTGCAGGCAACCATCCAGCAACATAAAAAGACCCCTGGGGCAGATTATGTTCTCTCAGAAGCCCATGGAGTGACACTGTTGTAAATCCAGAGTACTCAAGGGCAGCAGATGACCAGCAGTGTCCAGTCAAGTCAGGCTCAAAAAATCTAGGTTTTGGGACCTTTGCAAAAATCTTACAGTAACAGAAATGCTTCCATCGTTATAGATACCAGGCCAGCTCCTCAGCTGATGTAAACCCGCACACTGAATGAACCCCATGCTGCTACCTAGACTTACACCAGCTGAGGATGCTGGCCCATCATTTTTAAATACCAATGCAAACTAGATTTTTGTTTGGATTTGATCACTCCCATGCAGGGTTCACAACTAGAACATGAGAAGCAAAGAGTGACATTGAGCCAGATCCTCAGCTGGCGTGCACCGAGACAGCTCCACTGACTTCAGACTTGCTCTGCAGCTTTAAACCAGTAAGGATCAGTCCCACTGATTAGAAACAAAACTGAAACTGACTAATCTGGTGTTAACGTCCAGGTTGATCGAATGCAAAAAAGTAAACTGCCAACAAATAATGGAAGCATTTTAACTAAAAAAAACCAAACAAACAAAAAAACAACACTTTCAGTTTTAAAACCTCCAGGGCTGTGAACAAGCTAGTCATCGTTTTCAATATCTGTTCTTTTTTATGATTTTTTACTCTGCCTAACTTCGTTCTGGGTTTTTATTTATTTATATATTTTGCGGCAGTCATTCCCGTTCCAGGAAGTTCATTTTAATCTGCGTGTGTTCCCCCTCCCACCGATCCCATTGTGCTTTTGGTCTTTTATTAACTTTATACATTTCTGTGATTTTTATTTTGATTATACAGAATATAAATCCATGCGTGTGCAAAATGTACATGTATGTGTGTGCATACAATATATACAGTTTATATGGCCGCTGCTCAGCAGAGCCCTAAAGCACATGCTTAAATTGTCAGCTGACCTGGGGCCTATGGATGGGATTCTCAAAAGCACCAATGGGATTTAGGAGCACAAGTCCCACTGAAACACGTTTCCGACCAAAAAATTTTTCCCCAGTAACTTCAGTTCTGTTTAATGATCTGGCTCAGGTTGCCACTTTAACAAGTCCCATGAATAACCACGACTGGTGACAACTCAGGCCCTGAGCTGGCACAGAATATTTTCATGTGTAACATTAACTGGGGCCTAAAAATAGAAACAGACCTTGGTGTTTTTAAAGGAGGCCAGTTCTGCATTGTTTGTACCCCTTTTGTATTAATTCTGCGTGAATATGCTAGTAGATGGGTTTGCCGGCAGAAACATTAACCAAAACAGCCTATTTTCAGCAAATACGGAATATTCTCAGAAAATGAATTCTGAATTTGATTCATGTACCCCCACAGCAGAAATCTGATCCTAGGAGTCCCATTCAGCCCACCAGGTACCGAACACGGCATACGTCTAATCAGCACAGCTTGAATCTGAAGGACCCACAATGAATCGCTCACAAACAAGCCACAGGCCAGGAATTCCTGGCAGGCATTCTTCAGGAAATAAAGTCAAACAACAATCAAATAGGAGGATATCGGGAGCTCTTCACGGCCAATTTGTGAACGCAGAGGTAATGTTTGTCATATAAATTATTTGTTGCTAATTATTTCTCTAGTTCTAGTGCCAGCTTTCCTCCACTTTAGACAACAGAGCATTGGACCCAGTGAAAGTGAGGGCAAGCCACCCTCGTGCAGGGGGCCAGCACAAGACCTATGCACCTCTTTACTCCTAACGGAGGATTGGGCTCTTCTTGAGCAAACATATGCTTATAAAAATAGGGCTTAAAAATGGAACTGTGTTAGCTCTCTGCACCAAGGGGATTTTCATTCACTATGGAGCAATGTTAACCCCTTGCCTGCCTTTGAAATCTCATAAAAACAGACAGGCTAAAATAGTCAGACTGAAAATCAAAACGGACGATGGGGAAGTAAAAGTAGGGCTTATTGTTTTATTAAAAACAGACCTTGTGCAATACCCATCTAATCTGCTGGCCAGACGCAGCGTCCCATTGCGTTTCTCTGCAAAGGCCTGCATAAGTGCAGCTTCAGAGTAACACAGGGCGATCCAGATTATTTAAAGTTTCTTTAGAAGTGAATTTTGCACTAATGGCAGGCACTGGTTTGACTGCCCTGGAGGCTGCAGTCTGCTATTAATCCACATAACAGGTACAGTGTGAACAGTGGCAGTCCAAGCTTGCCCACACCAGCCATGCTAATGTCCCTCTCAGCAGCAAAACCCTGGACAAACCGAGCTCAGTTTACAAGATCATTCAGTCCTTGCTCAGACTGCCACCAAGGGATCGGACATTGTTCGGTTTGCGATGTGGACACCTACCCACTAGGAAATACACTTAGATCTCCAGCCGCCGCCTACACAGACGGCTCTTTTTAATAAGCATATGTTTGCGCCGTAAAAGCCTCCCACGGCCCAGTTCTGGTTAGTTTCATGCTCATTCCAGCACACAACACTGGAATCAGAGTGGGACCAGCTAGTTGGGGCACACACTGGAAGAGGAAGGAATTGGCCCAGAGGAGAAGGGATGGCGTGGCACTCCAGCAGGGTCAGCCCTCCCTCCTCCAATCCCCTGGTTTTTTTTTTTTTGTTTTTTTTTTTTTTAAAAGCAGATTGTGTAAAACTCAGCTGTTCCGAGGTTTTCTCCTGTTTGAGGCCCCAGCCAAATAAACTCAAACTGAAACCCAGTCTAGACTACAGAGTTTCACCTGGTTTTGATGTGAAGCCACAGATTGGCCCAGACTTGTGAAGCCTTTGAGGGAGCTTGGCTGAATTACAACTTGTAATGATGTCACAGCAATAAAATTACCTCCTTTCGTGCGATATCCTGAGGGACCTGAAAGGCCTTTATAAAGCAAGGGCCAGCCCCGGATGGCAGGATGGAAAGGAGTGTGATCAGAGTGTGCTGTGCTCCGGAAATCTGGAGCTGATTGAACAGTCCTTAAGGGTCACTGTAACCACTCTAACTGGCACTCCTAGAACGGAGGGAGTGGCTGAAAGCCACCTATCTCCCCATCTCTCTCACACACACACACACAGGATGCTAAGCAGTGTTCAGGCACACCTGAGGATCTGGCCCTAGGAATTAATTCACCTACCACCAAAATGCAGCCACCCCGAAGGGGAAACCTGGCAGCTATTTAACAAAGCACCATAACACCACATATCAAATTGAGGACAGGAAGTGAAGAATATGTTACCCATTGACAAATGCAAGGAGGGGGGAATTTTAGGGAGACAAAACAATTAGCCAAATAGAATTTAGTCAGCCATAGAGGAATTAAAACCCTCTTACTCTTGCAAAAGGTGCCATGGGATCCTTGTAAAGCCACAAGTTGTCAGGGCCTTGGGTTTTTAGGCATCACCCAAAAGAAAGCCCTTCCAGCAACACAATACCAAGCTGGGATGGGTATCAGTCAGTTTCAGACAAGAGCACCACCTACCGAATACCAGCCCTATTACTTGCAGCACCTAAGGTTGCCTTGCAGTTGCCCATTCAAACACCAGCTATACCCAAACCTGCTTAGCTTGCAAGTTAGGATGAGGCATTCTATCCACCATGGTTACCTGCTCATCTCTTCTCCTCCTGCCCACTGTGGTCCCAATAGTTTTAATGACACCAGGTCTCTGAAGGGCTGTATGTCCACCAACTGAAGACAGGCTGGGCAGAGGATGGCTGTAGGGATGTGAGCGAGAGTAGGGACTCGACATGGAGGTGATCACGGTGGGCTGGACCATCCACTGCAGGTCTTGGCTGGTCGTTATGGCATTAATGGTGGGGATAAAAGCACTGCCTGATCCTGGCATATCTATCCGGAATTTCTAGAAGGAGACAAAAAAAGGGAGAGAGAAATCAGTACATGCACAATATTGATATCTAAGCAGAAACAAGTGGAGAAGGAGATTCACTGGGAGAATCTAAGTAGGTACCAGAACCAGGACTCAGTGACCCATCGATATACAGATGGCATGGAGGGCTGCGCCTTTCCACAAGCAGACAACATGGTGTGGCAACCAGCAGAACAGGCTTTAGCATCTGGCACTTGCCCCACACATGCCATTTAGTTTGCATGCAGAATAGCCTGTGTTTGCACTTGTTCCTGAGGAGTGGATGGGGCGGAGAGCACCTGCATAGACAGCACACGCCCCGTGCACCTTCTGGTACTTGAACAAAAACTAAAAGCCTCACAGTGGGAGCCTATCATGTTGAAGGATCTATGCTGTTCTGATGTGTGAAGTGAAGGGCCTTTTCGCTTGTCACAATGATTATTTGTACCTCTTGATGCCATTCCGCTCTGGTGCAGTTTGGTTTTACTTCGCTCCTGAATGAGACTCACTGCCAAGCAATCTCTTCTTCCCCATCCCCAATCCCAAAGCAACTCCTTCCCTCTCCCCTCCAATCCCACTCCTGCCAAACGTCTCCTCTCTTTCCCATAATACACTTCCCCTCCCTGCAAACAGCGCAAAGCATGTTGTATAGAGCATTCACCCCACACAGCAAGTCATGGCCAAGTCTAAAAGGGGAATTGAGGAGTTTCTAGAAAAATACTTCTCCATCAATCCAGAAAAAAAGGAAGAGAACTTCAGCCATAAACACCAGCACCAAGTACAGTTTAGTGGAACCTTTTTACAGGGGATCTGTTCTGCCCATATAACACGGGAGCTTTGGCCAGAGGATATGGCTCTATGAATGGAAAGTTTGTATAGAGAATTGCAGTGGTAACAGAGACACATCACAACAATTCAGGGCTTTCATTATGTGGAACCATGCTCACCACATACAGGTTCTAGGGTATAATGTGAAAAGTCCAGCTCTGGGACGGTTATGTGCATGTATACATATTTTAAATGCAGCCTATAAAATGTGTTTCAGGATTCAGATTGGACAAGTTCCTTGCAGCTCGTCATTGTCTAGACAAAACAAGGCAGCAATAAAACCAAGACAATAGGTAATGATCTCTTCCATAAAACTTGTACACCTGGTTTCAGTCAGACTTAAGTAAATCCACCTGGATAATATGCTGGCACTAAACAACTAGGAAAACAATGATGTGTCCAGGACGGGGACACAAGAGAGAAAGAATGCTTTTGTCTAGGAAGAGATCCTTTCAGGAGACACTCAAAGGTGAGATTAGGTTTTAAAGACATGTCTTGCACCAACATTCTGAACTTTGAATACAGAAGTGACAATAGACTTTTAGGACCAGAAGTGAGAACTATCAGCTAACAGTTTGTGGCCCTTGAAATGATCTTGTGCAAATGCATATCCTTAGGTCAATAAAATGGTATCATAGGAGTCAAAACTGGAGGGACGGGAAATCACCACCACCATGACCCCGATTCAGGAGAGTACTTAAGCATTAAGGATGATCTTGAAGTTAAGCATGTGCTTAAGAGTTTTCCTAACTCAAGGCCTATAAAAATAATTTTCCAGATTTTTACAGGACCAGAACTTTAGCCATTGGACTTTGTGTGTGTAACACTGGCCAAAATTCCCGATGACATCAACGCAACCAGAATTGGGCCCAAAAGAGCCACTTAAAACACAGAAAAATTCTAATTTAAAGCATCAGACAGCCCCAAACTAAGGGGGAAAGTTAGGAGAAGAAATGAGTGAATAAGCTAAGGGAGGGAATGTAAAAATGAACCTGTCCCCTGATATCAAACCTTCAGCAAAAGCCCCACCAAAACCTTGGGTCCTGAATCTAACAAGGACTGGATGTACTCAAAACCTCACAAGAAAGGCCATTTTCCTGAGATCTCCTGACTAATTTGGTAGACCCAAGAGGTCTGAAGAAGCTGCAAACTTCTGTACTGCTTCTTCATCACTCCTATAAAGGAGTTTGCTGAAAATAGCTATATTTCCCACTCTTCCCCCAGTTCTCCAACAAGGTAAGCTATGCTTGTATTACAGGACAGGATGTCTTCATGTCACCACATTATATAGCGTAACTAGTGCTGGGATGAGATAGAGGAAAAATTACCAGGACATTAAGGTCATAAAGAGGAAGCATGAGCTAGTTTAGCAGTTAAAGAACAGCTGTGAGAGTTAGGAACTCTGGGTTCCACTTCAAACTCTGCTACTGATTTCCGGTGTGATCTTCGCTTTTCTGTGCTACAGTTCCCCCTCCCTTTAAAGTGGGGAATAATTATTCTTACTGTCTTCACCTGGGTATTGTGAGGCCAAATTAACAATTGCAAAATGTGTTAACAGTCCTGTATGGAAAGTACTATAGATGTGCAAAATTATCATTCAGGAGAGTTTATTGCAAACCTAAGGGTAATGATCCTTACAGTGACATACATCCTGACCTTCAACTCCTCATAACCAGGAAGGAGTTCACATCTGACATGTCATAAAAAATTATAATAATCACCAAATTATCTGGATGAAGGGTCAGATACTAACTTCTCCCAATCCATTAGGAGATCAGGCCCTATGTCAATGGAAAGGTCACTGCCCTTAGATTTGCAATCACATGGATCCAGTTCTTCTCAACACATCTATTCCTGGCAGTGGTAACAGTGCCAAACACAACCAGTTCAGGGGGCCAGTAACAAGAGAAAGGCATCTATACAGGGTTAAGGCAGGGTTCTGTCTTGTAGATGGAGCTTTAACTGCATCCCTGGATTGTGCTAAAGCCTTGGACCATCCATCTGTAAACCCAGGGAATTAGCCTTTGTGCCCAGACAAAATTGTCTATGACAGGCTTAGAGGGAGAAAGAAACACCTCTAGTTTCTGCCGGAACATGTGTCCTCCTTTTCACTAGCCTCCTTTCTAATCCCTTAAAATGGCTTTAGAAAATTTCTGCTGAGACAGGCAACTCCGAAAGGTGTCAGTAAAAATCCTCCGTTATTATTCTCCTTTCGCCATCTAACTAATTACAGGATGTGTCACTATCACAAGACTGTCTTAAAAGACGCTCCACTCTGACTCACGTTGGGTCTCTAAGCCAAACGCACAATTACCTACTCCATGTAAACGTGGTCATCTCCACATTCTGATTGGCGCTCGAGGGGCCATGATTCCCATGGTGGCAACTCTCTCCTTCCCATCTCGATCAACTCACCTGCTTTACAAATCAGACACTTCACTGCCATTCACTTTCCCTTACAAAAATGCTAGTAGCCCCAAGCCCTTTGCCACTGGAATGCCACAGTGGTTACCTACGAGGCGCCTAATATTCTTTCAGGTCTAATCCACTGTGATACCATAGTTTTCAGTGGCAGGCTCTGACCCCCCTCCACCTCCTTTTGAAGTCCATCGGGTGCCAATTTCTTCCCCTCGCCTAGCAGGCCTGCATAATCTTGCCCTCACCTGTATCTCAGCTCATTCCCCTTAGTCCTTCCACTGCTCTTCCCAGCTCTAACTATTTCTCCTTTCCCCACAAACCTTCCATCATGTTGGCCCTTATTCCTGGAACACTCTCCCTACCCGCATCCACCAAGTCCCCCCTCCCTTAGCCCCCCTTCCTTCAAATCTCACTTTATAGCCTCCAGCATTCATCTCATCAGCAGTAATCCCCACACCCACCCTCTCCTGATTGGTTGTTGTATGTTTTATTTAGATTTCAGAAACATAGACACCAAAGGGATGGAGATTCATGGCACTATATACAACGTTTAGCAATAGTAAAATGGTAATGCTGCACACTTTAAATCCCCACACCCCACTCCGGAACGTACAACCACTGCAATACCACAGAGCCATCGCCCTAGCACGGCCCCAAGCAACATGCAGATCAAGATACCATCACATTCCCTGGTAAAAGACAAACGTTCCTCTAGCTTTCCCACTGTTTCACTACAAAAGGGCTGAGGTCTGTTTCCATTATAATCTAAAACATGGGACTGGGTAATGGCCTCCAATGCTCCATCTCCCAGGGACATTCCAAAGATAATGAATAAAATCTTGCCACAAAATGCAGAGGGATGGGCTAGATCAGTGGGTCACAAAGACCTGTATATATACCAGCAACCGTGCAATATTTCAAGCTGATGGGACTGCACTTTCCTTTCCTCATCTTAATGGGGAGCTTCCATGCTGTTCCAAGTGAGTCACTGCTGCCCATGAACCCAAGAAAGGTTGATCCCCTCCAACCCCAATGATCCTATAACAAATTAACAGCCCAATATTGCAAGCTTTTCTCCTGCAAGTAGTTTCCTTGCAGGTCAGGCACTGCAGTGGGATAATACGTAGGAGGAAATCTTCCAGTCTGAAAGAGCAAATATATTATCCTCATTAAATTCTACGTTCGCCACATGGCAAATTTGTTATTAGGAATAGAATATTTTACATAACATTACAAAACGTCCCAGTGCTGCACCGTAAGGATAGAACAGTTACAAGACATCAAAGTTTTGGCTCAGAAAGACGATTTCCACTGAAACATGTGACTGATGTAGCCTTTCTTGCTTCTGAAGAAGAAAGATTCAAAAGAAAACTTTGCAAGTTGTGTATTTTATGTGGTAATAAAACTGCTGATTTCCACAGTACAGAATCAGTGGAACAGACCAATTCCTAAAACAGAGGTGAGGCTTCTGTTTGATCCTAATCTACAAAATCTGCAAGGATCAAAGGGAAAGAAGACACTCGAGCATCTTGAGAAGTCTCCCAGATTTTTAAAGAAAACACTTCTGTACTTATTAAGCCAGTATCCTGATCTAAGACCTATTAAGATAGTAACCTTAGAAACTATATTCTGGCAGCCATATCAAACGCACACACACACGCACTCTCTCTCTCTAGCAGTTTGAAAGAAAAATAACAAGGGGAAAAAAATAAAACTAGCTCATTTCATTTAGACTTCATTAACTCACACATTCAACACAGCCAATCAATGTGTCACAGCCTCTGCAAAATTCACTTGATCTGAATTTGAAACATACAAAACAAAAACAAAAACCAAGAGCTCCAAGCTATCCAAGCATGTTTAATTTCTCAATTCCCTCCCCCTCCCCCCTTTTCTCCTCCCTCCTTCTCACATTTACTGAAAAGGAGTGAATAATCTGATTCCAAACTACAATCCCTGGAAGCATTCCTACTGGGATTATCCTACAGAGGGCACCAACGAGGTATATTTGGAGTGAGCTGGGAAACTTTTGAGTCATTTCTGGTAAAAGTTCTTTGATGTGAGGAATGTCACAGGCTGGTACTGTTGGCAAAGCTTAACATAGGGCGATATTTTTAAAAAATGATCCTATGACTTCTTGATGCGTCTCCCACTCTTCCAGTTAATTTGTACAAATTATGCAAGAAATAATAATAATTGGGGGGGGGGGGGAGTAGGAGGGGAGATGAAGCAACCCTGGTGGGAAAAAAAGAGGGAGAGAGAAAGAAGAGAGTGAGAGAGAAGGCCAGCTGATGTAAACAAGTTATGAAATAACCTAGGTTTGTGTAACTGGCCCGATTGCGTAATGCTTTCCACAGAAGCCATGGATTTAGTTTATGCAGGCACATAAGCCTTTTTGAAGTGTTTTCCTAGGAAAACTAAAAGGAAAAAGGCCCATTAAAAAAAAAAAAAGCCAGCCTTTAAGTTCATGTAGTCACGCAACTTCAACAGGAAATATCTTCCATTCTTCTAGTTCCAATATTATTCAAGACCAGAAGCTTACAACAAGAAAAGTTATCTCAAAAATGTAACTAGATCCCATGAGCTCTGTAAGAGCTTGCATTCTGAGGGTCAAGAGACCAGGAAAACTGAACAGTAAATACCAACAAGCAGCAATCAGTGAGCTGAGGAATGTCTGAATACCAGAAGAAAGCAAAAATATCACTCCCTAGGTACGTAGAAAGCCTGGCTGATACAAAAAACACATTCCATCCTCACAGACAGACACTATTAAAAGGGCGGGGGGGGGGGGAGGCGCACTCTACTGAAATTATTTAAACACCTTCCAAATCAAATAAAGTCTACTTTAAAAGATTCCGTATATTTTAACTCCCTTGCAATAAAGGACCTTGAGACTGAGTATCACAGGACCTATTAAAGTAATAGCATATACATGTCAAGGAAGTAATGCTGTTTTGGTTCAGCTCACAAAACAGCTTGTCTACTTGGGAGAAGATGGTGGGGGAGGGAAGAGCGTCTAACTAAAAACAAGACAGGAGAGAGCTTCACAGATTTTATTATTTTTTAGTAAATTACCTTGAGAATTCCTTGGCATGAAAGGCAGATGTAAACTATTATTGCTGAAAGGTACCAAAATAAAGTAAGATTTCCATACTATTATTAATTGTAAAATCTATGTGCATATTACACCAGGCTGTGAATTAGCCAACACTTGCTTTCTGCTTAGCCAATGATTATCCTCTTCCTATGGGTGGATGGATTTTTTTTAAACCATTCTTTCTTCCTTTCAGTGTTTTTACACTAAAAAAAGGGATAACTAATTCAATGAGGTAGGGGGAAAGCTCCAAATAGAACTGTGACCCAAAGACCATGTAATGTTCTTCCAAATTTTCATTTTATTATTATTACTATTATTTTTAAGAGTCTGAGCCCCTTGATTGTATTTGCCTACCTATAGGAATTGGAGCTAGATACCAGGTTTGTGTTCAGTGATACAATCTGAGTTATCTGAGCAGAAAACAGAAAGTCTTCTTTTTCAGGAAAGTTTGTGAAGCAGAGGAGCGAGGAGCACCCCTTCTTCGAGCATTCCCACCTTAGTCTTAAAACTATTGGTCTACTTAGAAATTCATCTCTTATCTACAGGCTTTGGGAGCAATCTGAAAGCAGACTGATGAGATTAAGGTGTGATACTCTTGTGTAAAGATCAAGAACCCACCTCTACACTTTTTACTCAGGCAAGCTGCCTAGGGATGTCAGGAGCAGACCCTATTTCCTGGTGTCCTGTCTCCCATCAAGATTCTGAAATGTCACCGATAATAGATGGCTTTTTGAAACACAAATGTAAACAGTAGTCACTAGCACCATTTCATTTGGGTTGAATGTTTGGTTGAATTCCTACAGAACTGGCAGTATTTCAGGTTACATCGCATTCCCTTGACTTTCCAAGGATAAATAAAAAAGTCAGGGATTCTGACTTCGAAGTCTTCAGTGCCTGTTTGATGACATCTGCCATGTCTGTAGGTATGCTCAGCTAGCACATGGGATAAGTATAGAAAAGAACACTATTTTAGTGGATAGCAGAGTAAGAGTTGATATTTTTGGCACTGTGAACCATTTCATATAAGAAGTAGTAATGCAAATTCATTGCATACACTCAAATATGCACATAAGGTGCAGAGCAGCAGTCATACAGTATATGCACAACATCCTGCATGTATTTATATATAAACACATACACATTTCCATACACAGAGACAAATTGGTTGAAAGTCATTTTAATACACTCTTTTTTTTGTAATTACTCCCACTAGGAAATCCATCAGGAATACACACACACACACACACACAGCCTCCAATTCCCAAACTGGCATAAAACGAAAGTATATGCGTTACAGTCTCCCTCTCTCCCTCTCTCACACACACACGTTGATTCTTTCAGCCCAAATTAACTCCAGCAGAGGACAGCAGAACCCAGGATGAGTGACTGACCCAGTAATGTCGCGGCGGCGGCAGCACTAGGGTGTGTGTTTTCAGCACAGACCCCGCTGACAGCAACTGGATCGCTTGAGACGGTAGTTTCAGGAGGAAATATAAAGCAACATTTAAACACACAAACACACACACACTCTAGACACTTAGCTGCACTGGCGATTAAACGTTGCTTTTCTCTCCTGACCTGGCGTCCTGTAAATCGGTAGATTAGATTCCTCATTACTTACACTCACACAAAAACGCCCAAACTCTTGCAAAGACAGAAGTTGTTTCCCCCTCCTTTTAAGGCGTGGACTCGAAATGGACTCGGAGTGCCAAAGGATAGGCAGCACCTATTATTCCCCTAATCTCCAACTAGGGAGAGGTCTGATAAAGGCGCTCAGAAAGTGGACTGGGTGTGGCAAGTGAACTTTACTATTTGGTTAAGCAGATTTTTTTTTAAGTATCTTACAGGAAAATGGCCCACAAAAGCACAATATAACAAGGATATTACATACACACAGATGTTATACACAGCCACACTATATTATTTAATCCTGTCTGAAGCGGAGACCTGGTCTCAAAGTAAAACTCTTGGTGTGCAAAGTGGAAGACAGAACTGTGTTACCTACTGTCCTTGGGTGCCACAGCAGAGGGTGCTCAGATAATCAGAAATAAAGATGCATTGG
Source organism: Emys orbicularis (assembly GCF_028017835.1). Lineage (NCBI taxonomy): Eukaryota > Metazoa > Chordata > Testudines > Emydidae > Emys > Emys orbicularis. Next base: position 157,275,291 of record NC_088685.1, on the reverse strand, counting down.
GGGGAGGGGGAGAAGAGAAGCTTTGATCATGTCAGTTGCATGGCAAGGTACCTGTGACCGCCCCTACCTGTTGTGCTGTGCCGCTGGAGTAAGTCTCTGGGTGGCCTGGAGAGCCGCTGCTGCCCCTGGAGGAGGTATCAAAGTTCCCGGGATAGTCCTGGTACATGATCCGAGGTAGAAGCCGGAGAGAAACACAATGTTTTTTTCCTTCACACACACGCTCTATTTCTCCGCCTCTCTCGCCTGATTTTTATTTTCAGCCTTCCAACTGCACTCCGTAAAGATTTGTGGGTTTTTTTAAATAAAGAGTTAAGAATAAAGCCCTTTCCTCAACTTTTTCCTCCACTCAAGACTGGGGGGAAATAATATTCCCCACCTCACAAAATAGAGCCACTCTCTCTAGTCCCAGAGGTCTTTGGTGCACTCAGAAAAAAATGTGGATTTAAAATTTGCCGCAAAAAGAAGTGTAAATTAGACGTCTCTCTTTGTTTTAGAGTTTCTTTCTGTCTTAAAATCTGTTACATTTGCTCCGAAGAGAAAGGGGAGGAAAAAGAGACCTAAACACACACACTTAAAACGCGCGTGTCTATTGCCCTCCTTCAGACTTCCTGTGAATATTTGTTCTGGTTTCAACGCTTATCTGGCTCTGTAGTTTTCAATCAAGAGGCTCTTTGCCTCCTATTTAATTAAATCCTTTATAAAAGTGCCAGTTCCCTGCTCTTACTAGACTGGATGACTCAGTCCAGGACTTTAGCCTCTTGATTTCTTTTTAAACTCCCTGAATTGTTGATCTTTACACTTGCTGCCTGCCCGTCTCTGCTCCCGTGTGAGTCTCTCTCTTCTCCCCCCTTGTCGCCTGCCCCCCTTTCTGTCTGAGAGTCTCTCTAGTATCTTGTTCTCTGAGCTCCTTTGCTCTCCCTGGATGAGTCAGTGCAATGGCATTAGTTCAACTCCACACTCTTATTATCCATCCCCTCCTCTGAGAGCTGTACCATGTGGAGTCACACACGTCAAACTCCCAGCTCGCCAAACCCCACCTTGCAAAGGGGAGTCTTCCACCTGGCAGGGGGAGGGGGAAAATCACCCCGCCCACTTAATCCCACTTGGCCAAACCCAGCCCGCCGCCTGCAAACCAATCTCAGAGCCCTGCAGGGCGAGACGGCACCATCCCCAGGGCGGCGGGGGAGCAGCCGGGACCCAGCGCACTTGATTTGTTACCGGCAGAGCCCGCCCCTTCCCCCCACTCACTGGCGGCCTTTAGTCTGTTCCATTGCCGCACGTTGCCAAAGATGGTCATTTGCGTTATCCGACGCCAGCGCGGGTTTCCTTGGTTAGGATGACGCGGCCCGAGAGGGATTCCCTCCTCGCTCGCACCAGATCGGCTCCGCTTAAAGGGGAACCGGGTCAGAAAAGGGGAGAGAGAAGCGGAGATTCGAGTTCCTCTTAAACGAGCACCTGGCTCTGTGATGCCGGGGCAGGCGGGGGGCTGGATCCAAAATCACCCCGGCGCTGGCTTTGCAGTGCGCGCGGGGGTGGCAATTGGATCCAGAGTTATCTTTGCAACGTGTGTGTGTGTGTGTGTGTGTGTGTGTGTACAACTGGATCCAGAGTTGTCCTTGCGGGGGGAGCCCGTGAGTGTGCAATTGGATCCAGAGTTGTCCTTGAAGGGGGGTGGGAGGTGGGGAGGGGGAAGAGCTGGATCCAGATGCTGGTTTTGCACCGCGGGGGAAGCTGGATCCAGCGGCTGGCTTTGCAGCCCTGCCTGCAGTGCTCATTGGCATTGTTTCCCCTGGTTGCTGTTCTCTGGGAGACTCTTCCTAGAGCAGGGTCAGCGAGAAAAAGTTCGTATTTGTTGCCTTCATTCCGTGCAAGGCATCGATCTCGCTGGTTTAACACCAGCGTTCCCCCGAACTCTGCCGGGACATTGCTTTGAGGGTTGGCTGCACGGGGGGGCACCGTACCAAAGGCGGATTTCCCCCCTCACCCTCTTACGGCTCAGACCCTAACCCTGATCTCCCCCCGCCCCGGGGCTGGCCACGCGTAAAACTGCTCTGCACACTCCGGAGAGGCGCTGCCCCTTCCGCTGGAAACAGGCGCGCTCCGTGCTGTGTTTACACAAGCCCTTCCCAGCAGGACGAGTCAACGCAGCTGCCTGGTGGGAGGCAGGAGGGCCGCAGCAATACGTGCGGAGGGGGCGGGGGGAGAGAACTCAGACCATGGGTCACCCTTGCCAGCTCTCCCCTCATCACAGCGGGCTCCCGTGCCCTGAGCAGCGAGCCGGAGAGCAGGGCCCACAGAGCCGCAGCCAAGTCCCCCCGAGGAGCGACCCGACCCCAGGAGGAGGGATCCAAGCAGAACAGGCTGCGCCGGTCCCCGCCTCTTCTGCCCCTAGCACCTGGGCATCGACGGGTGTTTCTCTCCTCGTTCCCCGCCAAGTGGCAGCTCTGCCAAAAGCGTTACTCCCTTCCCCACAAGAGCCTGCCGCTGAGTGGGCCCACCCCTTCCAGTAATGCCTGGGAGGGGCGCAGGCAGGGGAGGCTGGTGGCTGATCTGGGAGGCGCACCGCACACAGCGATCACTCCCTCTGCTCCCGCGGCTTCCAGTAAAGCGGCTGCTGGATAACCCCAGCGTCTAGAGCATCATGGAATCTGTGCTGTTTGCTGATGCAACGTACAAGCCTTTGCGTTAGCAGCTGCAGTCAGGCACGGAGCGTAGCTGTGGTGATGACAGCTCCCCGGGAGGGAGTTGCAGGCAAGAGAGGCATGACCAAAGATCAACTCCAGTGCTCCAGCTGAGTAATTACAGGGGGGATGAAGTCCTTGTAGGGGGTCCGTGCGCAGGGGGGCAATTTTCCCCTAGGAAATGTCTTTGAAACGACAGATCATCTGGAGAATTCCAAACGCAAAATGTTTGGTCTTCAGGAGGCTCTTGATGAACCTGGGTGAAAAAAGATCTCCAGTGGGAGATATTATTGAGGAGTAACCAGAAAAGGGGGATCCATTTGGCGTTTTTGTGGGCCTCCTTCCTGCATAAACTGAGCACCAAGGACATGTCTCCCTTCAGTTCAAGCATTGATCATAGATAGGCTCCTTAAACGTGCAAACCAACGCACACACCCAGTGAGGTTGAGCACATCAAGGAAATAAATCACAAGTGTATGAACAACTCAGGACAAAGGTTACATTTAAGGGACACCACCCAGCAACACTGTACTGCTCGTACAAAAATCAGACATTTATGATGTCCTCCTTTGCATGATTTCCTTGCAACTGTTTTTTCTCTGATCAAATGTTTTTAGTCTCTCATTATCGAAACAAAGGGTGTGGAACAATAACAAGAAATGATGGATGCCCTTAAAATGTAAGAAAGATGGTTAACGTAACCCCAAGTCAGAGTAAAATATATAGATACATAACCAATATTCCTTGTCCTTTAAATTGAGAAGAGAGCACATCTAGAAGTCTAATAATGAGCACACAATGAGTTTCAGCCACTTGTTTTTCAGCAGCTGATGATGAAACAAATGCATGGAATCCCAGTGGTCTCCACTGTGTATCAGAGATGAGGCAAGGAAGTGGAGGGCAGACCAGGTCAAGCCCTACAATGCAACCTCCCATAAGTACATACCACAATAGGACAGAACTCCTCCAGCAATTGCATCAGTCCATGCCTTTTGAGAGCTCTTTAGTTTAATGGAGATTCTGTGACTTTGTGCTCTGATGGATGAGAACAGTGTTGTCTAGTGATTTGAGCAGGTGACTAGGAGTCTGGCACTTACTTGGTGTATGACTTTGGGCAAGTCACTTAACTTACTTCTCTCTGCCTCGAGTTGCCCATCTGTGAAATGGATGTACCAATACCGTTGTACAGAGATGGAGTGTGGCTTAATTAATTTCTGTAAAGTGATTTGAGCTAAAAGGAGCTGCATCACACATCTCTGTTTCTAAATATGTTAATATCACTGTTTGAATAAACTGCATTGCACACCAGCAATTACAGTGTTCCCCCAGGTAGAACAACAGCCATTCGTTGTGTGCCAGACTCTGCAAGTACAGGTCATCACAGCACATGGTGTGTCTGAATAGGAACCTGCAAATCAGCATTTCCCTTCATAGCTTTGATAGTAAATATAGAAACACTTGTGACCCTATTATCTTTAGATATGACTAAATCCCACAGTTTCCTGCATGTGACATATTGTATTGAGTACTTTGGTTTCTGCAATGGAAGGACTTTTTCCTAAAGCTTTCTAAACAAATAGCCACTAAAGCCTTGAGGAAGTGGTAATGGGTGGAAAATGGAAAAAATTAAAATTTCAAATGACTAGTACTGTGAAAGGTGTCGGGATTGACAGTCTAAGGAGCCTTCCTGCCCCCCACTCCAGTCTGTCCAAATTGCTGCAGCTAAAGTGATCTGCTGCACCAACCTTGTTACCCCCAATTCCTTTTCCAAGCTTTGCACAGCTTTGCTCATCCTGCTTCCCCACCCCCAGCCCTCCCAAGCTGTATGCTCTGCCCAAACCTCTCTCCTTAATGATCCCTTTATTTCCTTCTCCAGCTCTCAGCTTTGTGTCTTTTTTCTCCCTGCTCTTGAAATAGTCTCTTCCTTCTTTGTGCCAAGAGCTTTCTGTTTCCTTCTTCAAATCTCTCTCTTTAAAACCTACTCTTTCCCCCTTCTTCTCACTAATCCTGTGATAGGGTGACCAGACAGCAAGTGTGAAAAATCGGGACGGGGGTGGGGGGTAATAGGAGCCTATATAAGAAAAAGACCCAAAAATCGGGACTGTCCCTATAAAATCGGGACATCTGGTCACCCTATACTGTGATGATGTATGGTATGAAAACTTAGATAGAGCTATGTCTGTCTCCTTTAACCCTTCTGCCTCACCCTTTAAATCTGCTTGTCTGCCTGTGCACTTTTGGCACCATGGTCTGTATTGTATTTGCCTGAATCAAACTGTAAGATTCTTTAGGGACCCATACACGCTATGGAGCTATACAAGTGATTTGTAATAATAATAATAAAGTTCTATATGTAGCCACAGGACATGTACACAACAGCACACTCCTTCAAAAATACTCCTCCCCCCTCCTCCAGGAGTGGGCGGGATGGCCTCTAATGGAGAGAGAGATTTGCTCTGCATGGCCCATTCAGTCTTTGACTGAAATAAATTGGTGTCAATTGTGATGATTTTTATGATGTGGACACAATTCCATTAGGATCTGGCCTGACAACCACCAATTCATTTCATATATGCCCCCAAACAACCATCAGTTGACAACTCTAAGTCACTACCAACCTGGAGTCAAATTGGCAACCAAGGCCTGGTGAAGAGGACTACAGCCCTACTAATTCACTATGCCATACAATTCCCTACACTGCTATTACATTCGTGATCATCCTAGAATGAAATATGTCAAGATCAGACCATGGCCAGGCATGTCAGACATTTTACTGAATAGATATGCTGACTCTTGTGGGGATTGTAGGATTAAAGATGAAGTAAAGTCACCTAAAAGAGAAAAATAACATGCCCCATTCAAGCAACTGGAAATACAACAATCATACTAGGTTAGTGGTTATTAAAATGTTGATGTTCAAAATGAAATGTGTATGTTTTCTTAGTCCTCTCCTAGAGGATGCATCCAGCACTTAGCACATCTCTTTAGCTGCTAAGGAAGATGACATCTAAATTCAAACTATAAAATCCCAGTATGCTCTTTTTGGAGATTACATATTTTTCTACAAACATCCATCTGAGAGTGGGGGGCTTTTCTTCACTTTGTCTTTACTTTCACAAGGATGCACTAATAGAGAATTCCAGCTCATTTTTGGAAGTTTGAAAAGCGACAGCACATCAATTACATAGTTTTTAGTACCTGACAAGTCAGACGTTTAGAAGCAAAAACTCCAGCTGATATTGTTTGGTTTTTTGCACCTTCATTTTCCAGGCAATTGAAATTCTTGGTCCAAATTAGCTAGTCTGTTTCATGCCATGTCTAACTTTAGAAGAGGTGGGGCTAATGCTATAAAAATAAACCAGTGCCTCCAATTTGCATTGCATTAGGAGTAAGGGGTGGGGAGAGAGTTGCTTTAATAGGCACTCTGAGACTGTGACGTCCTTTTCTCTTTTGATTGTACGTCAAACAGATGAGCTGCAGCTTGATCTCCACCAGCAGAAAGAGAATTAGATCAAGATGTGAGAGGAATTAGCCTGCAGTTGTTAGGAGATGATCAGAGAGAGATGCATTGAAATACTGAAATAAAAATAACTTCTGCAAAACGTTCCTTTGCTTTGGTCATCTCTCTTGGACTACTGAACTGTCTTCCATTGGGCTCTGATGGATCAGGTACTGGCTACTTCTGGACACAGGATCCCAGATTCCATGGACCAGTGCTCTGATCTAGGATAGCAAACCCCATGTTCCTGAATGTTTCAAAAGTCCAGCTGGTGGTCTCCTTAGCATTTAGCAGGGCCATTAAAGTCACAGATTATGATGGTAACTGATTAAACAGTAGAATTAAAATCATAACAACAACATACCGGGTCTATTTTGGCCCTTCTGCTCCCTGCCACTTCTGTGAGGAGGGAAACCTGCATTCTTGGAGCCTGACTGGTGAGAAGGAGGAATGCCACCTGCATGACACATTGGCGGCCCTGCAGAAGACCCTGCACAATGCCCTGCAGGGTGCCAGCTCTGCAGGTGGGGATTTGAGCAGGCAGCTAGCAGGCCTCTACTGGTTTCTCTCCTCACCTCAAACCGGGGTGGGGGAGGCGGCAAGGCAGTTCCACTTATTGCAGATATAGCCTGTAGTAACTCATGCTGTCTCACCAAGGTTAGTTGCACAGCCAGCCACAGCATGGGTTGCAGGGGACAGACAGTGGTGCAGAGGCAGTGGCGTTTCTTGTGGATCCCTCATGATCCACAGGTTTGTGGAGCCCCAGCAGCCATTGAGTTCCCCTTAAATACTGTCCTTTGAAAGAAGGAGGAAATACGGTACGTTTAAATTTGTGGGGCCCACTCCTTTAACTCAGGGACATCCCATGTCTTTGCAGGGGGAATGGGGTTTCTATACGTGCCTTCCAGTGGAGCAGCTCAACCATTAATTGACTTAGCCATATAACAGTCCTGCAAGACAAGTAAGTAGATTTCCCATTTTACAGTAGAGCCACAAGAAAGTTTTCATCCAAAACTTTTTTTTTTTCCCCACCAAAAAATGCAGATTCGGGTCAACAGAAACATTTAGCAAATTAGTGTCCATTTTGGCAAATTGTTTTGGTCAGAGTGAAAACAAAAACTTGGAATTGTCAAAATGAATTGTTTCGACACTATCAAAACAAAACATTCTGATTTTTCAGGTTAGATTCACAAGGGGATTTAGGCACATGCACAAAATGGGGGGTGGTTGCCACCTTTTCTCCTCCCACCATACCTACTAACTCGGGGGTGGAGTACTTACCTCACATGTGGGAGATGCAGATTTGAATCTTTGTTCTGGAGCAGGGACTGTGAACCTAGGTCTCTCTCCCTGCTCACCACTGGGCTATTGGTTTTTCTGGCGTGGGTCTCAATCTCTCCTGTTGAAGCTGTTCCATTTTGTGTAAAGTATTTGAGCAGGCATTGGGCCAGAGAGCACGTGAGAATGACTTGATAGCAGGGTGGTTATGGCACCCCCCCCCAAAGGGGTGACATCTAGATTCAAGTGCCTGCGCCAATGAATACTGAATTATTTATTCAATATGCAACAGGAGAGAACAACCACTCCCAGAATACCACCTATCCTGGTGGTTAGGGGGACTCACCTGACAGGGGAAGACTTGGGTTATGTCCATGCTCCAGAACTGGGATCAAACTCAGATCTTCCACATCCCAGGTGAGTGCCCTAAGCACTAGCTATTGGGCATAAAAGGGGCACCTCCTCCCCAGTTTTGTGACTTTAGCCCCTAAGTTCCTTGGCTTTTATAGCTTAAAATGTCCAAAACATAAGGTTTCATTTGACTCAAAATGAAATGTTTCCAACTGCTTTGATGTGCTAAAAATTCTGAAAAATTTCTGTTTCAGTTCAACCCCAACCAATTTTTTTTTTCTTTTTCAGAACTACCAGCAAACAAAACAGTTATTCACCTGGCTGTATTTTACAGACAGGGAAATTGAGGCAAAAGTGGTGAAGTGACTTGCCCAAGATTAAATGGTGAGTCAGTCTCAGAAATAAATTTAGAACCTGGGTCTCCTGACTCCCAGTCTTGTGCTCTAATTACTTCAGTGTGTGTACAGCATGTACTAAGTTAGAGCTATACTTTACGCCAGACACAAACACTTTGTTTTAGAACAATGTTCTGACATGATTTGCGAACATCTACCTTGGCCAGCCAAACCCACACTGGAACCCTGTCTGGCTACAACTTGCTTTAACCCATCTTTAAGCACAGGTTTTAAATTTGGTTAGTGTGCACGTGATTAGCTAACACTTGTAAATCCTTGGGTGCGAAGTGCTGTGAGAAACGCAGAGCTCCAGTGATGGAGCTGCCCCAGTTTACATTCACTGAGGATCCGGCCCACCATGAGTCTCAGGCCTGATTCTGTTCTCACTTACACCAGTTTTACATCGAATTCACTGGTGTCATTGAGAGCAGAATCAGGCTCTCACCAGGGTCAGATCACACATACAAAAGTAATTAGTGGGTGATCCTTCCTATGAGAAAATAATCAGCCCTGTGTAGCTTTTTCTATCTGGCAATCAGTTCTTTGTAATAAATTGCTTGGTCAAAGTAACTCCAAACAAGCCTGTCTGACAGTGCCCCAGACACACATTCTTACCTGCACGCACTGCATTGTGCAATAAACTCTATAAAAACAAGAGATAACATGCATGCCTACCTAGTTTGTTCTTGCCTGAGCACTAGGCCAATTAAGACCAGCCCAGGTTCCAGGGCAGGAGAAGATCATTGTAAGGCAAATGAGCCTTGGTTCATTGTGTTCCAGGGCTTTTGCAGCAGCTTGGAAACTGGAGCAAAGAACTCAGAGCAGTTGTTTACATTTTCTTAAAGGAATGGGACTTGAAGGCTCTCAGGAACGGGCCAGATTGGGCCATGTGTAACTTACCCAAAGTAACACAACAAGTCAGTGGCAGAATCTGGAACTGAATTCATGCTTCCTGACTCCTACTCGCCCCCTCCTGCTCTATGCATTAGACAATGCTGCCCTTTTAAAGACATAGTAATCAATTTTAGTTCCCTGTAGCAAGGAGGAATGGCAGCTACAGTCATTTTTTTAGACATGCTGGAAAAAAACCCTTCAGACATGACCTACAAAGAACCCTTTGTTTTAAAGGTGAACTACAAAGGGGAAACAAAGTTACACACACACACAACATTCCCACCCATCTCAACCACACGCTGGGAAACCTGCAGCTCAGGTTTCAGCAAATGGTGACATCACAGGCCTCCAGTAAGAGCAGCTAAGTCAGGCCAGGATATTCCTTATGTTTCTAATGTGACAATGAAGTGATAAAAAATAATTGGGGGGCGGAGGCTGGGTAAATTTATGACTTTATACCTGCCGGAGGAGCTCACGAAAGGGCCCATATGGGGTTTTGTCACTTTACACTTCACCTTTCAGTAACCATTTAAAAGTCTCCCAGTACAACTATGTTTGACCTTTTGTCAAACCTCTGCTACGTGACCAATTTTTGCTGCTCCCTTGGGAGGTTAAGACAGTTTTCACTGGGTTTCTGCTATCATTCCAGAACTCTCAAATGCTCCAAACAAAGTATTTTTATACATGCCGAAAGCTTGCTTTCCTGTTGTTTCTCTAAGCATTAAAGTGTGAGTATTTTGGTGTTAACCTCTGGGAGTGCATTTTTCAGCACCGATTCTTAGTTCTTTGTTAAGCACACCCAATGTGTACAAGACAAAGAACGAAGACAGTCTCTGCCCCCAAAGAGTTTATGGGCACAATCTTGCAAACACGTATCACCGGGCATAAAGCTTATTCTGAGTGTGTGTAGTCAGACTGTGGAGCTCTTCTTCACTGATGATCCTACTGTCTTCAGTGGAGCTAACTATGCATCAGGCCCCAATCCCCCAGAGCACCTTAACTTTAAGGATAGAAGTAATTTCATTGAACTGATCTCAGCTGACTTCAATGAGTCTACTCATGTGCTTAAGTGCATTGCTGAAGTAGGGCCTACGTGCCATCCAGGGTGAGCTAGGACTCCACAATCCAGCCCATCCACATCAATGGGACCGATCTCTGTAATAGTCACTGCTGGTCATATTTGCAGGATCCAGGCCATAGAAAGTTTCAATCCTCAAATATACTCCAACTCACTGTTTCCAAGAAGGAACGGAAACTGTCCCCTTAAAATATCCCCTGGCCAATGTAGAACTGGCATAATGGCCCTGCTCCTGGCCCCCACTGTAAGGGGTGGATTGAGAGCTTGTTGAGATTGTGGCCACTACAGCTATCCTCTGCTTTCCAGGGCTCATAGGCAGCCTTGGAAAACAGAGCATAAGTTAGAGCAGCCCCAAGGTTGCTCTAACATACACCAGGAGATGGGCAGGCCCTCTCATAGCCCCAGAACATGGAGCTATACAAAAGTGGCTTAAAAGTCACCTTTGCCGCCCCCTCTCCCATCTCTGCCCTATGCACAGGAACAGAAACAGAAACTTGGGCCTAGGTTTCTCTCAGTATACAGTGAACATAAATTCTTTGATATAAACTTTCATCTCCCCCATTCACCCAACTTGTCCTGTTTTTCAGTGGGGAAGTCTCCTGTAAGGGAAGGGATCCACACTCCCTTCCTTTCCCTTCAGACTGCTGTGTGAGTTTAGTGCTCAGTTAAACACTCATCTTGGCTCAGGAGAGCTGTTTTATGCCCGAGGGAGCTGCTACTGTGTCTTGTGGAGCAGGCAGGTATTAGCATGCACTCGCTCAGCAGTGTACTTAGGTCACTAGCATCAGGTGGGGAAAAAATTTCAAAAGCACGTTCTGGATAGTGAAGAAAAATTCCAATCCACCCACCTCCCTTCCCCCAAAGCTATGAAGACCCAGAAAGACTCTGATTTGCTCATGTGATGCTCCTGTTAATGAGGATAGTGGAGTCACAGTTGCAGCTGTAGGAGCTGTATTTCCCTAGGGTCCTTCTCCAGTGTGAAAGTGACAGACACTCCTTAACCTGCCACTTGAGATAGTCCCTGCATCTAACTAGTGCAGCCAACAAAACTTCAGCGCTAGCTACAGCTCCCAGGGCTTCCTATTGCCTCTTGCCATGTACTGTTGAAAGAAGAATCATTTCTTAAGCTGGCCAAGTTGGGGCCTGCTCCTGCTCCCATTAAAATTAGAGGCAAAACTCCCATTTGACTTCCATGACAGCAGGATCAGGCCTTGCCTTTTAAAGGAATTAATAGCATGGAACTTGGCTACACTGCAGACTTTGGGCCTGATTCTCCCCTGGTGAGTGAGCACAAGGTGGGTATAGAATGCTATCTCTGTTACAAAGGAGTGGTCATGTTTTGCATCAGTTTGCCCATGTGTAAATGACTGCACAAGGTACAAGGCAGTAGGGAATCAGGCCCCTAACCCTAACAAGTAAGCCTTTGCCCTCAGTACTGTCTTGTGGCAGAGAGTTCCAATGGTTAATTAAATACATAGATTATGTATACATTATTAATTATACACTGTAATTTAAAAAAAAATTCTTTTATCTGTGTGGAAGAAATTGACTGACATATGGTCAGAAGTAGAGAACTATAGAAACAGCCCTGGGTCAGAAGGTGACACTCTTATATACAGGTTTCAGAGTAGCAGCCGTGTTAGTCTGTATCCGCAAAAAGAACAGGAGTACTTGTGGCACCTTAGAGACTAACAATACTCTTATATACAGTATCACAATATCCATTCTAAGAGCCTGATCCTGAGACATGCTGAGCACCAGTAACTCCCAAAGAACTCAGCGCCTCCCAGAATCAGGCCTGTAATGACTGCAACCCCTATATTCCAACAAAGGGATATAAAGCCTCAGGCTTCAGGACTTAAACCAGTCTTTAACTATTAGGGAGCAGATTATTCCACATCTGCCTACTCTGGAGTCCTTGCACCTTCCTCTGAAACATCTGGTGGTGGCCACTCTCAGAGACAGGATACTGAATTAGGTGGACCTGGGGTCTGATCCAAGCTGGCGATACAATACCTATGTTCCTTTCCCATGTTATTCCTCCCTTCTCCAAAGTATTCAATGAAGAGCACAGAGGAAAAAGAACAGAGAAAAGAAGAAGGGCTGAGAGAGGGATAAGCACAGCTATTCCTTTTGACAGCAGAGGTTAGACAGCTGAGAGTTAACGTCTATGCTGAGATCTAGCACAGGCAATCTGACCTTTCTGCAGGTTACCTTCCCCTTCCTTGATGTGAGAGAGTTTGACACAAGCACTCAGGGGAATGCGTCACCGATAACTGAGACGTACCTTCTCTGGGAAGGAATATTGATCAGTTGCGTAGGGTTCCATATGCAAAGGAGACTCGAGAGAAGATTTCAGCACAGCTAACCTAGGGATCAATCAGAAGGGACATTTTAAATGCAGTCATAAAACTACAGAAAATCTTTTTGATGGTGCCTGTGAAAGGTTCCTTATTTTACTGTAGTGAATTTAGAGCCGGTGAAAGCCTTGAAGGCTGAAATCCTCTGTCTGTTAAACAGTAACTGTTTGGGCAATGGTAGTGCTCTATCAACATGACTGATTCTGACCTGGCGGGGACATCTCAGTGATTGAGTAGCTAATTCAGTCTCCCTGGCTCATCCATTCTTTGGCCTCTCTGCCAAAAAGGGGGTCAGCTAGTGCTAGTGGTGGTGATGTTTCAAAGATTTGGGCAACTGCAGATTCCTAGATTCCAAGGCCAGAAAAGACCATTGTGATCATCTGATCGCTTGTGCAACACAGGCCATAGAACTTCCCCAAAATAATTCCTAAAGCAGAGATTTTAGAAAAAAACATCCCATCTTGATATAAAAATGGTCAGTGATAGAGAATCCACCATGACTCTTAGTAACTTGTTTCAGTGGTTAATTACTCTCACTGTTAAATATGCCTGTCTTATTTCCAGTCTCAGTGTGTCTAGTTTCAACTTCCAGCCATTGAATCGTGTTCTACCTTTCTCTGCTAGATTGAAGAGCTCATGATCAAATACTTGTTCCCCATGTAGTCACTTATAGATTGTAATCAATTCACCCCTTAACCTTCTTTTTGTTAAGCTAAAACTAGAATTGAACATGGATTGAGACCATCAACTCATTTGCCCTAGAGAACCAAACAAGTGACAGATGGTAACAACGTTTAGTCATTACCCACCTGGATTGGATATGCGCAAGAGATCTGGAAATGAAAGCTCCATATGAATGTGTGAGTTTCTATGTTAAGTGAAATGAGAGTGCATTTGGGGAAAAGGAAAGAGGAGTTAACATAGAACAAAAGAATTTTCCTGCAGCCTCACCCTGTGAAAGATTATAATCCCATTTACATTGGGCCAAATTCTTCTCTTAGTACCACCTCACCCATGTCAGTGTCACTGAATTTGGCCCCGTCTCTACTGCCTGTAACATTATTGGTAAGAAGTCAGTGTGAAGTAGTATCACTGGTACAAACAGCCTCCCCACATTAGCAGACTTAGCCAGCGACAGGATCTCGCACTAGGTGACAGGTAAGGGGTCAGGCTGAGCTGGTCCATTGCACTCAGATTTCTCTGGTGGCCCCAACAGAGAAGGCAAGATTTCAATTTTTAAAAAGTTATGATCAAGATTTTAAAGAGCATCAGCCTAAAGTTAGCCTGCAGAGTGGTTGGGACATTTGAAAATCAGGCCAGTTGTTCAGTAGCCACCAGAGGTGAAAGTAAGCCGGTCCGGTCCGGTCTGGCGTACCGGCAAGAGCTAGTACACAGCAGACTGTATGGGCAGAAGGCAACTTCCCCAAGCTGACAATTTAAAAGGGTCCTGGGCTCCCGGCAATGGCTGGAGCCCCTGGCTCTTTTAAATTGCCAGCCTGGGGAAGCTGCCCCCTGGGGTAGTGGTGGCAGCCAGGAACCCCGGAGCTCTGGCGGCGATTTAAAGGGCCCGGGGCTCTCAGCAGCGGCTGGAGCCCCGGGCCCTTTAAATCACCGCCAGAGTCCTGGGGCTCCTGGCCACCACCGCTACCCCGGGGCTCCAGTGGCAATTTAAAGGGCCCAGGGCTCTGGCTTCTGCCGGGAGTCCATGGCCCTTTTAAATTGCCGGCTTGGGGAAGCTGCCCCCTGGGGTAGTGGTGGCAGCCGAGAGCCCCGGGGCTCCAGCGGCGATTTAAAGGGCCCGGGGATTTAAAGGCCCCACCCCTTCTGTCCACCGCCCCGCCCCCCAACCTTGCTCACAACCCTGGCCCTGAGTACTGGTAAGTCCCTTAAGTTACTTTCACCCCTGGTAGCCACTCACTTTTGAAAATCTTGGTCTAAATGTCTAGCTCAGCAGTTCTCAAACTTCTGACAACAAAAATGACTACATCTGAGCCAAGATCAAAGCCTGAGTCTGAGCCTGAACCCCACCTTCAGCCCTGGGCAGGGGGGCTGAAGCCTGAGCCCCTCCAGCTTCAGTCCCAGGTGGGGGGCTCTGGGCTTTGGCTTTAAAAAAGGGAAGAAGGAGGATCCGGGGAACTACAGGCCAGTCAGCCTCACCTTAGTCCCTGGAAAAATCATCGAGCAGGTCCTCAAGGAATCAATTCTAAAGCACTTAGAGAAGAGGAAAGTGATCAGGAACAGTCAGCATGGATTCACCAAGGGCAAGTCATGTCTGACTAACCTAATTGCCTTCTATGACGAGATAACTAGGGCTGTGGATGAGGGGAAAGCAGTGGATGTGTTATTCCTTGACTGTAGAAAAGCTTTTGATACCATCTCCCACAATATTCTTGCCAGCAAGTTAAAGAAGTATGGGCTGGATGAATGGACTATAACAGGGGTGGGCAAACTTTTTGGGCCGAGGGCCACATCTGGGTGGGGAAATTGTATGCAGGGCCAGGGCAGGGGGCTGGGGTGCAGGAGGGAGTGCGAAGTGTGGGAGGGGGTGCGGTGTGCAGGAAGGGGCTCAGGGCAAGGGATTGGGGCAGAGGAGGGGTGCGGGGTGTATGGGGGGCTCAGGGAAGGGGGTTGGGGTGCAGGAGGGGTGCGGGGTGCAGTAGGGGGCTCAGGGCAGGCGGTTGGGGTGCACGGGGTGCAGGATGCAGCAGGGAGCTGAGGGCAGGGGGTGGGGTGCAGAAGGGGTGCAGGGTGTAGGAAGGGGCTCAGGGCAGGGGGTTGGGGTGCGGCAGGGGCTCAGGGCAGGGGGTTGGGGTGCAGGAGAGATGCGGGGTGTATGGGGGGCTCAGGGCAGGGAGTTGGGGTGCAAGAGGGGTCCGAGGTGCAGGCAGGGGGCTTAGGGCAGGGAGTTGGGGGACGGGGTGTAGGTGGGGTTCGAGCTGCGGCCCGGCGCCGCTTACCTAAAGCAGCTCCGGGGTAGCAGCAGCGCGCATTGGGGCCAGGGCAGGCTCCTTGCATGCCTGCCCTGGCCCCACGCTGCACTGCTCCAGGTAGCGCTGCAGCCCCCGGGGGAGGGGGGGCGGAGGTTCTCTGTGTGCACTGCCCTTGCCGCGCCTCCAGGTACCTCCCCCGAAGCTCCCATTGGCCAGGGTTCCCCATTCCTGGCCAATGGGAGCTGCGGGGGGCGGTGCCTGGAGGCAATGGCAATGCACGTGGAGCCCTCTGCCCCCCACACCCAGGGGCCGCTTCTGAGAGCGGCGCGGGGCCCGCTGTGCTATGGGGGGCAATCCCGCGGGCCAGATCCAAAGCCCTAAGGGGCCGGATCTGGCCCGTGGGCCGTAGTTTGCCCACCCCTGGACTATAAGGTGGATAGAAAGCTGGCTAGATCATCGGGCTCAACAGGTAGTGATCAACGGCTCCATGTCTAGTTGGCAGCTGGTATCAAGCGGGTGCCCCAAGGGTCGGTCCTGGGGCTGGTTTTGTTCAAGATCTTCATTAATGATCTGGAGGATGGCATGGATTGCACCCTCAGCAAATTTGCAGATGACACTAAACTGGGAGGAGTGGTAGATACTCTGGAGGGTACGGATAGGATACAGAGGGACCTAGACAAATTAGAGGATTGGGCCAAAAGAAATCTGATGAGCAGGGCCGGCTCCAGCCCAAGCAGCGGAAAAAAAAAAAAAGCGCTGATTGACCTGCCGCTGAAGTGCCGCCAAAGAAGAAGAGAGGGACCCGAAGGACCTGCCACCGAATTGCTGCCTGACCGGGACGTGCCGCCCCAGTAACATATGGAGTGCCGCCCCTTTCTATTGGCCACCCCAGGCACCTGCTTCCTTCGCTGGTGCCTGGAGCCAGCCCTGCTGCTGAGGTTCAACAAGGACAAGTGCAGAATCCTGCACTTAGGACGGAAGAATCCCATGCACTGCTACAAACTAGCATGGCTAGGGAGCAGTTCTACAGAAAAGGACCTAGGGGTTACAGTGGATGAGAAGCTGGATATGAGTCAACAGTGTGCCCTTGTTGCCAAGAAGGCTAACGGCATTTGGGCTTTATAAGTAGGAACATTGCCAGCAGATCGAGGGACGTGATCATTTCCCTCTATTCGACATTGGTGAGGCCTCATCTAGAGTACTGTGTCCAGTTTTGGGCCGCACACTACAAGGAGGATGTGGAAAAATTTGAAAGAGTCCAGTGGAGGGCAACAAAAATGATTAGGGGGCTGGAGCACATGACTTATGAGGAGAGGCTGAGGGAACTGGGATTGTTTAGTCTGCAGAAGAGAAGAATGAGGGGGGATTTGATAGCTGCTTTCAACTACCTGAAAGGGGGTTTCAAAGAGGATAGATCTAGACTGTTCTCATTGGTACCAAATGACAGAACAAGGAGTAATGGTCTCAAGTTGCAGTGGGGGAGGTTTACGTTGGATATTAGGAAAAACTTTTTCACTAGGAGGGTAGTGAAGCACTGGAATGGGTTACCTAGGGAGGTGGTGGAATCTCCTTCCTTAGAGGTTTTTAAGGTCAGACTTGACAAAGCCCTGGCTGGGATGATTTAGTTGGGGATTGGTCCTGCTTTGAGCAGGGGGTTGGACTAGATGACCTCCTGAGGTCCCTTCCAACCCTGATATTCCATGATTCTATGATTCTAACACCAGGTCTGGAGATCCCATTAAAATGAGGATGCGATCCACTTTGGGGTCTTGACCAACAGTTTGAGGACTGCTGTAAAAAACTAGCTCTTATGCTTGTCAAGAAACACTTCCAAATGTAATCAAATGAAATGCTGTTTTCTTGAGCCCAGGGACAGCCTGAAACAATTGATCTAGGAAAGGTGTGAACTATTCCAAGTCTTCTCAGATGAATATTCACTCTGAAGCCTAGTGATTACAGTTTAAATGCAGCTGATCATTCTAGTGCAAGCATGGAGCATCTCTGGGATTGTGGGAGAAACTGTTATAATTTAGTATTTGTTAAATGCCAGCAGCATGATTAGGGTGACCAGATAGCAAGTGTGAAAAATCGGGACAGTGGGTGGGGGGTAATAGAAGCCTATATAGGAAAAAGCCCCAAATATCGGGACTGTCCCTATAAAATCGGGACATCTGGTCACCCTAAGCATGATCAGCACTGTGCAAGACACAGATGACTTAGTCCTTGCACCAAGCAGTTTGCAATATGAATGGGCAAGTACTACCACTTATTTCCCCCTTCAACCTCTGATTAAACCAGAGATGTAGAGGTTACCGTGCGGCTCCAAAAGTTTAGAACCAAAGATCATACACAATAAAGGTTTTGTTACTGTTGTTTTTAAACACAAAGGTTTGGGTGACAAACAAAGAAACTTAAGACAACAATTGAAATGGAACACGGGTGATGTTGTGCAAACTGATCTGGGGCACATCCTGGCTGAGAAAATGTTGGCCCATAGAAAGTTGCAAGTCAGGGGCTAAATCAAAGCTTTCTTGTAACGTTTAGAGTTATTGGCCTTCGTCCATGAGATAAATGAAAGAAACTACAATGATTTTGTTTACTGTAGTTTAGTAAAGCACACACCGGAAAGCCATGATCAGTTAGCTGATACAGCAATATTTTAGCGGGGGTTAGCTAGATATACATTAATATCCAAGGTTATTTCCTGGTATTTTAACGTATGTGGTAAAAATACTGTTGGGCCTTTGGCATTGTGTAGACATAAGGGGCCCATTTGTATTCCCAGTTACACCACAGTAATTCTAAGGGCGTTATAGTCTGGATTTACACTGCTGTCACTGAGAGCAGAATTTGACCCATAAACTTTGAAAGCCAGTGGGAATTGTGCCCCTAGGGAACTTAGGTGCTTTTGAAAATCTCCTCCTATATTCCTGAGGAGTCTGTGTCAGTATTTCATCAAGGCAGGTGTCGAGGTGTATATTTGGCCTAACAGGGATGTGCAGCCAAGTTATAAGGCAGTGTGATCGGGGGAATGAGCACAGTCCTTGGCAGTCAGTCCCAAGTCCTAACCCTAGCTTTGCCACCTACTCCCAGGGTGATCTTGGGCAAGTCACTTCACATTTCTGGCTGAGTTTCCCCATCTGCAGAGGAAGATAACATTTGTCCACCTAGCAGAGGGCATATTGTGTGAATTAATAGTTAATGTCTGTACATTCTTTGACATGTAAAGTGATGTCTAAATGCTTGGGATTATTATTGCATGTGGGACCTGACGCTGATCTTCCTGTGATTTTACAACAGTGTAACTCGATTGACTTCAAGGGCAATATTCTTGATTTACACCTGCGTGCATGAGATCGCAGTCAGGCCCACAATTTATGAAAGACTTCTATGTAATTGTCTGATATTTTTTGCAAGTGATCCAGTCCAGGAGGGCAAAAGACAAACTTCAACTAGCTACAGGATAAAGCAATTAGTATTCAAGAGGTGCTGAGCTTCTGCCTGTATGGGGCCATATTAGTCCTAGATAGATAGATGGATCAATTCAGACTTGTGACAGCACAGACACTCACCATCTGCCCCCAAAGGGTGAGAGAAGAACAAACTCCATCATACCTCTGCCCTCATTAATCCACAGGCAAAATGTGAGAGAAGGGGGACAGAGGGGAGAGGGATTACTTTTAATGGCTCTTTAGAAATGTGAAGGTCTCTCCCACAATCAATCTCTGTGTGGCTGGGAAAGGGGTTATATTTTTTTCAAATGTTTGAAATTTTTTTGCAGAAGATATAAGATATACTCCGGGAAGATGGTGATGTGTTTAATATGTGGTGCATTTCTGTAGAGTTCAAGGGCACAGAGTGTGTGTGTGTGTGTGTGTGTGTGTGTGTGTGTGTGTGTGTGTGTGTGTGTGTGTGTGTGTGTGTGTGTGTGTGTGTGTGTGTGTGTGTGTGTGTGTGTGTTGGGGAAGGGGTAGTGAAATGATATTTTCTGATTGAATGTGCACCACGTTTCAGTCCACTATGGGAGAGTTTACAATGGTGCTAAGTGGCTATGTGGGGAGGACCCATAGAGAGCCAGAGCAATCCCAGAAGTAGGTGGCACTGGATTCCAACCCACATGGGCTGTGCTGACTTTGTGCATATTTGCAGCAGCCTTCATCAGCAGTGCTCCTCTGGAATGAAAGCTGCTGTTTGCAGGAGGACACCTGCTGGCTTGCCCAGCCTTGGGGAGAGTCTGCTTCAGGCAGAGCGGGCCAGCCCGGTGCAGGGAGGTGTAATGTTGACCTCCCTGTGCCAGCAGGAGTGAATCTTGGCCACCACCGCATTCATTTAAATGCACCATGTAGGTCTTCAGACCTGGAAGCTTTTGTACTGAGACATGCGCTGGTCTAAACCAGGCGGATCACAGCTGACCTTTCTTTCTGGCACTAGCATAGCTGCACATAGTGGAATTGTAAAGGCTACGGAATCCTGTTCTCTTGTGTGGGTAGTCGTCTGCTCCATCATGCTGCACTGGCAGATGTCAAAGCTGTCTATTGTCAGCGTGTTAATAACCTTTCATAATGTTTAATTACTTGGAAAGGTAATCAGTCCATTGGTAATTACTTAAAATGCATGCCCACTTCACTTGCTCTTGGCAAAGACTACTGTTCTCCCTCCCTCTCTCTCGCTTGTTCTTCCAATAACTATGTTATGACTGATCCTGCTTTGAAAAGGCTAAACTCATTTGTAAAACAAAAGAGAAGGTTGCTCAGTGACTTCCTGGTTTCTTCACCCCACTGACATCAGCTCTGCACAAAAGCAGCATGCCACAAATCTCACCCTGCTGACACTACTGCGATTTCAAGGATCAAGGGGAGACTTAAGCAAAAAAAATGTAAAGTGGAGTCTTACTTTGGGTGCCCAACTTGAGACACCTTGTGTCTGATGTTCAGGAGTGCTGAGTGTACATAGATCCCACTGACTTTGGATGGAGTTATGGGTGCTTAGCACTACTGCAAACAACAGACTCAAGATGGGCACCCAAAAGCATGGGACATGCAAAATCAACTGCTTTTTAACATGTTGACCTAAATGTTAGACCAGTGACAAAAAGGAAACACCCCCAGACCCTGTTGGGATGTGTATTGGAAATCAGATCTGAAGATGAAAGACCCAGAATACAGTTGTTATTGAGTTAAAGGCATAGGTGCTGGAACTAAGGGTGCTGGGGGTGCTGCTGCACCACCTGGCTTGAAGTGGTTTCCATTATATACAGGGTTTACAGTTTGTCTCAATAAAAAGAACAGGAGTACTTGTGGCACCTTAGAGACTAACAAATTTATTTGAGCATAAGCTTTCGTGGGCTACAGCACCCCCCACTATAAAAATTGTTCCTGCACCCCTGGTTAAAGGAGCACATCTTGCATTTATTGTGCTGAAATGTGCTGTGATTCTTTCCGTTCTGATTGGCTTCTATAAATCTTTCTGATTCAATAGGCTACTGCGCTCAGAATTCATCCCTATCTCTATGCTTACAGAAAACATTTGACTTCCTCCTCATCCTGTCTTTCTCCACCTAACCCCTCTTCCCAATTCCTCACCTATCCCCCAGCCCCACACTACTTGTCCCTTGGGGAAAGTTTGCTCCCATACCACTAAGACAACTTACTCATTGACTTGTTTTTATTTTCAGGAATTAAGTACGGAGGAGTCAGTAGCTAAGGTAGATGTATTTGTGGTCATACAATACCAAATAAATTCCTGGTATAAGCAGTTGCAGCTTCCATAAAAATCAATGGGAATTGAGCCCACTGACTTAATTTGCCCCATGGGTGGGGAGTTTTGAGGGTAGCCAATCAGATCAAATGGATTTACAGTAGCCAATCAAATAATTTTACAGTCCTTATGCAACTCCATCTGCTTTGACTGGCTACTTGTAACCTCAGCCAATAAGAGTGCAGGAGTTTGTATACTGTAAGGTTGTTAAGAACAGACATATAATTGTGTGTCCCTGAGCTCTGATTGGCAGAAAGAACTCAATTTCAGTATAATTACCATTAATCCACATAGGCAGTTCCAATAGGATACATGACTCAATCCCTAACATTGTCAATGTTGCAGAGATGGCCAGGAAACAATGTCTTCCCCATTGTAATTCTTACTGGTTCTTCATGTCACTGTGGTCAGGGCAAGTAGGCTACATGCAAGATCCGGTTCAGACAGCATGCACATTGGCCAGTAGGACTTTATAATTCAGCAGAATCGGCAGATCTCTTTTAGACCCCTCTAGACCTTGTGAGGAACGTTACATTTTTATTTCAACATAGGAGTGGAGTATTCTAATTTAGGACTGCTTTTCCATAACTCTGAGGAAGGCTAGCTAAATTCCACAGGGGAAAGAGGAAGCCATTCAGAAAGATGTGGGAGAAGGGAGGAGGTGGAAGGGCAGATGAGGAATGCAGTATTTTTACTCAAGGGCTACATCTATAAGTGATTTTTTTCATCACATCTAGCTCCCACTGCTGCTCTGAGCAAGGTTATAAGACAAGACAGTAAAAATGCCTGCACCTCATGTACCCTAGTGCTTTTATGCCATTGCTCCCACCAATGGAGCTGTACTGGCAGTAAAATTGCTAATGTAGACAAGACCTAGAAGTTGGGGGGAAACATCTGTATTTGGTTTTTAGTCCTTCAAAATGGGGATAACCATACTTGCCTGCAGCATCTGGGCTTCAGTCAGTTGATGGTCTTCTGCTCAATGAGGTTTAAGGTCCCTAAGATTCTCTCTGTTGCTGGCTTTCATTCTGGAGGATGTTGCTGTTGTTGTTAGATTTGTTTCAGTCGGTGCAGAATATTGTTCTTGTGGCTCGTGCACTGTCAGAGGGAAATGGGGTTGAGAATAGGAAGTGGCTTGTTCTCGTTTTATAGATAGCTCTCTTTGCAACCTTTGTATTCTCTTCTGGTTTCTCATCTGGAGAGGGTTCTTTGATCATCTGATATGCTTTTTTCAGAGTAAGGGCCTATGTTGCTAGTTGCAAAGCATGCTACCAGGTCAGTAGATCATATCTTCTGATGTCAGAGCCATCATGGTTTTCTTTTAAATTATGTCTCACTATGTCATTGTCACCATTCATAAATCAAATTTCTCCTGTTCACTTGGCACTGCTCAATACTTACCCATAGTACAAGTCTCTCTTGCTCATTCTGAACCCATAACTCCCATTGTGGTTAGAGGGGGATGCTCCACCTGTGAAACAAATGCAGAATGTGTAATAGCAATCAGCACTTCAGACAAAAGATCCCCAACAGGAGGAGTAGTGGAATCAAGTGACCCAAGCCTTAAAGGCAGAAGGGGTGGCTTATTGGTCTG
Source organism: Emys orbicularis (assembly GCF_028017835.1). Classification (NCBI taxonomy): domain Eukaryota; kingdom Metazoa; phylum Chordata; order Testudines; family Emydidae; genus Emys; species Emys orbicularis. The sequence continues at coordinate 157,252,474 of NC_088685.1, read as the reverse complement.
AGCAACAGGCATGAAACTGAAAACAAATGTCTAATTTTGCATCCGCACTTAGAATCATAAAAATGTAGGGCTGGAAAGGACCTCAAGGAGTCATCAAGTCCAGCCCACAAATCTAGACTATCCCTGACAGGCGTTTGTCCAACCTGTTTTAAAAAACCTCCAGTGATGGAGATTCCACAACCTTGCTTGGAGGCCTATTCCAGAACTTAACTACCCTTATAGTTATAAAGCTTTTCCTAATATCTAACCTAAATCTCCTTTACTGCAGATTAAGCCCATTACTTTTTGTCCTTCTTTCAGTGCACATGGAGAACAACTGATTACCATCCTCTTTATAACGGACCTTAACATATCTGAAGTCTGTTATCAACCCCACCCTCCATCTTCTCTTCTCAACACAAAACATGCCCCATTTTATTAACCCTTCCTTATAGGTCAGGTTTTTTTAAACCTTTTAGCATTTTTGTTGCTCTCCTCTGGACTCTCTCTGATTGATTGTCCACGTCTTTCCTAAAATGTGGAGCCCAGAACTGGATATAGTACTCCAACTGAGACCTCACCAGTGCCAACTAGAGCAGGACAATTTCTTTCCGTATTTTACATACAACACTCCTGTTAATGCACCCCAAAATAATATTAGCCTTTTTCTCAGCTACATCACATTGTTGATTTATATTCAATTTGTGATCCACTATAATCCCCAGATCCCTTTCTGCAGTATTACTGCCTACCCATACTGTTACTCTCCATTTTGTATTTGTGCGTTTGATTTTTCCTTACTAAGTGTAGTACTTTGCACTTGTCTTTATTGAATTTCATCCTGTTGAATTCAGACCAATTCTCTAATTTGTCAAGGTTGTTCTGAATTCTAATCCTGTCCTCCAAAGTGCTTGTAACCCTTCCCCCTCTTGGTGTCAGCTGCAAAGTTTATAAGCATACTCTCCACATTATTATCCAGTTCATTAATGAAAATATTGAATCATACCAGACCCAGGACTGACCCCTGCAGATACACCCATAGATACACCCTTCCAGTTTGACAGCGAACCATTGATAACTGCTCGTTGATTACGTTCTTTCAACCAATTGCACACCTGCCGTATAGTAATTCAATCTAGACCACGTTTCCCTAGTTTGCTTATGAGAATATCATGTTGGACTGTGTCAAAAGACTTACTAAAATCAAGATATATCATATCTACTGCGTCCCCCATCCATGAGGCCAGTAACCTTGTCAAAAGAGGAAATTAGATTGATTTGGCATGATTTGTGCTCGACAAATCCATGTTGGCTATTCCTTATAATCTATTATCCTCCAGGTGCTTATAAATTGATTGTTGAATAATTTGTTCCCATATTTTTCCAGATATCAAAGTTAGGCTGACTGGTCTATAATTCCCCAGATCTTCTTTTTTTCCTTCTTTAAAGATAGATACTTTGTTTGGTGTTTGCCCTTCTCCAGTCGTTTGGGACCTCTCCTGTCCTCCAGGAGTTCTCAGAGACAATTGCTAACAGTCCCAATATTGCTTCAGCTGGTTCCTCGAGTATCCTCTGATGAATTTTATCAGGTCTTGATACACAACTTGATACACAACTTGAATACACCTAACTTATCACAATATTCTTTAACCTGTTCTTTTCCTATTTTGGCTTGTATTTGTTCCCCATCGTTGTTAATATTACTTGTGTTGAGTATCTGGTCACCATTAACCTTTTTAGTGAAGAATGAAGTGAAATAGGTATTAAACACCTCAGCTTTCTTTATGTGTCTGCACTAAAATAGATAGCCAGCTCTAAAATGCAGGTGCAATTAATTAGTGGGTGTAAGTCAGAGCATTCAAACATGTAACTACCTAACTAGTCCCACAAAGCAGGCAATTTGAGGTCTTAAGGCCATGTCTACACTACAAACTTTGACCAGCACAAGTTATGTTGGCATAAAACCACCAGTTAGGATATTGCTTGTGCGCGTGCAGACTTGACTCCTTGTGTTGGCACTGCATGTACTCACCAGAAATGCTTGTGTCGATGCACAGTGCAGTGCACCATGGGTAGGTATCCCAGTGTGCAACTCACCACCATCCAGCCCACTGTCTTTTGGGAAGACTTGGCAATGCATTGTGGGGCAGACACAAGTTGCACAGTGATGACTAGGAGCAAAGAGTCAAGTTTCTAGCATGCAACTTTCTCCATCCCATAATGTCAACCATATCCCATAATTTTCATGCCTTTTTTAAAAATCCCATGAATGCATGGGGTCCTCCTCCCTGTCCACCATCTCTGACAGAAGCATGGAACCTGCACAGCTCTCCACTACTGCCGTGAGCGTTGCAAGCACAGGGTGCATAATCCTCCGGTATTGGCAGAGCCGCAAGAAGAACTGCATCAGTGGGGAACCTGATAATTTTATGGAGGGCATAGTGCTATGGGACATAGCAGAAACCAATTCAAGGTGGTTGTTGGTGTTCACGGAGCAGCTGCAGACAGTGGAGCACCGCTTTTGGACCCGAGAAACAAGCACTGATTTATGGGATTGCACTGTAATGCAGGTTTGGGATGATAAGCAGCAGCTGTAGAACTTTCAGATGCAAAGGCCACATTCCCGGATCTGTGTGTTGAGCTCGCCCCAGCTGTCTGCTGCCTGGACACCAGAGGGAGAGTTGCACTGAGGTTGGAGAAATGAGGGGTGATTACACTGTGGAATCTTACAACACCAGATTGTTACCGGTCTGTGGGAAATCATTTTGGAGTTGGAAAATCCATCGTGGGGGCCACTGTCATGCAAATGTGTAGGGCCATTCATCGCCTCCTGCTGTGCAGGACTGTGACTCTCGGCAATACAGTAACGCCTCACTTAAAGTCGTCCCAGTTAACGTTGTTTCGTTGTTATGCTGCTGATCAATTAGGGAACATGCTCGTTTAAGGTTGTGCAATGCTCCCTTCTAACGTCGTTTGGCAGCTGCCTGCTTTGTCCACTGCTTGCAGGAAGAGCAGCCTGTTGCAGCTAGCTGGTGGGGGCTTGGAACCAGGGTGGACCGGCAGCCCCCCTATCAGCTCCCCGCTCCCCTAAGTTCCCTGTGCAGCAGCTGCCCAGCAGGCTATCAATTGCCGGCAGTTCAGCTGTCCCTTCCCCCACTGCCATGTGCTGCTCCTGCCCTCTGCCTTGGAGCTGCTCCCCGAGACTCCTGCTTGCTGGGGGGGGGAGGGGAAGAAGAGGGGGCCTGTCAGGGTGTCCCCCTCACCCCTGCTCCTGCACCCCGCTTACCCCATCTTCCATAGAGCAGGAGCAACACACGACAGGGCTCAGGACGGAGGGAGCTTGCTGGCAGCAGCTGCGGTCTCCCCAAGCTGATCTAATTAACAAGGCAGTGTACTTAAGAGTAGGGTCAGCGTACTTAAAGGGGAAATGCACATCTCTCTCTCTCACACACAGTGTGTCTCTGTCTCTGTCTGCGATGCTGTCTCCCCTCCCTCCATTCCTGCTGCCTTACAGAATGTGAGAGTTAACCCTTGAGGGCTCAGCCAATTCCTAGTTCATCATTTAGCAGTAAGAGATTCCCTGGGAAATATCCCACTCTCTGACTCCTCCACCTCAACCAAGCTTCACAATCATCATCACTGTGTACCAATATTAAATTGTTTGTTTAAAACTTATACTCTGTGTGTGTGTGTGTGTGTGTGTGTATAGTCTTTTGTCTGGTGAAAAAATAATATAGTCTTTTGTCTGGTGAAAAAAATTTCCCTGGAACCTAACCCCCTCATTTACATTCATTCTTATGGGGAAATTGGATTCGCTTAACATCGTTTCGCTTAAAGTCGCATTTTTCAGGAACATAACTACAATGTTAAGTGAGGAGTTACTGTATGCAGGCCATAGTGACTTGCAGCAGTGGGGTTCCCGAATTGTGGTGGAGCAATAGACAGGCACTTGTATCCCTCTTTTGGCACCTTGCCCTAGAGTATATCAACAGAAAGGGCTACTTTTCTATGGTTATGCAAGTGTCAGTTGATCATCAGGGATGCTTCCGTGACATCTATGCTGGATGGTTAGGGAAGGGACATGATGCTCATATCTTTAAGAACATGGGACTGTTCGGAAAGCTGCAAGCAGGGACTTTCTTTCCTCACCGGAGGATTACCATAGGTGATGCTGAAATGCCAATAGTGATCCTGGGGGACACCCAGACTGCCCCTTTTCCCCCTGGATCATGAAGCCGTACACCGGCCACCCTGGCAGCACCAAAAGGAAAGATTCAAGTGCTGACTCAACAGGTGCAGAATGACGGTGGAATGTGCTTTCGGCAGATTGAAGGTGTTGCTGGCATTATTTACTCACAAGATTGTATCTCTGTGAGAAAAATATCCCAATGGTTACAGCTGCCTGTTGTGTCCTGCAGATCTGTCAGGCAAATCTGGAAAAGTTTCTGCCGGGGTGGAGGGAGAGCAGCTGTCTGCTGAGTTTGAGCAGCCAGACACAAGGGCTATTAGAAGAGCTCAGCACGAAGCTATACGGCTGAGGGAGTCCTTGGAAGAGCATTTTAACAGTGAGCCACAGTAATGCGTTGTGGCAGCCTGTGTTCTATCAGATCCTGCAGTTTTGGGGGCCTGTTAGGAACTGTGTGGTGCTTGGTGTTCGTCTCTGAATATACCAGTGTCAATGCAGCTATTAATTTTGTGGTGCTTTCTGTACATTTATAATTATTACATTGTGTTTGTCACTGATCCTGAGGTCTGTCCCACTGTACAATAAGTGGGGGCTTTCAGTAGTGCTAGGCATTCTGCAGCGTATGTTGTGAAATAATAAAGACGAATGACTTTCCAAAGAATAGAGTAAGAAAACCAGTGCAAAGAAAAATCTGGGCAAATTAAAAGCAAATACATTAAAAATGTAATAAATTAATGGAACAGAACTTAACACGAGGAAAGAATATTCGTGTCCATTTTGGCTACATATACAAGATCCCTGGCTCTCACAGGTCAGTGTATGTGAAGCCGTGGTTGTCCTTCCTTCCCCCAGGAATGGCAGGGGTAGCGATGTGGCTCCTGATGACACGTGGAATGTTAAAGGGGGGTGTAGGGAGGAGGTGCAATGGTGTTATCCAGAGACTGCAAAGGGAGGTGAACCTGTAGATCCACAAGAGTCTGCAGCATCTGAGTTTACTGCTGGAGAAGCCTCATTATGTCCTAGGGCATCTCCCTTTCCTGTTCTTGCTGCGACTCCTTGGCCTTTGTGTAACCCACACACCTCCTAGGTGTGGTCTTCTGTCCCATCTAGTGGCACCGAGACCACTTAGACATTAATGAGTCTGCTACAGCCTTAGGTAAGGGCCATGTGGCTTTTAGTTCATGCAGTAGAGGCTCATGCATTAAGCTTCAGAGGTCCCAGGTTCGATCCCGTCTGCTGACGACTGGGGTCTGTCGGTGTTACACTTGCTTCTGTCCATTCTTTCCTTCTCTAAACAGCTCGAAATATTCACTCTCCAGGCCCACTCCTCATGGGCTGATGCACCACTGGCTTGCAAGATCTCACTGAACATGTCAGCCCGAGCCCTTGTCTTTTTCCTCCTTAACTGACTCGGGCGTTCTGTGGGCAACAGCTACAGATAAAACACACAGAGGTACCATTGTCAGTATAGTCACAGTGGAAAACAAAAGTTACGGTTCAGAACTCCCTTTGCTTGCTCCCCCAAAGTTTTAAACAAGACATGCTTCTTGACACTTCTGCTTTGGAGTGCACCTGCACTTTGCCACTCATAGCACCAGCCACGGGGAGTATGGCCTGCCAGTGGCAAGGGAAATGAAGAGGGAATTGCTCAGTTGTATGAAACTATGAGTATAGGGCAACGGCACTGACTACCGGCACCATTTCCCACAGGCAGTGGTGATTCTAGCTAATCTCTCACTCCTAAGGGTAACAAAGGCACGGACAGCACAGCTGCTGCTGGTATCCTGAAGCCGCCTGGGACCATATGCTGCTAGCCTGTATACTACAATGGTGCCTGCCAAAGTTATCATGGACTGGTATGGGAAAGTATCCTATTGTGGAGGAAGAAATAATGCCGCCATCCACAGGCGCTGACTCTGTGGGTGCTCCAAAATGGTGGGTGTTGAGCACCCACTGGCAGCCCCTCTATCAGCTCCCCCCCAGTGCCTCCCACCCACCGGTAGGGCCCGCAGATCAGCACCTCCCCTCCCTCCCCACACCTCCTGCCCACCACAGACAGCTGTTTCACGACATGCAGGAGGCTCGGAGGGAGGGGGGAGGAGCGAGGACGCGGCGCACTCAGGGGAGGGGGCGGAACTGGGCAGGAAGAGGTGGGGCGGGGCCTTGTGGAGAAGGGGTGGGGTGGGGGCAGGGACCTGGGCTGGAGCCAGGGGTCGAGCACCCCCTGGCACTTTGGAAAGTCAGCCTGTGCTGCCATCCCTAGAAACCTTCAGGAGAGGACTGCAGTGTACCTCCATGAAAGAGTCATCAAGAACTGTCAGGAGGATTGAAGGAACATCCCAGCGTACATAAATACATTGTTTCACATCCCCTCCCCCCCACCTAACTCTCCACAGGGTAATGAAAAGCAGATAACATCTCTACCTCTTTGATGGTACTGCTTCCTCTCCTCGTAGGAGTAAATTAATGAAAAGTCGATAGCTGTATGGATCATTGTAACAGGAAATACAAGGACACACTTACGCAAGGTTCCTTCCCAAGCTCAACGGCTGGGACTGACTGGACTGCAGTGGAGTCTCATACACGTCCTGGCTTGCGGCATAGCTGGACCCCCCGGTCACAAGTGCCCCCATCTTCACCAAGCGTGGCATGCAGCTCTTTGTAAAAGCGGCCAGTCTGAAGCTTGGCACTGGATCAACTGTTGGCCTCTATGGCCTTCTGGTATGCCAGCTAGTTCCTTCGCTTTCACACGGCACTGCTGCTGATCCCGCACCCCTTCTCCTGCATCCCCTCTATAGCTGGTTCATAGCTGTGGCTGCACAGCCTCTTCTCCCCACAGGCCCAGGAGAGCCAAAACCTCCTATCTGCTCCAGGCAGGTGTGTGTCCAGCATGTGTAGTCGGCAGGATCAGCCAGGCAGTTGCACACAACAATGGAGAGCTGCTAGGTGTGCTCGCCAAGCTGGGCAATCAGGAAAGGGCATTTCAAAAATCCGCAGGGTTTTAAAGGGGGGAGAGAGGGTTTTTGGTCTCCATGACCCCTGAGCAGTGGAGTTCACAAAGGGTATGTCTACACTACCCACCAGATCAGCAGGCAGCGATCGATCCAGCAGGGATCGATTTATCGCGTCTAGTCTAGATGCAATAGATCGACCCCCGAGCGCTCTCCCGTCGACTCCTGTACTCCAGCGCCGTGAGAGACGCAGGCAGAGTCGACGGGGGAGCGGCAGCAGTCGACTCACCACAGTGAAGACACCACGGTAAGTCAATCTAAGTACATCGACTTCAGCTACGTTATTCACATAGCTGAAGTTGCGTAACTTAGATTGATCTCCCCCTCACCCCCCAGTGTAGAGCAGGCCAAAGTGACCAGAGCAGTCAGTGTTGGGCATTGTGGGACAGCTGCTAGAGGACTGTTGGGGTTGACATAGGCAACACAGTGTCTACACTTGTGGTGTATTGACCTCAGTACATCCACCACGGCTCTACGCCGTTTGGGGAGGTGGTGTTACTGCGTTTCCATAAGGGGGTGCTTACATCAGTGGGAGACAAATGTAAGCTAGGCACATGCACAACTAAGTCGATGCAAGGCAGCTTATGCTGACCTAGCTTTGTAATATAGACCAGGCCTAAGTCTTACCATTGGCACTCTCACTTATCTGGGCCTACATTTTTTTGTGCCCAGTTAATCCAGGCACAAAATTGAAGGCCAGTTTTTAAAATCAGGCTGCAAACATGCTGTGGCACTTAGAGTAAGATTACGGTTTTGCCCTGGTATACTTGTCCAATGTTTCTCTCCCTTCCATAGTTGCATAGCCTGCTATGAGCAGATGATGGGCTGCTGCCCTTCATTTCAGAAAGGGATGCACTTGCCTAGGGAAGAAAGGCTTATTCATGTAAAATATCAGAGATGGGTGCCAATGCCCCCAAAGCTTGGGGGATTTTTTTAAATTCAAGCCTAGATCTTGCTCTGAATTTTCTCAAATGGCCCCGAACCAAGTTCTCAGATTTTAATATCCCTAAATGTTGCAGTGTTCAAAATCCAGATCTGAATTTACAACCCATTTCTACTTATGTTTTTCTCGTTTTGTTCAAAGTCTTGTCAGGTTTAAAAAAAAATTTTTTTTAAAAGCCCTAAGGAGCAAGGCTTACACTTGCTAAATCACAAGGCTCACCACATTGAAGTGTAGGGACATGCCCATGAATGGGAACTGGCTGTCTTTACTTTTGTTCTTGAATGCCTGCCAGAGCCCTTAAGACAACACAATTAGGTTCAGCCACCTAACATCCCTGCACAGAAGACAGCCTATAAATACGCACCCCGGCATATCAGACACCATCAGCGCATTTGCCAGTGATGCAGATGTCCCTGCTGCAAGGCTGTTTAAAGCTTGCATGATGAGAAAGAACAGAAAAGCCTGGAAGCACCGACCGTGTCTTCTCCTTGGCAGCTTTACAAGGTTGAGGTGACCTGGGATTCAGTGTCATTTCAGAGCTCAGTGAGTAGAGAGAAAAGTGAGATACTGACCCATCATTCCTCTACTTCCTTGTATTCATTCTTGTTTAAAGGTTCTCATGGTAATGAAAGACATTAGAAAACCTTCCACAGAAGCACCATTGTGGCCTTTGAGTCTTTTTTGGACTGCAATGGGTTTTTGCTTTCAAATGACACAATCTAGGTGGTTTGACATTAAAAGTAAGGCTATCCTAGATTTTGCACATGCTTAACTAAGAGTGTTCTCACCACTCAACCACAGAGTGAGTGGCGATGAGAGCTAGCTCTGTGCCAATGTTCTTTAGGTCATCCTGTACCTCAAAGCAGCACCCTGGAAACCCCATATTCACCACTGTCATGTAATTATGAGATGTTTTGTACGAAGTATGCCTTGTGAGATATCATTTTAAAAGTCTTGATCTGTTGAATGTTAATGACCTGTTCGATTGTATGTGCTGCCATTGCATGTGAAGTTATGAAGTTCTGCTATGTGTGCGCGCTACTGAAATATGTTGCCAGGGTGGGAACACCCACAATCAGCCTTTCAGGTACAACAATGGAGTAGTCAGACAACAGTTAAAGGCTCATCAACACCCATCAGAGAAAGAATTCACCATCCCAGGAACCGTATACAATGGACACTTCTCAGAGAGAACACAGAGACAAGAGAGACTGCTTGACCAGTGGGGGTGGACTCCCACATCACAAGTATAGATCTTTCCAGCACTTTGCAAGAAACTATAAAAGAGGGGAAGTGACATCACTTGACCTCCCTCCCACAAACTCAGCACCTAGAAGAAACATCTAAAGGACAAAAACTTTGAACTAGGGAGGGTGACAGTAGGCTGGAAAAGTCCCAGTCTGCATATTGAGGATTTGTAACCTGCTTGTACCATCTGTCAGGGTGAGACACTGCTTGATTCAAATTCTTTTTAGTTTGTAGAACTCAGACTGGGAATTTATATTTGTTTCTTAAGTAATCAACTCTGATCTTTCTGCCTGCTACTTATAATCACTTAAAATCTATCTTTCTGTAGTTGATAAATCTGTTTTATTATATTTTACCTAAAACAGTGTGTTTGGGTTGAATTGCTTGGGAAATTTCAGCTCAGTGTACAAAGGCTAATGTGTGTCCTCTCCACCTCAAGGGAGGGGTGGACTGGATAATGAACTTACACTGGGGTCAGGCTTCTGACCAGGGCAAGACAGTACCATTCTGGGGTGACAGGCTGGGGAGCTCGGAGGAACTGGCTGTAGCATCTCTGTTGTTGGTTTATGAGTGTCTGGCAAAGCATTCCTGTAACTCAGTTGGGTGTGTCCCTGCCTGCGGATGTCTGTGTAAGTGCAGCACCTGTCAGAGGTTTGTGGCACCTTTAAGACTAACAGATGAATTGGAGTATAAGCTTTCGTGGGTGAATGCTCACTTCGTCAGACGCATGAAGCTTATGCTCCAATACATCTGTTAGTCTTAAAGGTGCCACAGGACTCTCTGTTGCTTTTTACAGATCCAGACTAACACGGCTACCCCTCTGATACTTGTCAGAGGTTTGTGGCTTAACAACAGCATCACAGAGTGACAGGGATACCCCAGGTTGGGGGGACAGAGGGCTCAGCAGTCCCACAGTCCAGATTGCACCCCGGGGACCCCGTCACATATACTTTAAATCATCATCCTTTAAGACTAATTGTAAGGGATTAGAATCCTCAGATCTGTGTGTTGGGAAAGGGAATGTAGTACTTATGAAAGTAAATACACAGGCATTCCCCAAAGCCACATATGGCACAGCCAGTGGCTATACAAACTTCCGCAACACAACTCTGCCAATGCATTGAGCTCTGACCAGCAACTCGCCAAACTACTTCAGTTCCAGACATTCCCATTTAACTTGGCCAGTGCTTCCCAGATCTCATCTGTAGCTATATGTAGACCCTCTGTTTTTCTAATCATGGGGTTAGACAACGTACCTCAGGGCAAAGTACCACACCTTCTTGGCCCCCACACTTCTCTGTCAGTGCTTGCTTAAACGGACCTAGGGAAGGAGCATGATCTAATGGTTAAGGGCAGGGCACTGGACACAGTCGATGTAGGATCTCTCCCCAGCTCTGTCAGTGACTTGGGGCCTAGTCAGTCTTATAACTAAAACAGGTTAAACTTAGGTGTTTAATTAGGCACCCAAATCTATAGTTAGGCATTTATGTCAAGATCAACTAGTACCTGGTGCTCTGTGCCTTGATTTCCCCTCACCTAGCTCCAGACACTTCCATCTCCTGCTCTTGGATATGCCAATTCTCCTGTCTCAAAATGATTTAGCCCTCGGGCCAAATCATGGAGTCTACCTTCTCTTCCAGGGTAAACAAAAAGCCAAACAAAACAAGAGTCCTCAAGTCTTCACCCTTGGCTCCGGTTCCCCCAAGCTTTTTGGCCCTCCTCGAGGACTCCTCAATCGCCTTTGTATCACAGATTTGATCCCTTCTTTAGGGCTTCCTACTCATCCTTGCATCAGGGCTTCCAGCCCCAGCTCTCTGTCAGCTCTCCAGATCCCTCTGAGCAGGGAAGCTCTGCCCGGCCAACTCCAGACTTGGGACTCTCTGGAGAGACCTCCCCCACCTCTTTCCGTTCTAGCTGTCATCTCCATAGTCCACTGCAGATGGCCTCCTTGCAATTACTACCACCCATCTGGCTCTATTGTTGGAGAACTTCCCTACGTGCCTCCCTTTCCCCCCGAGTAGACTCGCTCTTATAGAAAGCAGTGCCTCTGGTCTAATGTCAGCTGATGCTTGGTCATCTGACCCAGCCCCTGACCTAGGCCCAAACCCATCACCAAAGAGACTAATAACTAGGTGCAGATGGCGTTGAGCCCAACTCCTTTAAAGTCAGCCTGCCTTGTGACAGCATCCAAATCAATTTCTTGGTTGTCAAAAGTGCTCAGCAACACAGCTCCCATTGAAGTCAATCAGCTCAGCACCTCCCAGGACTGGCCCCTGGCCCTGTACTTCAGTCTGGTTTATAAATTAGGTTATAAAGTTCAGATAGTAAGTAACAGTCCCACCCACAATTTCTTTCCACATAATTATAGTTAGCTAGATACCAGGAAAAGGAGAGCCCCTGCCCTGAGCTGCTGACGTCTTTTTTCCTTTCAGGTTCATTGGCAGCTTTATTGTGGTTGAGTTTTCTTCCTTTTTGCTGCCCAATCTCTGTTTGACTGGAATCGCTCCCCTCTTATAAATGTGTGACTTTTGCTGAAAAGCAACTCTGCCACTTTTGCAGAGAAGCAGCTTGTACAAACGACACAGCGGTCGTTACGGGATGTGCGGTTTACCTCAAGACGTCATGTCTCCTCCTCCACAGAAATCAGAAGGATTGTTGCTCAAATTCAGCTTCAGTTGTATAAAGGAAAAAAGCCCTGTGACTTTCACTACTAATTTTAATGTTCAAAGAAACCCTCACACCCACTCCCCAGCCTGTTTTAAAGGAACACGGTCCCTTTAGTTGAGACCCCAGACGTAATTTTTTTGTAAACATATGCATATGAAGTATGTTACAAAACACAGTGGGGCAAATCTCAAGTTTTTAAGAAGACATTACCCAGGCAAAATTTCCATTGTCTTTGGTAGGATTTTTTTCCTGAGTAAAGCCTAGGTACAAACTGAGTAAGGACTTCAAGGACCAGATTTTTTCCTTCCCTTTGGGTCACTTATGAGAGGCAAAAGGGTGGGACCTGGCCCTACCACTTGTACTAGTGCTTTGATTATGGTCAGCTGGTGAATGGTCCCTGGGGGACCACGGCTAGCTGGCACAGGTTAGCCGGAACGCTGGGCAGAGAATCAACATACAGTAACTGGTTCCCTGACAGCCCCCACTCTGCTCTGCCAAGGGTGTCTATGTGATGGGAATGGATGCATCACAGAAAGCTGCTACACGGTGCAGTTTTTTCAGTCCTGAGTTCTGCAAGTAAACTGTGGTGTGTTAAACTTGAACAATCTGAAATCACAAGTGAGTTTCCTTTTGCCAGAATCATCAACCCTGGCTTCTGTCATGGATGCAACATTACAGGGTCACCTAGTGAGAAGGAGATTTACATTATAGACTGGCTACATCCCAGAGAAGCTGCTGCACTTGGTTCCAAGGAAAGGACATAGTCCGCACACATCAGAAAGCTGCAAGATGGTGGTGTGGCTAGAAGAGCCCTTTTTATCTATGGTAAGATATTGCATCAGCACATCAGAGTTAAATCATGGTATCTTCCTCTACATGTGAAGTACTGTGCTCTGGGCCTGCCCAGGAAATGTATCTGGTTTCCTATAGGGCAGTCAGATCATCAGTAATTAGTTAAGCAAAGCACGTACTCACCTGGAGACTGCCTCCCTGTAGTAAAACCTAGTTATTTTGTAGACATTTTCATCTATAGATCTCAAAGGTTCTTTACAAAAGAGGTCAGTATCATTATCCCCATTTTACAGATGGGAATACACAGGGAGGGGAAATGACTTGACCACGGTCTCTCAGCAAAGAAGCCTGGCCTCCTGAGGCTCTGTCCAATACCCCAGTGTTTCTCAAACTTTTTTTCCGCGGACCACTTGAAAATTGTTGAGAATCTCGGCGGCGCACTTAATGAACTTTTCAAATGTTGTTTGTACCATTAGCTAACTACTGTAAAGTGCTTTGGATAAAAGCGCTATATATAAAAAACTTAATAATTAATGGTTGTTTGTTCTACAAATAAAAGCACACAGCTCATATTTTAATATCAGTAGTCTTACCTTTCTAATGCGATGGATGTGTCCTCTCTCCCCTGCCGTGGCAGCCCCCGAGCTGGGGCTGGGAAGGAGGGGGGGTCTCTCCCTCTCTCCCCCACCACAGCAGCCCCCTAGCTAGGGCTGGGAAGGGGAGGGGGGGTCTCTCCCCTGCCACAGCAGCCACAGTGCTGGGGCTGGGAAGGGGGGTGTCTCTCCCTCTCTCCCCCACCACAGCAGCCCCTGAGCTGGGGCTGGGAAGGAGGGGGGGGTCTCTCCCTCTCTCTCCCACCGTAGCAGCCCCCTAGCTAGGGCTGGGAAGGAGGGGGGGGGGTCTCTCCCCTGCCACAGCAGCCACAGAGCTGAGACTGGGAAGGAGGGGGGTCTCTCCCCCCAGCCGCAGCCCTGGAGCTGGGGAAAGTTGCCTCTTTCTCTGGCTGCCGCAGCCCTGCATGTCCCAAATTCTCCCCACTCCCTCTTCTCACCCCACTGCCCCCTCCCATCTACCCCCTATTCCCCCCAAGGCCACCAGCTCACCTTACATATGCGTCTTCTCCAGGGCCCAGGCACCTAATTAGTGGAGCAACGCCTGTGCGGGTCCACTGATTAGGTGGGTGTCCCTTCATTCTCTTGTGTGCAGCCACCCAGGCATGTACCTTAGAGGGGAACTATCCGCGGACCACCTGAATGAAGCTCACGGACCACTGGTGGTCTGCGGACCACAGTTTGAGAACCTCTGCAATACCCTATTCACTAGGCCACTCTCGTTCCTCACTCAGCCAGCCAGCCAGCACAGATACTGCAAAAAGGGGGAGGAGAGAACCATAGTGACAGTGGAAATGTGGTAGCTATTAGGAGACAAGCATTTATATTGAAACGTAAATTGAGTGATTATGCAAAACAAACTTAATTAAAGCCTTTGAAATCTCTCTCTTTTTGAAGGCAAAATATTAGAGTTTTTTATTTTCCGAAGACCCTTTCTTTGATTAAAAGGAAAAGATTAATTTTACTCTCTGTTCTAGTGTTTGAAGGGTATTCACCTCTGATTCTGAGGCCTGGTCCACACTAACCCCCCACTTCGAACTAAGATACGCAACTTCAGCTACGTTAATAACGTAGCTGAAGTTGAAGTACCTTAGTTCGAACTTACCGCGGGTCCAGACGCGGCAGGCAGGCTCCCCCGTCGACTCCGCGTACTCCTCTCGCGGAGCAGGAGTACCGACGGCGAGCACTTCCGGGATCGATCAGGGATCGATTTATCGCGTCTAGACAAGACGTGATAAATCGATCCCAGAAGATCGATTGCTTACCGCCGGACCCAGAGGTAAGTATAGACGTACCCTAACAGACAGACAGACACCAGGTAGAGGAGAGACTGGATAGAGAAGGTGGGGGAAATATGGTTTTGGTTGATGTCTTTAGAACACTGGTTGGCTAGTTAGTTATGAATGGATACCTTCGGCTAGCAGATCGAACAAAGGCACCAGTTGCTTGGACCCTGGCACACATTCCAGTCAGGGACATCATCTGGTTGGCTCCTTTCTCCTTAGAGGGAACAACATTATGGACATTTTATCTCGCTGTGCTGAGGCAATGAAGTTGATGTTGGGATCTTATGAAAAGCAGAGAGAGTGAGATGTAGGCTAGGAGGAAAGAAATAGTGGGGCAGAAAGTAACACAACAGGGAAGGAACACAGAACAAGAGTTTACATGCCTCTGCAATGCTGGCAATTAGGTATCCGCACTGTTGGGCTCAGGACTGGAGGTCATGATGATGTGATGGTTTTCAGGACTCTCAGGTGAAAAACAGAGTTCCCCAAGCAAGAGCAGGGCCTGTTGGCCTTCCTCTCAGGAGGACAGTCTTTCAGTCTGGTTTGCTCTATCTATTTTAGGGTCAGGGAAGATGAAATTATATGAGCTGGGATGCAAGGTGGGAGGGGAAAAGGCTTGTTTATATGGGAAAGTTTTACCAGTTATACTAGTATAATTATACTGGATAGTTAAACCACTATAAATCCCTATGTGGCAGGGGCAACCATGAGGCCCTGCCCACTCTGTGGCCCCACCCCTGCCACCCCTCCTTTTCCCCTTGAGTCCCTGTCTCCCGGCCAAGCTGGAAGCCAAAGCCTGCTGGGGGAGGGGTCCCGAGAGCAGCCCCCCAGCCGGTGTCCCCACCCTCCCGCCCAGGGCAGGTGGAGGGTCCACGGCTCCCCACAGCTGCCCGCATGGCTCTTACCCCGACCCACTCCAGCTTCTGGCCTGGCCTGGGGGTGGGAATGCTGACCGGATTGGTGAAGACTTGATAGATCATCTGTTCTGCTTTGTGAGGCTTTAATAAGCACGCAGGTGCCTTGACTTCCCTTGCTTTCCTGAACATGCTCAACGTAGGCAGACTGCCAAAGACAGTGTCCCCTGCTGTTTTATGAGAAAATGCACTAAAAATAATACAATTCAGTGATTGCAATGTGTGTACAGTCTGAGCAGCTTTGCACACACCCTGCAGCTGTGCATTAATGATGCTCTGCTGAAGCAGCTGCAAACAGATTGATTGATCTGACCCGATCTGCAACTAATCTTTTATTGATTGTATTATAGTTGAGCTGGAGTGAAAGCTCCTTGGGGCATGGACTGTTTCTTTCTGAGTGCTTAGAAACTATTTACATAATTTAAAAAAATAATACTCATCGATGAGTTAGGCCATGGTATAGTCTTCTAAGGATACTCTGGAAACCTCATCACTTGAGTCATTTCAATCTGGACTGGATCAAGCGTTTGAGAAATGAATATCATTGCCTGTTGGCCACTATGTCAAAGATGGTCTGTTTATCAAAAGCTTTTATGAACTCTTAGGTGGCTAAAGAGCCCAATTCTTGAGTTACAGGTCTTTGGACAGGTTTGGTGGGAGACTGCTGTGCTTTTTGTTACCTATGTTTCTATTCTCTGCTCTCTTTATTTGTAAATTTCTTCCCTCTCTTGTTGACTGTGACAGGATTGCAGACTCTAATGCAGGGGTCTTCTGTAGAATTATCCTAGGCTCAGGTGCTATGAACTTCATTAAGGGTCAGGATAATTACTGCTGTGTCATGCTGGCAGGTTTGTCCATTTAGCTCCAACCAGGATACAAAGGGGATGGGACTATCAGTTTGGGCCAGAAGAAATTAGGGTTTCCCTCCAGAAGCGCCCTAGGAACAACTAAGTATGGAGAGGAAGCTTAGTCTGATCTTTATATTGTATTATTGTTTTTGAGTTACCAATAAAGCCAAATCCTAGGAAGGGAATGAGTTTGGGATGAACTCCGGGTCCATGTATTCTGATGAGGTCAGGAGGGACTCAACCTATTTGCACTAACGAATCTCCCCTTACAGCTTTCTGCACTAGATGTTCTTCTGATTGATTTGTTTGCTGCTTTAGCTTCCCACATGTTGATACTGATGTCACACTGGCGAGGTTCTTTTTCAGGACATATTTGAATCTTCTCTGCCTTTTGATCTTTTGCCCAGTACAAATTCACTATACAACTATAGTGTACAGTTGGGAGAATGGTGCCCTCCGTGCAGGGGATATGTCCAGCCCAGTGAAGATGAGTTTTATAAACATTGCTTCAGTATTTGTTGTGCAACCTCTTTGCAGAATTTCATTATTTGTGATTTTATCATGCTACTTGGTATGCCTAATAGCTCGAAGGTACTGCTGATTAAATTTTTCCAGCTCTTTGACATGCCGGCAATAACATGTCCATGTTTCTCAGCCTCCAAGTAAGTGGAAAACGCTAGCTACAGTGTAGTAAGCATGGACTTTGTTCCTCTGTGTAGGTTTCAGATTCAATGTGGCAATCTGCTTCTGAGCAGTACATGTTCTTTCATTTGGGTAGTGAATCATTGATCAGTGGAGGCTGTTTGGCAAAACTCCACCAAGGAACATGAAATCCATGGCCATGTTGAACTCTTCACCATTGACTAGGTCCTACATATCTTTCCCCAGGAGTTGGGGCTTCTTCAGAATGATGTATGTTTATGTGGCCAGATTGTCAGGTGATGTAAAAATCAGCATACCTTCATGAAATTCAGTGGATTTACACCACTTACAACAGCTAAGGATCTACTCCATCGTTTTTAGCTACTCAGCAAACTAGTTGGTGGTGAACTGGAGGTGCTCCATGAAAAAGAACATTTATCTGCATAAGGAGCCCACATGAAACCTCCTCCTTTCTTTTTGTGGAGGTTTTTAGTCTGCCAAAGTTAAAAAATTTGCCAGTTCAAAGTTTAATAACATTTCTTGGCACCACTACTTTTTGTGTTCATCACCTCTCTGGTATTAATTCATCTCTGTGGATTTGTCAGTCGCCACCACAAAGAAACTGTGAGCCAAAATAAACCTGGCATGACTCGATTTGCTTTTACAAATGGATTGGTGAGAATGCTGCCCACAGAGGCCCTGATTCAGAACAGCACTTAAGTGGCATTGACTTCAATGAATTAAAGTTAAGCAAGTGTTTAAGTGCTTTGCTGAACTGGAGCTCAGCCATCTGTGTGATATGAACAAACTTTTAGAGGAGCGTCCAAATTTTGAATCAGGCGAAAGCATCAAAAGCTTTGGTAAGAGCAATAATGACTGTAGTCAAGGTCCACATTTTGTTCCTTATGTTTTTCCCCTAATTACTGACGTTAGAGTAAGCATTAAAGATTCAAGTACAGTGAATGGAACAATATAGAGATACACAGTTTTTTTTTTTTTTAAGACCCTTCAATCCTCCAAAATTTACAGAGTCAAATCCTGAAGGTCCTTGGGCAAACTCCTCACTGAGGTCAATGGAGATTATTGCCAGCATAAAGATTGAGAAAGACCTTCAGGTTTTGGACTACTATGAATGTCATTTGCTTCATGGCAGCTGGAGATGTATCTAGTGTTTTATACTGTATGCCACATCCAGTCTCCCTTTATGCAATTATATAGGCATATCAGTGGAATGTAGGGTTATAACAAAACACAACAATCTGGGAAGGACATCGTTTGCCTCTTTATTTGGAAATAGCTCATCTGTTCTTAATCTGATTATTTAAATTTTTTTTAAAGGAACATGCTATTTTAAACTTTCTCACTGTCTAACCCAACGGAATCTGTGTTAATTCGCCCTATATTAAATCCACATTTTCCATTGTTCCCTTTGCTAATCAAATTTTTTTCATGCAAAACAGAGTGTGGTGAGCTAATAGAATGTCACAGCTCAATCAGAAAGCAAAAATAATATCATGCAAATGACTCCCGCACCCCAATTCTCCTTATAGTGAAAGCAGTAGAACAGCAGTTTTTAATCATTTTTCATTTGTGGACCCCTAAAAAATTTCTAATGGAGATGTGGACCACTTTGGAAATCTTAGAGTCTGTGGACCCCCAGGGATCCGTGGACCACAGGTTGAAAACCACTGTCCTATGGTGTCACGGAGTCCCCAGGCGATGCTCTGGAACTGCTCCCCACAAAGCCAGTTAGGACTTTGGGGAGCCTCCTCTCCCATGAAGCAGACTGTCTTCAGGGCAAGAAGCTCACACAGCTTCACCTCCTGGGTCTGACCTTGGAGCATTCAGCATATGCCCCTCCGTGCGCTTCCCACAGTGAGTGCGCCCAGGCGGGGTCCTGGGGAAGCCAGAGGACCTGCACGCACCCCCACTTCGCAGTCAGACGCGAATCTTAGCCAGCCAGTAAAACAGAGGTTTATTAGATGACAGGAACACGTCTAAAACAGAGCTTGTAGGTCCAGAGAACCGGATCCCTCCGCCGGGTCCATTCTGGGGCCCAGTGAGCCAGACACCCCCGTCTGCCCTCACTCCTAGTCCCCAGCCAGCTCCAAATTGAAACCCCCTCCAGCCCCTCCTCCTCTGCTGAGTTCCTTTCCTGGGCCAGGAGGTCACCTGACCTCTTTGTTCTCCCACACCTTTAGCATCCCCTTGCAGGGGGGAAGGGCCTGGCCATTAGTTGCTAGGCGACAGAGGGTCAGTCAGAAACTGAGGCACCCACACAGTATTCAGAGGAAACATTAAGAACAGTCCCACTTTGTCACATATAGTAAGAACCATCTTTTGTGGACCTTTAGACATAGTCTGTGGACCCCCAGGGGTCCGCAGACCACAGGTTGAAAACCACTGCAGCAGAAGAACCCTGCTGTAGGTTGAATGTAGAAGCTGCTGCCTCTTGACATGAGTGATAATACTTAGCTGCAAACATTGAGATGAATGCTGACAATCAGCTGCAAACCTGAATGTTCCCGTAGTGACTTCCTTTTTAGCTCCAATCACATTTGAACACATTACTTGAAAATGCCATGATATGGGGGACAAAACCATTGTCTGTTCAAGACCAGGAACAGTTTTCCTCTAATGCAAGAAGGTAGTGTGTTGCAGTGGTTAGAGCAAGTGCATGGGAATCAACACACCTGCATTTTGTTCCTTGCTCTGCCACTTCACTGCTCTGTGCCTTTGTTCCCCTGTCTGTAGAAGGGACATAACTACTACTTGCAGGGTTGTTGTGAAGCTCAGTTAATGCATGCTTCTAATGCACTTTGATGTCCTTGGATGAAAGGTATCTATAATTGCAAAGTGTTATTAATATTATAAATCAAAAACTTAACACGATGTCTTTACCTGTCAAAGTGGATGATTAGATGCTATCAGGTTTGCAGTTTGCATTTACAGCAGTTGCCTCAGCACGACTTTGATCATGTTTCTGTTTTTAATATTAACATCTATTACAGTTACAATCCAGTAAACGAGGGGTGCCCACAGTTGTCCACTCCCTGTAACCGCAGAGCTAGAACAATGCAGATCTACTGCTGGTGAAATCCACCAACGAAGCAACTTAGTCTTCTAACAAAAATAAATACATTAAAAAAAAAAAACCAAGGAGAAGCAGGTATTCTGATTGAATACAATGGGCCTTATTCATCCCTCGTGTAACTTAGTTTCAAGGTCTTCTGGTCCCAAATCCAGCAAGTATCCATATTCAGGACGCACTTAAGTATGTGGTTAACTTCAATGGTACTTAAGCATATTCTTAAAGTCAATGCTTTTCCTATTAAGGGCTTCTCCTCCCATGTCAATAAAATCTTCCTTTCTGGTATTTAATTTCTTTTGCCATTATGGCCCCAAACTTGAAATTGGATGCAGTAGAATGGACTCCCATTTCCATGCTGAGAGACACTGGCAGACCTGACTGCAGGGTCAGACCTTAGATTTGTTTCCACTAGGTTAACTGATTGCCTGACCTATTTGCCCCACTGTTCTTTAACTACTGGACAAAATTTTACCTTCAGTTACACCAGTGAATCCAGTAAATCCTAATTTGTATTTTCTGGTGTAACAGGGAGTACAATTGGGCCCACTGTTTTAAATTCTTAAGATTCCCGATGCATGAGATGAGCACTATGTCTAAATTAAAGGGACATTATCAAGTTAATTAAAAAAAAAATCCAAATTCCATTACCTGTGTACCATAGATAATTAATGCTGGAAGAATTTTTTAAACTCTCACTTTCTTTTCCCATTTAATGCTGTTTGTTTACTTTTGGGTAAACCTAGCCAAAGCGCATGTTGCACTTGAACTATAAAAGAACTACAAAAACTATAGACCTATTAAAGAAACTATAAAAAGAAAAAAAGTTGTATAACCAGTTCCTCTATATTTAGGGGGCAAATTTTGCAGCTAGTAAGACCAAAGGCAGTCTGCAGTAACTCACCTGAATTCAGTGGGTTGTTCCAGATTGACATTGGTATAACTGAGATCAGCATCTGGCTCCAACCTTTTTTTTTCTTTATTAAAAAAATCTGAATTTGTTTCTAAACTTCTGGACACTGTCACTTTAATAAAACGAGTAAATAAATATATATTGATATGTAAGTTAAGTGCAGGGCCTTGGGCTCCTGCCATATTGCCCATGTGGCTGGCATCACAAAGTTAAGGCACTCCTGCAAAAAACATATTTGTGCTCTTGGTGCTTTGGGGAGTTTGTGCCAGACAGGATAAGCTCTGTGCTTCACAAGGAGGGCTTGGCATCTACCCTCAGGTCTCCATGGAAAAGAGCAGCACGATTGGCAGCCAGAATCCTTAAGTAAGCACTATTTTATGGCTTCTCCCCACGCTCATCTGGACACCGTTCAGAGGATAACATCAGCCCTCATGTGGTACTGCTGCTGGCAGCAGTGAAATGCTAGAAGCAGAGGCAGGCACTTTCAGCAGCAGTGTGTTTGTGGGTCTGTGTATGTCGGAGGGGAGGGGAGAAGGGTGCAAGAACTGAAGCCAAGTTCAGGTGCAAGCAGCTGGATACAGGAATATGCACAATGAAAGGAAACTGGGTACAAGAAATGGGCCAGACTCAGCCTTTACTAAAACAAACAGAAAAATAAAAAGTAAAAAACAAGCCACAACAAAAGGAAAGAAAACACAAATTTGCCCTTGCCAGCAATAATGTTGTGATGGGGGCATAAGAGATTGTACCCTGAGTGGGGGTATGGTGGGGGCTTGAGTGATTGCTACAAACAAACAATAAGGCCAGGGAGTGTTTTGCTTTCAGAAGTTAATCACAGCTTGCTGAGTGTTTATATTTTTTTCTATAAAGGCTTTTTTGGTCTGTCTCCCAAATGGCTTGTTTTGTCTGTGAGATTTAATCTTGATTGGCAGGATCAGGTGCAAAGACAATTTAGACAAACCTCAAAACAGCTCTTATTTCTGTACAGCGAGGCGGCGGTATGCAGGAAGCTCCTGCAAACAGACTGCTTCGGCTAAGACTTTTGCGACTGTATTTGTGCTGGTATTAATTCCTTGCCTTGACTTTTGCGATTGTATTCATGCTGGTATAATTCCTTGTAGATATCACCTTGGATCACCCTCAGTGTTTCATTTAACTAGGGCTATGGCTACATTTGAGAGCTTACAGCTGCACCGCTGTAAGCTCTCGAATGTAGCCGCTCTCAACTAACAGGAGAGAGCTCTCTGGTTGGCTTAACTACTGCAGCCCCGCAAGTGGCGGTAGTTACGTGGACACAGCGTTGTCCCCACTGACGTTTGTCGGTGTAAAACATGTCGCTCAGGGGGGTGGTTTTTTCTCATCCCCTGAGCGACATAAATTATTCTGACATAAGCTGTAGTTTAGACATAGCCGCAGTTTTAACTCTTTCACTCCTGTTTGCCAATCAATTTCAGACCACGTTGTTTTAAAATATATTAGATTTCAAAGTATATTGGACCAATTTCTGCTTCCTTCTCTGCAAAAGGAGGTGTGTTTGTATATTGAGAGAAGTAACTGGACATAGCTATTTTGCTGTGAAATCCTAGTGAAGCCAAGATATTATAGTTTTTCCTTGATAGAGCTAGTCAATTTAGACCCCAGATGGGGGGGGAGGGGGGAAATGGAATTGATTTGACAATAGGGTCTCAGTCACATTTCTGTAACACAACACATTTGTGCTTTGAAGATCTGAAAATCCTGTTATATGTATTGAAGTTTTAAAGCCTTTAACCATTCTCCGCTTTTCATTTTCCTCTCTTCTTCCTATTTCTCATTTCCCTCTGAATTATCTTTAAAGGTGCTCTGTCTTCATAACAAACTAGTGGGTGAGGCTTGGACTTTTGTCACAGCTAGCTCAGATTCTGGGATTTTCACAGTTTTCAGAAATTCTGTCTCCATAACTTGACAACATGGAGAGTTTTGCATACAGGTGAGTTGAAGTGATGGATACACACACTGATGTGACAAGCAGGTGAACAGGCAGGACAGAAAGTGAATGGTTGGGTAGATGTCAATGAGTGTGAGAGGGACACAGATATTTGGGTGTGCCCTGTTGGTTTGTTGCTTGGGTGGAGGTGTTGGCTGGGTGGGTGGTTGAGGGGAGGGGAAGGATGGCCAAGCAAACCTGACAGATGAGTGGGGGGTAAAATGGGTACGCTAGATGTGTCAGGCAGACAGGAGACCATGCTGGCTGGCTGGGTGAGCATACTGGATGAGTGTTTGTAAAGCACTCAGATCCTCTAAGGGGAGGAGCTGAAAGGGTCAGAGTGTTATTACTCCCCGAAAGGTTTCAGAGTAGCAGACGTGTCAGTCTGTATCAGCAAAAACAACGAGGAGTCCTTGTGGCACCTTAGAGACTAACAAATTTATTTGGGCGTAAGCTTTCGTGGGCTAAAACCCACTTCATCAGATGCATGGAGTGGAAAATACAGTAGGCAGGTACATGTGCTGTGTATTTATACCTGCCTACTGTATTTTCCACTCCATGCATCTGATGAAGTGGGTTTTAGCCCACGAAAGCTTATGCCCAAATGAATTTGTTCGTCTCTAAAGTGCCACAAGGACTCCTCGTTGTTTTTACTCCCCGAAAGCAACAGTTCTCTGCATGTCTGCATAGCTTTCCAGTTCTGAAAAGGGAAAGGACCTCGCTCTCTGAAGGCTTTTCTCTCACTCTGTGTCAATGACAGAGAAACAGAGACTTTGTTTTCCTGAGAGGGAGGAATCAGAATAGGGAGGGTAGGAAAGATTGGGGATCCCACTTGCTGCCGCAGATTCAGGGTCCAAGATTGGAGCTCCAAAGTGCAGGTGTAGTGGAGTTCCCCTCTCCTGTCAGCACTGAGGGACCGCTCGGACTCTAACCGGGGACAGGGAGAGAAAGGAATGGGAGGGAGAAGCAGCATAGAGTAAACAAGAGTGTATTGGAGGGCAAAGACAAGGAGAAGTAGAGAAGAGCGTGAGTGGGAAAGTGAAGAAGGAGGGAGCAAGGGAGGGAGAAAAGCAGAATGAAGGGGTGATAAGAGATAGCGAAGTGCAGTAACCTGGAGAGAAGCAAGGTGTGGAGACGACAGCTTGGGCTCCGTGATTCTAGGGCCGAGCTGAAGGCTAGTAATATTTTAGAAGTTTAAAATATTCTTTGTTAGCAATGCTGTTATTTTTCCATGGCCTCCTGGGTTGGAAGACATCACTTCCCCCTCCCCTCCCACCGGGTGGCCTACACGAAGGCTTTTACATCAAAATGTTCTGACCATTGCTAATGCCAGTAACAGGGCCATCTGTAGTACCAACAGTGAGAGCGCTAATGCAGACAAGGTGCCACTGGCATTTCATACCAACATGTTGTTTAGAGCTGCTCAGGGCAGGGCCAGACAAGATGGTGGCAAACACAGTGATGGCTGCAGGAACTTTATTACACTAGAGCTCACATTACTGGAGATGCACTGGGGTGGAAAGAATATTTTGAAAAAAAGTCTGATGTAGACCCAGTCCATGAAGGACTGAGGGCAACATTCTGAAGCTTCCCTTGACCTCACCTAAATATATTTTGCAGCTCCCACAATCCTATGCAAGTGACAGTGCTTGATACACAAGTATTCTTTTGCCATCCCTGTCCCGAGTATAATACTATGTTATAGAAGAGGTAGGAGAAATTGTTCTCAGCAAAATTAATCTCTGGGAAAATTCTACTCCGTGTGATGCTGGCAAGCTCTACAGTGTCAAGAGGAGTTATCTTCAGATGCCTACCTTCAAGCATAAAATCGGCCTCTGGCACTTTCATGATACCTTTAGAGCAGGCAAAAGGAAATATTGCTTCATGCAGCATACTGTGCAGTTACCATGTGGAACTTAGTGCCAAACTAGGTCACAGTGATGAACACAGGGACGGAATTTTAAAAGGGGCTGAGTAACATTATGACCCATTCATAAACACTGTTATGCAAACTAAGATATGTGTAATCAAACCCCCAGCTTGATGGTGTAAACTGATTGTCAGTGGGCATCAGAGGGAAATGATCCTCAGCCCCCATGTACAGTCATTGCACAATTGACTAAGTGGATTACTGAACCGGTGTGGGAATGCCACTGTCCTATAAAGTACCACAGTATTGGCCAGTGCCAGAGACAGGAAATCAGACTTAAGTGGACTGACATTCTATTAGGCAAATCCTGTGCTTCTAATCAAGCAATCTTTGTTGTGCTGGCTGAAGCCTCCCCTTTGAAAATTCTTCCCCTCCCTCTGTCACGCAACTGAGTGGTTACAGTTTTGCAGTGAGCAATCCAGGTTGGTGATGAATACCAGTTCACTAGAAGTTACAAGGGAGGGTCAAGTTGCATGGGTTTTTCATGCAACCTGCCCATAATTAGCCCCAAGCAGAGGGTGAGTCATTCATAAGAGTCCAAGGTACTATTAGAGCCAGACACGCCAAGGCCCGGTATATAATTATACAATCCACTACTGTGCGGAAACTGCTCCATTAAGCCTTCTGACCCCATTAGAAAGAAGCTGTTATTTCGTCATGGTTACAAGCGCGCCTCACAGGATGAGTCCAACTCGTACAGCACAAGCTCGTTCACCCAAACTCACCTCCTTCTTGCTGAAACCAGAAAATGCCAGCCTGTTTCCTGGTTCATCAGCAGGTTACCTGAGTTTGGAACCAGCAGTCCTGAGGCAAGTGGAAGATGCTGAGACATGGCCTTACTTGCATCTGGTGGATGTGGTGAAAATACGTCAATGCAGAGGATATATACTGGCAACTGAAATGCAGCAAGCTCGGGAATCATCTCCATCAAAATAAAGGCATTATGCTTTTATTACAAGAAAAACAGGAACTGAAAAAAGCACCCAGCGAAACTTGAACTATTTCTATGAACTGGGGTTTCATTTTCAAATTTGCTTCCCCTTCATACAAGCAAGAATGACAGGAAAGACTGGATGGCTCAGGATATAGTTAATGGGATATGGAGCCTTTTATGTCCACCTAGCGTTGGGGGCACAGGGGAGCAAGATATCTGCAACCTCTACTCTATTGGTGGGCTCAGAGCCAGTGGACACAGTCATCCAAGTGGGGATGGTCAGCCCAGGCTGGCCAGGACACACACAAGATTCTGCATTAGCTGGCAGGGCTCTAATGGGGTGGCAGCTAGATTTTACAGCTGCCCTTTCCTATCAGAACCTCAGCAGAGGTGCCCCACCTCTTGCTCTGTTGGGGTGAATCCTTCCAGCAGGCACAGCTGCTTCATCCAGTGCAAGAATTAATCTGGCCCAATTTGCCAGTGACCAAAGTTTGTTACCACGTGAAGGCTGCTCAGTGTTCTTTGTGCAGTGAGCTGGTAGGGACTTCGCCTAGTTGCTAGTGGACAAGGATATGCACTGCAGCACCACTATAATAACTGAGACTCCTTGGCCCCTTGCTGGCAGTCTGAGCAAAAAGATCAAAAAGTGACTGGGCTATGGAGGATAAATTGCTCTGTCACTCCTAGGAGTAGTCTCGTCAGGGGAGGTTAGAGTTACATCTGCTGGAACAGGGCGGGAAAGCGGCTGACTGCTGTTTTGGGGCTAAACAGAAGACTCCCGTCTGACCAGAGCTGTCATTCTTGACACCAGTGCTAAATCACAGAATCATAGAATATCAGGGTTGGAAGGGACCTCAGGAGGTCATCTAGTCCAACCCCCTGCTCAAAGCAGAACCAATCCCCAATTAAATCATCCCAGCCAGGGCTTTGTCAAGTCTGACCTTAAAAACCTCTAAGGAAGGAGATTCCACCACCTCCCTAGGTAACCCATTCCAGTGCTTCACCACCCTCCTAGTGAAAAAGTTTTTCCTAATATCCAACCTAAACTTTCCCCACTGTAACTTGAGACCATTACTCCTTGTTCTGTCATATGGTACCACTGAACAGTCTAGATCCATCCTCTTTGGAACCCCCTTTCAGGTAGTTGAAAGCAGCTATCAAATCCCCCCTCATTCTTCTCTTCTGCAGATTAAACAATCCCAGTTCCCTTAGCCTCTCCTCATAAATCATGTGCTCCAGCCCCCTAATAATTTTTGTTGCCCTCCACTGGACTCTTTCCAGTTTTTCCACATCCTTCTTGTAGTGTGGGGTCCAAAACTGGACACAATACTCCAGATGAGGCCTCACCAATGTCAAATAGAGGGGAATGAGCACGTCCCTCGATCTGCTGGCAATGCCCTTACTTATACAGCCCAAAATGCTGTTAGCCTTCTAACTGTCTACTCATATCCAGCTTCTCGTCTACTGTAACCCCTAGGTCCTTTTCTGCAGAACTGCTTCCTAGCCATTCGGTCCCTAGTCTGTAGCAGTGCGTGGGAGCCTTCCGTCCTAAGTGTAGGCTCTGCACTTGTCCTTGTTGAACCTCATCAGGTTTCTTTTGGCCCAATCCTCTAATTTGTCTAGGTCCCTCTGTATCCTATCCCTACCCTCCAGCGTATCTACCCCTCCTCCCAGCTTAGTGTCATCTGCAAACTTGCTGAGAGTGCAATTCATCCCATCATCCAGATCATTAAATGCCCTTTAAAAGATGCAAAAACCCAATATGTCTTATTTATTAAGCAAGTATTAAAATATTTTAAATGCAGAAGACAATGAGATAAAAGGAACAAGGTGTCAAACTATAATCAGCGTGAATCATTTTGAATAAACACTGAGGCACATAAAGGTACCCGGTTTGCTGACAGGCTTAGCAACTTACAAACTCACTCCATCCCAAATCAAGGACTTTAGAACTCAGCAAAGCTGGAATAGATTCCTCTGGTAGCATAAGATTTAGTTTTCATTGGCACAGCTTTGCCATTCTCACAGGTGGAAAAGCAACATTAGGGTTTAAATAGAGTTTGATGAAAATATGTAGCACCCCAAGGATCAATTTTCACTGTAGGAGGTTGCAGAGTGTATTATACACTAGGCATTAATTCTACATCCTCTTCTGATGTCAAGAGAGCTGCAGGCATGAATAACATTAGACTTCGGGTTTGTATTCTGTACCTGCAATTAATGCTTCCTTTATTTCCTGTTGTTTAATATTGTATTTGTTCTTTATTGCTGCAAGAAAAGCCTCTTGTGTTCTTTTGGGGGTTTTTTTAAGCTGCAATGGGATACATTTGAAGGCCTGTATTGTGGTCTCAGCAAGCAGCAGGGCAGCTGCCAAACCTCGTTTCCTTTGTTGATTTCTTGATACTTTAAGAATTATTTTCAACAGTTAATCTTGATTTTTGTATGCTTCCTTGGCAGATAATTACCACACAAATGAAACTGTATTTTGCACAGTGCCCTGGAAGCAAGAGTTGAGCCTTTACACAAAAGTGGCCAATAGAAGAGACCCTCTTGTAAGCAACATTAAAATCAGTAACACTGTGGCCACTGGAAACACATTGTGAACTTGGCGAGGCCAACGGTTTGGAAATATTCTATTTCTAGAACTAAAAACAAATCTCACTTATTTCAAACCCCCTGCTGTGTCTAGTGCAGCCATTTTACTGGGCTTACCTGTGGAGACCCTGATGTACTCTCTCGAGAAGCAAACTGCAGATGATACCACTGACAGAGGTGGCAGTTTTCTTCAGGCAGGCTTTCTTCAGAACAAGAGAGTACACCGTACTTTATTTTTCTACTGATCCTAAGGTGCCATTTAAATTAAGCTTTGGTGCGAGACTGATCTGATGTCAGCACCAAGACTGAAAACAAATATTGCTCTACACACGTCATTAAAAATCAGTTCAAACATAGAGGTGATTTTAGGGCACAACCAAAGCATGAAAACTAGAGAGGCAGCAGTGACTGGAATATCCATGTGAAGACTATAATTTCTGCATGCTTACAATTGGTGGGATCACATGCAGACATGATGGTGATTATCCATCCTGTTTCTGGTTAATGATGGAGTTAACCTCCCTGTACCAACATCCTTCCCTGCAAAATACCACACTTAACAGATGTCTCTTCTATTCAATCCATGGACTCTCTGGATACATGGCAAACAATAATGCCAACTGTAGTTTGTCATGTGGACATATGATCAGTTAGGAACTGGACTGAAACCATCAATGCATTTCACCTAAGCCACTGAACAGTCATTAGATATTAGTGAATTTGAACATATCAAATGATTGGTTAGTTCTTTATAGTGTTGGAGTGGCGCCTTAGGAGAGTTTTGGAGCACAGAGACCACAGTACTAGAGTAGTCCAAAGTAAATTAAGCTTTGGACTAAATCTAAATTTAAATCTAAATGTTATATTATTTCAAGCTCCAATGTCCAAAATACATAGTATTGA
Source organism: Emys orbicularis (assembly GCF_028017835.1). NCBI lineage: Eukaryota > Metazoa > Chordata > Testudines > Emydidae > Emys > Emys orbicularis. The sequence continues at coordinate 157,223,018 of NC_088685.1, read as the reverse complement.
TGTTAAGGATAGAATTTTGATTAAAAATGTGTAGGTGACTGTCATATTGAAATGCTTGAGGACCATTACCAGCCTTTGGTAGCTTCATGACAATTTCTGACATGTAAATAAGATAAAAAATTGAGATATTACTGATGCCACTTGAGCAATCAAAAATCTAAGCAGATATTCTCGAGTGAACCTTCCAAATCTTCTTAAAGAAGTCGGTCCCATCACAGACTTCCTAAGTTAATAAATACAGTGTAGATACATAATGGTATACAAGCTACTCTTTCTTAGTTTCAGCTGTGCATCACTAGAAAAGAAACATTTGAAATATTTCCTTTCAGAGACGGAGCAAAAAAACTAGCACAGGACCTTGGATTTCAGCAGGAGAATAACTGTCTTTCTATATCCCCTCCCAACCACAGCATATATGAAAATATTCTTGGCGTATTTGTATGAAATTTTGATTTATACCTCAGGAAGTGCAGGTTTATGGTTGTCTTGTATAGATTAATGTAAATTTTGTTCATATACAGTTATGATGCATGAATAGCAAAGACGTATTTAAAAACAACCCTGCTTAGCTTAGCTCAGCACATGGCTTCAGTTCTGTTTACAGCAGCGCAAAGTAGTACCTGTGCTGGGAGAATTTGTCCTCAGCCCTTTGAAGGCTGTTTACAGCCCCTTTGTGACTCAGCAACAGTTACAAAGGACTGGATAAGGGGACAAAATCTGTCCCCCCCTTTTTCTTTAGACTTGGAATAAGGTAGGGTTACCATACGTCCGGATTTTCCCGGACATGTCCGGCTTTTTGGTCCTCAAATCCCCGTCCGGGGGAATTGCCAAAAAGCCGAACGTGTCCGGGAAAATACTCCCAGCTTTGTTTTGCCGGCATCCCTGCCCCAGTCCCCTGCTTACCTTAGAGCGGCTCCGGAAGACTGCGAGCTGCAGGTGGATTCCCCTGCGGCGACGGCAGCGGTTGCTGCTGCTGCTCCCCCAAGACACCTCAGCTTTGTGTAGCTGAAGAGCCGAGCTACCCGAGCGCTACCGGCTTCCCCAGCGCAGCTGGAGCCCGGGAGGGGAAGCGCCCGGCCGGGGGCACAGGGTCTGGAGGTCTGGGGGCTGCCTGGCAAACCGTGAAGCCGGTAGCGCTTGGGCAGCTGTTTTGCGTGGCTGGGAGGGAGGAGGGGGAATGCGGGGCGCTCAGGGGAGGGGGCGGAGTTGGGACGGGGACTTTGGGGAAGGGGCGGGGCCAGGGCCCCGTGGAGTGTCCTCTTTTTTTAATGTTTAAATATGGTAACCCTAAATAAGGCCTATGATTTGACTTCAACTTGGTCTTCAACTCCTAACTGACTTTGACTTTCGATAGTATATGATTATTTAAAAAAAAAATAGAATTTGCTAGAAGGTTGATAGTTTCTCAGGGAAACTAGACTAATAGAATGTATTAATTAAGAAAATTTAATTTACAAGGATCACACTTGTTCCTTGGACACACAGTTCTTCTAGTAGACAATACTTTTCTCTAAAAATCCAAAGTTACAAGGAGATTGGGGCAATACTGCCAATCAATTAAAATTTGTATACATATTTCATAACATTAGCAGAAATAGTGATATATTACTTTTCACTACTATGTCTTCAGAACAGCTCATCAGTCCAGTTCCCTAACACTTAGCAGATGGTACTTTTTCTGTATTCCATTTATAACAACACACAAACTTTATTCCATGTTGGAAAGTACCCTGGTCTATCTACAATTTAATTTGGGAAGTGACACCACTAAGAGTCAGCTATATATGGCCTGCTATAACATATCACAAGAAGGGGAAGATGAGTGGCTGGGATTCTTCATTTAGCATTACAGCATTAGAAAAACTGATGCATCCCATTATGTCTTCTCATCAATTCTTTAAATATATGTGCTTACTAAAACTGCATTTTAGGTAAAATAAATTTTAGGTTAAATAAATCTGCTTCCCTAAATTATTGTATTTGTTGCCTTCAAAGACTCCAGTAATTCCTTGTTAAAGGCCTGTTTCATTAGTGGTATTTACGTTACTTGATAGAGTTGTGGGACTATGCAGGAGCTCTATTTTGTCTCCTTAATTTACACAACTGGTTACTTGAACAGTTGATACTAAAACGATAGACCTTTCTCAGTAACAGCAACTGACGTCAATTAGAAAGTCACCTTAAGTTGTATTACCTGAAATAAACTAGACTATAAAGACACTGAATTCAACTCATGATGAGTTTTCAACTGAGATATTAAAAAAATACTGCCATGTCAACATCAGACGCATCTGAAAGGCACTGAGCAGTTAAATATTGCGACTCATACATGTGTCAATAAGAACCATAAATATAGGCAAATGTCAGAGGCAGAATATGGCATTATATAGTCCATTAGGCATTTCTGGTAAGTATGGCAGCTTTATCTATTATTAGGATATGCTGAAAATATACAAAGGTTCAGAACAACAGAATACTGGTATGAAAACAATCACTTCTTAACAACACCTGAAAGACAAGCATTTCTGAAACAAGGCATCGCATTAAACATTGTTGTCACAGGGAAATGGTATCACATCTAAACACTAAGGTTTTAATTTAATCCAGTGGCTATAAAAGGAAATGATAGTGGTAGGAGAGGATTGGAGAAGGAGTATCAAATATTCAGTTTAGAATTAGCCAGCTGAGGTCCTTGTTTTATAGACTTAACGAAGTCTGTGGTGATCAAAGCTATTCCAGAGGCAAAAAGTATCAAAAAAAGAGATTCCAACCCACTTCCAGGAAGTCCTCTTGGGGCTGACATGCATGTGGATGTAAGAATCTGTCTGGCATCTTCTCCAGACCTGGTGTTTCCTACAGCTTTCCATTGGCAAAAGCTGCCTCTTGGAACTGAGGGACAAACGTTTTGAAATAAGCCCTAGTGGGGAAAAAGAAAATTTGTGGTTAGCAAAGAACAAACTCAGAACAATCATGTGTGCGTGGTACCTACAGCCAAGATTTTTAAAAAATGGGAGCCTGAAGTTAGCTGCCTATGTCCATATTTAGTCACATAAATAAGAGGCCTGTTTCTCAAAATTCTACAGTGTATTTTTGGTGATTCTTGTGCTTCAATCTTTTTAATTTCAGTAGTGTTACTTCCTTTGATGAACTGACCACAATCATATGCAGCACTGCTAATGTGATCAGTACCAATGTCGTCTTGTAGTGTCAGCATAACTTTGTCTGATGCGTATTCAATATTTTATACATTCCAAAATTATGTTTTGCAGGAAAAAATATTTTGTGGATAGCTTTCATGAATCATTGGCAATTGTTCTCTTTTCTTCCCTTGATTTGTATTCTAATTCTTTTAGTCTAGGTACAACAGTATATCAGGTACAGAGATAAACAGTGTTGGGCTCTCTGAGTGAGAAACAGTGTGAAAGGAAAGGTTAAACCATTTGCTACAGCATTACAAACTTGGCGTCTGTTATATACTTGATGCTCACCATGCTTCTGGGATAACTGGATTTACTCAACTTTTGAAAAAGCTTCAAATATAGCACCACAATCACTCAGTGGAATTGCACAATCAGCTGGGAAAGTGAGAATACTGGCAATGGATAAGCTCTTGATCTGCCTTCTTCCAGGAACATTTATGAAATACAGGGTCAGTGCTGACAGTAGTAGAGCAGTTTATAAAAGCATCAGTTAATTCTCTGTGGTGAATAAATTAAATGGATGAGCAGTAATTCCTTGCTTGCTAATTGGTTAAAAAAAAAAACCCCTTTCTGAGGGAAAGTTTGGAATAAAGACAAATCATTTTGTAAATGGGGGTGTACTTTATGTATTCTGGACCTTAGTATCACTGTCTTCTCTATGATGAACTTACTGAGTCACTTTATCAACCCACAGAATGAATCCATCCTGATCACTGCAAGTTGGTTTATATTGTACCGTTGGGACTCTGTACTAACAGCAAAATGTGTCCACTTCTGCAATTATAGGTTCCTCAAGATCTTTTATTTACCAGGTAAATCAAAGGAAATTAAACCTTAATTCTGCCACTTGTGACTTTCACCTACTACTCTCTATATTGTGAACTCTTCATTTTTCTAGCTTTTGTTTTAAATCTGCTTTACAATCCATATTTATATTTTCTCACAGAGTATTTCTTTGTAATTTCTGAAATGAGGATACTTGTAAATTATGTTCACTGTATTACTTATATCTACTGCTATGGTAATAATGCATGCCAAGAATTCCAGATATCGCATCAGACAAATGGATATGCTGAATCTCCACAATCAATCGAGAGATCTAATTTCATAAACTGGATAGAATTTCTTGCTGCCACTGAATAATTACTCCTGATCATGACTGAGACTGAAAATACCGTAAGATCAAAAAAGGGAAAGCTCCTCTCCTCTTTGTGGCAATATGCCTGCTAAGCTCATTAGAAGACAATGACAATCAACTTGCATAAAATTTGTAAGGCTGTATGAGAATACTGGCCAAAGGCCAGATGAATAGTGCAAGATAAGAATATTGCAGGATGCCTTAGGGAATCTGAGATCACACCTTGAGCCTAAGAATGATAATGGAAACAGAGAGAGAGAGAGAGAGAGAGAGAGAGAGAGCGCACACACGAAATAGTAAACCAGTATGTATCCTTTACTGAATACACAAAAGCTCCTGATTTTGTGGACCAAATTTTGGAAGAGATGGACTCTGAAACTGTGCTCACTAAAGTGACTTCACATCAGTATGGCTATACCAGCTAAGTGTGTGTGTTATCATCTGATTTGTACAAGAAGATATGTGGTTTGCACTTAGATTTTTGTAGTAAACATTTGAAAATGTGGCCTACTGGAGTATATCATGACTAGCTCTGCAACGTTCTGCCACATATGGGAATTTCCCTTATATTTTGTCAACCATAGTATTTCTGTTATCCTCTTAGCATTTCTCCTTGCGTTATTTGTCTTAATGTTTAATTATATTTCCTCTACATGCTTATTTTAAATTGCTTGCTTTCTTCCCCTCTGGAGACTCTCCTCTTATGCCTGCTCCTTTCCTCTTGACTTCTAGTTTCAATAGTCTCTCAAAAAGCCACATATATTTTCCTAAATGGCAAGAAAAGTTCATTTTTGTTAAGTTGGATGTGTGAGAGAGTATTTCTATATTTAGTTCCATTTTTGAAACATCCATCTATATTTCTCTTCCCTGTTATATTAACACCACAAATACCGTATCACTTTTCAGTCAGCTTTCTGCTGTGGCATGATTCCCAAATTAAATCTTAGAATAGAATAGAATAGAATAGAATAGAATAGCTGGGTTGGAAGGGACCTCAGGAGATCATCTAGTCCAACCCCTGCTCAAAGCAAGACCAATCCCCAGATCCCTAAATGGCCCCCTCAAGGATTGAACTCACAACCCTGGGTTTAGCAGGCCAATGCTCAAACCACTCCATGCTATCTTTATCTACATCTACAATATCCTTTCTTTTCACTCTTGTGTGCTTGTCTGTGCTGCTGCAATACTAATTTAAATTCCTCCTTACAGTGTGATTCTACAGTACTATTTCAGCAAGCACATTATTCTATTGTTAGTTCAGATTAAATTTATTGCTCTTCTAAGGGTTCCATGTACCCAAAAATGAATATGTAAAAGAATAAATGGACACAAATCGGACATCAGGAATGGTAACATACTAAAGCCAGTAGGTGAACACTTCAATCTCCCTGGACATTCTATAACAGATTTAAAAGTCACTATTCTTGAACAAAGAAACTTCAGAAACAGACTTCAAAGAGAAACAGCAGAACTAAAATTCATTTGCAAATTTAACACCATTAATTTGGGCTTGAATCAGGACTGGGAGTGGCTGGTTCATTACAAAAGCAGCTTTGCCTCTCCTGGAATTGACACCTCCTCATCTATTATTGGGAGTGGACTACATCCACCCTGATTGAATTGACCCTGTCAACACTGGTTCTCCACTTGTGAGGTAACTCCCTTCTCTTCATGTGTCATTATATAATGCCTGCATCTGTAATTTTCACTCCATGCATCTGAAGAAGTGGGTTTTTCACCCACGAAAGCTTATGCCCAAATAAATCTGTTAGTCATTAAGGTGCCATCGGACTCCTTGTTGTTTTTCCAAAAATGAATGTCATACTTCATAAAATTAAATGCCTATTCTTCCTTCGCAATTCTTAAGCCACATGTTTAGGTTTCTACTTTGTCATTTGTTGTCTTGCCCAGGATGCGGTACAGGTAATATCAAAGACAATTACCCAGGATGCGTTTTCCCATCTTGGTACCTGAGATGCAAGACATTATGGAAGACTTAAGATAATGATTATTCAACACACTTACTGGTTGGCTGCAGAAAGAAACAGGGGACATACAAAGAACTTCAACCAGGTGACATGTTCAGACAATTATTTTAGCTGCAGCATGTTGGACAGACTGGGGATGAGAGACAGGGAAATGAAAACGGGGCAATTCAGGTAAGAGTGTGTCATAGTGTAAATCCGTGTTTTACTGGTGGGGACAGAGAGGAAATGCCAAACTTTAGAAATGTCCGAGAAGTGACAGGAATTGTCTAGAGCAGGGGTGAGCAAACTTTTTGGGCTGAGGGCCACATCAGGGAATAGAAATTGTATGGCGGACCATGAATGCTCACAAAATTGGGGTTGGGGCTGAGGGCTCTGGGGTGGGGCTGGGGATGAGGAGTTTGGGGTGTAGGAGGGTGCTCTGGGCTGGAACTGAGGGGGTTCAGAGGGTGGGAGGGGGATCAAGGCTGGGGCAGGGGTGCGGGAAGGGGTGCAGGTTCCAGCTGGGGGTGCAGGCTCTGGGGTGGGGCTGGGGATGAGAGGTTTGGGGTGCAGGAGGGTGCTCCGGGCTGGGATCGAGGGGTTTGGAGAGCGGGAGGAGGATCAGGGCTGGGGTAGGGGGTTGGGGCATGGGGAGAGGCTCAGGAGTGCAAGCTCTGAGCGGCGCTTATCTCAAGCGGCTCCCAGAAGCAGTGGCATGTCCCTTCTCCGGCTCCTACGTGAAGGCGCGGCCAGGCGGCTCTGCACGCTGCCCCATTCGCAGGCACCATCCCATTAGAGCCCTTAGAAGCCAAAGCGAGGCCATGCCACGGCTTCTGGGAGCCGCGTGGTGCGACCCCGACCATGCGCCCTGGCTGGAGTACTGCAGTGGGGCCGAGCCGCGTGTGGCCCCTGACCCGGTGCCCTGGCGGGAGTGGGGCTGAGCTGCGTGGTGCAGGGCAAGCCCCAGACCCTGCTCCCCAGCGGGAGCTCGCGGGCCAGCTTAAAGCGGCCCACAGGCCGTGGTTTGCCCACCCCTGGTCTAGAGCCTCCATATGGGGAGAGGAGGATAGAAAGAAGTCAAATGACTCAGATTATTAGAGCTGGTTGGGAATTTTCTATCAAAATAATTTTTGCAGTGTTTGAACATTGAAATTTTTAATTTTGCTGAAATTTTTTGATTTTTCCCAATGGCAAATGAAAACAAAATATTTTGTTTCAGCTCATTTTGTCCTGAAATGAAACATTTTGGTTTGCTGCACTGAAAAATGTTTTGTTTCAAGTCAGTTTGACAGTAAACTTTATCTGCCTGAAGTGCCACAGTGCCTTATGGGAGTTGTAGTCCAGGTGTTTTATGGTCCCATTCTCTATTATGGGCCAGGCTCCCACAATCCACTGTAGTCTCCCCTCTGAGCTACACAGTGCATTACGGGAGTCACATGACTGTGATGCATCACGGAAGATGTAATCCAGCCAGGGGCCCTTGCCCTTAGGAAAGAATAACTGCACGAGGCACCCAAACTACACCTCCATGAACTGGTACAGCACCACCAGCAGATGCAGTTTAATATTGAACTGGCTCAAAACAAAACCTTTATAGCACTTTTTGTTCCATGAATACTTTCAATATATCAGGTTTTATCCCAATTTGGGCCAAAACAAATATTAAAATATTAAAATTTCATCTGAGATGGAAATTTTGATTTTTGCTCATTTCTGGAGATTATTAATTGGAGGGACTAGAATCGTGGAGTTGTTACTGGCTAAGAAAACAACGCCATTTCATGAATTTGTCTGCTGGCACTGGTGCAGTGTGGTGAGGTTCCACCACCCTTTTGTGACAAGAGAAAAAGACTAGAGCTGAAGAGGACATTGCCCTACATCAGGCTGAGGATGACTATGGGAAAGAATAACTCCAACGGAAACAAAGCCAAGTAATTCTAAAGAGAAACAAAGAGGCTGTGCTAGTCTACATTCTTCTGCAGAAGAGATGGAAAATGGCTTTCATCATACTGAATAAAGTTTCTCTTATTTAGATCTGAGTTTAAAAATGATATACAACCATATACATACTTGCATCTTGTACAACCCCCCCCGCATATGTAACCAAAAACTTTAAGCAATGATTAATTTCTCACAATATCCATTCATTTAACCCCATTCATACTGAATGACTTAATGCTCTCAGCAATTTAGAACTTGAATAGTGCTACGCCACAGAACACTGGGCAAAATATTTCTTAGCAATTAGAAACCACATTTTTATTTTTATAATACTTTACGCTCTGATACAACTAAACGTCTCAAAAGTGTTTTAAAATCCCATCTCCCACCATGCAAGTCTTTCGATTCCAGACAAGAGGGTGTTAAAAATAATGCAGTCTTCCAGGTACCAGTTGAGACACAATGAGGATTGGGAAGCCTGCTCTGATGCTGCTTGGTTTGTGGCATCTCTGCCTTGTACCACTTTGGGACTGGAGAGATTTTGTCAATTTTTGGTTGACTTTTTTTCCCTTTTGGGAAACGCTGAGGTCCCTTCATTTCTCTGCTTTACTTCCTTCCCCTCAAATGGCCCTATATCACAATGATATTACAGCAAGCTAAGGAGGACTGGCTGCAACACTCCCTGGAGTGCAGCAAAACTCCTGTGTGCAAAAGCCTCTCACCCAGGTGCTGAACACGATGCCTTTGCAACCCCCTCACAACTGTTGAGGTCTTAGCTGACAATGAGGCCCTGTCTACACTGGCAAGTTTCTGCGCAGTAAAGCAGCTTTCTGCGTTGTAACTCCCGAGGTGTACACACTGCCAAGCCACTTAGTGATCAGAAACCACGCAGTTGCAGCGCTGTAAAGAACCACCCCGATGAGAGGCGTCCAGCTTTCTGCGCCGGGGCTACAGCGCTGCGGTGTCAGTGTAGACACCATGATTGATTACAGCGCTGTGATTGGGCTCCTGGAGGTGTCCCACAATGCCTGTTCTCGCCAATCTGGACATCGGTTTGAACTCTACTGCACTGCCCTCAGGTGACCAACCGTCATTCCCCACCCTGTAAATTCTTTGGAATTTTGAAAGTCCCCTTCCTGTTTGCTCGGTGATGCGTGCAGTGGTCTCAACACATCTTTCTAGATGGCCATGCCTGCTCCGTGCACCAGGCAATCCCCAGCTTGGAGCAATGCCGAGCTGCTGGACCTCATCAGCATTTGGGGAGAGAACGCTGTCCAATCCCAGCTGCGCTCCAGCCATAGGAATTATGATACCTACGGACAGATTTCACAATCCATGACAGAAAGGGGCCATGACCGGGACACACTACAGTGCAGGGTCAAAGTGAAGGAGATGTGGAACGCCTACCACAAGGTGCGGGAGGCAAACCGCCGCTCCGGTGCTGCGCCCACGAGCTGCCAGTTCTACAAAGAGCTGGATGCGATACTCGGTGGTGACCCCACCTCCACTGCAAAGTCCCCTGTGGATACTTCGTTGGCTCGCGTGCCAGTCAAGAGTGGACCGAGCCAGGCGGAGAAATCTTGGATGAGGATGTGGAGGGGGACCCAGAGGCAGAGGATGACTCGGAGGTCAGAGATGCTTGCAGTTAGGAGCTCTTTTCTACCCCGGAGGAGGCTAGCCAGTCTCAGCTGTTAGATGTTGGTGAAGCGCAAACAGGAGAGGAGGCCCCTGGTAAGTGGATTTGATTTGGGGAATCGCTGAAGCAAGTTGTTGGGGACAGGAGGGTTGCAGAAAGCAGGCTTGTCTCTCACCACATGCCTAGTCTGAGCAGCGGAACAGGCTGTTGATTGACTCCCTCACTTCACGGGAATCTGCCTCAGAGATCTCCAGGAAACTCTCATGGACATACTGGGCAATCTGCTGCCGCAGGTTCTTTGGCAGAGCTGCTTTGTTTCTTGCCCCATTAACGGTAACTTTCCCGCACCACTCTGCTGTCATGGGGGTGGGGGACCATTGCTGCACACAGGCAAGCCACATAGGGGCCAGAGTGGAAGCCGCAGTCTTGGAGAAGACCTTCCCTTGATTTCCTGCTCACCCTCAGCGGTGAGATATCTTCCATAATGATCACATCCTGTGGAAAGTGTGGGGATAGGAATGATTATCAGGCCCCCCCTATAGTGCTGGCTCTCCCCAAGAGCCACATGCCCAGTGTACAGTAGGGTCCGGGAACACTGATTTCCCCTGTGGCTACTCACCATTTTGGGGGTCTTGTGCTTCATGTGTGCTTGCCTGGGGTCAGCCAGTTAGTGACAGGTGTGTGAGTACTGGTTGTGTTTTAAATCACTGAATCAGTGTTCTCTGTGTTGCAAACAATACTGCTTCTGTAAAATGTTGTGTTTAAACTTCACAGAGATGACCTTAGGAGCCCAACCTCCCTCTTTGTTATCGGCGGCTGAATGGCTGTGCAGAATTAGAAAGCGGCCAAGAGGAACTAAAGAGGACTTTCTGCATGAAGTTATGATGCACTCCGCTGCTGAGAAACAGGAATTGAAGGAGCGGCAGGACAGCAAGAAGAGGGACCGAAAGGAGAATGCGTTATGCCAGAATGAAGCCACGGAGAGACTCTTAAACGTTATGGAGCACCAAGCGGACACGCTCCAGGCGATACTAGCACTGCAAACCGAGCAGCTCCGCACCCACCCTCCCCTGCAGCCGCTGTCGCAATACTCTTTCCCATGCTTCCCCCAGGCACCGCCAACACACTGTTATCAACCTCCTGACCCCAGTCTGTACCTGCTGCATTCCACTCCTGGCCCGTCACAGTCCAGCACTGCGGACTCCCAGTACCCACTGCACTCAACACCCGTCCCTCTGCAGTTTGGCCCTGCTGAAGTACAGCACCCGCTGCATTGTACTCCAAAGGAGAAGGCTGGATATGATCCCTGGACATACACAAATCTTTAGCCATCCCAGGACTCCACCTCCTCCTGGGACCTTCCCTTCCCCCATCCCCCTCACTACTGATGGGTTTTTTTGTTTGACTGTCTCCTCTGGTTGTTGTTTTTTAATAAAAGAATTGTGTTGGTAAGAAAGAAATCTTTATTCTATTAACTGAAAGCAAACAGAGCCCTGCAAAGCAATAGACAATTATGTTAAATCTTCATATTGCATCGTCTGCACCAATCACAATCACCTCCTAGCATTACAAGCACTGCACTCCCGAGCATAGCAACAAATATTAGTGGCTTTCAGCTTCAAATTGCTGCCTCAAGGCATCCCTGATCCCTATGGCCCCGCGCTGCGCCCCTCTAATAGCCCTGGTCTCTGGCTGTTCAAACTCAGCCTCCAGGTGCTGTGCCTCTGCGGTTCAGCCCTGAATGAAGCTTTCACCCTTCCCTTCACAAATATTATGGAGTGTGAGGCACGCTGCTATAAGCATAGGAATATTGTCATCGGCCAGGTCCAGCTTCCCATAGAGGCAGCGCCAGCGGGCCTTTAAATGGCCAAAAGCACACTCAACAGTCATTCTGCACTTGCTCAACGTGTTGCTGAACTGCTCCTTGCTGCTGTCAAGTTGCCCTGTGTATGGCTTCATAAGCCACGGCATTAAGGGACAGGCAGGGTCTCCTAAGATCACAATGGGCATTTCAACTTCCCCTACGGTGATCTTCTCTTCTGGGAAGAAAGTCCCTGCTTGCAGCTTCCTGAACAGGCCAGTGTTCCGAAAGATGCGTGCGTCATGCACCTTTCCAGACCAGCCTGCGTTAATGTCCGTGATATGCCCACGGTGATCCACAAGCGCCTAGAGAACCATAGAGAAATACCCCTTCCGATTAATGTACTCGGTGGTTAGGTGGTCTGGTGCCAGAATTGGAATATGCGTGTCATCTATCGTCCCTCCACAGTTAGGGAAGCTCACGGTCTTTCGGAGCACGATGCGATTAATGGCCCTGCACACTTCCATCAACACGAGTCCAATGGTCGACTTTCTCACTCTGAACTGGTTAGTGACCGATCGGTAGCAGTCTGGAGTAGCCAGCTTCCACAGTGGAATCGCCACACGGTTTTCCGATGGCAGGGCCGCTCTCATTCTCATGTCTTCGCAGGGCTGCAGGGCTGGGGTGATCTCATCACAGAGTCCCATGAATGTGGCTTTCCTCATCCTAAAGTTCTTCAGTCACTGCTTGTCATCCCAGACGTGCATCACGATGTGATCCCACCACTCAGTGCTTATTTCCCAAGCCCAAAAGCAGCGTTCCACTGTGGTCAGCACCTCCGTGAATGCCACAAGCAATCTCGTGTCGTAGCTACTATGCGTGGTGAGATCAATGTCGAGCTCTACTGCTACTCGTGACATGTCAGTGAGAGCAAGAAGCATACTGGTCAACAGCTTGGGATCCATTCCTGCAGCCCGAAGAGGCAGGGTGCGCAGTACACAAAATATTGAAAGATAGCGCTAAATGCGGACGGAAGCACAGGGATTGCTGGGATGCGAAGCAATGCATCATGGGGTATTGGGACAGGACCCAGGATGCCCTGCGACCCTTCTTTCTTCCCACAACTCTTAGTGGCAAAAGAAGAAGAAATGCAATGAGGGATAGCTGCCCAGAGCGCACTGCTCCGAATACCGCTGCAAGTGCGAACACGCTATTGCGCAGGCAGCTGACAGTGTGAACACACAAGAATGGTTTCCCTTCAGTGTTCTCTGAGTGGCGATGTAACTGCTGGCGCTGTAACTGCCAGTGTAGACATGCCCTGAGTATAAGGGGTTTGCTATCTTTGCTGCTCAGAATGGGTGTGTATCATCGCACAGGCAGATGTCTAGCTCTTTGATAAGTGTCTTGCTGCAAGAATCTTTTGTTTTTGTTTCTTCAAATGGTCATTTTCCAAGTTCAAGGTGTAAGTCATTGGGTTTCTATGGCAATTTTTCTTTAGCACTTCAGAAAACAACACACATTCTCTGTATTTAACCAATACGTGTTGATAATAGCGTACACTGAATTGCAAGTGCTATGCTCAAGGACACCACTGAGAGTAAAGCACTTATCTTTCCTTGACCTTACTATCCACTAAAAAGAGAGTTTCGCTATTGCACATAGTAAATATCTGAGAAAAGGAAGAATCAGACCACTCAGTGTTTACATGTTCTTCCAGTCCTTTAAAACCCTGACAGTGGTGCAAGGTCTCAAGAAGGCTACATATATTAATATATGTCTAAATCCAAGAGGCTTGGAAGCCAGGTGCTGAAAACATACTTGACTCACAATTCACTTGTTTTTGTGAAATTTCACCCTAATTTTAACGTTATTTTAATGCAGTTGCAGTGTTGGATTTTATTGTTTAAATGGTAGCAAATCTGCACTGACATTGTACTGTGCCATTATGAGGTGGTTTCTACTGACTTGCAATGCTATTGTTTGACCTTTAGATTCCAACAATGAAAATCCTCTCCACAAACTAGATTTGAAATTGTTTAGCTGTAGTAATTTCCCATTACACAAGGCTTCCCAGGAACTTATGCTGAAAGAATCCTGCCATTGTGATGCACTTTCTGATTTCTCGCTCTCTTTTTCTTGTTGTTCCTTTTGCTCTTATAGATAATTGTTTAATAGTTTTCTTGTTACTGGTTGGTGTGTAAGAGCGTTGAGAACTGGTAAAAGGTTTCTGTTTCTCTTCACCACCTTGATGTTCCCAAAATGTCAGATCCTGACCCCAGAACAATCAGGATTCAAACTGTGAGAGAAAAAGTCACAAAGTGCCTTCCCAACCAGCATTTATTATGCTTCCCACATCTGGGACAGGGACATGATGGTTGTCAGTCATCTTCCCAATTCACTCAAAAAGCCAAGTTGGAGAAAGACAGGCACTTCAAACTTCGCTTGTGCAGGAGTGTTTTGGTGCCAAGTTTTCTGACACTGACAGCCTCAAAGTCATCTATTTATACTGACATCCTTCATCTATGTCAAAAACTCAGGCTATAGTTGTCCCAGTGCCTTACATTTAAAGAGATTATTTCTGGAAGAAAAATAAATAATTCTTGATGGTCAAAGCATGGTTGCAAAGGCTCTTCCATACCTGCTGTAAACTCAGCACCCAGAGCAGAGCACTCATCATCAATATGGTAGTCTGTCTTGGCACTGGTTTTCAATGGCAAGTGAAAGCTCTCCAATAAAAAATGTGGATCCATCTTCTAAAGATATAGATGTTGTCACCACCTTCTCCTAGATCCTTAAATGTCTGGATTTATGTTCCTTCTTATTTGGAGGCCGCCTCAGCTAATCCCACTTGGATTCCTCCCTGGTGCCAGTTTTGTGGACAAACTTGATCCTTTAGATACTACTTGTCATTTAAGCATTTCAGTTAAGTGCTGTTTAAAAATGTATTAGCTCATGTGTTGGGTTTTTTTAAACACCCTTTCCCCTAGGCTAGATAATCATAGACTCATAGACTTTAAGGTCAGAAGGGATCATTATGATCATCTTGTCTGACCTCCTGCACAACACAGGCTACAGAATCTCACCCACCCACTCCTGTATCAAACCTGTGTCTGAGCCGTTGAAGTCCTCAAATCATGGTTTAAAGATTTCAAGATGCCGAGAATCTTCCAGCAAGTGACCCGTGCCCCACGCTGCAGAGGAAGGCGAAAAACCCCCAGGGCCTCTGCCAATCTGCTCTGGAGGAAAAATCCTTCCCGACCCCAAATATGGCGATCAGCTAAACCCTGAGCATGTGGGCAAGACTCACCAGCAAGACACCCAGGAAAGAATTCTCTGTAGTAACTCAGATCCCATCCCATCTAACATCCCATCACAGGCCATTGGGCATATTTACCCCAATAGTCAAAGACCAATTAAATTGTCAAATTAGGCTATCCCACCATACCATCCCCTCCATAAACTTATCAAGCTTAGTCTTGAAGCCAGATATGTCTTTTGCCCCCACTGCTCCCCTCGGAAGGCTCTAATTTCAAGTCTAAACTTCCTGATGGCCAGTTTATATCCATTTGTTCTTGTGTCCACATTGGTACTGAGCTTAAGTAATTCCTCTCCCTCCCTAGTATTTATCCCTCTAATATATTTATAGAGAGCAATCATATCTCTCCTCAGCCTTCTTTTGGTTAGGCTAAACAAGCCAAGCTCTTTGAGTCTCCTTTCATAAGACAGGTTTTCCATTCCTCGGATCATCCTAGCAGCCCTTCTCTGTACCTGTTCCAGTTTGAATTCATCCTTCTTAAACATGGGAGACCAGAACTGCACACAGTATTCCAGATGAAGTCTCACCAGTGCCTTGTATAACAGTACTAACACCTCCTTATTTCTACTGGAAATACCTCGCCCGATGCATCCCAAGACCACATTAGCTTTTTTCACAGTCATATCACATTGGCAGCTCATAGTCATTCTGTGATCAACCAATACTCCGAGGTCCTTCTCCTCCTGTTACTTCCAACTGATGCATCCCCAGCTTATAACAATAATTCTTGTTATTAATCCCTAAATGCATGACCTTGCACTTTTCACTATTAAATTTCATCCTATTACTATTACTCCAGTTTACAAGTTCATCCAGAGCTTCCTGTATGATACCGGTCCTTCTCTGTATTGGCAATACCTCCCAGCTTTGTGTCATCCACAAACTTTATTAGCACATTCCCACTTTTTGTGCCAAGGTCAGTAATAAAAAGATTAAAGAAGATTGGTCTCAAAACCGATCCCTGAGGAACTCCACTAGTAACCTCCCTCCACCCTGACAGTTCACCTTTCAGTACGACTCATTGTAGTCTCCCCTTTAACCAGTTCCTTATCCACCTTTCAATTTTCATATTGATCCCCATCTTTTCCAATTTAGCTAATAATTTCCCATGTGGAACCGTATCAAATGCCTTACTGAAATCGAGGTAAATTAGATCCACTGTGTTTCCTTTGTCTAAAAAATCTGTTACTTTCTCAAAGAAGGAGATCAGGTTGGTTTGGCACGCTCTACCTTTTGTAAAACCATGTTGTAATTTGTCCCGATTACCATTGACCTCAATGTCCTTAACTACTTTCTCCTTCAATTTTTCCCCCAAAACCTTGCATACTACAGACGTCAAACTAACAGGCCTGTAGTTGCCTGGATCACTTTTTTCCCCTTTCTTAAAGATAGGAACTACGTTAGCAATTCTCCAGTCATACAGTACAACCCCTGAGTTTACAGATTCATTAAAAATTCTTGCTAATGGGCTTGCAATTTCATGTGCCAGTTCCTTTAATATTCTTGGATGAAGATTATCTGGGCCCCCCCGATTTATTCCCATTAAGCAGTTTGAGTTTGGCTTTTACCTCGGATGTGGTAATATCTATCTCCATATCATCATTCCCATTTGTCATCCTACCATTATCCCTAAGCTCCCCATTAGCCTCATTAAAGACTGAGGCAAAGTATTTGTTTAGATATTGGGCCATGCCTAGATTATCCTTAACCTCCACTCCATCCTCAGTGTTTAGCGGGCCCACTTCTTTCTTTGTTTTCTTCTTATTTATATGGCTATAGAACCTTTTCCTATTGGTTTTAATTCCCTTTGCAAGGTCCAACTCTACATGGCTTTTGGCCTTTCTCACTTTATCCCTACATGTTCAGACCTCAATAAGGTAGCTTTCCTTGCTGATCACTCCCATCTTCCACTCCTTGTAGGCTTTCTGCTTTTTCTTAATCACCTGAGATGCTTGCTCATCCAGCTTGGTCTACAACGTCTGCCTATGAATTTTTTCCCTTCTTGGGATGCAGGCTTCTGATAGTTTCTGCAACTTTGACTTGAAGTAATTCCAGGCCTCCTCCACCTTTAGATCCACAAGTTCTTCAGTCCAATCCACTTCCCTAACTAATTTCCTTAATTTTTTTAAGTTAGCCATTTTGACATCAACAGCCCTAGTCACAGATCTATTTTTGTTTATCCTTCCATTTAGTTTAAACTGAATTAACTCATGATAATGCCTAAAGGAGAAAGGTGGGTTATTTGCCAGTAACTGAGGTGTCCCTGTTGCAAATCCTATTTAAACCTGCTGTATCTGACTGGAGGGTGTGCTCCCCTCTAACAATGGGGATCCCTGGAAAGTCAGGGAGCTCTGTTTCATCTTCTCGTGGCTCATGCTAAAGAAATGTGGCACCCTTGGGCTCTGGCAATCCTCAGCTGCCTGAATAGCCCCTTGGGGTTACCAGGTAATGCCCTTTAAGGCAGCATTGAGGCTGCTGCAAATTATGCTGAGGACTTGGCCCAGGACTACACACTCCCCCCCACACCCAGCTGCAGCTAGGGATTATTGGATGCATCTGAGAATCAGAGCCACAGAGACTAAATCACACCTTCATAGACATTACCTCCGAATTTGCTCCGATACCTTCAGAGAACACTATTTGCTTATATGTAACTTCACTCTAGCTGAAATTTTCATGTGCCAAATGATGAAAATCAGTTTGCACCTCTCCAACCCCAATGAACTGCTGTTGCAAAACACCCACAAGTTCCTCTAGATCCATGGAAGCTGTAAAGGAAGTTCTACAGGAAAGACACTAGGGACTTTATTCTCAGTACTTTGATGTAATGTACAAGACATAGTGGGTGACTCAATGTAAATGCTGATTGAGTTCTGTCCTTTCCCCACTATGCTGTTCACAGCAACAGATGGGAGGAACCTACCCAAAGCAGAACTTAATATATTTAAGAAATTATTCAGGCAAAGTTTATTTTTACACAAAGCTTATACTAGTAACAGTACCAAAGTTAGTTAGATCTTGAGTTACGTGCTCTGGAAGTGGTGGGGAAGTATGAACTAAACCTCAGTAAATTTAACGTGAACACTGCATTAATGCAATTTCTTCACTCTCTCCTATTCAGGTTATTATAACACCTCATCCCCATGGTATCTAAGAACCTTGGTATATATATCCATACTTGGTAACAGGCACTTAGGTCAGAAATTCTCCTTTTTTCTGATCCTTAACAAAATATCCCAGTTACTGGGGAGAGTGGAAACAATTCAAGTCAGAGAAGATTCTTTCATAAATTAGCTGGGAGAGCCACACTCCACCCTCTTCTGAATAAATTAGGTGAAAGCAAGATCTAAGCAGAGCATAGATCAGGGCAGAATAGAGCCCTAAGGCTTACTAGTGTTTTTCACCTATTCCTCCCAGACTAGAATTATTATGCTGCCACTTCTTAATAAAATCATAATATATCAGTGGTGTCAACAGCATGGCCATGTTAGAATTAAAAGAGAGGATCTCCAAATCCTATTAAAGTAATCTGACTATTCACTTTTTGAAGTGCAAAGTGGTGATTATAGGATACCTTTGTATTTTTCTGTTCCTGCTGCAACTTGTTCTGAAACAAAGAAAACTTGTTTTGAAAATGCTTGACACCCACAACAATCTGTTCTTGGGCACTTGACAAGAGGGTTTGTCCTTTCCTGACCACACCAGCGCTGTCTGTTTCTGTGCAACTCCCTGTAACTAATCCTTAGAAGTGTAAAAGGTACACATCATAACCCTCCCAAAGATAGGAGTGGCCATTTTTCCATAACAGGACAAAGCCAAAGAGACAAATGTTAATGATTCTCTCACGTGTCTGCTTCTTCTTAAACTCCATTTCAATAACTTTCAGGCCCTATCCAATTCAGCTTAATTAATATAAATTAGCTATGTGAATTTATAATTGTAGAGTAAATGGTTACACTTATTCCTATAGTGGATTTGTATTTAGGTCACATTTTGCAACAGCATTCGCTAGCAGGGCCGGCTCTGGCTTTTTTGCCGCCCCAGGCAAAAAAGCCTCCGGCCGCCTCCCCTGCACCCCAGCGCCGCAGGGGAGGGCGGCCAGAGCGCCGGGGGGAGGGCGGCGAGCCCCAGCCGGGGCTCCGCTCTCCCCGGCGGACGGGGGGAAGGCACCGGGGGGGAGGGCGGCCGGAGCCCTGGGAGGAGGGCGGAGTGCCCGGCCGGGGCTCCGCTCTCCCCGGCGGCCAGAGCGCTGGGGGGGAGGGCGGCGAGCCCCAGCCGGGGCTCCGCTCTCCCTGGCGGCCAGAGCGCCGGGGGGGGGGGGGAGGGCGGCGAGCCCCGGCCGGTGCTCCGCTCTCCCCGGCGGCTGGGGGGAGGGCGCCGGGGGGGAGGGCAGCCGGAGCCCTGGGAGGAGGGCGGAGTGCCCGGCCGGGGCTCCGCTCTCCCCGGCAGCCAGAGCGCTGGGGGGAGGGCGGCGAGCCCGGCCGTGGCCCCGCTCTCCCCGGCGGCCAGAGCGCCGGGGGGAGGCCGGCGAGCCCCAGCCGGGGCTCCGCTCTCCCCGGCGGCCGGAGCCGGAGCGCCGCGCCGCCCCCCTCCAGGTGCCGCCCCAAGCACAAGCTTGGTGGGCTGGTGCCTGGAGCCGGCCCTGTTCGCTAGAACTGTAACCTGTGATTATACTCTTCCGTACGTATCCCTAAGATCTACAAACAGTAGTTTTGCATTTAACAATGATGTAATACAAAAAGTTCACCAAGGTGCTAAGATCATAAGAGAAATGTAACACATACTGAATGGCAGATATGAACATCCATTTAATATACAAGTGTGACATTATACCAGCTCTTTAGCTAAGGTTAGTATTTTCATTTTAAACTTAGACTTGGGACATTAAACATCTCTGCTATTTTTACGCAAAAGCGAATTGAAACTTAATAGACTAAGTTTATATACTGAAATAATAATTATTGTTAAAATATTTCATTTGCTAACCCATATTTTGAGTTATATTTTATATATTGATATGTATTTCTATAGTGCTCACCACAATAGTACCAAAGTACCTCACATGGTTAAGGATACATTAGCTCCTGCATGGTAGAACTCTCATCTCTATCTCTGCCTTTTTAACTGTTTTTTTTACAACAATAGGAGCTAGTGGAGGGTATCTTATGACACAGCTATTTGGGGAAAATGATAGTTTAAGCAGATGTATCATGGACTATACTCTAAAGGTGATAGCCAAGATGTTCAAAAGTAACTAGTGATTTGGGATGGCTTAACTTTGGGGTGCTAACTTACAATACTTTAAATGAACCCAATTTGCAAAGGGTGGATGCTCAGGAGTTCATGAAAGCCAAGTCCTGTAAGAAATTAAGTTGAGCACCCAAAAGTTGAGGTAAATTGAAAATCTTGGCCAACTTTATTTGGGTTCAGTAGCACCACAACCTAGAATTCTTCAAAGATTCTTTTATCAGTTCAAATACATATATGCATCCTTTTTAGTATGTA
Organism: Emys orbicularis; assembly: GCF_028017835.1. Lineage (NCBI taxonomy): Eukaryota > Metazoa > Chordata > Testudines > Emydidae > Emys > Emys orbicularis. The sequence goes on along the minus strand of NC_088685.1, from coordinate 157,202,514 downwards.
TGACTGAATCCACACTAAGCTGTTAGATAGTATGCACCTTGGGACATGGATTATAGCTTCCTCATTGCACATGCTCGTCCATAGGAGACTTTTTGCTGTTACATAAGCACGGTGCTTGATCCCCATGCTTGGATCTGTTTTATAGAACCACCACCCAGAAGCAGATAATCAAACTGTCCATGCGACAGCATGAAGAGTTATTTAGTAACTACTAATTTAACTAGATAGATACACAAACATACAGTGGGGTCCCAGTGTATAATACAATTATGTGGCTGTGCAGATGGCTGAAAATTTTATATTTTTGCCAAGCTGCCAAATAAATCCACCAAAATAATGCCTCCTTCTGTTCCTGTGCATCCCTGCCTGCCATTTTTCCTTTCTGTCTTCTTCATCTCAATCTGTTTCTTTTGTTCTGTGAGTTCCCTACAAAGAAGACTTCAATACATTTCTGCTTCCATGTTGCTCCCCTTAAAGGGATAAGGTGGGAGGCATCAAGGACACAGAACAGTTTCTATCCTTAGCGCCATGAAAGAGGAGATTGTGTGGCCAATTGGAGGAGTGGGGGTGAATCAAAGCACACAGTAGCAGAAGAGGGCAAAGAGTTTGCGGGTTCATAGAGAGGTTTGCAGGAAGCAGTAGCCACCATACAAAACTGCTCGAGCTGCTTGCACTTCCATTCCAGAGCCTTGCATGACAGAAAACTGTCTCTAAACAATAAAAATAGAAAATATGAGCTCCCTCCTCTCCATCACCACATAAAAGTGTGAACTTCTAAAGCTAATCCCCATAAATCTATGAGGTGCAAACTCTAAACTCCATTCACCTCAATGAAGTGTTGACTTCTGAATTTAACTAGGACCCCTTCACTCCTCCAAAGCTTTTGGTTAGAGTCTATACAATTTCTAATTTACTTCACATCCATGGTAGGAGAAAAAATTGTCACTGAACATGTCTTTCATGGGTTAGCCCATTGTAGAAATGCCAGGTGGCACTGTTCTGCTACAAAGGAAACAATAATAGACATTAGATTTTCATTTTGTTGGCCATTGTTAGAAATATTTCAATAAACTGCAGGTTATTGAATGATTTTTTTAAGTCAATTCACACTGTCACAGAATTCAGTGTAGCTTAGCCACATCAATTATGAGGGCCTTACTAATATACCACATAGTACAAAAAGCCTAGTTCATCTATCTATCTGAAATAACAAATAAAAAATAAGTACAATAAACTAACTACGTTGAAGGTAAAATGGGTGTAAAGGAAAAGGAGCATGAGGGTTCTGGATTCTCTTGAAAGAAAGGTCAAGGAATTAGTTTGGAGGCGAGGTTTCATCTCCTTATATAACCTTGCATCTCATGTTCAATTCTGAGAGGGGACAAACACATGACCACTGCTTCCAGAGAACTCTGACCTTGGTCCCAAGAGCATGGATCCCTACTGATAATGCAGAAGAATCTAATTGCTGTTGAAATCTAAGTATACATTAAATCACCTTTTAGACAACTATCAAAAATGGATTAAGGGAACGCTAACAAAAAAAGTAATGTTCCTGAATCATCTATAAATACTGTATCTTAAAATCAAGACTCTCTGAGGGTCTATTCTTTTATCGACATTTGTGAACTTACATTTGTGAACTTATATTGCATTAAAACTCATGTGAGCAACACGTATGAGCCCCATTAAACATCAATGGCAGAACAGACCCCCTGCATTTTAAACTGGCTTATCGATGCGTTCTGCCTGGTTGTTCAAATCAGATAAGTATTTCACTTCCTTCGCCTTCTCCCCATGGTATATAAATAGACTTTGTTTACTCAGATGAAGGCTTGTGGTCTTAGATCATAGCAGTTTTACTTCTGCTTTCTTAACTTCCATTTTCCCCAGGGGATTAGTCGGTGCTTAGGGTCCCAACTGTCTGTGAAGATAGGAGTCACTGGATTTTCTCTGTCACTGTGTGAATGTTCAGCTTCTTTGCTAGTGGATCATTTGAAAGATATTCCAGAGTCATCATGGAAGTGTTTTATTTTAATGTAATCTCTCTAAATAAATGCAATACTAATTTAGTGAAAATTCCCAATTGCGTAATCCACACTGTGACAGGCCCACTCTATCTTCTCATTTGCTTGAGGGCCTTAACCACAGCTTTCCCAGTAAACCCATTTGTCAAAATTATCCTCCTTAAAAAGGACATGGTTGATGTATATTTATTATTACTATTGTTTACTTCTGCAGTGCTGCAAGTGCAGACAGTAGATGAACTGAGCCATACTAGTAAATCCCAAACCTGAGGAGCTTCAAGTTTAAAGTTTCAAGTGGTTACAAAACAAAACGGCAGAAACACAGAATGGTGCATGGCAATTATAGCTGTAATGCTTTATTGAACAGGTGTGATTTTTGTAGGAGAAGGAAAGAGCTAGACATGATGTTACTGAGATGCTGTTCCAAGCATAAAAGGCAGTATGAAAAATGTGTGAAGGAAGGAGTGGGGGAGGTGTGGGTAGAACGTATGGAGGAAGACGGGATGTAGGAAGAGATTAGGACAAAGATGTAATCAGAGTCAGAGTTAGATAGCTTTGCAAATGAGATGTCTGAAAGGACTGCAAGAGAAAAGAGGAAGCCTGTACAGAGATTCAAGATAGGTAATTACAGTGGCTCTAACAAAATTTAATTACTTCAGGTAATTAAAAAAAAGATCAGCCCCTAAAACCAGAAAGGCTAAATAGCAATGCATCGGCGACTAATCGTCGGGGCAGTCAGCCAACCAACAACCCTTGAAGGTGGGTTTGCTTCAGTGTGGACGTGCATCATCAAACCATTCCCTTTGCTCTGCCAGTTTGGCTCCATTCTGATGAGCAAACGCAGGTTACTGAATTATACAGGAATTCTGCTTGGGCATTCACAAGAACAGAGCAAGTAGTCAGAGAGAAAAGGGATGAGATGAGATCCATGAAGAGTCACAGAAATGTAGGGGTGAAAGAGACCTTGAGAGGTCATCAAGTTCAGTCCCCTGCTCTGAGGCAGGACCTAGTAAACCTAGCCCATCCCTGACAGGTATTTATCCAACCTGTTCTTAAAAACCTCCAATGATGGGGACTCCACAACCTCTCTTGGAAGCCTATTCTAGAGCTTAACCACCCTTAGTTAGGAAGATTTTCCTAATATATAAACTAAATCTCCCTTGCTGCAGAGTAATCCCATTACTTCTTGACCTACTTTCAGCGGACATGGAGAACAATTGATCTCTGTTCTCTTTACAACAGCCTTTAACATATTTGAAGACTGTTACCAGGCCCCCTTTCAGTTTTCTTTTCTCAAGACTTAAGAGGCCCAGGTTTTTTTTAAACCTTTCCTCACAGATCAACTTTTCTAAACCTTTTGTCATTTTTGTTGCTTTCCTCTGGACTCCCTCCAATTTGTCCACATCTTTCCAAAAGTATGGTGCCCAGAACTGGACACAGTACTCCAACTGAGGCCTCACCAGTGCTGAGTAGAGCAGGACAATTACTTCTCATGTCTCACATACAACGCTCTTGTTAATACACCCAGAAATGATATTGGCCATTTCACAACTATATCATATCACTGACTCATATTAAATTTATGATACACTATAATCCCCAGATCTTTTTCAGCAGTACTACTACCTAGCCAACAATTCCCCATTTTGTAGTTATGCATTTCATTTTACCTTCCTAAGTACTCTGAACTTGTCTTTATTGAATTTCATCTTGTTCATTTCAGACCAATTCTATAGTTGTTTTGAATTCTATTCCTCTCATCCTATGTGCTTGAAACCCTTCCCATCTTGATGTCATCTGCAAATTTTATAAGCATACTCTCCACTCCATTATCCAGATCATTAATGAAAATACTGAATAGGACTGGAATCAGGACTGGCCCCTGTGGGACTCCTCTAGATACACCCGCCTAGTTTGATAACAAACTGTTGATACCTGTTCTTTGAGTACAGTTTTTCAACCAGTTGTATAACCCCCTTATATTAATTTCATCTAGACCACATTTCTCTAGTTTGCTTATGAGGCTGTCATGTGGGATTGTATCAAAAGCATTACTAAAATCAAAGTATATCATATCTAATGTTTCCTGCCTATCCACTAGGCCAGTTACCCTGTCAAAGAAGGGAATGAGGCTGGTTTGGCATGATTTGTTCTTGACAAATCCAGGTTGTCTATTCTTTATAACCCTATTATCCTCTAAGTGCTTATAAACTGATTTTTTAATCATTTGTTCCACAATCTTTCCAGGTATCTAAGTTTGGCTGACTGGTCTATAAATCCTCTTTGTCCCCTCTTTTAAAGACAGGTCCTATGTTTGCCCTTCTCTAGTCCTCTGGGATCTCACCCATCCTCCCTGAGTTCTCAAAAGGTAACTGCTAACGGTTCTGAGATTGCTTCTTCTGGTTCCTTAGGTACCCAACAGTATGAATTTCATCAGGCCCTGACAATTTGAATATATTCAACTTATCTAATTATTCTTTCACCTGTTCTTTCCCTGTTTTGGCTTGTGTTCCTTCCCCCTTGTTATTATTATTAAATGTGCTGACCATCTGGTCACCAGTAATCTTTTTAGTATAGACCAGGGGTCGGCAACCTTTCAGAAGTGGTGTGCTGAGTCTTAATTTATTCACTCTGATTCAAGGTTTCGCGTGCCAGTAATACATTTAAACATTTTTAGAAGGTCTCTTTCTATAAGTCTATAATATAGACAAACTATTGTTGTTATGTAAAGTAAATAAATGTTTAAGAAGCTTCATTTAAAATTAAATTAAAACGCAGAGCCCTCCGGACCGGTGTCCAGGACCTGGGCAGTGTGAGTGCCACTGAAAATCAGTTTGTGTGCCGCCTTCGGCACGCGTGCTATAGGTTGCCTACCCCTGGTGTAGACTGAAGCAAAATAGGCATTAAACACCTCTGCTTTCTTGATGTCATCAGTTATTAATTCTCCTTCCCCACTAAGTAGATGACCTACACTCTTCTTTGTCATTCTCTTGCTCCTAATGTATTTAAAGAACCTCTTCTTATAGCCTTTTATGTTCCTTGCTAAGTGTAACTCATTTTGTGCCTTAGTCTTTCTGAATTTATCCCTATACTTGTGCTATCTTTTTTGTACTTCTCCGTAGCAATTTGTCCATGTTTCTAGTTTTTTGTAGGATATGTGAATCAGCCAAACAAACTAAAACTGTTATTTATTTATCTGGATTGATGAGACATGCCTGTCTGTACTCTAGGCCAGGGGTAGGCAACATATGGCATGCGTGCCAAAGGTGGCACACGAGCTGATTTTCAGTGGCACTCACACTGCACGTGTCCTGGCCACCGGTCCAGGGGGCTCTGCATTTTAATTTAATTTTAAATGAAGCTTCTTAAACATTTTAAAAACCTTATTTACTTTACATACAACAATAGTTTAGTTATATATTATAGACTTATAGAAAGAGACCTTCTAAAAACATTAAAATGTATTACTGGCACGCAAAACCTTAAATCAGAGTGAATAAATGAAGACTCGGCACACCACTTCTGAAAGGTTGCCAACCCCTGCTCTAGGCAAATGTCTAATATAAAAGTTACAAATTTGACCAAGACACCAATTAAAAATATTAGAACATACCTTAATCATTTAACTAACCAACATTTCAAATCCCAGTATCCATCTGGGTTATTAAAACCCAACTCCCTCCAAATCCAGACACTTCATCCTGTCCTTTCCTCTTTTCAAAAGCCCAGAAGAAAAATTGGGCCTTGCAGAAATCCCTGGATTTCTGGATTAATCCCTGGATTAATACATAGGTCTTAATTTAGATTTAGCAGTCTTGAGTGTGTCCCTTTAGGGAACCCCACTATCTATTTATCAAATCAGTTGATCAATGGTATTTTTAGAGCACCTATCTCTATAGTATATAAGAGCAAATAATGCTTATTGCCCAATTTTTAAAGTTAGCCTACATAATGTTCTAACTTTCAATAAAATAAAACAGCTTATGTGAAGTGCTCTTTTTATATTCCAAGTTTGCCAAACAAAAAGCCTTATTTTCTGGATTTTCCTTATTGATAAAATATATCTGTAGATAAATTAGATATTCTTTCAGTAGAAATAGATTCTTTCCCCATCCATATTTCATTTCATACAGTGTTCTGTGTTCTTTAATAGTTGTTTTTCTTTTCCTACAGTCAAAGCTTCAATGATAAGTGACCAGAAACAAGTATTCCAGCCCTCCTATCTTGGCTGAAATCCACATAATGCATGACAGCACTGAAAATCCCTGGCAGGCATCTCAGAAGCTAACATACCATATCTTAAGTGTCAGACTTAATTAGCCAAGAAGCCACTTTCAAAGCTGTACATGAAAAATGTGATTAAACTAGAATGACTTTGTTATATGTATTGTACAATGTAGTATATACACCCAGAGCGTATTATCTTGATATGAAATGCTATTCTGTTAAAGAACATCTTCCACATTAATGCTTAGTTTATTAATTTGCTATTTTTGCCTATAATACTGTATCTTACAATTAAAAATGGTTTTGGTATTAAGGTTGCCCTATACAAAAACATAATATAATGTATTACAAAGAAGAACGTTATCATTTATGCTTTAGCAAAATATTACTCCCCCCTCCCTTCATTTACCTGTCTTCTTTTTATGTATAATTCATATCAGGATGCTGCCCTGTCAGTGAATATGAGTTTTGATTTGAAGAATCATAAAACTGAATTAACTCCATCACGAACCTTACACAGCTGGGTCATTTTCTATGGCTATGTTAGAATTTACTGGCTCTTTCAGGCTCAGGGGGAAAGCCCATCTGGGGAAAATAAAATCTGCCCTCAGCTGATCCTTGGAAAGAAAACCCACTACCTCTGTTTCTACTGCAAGGCTTTAGCCAAGACCAGCAAGAGTTTCCTTTTCCTTTCCTTTTCTTTTTTTTTTTTTCATAATTGCTGCTGTCAAAGATGGTTCCTGGGACCCAACGTTGAGAGTGATTTTTGGTGGATCTTGTGGTTTTTTATTTTGTTTAGTTCTGTTAAGTGTGACTGCAAATCATTATCACCACCAATTGGATTGCCATTAATGCACATGAAGATAACGCTTTGGATAGTGAGCAGGTAAAACACCATAGTTGTGGCTGACTTGACCAGACCCAGCTAAACTCACTTTAAGCACAAAGTACACATTTAGTACACATCCAGATTTAGCAAGCTTTGGAAGTAAAACCAAAGAAGCATGAGGTATCATACAGAAACTTCAAACTGTAGGATGTAATATATATATATTTGGTATTCAATAGCAGATATACGTTGGAGTGCCTTTCATGCAGTGAGAGCCTTCATACAGGGCAATCCTTACAAGTGGCTGGACAATACAAAGCAGAGAACAATAGCAAAGGATATATAATGCTAATATGCTCTTGAAGGATGATGAAGACTGGTGGGGAAAGGTGTGTGCCTTCATGGCTCTAACTTTTTTCTTTGGGGATTGTGAATATTTTTTAACCATTTTCTCTTTAATTGGTGTGCCTGGTAGAGAGTAATTTATTGCAAGACACAAGATTCCAATGCGTGCACCGCTTTGTGCAGGACATATTAAATAATAATGGATGACCAGGTTTCTAAATGTAACTTACCATTTGTTGCTGCAAATCATAAGTTCTAATAAATAAAAAGTTCTGACATACGATTTAGAAAGGATGATTGGATGTCAGGATTATTCGGAATTTTCTCAATTCTTGGGATTCTCTTCCATGGTACAGAAAACTCACTTAATATGTTGTGGTGCATCCTGGAGTTGTAAAGCTCAGATGTATAATATTCCATTATTATTTATGCAGTGCCATGGGAGTGTAGCTAGAGCACATCTCTTTTCCATTATCATCATTCATTATCACCTTCCTTCTTCCCTCCCCACCATTTTACATTTTTAAACTTTATTATAACTTCTGGATAGTTTAATATAATATAGACACACACACACACAAGACTACAAATGGATAGCTGACATGTGGATGCAGAAAAGCAGATTTTAAAAAAATCTACTGTTAAAAGATCCTGAGTGGATCTGAAACAATCATTTGAATGTTTGTGTTCAGAAGGTATTTTTTTTCATGGAACCCCTTTTATTAGCAGGTTGGGAGAAGACTATATTACAGATTTAATTCTTCCCTATAATCTTGTACTGTGATATTTACTTGTGCCCACGTAAGGGTAGGAAATAAAAATTGAAGAAAGTTTTGCATGAATTATAAATATTAAACTTTTTAAGGTGATCCAAAGTATCATAGATGGAAACCAAGAGTTTCAGGTGAAGACTTTTTTTAAAACAGTGTAAAGAATATCAATAGCTAATTTTGTCTATGATGTGGTAAGCCATATAATGGACTTAATATAGAAACAAGGGACACAGGACTGGGAAGGACCTCCTGGGTCACTAAGTCCAGTCCCCTGCTATTGCCACCATATAATCCCAATCATAAATGTATCAAGCTCCATCTTAAAACTAGTTAGGTCATTTGCCCCAACTCCTCCTAGTGGAATGCTGTTCCACAACCTCACTCCCTCTAATTTCCAGTGTATACCCATTTGTTCTTGTGCCAACATTGCTCTTTAGCTTATATAGCTCTTGTCATTCCTGGTGTTTATCCTCCTCATGTATTTTTAGCGAGCAATCACAACCCCTTTCAACCTTTATTTTGCTAGGCTAAACAAGCCAAGTTTTCTTAGTCTCCTCTTATAAAAGTATGAAGGCAGATGAGTTGAGATACTGGCTGATGTCACTATATGAAGAATGATTGCTAAAACAAATGTAAGGAGATTCATACCAAAATGTATTACAAAAAGCTGGAAACCACTGGTTGAGCACGTAAGCCCCACTCAAGCCTGAACCCATACAGAGCATGCAGGGGCACGTAAATCTGTAATGCAACATTAAGCAAACACACCAGTGAGTGGGTGGATGGCAACAGTATTATTCAGAAACAAATTTTAAGGAACACATTGTTTTAGCCAAGTTGGAAAGACCACATAAACCCTGAAGTATGAATATTTATTGGGATACCAGTTTTCCACTCTTCTGCAATTTTTGACAAGTAAAATACTTAGTTAGACTAATACTAGGATAAAGGACTAAATTCAGCCCTAACCTGCACTCCTTGCAACACCACTGAAAGCCATGGGGCTGCACAGGGTGCAAGTCAGGGCAGAAACTCAGCCAGAATGTGTCTAACAACTGAACATAATTTGTATAAACAAACAAGCATTATTTACAATATTCCTTCATGAAATCCCAGGCTCAGCGTCTGCATGTTCTTTAAAGACACAGTTCATGCACACTTGAATGCCTACTTAAGAAAAAATCAAGAGCTTTCCCATGGAAACCACAGAGATATTTTGTTTCACATGTACTGCACAAACACGGATGCTAGCTTTCCATAATGTACTATACGTTCTTATGCTAGCCACACATTTTAGGACAACATCTTTGGCACACTTTTAGACAGATGGCTCACACGAGTTTAAAGGTTTGTCTATTCTAGGGAAATGTGTGTTGTTTTCAAATGTGCTAACTAACATGTTTGAATTAAAACGCTCAAATACACCTTAGCCCCTAGTGTCAAGAGTCACGTTAAAAATGAAGTATCAGAGGGGTAGCCATGTTAGTCTGGGTCTGTAAAAAGCAACAGAGAGTCCTGTGGCACCTTTAAGACTAACAGCTGTATTGGAGCATAAGCTTTCGTGGGTGAATGCCCACTTCCATTCACCCTCGAAAGCTTATGCTCCAATACATCTGTTAGTCTTAAAGGTGCCACAGGACTCTCTGTTGCTTGTTAAAAATGAATTAGCTGGTTGTGGTAAAAATGTGTTAGCTGGTCCTAAGGCTTGGGCCACATTACGAAATGTTACCATAAAACATGCCTTAGTCTGGCACATCTTTCTTTGTGTCCACACTTACTTTTGAGTCCTGGTAGTAAAACTTTAACTTTCTGTTGGTCTCATTAAACCATCTCCCTGAAAGACATAAGCCCTCTATCTGCACTATTCCACTGCTACAATATCTGTGTGGATCATGTATTACCTGTGCCAGTAAAAACAGTCCTCTGGCAACAGTCCTACAATGCCCCTGTCCCTGTGACAATGACCCTCCTGATCACCATTCTGAACTCTGTTGCCAAGGGGTCACAGTGACCAGGCCCTCCCCCCCCCCAACAACACTTTAAAACACCATTTTGGAAATGTGTCTCTTCCGCAAGCCCACCTCAGAGCACACAGATATGGATACCCATAAAGAAACAGGTAAACCTTGTACTGCTGCGTGGTCAGGAAAGAAGTCTTGGATTTCCTCAGCCTGTGGGGAGGAGAAATGCAAGCCCAGATGCAGAATAACTGTGGAAGTAAAGATGTCTATTTGGACACTGCAGAGGATATGCAGCTGGGGAACAACAGGGAGGGGCATCAATGCTGGGTGAAGGAGAAGGAACTGCAGCAGCTGGACAAAAGGCAAGGGAGGCCAACAGAAAATCTGGGGCTGCCCCACATACCTGCCGCTTCTATGCAGAGTTGGATGCCATATTTGGTGGGGATCCTACCATCACCGCAAAAGTGACAGTGGACACTATGTGAGATCCCGAGGAGGGAACCTCAGCAGTGCACAGCAACAAAGAGCTTGTCAAGGACATGGATGCTGACCCAGTGGAGAGCCAGTCAGCTGAACTTGACTCAGTTGAGTCCTGAGGAGGAACCCATTATGCACTTTCTCTAACTACCCTTTGTTAATGTCAGTGAAACCTTCCTGGTGATCCATTAATGCCTGCATAACCATGAAAAGAACCACTTTCTGTTTAAGTACTCAGCCAGAGGAGTGGGGGTGGGCGGGCCAGGATCAAGGTATGCATTTCCTCTATCACTCCACCACAGTTTGGGAAATCCACTGCACTGAATCAATCTATTATTTCCTGCACATTGCCCAGAGTCACAATCCTGTGCAGCAGGCCACAATTAATGGGCTTGCACACCTGGATGATGACTGTCCCCACTGAAGACTTTCCAACACCAACCGATAGCAATCTAGGGTTGCAAGCTTCCACAGCATGATTGCTACCCATTTTCCACTGTCAAAACAGCTCTCATTTCCGTGTCTCTGCACTGAAAGGCTGGGGCAAGCTCAGCACACAACTCCAGAAATGTGACCTTCTGCATCTGAAAGTTCTGAAGCCACTGCTGAGCGTCCCAAATTTGCATCATGATCCATTCCCAACAATCAGTGCTTATTTCATGGGCCCAGAAGTGCTGTTCCACCATGTGTAGCTGGTCAGTGAATGCCTGCAACATCAGGTGATTTTCATTCACTGTCTGCATCATCCACTCCTCCTCAGTTTTCTCATTTTCACTGCTGCATGCCTGGCCTCTGTGATAGTTGCTGAAGTTCCACAAATACAGAAGAAGCAGGTGCCCTGTCTATAAAATTGATATGAGAATTCCACTGATCTGTTTGGCATCCATGTTTTTGCCAGTGAGGTGGCAGAGAGATTGAAAACCGGCACAAGGAACTGTGGGAATTTTAGAAAATGGTGCAAAAGAGAAGATTATGGCGGGAACAGAGGGAACTTAACCCCAAGGTCCCATAGTTCCCTGAGAGGAGTGCTGGTTTCTCACAGTACACTTCCAAAAGTCGCAGAAGGCTGGACTGTGGTGTGGGGCACACTGGGATGCCTTCCTGGAGTGCAGAGCACTTTTTCTCCGATACAACCTCTCGACGTGAAGGTGTGCTGCACTGGCAAAGGCAGGTGAATATGCACATGCTCTACTGGAATTGCAAAATTGGTAGCTACATGCTAGCAGAAATACTACCAATAAAACTTTCTAGTGTAGGTGTGACCTAAATAACCTTGGCTAACACATCTTAACCTGGTTGTCTTTGTCTACACTAGATGTTACATGGTGCTTAAAACATATTCATTAAAACATTATTCATTTCCCCAGTGTAGACAAACCCAAAGAGAGAAACTGCTGCTCTTGGGACATTTCTTCCCAACAGAGTATTTTTTTTTTAATCTGGTCTGCCCACCCTGCAGGAGGCAGTAAAGTCAGCATTCACTCTCATAAACGTAGAGCTATAAACAGCAGCTTCTCTCTCTCTTTGTGCTTATGGGATGGAACCCCCAATTTTCTCTCTTCCCCCACCTGCTCACACTCTACTTCCTCTACTGTATGTAGTTATGTTTAATCTAACTCTGCTTATATGCAAAGACTCAGAGGTGACAAACCTCATAGAAATGTCTATAGGTGATAATGTTTTCACCCCTCAGCTCATAGAGAGCTGAGAAAAACTAAAGAAAAATTATGCAGTCAGTGCTTTTCCAAAGGACTGTTAGAGCACCACTACATTTCAGGAATGGGGATTGGGCAGGGAGGTTCAACTTGCATGTGCTGATTTATATGTAAGTTTAGAGCAGACAGAGTGTGTGTTTGTGTACAACTCCCCCGACAAAACTAATGTATTGTCCAATACAGGCATGAAATAACTCACAACGATGCTTCCGAGTTATATTTTTCATTCTTTTCAACAAAACAGCTACAATATTCTGGCACTTGCATAGCCCCCTTTGTCAATCCTAACAAACCAACTCAACAAAAAGAGAATACATTTAACAGGAGACAGTGCTCCTAAAAAGTCAATTATTATAAACAAACAAAAACACATACCTAGTGCAATATGTCATCCAGAATCCCAAATGCTACTATTTGATTTTCTCCATATTATTTAAGGCATTATAAAACTTGCATGTGTTTCAGTTATTCACTGTTTACTTCTACCCTTCCCAAGTTCTAGTCTATACAACGATGTGCATCATTCACCTGATTTTTGCAGCTGAGCTATTTTCCTTTGACTTCCTTGTTTAAGTGCCCTTTGCTAATTCATTTAAATCTTTTGATTCTGGTGTTCAAAGCCCTTCATTCTGATAGGCTATTTTATTTATATAATTGATGTCTATATGTGCTGTAGTCCAACTTGTACTCTAAGTTACTGCTGTTTCAGCATTTCTACAATTTGTAAAATCTAAGTACAGGGCCTTTGCCCGTATAGTTCCATCTAGGTGAAATTTGTGTTGCTTATTCATTGCCTCGCTTTTAAGTCTTATTTTAAACATTATATTCTGGTTTATATCCTATCTACACCTTTGTGTTAATTCTATGTTGTTTTAGTTATAGCACTTTGGCGCTTGCAGTAAAGTAAAACAGTAATTAACATGAACATTGTACTGTGCACCAAGATATAAATGTCTAAATTATACTTAGTTATGCTTGAATTTGTAAATACGATGACTACAATCAGAAACTCCAGCCAGTAGGAGCAGGTGCAAAGCAACCCATTGCTACACTGGGGGGAGAGGGTAAAATGAGGCCACTGCTCCCCTCAGTATCCCCCAGACCCAGAACTGTGCAGGGGAGACCCTCCCATACTCTGGGGAAACAGGGATCCAGGTAGCAGGGCCGGCTCCAGGCACCAGCTGACCAAGCACGTGCTTGGGGCGGCATCTGGTAAGGGGCGGCCAATCTTGGGGTGGCGGGGGGGGAGGGGCGCTCAGGGTTTTTTGTTTTTGTTTTTTGGGGGGTTTGGTCAGGCGGCGCTGGGGGTGGGGTGGGTTGTTTTTGTTTCGGGGGCTGGGCGCGTGAGGGGCGCTGGGGGGGGATTCGGCAGCGGCGCTCCACGGGGGTGGGGGGGGATGTTTGTTTGGTGGCTCGGCGGGAGGTGTGTGCGGCGGCGGGGTGGTTCGGCAGCGTGGCGCTCAGCGGGGGGGTGTTCGGCTGCACGGCGCTCTGCGGGGGGCTGGGGGGTTCAGCGGGGGGGTTCGGCGGCGCTCCGCGGGGGGGGGGGGGGTGTTTGGCGCTCCGCGGGGGGCTGGGAGGTTTGGCGGCGCGGCGCTCCGCGGGGGGCTGGGAGGTTTGGCGGCGCGGCACTCCGCGGGGGGCTGGGAGGTTCTGCGGCGCGGCACTCCGCGGGGGGCTGGGGGGGTTTGGTGGTGGGGTTCGGCGGTGCAGCACTCCATGGGGGGGGGGGTGTTCGGCGCTCCGCGGGAGGCTGGGGAGGTTTGGCGGGGGGGTTCGGCGGCGCAGCGCTCCACGGGGGGGGGGGTGTTCGGCGCTCTGCGGGGGGCTGGGGAGTTCGGCGGTGCGGCACTCTGCGGGGGGCTGGGGGGTTCGGCGGGGGGGGGTTCGGTGGCGCGGCGCTCCGCACGGGGGGGGGGTGGCGGCGGTGCTGAGGGGGTGTGTTATGGTGGCGCTATGGAGGGCGGCACTCTTTTTTTTTTTGCTTGGGGTGGCAAAAAAGTTAGAGCCGGCCCTGCAGGTAGTGCCTCTCGGCCAATCTGCCATGTGGCCTTGGGGAAGGAGTGCAGTCTCCAGCTGGTAGGAGAAGCTAAAGAATCAGTCAAAGCAGGGAGATTCAGAGAACTTTCCATGGTTTAACTGGATTTTCTCTGCCCTGTCTTGATTGGCTCTTTGCTCCACCCATTCCCTTTCCCATCTTTCAGTATCTCTTCATTTCAGCTGCAGTCCACACCTGCCCCTTAGCCTCTTCTCCCCAGCCCTGTCTCCCTTACCCTCTTCTCTTCACTTTTATTTCTGTTTAGCGTACCCCCTGCTAACGAAACCCACCTAAAAAAATTGTGGAATGAATATGACATTTTCTGTCTTCAAACTGTTGACTCTGCTTGTGTGTGACACCTTTCCCTCCAACCCTATGTCTGTCTTATCTATTTAGATTGTAAGATCTTTGGGGCAGGACTAGCTACTACACTGTTTGCACAGTGCCTAGCACAATGGGGCCCCACTGGTTGGTCCTTTGGCAATATCATAATAATTGATTATTAATAATAAAATATAAACATGTAAGTTACATTCAAATGTGTGAATATTAAGACTGCATTCAGTTCCAACACAAATATAGCCAAGGAAAACACTAGACAAAAACAGTGTCTCATATCAGAATGTCCAATGCATACAGATAAATCTATACTCTAATACTTAACAACTCTTGACCCTCTAACAAATGAAATTTTTGGTATTAAACGATAGTCTGACTTACTTTGCTCTCTTGGCCATCTCATTGCCATCCCAGCGTGGGCTGTAAGGGTAGTTTTTCTGGGCCTGGGAATACAGCTGTCCACTGTTAGTGAAGTGATAGACTGATTGAAATGTTAGAGTTGGCTGGTCTCGAGGAAAGTAAAGAGGTAGGTCAACTGCAAAGACAGCAAAAGAAAAAGATGGCATGAATGAGACATCTTTTCTTGCTTTCATCTTTATTGTGAAATATATCATTCCTACCTATTAACTCTAAACTCAGGTTAAGAAATGTACCTAACCAGATCTTAAATGAAAAAAGTAAAAATGATGGGGAATTCTAATATCTCTTCTTGTACTTTCAATAAACATGGATTATATTACGTCAATGTCTGACTCGATTTATGTTTACTGAAGTATTTTATTTTACAAAGCAAATGACACATGGTTTTATTGTGCATTTACAGGTTAATCACAGTATTTCCACTAGTTCAATCTCTCTCTCTTTTTCTCTTTCTTTTTCTAATGCTTAATGCCTTAAAGTCTGTATTTTTCCAGCTTAGTTTCTACTTTCAGGAATGTTAATACACATACTGTTTTGCGAAATAGAGCAACATTGTACTTTTATAGAACCTTTCATCTGATGAGCTCAAAGTGCTTTATCAGCCATAATTAATCCTTACACCTTGCCTGGGAGATGCAAGTATTATTAACCCCATTTTACAGATGGATAAACTGATGCCCAGAGAGGTTAAGTGATTTAATCAGGGTCACATTGTGAGTCACTTGCAGAATCTAGAATAGAACAAAGGAATCCCAACTCGCAGTCAAACAAACAACTAAAACTACAAAGTCACTGATATCAGAAATATTTTACTCTTAAGTGTCCCCAGAATTAGATCCTCTCTCTTTTAACTCCCCTTGCTTATCACCCAAAAGGAAGGAGGCCATCTCAGGATTAGTCAGGTCTGTTAGATCAACAAACCAGTCTACAATGGAGAGTATTCCAGAGGCTCTTCAATTTGTAAAACTTAACCTTTTAATTGCCAAATGTATTCTTAGAATATGACATTTTCTTGGGTCTTCTTTTATATTCGGTAGACTTAAAAAATCTCCCTAGTTGGTTTTAAGATTTTTACTCATACATCCATCCCAGTATTTACTTTTACGGCCTGATCCTGCATCCACTGAAGTCAATGGCAAAACCTGCATTGTCTTTAGTGGTACAGGATTTGGCCCTCAAAGCATCCCTCACTATTCCATTTAATATCCCAAAAATGATGCATTCCACTAACCCTAAGAGACAAAAGAACAAATTCTCACCAATTTAGTTTTGTAAGGCTGTAGCTCATTCATCGGAACTTGGGACCTCAGAAATCTTCATTTGTGACATCACAATTCTACCTAATGAGACGTCAAGGATCCTGACTGAATAATGTCAGATGTAGTTAAAAATGGAACAGGCCTGGTAAATGATTTATCCCATTTCTATGCCAGAACAGGATTGTTTCCTCCAGTATATTTGCTAGTGCTTTGTGTATTCTATTTTTAAATATTTCAAGATAGGATGCTTCCACCACTTCCTTTGAAAGCCTACTCCACAGCCTAAGATATAGCAATCTCAGAAAGATTTTCTGCTAGTTAGCCAAAATTTTCCTACTCTTTGAACTGGACAAGCCTTATTTTCCCTATGCTCCAAATCAAGCCTGCCAACCCCACAGTCACTCCCTTCATATGTTTATGGTAATGAGGTACACAAAACCAATTAACCGGGGGACTCAGCCCACACAAACGCTTGCTTGATACATTTAAGAGGTAACATGATGGACTGAGTTAGTTTGATCAATTTTGGTTGAAGAACATTACTACGTTTAAGAAAAAAAAAAGTTAGATTCAAAAATGAAATACTTTGTCAAAGTCTTCTTGGTAGCATGGTTAATGCATGATATCCCTGAAAAAGAATTGCCACACAATAAGCCACTTATCAGTAAGCAAACTACTTGTTCCTCCCTCTCACAGACATTACTCCTATGCCAGAGAATCAAAAGAGCTGCTCTGTAGAGAGCAACGTAAACCCCAGGAGACTGGTTCTCAGTTTTGAAGCTGGAAGTTTACTTTGTTTAGTGCTGTGTAATTTAAACTCCATTTCTTAGTACAGTCTTTATCTGCTCTCTCTGCAGAATCAATTTCTGGAGGAACACCCTCCCTCAAATAACTGTGCAAATGGTATGAAACACTTGTTTGCTTATAAATATGAATAAAGGATAGCAAACTCCAGTAAAGAAATTAAATCATATTATCTCTATTTATTTCATTTATCTTTTTACTAGAGACTTTCAGGTCTCCATTAGCTTGATTTTGAAAACCTCTCGCTACGTGAAAGAGGCAGTAATAGCATTTTTCCTCCCATTAACTAAACCAAAAGCTTTGTTTTTAAGAAAAAGTATCTAGCAGTACAGCTACGGTCTAAAAGCACTATAGAGACATTGCTGTCACTTCAGAGAAGCTCTCATTTTCTGTGATTAGCCTTTCATCTTTCAGAGTATTTTTTCAACAGAGGTACAGCAAGAGAAGAAAGAAAGAAAATGCTTCCTCCTTTTCTTAACCAAAACATTTATAGAGGTTTTCAGGAGTCAAATATAATGTAAACTGGGGAACCAGACGATCAAAATAGATTGGTTTAAATTTGAACTGTCCACTCCTGGCCAAGAGCAGTACCACCTTGAACTTCAAGCCAAATCTTGAAAAGTAACGATGGCTGCCTTTGATTTCCAAAGCTATTGTCCACCTGAGAACACAAAGTATAACCAGAGCTCCCATTTTCTAAACCAAGTGTTTCTCTAATTAAGGATGTGAGCTGAGTCTCATCAACAAAAATGTGACCCTAATTATGGAGCACAACCACACCTATAATTCAAGTAAACAGGAAATGGCGCTGAACTTTAACCTGCTCTATACATTTCAAATAGCCAGCTATTATTTCAGAAGTAGACATTAAGGGCCAAATTCATTGCTGGCACAGTGGACATAAGTCCACTGGAGTTAATAAAGTAGTAGTTTCTTATGTCAAGCTTGAATTCGGCCCCAAAGTTTTCAGAGCATGTAAAATAAGCAAACATGTTATCAGTTAATATTTACAAAGGGTTTTGAAGATAAAAGGTCAGATTTTGCTCTTGGTCATACCTGTGTTTTTGTGGAAGTGGCAAAGGTGTGATGGAGAAGATTTTGCCCTTTGCTGGTTATACAAATGATATAACTATGTATTACAGAACACAGATCAAATCTGCTTCTGTATAGTATACAAGGGGACAGAGTTAAGTGTTGGCAAAATTATATCTATCGCAGACCACATTTATATATTACTATGTAGAATGCATCACAGTGCAAAATAAATCACACTTTCTTAAGTGAGCATCTGAATAGTGAAGATTACAACAGCAAGCTTTGGTTTGGCATTTTATTTAGCCACAGTATTTAGATACTTAAGAAACACAAAAGAAGTATTCATGGTGAATGCAAGTGCTATTTCCAAATCAAAGCTGACTCACAAGTACCTTGGTGGTGTATCTGCAGACAATAAGTGGATGACTCATGTCTGTAAATTCCTGAAAGTGGCAATAGACCCTTGCTTAGTCATCTTTTGCATGGATGCTGTTTCATGAACTCTGTAAACCATAATGAGGGATTTAGCTCTTTACCGGACTTTTTTTTTTTTTTTTTGCCCTTCTAAACCGTACAAATTACATCTCTAAAAATAACTTTATCTAGGTGAGTCACATCACTTAACAAGCTTCCACAAGTCATATGGTTAAACAGTAATATTTACTTAGGAAGGTACAAATCTTGCTGTCAAACTAGTCTTGGTTTTAAAATGAAAAGGTTGTCAAAGGAAGTCCCATTTACCCCTTCTCTCCCAGGAATAGAAGCTCTTCCATTGGAAAATGTAAACTATTAACTAGTCCAGGAAAGTAAAGCTTTCTGATTCAGTTCCAGATTCAGCATAATTAAATGATTTTGATTTTTTACTTTGGCTTATTTTTTTAAAATAATCATTTTAAATAACACAATAATTGGGCAGAGGAGCACACTAGTAGGGTTAAAACCAGAAAGACACTTGTTTCACTCAGACTCAGACTATACTAACATTTACAGACTAATTACCAATAGGGTCAACTCCCTAAGCTGGCAAACCTCCTATCCTTTCTCAAGGAAAACTTTTATGGTAGTGCTGAGTAAACCTGAGCAAAGGACCTCAAGATTGCCCCTAACTTTTTATGCTGTGTTTATTCCAAAATGAAAAAGAAAAAGTGATTTGCACAGAGATTTAATTATAGCTTATAAATAGCTACAGTAGTTTGATGTTTTCTAAAAATAAAAGAAGCTACAAAAAACAATACATACACATTTCAGTTGTTCTTGCTTTTGTGCTGTCATGTAATTTAATGTATACGCTCAGTATATTTTCAATATTGTTATCTAAATGACAAACCCTGGCTAACAATTGCCTGAAAAATTATGCCAAGAGTTAGTAAGCTTTTTTTGTTTACCTTCTCAAAGATCAATAACACTGAGGTCTGGAACAGAACAATGTTAACCACTCAGATCACACATGCAAACAACTCCAGAGTTAATAAGAAAGTATTATTTACCTTGGAGCTAATCTAACAAGTTAATATAATATGCAAATCTTTGATTCCTGATTAGATCAGTGGTAAATACATTTTTTTTTTTGGACATTTGATTTTATATTCCTTTTAGCAGTACAGTAGAACTTCAGAGTTATGAACACTTCAGGAATGGAGATTGTTTGTAACTCTGAACAAAACATTAGGGTTATTCTTTCAAAATTTCAAACTCTAAACAAAACTGGCAGCAGTGTGCAGGGGAAGTATGTCATAACCAAGAATATCCCTGCTCCATTTCATATACAATAAAACCTTAGAGTTGTGAACACCAGAGTTACGAACAGACCAGTCAACCACAAGGCTCATTTAGAACCGGAAGTACACAATCAGGCAGCAGCACAGGAAGGGGAAAAAAAAGGCAAATACAGTACAGTACTGTGTTAAATGTAAACTACTAAAAAAAAAATAAAGGAAAAGTTTAAAAAGAAAGCTTTGACAGGGTAAGGAAACTGTTTCTGTGCTTGTTTCATTTAAATTAAGATGGCTAAAAGCAGCATTTTTCTTCTGCATTGTAAAGTTTCAAAGCTCTATTAAGTAAATGTTCAGTTGTAAACTTTTGAAACAACAACCACAGCATTTTGTTCAGCATTATGAACATTTCAGAGTTACAAACAACCTCCATTCCTGAGGCGTTTGTAACTCTGAGGGCTTGTCTACACTTATCGGGGATCGATGCATTAGCAGTCGATTTAGCGTGTCTAGTGAAGACCTGCTAAATCGACCACAAATCGCTCCCTCGCCCCCCCCATCGACTCCTGTACTCCACTGGATCGAGAAGAGTAAGGGGAATCGATGGGAGAGCGTCTCCCATCAACATCGCATAGCATGGACCCCATGGTAAGCAGGAGCGCCGCCAGCTTTTCCGCTGCCTTAGGCGGCGGAAGGTCCCTCCCCGAAATGCCGCCCCCCCACAGAGGCGGCGGAAGGTCCCGCTGTGGAAATACCACCGTGGTCGCCGCCCCCCAAATCGCAGCGCCCTAGGCGACCGCCTAGGTCGCCTAATGGGTTGCGCCGGCCCTGATGGTAAGTAGATCTAAGCTATGTCGACTTGAGTTACGCTATTCACGTAACTCAAATTGCGTAGCTTAGATTGACTTCTCCGTGTAGTGTAGACAAGGGCTTAGGTTCTACTGTATCTCCAGAGCAAGTCCCTTCTGTACACTGAAAAATGCAGGGGTCCTGTGAAAAAAACAGTACATGAACATGTAACTAAAGACTGTATCATAAAGCATACATACTACGGGGGCTGAATTAGGCAATCTTAATTCCCTAACTTTTAGTGCTTGATTTTTCAAGCTTAATTATGGTTCTTTTAACACAGTTATTTTGTGTGTAATTTCCTACATGTTATAAAAACAAACTGAAAAAACAAATGTCATCATATGACATAATCATAGAACCACAGACGTGTAGGACTGGAAGGGATCTCAATAGGTGATCTAGTCCAGTCCCCTGCACTCAAGACAGGACTAAGGAATAACTGGACCATTCCTGATAGGCGTTTGTCTAACCTGCTCTTAAAAATCTCCAATGACCGAAGTTCCACAACCTCCCTAGGCAATTTGTTCCAATGCTTAACTACCTGACAGGAAGTTTTTCCTAATGTCCAACATAAACCTCCCTTGCTGCAACTGAAACCCATTACTTCTTGTCCTATCCTCAAAGGTTAATGAGAACAACCTTTTATGTATTTGAAAACTGTTATAATGTCTCCCCTCAGTCTTCTCTTCTCCAGACTAAACAAACTCAGTTTTTTCAATCTTTCCCTATAGGTCATAGACCTTTAATAATTTTTGTTGCTCTCCTCTGGACTTTCTCCAATTGTCCACATCCCTCCTGAAATGTGGCACCAAGAACTGGACACAGTACTCCAGCTGAAACCTTATCAGCCCCCACATGGGTTATCAGCAGGATTGGATCTTTTAGCTCCACCACACAGACCTCTACCAC
The DNA here is from genome assembly GCF_028017835.1 of Emys orbicularis. NCBI lineage: Eukaryota > Metazoa > Chordata > Testudines > Emydidae > Emys > Emys orbicularis. The sequence continues at coordinate 157,180,792 of NC_088685.1, read as the reverse complement.
TTGAGCTAACAGAGTAACTGATAGGAGTCTGGGGTTCCATTCCAGGTTCTGGAAAGGAATGTGCTCTAGTGGTCACAGACCCGTCTGTATCTTGTTTCCTCAAACCTGATCACTTCTGCCCATGTCCTCTTCAGCCTTTTCCCTGTCCCAGTCCTGTTTTTGTAGGCAACTGAAAACAGGATCTTGTTATGGGAAGCGTTGGGCCACCTTAATAATAAGCAGTGCTACCAGCTCCACCTATAATAAAAACGGTCTCCTAGGCGAGGCTGGTTGTTCAACTGCTCTTTTCAGATCAAGCATGACTGAGGTACAGAGCTAAGTGTCCTCAACATATTGATACCTCTGCACCCAGATATCCTAAATAACCTTCCTAATTGTCTCATGTACACAGGTAAATGAACAAACACACACACACACACACACACACATACAAGATCTGACCTTCTTGTTGTACGTTGTGGGATACTCACACACCTCTCAGGGTATTCTGAAGGTTGGGGTCAAATGCCCACAATTCCCTCTGATTTATCCTATAATCAAACACTTTCATATGACATTTATAAACTCGCCACTGCAAACTCAGATGCAGCAAAGAGGAAAGTAGCTCTCTTTTCCACTGTAAGGGCAGCACATACAATCCTTTTGTATTTGCAAGGATGCAGTGCTTAGAGACATTCAACTGAAGCTGACCCAAGAGTGAATTTAGAGTTTCACCATTTCCTTTCCAAGTCACTGTAAATATTCTTGTTTCTGAGGGAGGGCGGTAGCTGTGCCTGCACATGGCTCCTCTCCCCACAGTGCACCTCCTTCCTGGACAAAGCAACAGCATCAGACTGAGTGGAAGAAGCCATGTTTTCAGCAAAAAGGTGGCTGGTAAGAAGAACAGATGTGGCCGTGAAGAAGCCTGCACTGTTAAAAGTGAGATGGACTTCTGGCCACTGTGACTTCCTGGGCAGTAGAATTCAATCAAATGTACTATTGGACAGGGAATTCTTAAAGGGAATGTTGCTTTGTGGGGCTGCAGCTGAAGGACTGCTTATAGGGATGTAGGTTCATGTGAATCCAGAGTGCCACCATGCCAATAGAACTGAACTGCAAGGAGCCTATGTTGCTCTGGAAACAGGTATAACTGCTGGAGAAAGTGGAAGGTTTGTTTGTAGGAGACACAATTAAGTATGGATGCATACCAAGCTTTACTGAAGAATGGAGAGTTTTGTTGGTATGACTTTCTAATGTAGACCAGGCTTTAGTCTTACTACAAGCAAAGGGTAATTCATGGCCTAATCACAGAGTTGCCTAGGGTGAGATGTGAGGCAAAAAGGGCAGTTTGCTCCAGGCCCCCCATCTGAGAAGGCCCCCAAACCAAGTGACATTGTGACCTGAGGTGTGGGGTCACAACACTACTCAGATTTGGCCCACCAGGCCAAACCTGGGTGGTGCTGTGACCTCGCACACCAGGTTGCAACACCTGGAGTGGGGAGCGGAGCCCAGCCCCATGGGACAGGAGCTGAGACACTGCTGCAGCATCAGTGTAGGCTGGCTCACTCTCCAAACCAACCCCCTGCCTCCTGGGCCTCCCTTCAATGGTATTTTTTTTTGGAAGGGTGAGGAGACCTCCTTTTCAGATTTTGTCCCAGGCCTCCAAAAACCTCTGTGCAGCCCTGCCTAATCTGTATCAATTTCCTTATATCCAGTCTACATTTTCCCCTTATTTCATCTCCTTATCCACTGTTATCCCTCTATGCACCTCTTTAAATAACTGCCCTCTCTCCCTAGGGCTTAAATTTAGATTTTAAAATAAAGATTGAGCCTGAGTATTTGTACATTTTACCTGCAAAATAAGAAACATTATAAAACAAACCTTGGATTGTGTTGACCTAACTACTATGCCTCTTACGAAGGTGGAGTTATTAAGTCAGTGTAGTGGGCGAGTTACATAAGTGGGAACTATATTTTAGTGTAGATGGCTACAGAGTTAGGTCAACGTGACTTGCCTTACGTTGACCTAACTCTGTGGTGTAGACCAGTCCTTAGTCTTAGAGCTTGTCTACATGAACAATTACAGCACTGCAAGCTGGAATCTACCCCGTACTATCCTGCCGAGCGGTCTATGTGGACCCTGCTGATACACTATAACAGTTTGTTAAAGCGCTTTTATCTAGTCCTCTTTGAAATGGGATGAGCTCAAAGAGCATTAATGAGCTGTTAACACGTGTCAGTCAGTCCACGGCAGACTAGTGTGAGGCTGATTCAGATGCCAACTTGCCTCGGTCTAACTGTTTATACAGACAAAAGCACTTAGTGTTTGTTAGAGCAATATGTTTCCAAAGCTGTAAAATGGAGCTAGTAATGCCAACATACATACCACACAAGGGTGCTGGGAGGCTCAATGAAAAGTGCTAAGCATTCATTTATGTTTTGGACATTGGGGTGGAATGACTTCATTCTATCACATTTCATTGAAAGGATTGTTCCACCTCCATACTTTCATGCAGTATGTAATGAGGGAATGAAACCTCCTGCGGCGGGTGGAGATCAAAAATACAAATGCATTTCTGTTCTGGTAGAGAGAACAGTAACACACAGAAGCATTGGGGATTATGTAGACAGTCTACCACCCACATGAGATTACTGACTAAGAGTTTGAATTTTTTGAATTTTTTGAATTTACTCCTGCTTCTGTTCTGATATGTTATATATGTATATTTCCTTGTAAGAATAAAGGACAAAATATGTAACATGATCCAATAAGACCATGAATTGTATATAATACCTTTCCTCATGAAAGAGGCGTACATGCTTTACAGACCATGGACCAGATTCAGACCATGGGTGCAGGGACATGAACATTGTATCCTCTGCATAGGTTAGGGCAGTTACACCAGGGGAGGCTTTCACCACTGGGAGAAGGCAAGTGATGGTACCATTGCTCCTCCTCCAATTGGGTTTTTCTAAAGAAAGCAGCTTCCATGAAGTTCTTGTGGGACTGGTGAAGGATCCATAAGAGATCTGCTGATTCAGTGCACCTCCTGAATGGCCCTGACCTGACCTAGCCACCAGCATGTTTGGCTTTGTGGTGGCCGGGTCAAGATCCCTCAGTGGAACAGGGTTTATAATTGGCTTGGCTACTGTATCCCACCACTCCTCCCTTGACTTTCTGCTGCTGAAAACCTGTAGCCTAAGTTCTGCTGGTTCAAAGTGCAGACTGAAGGGGTGAATCTGGTCCATGTGTACAGGAATCACTGTCAACCAATGAAGTGAACTTATCAATTGGTTGGAAATGCAGCAGCATTCTATGTCAGCGACACTACAGTGGTAATATTTTTAAGGGAGAAGGCAAAAGAATGAAGAATAACATTCAACTGAAATTACTGGGGCAAAGTAGGTCTGTAGGGTCACCTGGGTTTAGAATTTGATAAATATATTGGGACTAACATCCCTTCTCCTGCAGAAGGTGCATAGGATCTTCAGAGAAACACTGTCAACTGGAAATCTGCAACCCAGTAGATTTAAAAAGTGAATTAAAAGCAGTTCATAGTGCTCCACATGCCCCTCAGGCCCCCGCCAGTTTTGTGCTTTTGTAATCACATTTTATTATTTTGAAAAATGATTTTCTTTCTCTTGTTGCTGTGTGAAAGATGCACACAGACAGCATGGGGAACTGATTGCCTTTCCAGCTGAAAGAATGAAATTGATTATACACAAAGTGCTGTCAAATGTACAACGTACAACTGAAAAACAGAGAAAAATGTATGTTTTCTCTTTAAGTCTTTGAGTTATATATTAATCTTGGGTGTAATAATAACAGTAGAAGATTAAAAAAAATCAGAAGTGTGCCTTTTTAAGTGGAGTCCCTTTAATAATTCTATGTTGGCAATATCCAGGATTTACATTATATCTGAAATTCACACCCCCTAGCATCATGCTGTAGCATTAATTTAATAATGACATAGAAGGAAGACTACTACTCATTGAGGACCCAGTCCTGAAACAAGATCTGTGGAATGGTGGACCTTACAACCATGTGAAATTTTCCTGCCTCAGTTAATAGGAAGATCAAGTATTCAGGATAAGGAAGTAAGCCAGGAGTCCACTGAAAGGCTCAGAAGATGAGTTTGCTAGAGGGATTATGGACAGCCTAATGGAATGGGAAGGGGGGGGGGGAGGGGAACGTTGGTCGATCTTTGCCTCAGTCAGCTTTAATCCAGCCAGGTACCTCTGGGGCAGAAGGTTAGTGCTGTATGCTCATTCAGTTCTTGGCCTCTCTGTGGAAACTGTCAGCAAAGGATTAACTAATGACAACTTTGGTGGTGTGTATTGTGATGGGAACATGCTCCTTTTGAAATGGACAAAGGCCTCCAACTCTTTTCATATTGGACAGGAATGGCTTTCAGTCACTATAAGCCTCAATTAGATTTGAACTGGTGACCGAGAAGAGCAAGGCTATACATCCCATTTTTAAGACTTTGAGCCATCCAACTTGTCCCTCCGCAAACATCTCTTATGATTGCATATAGCATCTTTGCAGAAGGCCAACTTCGAAGTCTAAAATACAGAAGTGGTTATTTTTGATTATAATGTTTTTCCATAGCCCATGTGTCTTTCTGAATAATGGAAACAATGACTTATGTTGGAATAAACTATTTCTGCATATTATGGAGTTTGAACTTGTTTATCCTGTGGATTACACTGAGCCTGGAATTTATGCATCTTCTATAAAAACTGTTCTTTAGAAGTGTGTAACTCTTTCTGGTTTGAGAATGACTGAACAGCATTTTGCCACTGCCATGTCTATACTGAGATTTTTCTTAAAATTCCTACCAGTCGTAGTAAAAATGGAAGCTATAATGTAGACCAGGCATTGGTGACCACTGGCATTTTTACTATTGTGTCATCTAGATTAGATCTGAACAAAGCTTAAGGTGACCAGATGTCCCTATTTTATAGGGACAGTCCCGATATTCGGAGCTTTATCATATATAGGTGCCTATTACTCCCACCCCATCCTGATTTTTCACACTTGCTATTTGGCCACCTACCAGAGATAGATGACATGGTGGTAAAAATACCAGTGCTTTGTCTACACTAGAGTTCCCATCATCAGGAGAGCAGCACTACTAATAGTGCAGTGGTGCAAAACTTTACGGAAAGCATCAGATTAGACAAGGCCACAATGCCAAAACACTATTCAGTCGTTGTCAAATTTAGCCTGATCTAACGACTATTTATTAATTATATTGATTACTTAAGAATTCCCAGTTATCACTCTGAGGTTTAACAGGTTCTTATCCCAAGATCAGGCCCAGTATTATTAAAATTACAGTACAGTGGGGAACCCTGATGTGCACAGTTGCAATACTCACACTATAGGAACCCTTCGATATTTACAATGTTTATTAATACATTTAGCAAAGTCACAAACACTCTAACCCAGTAAGGTAGAGAGAGATAATACAGATTGTACATCTGAACATCCATATACTCACACCATCCCTTGCAGAAAAACCTGAAATGTTAGCCATGATCTTCCTTGTCATCATCACCTTCCTCATCATCACCAGTGGCCATCATCCTGGCACCTCACAAGGGCTACATCTCTCTCTCTCTCCCATTGCACCCCGACTGGGATACAATTTTATAAAAAGTTATGCTGACGCCACTACATCTAATGTATATTCAGTAGGGATTTCTCCCTTCTTCCTTATTTGTATTTCCTCATCTTACTAATGTTAGGGTGTCATTCTCCTATAGATTAGTATATTAATTGTCTCAACTTATTATCATATACGTCAATTTGTTGCCATGGCACTCTTGTGGTCAGATAACTGTGGATGTTCTATCCAGAAGCTGGTGTTAGCTCATGTTCCTGTGGTTTGCTGATGTCATTATGAACAAAATTCCCCCTTCCACACTCCATTTCCTGTTCCCCAAAACGTAGGGGTGACCGTTGGACCATTTATCTGTGCCAAAGTTCATAGGCCTCAAGTCTCATGCTAACTGCTGAAGCCAATGTCTTGCAGGATACAGGCCTGTAGCTTCCTTGTATTACTGCTGAATAAAATAAATGCTAAAGTTAGCTTTATGGGCTACACAAACCAGAAGAGGTTATATACTTCAAAGGGACTTTTCAAGAAAGACACAAACTCAGTTCCTGAATAGCTTTTACCTTACTTATTGTTAGTGGTAGATCTGCTGAACTTTGGGTTTTTTTACTACCCCATTCTTATAATACAAAATAATCTCAGTGCAATTTGGGATGACTTTTTAGAAAGACTGTGCCTTCTAGCTTGTGAAAACGATAAATTTAAAATATGTGCTTCAAACAGAGTTTCTGTATTCTTTGTTTAGTCTTATATGGGAAATAGTTCACAGCACAAATTAAGAGTCTGTTCAAACAGTCTCCATTAATAACAGAAAAGCATATGATAGGATGTTGTAAAACTAACCTGGCAAATGCTTTATAATCACTTCTATCTTTTGAGTGACATTATCTCCCATCCCCATTAAACCTTACTGCTTTGGACTTTTAAAAGCTAGACTGGACAAAATACCAGAAAATGTACCATAGGGAACTATGCTGCATTGGCCCCAGGGAAATGGAATGGATAACCTAATAGGTCTTTCTGTCTCTAACTCTTATATAATTCTCTCCAGTGGGATTGGGTGGGGGTTGCTGTCTGTCATGTGCATGCCATGTCTTAATGACTTTTCTTCATTTCCCTTTTTTTTTTTTTTTTTTTTTTTTAATTCCCAAGGCTTTCCTCCTCTGGTTTCCACTTCTTTTTATTGTTTCTGGTGCACCAGTTTCTATAGCAACTCCTCTTAGCAGTGATGAGACACTGCTGCTCTATAAAGCTGAATCTTGCCTATTTGAGCCATTTGAAGTCTGCACTGTAAGTACAGCAGTAGTTTCTATCAGTATAGAAAAATCTGCTCAAATTTAGCATAGATTTGGGACTATGGTGTCCCACTGCTGGAGAAAAGAGGCATTTATCCTTCTTATGGCACTAACACTGTCAGAGGAGAGAGAAAGCCTTTGCAATTTGTTGATAAGTTCTAAATAGCATTTCAGTAGAATACGGAGGCATTTAAAGTGTGTTTCTCCTCTGACAAGTGTCTGTGTAAAAATGGCAGTCTCTCTTAATGGTTCCTTATTAATTTTACTCAGTTTACAAATAATGATTTTTTTTCTGCTACTGTTTCAAACTCAGCCTGGGAGCTGAAAATCAAAATGAGTTGTTTTCTGCTCATGTTTCACCACCAGAAATAAAGTTCCTAAAATCCACACTTTGCTCTCGATGACATCTGTGCAACCTCACCCGCTTCCAATTTCACTCCCATGCAATCTCATTGCTTTCAAATTATACTCTAAATTACACCTGCACAATCCAATTGTCTTCGAATTCCACTCCAGTTACTTCCACACACCCTAGTGCCTGCAGTTTACATTTTGAGTTGCATCTGTGCCACCTCACTTCCTTTAGTTGTGGCACATGTATAACAGGTAAGAATTTGGCTCTGCAATTGGAATTTACTTCACAATTCTGTTGCTGATGCAAGAAGTATATTTGTAGTGATAACATGGTAAAGTGCTAAAAGCTTACTGTCTTAAAAAGTGAATAGATATAATTCTGAATACACACAGGAAGCAAGGTTGCAGAGGAAAACTAGCCTTGCTGTTTAGGCACTGAACTGGAACTCTGGAAATCAGTATTTAATTTCCAGTTCTGTCACACATTTCCTACATGACCTAAGGGAAGCCACTTAATTGAATTGGCCTTGTTAGCACTGACCCCCCCACTTGGTAAGGTAACTCCCATCTTTTCATGTGCTGTATATTTATACCTGCTTACTGTATTTTCCACTCCATGCATCTGATGAAGTGGATTATAGCCCAGGAAAGCGTATGCCCAAATCAATTTGTTAGTCTCTAAGGTGCCACAGGGACTCCTCGTTGTTTTCACTGAATCTCTCTGTCTGAGTTTCACACCTGTAAAGTAGGGATAATACATCTTCCCTACCTCACAGGTGATCTTTGAGGATACGTTCATTAATGTTTGTGAGGTAATTGTTCATTATGGTAATAGTGGTCTAGATAGACAGACTGTTAAGTAGTGACATTTCTACGTTGTCAATTTTCAGTGTAAAAGAAGCTACTGTGAAAGTTCAGGACTTTTCTATCCACTTGTTAAAGAGCTTGTAGTTCCCATTTCAAAGCAGATGAAGCAATACTAAATAATGAGCTTTAAAATATCCAGGGCAATATAATAAAAAAAATGAAAAACTTCGAAAAATACAAACCATACATATGTTTCCTTGAAACGACAGACCCTGCCAATGGAAACTGACATTTTACCAAAAAAAATGCTTGCTTCTGCTACAACTACCACCGCCATAAAACCAAAGAATTTTAAAATCTAATTTACTTTTCACCATGTATGGTTTCCGTATCTCAACCCTCTGTTATTAACAAAATCTACTTTAAAATATTGACATAGATTTATATCAGTCTAACATGAACACAGGCGAACAGAATAAAAGGAGACAAACCACCTCGGCCTTCAACTTTACTAGCCTCAAACACAAAGCACTAAGGTCTGCAAAATGTCATTCAGCTCATAGAATATTAACATCCAGCAAGGAATCATAGGAACATGATGTTGAAAAATTCTCAATGGATAATGATAAGGTTATATAATTATTTAAGATTCAATACAAATTTGAAACTACAGCTAGGTGACAATGCCCCTTTAAAGCCCTGGCAATGATGGAAACTCGATAGCAAAAGGCCAATTCAGTCTCCACAATACTGCAATTCAGTTCTGTGATTAGTCTCGGACTGCACCCAGTTAAGTGATGAACAGAGCAGCTTGTCTGTGACTAAAACCATTTTCCCACCATGGTGTCCGATCCTCAGAGGTGGGGAGTACTTGCAATTTCCACTGAACTCAACAGGTGACATTCACCCCTATGCTCAAGACCTACATAGCATGTAAATTCCACTTCAATCTTATTGTGAGGACTTATGTGGGACATAGATGGTGCATGAGCTTTGTGCAGATACTCTCTACACAAGGGTGAATTTTAGGATCAGATGCCAAAAAATAAACATTACTGGAAGCAAATGGCAGGGAGCCAGAGGAGGGAATTGGGTTTGTCAGCTTACCCTTCCTTGCTGACTCCACTGTCAAGGAATCACTCCCAAGAACTGGTCCTAGTGGCCTCCTGGAACCACTGCTAGCCTCAGCTTTCCAGGATTGGTCTTTGAAAAGCTCCAGTTTTTCCTGACTAGCTATCACTAACAGCAGAAAGCTATCCTGTCAAAACAGTAGCAGACTTCTGACTTCACTGTACCTCAGTATTGAGCTTCTTAATTTTGAACCACTGTTTTTGTTATTATGCTTGACCTGCCTTCTGCTGCCCTACCTTCCCTTCTCTTAACCAATGTGCATCACACCCTCCTCCTTTGCCTTGCTCCCTACATTATTGTGCACTTGCTTTCTCTGTCTTGTCCCTTTCATTTCCACAAATTCGCCCTTCCACAACCTTTCACCTCTTTTCTTGAAGCCACACCGCCACAAACAATAAAATAAAAAGAACCATACAATAATCAGGAAAGATTTTAGTTTATAAAACAAAAATTTAAAATATTTAATTAAAAACACAGAACCATCAAGATGTGTGCCAAATATCTCAAGTAAATACAGAATCTTACTGCTGTAACTCATGTCTTCCATTTGCAAGATGACCTGGGCCACAGGACTGCCTGTTTTCCCAGGTGTTTAGCTGAAGGTGCTTTTCTCACGCAACATCCCATGGAGGAGGCGGAGCCAATCAAGTTCAAAACACCAAGGAGAGCAGGAACCATAAGATGATCTGCTTGGAATTTTAGGCATTAGTCACGACTGCTGGCAGACATTTTGATTGAATCAGAGGAACAATTCTTGAAGACTATTTTCTTTTCAGCACCCAATGTTATGGGAACAAGTCCCACATGGGAGGAAAAACTGACAAGATCCCCAAACTATCAAACTCATTAACATTATTATTTTTATTATTTGAATTGTGGTAGCACCTAGGAGCTCCAGTCATGGACCAGGCCCCTACTGTGCTAGCTACTCTCTACTTCTAACATTCAACTCCACACAAGAAGAGAGAGGGATTGGCTTCATGACCAAATTTGCTGACAGACAGGGAATAACTGTGAGAGGGAGCACTCTCTTTTATGTTCTTGGTTCCAAATCACCATCTCCACTTGCCTATCCCTTAGAGATGTTACTGCTTTACATGGTTCTGTGATTTGCGTGGCAGGGCATGTAACTCCTGGACTAGGAATCTGCAAAGCAACTTCACAAAGGACAACAGTAATACATGCCAAGGTAAAGCAACAATTCTTTGTTAAGTAAGCCAGCTAGACCCAAATATGACCAGACACTAAACAGTACAATAGGTTGCCCTTTTTGGTCTGAATGGTTGGCCAATATTTGAGGCCTTGCAGGATGTTTTCATTAGGAGGAGAAATTGATGGTAGAGTCAGGTATTTATTTCATGCAATCCTGTTTATTTACAAAACATGGACACAAACACCTGTTTCTCTGAACACAGTATGCACAAACAGAGCAGGCAGTGTCCCTGCTGGCTATTAGCCTCCCTTCCAGACAGAGCTCTGCCCAATATAGTATCTCTCTCTCAGCTTCCTCTCAGGGTCATGCTATCAGTGCTTCTCTGGCTTTGTCCTTACTTTTCTGGCTGCTTTCTTCTTCTAATACACACAGCTAAAATCAAATTAATACCCCAGCCCCTGCTTTTGCAATCAGTTCCCAGTGAAACCCTCTAATTCTCACCAAGTTAATTCTTTGCTCAGGCCTTTCATTTGGCCAGTGCTTTAGGTAGTGACTTCTAGTGCTCCAGCTATTTTACTACATAATGGAGCTTAATTGTTTTTTCCATTTTGCCCAAGTGAAGTGCACCCATCAGGTTCAAAAAGGTCTGGGATTGCCCACAGAGTACACACTTGCTGGAAGCTACCAAAATACTTGGAGGAAGCTACCATGCTCGCTGGTACAAGATCATATATGGAGCAAAGAAGCAAGACCTTTCCATTTAGACATGTATCCTTCCGAATCCTCCGTTATAAGAAGCCAACAACCACTAATTCATCACTGATACTTTTATTACTATTTCCAATCCTTCCATCTTCTACAATCTCATTTGTGTTGAGATGCTAAACGCACATCTATAGTAAAGATCAAGTTTCCAAAAAATTACGCAACACATTCTCACTCGTGTCCATATCCAGAGGTCTATTCAGCCTTGGACATACACCCATGAAATCTGCATTAACATTAATGTGAGGCATGTGTACATAGCCAAGGAAAGAAAAACCCTTTAAGTCTCTGAAAATGAATCATCTTATTTACAAAACTAAAGAAAAAACATCAGTGTTATAAAACAGTAGCAAAGGGAATAGAGTTACTCTTCAACTACACCACCATTAACATTAAACTTGGTTAATGACTTCCTCTCCCAAGTGAATGAACATGAACTTCTCTTAATGTTCATTTCTTCTCTTATAATATGTATTTGAAAACACTTGATTAACTCTTAGAACTAAACCACTAAAACAACAGTTCCTGTGACCTCATTTTGACCTGACTTTGATAGATTCACTTAATGATTAGATTAAAATAGTTGCTAAAGTCTGCAATTAGATAGCTCTCCTATATTGCAAGACAAGCTGTACAGACTTCCCTTACTGTGCCCTTTATTCCATAAGAACTACACAATACTGTACTTTTTATCATGTGAGACTGTTCTGGAGTGGAGGCGGGGGTTCCAGTAGACACAAATCCTGAGTTGAGTCAACAGAAAAAAGACTTTACATACACTATTATAATATTTTATTAAAGTACAGTATTCTGTACCAGTGTAATATTATTTTAAAATCCAATTTACGTTTTACAGTTTCGGTCCTTTACTTTTTCACTTAACTCAGGCTACTTATTCTATGAACCCTGGGTACACAGTCATTTGTGCAACCCACACTAAAGCCTGTGCCACCAAAACCTCAGTGCTATTTTTAGTGAGCTAGCTAGATGAAAGCCTGCGTGGGTATGTCTACATGAGCTGCAAATCTATTTTAATAAAGAATCTTATTCCCTTTACTTGGTTTGCCATGATGCCTTCTGCACATTTGCACAGTTCCTCATTTTTCTCACTTATACTTCATTTATTCTCTGAAGAATGTTTTCCATATAGTAAATATACAAAGTACAACTTTTTTCAACTTAAATCTATCTGTGCTAGACATTTTAACAGGCTGATAAACATTCAACCATAATATACACAGTCATTTCAGCGGTAAAGAGATGAAAGTCTGCATTACTTCATTCAGGAAATGAAATGCAGGTTTCAGTGATTTCATTGCAATATCCTTTATTACATGTAACTTATTTAAGTTATGCAGTGGGTTATTCATTGCAAGTGATGCAATGACTTGCACAGATAAGTTACTGCACACTTTACAAGGTCATGGAGCTAATTCATAGTGACAAGCTGTTCCGTTATAATCATACCTCTCAAGGGCTCTACAGTCATAAGTAGAGAGCTCTGAATATTACTTAACAATTAAAAACTGCTCTACCGTTCAGCAGAAGTTTGAATTTTGACTCTTGTGAAACCTAGCTACTTCAGTTTTTATTAGGGCTAATACCAGGCTTTCTTCTCTCAAGGCAAAAAACAGCTCCATGGGAAACTTTAGTTTAATACAACTTAAAACAAAACTAAAGACAATAGGGATGAAGAAGGCTGGGGAGGGGGAAGAGATGGGGAGAATGATGCAGAAAGTGAAGGAACATTCAATAGGATACCCCTGGTCTCTGAGAGCATGGAGTGGGAAAGGAATGTGAGTGAATATATAAAGAAAGGTTGACTTGTCCAACTGGACCTTCTTTACTGGCTTATGCTGTAAATCCTACAGTTATCGTGGGAATTGCATCCAGTTTCAAATTTTCTGGAGTTCATAAATAATAGGATCAGATGTTTTCTTTAGAGTCCAAAATGATTATAGTCTCTTGCATTTAGCAAGCTTGTATTTAGACACCACCATCAGTGTTCTTATAGGAGAAACTGGCCCAAATTAAAGAAAAAAGAAAGAATACAACTAAGAATATTTCAGCACTAAAGGGCTAACATAATACAATACTTGTAGCCGCAGTGTGGCATTTATCATTGTTTTACACTAAATGGCACCACAGAGAAGAGAAGAGCATTGGTCAAAAATAAATAAATAAAGGGTGAGATGATTGACAGTCTGAGGGCAGAGCACAGATACTCTTGCCCAAACCAAATACTCTCTATATTTCTGTGTTTCTAAGATTCATGCATTTAAAGGCCAGAAGGAACTATTGGTATCATCTAGTCTGATTTCCTGCACAATGCAGGCCACAGAACCTTACCTAGTAATTTTTTCATAAAGCCCATAGCTTTTAAGCTATAGCATATTTTTGAGAAATATATCTAGTCTTAATTTAAAGACTTCCAGTGATGGAGAATCCACCACATCCCTAGGAAAGTTGTTCCAATGGTTAGTTACCCAAATTGTGAAAAACATGCACCTTATTTCTACTCTGACTTTGTCTAACCTTTAGTTCCCAACCCCAAAGATACTGGTTATATTTTTGTCTGCTAGATTAAAGAACCACCTACTATCAGAAATCTCTTCCTCATGTATGTACTTGTAGACCATGATCAAGTCACCTCAAACTCATAACATGTTCTAGTGCTGTCTTGATTTACAAATTTAGTTCGAAGTGTTTGCATCAAGGATGCCCAAAACATAGCTGGAGGGTCAATGGTGGCCCACTGAGTCCTAAAATCTTGCTTGTGGCTGTCCTCTCTCTAACTACAGGAGGACAACAAAGGTGATCAGCTGCAGGTTTTTCTAGAGGGTGAATTGAAAAAAAGCAACAATTTCTATTCATCTACCTCAGAAAATATAAGTACAAGAAACATTATGGATGTGTACATTATTTTGATCTAAAAAGGCCCACAAATTTATTTGTTGGTGGCAAGTGATGAATGAATTTGGGTACCCCTGGGTTATGCACACTAATGCCAACATGTGCAGCTGCCAGAACCTCGGGGCAAGTTACTGGAGCACTTTCCAAGAATACATTTGGTAATTTTATAAATCAGATCTATCTGCATAAATCATCCCTCATTCTCAAATTGCAGTCAAGATTTTGTGTTTTCAAAAGTGTGATGGCCACATCAAAAATACATAGTCATTAAATAAAAATAGCCAAAGCTGTTAAATTGTTTCCTGTAAAAAGAAAAAAAAGGCAAACAGCTACTCACTGTGAACAAGGAAGCAAAAATCTTTCCACATTAGCAACAGTGTGAGCTTTGTGAAGCCCTCTGCATCATATTCCACCACACCACTATAAAAACAGAAATATAAAACAAAGACATATTTTTACACAATATTCCTTACAATAATAAAATGATAAGCAAATAAATATTGGGTTAAAGCAAAGGAAAATACCCAAGATATTACTTTATTTACTATCTACTATTATGTTCTATCCAAATGCAGGCGGCATGTGGCTTCTCTCAAATGGAATAATGGAGCTTCCATCTGAGGAATGGCTATCGTCAGTGTAAACAAGATACTTTTTAAAATGCAATCAGCTCTGCTAATGGCACTTGCAATTGAAATTCAGTAATAATTGAACGTATCTACCAAAAACTGTATGTTACTCAGATGGAGATCATTAATACACTATGACACTGAAGTTATATATAAAAAGCAGAGACCTTACTGAAAATCTAGGGACCCATGTCATAACATTGACTTCCAATAATCTAGGTGGAGTCTAAATCTGACAATTTTATCTAAAATATACAAATATACATTAAAAATCCACAAATTGTATTTTAAATTTAAAGAAAAACTTTCACAAGGACTATTTTTACTTACGTAGAGAAAAAAAATCCATATGACAGCTGAATTAATATCTTCAGCCTTGATTCCTGATTATCTTATATTGTTAAACACTCAGGCTTGTCCAATTACTGTGGTGCTGTTTGTTGTTGTTGTTGTTATTGTTATTTTTGCTGCTGTTTTTTTAATTTAGTTTTTGTATATTGTAAAATTTATCATATTGTCATAAATAATACACAAGGAGCTAAATTCTGATTAAGCTGCTCATGCAATTCCCCCCCCACCCGAAATGGATTAAGACGATGATAGCATCAGCGTATGTAAACGGCAATGTTTCAGTATACTAATTTGTTACGTACCATGTGCTTTTCATACTTATATCATCAACTTTATCTTATCGACCCTGGGATCAGATGGTGTCTACCGTCATGTTTAAACCACAGCAGAATGTTAGCACAGTTTACTTGGTCATTATGGAGATGGATTCTTTTTGTCTTGAGAACTGTGTTATAAATCCATTGTACAGATGGCGGGTTTTCTGTAGCACGGATTTGGATTGAATAATTCTCAGAAAAGAAATCATGTTTTTAGTCAGACCAGTTCTCCAATGTCTGTACTAACTTCTGATTTGCACCACTGATATCGATCTATAAAGACTTATATGGTTTGGATCCATAAGAGATTACCTCTCTCCTTAGGTGTCACTGTGCCACCTGAGAGCATCTGGGGTGCTCCTCCTTACAGTCTCTCTATAACCATCCAGCCATTCATTTTTTGATGTGCCTATTGCCATAATATTTCTGTAGTCATGCTGTACAGAAATAAGGAAACTTCAGTTTCTTCACAAAGGGATGAAAACTACTATCTCCTCCTCATTTTAGGTTACTTCCTGAGTTGAATCAATGTGGTGGCTGGCTTCCAGGAGGAATAATTCTGGATTACTTGCTACAATCACTACTACGAGAAGGCCTATGTGCATCATTTTCTGAAGATGGCTAGATGTGGACTCATCCAGTGGAAGTTAATTATATAGCCAAGGGTCATGTAATGAGCATGCTCTCCTGCTCTACAGCAAGTTTTACCTCTAGCTTCAAGTCATCCTGTTGATTGTAGCTGCTATAGTAGGATTATATATAATGTTTCAGCAGAACCTTATAATGAAAGGTAGAATGTCATTGCCTCAACTAACAACCAAGACATCTAACCATGAATCAGAAAGGTAAAATAATTTTGCTTTTGTTACATGAGAAGATGCATTAAAAGAAGACTTACGTTCCAAAGTGACTCAGGAAAGCGGCAATATACTCCCTTCTCTTATGGTATCCCTGAATAACATATTGTACCTGGGGGGGGGAAAAAAAGCCAACCCAAAGCTATGAAGACATTTTACAGAAAGAAAAGGCTCCCAACTTTTCATATTTTTCTAGTTTTATTGGAGAAATCTATTTACAGAATATCAATAATGTTGCATCCTACTTTTAGATGCCATGTTTCATCCTAAAGGATCCTAAAATGCCTTTCAAACAAACGGTACACAGGGCTCTCTTCATTCACCTGTAGGTGAATCAGCACCTGGTAGCACTACTGTGCAATAAGAAGTGAAGAAGAATATCATATCCAATTGAAGCAATAGAAAGAACCTTAGATAGGCAATATGTAATTGGCTGAGCTAGCATTTGGCCAGGATGCTAGAGAAACATCCTGTTAAGAAAATTGCTTAGGACCATAATTGTGTGTGTCATCTGAAAAACAGCATATCTAGCAGCTGATTATTGCTTACTAACAGTAAGCTGTATTATTGGCTTCAGGCTGACTCAGATAGAAAAGAGCCACCTACTGAATCACCAACACCAAATTCTGAAGAATCCTGAGTTTCCCTTGAAAGTCTTCCATCCCAGCACTGATCCAGACCACTACACTTAGGTTGGAAGATCTGAGCCCATTGAAGAGTCCTTGCTTTACATGAATAGTCCTGTTGACTTGAATGGATTACTTGCAAGATAAGCAAGGTTTGACTCATGATGAAACCAACACCAAAGATGCTAGGCTGAAAGAGTATCTAGTTCCCAACTCATTATGTTATATCTATAGGATACTTCCATTCATAGTCACTTATACAAATCCTACTTTGCTTTTCATAATGGAAACTAACTCTTATAGAGCCTCTTAATGCTGAGTGAAAGAAGGGGGGGGGGGAATATATACTTTATTTGTGTTGGCTATGGTAACATTGGATTTCCTTGGTTGGCAAATGCTTGTGTTAAGTTATTGAAATAACCTTGATACAATCAGTGCTCAGAGCTATGTTATATCCTCTCAAAGTAAAATAATTCTATTTATAAAATAGGACTTATTTCAGTTTATAAAGAAGTGCTTAGTTTGAAGGCTTTGTGTGGGATCTGAAACATTATTTTGGAAAAAGGAAAACAGATGATAAGTTTGCTTAAGTAACTTTGCTTAAAAAAAGGATAAAAACAGTCCTGTGTACTTGTAGGTTTTAAAAACAAAGTAGTTTTAACAGAAAACCACAACAAAACAGCTCTAAAGATAGATTTCTGTATAATTATGGAAATGCATTTTGAAGGAGCCTTTTCTAAAAGACATAATTTAATTTCCTCATTTAAACAAGAAAAACAAAAAATATGAAATAAAAAAGACAAATAGGGAATCTACAGTAACCAGATTGCTGAATGTCTGGCCCTAAATTACTGTTCTAACTTAAAAACTACATTTAAATCATCTGAGAAACTTTACAAAATACTATACCTAATGAATAAACTTTCTCTTTCGCTTAGACTCTAAGCCAAACAGAATATAGCTTTCTATTAATGGAAAAGGTAAGTGGCTATTACTTTACTATATCAACATTCATCAGAAAAGATGAATCAGTCCATTTGGATGAATTAGCTGAGATAATATCACTGTAATAGGACCTTTTGTCGAGTGCTCACAATCGACAGTAATCTAGGGATAGTTAGATGTCTTTCCACTGAAAGATAAAGTCATTGGCTATATATTGCTATTTATCTAGCAACAGAACAATAATATGTTGGGGTGACATTTTTATCCTAATGTACCTTAAAACAATAAGAAAACTCCTTTAAAACCCAAGAAATGCTGTATACCTACAACTCCCACTGACTTTAATGGGACATGAAAGTGTTCAATCTCTCACAAGATCAGGTATAAGACAGTGTTACTGGAATAGTTTAACTTGCTTGAGTTTGCTTTACTTAAATCATCGGCTGAATAAGTAGAATCCGTTGTTTCCACAGTGGTTTCATAAAATTGCTTGTAAAGTACAGTATAACACAAGAAGGAAGGAGAAATTAAGTTCTGTGTATTAACTCACCTTGTTAGTTAGCAGCTGGCACACCTGCGGTACATAGTCAATGAGACAGCCTCCACCTGGAAAGGCTGGGATGTGAAGGGCAGAGGAGCCTCCAAGAGCACTAAAAATAAAATATTTTTATTTCACAATATATCAGATGCTGCTCCTATGGGACATGTTAGTGATTCTTACCTTTCCCAATGTAAAAAGCCCAGCACCACACTAAAAAAAGATTACAAACTGATTTATATTAGCCCTGGACTATGTAATAAATATTAGAGATACAAACCGTAACTTTACCGTATACTACTGCTGACGCCTTACTGACAGCAGACATCTTTAACCAAGAGTATCAAACCCCTCCAACTGGAAGAGTTAAGTGATCGTACTAGGAGTGGCAGACATACCAAGCATCCTCTCAAAGAATAGTTTTAATTTTATTTATTTAATGATTTGTATTATTTTTATCACCACTGTATCTAGGTTCATAGCAGCTTAAATGCAACCAGACATTGCATCTAACTGTATACAACAGACAGTATAAACAGCCTTCCATGTAACACCCAAGCATCCATAAATAACTCACTTATGTCCACAGTAATTAAAAAAGAGTAGTTTCTCAACACCCTCGAAAGCCACTAAATAACATATCCATTAACCCCTACCAAATCCTGTAAGTGTGAGATCAACACCTCATGGTCAAGCATATCAAAGGCATATCCAATAAAATCAACATGAACATCTGACTGGAGCTGGTTGCACTGTTTTAAAATTACATTATATGTTCCCTCCCCTTTTCTTGACTAGCTCTATACCTGAACTTTGGCCATCACTAGAAAAAGATCATCTGAATAAAGATACTAATTTTGTCCCTGTACCATACACAGACCAGAAACCAGAATGAGAGAGACCAAGGACAGTGAAAGGAACCCAAAGCTGCACTGGCACCTTTTCAATAGCCTTTCCCATAAAATGAAGATTTGAGGGAGGGCTGTAATTGTCAAGGCCAGAAACTTCATCTGATGGCTTCCTCTGCAAGCAAGGCCATAACCACTTTTTCTTAAAAGTTGATTGTACACCCAGATAAAGGCAATACCAGTTTTTTCAACAACAGACCTAAATCCTTCCCATTGTCTTTTACCAATCATAAGGGACATGAATCTTACAGGTCATGGCTTGTATCTCTCTTTGAACATACAGTACTTCTCTATAAATGAAACTAAGCTATACTCCAAAAGTTAAGATGTTACTTTGTCTCATGCTGTTTATGCATTGCTCCCACAAAAACATTAGGATTCAATAGATCTTCTCTGCAAAGCAAGGTCCTTATCCTACAAAGGGATCTTCTGGCAAGGATTCTTATGCCTTGACAGACTCTTTCTTTGTCTAGGTATAAGGGTCTATACTGGCAAAACCCTTTGAATGATAGAAGCATAAATCAAAAATTTATCATAATGAGATGCACTGAAATCTGTTACTGAAACCGTCTGGAGTCAGCAGACTGTTCACCACATGGAATAGTTCTGTAGGTCTGGACTTTGCAGATGCAAGACTGAATAAGAAAAAGAAAATACTTCAGTGTATATCACAGCCACACAGGAACAAAACTCTTTATGCTGTGTGACAGAGATTCACCATGTAGGTTGGGGAACAGCCCAGAGACCTTCCCCTCTGGAAGAACCCACAGTCCAGGTCAATTGGGAGGTTTGGGGGGAACCCGGGCCCGCCCTCTACTCCGGGTTCCAGCCCGGGGCCCTGTAGACTGCAGCTGTCTATAGTGCCTCCTGTAACTGCTGCATGACAGCTACAACTCCCTGGGCTACTTCCCCATGGCCTCCTCCAAACACCTTCCTTATTCTCACCACAGGACCTTCCTCCTGGTGTCTGATAACGCTTGTGCTCCTCGGTCCTCCAGCAGCACACCCTCTCGCTCTCAGCTCCTTGCGCCTCTTGCTCCCAGCTCCTCACACTCGCACCACAAACTGAAGTGAGCTCCTTTTAAAACCCAGGTGCCCTGATTAGCCTGCCTTAATTGATTCTAGCAGCTTCTTCTTAATTGGCCCCAGGTGTCCTAATTAGCCTGCCTGCCTTAACTGGTTCTAGCAGGTTCCTGATTACTCTAGTGCAGCACCTGCTCTGGTCACTCAGGGAACAGAAAACTACTCATCCAGTGACCAGTATATTTGCCCTCTACCAGACTCCTGTACCCCACTGGTCTGGGTCTGTCACAGCTGTCATTAGTCAAATATAGAGCTGTTTTTTGTCACCAACTTTAGTCTCCTTCTTGGTTGCTTTGTTTGTTGCAGATCATCTACTTACCAAGGTGATGTGTTGAGAGGTATGGGAATGCTATTTGGCCACTTAAGGATGGTCAGAGACAAGTGGATCATAATGTATTAGCCGGTCATCAAAAGTGTGGTCCAATAGCCAAACTATAATTTCCCCTCAGAAAATTTCTGAAATTGTATTCAGATTGGAGGAATGAAGCAGGGTTCTCATCCTGACAAGTTAAGAGCGGGCTCTGATCCTACTCTGAAGATGATAATAATCGGGCCATGTCAAGTTTGCAATCACTACCCCCTATATTATACAAATATATCCCCTGAACACTCCTACCCTTAAACAAAGGAAGTGCTATTGCCCAACCCACAGTCTCTCTTGCCTCAGTTGCATCCAAATCTAAGGATCCTCTCAGCAGTGAGATACCACTGGAGATGCTCAAAATAGTACAAAGAAAATCACAGATTCCTCTTTTGGTTCCAACAGACTCATAGACTTAAAGGTCAGAAGAGACCATTATGATCGTCTAGTCTGACCTCCTGCACAACGCAGACCACAGAATCTCACCCACCCACTCTTGTAATAAACCCCTAACCAGTGTCTGAGCTACTGAAGTCCTCAAATCATGGTTTAAAGACTTCAAGGTACAGAGAATCCTCTAGCAAGTGACCCGTGCCCCACACTGCAGAGGAAGGCGAAAAACCCCAAGGGCCTCTGCGAATCTGCCCTGGAGGAAAATTCCTTCCTGACCCAAAATATGGCGATCAGCTAACCCCTGAGCATGGGAGCAAGACTCACCAGCCAGACACCCAGGAAAGAATTCTCTGTAGTAACTCAGATCCCACCCCATCTAACAGGCCATTGGGCATATTTACTGCTAATAGACAAAGATCAATTAATTGCCAAAATTAGGCTATCCCATCATACTATCCCCTCCATAAACTTATCAGGCTTAGTCTTCAAGCCAGATATGTCTTTTGCCCCCACTGCTCCCCTTGGAAGGCTGTTCCAGAACTTCATTCCTCTGATGGTTAGAAACCTTCGTCTAATTTCAAGTCTAAACTTCCTGATGGCCAGTTTATATCCATTTGTTCTTGTGTCCACATTGGTACTGAGCTTAAATAATTCCTCTCCCTCCCTAGTATTTATCCCTCTGATATATTTATAGAGAGCAATCATATCTCTCCTCAGCCTTCTTTTGGTTAGGCTAAACAAGCCAAGCTCTTTGAGTCTCCTTTCATAAGACAGGTTTTCCATTCCTCGGATCATCCTAGTAGCCCTTCTCTGAACCTGTTCCAGTTTGAATTCATCCTTCTTAAACATGGGAGACCAGAACTGCACACAGTATTCCAGATCAGGTCTCACCAGTGCCTTGTATAACGGTACTAACACCTCCTTATCTCTACTGGAAATACCTCGCCTGATGCATCCCAAGACCGCATTAGCTTTTTTCATGGCCATATCACATTGGCGGCTCATAGTCATCCTGTGATCAACCAATACTCCGAGGTCCTTCTCCTCCGTTACTTCCAACTGATAAGTCCCCACTTTATAACAAAAATTCTTGTTATTAATCCCTAAATGCATGACCTTGCACTTTTCACTATTAAATTTCATCCTATTACTATTACTCCAGTTTAGAAGGTCATCCAGATCTTCCTGTATGATATCCCGGTCCTTCTCTGTATTTGCAATACCTCCCAGCTTTGTGTCATCTGCAAACTATTAGCACACTTCCACTTTTTGTGCCAAGGTCAGTAATAAAAAGATTAAAGAAGATTGGTCCCAAAACCGATCCCTGAGGAACTCCACTAGTAACCTCCCTCCAGCCTGACAGTTCACCTTTCAGTATGACCCGTTACAGTCTCCCCTTTAACCAGTTCCTTATCCACCTTTCAATTTTCATATTGATCCCCATCTTTTCCAATTTAGCTAATAATTCCCCATGTGGAACTGTATCAAATGCCTTACTGAAATAGAGGTAAATTAGATCCACTGCGTTTCCTTTGTCTAAAAAAATCTGTTACCTTCTTAAAGACATAAGAGAATCTCTAACAGTTTTCAAATGCTGCTTCTTTTCTTATATTGCTCTGTTGCAATCCATTTTCCAGACTCTGAATGATTATTTTAAATTTGTGACCAATGGCTTGTCTACACTAGAGAGTTTTGCCACTTTAACTGTAACAGTTACAGATAAAGTGGCAATATAATTCTCTACTATGAATGCAGTTATACCAGTATAAAAGTGCCTATACCAGTATAGATTATTCTGGTTCAGGTACTGAAATAAGCGATACCATTCTAAGACACCTTTATACTGATATAACTGCATCGACATTAGGGCTAGTACCAGTATAGATATACTGGTAAAATATAACACCTCGAACTGATGTAGTTATATCAGTATAACTTTTCTAGTGTTGAGCAGGCCTAAAAGTGTCTAGGAAAATCAAAGCCTGCTTAAAACAGCAGAGATGGAGCTAGCCCGCCAAACCACGAAGACAGAGATGGAAGGCAGAAGGTGGGGTAGTTGTTTTGCTGCTACCATAAAGATTCTCAGTCTGCCTGAGAAACATCTTTGCCTTACTGTTTCTAAGGAGAAAAATATGTTGCCCTTTCACCATAAAAATATCTTACAAATGTTCTCCTTAATTACTATTCGCTGATTTCATACAAGAGGAGTTTTCCAGTCTGGATATATTTTTAATTTGAACTAGTGAAAAGAGATTTAAAAAACTCCTTTAGCAAATGAAATCTCCATTAAGCATACGTGACACATACTAAGAATCAAATTTTTGCCAACTACCTGGAAATTAAAATGTAGATATACTGAGTCTAAGAAAGAAATCCATCCTATATGAACTCAAGTAAGAATGTATGTTCAATAATAAAATATCTATGCATTTAAACTGCAAAAAAATCTGCATGCCACTAATCCCCTTAAATCCGTTATTGGGGGGAAAAGTGACATGCCCTGTATAAAAAAGAAAGACTCATCAAAATGCTCAGGCACATATAATTATGTGGTAATCTATTAACAAAGATAAAAGGGAAGATAATGTTTTGGGACAACTGGATAAAAAAAACCCTTAAAGATGTCAGACTTTTTTTGACAAAGAAACACTTTTGGAGCTTTTTATAACCATAAACAAAAATTAGGGTAGAACATATTAATTTTGGCAGCACTACAAATGTGTCAATGTATGTAAAAAATCTTGAGGAATGAGTTCATGTTTCCCAAACAAGCACTTATTAATGAACACAATATAGAGAAGCTATAGTATTACTGAGCATACAAATCACAAATGGATACATTTTAATGTATTTTATAATTTTTTTACAGGTCTTTAGTACAAATGAATAGAAAATGATGAAGCTATCTCTCCTGGAAGTGCTTAAAGGAAACAGGAGACTACAAACATGTAATCTGCAGTTGTCCAAGAAACAAACAATTTTAAGAAGATCATAAAAAAGAATCAAGCTTCTTCAACTTAACGTATCCAGGTACACTACTTAGTAGAATCAAAATATCAGTACAAAAAGGCCAGATAAATGTCACCGAATTAACTAATGGCATGAAGATTATCCTTAAATATTGGAAAGATATAACAGTATCAACAGAAAAAGAACAAATGTTGGAAATGCATTTTAAAAAATAATACATATGTGGAGAATGAAATGGAAGAGTATAGCAAAATGTGAGAACTATTTCTAAATTCTATCAAGAGAAAAAGAAAATAGATGAAACTCTAAAATAGATCAAAGATAGGTCTAGCATTTGGGACCTATGTAATCAAGTGTGTATGCAAATCAGGAATGTGTGTGCAAACAAAGCAGGTGTGTGCTCACAAGCATGCACATGTTTAATCTTACTGAAAATAAAGCAATTTATTCACTTCCTTTAATCATAATATATTTGTAACTATATTTGCTAACTTTTAGGTGTTGCAAATATGAGTGAGCACAGAGAACATTTAAAAAGCCAGGGAAGTTTGTGATTACAAGTTTGGTTGAAAAACGTAGTAGTATTGATGTAATACACTTAGATTTCTGTAAGCAGTGTAGTTGTAGCCGTATAGGTCCCAGGATAAAGAATAGTTCTGTGTGGCTTGAAAGCTTGGCACTCTCACCAACAGATGTTGGCCAATAAAAGATGTTACCTCACCCACCTTGTCACTCTAGATATCTGAAAGGCATTTGACTTGATACCACATAACCTTTTGAGTAAAAAACTAGAAAGATATAAAATTAACATGGCACATATTAAAGTGGATTAAAAGCTGGCTAATTGATAGGTTACAAAATGTAATTGTACATGGGGAATCATCATCAAATAGGTGTGTTTCTAATGGGGTATTGCAGGGATCACTTCTTGGCCTTACACTATTTAACATTTTTATTGCACCTCTGTATTTGGCACTGGTGAGACCACTGCTGCAATGCTGTGTCCTGTTCTGGTGTTCCCAATTCAAGAAAGAGCATGTTGATAAATTGGAGAGGGGTCAAAGAAGAGCTACCAGAATGATTAAAGAATTAGAAAATATGCTTACAGCGATAGACTCAAGGAGCTCAATCTATTTAGCTTAACAAAGAGAAGGTTAAGAGGTGACTTTATCTCAGCCTAAATGGGGAACAAACATTTAATAATGGCGTCTTCAATCTAGCAGAGTAAAGTAGAACACGATCCAATGTCTGGAAATTGAAATTAGGCAAATTCAGACAGGAAATAAGGTGTAAATTTTAAACAGTCAGGATAATTAATCATAGGAACGACTTATCAAGGGTTGTGGTGAGCTCTCCATCACTGACAATTTTTAAATCAAGACTGGATGTTTTCCTAAAACATATACTCTAGAAATCATTCTGGGGAAGTTCTATGGCCTGTATTATACAGGTGCTCAGATGATCACAATGGTTCCTTCTGGCCTTGGAATCTATGTATCTATGAAAAAACTGGTGAGAATGCACCTACAATGTTGTATGCAGTTCTGAGCCTCTCAAATCCTGAAAGATTAGATAAACTGGAAGAAATTCAGAGGAAAATGTCTTAATGATTATGAGGTTCCACAGTGTGCTGTTGGAGGAAAAACAAATTTAAAAATTCTAAATATGTTTACCTTGGTTAAATGTCAACGAAGGGGACATTTGATAAAGGCCTACAAGCGCATGATGGTTTTAAACCTCAAAGAGAAGAATTGGTTAAGGTGAGCCAGTACTTAAAACTGAGAGCAATAGGGAGAAATTGAGCAAAGGAAAATGGAGTGAAAAGAAAATCTCAGAAAAAATCTCAACAAGAATGATCTGCTGAACTACACAGTAACCTCTGATGGACTATGGCGATAATTCTGTCACTGGAGACACTTAAAACAATCCTGGACAAAGCACTGAAAGGAAAAGTCCTGCATTAGCCTAGGGATGGACAAGATGACTTAACATGTCTTTCCCATCTCTAACTTCTATGATTTAGATCAGTCTCTCACAGAGAGTCTTTAAATTATGAGAGAATTAGACTGTGAGATATTCCAGCTGTTGAGTCTTTTACTGAAAGTTTATTTTAAAACAATGCTTACTCCAGTCGTTACATATTTCAGTAGTTACAAAGTCAGGGGACTGAGCCTAATTTCAACAGAAACTATCCAACGTCATACTGATAAGCCCTGCTGACTGATATAAATATCTGCCTCAACGAGTAAATATTTAACAGACATACTAGTGCCTGACATTGCACTGCTTTTACTGAATGATCTCAAGTGATCTCATTACTCTAAGAAAATAAACATTGTAAGTAGTTTCAAAAGAAACAACTGAAAAGAGGAAGCTATGTAAATGTAATTTTAGAATTTACTGTAATTATTATTATTATTATTATTATTAACCATATGAACAAAGACAAATCAACGCAGTCTTTTTATTCTGCTCTGAAGGACGCCTCTCGTACCTCATCAGTCCTCATTCTCATCTGGATTGTGCATGCCTCTTTCTCCTGCTTTTGAGCACCATGAGAATGCTAGCAGTTCCCTATGCCTTTCCTCTGTGAAGTCTAGAAACTGTCCTCTAATGGGTTTGAAGGGGAGGACGGTCTTTCTCAGAAGTGTAGGTCAAGAGCGGACATCGTTCAAGACAAAGGGCAGCTATTTGTGATTTAGTCCTTCCAAGAATTCTGGTTTGGTCCAGTTTCCCAGCAACCAGAAACTCTCCCTCCTTCCTGGCAGAGTGTGCCTGGAATAGCCTGGCACAGTGTGCTTGGAATAGCCTGTAAATAAGCCAGTTCCCAGATGACAAACCTGGCGATTATCTAAATTTCTAAGAAGTTTGATCTAATGGATTAGAGTGGCAAGCTGCTGTGTGTGGTCCCAGGTTTGGAGCTCAATGGAGGCTGGAATTGCTGTAGAATTAGTATTCTTGCCCCTTGAGGGGAGCAAGATGCACCACATTACTCTCAAGCCATCTCCTTTGGCAGATCTATAAAACATTTTGACAGAAACTGAGCTTAACCCTGCTCAGCTGCAAAGTAGGTTAATACAAGGTAGGGTCTTTAAGAATGGGGTCCTTCCATAGAAAGGAGGGAATCCTGGTGCAAACCCCCTTCTCTGAAAAAGAGAAAATGGCTGCACAGAATTTATTTAAAGAAAATAAAGGTAAACAGGGCCAGGGGAACTCTGAGCAGACGTGCATGTTTGTTCCTTGTGCTGGGCTGGAAATCTGTTTGCCAAGTACTTGAATAAAATACTATTTTGCATTTTGAGAATGCCTTCCACCCAACAACCTCAAAGCATTTTACAAATATTAACTAATTAAGCCTTACAACTGCCCCGTGCGGTATTATCTCTATTTTACAGTTGGGGAAGCTGTGGCACAGAGGTGAAATGACTTGTTCAATGTTACACAGGAAGTGTCTGGCTGAGTTGGAAAATGAACCCAGGAATTCCTACTCCAATAGATACAGTTAAAAATAACAAGTGAGGAAGTGTACATACATTGCATAAATAGGTCAATACATTTTCCAAGAGTTTTAAATAGATGTTCTTATGTTGTGCATGCTTTTTAAAGTTTCCAGTGAAGGCTTTCCACCTATTGTGATTTCCTTCTTTTTTTATTTATCTGGAGACTGCTGCAACAAAATGCATCTGCTGTGAGAATGGAGGGAAGCTTAATCAAAACTTAGGTTGCAGAAAATCAAGGTTCACACCAGGCAACATCTGCAAAGCAAGAACTAGACTGAAAGTCACGGGGTAGTCTGCTTGTGACATACTCATTTCAGAATTTATGGTGAATGGATAATGCACAGTACTGATCCTGACTGGAAAATACAAATGTCTAGTCAAATGAATGCTGTTTTCTTTCAGGGTCATATCTTATAGGCCTATCAAGGGCAATAGCAGCTTGCAGGAGATTTTTTGTCTTTATCTTGCAGGCAAGGGGTCTGGAGGAATTCAGACTTTTGTATCCCAGTCTGTCAGGTCAGGTGGAACTGCCTGAGGTATGTGTTCTTACAAAGTGGGCCAGCTTGTAATTTTTCTTAGAAAGAAGGAGGTAGTGACATAAGGAATGCATCCTGTGAAGGACAGACATTTTTGTAGCTGCAAATTGCCAAGTGATAATACAAATGTTTCCAGGATAATAGAATACAAAATATACTCAGGGCCACAGTTCTATGTTACCTGACTGTTCAAGAGCGTCAATGAATTGTTCTGATGGAGCAGAAATTGCAAAGCAAAGCTGAGCTGTTCTGTCAGCCAGAGATTAATTCTCAAGAAAAGAAGAACTATTTGTGACAGGGTGAGCCAGCTACAAAAGGATAAGGGGCTGTCTGGCTATCATATGATTCAGCGGGATTTAAAGGAAGGGGTGTATCCCTTTGGGGGAGGGAGGGAAGAAGGGCAGAGAGCGGTATATAGCATAAGAGCTCTGGACCATGCAGCATGTTTTGCTCTGGGAATGGCTTTCCTTTGTTATTTAGTGAGTTTTTGTGTTATGAATTAATAATAGTGCACTGAAGGAAAGGCCTGAAAGAGATATGGGCATGGCCCTGAATTCTTCCAGGGCTGGTGACAGACCCCACCAGCATACACTGACATTTTTACATAAATCATTCTTGAATGGTTTGTCTGCTGACTATTTAAGATATACTTACATTTTTTGGTTAATTTATGTGTGCTCATTGCATATTAAGCACTCTTCACAAATAAAATGGATGCCTATTTCTGGGATGAGATCAAAAGATTTGTAACATCATAGTTATTTCATTAAATCAATTCCAAAGAGAGAGAGTTGGCATCTCCCACTGGTTAGCTTAGATGACTCCACACCTAGCATGCTGGGTTTTGTGGATCCCATCCCTACGCATGGTTCATGGAGTCTAGGTGCCTAACTCAGGTGTTGTGGATCCCAATGTTGTTCCACTGATTTTCTAGGCACCTAAACTTTGTGTGGATCCAGGGCTTAATGTTTCTGTGCCTCAGTTCCCCATCTGTAAAACAGAGATAATGGTACTTCCCTATACTCACGGGAATTTTGTGAGAATAAACACTATTAAAAAGAGTGTGAGGTACTCAGATACTACGGTAATGAGGTCCATATTACTGTAGAACAGGGGTTCTCAAACTGGGGGTCGGGACCCCTCAGGGGTCGTGAGGTTATTACATGGGGGGGGTCGCGAGCTGTCAACCTCCACCCCAACCCCGCTTTGCCTTCAGCATTTATAATGGTGTTAAATATATTTAAAAAGTGTGTTTAATTTATAAGGGGGGGGAATCCACACTCAAAGGCTTGCTATGTGAAAGGGGTCACTTGTAAAAAAGTTTGAGAACCACTGCTGTAGATAGATAGTAATATACAGAACTTGGTTTTTTGCACCATTACGTAGACTAGGAGCCCCAGACACTTTTGACCTGAGTCTTGAGTTATCTTACTGTCAGCAAAGAAAACCCATGCATCAGCTTCCCTTTCAACAGCATCAGCAAAGGAAGGAGCATGCATGTGAAGTAACCCTGTATACTTGAGTGGGAGTTCTCTTGCACAATAGCATTTTATTTTTGCTCCGTGAGGGGAAAAGAAGTGGAAAATTTTACATTTGTGAACAAGGTCTGGCACAATGAAAGGAAGTGCACACACTTATATTTATACCTGTACCAGTGTCAATATACTATGCAACAGCAATACATCCATCACCAAGTGCTATATATTAGTGATTTGTATTCAGAAATCTTACTAATAAGCTGTATTCTCGCTGCAAAAAATACATTAAAATATCAGAAAATGACATTTTTGAGTGGTTATGAATCATATGGTTGGAAATTACCCAGCCTTGAAAATGTAAATAAACAAAACTTGCCTGGACATGGGAAACCTGTTTTTGTATTAAGTTTTTTTTAACCTAAGAGCTTGTCTCTTGGATTGGCCAATGTTAAAACATGTTAAATCCCATTTACTGGTGATGGAAGGCAGGCTTTATAGACTGCAGCCCTTTCTTTTACCTGGATACACCCTTGTTAATGCTCTCAATGTACACTTTGTCCTGCCTTATTTTGAAATTGCAAGTTCTTTTCAGACATAGGCAAGTGTTTAAAGAGATCTGTCATTCAGGATGGCTGTAAGGAAGAGCAGCCTGAAGCATGTGAAAAGGAACTCCCATCTTCTCTTCCTGATTGAAGACAGGTATTATGGTCTTTGATCTCCTGCTCTGTTTTCTTTCTTTCTCCTTTGTTACTAAACAGTTCTCTCTCTCTCTCTTTTTTTTTTTTTTTTTTTTTTGCAGCTTCATCACTTTTAGTACATTACACCGTTTGGAACAGGAGACAGAAGGAACCACATCAAAAAAAGAATGTGACCACAAAAGCTGCCTTGAGAACCATGATCCCAGATTTGTTGTAAATTTACCATTTTCAGACTCACTCACGCATAATCAAATCCTTTCTACCATATTAACAATGTGGTGTTGTGCAAAAACATTGGAATTCTGCTTCAGTCAGCAACAAAGAGCTTAACAATACAATGAGACAACAAAACATTGCCCCTTTTATTAAGAAACATTCAAACTAAGTTTGATACTGTTTTCTCCCCTTTCCAACAACTCACTATCAATAGTAAAGTAAAAGCTAAAAGATACTGCATGTTGATTAAAATCTTCTGCAAACTAAAAAGTATACCAAAAATAAAATTAAAAAAAGGATTCTCGCCCCTGAAATTGTGATTTAGGACTGGGTTCTCAGGCACTGGGCTCCATTTTTATAGGAGTAATTTTGCACCTGTAAATACATCCACTACAATTTAGTTCACTCAGACATCTAAGTTCCCGACTACAGGATACAATTTGACATAGACAGCCGAGTGATCTAAAATGCAGAGGCAAATAATCCTGGAGACAAAATTGTGCCCAACATTCTACCTGGAAAAAGAGAGTCCCGGTCAAAGCTGTGCTCAAAATCTGGTTGTTGGAGAGTAAAGGAAATGTAGCGCTTTCCTTTGTTTAGTCTCTGGGGGTTCTGGGTAGGAATCTTTGAATAGCATCAATCTTTGGGATTTGCAGGTGCAATAACATGAAACCCCTATTGTAAAAAATGAAAATTAAAAACTAGAAGCACCTTGGTCCAGTAGCTAGAGCAGGAAACTGCAGGTCAGGTTTCCTGAGCTCTACTTTCAGCTTTGCTAAAGACTCAGGTCATGTTTTCATCAGATTGCTAAATCGGCGCTGCTGCAATTGATGCAACAATATCGATTTAGCAAGTCTGATGAAGACATGCTAAATCGATGGGAAAGCGTTCTCCCATTGATTTCTATACTCCACCTCTCCGAGAAGCGCTAGGTAAGCTGGCAGGAGAGCGTCTCCCGTCGACACAACATGGTGTAGATATTGTGGTAAGTAGATCTAGCTACGTCGACTTCAGTTATGTTATTCACGTAGCTGAAGTAACATAGCTTAGATCCATTTACCACGGTAGTGTAGACCAGGCCTCAGGGCTTGTTTACACAGGGTTTTAGTGCGGAGCAAGCTATGGTCTGAATGTACAGAGCACTAGCTACTCCACACTAACTCCCCATGTGGACATTCTTACTGTGCACTAAAAGTGCCTTTGTGCACTTTAGCTTAATACACCTTAAAGAGTACTAAGCTAAAATGCCGCAGGGCATATTTAGTGTGTTCACATGGGGAGTTAGTGCAAAGTAGCTAGTGCACTGCAAATACACACCTTGCTATGCTGCACACTAACTTTCCCATGTAGAGAAGCCCTCAGTGTGCGTCCTTGGGTGAGTCACTTAACTTCTTTGTTCCTGTGTTTGTCCTTCTGCAAAATGGGGGCATTAATACTGATCTTTGCTGGGGTTTAATAATGTTTGCAGAATAACATAAGAGCCTTGACTGAGAGTCACCTGTAAGAGCAAAGTATTATCATCATTGTGTTCTTGTTATATCAACTTGTGGACCTTCCTGCAGTAAAACTCATAAACAGAAATTAGCATGTGGAATATCACTCACAGTAGGTAAGGTGAATATACTGAGAAAAGTCTTATTTTAAATTTAATTGTCTTGGGTTCAAACCAAATAAACCTTTAATAAAAAAATCATTTTAGTGTATGTGCTTACATATGAATAGTAGCTCAGCTGATGCAATGATGAAATATATTTCTGGGGACAGGATCTCTATCTCCAGTAGTTGACTTTTTTTCCTCCTCAGGGAAAAAAAACCATGCAGCATAAAATTAATGGATAGCTAACCTTATAATTAGAGTATTTTATATAGATTTTAAATTAAAATATGGGCAGGAAAGTTATGATCTTGCAAAATTTAAGATTTCTTGAGAGTACTGGATTAATATAAAAGAAAAAGAACTCTAATAATTCTATACCTTTTAGTTTCTTTAGATGCTTGATTAATTCCCCTTTGTTCCAGGATTACTTGTATTCTAATTTTCTCACTAGAGATTCATGATGTCTGTGTAAAATATGTAGAACAGTTTGCCTTATGCTATCCAAGAGAAAGAGAATGTTATAGGCAGAAAACAACATGCAGAGAGATCACTGTATAAAAGAGAGTGTACAAGGTTTCCAGGAAAACTATTGTAAACCTAGGTTGATGGTGATTGAAAGGGGAGTTCTCTCACAATCTCTCTCTTGTATCGCATGCCCCAGAGAGCAGACAAAAACCTTTATATGGAGAAGTTCAGAATACAACTAACTGGGCTGTCAATGCAGATTCCTTTGAGTGAAAAGCAAATAAATATATATATTTGTTTTTCACTCAAAGGAATCTAACTTTTTAAAGAATATTATGAGAGATCCAATGCTCACAAGGCCGAAGGTGGGAAAGTGTTGCTTTATAGATAAAATTACTGTCAATTATTCCTCAAAACAGATACAGTAGAAATGGAAAAGGTCAAAGAAAGGGCAACAATAATGATTAGGAAGTCCAGAAAGGCTTCCATGCATAGAAAGATTGTAAAGATTAGGGCCGCTTAGTTTAGGGAAGAGGTGAACAAGAGGTAATATGATCGAAATATAAAAAATAATGAATAGAAAAGATGCATTAGTCACTCCTATTTACCCTTGCTCATAATATAAGAACAAGGGGACAAATATAAACCCAATACAATTAAAACTGATTAAAGGAAATTGTTTTTTTATACACAATACATACGTAACCTGTGGAACTCATTGTCACAATACGGTATTATAGAATTCAAAAAAAGGATTAGATACAAATTGCTGCAGTTATGTTTGGCAACATAAAAACATATAAGGAGTATAAACCCACACATTCCAGGGCATAAAGTTAAGCACAAACATTAGGAGTTCTTAGAGCTGTGTATGAGACCATTTGTGAGAGAGAGGATGGGAAAAGGAAACATAATTAAAAGTAAATAACATTCCATTTTGGAAAAAAAATTAAATGATAATATGAAAACGCCAAACTATTGAAATAAAATAGGGTTATTCTTAAATTTTAAGAAATCTCCAAGTTACCATTTGCCAAGAAGTTACCATGGACAACAATGATCAAGCAAATCAACAGAGTCACAGTAAGATGACAGTGTTGAAATTAAACATATCAACCAGTTCTAAATCAACTGAACACAAATTTAAAGCGGCTTCTTTTTTAAAATATTCCTGAAACACATATGAGAAAACAATCTCTTACAGCTGTATGGAGCCAGTTGTGGCTCCAGAATCAAAGCTGTAAAAAAGGCTTCTGTTATACTGTAGGGTGTAGGCTCTATTACGGGTCTCCTAACTTTGTAATAAAAACTCCTTTTGGATTGAAAGTTGCTATATTGACTGTGACTGCAGAGGAGAATACTTTTGTGTTGAGAAAGTTTGAAAGACAGTGGTCCATGTGTTTCTGAGTTATGGGTATATACAAATGTAACATGTTTAACATACTTTTTGCAAATATAGAAAATGTATTTGGGAAATCATAACAGAAATGGCTGGAGTGGGAGAAATGAAATTGAAGGCATTTGTTAATCTCCGAAAACTAAAGAGCAGAGTTTTTATGTACTAAAAATTGTGTTTAATTGATAACACTATTAAAAGTTTTCTTTTCGACCTGGTTCTCTGCTGGAAATGTCAATGTAGAATTAATTTAGACAAAGGAAATAATTATTGCTATTTATTAGAGCAGTGGTCTCCAAACTTTTTTGATTGTGCACCCCTATCAGTAAAAAATTTTTGAGCATGCACCTTCCGTGCCGAAGCAAAAAAAAAAAAGCCGCTCGCGCTCGGACTCCCGCCTGACGATGCAATAACTAACTAACTAACTAACTAACTAACTAACTAACTAAATAACTAAATAAATAAAAGCTCTCCTCCTGCCACGCACCCCCAAGGATCCTCTTGCGCATCCCACTTTGGAGACCACTGTATTAGAGCACCTGAAAGTTTGTTAGATACCTCACAGTACACATAGGAAAACATGGTTCTTGTGAGTACATATAATCAGACACTGCGCAACAATATGGGCATGCACAGTAGGGATGGATTGGCAGGGGAGGAAGGGCAGGGATTGTAGCAATGAGATTATATAGTTACTCAGCAAAGATTTGGAGCAAAATAAAACACGACAAAACAAAAACACATTTTTAAAGTGTTTTGTACTAATTTCTGATAGGAAGATTGGTAGAAGTCTTATGGAGGGATTTGAATGAGGAGAGGGTAGTGGCCAGGCAGGATTCCTCAGGTAGGGAATTCCATACATAGGGGATAGTGTGGAAAAAATAGGAAATGGTTGTGGGGAAAGCAGACTGATGGCGCATTGAAGCTGAATAAAACAAGAGACAAGCTCAGTTAAGTAGGTATGGATATTATGTTGGATCTTAAAGATCAGGTCAATAATTTAAAACATGAAGTGGTGAGGAAGGGGAAGCAGAAAAAGGGTTCAAAATGGAAAATTACATGGTCAGGTCCAAAAGCCAGGAAAATTATCTTAGTGGTTGTGTGTTCTGTATGGATCTGAGGAGGGTGATATGAATGTTGGGAAGTTGGAGATGCGGCAGTTATAACAATAATGACAGAGATTATGATAGTTTTTGATGTCTGAATAAAATACTGAGATCTCAGAAACGTTGTGGAGACAGAAGCAGTAGTACCTGTCTACAGCTTGAATATGCCGGGTGAAAAACAGGAAAGAACTGACGATGACCCCAAGTTATGGGGCATAATGGCAGGGATGATGATATCAACAGAGAGAAAATAAATTGAAAAGTAATCAGTTAAGAAAGTTTTCTACAAGGTAGTGACAGGTTGTTACAGCATAAAGAGATTTCTACATTTCTGCCCCAAAAAATTCGATGTGAGAGGGATCTGACAGATACTTTACTATGACAGTGGATGGCTAATTAATGTAATACATCCGCATGATAGCACATAAATCATTCAAAGACAGAAAAACTATTTACATTAAAGCATATAACAGAGTGTTTGGCAATGAATTGGGTTTTGATTGCCCTTCCTGCTGGCTCTTTTCTCCCTTAAACAAGAGGATCCCTTTTTCTAGACTAGAAGATAGGGTCTACACTTGGTTTTAACAAAGTTTGGCACTGCTCAAAGTAATTGGCCAAACTGGGTTTAAAAAGAATTAGATGAAAAAGTATTACACAACTAAGTTATAAATCAATTCCACAACTAAGCGTAGACTGTGTAAAATCAGATGAGTAAAATCTATATTTATCATATCTGGTGAATTTAGTCCTGTTAACAGCATATCCCTATCACTGAAATACACCATAAATTTAATTCTTTGACAACAATAGAAAAGGGGAAGCTGTAGTACCTATAGGAAATATTTGTATTAGCATTGAAAGTTAAAGATGTGAAAATGTTTCAAAGTTGTTTAAATATTTGTTCTGCACCCCGATCAGCATTAGAGAAGTGATGATGATGGGGGGGCAGCACTGAAATTGGTTTCTGAAATTTAACTGTGAATTTCTTGTCCTTCAGACATCTACTTTAAATAGTCCCTGCTGTTTAGTAGGTAACTTTATAACCATCTTTAAGGTAATGAAGTTTTGACATACAGGAAATCTAAGTAAATCTTGTTTTTCTACTCAGAATCATTTCTCATGCTCAAAAGTATAAACCTTTCAATTCAAATCTACCACCTCACTGTAAGAACAATGGGAAAAAAAGGAAAATGGATTACATGTAGAATGGAGATGGGAATTAAGATGTTGAGAAAAAATCTGGCTAGATTTAGGATCTGTGTATGTTTTACTATTGTTCTTTTCCCTACAGATGTCAAGAAACTTTAAGCATATATAAAGGAGTTAAAGATCATGAAATTAAGCAATCCAAAAAGAAACAGAACTAGAAAATATGCACATTGTGAGCACTCTTCTGGAAGAGTTGTGTTGAATAATTCTTGATAAACATCTGAGATTTATGTATGGTGAAGATCACTGGGAATTCTTCTGCATTGCGTCCATGTGTGGTATATGACATCACTTGCCTTTTGATTTGTGATGCTGATTTCTGTATTGCAGCCCACCCCTGTTGCAGCAGTGGGAATTTCTCCTGGAACTTCACTGTACAGAAGATTTATCTCAATGTACATGTGTATCTTGTACCTCTCTCTACAGAGAATGTCCAATGTAAATGAATGTCTGCCTAAGACTGACACCATCTACTTGAGATAATAAGTTCTTCTGCAAAAAATATTAATGAACATTCATTGGAATAAAAACTGAATTTGCAGGGATGGTTTTCACAACCCTTTTCATTGTTTTTTCCATGACATGAGTTTTATATGAGCACATTTTGTTCTTAAGAATGTTTGCAAAAAGCAAGCAGCACAAATACCCATGTGAATATGTGACCCCCTGAAAACAGAGGGAACCATGGCTGTGTTACAAACCACAAAGGTCAACCTTTGGCAACTGTAAGGAAGATTGTGAATAACAATCACAGTAACAAACTTTCAATCATAGAGACTGATTTACACTGGCTATACTTTCAACGCTATTTCTGCGATGAAAAGGATAGAGACCGAGTTTAAAAAGAAAAGAAAGCAGAGATTTGTGTTATTATTTGTCATGTATAAATCACATATAAAATCAGAGCATGGTTTTTGTGCACGCACAAGTACAACTGAGCGCTAGCCCTTGTAGATGAAGCATAAAATTACCAAAAGCACATAAGTGACTTAAGAGCCTAAATCCCACTTTCAAAAGAGACTTAGGTACTCAGGAACCTAAGCTTCATTCAAAAATCAATGGGAATTTTGTTCCTAAGTACCTGAGTCATTCTTGAAATTGAGATTTAGGATCCTAAATCACATAGGCACTTTTGAGATTTTTACCCAAACTCGAATATACTGTTATATTGCTGTTGCTCTCATGGGGAAAGCATTCATTAAACATAATGAGTAACTGGAGTAAAATAAGTCATGTCACCAATAAACACAATTTGGGTGTAATTTATTTCTTTAGTTGCTTTTGACGTTTCTATTTTGCTTGCCATATACTGTTATCATACCTGTACAGTGCACAAAACAGGATGTGCCCTCAGCAATGAGTCATTAGCAAATATGTGCTTTGCATAGGTGTATATAGGCAATGGGTGGGATTAAGACACGTGCATCCGACATAATGAATTCAAATATAAGGAAGGGAAATTTTTTTTAAACCATTCAAGGTCTGTGTGTAATGTTTCATAATAGGGAATACATATGCTGAATATCCCCTAAAAGAACATGTTTGCTAAAGATATTGGCTAAAAGCACCAGTAGCCAACCATGGGCCATTCATACCATTTACTTTTAACAGCTAACACTAATATCCAGAATGGATGAGAGCCTTTCTAAAACAAATCTCTTTGCTGATGCTGCACTTATACTTCCATGTCAAAGATTTAATATCCAAAGTGAGAATTTGTGTGCATGAGGCATCAAACAAAAGAGGACGACAATGAGATATTTGTTATACATTCTCATGTGATACCTGACAATAATGCTGCTGTTGGACATTGTCATTAGTTATATTAAGAATTTAGCTTTATTAATTGAAAACCATCCCAGAAATCTGATGATGGAAGCAATTTATGGTGCAGTGACAGTATACTGCCTATCTGAATTTCTTGGCTTTTTTGTGATATCAAATTGAGACATCCTCTATAAAGGAACTGTATTATTTTTATTATCTTTATCTCATGCAATGATTAATAAAGCCCTTGAAACTAAAGAATATTATCTACTACAATGAAGTGACTTGAGAGTTAAACTACCACAGACAGATAATTTCTTCTTTCCCCAAAGTCATGTGGCTCTCCCCAATAATTTGACTAAGCTATTAAGAAAATCTGCAGTTACTGGGTATTCTTACTAATAAATAACAAATATTTTTAGTTACACTATTTTTGAAACAGCTGATGATAATATACTAGGTATGTTTGACTGAATCAAATGAGTAAGAGGAGGCAGTTATAACTGTTCTGTATGGATGAATAAATGACTAATTGTTACAAGGTAACTAATGTGCAGTTTAAAAGTACTTTAACTCAATCTAATTTTGCATGTGCATGCGAGAGAGAGAGAGTACATAAAGTGAAAAATGTCTATGTTTTTTATTGCTTTTAGCTGTTCTTGAAGTACACAATACACCGTGTGTGTTTTCAAATTTTTATGTGGATTCTGGTGCATGAAGTGTATGAGAAATAAGAAAAACATATGTCTAGAAACAGAGATCTAGGAAAATAACAGAATTTCTTTAAATGTTTCCAGATAGTCTCATTTTTCTTCTCCCTTTCATAACCAGCCACGGTATCATTCAAACTCCATCCTGCCAGGTGGGATAGGGCATTTTTTCAAAATGATGGTAATGCTATTTGATGAATCACTGAAATATAACACAAGACTAGCTACAATAATATATTCCAAAGTCTAAAATTGAATTATATGATGTTGTGATACTCTATGCATCTTCTATTTTCTTTCTTTCTGTGCTCTACTTTTCTCTCTTAAGAAAAGGAATAATTTTTATTCTGTTATCAGAGATATTTCATATCAAGCTAATTCATGCATACTACTGGGAGCAAAGAATTTTTTTTGTTTTAATCCCAGCTCTGCGACTGGTTCTCACAACCTCTCTTTCCCAGTCTCTAGCATGTAGAAATTGAAATGTACCTACCTGACAGGGCTTGTGTGAAGATTAAATAATTTACCTCTATAAAGTACTTTGAAGATGAAATGTGCTCTATAAGTAGCAAATATTAAGATCCCCACCATATGCTAATTGGACATTTAATATTGGTTCTGTTGGTATAGGTTTTATTAAAACTTTAATACAATTTTATTCATTTAAAAAGTATGCTGCAGAGAGAAACACAGCAGAAACTATTTCATACTTTTTCAATGTCCTTAAGACCTAAGTACCACAGTAATTACTCTCAATTCTATAGTTAAACCAGTGTCACTAGGAGAATTCAGTAAAACTGGGAAGTTCTCCTACCAACCACTGAATGGCCATACCGGAGGATGATTGAATCAAATGGAAGATCAGAAGATCAAAATCCTTTAGCATTTTAAAATAAAATCCGTGAGTAATAAACGTCCTTCACAGAACACCTTTCATCCTGTAGGGTTCTGAAGTGCTTTAACAAACTGTTACCCAACCTCTATGTAGTACAGGGATCTCTTCATCCCCCAGTCACATGCAGTTTACTGTTTAACACTGCATAGCAGTACTATTCAACGGTTTAGAGCAGGGTTTTAAATAACGTCGAAACTAAAACTGCAGGAGGAACCTAGGTAGACAATTAATTACTGTGATGAAATATGGCCAGGACATCTGTGATAATAATCCTAGTCTTACAAAAAGGGCCCTGGGATCTTTCGCAAACATAAGTGATCAGGACTTTGTTTTTACAATTCATACAAATGGCGCCACTTTCAGTTGTACACTTAATACACTTATTACCTTGTTAGTGAATTAGTTCAGTACTGCCTCAAAAGGAAGAGTGTTATTTAGGCCCTAGTGGTAGGGAACTGGACTGGGACTCAGGAGAGAAAATTCTCAAGCATAGGACAAAGAAGCCAGGTGACCAAGTGAGAGCCAATAAAGGACACAAAGGAAGTTTGGGCAGGAGCAAGGAAGGGCACAGACTAGCCAAGGTCAAAAGAAGTAAGCTGACCTAGGGATAAGGCTCCATATTTCAGAAGACAAGCCATGCAGTGGAGCAGAAGGACTCTGGATGGGTCAGAAGGACTGTGACCCCAGCCCAAAGAATGCTCTGCTGTGATGAGGAAACTGAAGCAGGGAAATGAGTGTAGGGTTTATTTATTTTTTTAATAGATCTTTGTATTTTTCATGTGATTAAGTAAATTGCAATGATGAATTAGAACTCTGTGCAAAGTGTCTGTGTGTTATAAGCTAAACCTACCATGTGCCCCCTCGAAGAAGTAAACCAGAAGGCTCACATCTTTGGGTGGAGTCCTGGGAGAAGGTGTGCCTAAGCCATAGGGGAAGTCTAAGGGGCCACCAGTGACTGCAGGGGCTAAGTAGCTGGGCTACATGGTCACAGGTCTCAGGAAGGGTGCTAAACAGAGGGTCTGCATCCTGAGCATATGCATAAGGACCCCAAGACTGGGACAGGACGTGGGCTTTGTTTAGATTCCAGAGGCTTAAAACCCCAATTATTTAAATATTTTCCATATTATTTTCTATCCCTTTCTGACTATAGCCTAACATCTTGCATGCTTATTTGACCACAAGTGTGTATTGAGTACATATTTTCATTGAGCTGTTTACAACTATGCTGAGGCTTTTATCAAAGTTGCCACAGTTAGTTTAGAACCTGTCAATGTGTACTACTATGAATATTTTATCTACCATCATGTTACCCCAATCTAGTTTTGGGACTGGTTCTGTGAGGTATTCTGCATCCACAACTGACAATGACTATCATGGAAGTTGAGGGTGATCAGACTCTCCAGGAGGTCCTTAGCAATTTGCAGGATCAGGCTCTTTGTCAGTTCCTTCCAAATTCCTCAGAATCCTCTCTAGTCTTAAATAATAACCTACATAATCTCAGTTGGGGCTTCTAGATGCCACTGTAATACAAATAATAAATAATAATAGTTTTGTATCCGCCATTATTTGCCATCTCACTATTCACACACACTTCCAAAATAATTAAGAACCTAAAATCATCACTAACTTCCTAAACAACTGCTGCAAATTCAACTGAGCACTACATATTTTTGTCCTTGGGCAAGCTTACACTATTTAAAAATAAATAAATAAATAAAGAGAAATCCTTCACAGAACTATGGGAGAGTAGACACAATGGACTACAATTGCTTTTCTGAGAGACTACAGTCCATTGTGTGAATTAGTATTTCAGGACTTTTAAAGTATGGATTATGTAAATGTGTATTTAAGGACTTTAAAAAATGCATAGTATTGACAGGCCTACTACAATGGATTATCATGTAAATTATCATGTGTTCTGGGAGTTTTCAAGACATGCAGTATTGTGCCAATAGTTGAACGTGCACTTGGAAAGCTTGAGACCTGCTTCCACTTCCAGCAGAGATGATTGTGCCTAATTAATTACATTATGAGGTGTTGTTAACAATAATTTTGTTCAGGATTCTAAATTTAATAATTAAACTCAGGACCATGGATGAAACTAAAATTACCATATTTGGCATTTGTTGGGACTCTGCATAACAGTACCCACAAACAAAACAGATTTTTGCCATGTTCACGCAACTTTAATTATAGCATCACTCTAAGCTTCTCAATGTAAGGAACTGTCAGCCAACTTTATATTTGTAAAAACAGATGGTGCAGGTGTTTATTTATTTTTAGATTTATGGCTTTTGATAATTAAAAAAGGGGGGGATTTAATTGCCTTATTGTAACTGGAGTTCTT
This sequence comes from Emys orbicularis, assembly GCF_028017835.1. Lineage (NCBI taxonomy): Eukaryota > Metazoa > Chordata > Testudines > Emydidae > Emys > Emys orbicularis. Next base: position 157,138,873 of record NC_088685.1, on the reverse strand, counting down.
TGAGATGTGTGGTCCCTATCTGTATTCCACTACCCACCCTCTTCTGCGGATCATGACCAGATTCATAGTAGAGAAGGAACTGCTCCTTATACTCGTGCTATGGAGCATGAGGAAAACAGGGACATTGTTACATATAAGTGGACACTACTTGCAAGAATTCTCCTGTCTCAGACACATGGAATGCATGTGTGCTCCATAGCACGAGTATAAGGAGCAGTTCCTTCTCTACTATGAATCTGGTCATGATCCGCAGAAGAGGGTGGGTAGTGGAATACAGATAGGGACCACACATCTCAAAGAACTCCAGTTACAATAAGGTAAGTAACTTCCTTTTCTTCTTTGAGTACTGGTCCCTATCTGTATTCCACTGTGCGTCAATGACTGACAAGCAGTGCTCAGAGAGAAGAGGGGTGTGAGGATGAAGGTGGTACACTGCTTGTAGGACCGCTGTCCCTAAGAATACATAAGCGGTGGAGTCTTGGACCAAGTTGTAATGTATTGTAAATGTGTGGCTGGAGTGTAGCTATCCTGCAAATATCAAGCAAGAGTACTTCTTGAACTGATGCTACAGAGGCTGCCTGAGCTGTCACAGAGTGAGCCTATGTCAACTGATAGAGTAAGATACAATTAGAGATTTACTTAGGGCTCCTCTGAGAAGATATCTCATACTCATTCTACTATGGCAACAAACACCCTAGTCCAGAAGTTCTCAAACTGTGGTCTGCAGACCACCAGTGGTCTGCGAGCTCCATTCAGGTGGCCTGTGGATAGTTCCCTCTAAGGTGCACGAATGGGCGGCTGCACACAAGAGAATGAAGAGCCACCCACCTAATTAGTGGAGCCGCACAGGCATGGCTCCATTAATTAGGTGCCTGGACCCTGGAGAAGATGCATATGTAAGGTGAGGTGGTGGTCTTGGGGGGAATAGGGGGTAGGTGGGAGGGGGCAGTGGGGTGAGAAGAGGGGCTGGGGGGAATTTGGGATGTACAGGGCTGCAGCAGCCAGAGAAAGAGGTGACATTCCCCAGCTCCAGGGCTGCAGCTGTCAGGGAGAGACAGCCCCCCTTCCCAGCCTCAGCTCTGTGGCTGCTGTGGCAGGGGAGAGAGGGCACATCCATCGCATTAGACTACTGATATTAAAATATGAGTTGTGTGCTTTTATTTGTAGAACAAAAAACGTTGATTACGGTTTTTTTAAATATAGCACTTTTATCCAAAGCGCTTTACAATAGTTAGCTAATGGTACAAACAACATTTGGAAAGATCATTAAGATCTGCCAAGACCCTCAACAATTTTCAAGTGGTCCGCGAAAAAAAAAGTTTGAGAACCCCTGCCCTAGGGGACTTCCTGATCTGTTTTGTTCTCTGCAGGTAGAATGCCAATGGTCATCACACTCTGAGGGAACAAAGTCTGTGCTCCTTGCTAAAGACAGGGGGCTTTGGAAAAACCACAGGTAGGTGAACTGACTGATTTATATGAAATTCTGAAATGATCTAAGGAATGAACTTCAGGTGAAGTCATAGGGAGACTGTATTTTTATGAAATATTATGTATGGTGGATCTGCCATTAAGGCTACAAGTCCACCTACCCTTCTGGCTGAGGTGATGGCAATAAGGAAGGCAACCTTCATTGATAGTTGAGACATGGAATGCACAGCAAGTGGCTAGTGACTGTGGAAAGCATTACATTCAGATCACAGTGGGGGGAGGGGTTGGTTTCTTTACTGGTGGAAAGATTCTCATTAGGCCCTTCAAGAACCTGGCCATTACCAGGTGAGTAAAGATCAAGTAGCCATCTGTTAGCAGATGACACACAAATTGCTGCTAAATGAACCCATAGCAAACTAAGGGAAACACCCATTGTCTTAATGGTAAAAAGATGTTCTAAAATAGCAGGAATATCAACTGTTTCTGGAGATATATGGTTTTGCTGGGCCCAGACAGAGAAATGTTTCCACTTTGATTAAGTACCATTTTGAATGATTTGCACAGATTCAGAGCAGGAACATTCTAGGGTCAACATCCATCCAAATACCAAGTTGTAAAATGAAGAGCATTGGTGTTGGGTTGCTTGATCCTGCCATTTCTCTGGGTCATGAGATCTGGAAAGGTTTGAATCTGACAGGTGGATAGAATGACATTTGTAGGAGGCTTGGAAACCAAAACTGTCTGTCATCTGGGGGCTTTGAGGATGACTTGTGCCCCGTCTTGTCAAATTTTCTGTTGAACGTATGGTAGTAGCAGGATGGGAAGGAAGGCATAACTGAAGAGATTTTTCCAAGGTAGGAGGAGAGCATCATCTCTGGAGGACTGACCAGGGTTGCTGACTATTTGAGGATTGTGTTTAATCAGGTCTATGAGAGTGCCCATGGCATAAAATCTGTCTATGGGCAGGTAGACTCTCACCTTGATTGAACCAAGGCTGCTCCTACAAATTCAGTGGTCTGTGTCGGAATCAAGGTAGACATTTTCATGTTTACACAGATTCCCAGGGATGCTAGAATGTGGAGCTGCAACAAAGTTGACATTAAAACATGCTGGTGAGAACAGCTGTTTAGAAGCCAGTCATCCAAGTATGGGAAGATGTTAGAGCCACCTTGTCTGAGCTAAACTGCTACTACTGAGAACACTTGTGAAGACTCAGAACTTTATCGAACCCAAATGAAAATACCCTGCATTGATATTGGTGAGGGCTCACCACAAACCTGAGTAATCATCTGTGAGGGGGTGAATAGCCACATGAAAGTATGTGTCTTTCATTTGGAGAGCTGTGAATTAGGTACCTTTTTGTAGGGACGGTATTATTGATGTTAATGTAATAATATGGATGTTTTTGAATAAATTTCTAATAAAAATGTTCAATTGACACAGGTTAAGAATGGATCTCTAGCCTCCTTCCTTCTTGGTAACTAAGAAGTACTTTGAATAGAACCCTTTTCCTTGATGTTGAGAGGGTACCAGCTGTATTGCTCCTTGTTGGACAAAAGAGTGTACCTCCAGAAGGATAATTCCCTTGTGAGAGCAGTCCATGAAAAGGTTTGGTGAATGCGGTTTTGGGAGAGGTAGGCAGAAAAAATTGACGGTATAGCCAGAATGGATGATGTCCAGCATCCTCTTGTATGTTGTTCTTGCCACCCAGTTTTGGGAAAATTTTGCTAGGCATCCCCCAAAATCCATCTTGGAATCGGGTGGAGCTGGCATTGATATTGGCTCACAGCTCTCTGGTGTCATTTCAAAAATATCTTTTGGAAGATGAGGCTGGGTAGTTGCGGCTGAAGTGGAAGACACTGGGTATCTTGGTCTCTGCATTTTCTGTTGTTTGTGACTCATAGGAGAGCAGGTCATAAAATAGCTGAAGTAAAGGGCTTGATTTGTAGGGCTGTCTAGGACATTTTCTCTTTGAGGCAGGTGTATATATACCCAGAATGTGGAGGGTTGCTCCACAAGTGCAGAGACTCAGCTATTTTGTTGTTGAAAAGATTAGGTCTCATGAAAAGGTAAGTCTTCAACCATGTTTTGAACCTCCCTGGGGAACCACAAAGAGTGTAATCACAATTCCCGTACATCACAACAGTAATCGTCATGGATCTCGATGCCATATAAGCTGCATCAACTGTGGCTTGTAATGAGGTTCTGATCCCTAGTTTGCCCTTGTCAATAAGGGCTTGAAATCAAGCCCAGTCTTCCTGAGGCAACTTATCCTTAAATTCCAGGAATTTAGAATAGTTCAGGAAATCATTTTTGGAGAGAAGGGCCTGATAATTTGAGATCCTAAATTGCAGGCTGGTAGATGTAAAGACCTTCCTCCCCAAAAGGTCAAGACACTTGGGCTCTTTATCTGCAGGGGTGGCCTTTGGGTGTTGTTGCCTGGATTTTTCAGTGGCTGCCTGGACTACCAAGGAGGTCAGGGCTGGGTGGGCGAGGAAATCTTTGCTGCCTTAGCTGGGACAAAGTACCATTTCTCTGACCACTTGGGGGTAGGGGCACAGGTAGCCGGTGTGCATCATACAGACCTTGCCAGTTCTAGCATGACTTCATTTACTGGGAGATCAACCCAACTGGAGCCCACAGGCTCCAGGATATCCAGGAGCTTATGCTGCAGGTCCTGGACGTTCTCTAAGGAGACTTCGAGTTCTTCCATCACTCTCCATAACAGCTTTTGAAACTGTCTATGATTGTCCAGGGGAGATGGAGAGGCTAGAGCGACCACCTCATTGGGTAAGGAGGTCAATAGCCCCACTGGATCTGGCTCATCTTTCCTTTCTTCCATGAGCTTAGGGGGTTCAGAATAAGCCTTTGGATGAGAGGGGTGGTAAGAGTCTTCTTTTGGAGCGGACAGATTCTCACTAACTTGTGTAAGGGTCCCAAGGGCCCCAATAAGGGCCAGTCTGAGGGGTTGAAGGTGGATTGTGGTGGTCCCCAAGGAGGAAATCCCTATATGTATGGCTGAGGCTGGTTCCACAAGATCCTCAATCCTCGTCTGGGCTGAATTCCCTGGGTGGAGAAACTGGTTCCACCAGTATATCCGACTCTCCTGAAGATGAAAAGGTCAGATCTAGCTTCATTGGCAGTGCCAAAGGACCTGTTGAGAGGAAACCACAGCCAGTGGATGGGACAGGGAAAACTTTTTCTGGAGTCCTGGATTCCAGAAGATGTTTGCATCTCCCTGGTGAGGATCAGGCCTGATAACAAGGAAACAGAGTCCAGGAGGACAGAGATATTGTCAGGAGTGATATAAGTCACTGGTACCTTCAAAGATTGTGATTTGTCACTCCGTACGACTGGATAAGGTGTCAACGGTGGTTCCTTATGGGGTTGTGATGGTACTGCTGGTGAATGAGACTCTGACCCCACTATCTCCAATGGCACGAGTGGTGCCTGATCTTTCTGGTCTTGGTGTTTTGTTTTAGGTGACACCTTAGTCAGTGTTGGAGTTGGTGCAGAGGCTGGTACTGAAGGAGTCTTGGCTCCTATGAGTCTGTTGAATATGTCTACGTGGCTTAGGAGGGCCTAAGTCCTTATGGCTTGGGCATTGAAGGCTCACCCATCTTGAACAGGGTCAGGAAGGGATCCCTCCTCTTACAGAGTCTAGGAGGGAATCCGCTTTAGTATTTGTGAGAGTGCCTCTTACTCTCATGAGGGGGGCCAGACATTCTGGAGTCAGACATAAGTAGGGGGCACATGCCCGATTGACTCTAGCTGATATACGTGGGGTGACGGGTATCTCTCCAGCTTAGGTCTGACTGATGCCTCATCTTCTGCTACATGATCTCTCATGCCTGCCATGCTTGGCCAGGGAAGGAGTGGCAGATACTGCACTTGAAAGAGATACCTGCCTCCACAAAGGATCCTAAAAGGATCCTAAAAGGAGCAGGTAAGAACCCCTTGATCATCCTTCATGTAGGAACGAATGACACGGCTAGGTTCTCGCTAGAGAGAATCAAGGGAGATTATGCCAGGCTGGGGAAGACGCTTAAGGAAGTCGAGGCTCAGATTATCTTCAGTGGGATTCTGCCTGTTCCTAGAGAAGGACAGCAAAGGGCAGACAGGATTGTGAGGATAAATAGCTGGCTAAGGGAGTGGTGCTATAAGGAGGGCTTTGGGATGTATGGCCACTGGGAGGCTTTCGGGGACAGACAGCTGTTCTCGCGGGATGGACTTCACCTGAGTAGGGAAGGAAATAGACTTCTGGGAGGGAGGCTGGCTCATCTCATCAAAAGGGCTTTAAACTAGGAACTTGGGGGAGACGGTTGGGAGATGTCCAGTTGATCTCCACGCCAGATTCCAACACTGAAAAAGAGGGCGAGGAGAAAAGCACAGATATAGGTAGGGGTAGGGAATTGGACATAAGAAGGAGGGGGCAGATGGACACCACTGGGTCCGTACCAAAGTGCATAACTAATGGGAGAAAGGATAGACAGCATATGGTAAGATGTTTATACACCAATGCGAGAAGCCTAGGTAACAAAATGGAGGAATTGGAGCTCCTGGTCCAAGAAATGAAACCTGATATCGTAGGAATAACCGAAACGTGGTGGAATGGTAGTCATGACTGGAGTACAGGTATGGAAGGGTATGTGCTGTTTAGGAATGACCGGAAAAAAGGTAAAGGTGGGGGTGTGGCATTGTATGTCAATAATGAGCTAAAATGTAAAGAAATAATAAGTGATGGAATGGATAAGACGGAGTCTGTCTGGGCAACAATTACACTGGGTAAAAGAACTACTAGAGCCTCCCCTGAGATACTGCTTGGGGTGTGCTATAGACCGCCGGGATCTAGCCTGGATGCGGACAGAGAACTATTTAATGTTTTTAAGGAAGTAAAAACTAATAAGAGCTGTGTGATCATGGGGGACTTTAACTTCCCAGACATAGATTGGGGAACAAATGCTAGTAACAATAATAGGGCTCAGATGTTTCTAGACGTGCTAGCAGATGAATTCCTTCATCAAGTAGTAGCTGAACCGACGAGGGGGGATGCCATTTTAGATTTGGTGCTGGTGAGTAGTGAGGACCTCGTTGAGGAAATGGTTGTAGGGGACAACCTTGGCTCGAGTGACCATGAGCTAATTTGGTTTAAACTAAATGGAAGGGTTAACAGAAATAAAACTATGACTGTGACTAAGGTTTACGATTTCAAAAAGGCCAACTTTAATAAATTAAGGCAACTACTTAGGGAAGTGGATTGGGCTAACATACTTAGAGAGCTAAAGGCAGATGAGGCCTGGGATTATTTCAAGCTGAAGTTGCACGAGCTGTCCGAGGCCTGTATCCCGAGAAAGGGGAAACGGTCAGTAGGCAGGGGAATTAGACCCAGCTGGATGAGCGGGCGTCTCAAAGGGGCGATTAAGAAAAAACAGAAAGCGTACAAAGAATGGAAGAGAGGAGAGATCGGCAAAGAAACCTACCTTATTGAGGTCAGAGCATGTAGGGATGCGGTGAGAAAGGCCAAAAGCCGTGTAGAGTTGGACCTCGCGAGGGGAATTAAATCCAATAGTAAGAGGTTTTATAGCCATATAAATAGGAAGAAAACAAAGAAAGAGGAAGTGGGGCCACTGAAGCTTGCAGATGGAGTGGAGATTAAGGACAATCTAAGCATGGCACAATATCTAAATGAATATTTTGCATCGGTGTTTAATAAGGCTAATGAAGGGCTTAGGAATAGAGGGAGCGGGACAGAGGGGAATAAAGGAGGGGCAATTGACATTAAAGTATCAGAGGTGGAAGCCAAACTTGACCAGCTAAATGGGACTAAATCGGGTGGACCGGATGATCTTCATCCTAGAATATTGAAGGAGCTGGCGCGAGAAATTGCAAGCCCCTTGGCGATAATTTTTAATAAATCTGTAAACTCGGGGGAGGTACCGATGGACTGGAAAATAGCTAATGTGGTTCCTATTTTCAAGAAGGGGATAAAAAGTGACCCGGGTAACTACAGGCCTGTTAGTTTAACTTCTGTAGTATGCAAGGTCTTGGAAAAAATCTTGAAGGAAAAAGTAGTTAAGGACCTTGAGGTGAATGGCAATTGGGACAAATTACAACATGGGTTTACGAAAGGAAGATCGTGCCAAACCAACTTGATCTCCTTTTTTGAGAAAGTAACAGACCTTCTAGATAAAGGAAATGCGGTGGATCTAATTTACCTAGATTTTAGTAAAGCGTTTGATACTGTGCCGCACGAGGAATTACTGGTTAAATTAGAAAAGATGGGGATCGATATGAAAATCCAGAGGTGGATAAAGAACTGGTTAAAGGGGAGACTGCAGCGGGTAGTACTGAAAGGGGAACTGTCGGGTTGGAGGGAGGTCACCAGTGGGGTTCCTCAAGGTTCGGTTTTGGGTCCGATTTTATTTAATCTATTCGTTACTGACCTCGGAACCGAATGTAGGAGTGGGCTGATAAAGTTTGCGGATGACACAAAGTTGGGAGGTATTGCCAATTCGGAGAAGGATCGGGATATTTTGCAGGGAGACTTGGATGACCTTGTAAATTGGAGTAACAATAATAGGATGAGATTCAATAGTGGGAAGTGTAAGGTGATGCATTTAGGGATGACTAACAAGAATTTTAGTTATAAGTTAGGGACGCATAGGTTGGAAGTGACGGAGGAGGAGAAGGACCTCGGAGTCCTGGTTGATCGCAGGATGACTATGAGTCGGCAATGTGACGTGGCTGTGAAAAAAGCTAATGCGATCTTGGGATGCGTTAGGCGAGGTATTTCTAGTAGGGACAGGGAGGTGCTGCTTCCGTTATACAAGGCGCTGGTGAGACCTCATTTGGAGTACTGTGTGCAGTTCTGGTCTCCTATGTTTAAAAAGGATGAACTCAAACTGGAACGGGTACAGAGAAGGGCCACTAGGATGATCCGAGGAATGGAAAACCTTTCCTATGAAAGGAGACTCGAGGAGCTCGGTTTGTTTAGCCTAACCAAAAGAAGGCTGAGGGGGGATATGATTGCTCTCTTTAAATATATCAAAGGGATTAATACCAAGGAGGGAGAGGAATTATTTCAGCTTAGTAGTAATGTGGATACGAGAACGAATGGCTATAAACTGGCCGTGGGGAAGTTTAGGCTTGAAATTAGACGAAGGTTTCTGACCGTCAGAGGGGTAAAATTTTGGAACAGCCTTCCGAGGGAAACGGTGGGGGCAAAGGACCTCTCTGGCTTCAAGATTAGGCTTGATAAGTTTATGGAGGGAATGGTTTGATGGGATAATGTGATTTTAGTCAAATAGGCATTAACGGGCCATCGCGGGTAAAATGAGAGTCCGGCTGTAGAATCTTGCCTGTATGCTCGGGGTTCTGCTGATCGCCATATTTGGGGTCGGGAAGGAATTTTCCTCCAGGGTAGATTGGCAGAGGCCCTGGAGGTTTTTCGCCTTCCTCCGCAGCATAGGGCAGGGGTCGCAGGCTGGTAGATTCTGTTGTGGGTGAGTCAGCTTTTGTGGCCTGCATCATGCGGGAGGTCAGACTAGATGACCATATTGGTCCCTTCTGACCTTAAAGTCTATGAGTCTATGAGTAAAGCAGCGGAGGCAGTGCTGATGGTTGTCCCTGACCAAAAAAGAGTGGGATCAGGAAATACACGTCTACCCCGATATAACGCTGTCCTCGGGAGCCAAAAAATCTTACTGCGTTATAGGTGAAACCGCGTTATATTGAACTTGCTTTGATCCACCGGAGTGCGCAGCCCTACCCCCCCGGAGCGCTGCTTTACCGCGTTATATCCGAATTCGTGTTATATAGGGGCGCGTTATAGCAGGGTAGAGGTGTATACTTTTGAAGCCCGGGAGACTGGGAGGGTTCCCCACAGTGGGGATTCTAACACTAGCAAACTAGAACTATCAAAATACTAACAACAAAACTAAAAATAATATAAAACTATGAATATTTACAGGGAGAAGAGAAAGGATCAGCTCTGGACATTGGAGGATTCTGACTCAGGCCATTTGGCGATAAGAAGCAATTGGAGAGGCAGTTGGTCTGCCCCACCTTTTATACCCGTGGTGTGGAGCATGAGGAGAGCAGGGGCACAAGCACAGATCAACAGAGACTACTTGCAAGAATTCTCTGGTCTTCAGTGCAAGGAGCTCATGTGTATCCACATAGGGATCAGCACTTGAAGAAGAACGTCCTATTACTGATATTAGAAAATTGGCTACTGTTATTGTTACTCCATGTATTTTAGGAACTTCTATGTCAGAGTCAGGAGTCTCAGCCCTCAAGGGAGCTCCCACTATGATCCCTCTTCCAGTAGTCCCTGCCTCCCCCACCCCATTCCTTACCCCCTCCCTGCCGGCCTTGAGAATGCAGGTGCTGAGATGTGCTGTCCTGCTGCGGGGAGGGGAGCCCTCTTGCCACCTATGTTCTATTTCTGCAAACAATGCAGATTGCTCACCCCATTTTGGGTAACTTTTATCCTCCATATCCTACAGTTTTCCCCCTCTACTATTCTCTGGCAGCACCTCTACCCCCTTTCTTAACCCCATCTCCTACCTCCTGTTTGCCTCTCTCCTTCCCGTGCCTCCATCTGTTTGGCCCTCTGCACAAATTGGCCCATCCCTCCCTTCCAATTTTCCCCCTCTTCACCCTTAAGCCCCTTTAATAGCAGCAAGCATATTGTGATTCTAAGTGAGGGCAGAGTAAGGGTAGCAACTTCAGCAGATTTTACTGAGCATGCTCAATAATAGTAAAGTAGGAAATTGTGCCATGAAGCAGTGTGTGCCACTACACTGACCATGCTCCCAGATATGCAAGGTGGATACAGGACAGCTGTGTGGCCATGTGTGCCTGCAGCTTACAGGGAATACTGTTTCTAACTACACTGTTCAAAATTTAAATAAGATATATTGTGCACAGAAAAAATGGAGGGACCTAAACTAGATCGAAGTTCTTGCCTTCTGCTTATGATGGTTGAATACTTTTTATGCATATAAACAGTTACTTTAAAGCTCAAGTTTTGGCACTCAAGTATGTTATGTTTTGAACAGCAAAAACAACAGCTAAAGGAAAACATTCAGCAATATTTAATGCTATAAATAGTATTTTTAAATTCCAGTGTCTGTTGGCTCCATGGCATTAATAGCTGACTTGGGCTTCTACATGTGTAGGTAATTATTTTGTTCAGAAGTCTGAAGTTCGCAAAAATCACATGCTCCCTTGCTTTTTCCTCTGTTGCTAATACACAGAAACATCAATGATGGCCTAAGTTAATTACAATGAATATATCAGTTTTTGAAGATTTTAGGCCTGCTAGATTTTAGTGTTAGATTTAAAAGAAGTAGTTCAGCATTTGAATCTAAATCTTTCTGCCATCTAGAGCCTCTGCCCACTTGGCTCCTTTCATAAATGCTTTGGAGGCCTTGGCTTCAGCTGTTACTACTATAACTAGTCTTTGGCTACTGGTCAGTTTCCATTTTTCTTAAAAACAGCGGAGGTTATGCCCTTATTGAAGAAGTCTTTCTTAATGATCTCCCTCTCAGGTTTGGCATCCCTTACTAAGATTTTGGGAAAAAGAAGCCACTACAGTATACAGTATATAATCAATTTCACTTTGGGTTTAGGGCAGGCCATAGGATTCAAGGAAACAATTTGTTCTGTAAAATGAATACAGGAAATGGAGGGACTAGAGCCAAATCTTGAGGTTCTTCAGTTTTTTCTCAGGAAATTCCTATTGATTTCAACAGGAGCGTGCCCAAGTAAGAAAAACTGAATAAGGACCTCAGAATTTAGATTATATTCCTATGACATTCTAAGATGCACCAAACTTGTTCCTGCTGTACGTCACATGCTATGCTGATTGTGAAATTTTCCTGACCAAATGCTAATCTAAAAATGTGATTTATGTGTGATATGGCATAATGTATTATTCACATTGGAACAATTACATACAAACCTAGATCTGTACAATACGGAATGTAGAAATCCTTAAGCAGGTGTAAGTATTTGAATTCAGTGTTAGGTACCATTCATTTTACTTTTACCCACATGACTAAATGCATCTATAAGAAGGTGATACACTCATTTATATCAAATGCACAAATCTGTGTCAAACATTGTAGTTAAGATTTTACAAACACAAGAGTTAAGAAATTAAAAGTTATAATTCCCACAGCAACCGTAACTTGGCCACCTTGTGTATGTGTAACATTCTGTAATGCTGTGAATGCTGTTAAATTTAATGGTTTAGTAATGTGATCTGGGAATCAAAGCTTTAAATGGTGTGTCTTCTACGCATATAAAAAAAGCAGCTACAATGTTTCACCAATGTCATTTTTGCATTTCATTTCCTTGCTTTATTTTTTTAAATGTATAAAATAAGAACTTTTTAAACTGTCACCATTGTTCCCCCAAATGTAGGTAAATATTCAGGGTGAAATCCTGACTCCATTGAAGTCAATGACAAAACTCCCATTGACCTTAATGGGGCCAGGATTTCATCCTTATTCTTTATTGAAGGCTGTAAATGAATGCTAAATCTGATGCTTTAAATCCAAATAATTTATTACCGTATATACTCGTTTATAAGCCAAATATTTTTGGTAAAAAAAGTGACGCATCAAAGAACAGGGGTTGGCTTATAAATGGGTCTCCACCAAAATTTGATGATTTTAAACTCTATGGAATCATTGAATTGAATATCTAATAAATTGTCGTTTTGTTTACCTGGAGCATCTGCAAGCATGGAGCCCCTCAGCTCCCTGTGGCCGCGGTTCGCCGTTTCCAGCCAATGGTTCCCAGCCACTTCCCGCAGCTCCCATTGGCTGGGAACGGCAAACCACGGCCACAGGGAGCTGAGGGGCTCCATACCTGCAGACGCTCCAAGTAAACAAAACGTCCCGACTCGCCAGTGGCTTACCCGGAGGCCGGGAGCCAAAGTTTGCCAACCCCTGAAATATAGGGTCGGCTTATGAAAGGGTCGTACAGTTTTTGCTATTTTTACTTATCCATCTTGGAGGGGAGTCAGCTTATAAACGAACCGGCAAATGAATGAGTATATATGGTAGTTATCTGAACAAACAAAAGCATGTGAAAAATATTAACTGGCAAAGCTCACAGATCAACACGTTTAAATAACTCAGACTAGATGAATATATTTTCTTCAAACACTCGCTTCCTAGGTAAGAACAAGCATTCTATTAGGTAGCTGTTTGACAAAGGCATGTAGAAGCTTAGACTGAAAGTGCATTATCAACCACAGCTATAGCACTGTTAGTACAACACTACATTAAAATATCTCAGTCTAATTTATCATCTTTTTCTTTATAACTACAGGGAGGCCCAAAGGATATGGTTTAAAAGAGGGTTCCCACAAACTTGAGGAGCCAGGGCACCTTGCAATGATTAAGAATGTACAGAGGCCCTTGAAGTAGTGATTTTTCCCCTCCAACCTCCTCTCATCAAAAAGCACCTACACCATTATTGTGGAAACTTCCAAAACTACTCATTTTCAGGCACAGACCAAGCATGGAAATTTCAGCCTGAAAAAGTGAAAGTTTCAGAAAATAATGAATGAATGAAAAAAGAGTTTGTAACGAAAAATATGCAACCTCAATGAAACACAGCAGTTTTCCGAGTTCTGAGCACTCATAGCTCCCATTGGCTTCAGTGGAAGCTGGGGTTGTTCAGCAATTCTGGAAAATTGGGCAATTTCTATATACTCTAAATTTGGACAAAAGAGCTTAATTTTACATTTAAATATTTAGGCTAGTTTTGGACCCTGCTGTGTATTTTGATGTCTATATAGCTCTTGGGCAGTGTCTACACTATGAAATGTTACCAAAAAAAATCTCACCAGTGCTAACTTTGCATCATCTACACCTGTGTGTAGGTGGGAGACCTAGTATAGATAAGGCTCTGGTGGCTTCTGGCACTTTTACGGCTTTGTTTGTGTGATGGGATGTACCAGGCCTTTGGTGCCCCTGCTGGAGGCACAACCATCTTGGCACAACCCACCCAAATAAGGTATCCTTTTGAGCAGGGCTGGCTCTGGCTTTTTGACCGCCCCAAGCAAAAAAAAAACAAAAAAAAACGGAGCGGCCAGAATGGCAAAGCAAAAAAAAAAAAAAAAACCTGCGGCGCGGCCAGAGCCAAGGTGCAGGGGGACTCCCTGTGCTTCAGATGTGCCCCGGCTAGCGGGGGGAGGGGCAGGGAGCGGGGGGGGGGAGAGAGAGAGAGAGAAGGGGAGCGGCCAGGGCTTCAGCGGGGCGCTGCCACGTGGCCCCGCCACCTGCCAGGAGGGCTCTGTACTGCTCCGGTTGGCTGGGAGGGAAGGACGCGGGATGCCCTGCCGGGTTTGCTGCAGGGCGCTCCCGTCCTCCGCGCCGCCGCCCCCTACAGGGTGGCCAGAGCGGACCACCACCAAAAAAAAAAAAAAAAAAGCGGCCGTGCTGCCCTAGGATTGGGTGGAATGCTGCCTCCTACAAGCTGCCGCCCCAAGCACCAGCTTGCTCGGCTGGTGTCTGGAGCCGGCCCTGCTTTTGAGGGAAAACAGAGTTCAGACCTCCAAGAACTGCCTGGAGAGGTCACCCGGATTTCTTGCTGGTGGAACCAACAAGCATTAGTCCTCCAGTGGCTAGAAGGGCCAGGAGCAGGCAGAAGTCAACCGGGGCCTAGCAGGTAAGATAAGATAGGGTGGCTATTCCTTCCAGGGGACAGTTTTGGGTGAAGCTGAGTCAAGGAAGGAAACATCTTCCCTGTCTTAACTCACAGAGCTCAACTTGGTCAGAGGCCTAACTCTGACTACATCTTTTTGGTTGAACCAGCGAAAGACTGGTTTATGTTATTGCCATCTTGAGTTAAATATCAATACACTGATCAGAAGCTGTCGGAGTCTTGTATACTTCAGGACTCCCACTGGTGCAGCTGAATCGATGGTATTTTTGTGCCATTTTCTGATTTAGACAAGGCTATTGTGCTCTCTTTTTTCCATCAGTTTGGATGAAACAGTCATTTTGAAATGCAGGTAGCAGTCTCTGAGTGTAAGCTTCTTCATGGACTATCCATGTTAAAGCCTGATATGGTAAAAGATGAAATATTGTTGATGTATCGCCTCGCAGCTAAAAACTCTTCCATTACATACATTTCCGGTTGATACTGATATGATTTTTCTGTCCACCTGTGTTAAAAATAAATAAATAGGGAAAGTCTTCCCTAAGACATTACTTCCATGCCTAGCAAAAGTTTCTAATGACAGTTCAACAATGTTTGAATTCGTCATTCATGTACTGTAAAATAGCAGTCTGTTATGGAAGGATAGTTAGATTGTCCAGGAGAGATACCCTCCAGCTCAATTCAGAAATTCTGTCTCTTACATTTACTTGAATTGTTGATATGTGCCTATAAATCTGCTCCCATGTTGATGATGTATACAAGAGAATTCACCTGCAAAATAGGATATTATGCTTCTGGTTTTTCTCAAGTTCTTCCCTAAAGGATGGACAAACTTCCAGTGATAATGGACACCTATCAACAGTGATGTGCCAAGCAAATATGTTTTGCAAATGTAAGGGGACTGTTGCCCCCTTACTAACATTCAGTGGGGGTGTTTTGGTTGGCTAGCTCCCAGCACTAAAAGGGGGAAGGGTCGATGGCAAATCAGGAGCCTGAGACTGACAGTCCCCAGGAACAATGGGGAGAGGCCAATGCTCCAGATCAGCCTGATTGACAGGCTAATCAGAGGGTCAGGAGGCCAGGGAAGTCCCGTCCTCCGTGTGAGCTGGAATTGCCTGGGTCAGACTGAGTGGGGCCGAGCTAAGGAGAAAGCAGGGGCCCAAGCTGAGCTGGAGAGCAGAACCGTGCCAGATCCAGAGGGGCCAGAGGCGCAGCCACAGAGCCAGAGACAAAGCCCAGGGAGAGCAGATCCTGAGCTGGGAGCAGAGCTGCAGCCCCAAAGCCAGAGCACAGCCAGGACAGAGAGGGGCCTGAGCTAAGTTGCTGGGAGCAGAGCTGCAGCCCCAAAGCCAGAGCACAGCCAGAAGAGAGCAGGGGCCTGAGCTAAGTTGCTGGGAGCAGAGCTGCAGCCCCAAAGCCAGAGCACAGCCAGGAGAGAACAGGGGCCTGAGCTAAGTTGCTGGGAGCAGAGCTGCAGCCCCAAAGCAGAGTTACAGAAGCAGCCTGCAGAGCAGACCTGCCCTGGGAGGAGAGCTGCAGCAATCAGAGCCAGAGGGGCCAGAGAAGCAGCCCAGGGAGCTGGAGGCAGAGCAGCAGCAGCAGCCGTGCTGAGGCAGAGTGGAGCTGGAGCTGGGGCTGGAGCAGTCCGGAGCTGGGTGCGGTGAGCAGCTGGGGAGAGTGAGGGGGACCCTGGCAGTGGGCCCAGCGCAGGGAGATACCTCAGCCAAGAGGCCTTGCAGGCCAGACTTGGAGGGGGATCGTAACCCTGACAGGGCGGGGGCGACGCTGGGAAGAAGGGTCCTGCCACCTAGAGCCTGAGAGCGTGTGGCCACCGCCAGAGCAAGTGTCCAACCCACAGCGTCCCTGCAGCACAGCCAGGGCCTGAGAAGGAGGCCCGGGACCTACAAGGAACAGACTGTGAACTGCCCTGACGTTCCAGAGACACTGCTTGTGATATTCCCTGCCTCAGAGCAGGGTGATGTGTTTCCTTTAACCTTTTCCATTTTTCCTTATTCTTTTTTAAAAGTAATTGTTAATTAAATAACTTGTATTTGCTTTAAATTGTATAAAATGATCAGTGGGTCAGGGAGGTGCCCAGTGCAAAGAGAGTACCCCGGAGTGGGGACACCCTAGCCCCTGTCCTAGGTGACCACAGCAGGGTTGGGGGTCAAGCCCCCCAGGAATCCTGGGCCCAGCCTTGTCGGGGTTTACGAGGACTCTGCCAGACAGGAGAGTGGAAGGGGAGTCCTCAAGGGCAGGGAGGCCTCTGGGTAAAGGAAGTGGGAGCGAGGACTCGGATCCTTTCGTTAGCCCACTTCACCGGGGTAGTGCAGAAGCCAGGAAAGTTCCCCACAATAGCGGGACCATTCCCCCGCTTACATAATGGTCATTGAAGCCATGCACCAGTATAAGAAAAAGTTTAACAGCTAACAAATAGTACTGTATATTTGTACAGACCCTCTCACTTGGAAGGCTCCCGTAAAGCTTTCCAAAGCTAACAGAGATTTTTTTCCCCCCACAGAAAGGGAACTGGATTAAGGACAGGTGATTTGTAAATGAGTAGGTTAAAGCCACTAAGAAGCCCATGAGCCAGCACATTACTTGAATGAGAGCTGCTAAATAAATCATCTAATTGAAAGAGGATATGCCTTTGCTGAACAATCAGTGGCCTTAGTTTCAAAACACCAATTGCAGAGATAGTAAGAATATTCTGAGCTCCCTGACCTCCCACCACATGGCCTTGAGAGGTAGAAATGAAGAAATACTTCCCTAGAATACATTTCCATTGTTGTTCTGCCAGAACAACTCCCTTTGGAACTTACAGTCATGACAACTCTACCAACATCCACCAGTGAGGGATTCACAGAGTGGAGGGTGGCTTTTGCCTAAGATAATGCTTACAGCAGCAAATTTCCTCAGGCTCTGGGAAGGAGGATGCCATGGACAGTGACCATGTCCAACCTTCCTTTCTCCTGCCAACATTCACTTCTCACAAGAGCCTCAAACCTGCAGGGAGGAGGGGAGAGAGAAGAGAGGATGTCATCATTTCAGAGCATTCCTCCTATTAGGACAACACTGGTTGACGATGGTTGGCATTTCAGCAGTTTCTGGTGCCTCAGTACATGGAGGACAACTAGATAATTTGTAGTTCTACATAGAAATCGCCTCTCTCACTACTAAAATAGAGCGAGTCTCTGGGATGGGGTGAGGCAGCTATTTAACAGACAACACTATATAACAGGAAATGAAGAATATCTGAAACTGAAAGTGAGGGGGTTATTTATGTAGGTAAAATTTCATTATTTACATAACGTGTGTGAGTATATGGAACAGCAAAAAGAACTATTCATATTTACTTCCTAGGAAAAAGAAAACCTCTGAAATAAATGGAGCTATAAGATATTAGAACTGTACATAACACCAAACAGACATTTCCCAAGCCTCTATAATGGTCATAATATACCTCTAGTACATCTCTACCCCAATATAATGCAACCCGATATAACGCGGGTTCACATACAACACAGTAAAGCTCTGACACGCTGCTCTGAGCAGCGTGTTAAGGGTGCCGGGCCAGGCCGGGGCCGAGGGGTTGGATAAGGCGCAGAGGGTCTCGGGGGCGGTCAGGGGCTCCCCCCCCCAGGATCTGGGAGGCAGGAGCTGTGGGAGAGCACTTTTGGGGACCCCGCAGTCCCAGAGTGGCCCGGGGGATTAGCGGGGGGCCGGGAGCAGCCCGCTCTGCTTCCCTCGCCCCGGCCCCAGCCGTGTCGCTCGGGGGAGGGGGCTTGGGGATGGGATCCCCCCACACTCACCAGCAGCAGCAGAAGCGGAGCAGCCCAGCCCCAGACCGCTCCACTCTGCCAGCTCCCAGCCGTGGCGCTCCGCTTCCCGCTGCAGGTGAGTGCAGGACCTTTCCCCAGCCGCCCCCAGCGACACGGAAAAGGAAAGCGGAGCGGGCTGGGGCCGTGTTGCTCCACTTCCCGCCGCAGGTGAATGCGAGGGGGGCGCCCTTTCCCCAACCTCCCCGTACTCACCGGCAGCGGGAAGCGGAGCAGCCCGGCCCCAGCCCGCTCTACTCCACCAGCTCCCAGCTGCGGTGCTCCGCTTCCCGCCGCAGATGAGTGCAGGGGGGTGTCCTTTCCCCAGCCTCTCCGCACTCACCAGCGGCAGGAAGCGGAGCGCCGCGGCTGGGAGGTGGCGGAGTGGAGCGGGCTGGGGCCAGGCTGCTCCGCTTCCCGCCACTGCTGATGAGTGCCTGTCAGGGGGTGGGGGTGTAGATAGGGGTCGGAGCAGTCAGGGGACAGGGGGGTTGGGTAAGGGGTGGGGTTCTGGGGGTGATTAGGGATGGGGGTTTATGGAGGGGGCAGTCAGGGAACAAGGAACGGGGGGGGGGGCAAAGCAAGTTTGATATAATGTGGTCTCACCTATAACGTGGTGAGATTTTTTGTCTCCCAAGGACCGTGTTATATCGGGGTAGAGGTGTATATGATTTTTACTTTACATATTTTCAATGTAGTTTTTATATGAATTCCTAGGAGTGCAAGGTGAACACTAAAAAGAAAGTTTCTCTTAGTGAGCTGAAGTAAAAAAGTAATAGAGTTTCAGAATGGTTTCTCTTTCTTTCTGGGGAAAGTTGTAAATTGACTAGTTTTATGACCAGCCAACGGATATGGACTGTATCTTGAAATATATTTTTGCTAGAAGTGGCTGCCTGAAGTTCGATGAAACCACTGAATACACGTTGCAATAAAAACATCCTTTGACTTGCACACTTTACTGCAAACATTTAGCTGTGTAGGAAACACCCACTCATATCCATCTTTCAAAGCAAAACCAGAGTTTTGAAACACTGACTGGGCATACCTCGTGTTACCTGAGACTGGGTGGAATTTCTGGAACAGAATCCCATTTGAAGGTGTAGGGCCTTGCCTTCCTCTGTAAATGCAAATGCTGTGCCGAAGATCATAGCCACATTTTTATTAGTGCACAGCTCTGCAAAATAGAGTGTTAGCTTCCCCACCCTGGCTTAAAGTACAACCCTTTTAACAATGTCAACAATTGCCTAACATTACATTTTACATACCATCTTGATTTAGGTGGCATGATGCTGGTTTGAAAGAGGATTTGAAACACTAACAGGGATACTGTGCTGAGAGAATGAATTGTTTAACGAGAACAAAAGATGTAAACTGAGAATCAAGTTTATGAAATGGGTGCGATTCACTCCTCTGTGGGGGGTACAGCAGTGCAAACTGACAGAAAAATCTATGTTCTGCTAGGGGACACAGCGCATGCCAGCACAGTCCACAAAGCAGGTGGGAGTCAACTGAGGACAAAGCAGGCCCAACATAGAGTCCACCAGCAAAACTCCTACAGAGCCCTGGCTGGAGTTTAAAAGTATTTCCTGTTGGTGGAGGGCAGCAATGGTACCACCACCAGTCTTCTGCATAATGTTGTATCTCAACTTGGGCACAGCTGTGAGCATAGGACAGGAAGATGGAGCAAATTACTTGTCCTATGCGCTGCAGGGATGAATCAAGCCCAGCATATTTAATAAACAATGTGAATTTACAGGCAATAAAAGTGTAGTATGATTAAAGTTCTATTACTAGTCACAAACTCTTCTGTCTGTGACTAATATTTGTTCATGCCTCTAACACATAGAACGATTTTGATAAACAGCCAGTGTCACTGCTGCATTCTGTTTACATGCTGCATGTTTTCAACCTGTCAATAGAGCTTGGGGTATTTTGAGACAAATTTAACATTTTTGAAAAAATAAAAAATATAAACATTTAACTTGCTGCAATGTTTTTCTTTTTCAATTGTTCTAGGAGACAACTTCGACATGAACAGGGGAGGGATAGTCACTCAAGTTACTTTCAAAGGTATAAAAACTGGAAGAAAAGAAATAGTGGACAGTACAACTGGGAAAATTTAATGTTTGTTTGTTTTTCATTTTCAGTGCTGATGAGTGTGTTATGGACACTTCCGGAGACTGATGTGCATTACACACAGAGCTGTTTCAGCATGGACAGCAACAATGTATGCTTCCCTATACTGTACCGCCACTATGTCTGAATCTAGACTTGGAGGACCCAACTCTAAAGGAAACAGGGGAGTTCAATCCCCATGTCCCATTCAGTCTTTGGCCATTCCACTGAAACTTCAAACAATTAGAGCTAACAGTGAAACAAACATTTGTCCACTAAGGGACAGATTCACAAAAGGATTTAGGCACCTAACTCCCAGAGTCAGGCCCCACTGGGATTCACAAAGCCCCCTCTCAGCTGCCCCTGAACCCTGTAAGTGCCTATATTTTTGCAGGAAAAGTTCCCTAGGTGCCTATCATCTCTGTTTGAGAGCATGCACATTGCAAACCCACCCCAGGCATCCAGACACCTAAGCCCCAGAACCATCAGCCTTTGAAAGGTGGCCAGGGCCCCATGCAACCCAAAGGGCATGGTAACAAATTGGAATAGGCTCACCAGCATAGAGAAGGTATTTATTTCCTTGGAAGTAAGGAAAATTTGGCAATAGCCCTTAGTTAGTGATAAAGCAGGCTTGTCTGAGGCAATCCAGCCAATCATCAACTCAGGGCATATGATCTGCATCAAAGTCAGAAATGGCATTTATATGACAGAAATCTACACAAAATCAAATGGTCCCTTCTGGCTTTCGTACCAAAACCATCAAATTACCTCCAGGGCTATGGTACTCCTCGATTACCCCCAACCTTAACATTTCCTGTACTTTCTGAACTCACAGGGGTTTTACGCCTTCTGGGATTTGATATGATTTCTGAATGGGCTTCACCTCCAGCCCTATTGCTGATGTGGTGAGTCACCCAGGAGGTTCGTCCCAGTAGTGGTTGGGAGGCTTTTTTATTTGCCTTCTCTGCCTGTTAGACAGCCACTCCCCAAGCGGCACCTGCTCTATCCCAATGTCAGCTTAGTGAGGTGAGACCTCAGATTCTCTTCTCCCTTCTTTGGGAGGATGAACAGGCTTTAACAGATTAATATGATAAATCTGCTTTTGCTGGTTACATTTCGTAATCTACAGGACCCACCCAATGGAGTACTTTATACGGGCCCTACCATTTGGCCAGAAAATTGCTCTCTGAGCTGGGAAGGAGCAGAAGTACTCGGTCTCCTGGCTGGAATTCCCTGTCTCTAGCCACTTTATTATATTGCTGCTTCTGTATTTGTTTAATCTTAGAGAGGTTAGTTTGGGCAAAGTGGCCCAAGCATTCTAACCTTTACCTCATTTGAATGACATATTGGAGAACATTGGTAGAGTGACTCCCAAGACTAGCTGAGTCTAACAGTCCTCAAGGCTGTCTCCCATAAAGAAGCGCAAAAGGGGAGAAGCCTGTGGAGGCCTGCAGTACTTCTCACACCATAAACAAAAGATAGAGGAACAGCTGGTCCCAGCATTTGGCCTCTGTTCCCACAAACTTTTTAAACATATTTTTGAGGGTCTCATTGAACCACTCCA
Organism: Emys orbicularis; assembly: GCF_028017835.1. Lineage (NCBI taxonomy): Eukaryota > Metazoa > Chordata > Testudines > Emydidae > Emys > Emys orbicularis. The sequence goes on along the minus strand of NC_088685.1, from coordinate 157,117,264 downwards.
GCAAACCATCAGTCTGGGGATGGTAGACTGACGTCTGGAATGGTCGTACTTTCAACAGTGCCCAAAGCGGTTGGAACACCTGGGACATGAAATTTGTCTCTTGATCTGTGACAACTTCTGATGGAAGGCCAACCCGGGAAAAAGAATTGGACCAACAATCTTTCTTGGGTTTTCATCTTCCTCAGGTATCTGGACATGGGAAGAGTATGGGCTAGCTATAGGTGGGCTTGGGGACTAGGAGATGATATTGTGTTCTTTAGCCTGGGGATGTCTCTCTACTTGGTACAAAACCTCATCCCATAATTCAAAACAAGGAAACTTGTGAGATGCATGTTCAGTCTTTCTTCTGTTCATTTGGTTTCTGGAGCAATTCCTCTCTATACTAGCTCCAGTAGCAGTCCATTGAGAGCCTGGCCTTCAGCCCCTCAGATTTCTCCATGTCGTTGGAGTTCCCCCACTCCATTTCCTCCTGTCCTCTTTTATAAGGATCAGCTAATCTAGATCCAGCTCTTTCTCAGGTGCAGATGGAGGGGGCTAATCAGCTAGCTGCAGGCCTCTGACCCTAGAGGAATGGTATCCCTTGTACATTAACAAATGTTTTAAAAAATGACTGTAAGCAAAGACTAGATCCCCATCTCAGCACTGTTGTTTCTCAAAATTCAGCTTTTGCCTGTTTGGGGTCTTGGAATTTGACTTTGCTAACTCAGGTGGGAACAACTTCTGTTTCTACTATTCCAGGGTAACTTCAAAGACATGTAAGGGCAAATTTGCATTATGGATTTCACAGATTTTGCTTCATTGTAGAGATCAAAACACCAATGTGCTGCCTAGTTTTTCCCAATGTTATGATAAAGGCACAGTCTGAGATCATTCCTCCTAGTAACAGACACAAAAACAAACATCAACTATGAATGTACATGTGCTACATTGACTGTATGATTACGGGAATTTATCATGGAATTTTCTTCTGATATAAAACCAATTTGATAAGGAAAGTGTTTCTACTTCATGATTACAGCTCTAACCTGGGTAGGTACTCCTCTGTTGAAACCATGTTGTTTACTTGGCCTTAAATTATTTTTTCTTTCCAAAACGGTCAATTTGGGAGATTCAAAATACCAGACGTACAGAACTGAAATGAACAACGTCAAAAAGGACTAACCTCAGAACCTTGGAAGCCACTGCTGAAGTGTCATTTTCCATCAGCATTAGCGAGACATCTTTTAAGCTCTCACCAACACAATTCCTGTCTGAAAGGCCTGAAAACAAGGGTGGATTCTCCTCTTCTCCTTATAGAACTCAAATGATTTATTAATCATAAAATAATATCTATTTACTGGTATAATAAAGAACCAGATTTTTTATTAAGGAACTTACCATCAAACTAGCTTAAAAAGGGTAAGAGGAAGGCTAGCAACAGTTTCTGTGTTAAAATCCAATCAGGCAGGTCTATGCCTATCTTCCTTGCCCAGATCTGAATTTCTGTTGCCCAACAGAATAGGAACTGGTGATGCAGGAAGAAATGCTTAACTGTACAACATTATTTTGCGTTGGCTCAGCAAGCAGTTAACCACATATGCAAAACTCTGCCAAGGTGCCCTCCTACAACAAAATAATCCCTTTTTTTTTTTTAATTTACAGAACATGGATAAACCTAGTCATCAGTAACTGACACATTTTGGACAGAACACTCAAAAATAGCATCCAGCTCATTTTTCACACTGAAGTAAAATAATATGCTCTCTGCTGATTAGAGTCTAACCATACAAATGCATGCAGTTTGTAGATTACAATATATGTCTATTATTACATGAAATCCTGCATCTCCCCCAGATTCTGTCATGACAGCTACTGTCTGCTGAAGACCTTGTGCTATAACTTCTTCAGAATCAAATTCTGGCAGATATCAAGGCCCAAAGGCTTGGCAGGCTATTAAATAAATCTTTTATATGGCAGCGAGAAGTGTGAATAATGTAGTTTTTGAACAGCAAAACTGTGAGAACTGATCATCCAATGCAGATCATATTGTTTTAATGGAATTTAAAAAAAAATGGCTGCAGATACTTCGGGAACATGCATACCATATTAATGTGTACTTAAGTAAATACAGCATAAAGATAGCATCTGTAGATAGGACAGGGAGAGTAGAAGGAGGACACCAAAGCCAAGCTGTGGGCAGAATCAATGACAAAAGTGCAACTGGGTGGTCATGGGACAAAATTTGACTGCTTTCCTAGTGACAAAGTCCAAAGTCTTCCAAACCCAGCTAGCTCATTTGGTACAGATGTGGGCTTTAATCTCATTTGGGTCTAATTTTCTAACAGTGAACGTTCTCTGACATGGATATAATAATACCTAACTATCGTGCAGGGTACTGAGAGGTCAAATTCATTAATATCTGTAAAGAGTTTTAAGATCCTCAGATGGAAGGAACAGTGAAAAGTGTTATCAGACAGTTAAATAATACAAAGGGCAGTGACGAAAGCTCCACTATTTGAATTGTTTAAAATCAAGACTAGGTAAAGCAGCAAAAGAGAAGTTGTACTGTAGTTAGCAATCCCCAGTGGCAATTCTACCATTAAGACATATTGGTGGCACTGTACCATTGAGGAAAATAAGAAAATAAAGCAAAGTAAAATAAATATACTTTCATTTCCATTTTAAATACTATCCACAGCTCTTAATTTAACAGCTTAAAGCATGTGTGAGTACACAAAGAGCGGAACAACGACAAAAAAAGCCACAAATGTTAGTTTCTACAGAAGGACGCCCTTCTAGGAACTCCCCCACAAACTCTTGTTTAAATTATACTGCTTAACTACAATGTCTCACAGCAATATACTTTAAGGCCTTTCGTCCATAACTTGAACTGAACAGCCATACATCCCAGTTAGATGGAGATGAGTAAAAGAAAACACAGATATATATAATTAACTTATACTAATTAAAAAACCTGTAGTGTTTCAATTGTATAATATGTACTGGTCCTACTATGCTTCAGATTAATAAATGTATATCTATGAACTTTAAGATACTTTAAATTCTAAATGGCATCAACTGCAGGATGTAGTTAGGTATTAATTAACAAAGGAACTGGGAGTTGTCTAGGTGAAAGGTAAACATTGCACAAAGTCTGATGCAACATGGGTGGTTGCAGACAGACTCGATTATTAAACTACTAATTCCAAATACTCTCAACAGATTGGGAGGGGAATGAGTGACAGGACACTGGACTCGCCCAATACACAATTTGAACAGAAGAGAATAGGCCTTCCTCTTCTCTTGCCTGCTGTGGAAGTAGACTGAGTTAACTGTAGGTAGAAAAGATAAAGTAAAATCAGGCAAATTGCTGAGGTTATTCTCCATATTTTTGAATATCAGTGCTATTTAGACTGTTATGTTTGAAACGTACATAATTTAAGACAGAAATAATCTTAGCACACTAACAGTCTATTTATGTATTAAGGAAAGAACAGCACCCTATACTGCCTATGCATGGTAGAGCCAAATCCTCTTCTGTACCGTGATCTCTGGTGTGGTAGTGGTGGTGGTGGGAATGGGGTTCAACCATAAAGACATAAAATTTCCTGGTTTTCTGCCCTGCACAGCCCCTACGCTGTTCTAACCTGTGCTTGCTTGCAGCTGTCCCTAAGGGACCATCCATCAGCTAAGCACTGCCAGAGCACATCAAGTGCATTCTCCCTCCCACCCCAGTATGACCCCTTCGTTGTTGGAAGACAGGATACTGGGCTAGATGGACCATTAGTCTGACCCAGTGTAGCAATTCTTATGTTTATGTTCTATATCTGGTCAGGAAGTGGTGTCGGAGCCCATTATGCCAACTTTATGCCAGCTCATAGTGACCTGAGGCTAGAGGAATTCTTAGTTGGCAACATACAGCCAATATCTGGCCCCTTTGTACTGCCTGAGAGGCTGGACTGAGGGAAAGAATCCTGTCCATAATTTACTGCGGGGGAATAATTGACAAATTGCACTGGTATGAACTAAGTTAATGTCCCACAACTGAGAAAGACGGAGAACATTTTAATGCTCTAAAAATTTGTCATCTCCATGTTTTTGTTGTTAAAAATAAAGTGCCAACAGGTTCTCTGTAAGACTGCAATTATCAGCTACTTCAGAATGTGATGCTTGCTGTAAACTGAAATAACCCCCAAAGATATTCACAGTTGAGGGAAACATGGCGCCCATCAACACACAGGCACTAAATGGAATATTATGGAAGGAAGAAAAAGGGTATTGATTTGTGCATACAGTAGAACCTCAGAGTTATGAGCACCAGAGCTACGAACTGACCAGTCAACCACACACCTCATTTGGAACTGGAAGTACACAATCAGGCAGCAGCACAGACACCTCCCCCTCCCCCCCCCCAAAAGGCAAATACAGTACAGTACTGTGTTAAATGTGAGCTACTAAAAAAATAAAGGAAAAGTTAAAAAAAAAAAAAAAAGATTTGACCAGGTAAGGAAATTGTTTCATTTAAATTAAGATGGTTAAAAGCACCATTTTCCTTCTGCATAGTAAAGTTTCAAAGCTGTATTAAGCCAATGTTCAGTTGTAAACTTTTGAAAGAACAATCAAAGTTTTGTTCAGAGTTACAAACAACCTCCATTCCCAAGGTGTTCGTAACTCTGAGGTTCTACTGTACTGTAAGTCTCTGACAAATCATGATATATAACTAACTGGGAAATTCCTTGCCTTCACTGTCATGTGACACAACCCTGAATATTTATTTTTCCTGTAATTTTGGTGGGGTGAATTTCCTCTTTGATTGCCAGTTTGCTTAAAAAAGATGCCATATTATTTTGGGCCAAATAATGAAAAGTATATAATGTTTATATACTGCAAAGCAGCAAGCAGAAGGATCCTTAGGTAAACTACAAAACTTTCTCTGCTGTGCTTACAAGATGAAAAGAAAAGAAAAATGAAGAAAGAAAGGTTTCTTACCCTGTACAGTAACTGTACTCCTTTGAGATGTGTGGTCACTATCTGTATTCCAATCTAAGGATGCATAATGTCCATGATCTTTGGACCAGAAGATTTTTGCTACCAGTCTATTGGTCCACACCTAAGCCCTTCTTCTCCTTGTCTGAATCAAGGGCATAAAGGGCAAAGTGGACTGACCATCTCTCTCCAGTTACTTTTCTACCACAAACAGTCCTATGATATGGCTCCACAGCGGGGGGGAAAATCTAGAAAATATGGTAGGTTTGCTCAGCGTCTAATGCATGTTGGTTGTTATCTCAATATAAATAATATAGTAGTAGTGGTGGTGGTGAGGCCACCTTAGGAGCCTCTGCCCTGGTGTTGAGTATTACCCTACATGTATACACAATTACGCATTTCTTGTAAATCATAGAATCATGTAAGTGTAGGGCTGGAAGGGACCTTTACTGAGGCAGGATTAAGTATACCTAGACCAGGTGGACGTATATATGTCATCATGCCATCCCCTTTGCTCTGCCAGTTTGGCTCCATTCTGATGAGCACATGCAGGGTACTGAATTATACAAGAATTCTGTTACGGCATTCACAAAAACAGATTAAGAGTCAAAAGGGGAAGGGATGAGATGACGGCCATATAGAATCATCAAAATGTAAGTCTGGAAGGGATCTCAGAAGGTCATGTAATCCAGCCCCCGCTTGGGCCGAAGCAGGACCAAATAAACCACGACCATCCCTTGCAGGTCTTTGTCTAACCTGTTCTTAAAAACCTGCAATGACGAGGATTCCGTGACCTCTTTAGAAAAGCAGTGCTTAATTATCCTTGTAGTTATAAAGTTTTTCTAATATCTATCGTAAATTTCCCTTGCTGTAAATTAAGCTGATTACTTCTTGTCCTATTCTCAGTGGACAAGGAAAACAATCACAGCCCTCTTTATAACAAACTTTTAATTATTTGAAGACTATGTTCCTCCTCAGTCTTCTTTTCTCAAGACTAAACACGCCCAGTTTTTTTAACCTTTCCACATACGTGATGTTTTCTAATCCCCATATCATTTTTGTTGTTCTTCTCTGGCCCCTCTCTAGTTTGTCCAGATCTTTCTTACAGTGTGGTGCCCAAAACTGCACATAGTACTCCAGCTGAGATCTTACCACTACCGAGTAGAGCTGAACAATTACATCCCATGTCTTACATTTGACATTCCTGCTAATACATCTCTGAATGACATTTGCTTTTTTTGCAACAGGATCACCTTGTTGACTCATATTCAATTTATGATCTATGATCCATTATAATCCCATATCCTTTTCTACAGTACTGCTACCTAGCCAGTTATTCCCCATCTTGTATTTGTGCATTTGCTTTTTCCTTCCTAAGTGTAGTCCTTTGCAGTTGTCTTTACTGAGTTTAATCTTGTTGATTTCAGACCAATTCTCTAGTTTATCAAGATCGTCTTGAATTCTAATTCTGTCCTCCAAAGTGCTTGCAACCCTTACCAGCGTGGTGTCATCCACAAATTTTATAAACGTATTCTGCACTTGATCATCCAAGTTGTTAATGGAAATATTGAATTGTACCAGTCATGGGACATACCCCACACCCATGGGGAACAAAGAGGACTCACGGAATGGTATTTCCTCCCAGTTTGACAGCCAACTATTGATAGCTACTCTTTGATTGTGTTTTTTCAAACAAACAGTCGTACACCTACCTTATAGTAGTTTCATATAGACCATATTCCCCTAGTGTGTTTATGGGAGAAGGTAATTTGGGACTGTATCAAAAGCCTTACTAAAATCAAGATATATCATGTCTACTGCTTCACCCCTTTCCTCAAGGCTGTCACCCTGTCAAGGAAATTAAATTGGTTGGCATGACTTGTTCTTGACAAATCCATGTTTGCTATTACTTATCACTTTATATTCCTGTAGGTGCTTAGAAATTGATTGTTTAATAATTTGTTCCAGTATCTTTCCAGGTAACTGCTCTTTGTTCCACTTTTTAAAGTTAGGTACTATGTTTGCCCCTCTTCTCCAGGCCTCTGGGACCTTACCCTTCCTCCATGAGTTCTCGAAAATAATACTTCGGCAAGTTCCTTATGTACTCTCAGGTGAATTTCATCAGGACTTGCTGACTTCAGTACATCTAAATAGTCTTTAACCCATTCTTTCCCTATTTTGGCCTGAGTTTCTTCCCCCTTGTTGCTAATACAAATTTTGTTAAGCAGTTTTTCACAATTTTTCTTTTTAGTGAAGACTATAGCAATATAGACATCAAACGCTTCAGCCATCTGTCTATCATCAATTATTTGCTTTCCTTCCGCCTTAATGTAATGGACCTACACTTTTGCTCTTACTTCTAATGTATTTATAGAACCTCTTCTTATTTCCTTTTATGTCCTTTGCTAATTGAAACTTATTTTGTACCTTAGCCTTTCTGATTTTGTCCCTAAATGCTTGTGCTATTCTTTTATACCCCTCCTTAGCAATTTTTCCTTGTTTCCACTTTTTGTTCAATTCCTTTTTGATTTTCAGATCATTAAACAGCTCCTGGTCGATGCAGCCATATTGGTCTTCCACTTTTCTTCCTGTCTTTCCTCAGCATCAGAATAGTTTGTTGTTGTGTGTTTAATAGTCTCTTTTAGAAACTGCCAGCTCTCCTTAACTCCTTTTTCGCTTTTTAAATTTCCTTCCCATTGTATCATTCCTACCTAAATTTGTTGGAATTTGCTTATAACATAAGGATAAGTTTCTGATTCAAATATAGCATATAAAGAAGAATTTAGCTTGAAACTAGCTATCAAAGTTGGTTTATTTCAATTTAGTGCATTACATACATTTGTATAACATTTCTTAAAAAAAAAAAAAAAAAAGTAGCTGGGAAATCACAATGAAGCAGCAATAAAGCGTGCCAAACCGCCAAAAACTATCTGTCTGCGGGAACTAAACATCCCTCCTGCTGGAAGAAAAGTGTGTCAAAATTGCTGACTACAACCAATTTTAAAATGAGTTTCCCTGAGATTTACTAATTTATATCCCTTAAATGTAAGCACATTACTGCAACTATAGTATGACTGGAACATCAAATTTTTTGTTCTTGTTAAAACTTGAGCCTTTACTATATCTTTTCTAACCAGGCATTAATTACCAAAATGAATAACAATGGTTAAAAATTAACTAATTAAAAGTATGTCTTCACAGTGACTGTAATGAATATAGAAATGGAAATGTACTCAAAATGTATGGAACACAAGATTTCTAATTCACTCCCCATGTTTTTCTATTCTTGGTATAACTCCAAACCCAGTATTGCAGATGATATCTTCCCTTACAGAATGCACTTTACTCTCACTGGTTTTGCATTCTCAGAGTATGTGGCTTGTTTTCTGAATACAGTGAAGTTCTGTGAATAAAATGACTTTACTATAAGAACAACATCACTGTAATTGGAAGCTCCACTCGTACCAAAATTGCAATCTTCACACTACAATGCAGTGAAACTAATTTTCGACTCTCGTTCTAATTCATTACACATGTACTTTCTCTCTAAGGCTTGGTCTACATTTACCCCCCAATTCGAACTAAGGTACGCAACTTCAGCTACGTGAATAACGTAGCTGAAGTTCGAAGTACCTTAGTTCGAACTTACCTCGGTCCACATGCAGCAGGCAGGCTCCCCCGTCGACGCCGCGGTTCCCCCGTCGACGCCGCGGTACTCCTCTCGTCTAGCTGGAGTACCGCAGTCGACGGCGATCACTTCCTGGTTCGACTTATCGCGTCCAGACAAGACGCGATAAGTCGAACCCAGAACTTCGATTCCCAGCCGCCGAACTAGCGGCTGGGTGTAGACATACCCTAATAGAGTTTACAGTAAAGAGGGCCTATTGTATATATAAATGTGCCATTTGGAATATATTTGGCAATGTTTTGGATAGTGTATTTTGAATATTGAGCATAGAACACTGGTTGTATTTTGAATCCTAGTTCAAAATTTAAACTCCATGATCAGAATATCAACTTTACTTTCTAGTGAGCATGTCTATAAACTCAGACTTTTTTCTTATTATAATTTATTTCTAGGTAGATAAAAACAGACTTTTCTGAGTAATAGCAAAGAAATTGATAGTGTAAGGTAGTTCTGTGAGCTAGAACTATTTCACTGATTTTTTTACAACGTTGCTTGCAACTGCCCTATCATTATGCTACTGTGCCCACAAAGATTACCTAAGCAAGTAAGATCTGAGCAGCATTCTGCTCACGTAAAGATGAAGTATAACATGCTTGGGTCTGTAGTTCTCTCTCACCACAGTTCTGTACAGGCGATGAGGGTTGCTGCTGTCTGCTCCATTTATGCAAATTAGGTATGATCCTTAGATTAGCAACAAGAGGTCAGTAGGGCCCCCAGCTGAGGAAAGTTTGGTAAACTCTTATTTAAGGCATTTACCTAAACAATGACACCAAAGTAGTGATATTTTAAAGTCTTTTATTTCAGTGGTTCCATATTCTCAGAAACTATGTAATTGGCATACTAGTATTTTGGAAAAAATACATATGTGCCGGCATAGAATGTCATGGAATTAATATCACAGGCCTCGTGTGAACATGACATTTAACATGTGCATTCAAAATGTGTCTATGCTTTTCATCCAAACAGAAATAAATTCATCTGGAGGATAATCGTGATTCTAGAATAAGAAAGCATAGATTCATATTTGTTGCCTTTTTTAGCTAAACATAGAGCTTATTTCAGGTTCCAGAACTAAATTGGTAATATACCAGGAGGAAACACACACTTTTACAACACTTTTCAGTGAGTAAAGTAGTGTTAGCACCAGAGTAACACATACTTTACAGTGGAAAAATCTGTACAAATAGAGCGAAACAATTGTGCTTGCAGATATTTTCTGTTTAAGCCAATAAAAGGGCTTTGCTCTTCTGTGTGGCTTACTGATGTCAAGCACTGTCTTGCTGGAGGCAGCTGTGCTATTGAAGTGCTTTCCTGACCTTAAATAGCCTATATGCTGGGCATCAGAAGCATACAAATAGAAATGTGGGGCATGTAAGGACACAAGGAGGCAGGAAACCCATCAAGGCCCCTACCCTCTGAATTAGCAGATGTATCCCACAATATTTTTTTCTTCTTGATATCTGTCCAAGTTATTTCCAGAACAGTTTATACTAATTGTTCCCTTGTGCTGCTATGGTACAGTTTATTCCATATGTTAAGTACTGCATGCAAAGAAATTCTGCCTAACTTCTTCCTGTAGCTGCCCTGTGCTTAGCTTAAGTCCATCCCTCTTTGTTCTTACATTTGATAATAGCCTTGTAGCATTTATCATCACCATTCCCTTCAGAAGGTTGTATGCCTCATTGATGTGCCCCCATCCTCTGTTTGAATCCACTCTCTTCTTTTCCAAAAACTAATGGTTTCTCTAACATTTTGAATTAGTAATTTCTTTAAGTCATGTTGTCTTTTTGGTTGGCCTTTTGTGTACTTTCTATTTTTCTATCATTCCCATTTGATGATAAGGCAGGCATAATGGTGCCTGTATGCAGTAGATAAATTGTGATCTCATTGGCCTCTTACACATCACAAGGATATTTTTCTTCAAGTGAGGGTCCCTATGTGTATTCCACTCTAGTGTGAATGTGCTCCATGCACCTGAGGTTGGAAGATTTTTGCTAGCAGTGTTGTTGGTCCATGCTTGTGCCCTTCTTGTCATGCTCCAAACCAAGTGCATAAGGGGCAGTTCAGACTGACTGCCTCTCCAGTTCCCTTCTACCGCCCATGGTTTGAGACGGAACCCCTTCATTGTCCACAATGTTAGCTAGTGTTCTTCTTTAAACCTGTAGTCATCTGTAAATAGCTTTTTAAACATGTTTATATAGTTGTTAGAGTTAGGGTATTTTTAGTAGTTAAGGGTTTGCAGGTGTCCACCCATCCCGACCAATAGGTTTACCTAGTATGCTAAGCATACTAGGATTCAAATATTGTGTCCCCTGCCCCTGGGGCCTTTCCAGTCATTGATGACCACAACAAATGCCTCTACTGCCTCAGGGAAGCTCGTATTCCCACTTAGTGCAGCATCTGCCAGTCCTTTCCAAGATGAACCCATCGAACCTGTGAGTAGAGGCTTTGAAGATACCTAATGGATAGTGCTGTGAGGTCCCAGTCTGTTCCTGGCCCATCAAACTGTCATGTTCATTGGGCAGAGATCTGAGAAGTACCTCTCTGACACGGTGGTGGTCAGGCTCCAGGGTCATTCAGCAAAGGATTCCTCCAAACAAAGGCACGAGGAGGGTAAGAACAAACATTCTCAGAAGATATCCCCCTCCAAGGCCTTATCCAAAAAAGAAGGCCTCCTCTCCGACACCCTCTAAGTCAGGTGATGCTGTGCTCCCTGGTACGGGAATGTCAGGAGCTCACAAAGAGCACAGTACCATTTTCTGGCACTGAATGGCAAGAATACCCCCAAAACAGCCCTAACCAAAGGAGAAGGACTGGTACCTCTTTAGCATAGGAGAAGAGATTTTTATTCGAGATATTTCCTTATCTCCAAAAAAGAAAGGATACTGAAAGCCCATACTAGATCTCAGACATGTCTTTGTCCACTGCTTGAGGTTCAGAATGCTCACCCTGGCCTCTATAATCATCTCTCTGAATAAGGGTGATTGGTTCACAGCTCTCAATTTAAAGGGCACTCATTTCCACATTGACATCCACCCTGCACATAGGAGATGCTGAGATTCACCGTTGGCCTAGACCACTACCAAGTCAGAGTGCTCCCCTTTGGCCTTTTGATAGCACCGAGGTATTCAAAAAGGTGCTATCAATAGTCGCAGCCAACCTCTGCCATTAGGGCTCTTCAGTGTTCCCTTTACCTCGACAACTGGTTATTTACAGGAAAAAACTCATCAGGAAGTATGGGCAACAACCCTGTTCCGACTCAGTCTCCTACACTCTTTAGGGCTGCAAATCAATATAGAAAAGTTCACTTTAGTTCCCACACAGACTATAGACTTTATTGGAGCAACCTTAGACTCAGTCAGTGGCAAGGCATACCTTCCTCAAGACAGATTCCTACCTACGAAGGATCTCATTACCCAGCTTTGGCTGAGCCCCCAGATGATAGTCCAAACTTGTCTCATCCTCCTGGGTCACAAGGCCTCTTGTACCTATGTGACACCATTCACAAGACTTTGCCTTCGATATCCACAGGCTTGGTTACTGTCAGTTTACGCACCAGGCAAGCACAGTCTGTACAAACTAATTTCACTCCCCCACAGAGTTTGGACTTCTCTCTCCTGGTGGGAGAACAAGGAAATGGTATGTGTGAGGATCCCTTTGTCCCCCCCGCCAACCCTTGACACAAAGACTGATTACCAATGCCAGCCACTTTATGGAGCTGCATGCAATACATGAAGTCTGCAAATTCCTATCATTTATTCAGACCTTGTATGCCCAAGTCACATTGGTCAACAGCAGTTTACTACATCAACAAACGAGGAAGCAAGGTCCACCCCACTTTGCATGGAAGCAGTCAGTCTCTGGAAGTGGTGTATTCACCACCAGATCATCCTCTTGGCGTTATGCTTCCGAGGGGTACACAGCACATTATCAGGCAGCCTTAGCAGGTACTTCTCCACGGACCACGAATGGTAATTATATGTTTTGGTGGAATGGAACATCTTTCTGCAGTGGTGATTCCCATCTTGGGATCTCTTTGCACGTCAAGTGAACAAGAAATACCCAACATACTGTTCCAGAGCAGCTCCAGAACGGTGCATTCCTAGTTAAATGGTTGGGACCACTGATGTACATGAGTACATGATACATGAGTACAACGATTCTGCCCATCTCTCTCTTACATCGAGTTCTGAGGAAGATCCAACAAGAGGGAGCATCTGTGATCCTGTTTGCTCCCAGATGGCCCAGGCAGTTCTGGTTCCCTAGCATTCTTCAGATGTCTGCATGCTCACGCATCCATATTCAGCAATTTCCAAATCTGTTGACTCAGGACAGAGGCAAGTTTGAACACCCCAAACCAGCATCCTTCCATCTAACAGTGGTGTCTGGATGGACAACTGATCTAGAAAAGTCATGCTTGGATGCAGTACAATCTATCCATCCATCCATCCATCCATCAATACTAGGAAAAGTTCCATAAGGCTGTGCTACACAGCGAAATGGAAACAATTTTATGCCTGGTGCCAGCATTGTTGGGTGCTGAGATTCCTTCTATTCTGGACTGCCTCCTCTTTTTAAAAACATTGGGACTCTCTCTCAGCTCTGTGTTGGTGCACTTGGCAGCTATCGGTGCCTTTCAACCTCCAGTGGACAGACATTCAGTCTTTGCCCATTCCACTACAGAACAGTTTCTGACGAGATTCTATTCCTCTCATAGTGACACCTGTCTCTATCCCACCCGCCATCGCTGCCTTGCTCACAATCTAAAACCACAAAAAACAGGCTTCTGCTGCAAAGCACTCCAGGAAGTCTGGGGCTGAACTTACAGGAAGAGCAGTCCAGAGTGCTCCCTACTTTAGTGTAGGAGCCAGAGGGGACAACTACAAGCAAATACGGCACTCCATATGCATCATGATTAACTCCTAGGCAGACAACACAGTACACATGATCATCTGTTGCAGACATAGTTCTACCATACTGACACAGATTGAAGCTGCTGAAAAGCCTTCCTTTCTCCTTCAAAAATGTACTAGAAAGGGAGATACAGTGTGGGACACCAAAAGAAACATTACAACATGCTGGAATATGGGGCAGACCTTGATGCACCAAAGCCTCTGAAACAAGGCACTAGTGTGCCTTAACTCAGGCATGAGTTTGCCAGGACAAGAAACCAATGTAACTAAGATCAAGGCAGGCACCAAAAATGCCAAGAAAGTAAGTATCAAGGGAAGGGGGAAATAAGTGCGAATGTACTACAAAAATGCACTTGTGCGCCAAAGCAAAGACCACACAACTTAGACAACCATTACGGAACCAACAGCAAGGAAGGGATTAGTAATGAAGGGTAGGATGGAAGTACTCAGTGTTGGCTTAATGCTACTTCTACTGATGTCTTTAATGGGAGTTTTACTATTGTCTTCTATGAAGCAGACTAAGACCAGTGCTGAGATCTTTTGAAAATCCCATCCTAAGATGGTACAGGTGTGACGAGCTGGAGCAGCAAAGTAGCAAATTGGAAGCTTTTCCACCAACCGAAGTCCAGAAAGAATTGAAAAGAATCCCCTCTGGGGAGTGGTGCTTGATGGAGGGAGACTGGCCTGTGCCCTCTTCAATTACCATTGTCCTCAGAGGGAAAAATTCATTAAGGGCTGAGGGAGTTCTGCCAGTATTATCGTAAGGAGCTAAGACACAAGGAATGAGAATGATAGAGGATGGTATTTTTAGGGAAACTCAATGTAAAATAAAATATTTAGAAGTGACTATGTAAAAAGAGAGATTATAATAATTAAATATAGTATAGTATAACAAAGCATACACTCATAACAACACAACCAATATACAAGAAAACTAATGCTCTAATTATATTTTATTAGGCCGTACTGCAGGAAAAACGAATCTGTATGAAAAAGTTAATATCTAGATGGAAAGAGTTTTATCTAGATCAGACACAAAATTTGTTTAAGCTTCGTGAATTTAGGTAGCTCATTCCACAATAGTCAAAAGGATGAGGGAAATATGATGTATTTTAAAATCACATTTCTTTCTGTTCTTTCACATTTCATTTCTAACTTCTTACTTATGAAATTTTACATTACATCTCCAATGTTGCAGCTCTATGGTGAAAGCCCAACAACGCAGACACGCATACATACATTTTACCTTTAAAAAAACTATATAATAACCTGTCAGCTTTCACAATCCCCTGCAAAAGCTTGAAGGCACAACATTAACATTCTCAGAGAAATAACACATGAACATATCAATGAAGGCAAAGGATGGGAAAGATCATACACTACAAGCCCAGTCAGTTCAGACACCGCTGTTGTCATACAAATAGTTAAACCATGAGAATAAAAGAATAAAATCTAATAAACTCTTGTAAAATCCCATGAGATAGCACAAATTACAAGACTTCCAAATTCCAGCTACACACATTAAGATAATTAATTTTAATAACTTGGTATAAAGACTCAGTAGCAATAAGAGTCGCATATAATGCCAATCGGTATGATATGCCCATATTTTGGAAGCTGACAGTCACTTAAAAGAAAGAAAGGATGATGTTTATTGCTGATAAAGTAACATCACTGTAACTTGAAAAAAGAAATGTCTCTCAAATGTTTCCTTTCTGCAGACCTCTTCATAAGAGAGGTCATTTCATGGACATTCTCCCCAACACGCAATCACCTATAGCTCTGGTTTCAAAATGTTGATTCTGTGGACTACCAAGAAGTATTCTCTGTATTACTGATGGTCCACAGGTCACAGTATAAGAACCACAGATTTGAAACCACAATAAAACCTCATGCCTCATAAAAATATAATTTAATCATCAGCCTCTTCTTCACAGCTCTGTCTTATAAACATTTCAAATTTCCTACCAGTGGGCCTGTGTAGTCTAGTCTCGAAGGAGCTCTATTTCTGAACAAAGATCAACTTAAAAATTCTCACAATCAAAAATATCTGACAATAAGTGTTCAATATTAAAGCACTATTAAGGAACTCAACCCCACCCTTACCCGCTCAGAAGAGATTCTCCAGGCCCTTTGCCATTAGAACTGGCTGCATTTAATGTTTACTGTTTAACTTTCAATAAAAAGATTCTGGGCTGGGATCCTCTATAAATGAAATTAAATAGAAACTTCCTAAGGCTAGGGAAGGGGAATTCCCAACCTTTCACCTGTCTGTTCAGAATCTTCTTTTCTAAGAACTGATTTTCCTATCAGCTACCAGATTTAGATAGCGTTTTCACTAGCTTTCGTTGTTCCTTTAATTTACCGTCTACAGAAGAGGTTGTAGACTCCATATTATCCACTCAGTTTCAACTCAAGTAATTCTACATGTACCTCAAAAGTTCTGAGCTCAGTCAACGCTGCCTCTATTATATCCAGAGATAACTGGCTGCAGAAAAATCTCTCCAAGGCAGTGGTGGAAACTCTACTGTAAGATATATTTTAAAACTAGACAGGACAAAACACCAGAATATGCACTATGGGAAACAATCCTGCACTGGCCTCCAGGTGATGATCTGAAAAATCTAATGCATTATTTCCATCTCTGCCTTCTAGGAATCTATGATACAGCTAAGAAGTCCATTAGATGTAACGCTGTTACCAAAAAGTCATGCAGAGTAGGGCTTTTGAAATGGTAGGAAGAACTTGTGTTAATGGGCTTCTGAATAGATGTTGCGTGTCAATTCCATTAGTACACACTCTCAAATTAATTTAAAACTTACAATGAACAGTCATTATTGGTATGAGACTCATATAAGGAAAGTGCTTTAATGCAAGATAGTAGAATGTTTTTATTACCTACTGCACTTTTGTTAAACAATTTTTAGGGTAAAAATGTAGCATTAATTCTTACCATTACAGTTTACTGTCAAATGCAAGGATTTCTTTATGTCTCTCACTTGTCACTTAATTATTTACCACTTGCCTCAACTTCAGTTTCAGCATGTAGTCATAATTTATATCTCTTCAGTCCCTCAATAAATTGCCTTGGACATAAGACTTCGTTGCTAACAAATTTAATGTCCTTCATATTCTATTTTACTAATTGTTCTGTGTCAGTTTCAGTGATGAAGACTGAAGGAAATAGGGTAGGCATCTAGCATTACTTAGAGCAGGGGTGGGCAAACTTTTTGGCCCGAGGGCCACATTGGGGTTGCAAAATGGTATGGAGGGCCAGGTAGGGAAGGCTGTGCCTCCCTAAACAACCTGGCCCCCGCCCCCTATCTGCCCCCTCCCACTTTCCACCCCGACTGCCCCGCTCAGAACACCCGACCAATCCAACCCCCTTGCTCCTTGTCCCCTGACCGCCCCCTCCCAGGACCCCCCGCCCCTAACCACCCCCCCAGGACCTCACCCTCTATCCAACCCCCCCTGCTTCCTGTCCCCTGACTGCCCCCCCCCGCAGAACTCCCAACCCCTTATCCAACCCCCCGGCCCCCTTACCATGCCACTCAGAGCAGCATGTCTGGCAGCCGCACCACTCGGGAATTGGGGACAGCAGGGGAGGGGCCAGGGTCTAGCCTCCCCGGCCAGGAGCTCAAGGGCCAAGCAGGACGGTCCCGTGGGCTGGATGTGGCCCAGGGGCCGTAGTTTGCCCACCTCTGACTTAGAGACTACGGTGATGGATGTTAAAGAAAAATAGGATAGGCATGTAAATTAATTGCCACAATAAACATAAATAAATTATACAGAATATAAGCATCTGAGATAATGTTATTCCATCATTACTTTAAATTAAAAACTTATGTTACAAGTAAATGAGATTTTGCCTATACCTTAATCTTCCTAAGATTATGAATTTGAGATCTAAAGTCATAGTTTATTCACCTTTGAAATATGTCCATAGTTCTAATAAATCATAATAAGCATTTTAGGTGCCTTTCCTCTAAGGATCTCTCGGCACCTAACTATACAAACAATAATTTTCACAACATCCCTGTGAGACAGGTGTTATTATACACCCTGTACAGATTAATTAACTGAGAAAGAGAAAATTAAGCTACTTGTCCATGAGCACACACAGCAAGTCAATGACAGAGCTGGCATCAGAATCAAGGAGACCTGACTCCAACTCTCCTTTTCTAGTCACTTGTCTGAAATCATACTGCCTCCCTATTAGCACTGATGGGAGTTGCAGATGTGCATCTTGAGAAGATTAGACCTTTAGCACCTATTATCCAGTTCTGTTTCATTCATCACAACAGCTGTCAAGGACAGGTAGCTGTTCAGTTCATCTGTTCGTGCTGGGACAGTAAAACTATCAAATACATTTATGTCCTTGGGCAACTGCACTTCTGGTAAGCTCTGTTCTTTACATTTCTAGTACACTACTTTGTACTCTCATTTCCAGTACACATCAACAACTAATGCTGTACACAGTACACAAACATTAGATAAAGTCTCATGGGCAGATATGTATAGTAAATTCAGAGAAGTATTGTATGAAGGAAGTTTTATAAGGGGAGGAGAGCTCTTATTTAACACAATAGCATTAAACTTAAACAAAAAAATACAATGAGCCGAAGGGGGTAACCGCAATCATTAAACTGAATATTTATTATTTTCATGCTGATTGGATTTTCTTTCCTTTTTGAAAGCACATTTAGAAATGATGAAAAGGTGGTAGTTTTACAGTTTTGGAGTACATAGGTTCCCTTCAGAACAGCTGCTACACAGGCACTGGCAATGCAAGCTTTTGCCATTTCACGCTATACCAAAATGCCTTCGCCTTGACCTGGAGAGATCAATTACAAGGGACAAGAAAGCAAGTCAATCTCTATGACCCATTCAGTTCCTCTACTGAGACCACCAATAAGGCAGCCAATCAGTAAAAACTAGGGTGGTGTTTTAGTTATGTGATTACCTGTCCACTAGGAACCAGACAGTGATCATCAACTTATTTTAATAAGCAAACAGATTAGTGATATTTCTAAATTAGATGCCGTCAAATCTAATCCACTCAAGCACCCCTCTCTTCTCAACATACTTGTATAAAAACAGATAGATGGAAACATCTAAATATTACTAATTGCTCAGGGGTTGTTTCCATTTACATAACATTATGTTTCCATAATTACTGTCTTCTAGGGCAAATACACACATGAGTTTAATTTTCTTCACAAGTTGTTTTTTGTTGAAAAATACATGGGGCTGTTAGAAATCTAAAGCTGAGACCATGCTCTTCTTTTCTTAATGGGCAGGGGAATATTAAAAAAGTTCAGTGGTGTTGAAAACTTGCTGAATATAGAATTCCATCCTCAATCACGAAGAACTCTTCTGGCCCTACTCCCAGACTAGTAAAAGGAACATTTCAGCCTCTAAAGGATAAAGCATGGACCCTGCTCCACTAAAGTGAAACACAACTTCTTCTACTGACAGCTGGTTTTCTTAGCATACTCAAGTTTGTGTATTTATCAAAGAAAAGCCCTTCAGGACAACAGTATTTATTATAGGATTATTTCTGTGAATCCAGGGAACACAAGCACTAGCTAAACAACATTATTTTAACCAGTATATCCTATTATTTAAATGCTGAAAAAGGCTAGCCAAGTCATTTTAATTTTCTTTTAATAAGAAAAAAAATAAATAAATTAAAACTACAAAATAGCTGTCACCTTGCAATGAACTTGTGGAGCTCTGAAATAGCTTCCATCCACTCCTGTAGAATGTAGCTCTTCAACCTCTCACTGCATTTACTTACATTGCCTGCTGGCCGTCAGCTCTGAGTGGGGCTGAGAGATGGAGCTCTCCCCCGCTGCCCTGGCGCTGATAGCCCGAGCTGTCAGCTGGGTGCGGGGCTCACTGCTGGGCGCCCTGCCCTGGTGCTGACAACTCGGGCTATCAGCGCTGGGTAAGCTGTCAGTGGTGGTGGGAGCCATCTGTGAGCCCCACGCAGGGCTTACAGCTGAGGTTGTCAACCCCAAGGCTGCAGGGCTCCAGCTGTCAGTGTCCTTCAATGCCCCACTTCAGTCGGTGGATAGCGCACCACCGACAGAAGGAGCAAATGTGGACGTGAACCATCACTTTAATTACTGCAGTGGCTGTATATCGACTTAAGTCAACTTAATTTTGTAGTGTACACAAGCCCTTAGATTCTAGTGACTTTGATAGTAGCAGGAAACTTAATGATGTGATAGGTTTTCTATGATAAACCCTTTTTTCTTAGAGATTCTTAGAGAGAAAATAAGTAAATTCAGTGCTAGTAATAGGTGTTGGACTGATAGTCCTGGAGACTGTACTACAGATTATTTATACACAGAACAGGTACAATACAGCCAGCAGCTCTACGAGCATCTCAGACACCATACCACCAACAGGCTTCAAACCTGGCCTGGAAAGTCCACTTCAAGGAATGGAAAGTCTAGTCACTCTCTATAGTTGTGTCACTTTTACATTTTTGAGGAAACCTCCCACTGTCGCACTAGCACCCGTGCAGCTAGGGTGGTGCTAGCAACAGTGGGCATGCCTGTGTAGACAAGGCTCATAAATTCTTACTACAATGTCATCTAGACCTACTTAAAGCATGGTTAGACAACACACCTGAGCCCTGTTTACATGAGCACTCCTACTATTGCCACCAGCAGCAGAACAGCATAGGTACCACTGCAACAGTGAAAGATTTCCCCAAAATGCTAGCGTAGATAAGATTCATGCTGATACAAAGGCCATGTTTATACTACAGAGCCTATGCCGGCATAGCTATGTTGGCATAGCTCCCTACAATAGGCACAGCATATGCCAACAGAAGGAGGAGTTCTGCAGTTTGACAGGAGTTCACTATTAGCTATGCCCAGAGAAGCCCCTTTTCTGTCAGCACAACTGTGTCTACACTGGAGGTTTTGCTGGAATAGCTGTGTCAGCTAGGGGCATGATTTTTTCACACTTCTAGCCGACATAGCTATGCCGGCAGAACTTTGTAGTGTAGACCAGGCCACAGAGATTCTCAGTCTGCTGAGACTGCTAATTGAGGCCAACTAACAGATTATTGCGATGATGCCCATTTACAACATACAAAATCTCTTCAAGCAGAAAATCCATTCAAGTGTCTGAACCTGGATTCAATTTGTTTAAATTTTGAAAATATTTTCTTTAAAAGTTTAAGGTAAAGCAGAGAGTGCTTTTCAAAACTCAAACTTTAAGCAAATTACTTTTAACACAGTCAGTGACTGTTGGTATTTTGAAAAACTAACCACCAGTTTTCAGCATTTGTAGGTCAGGCAAGATCTTTTCTTCCAAGGATTTCTTACTGTGGTAAGCAGCACAGGAATGGGAGTCAAACTCCTTGGGCCTGACCCTGCATCCCTTGAATGCGAGTTGGATCAGGCCCCTGGGTTGTATTCTTTACTCAGCTACTGACTTGCTGTGTGACCTATTGGCAAGTTACCTAATCTTTGTGCCTTACTTTCCCCTCTGCAAATGAGGACACTTTCCCAGTTTTCTTAATCCTTTTGAGAGCTTACATCTGTGTAATGTAAGTATTATTTTGTTTACCATGCACATATAAAATACACCAATGTGCATTTTAATAACTGTGCAAAGTAAAAACAGTGTATTTACATTATATTGTGTTATGCCTCAAGTTGCTGATATACATGTCAGAAAGTATGGTCATGTGTAATTACAGGAAAGGGCCTAATAGTGAGAAAATCTCTCAGAAAATTTGGCCAACTTTCATGTTTCATAACAACAGAGCTCTGGTTTACTTGCTCCCGAAGTGGAAACATTCATAGCAGAATGAGCCTTTTTCATAAAGTGTGAATGTACAGCTCATTTAATATTCCTCCCTAAGAGAGCTACTGTTGGCAGCATTAATAAAGTTACATTGTAATTAGGTGGGAAAGGGGCATTTTGTAACATTGTTCTGTTTCCGCAAATGTTGATAATTTCCCCAAAATGCTTCCCAAAATTGCTATTACCTTTCCTTAAAACGTGCCGCATACAAACTGTTTTGCTAATTTGCTTAAACCGTTTTGGTATATTCAATTATAATCTTTAGCAGTAGAGGGAGACTTTTGTAGCAATGCACAACGCAATGTAACATGTCGTGGCCTCAAGTCATTAAGATAATCCTCAGGGCTTCTTGAGGCCATTTTGTAGTTTTGGAAAAAATAAAAATACAAAGAAGTAAATATTGTTGGTTAAAAGCTTCAGTTTTCAAACAATGGAAGTTTAGCCCATATGACATCTTGACTGTGTCAGAACCTCTGTCAGGTCCATTTTTTGGGAGTTCAGAGAACTCAAATGTAACTTTGCAAGGAAGCCCAGTTCAACAGACAGTACCGAAAACCTGGTCATGAAACTTCTAAATTACAAGAAAAGATGCTGTTAGAATGAAGGCAGATTCCAATTAAAAGGCAGCGAAACATGCTGAGAAGAGATCTACCTCAAGAAACAAGAGAAGATAATAAAAATTACAATGAGCGTAAATTACTTTGAAAGAGTAATTTATTGTAAATGACTAATAAATGGATCAGAAAAGTAACTATATACTATGGATTACTGGTGCCTACATATCATGGTGATGGCGTTTTATAAATGAAATAGATAATCTAATCTATTCTAACACTTTCTGATTGAAGAACAATTAGATTGGTAGATGAGATACACAAAGCGTGCATCCAGGTATGGTGTGGCACTGCAGGTTTTATTGGCCTGAGCTTGGGATAGCTGCATTACTCATGAGTGACAGAACCATGAGTGAACAAGTTATGCAAGACATCTCAAATGTGTGTTAATAAAACTTGTATACCACACCACCACGTAGTCTGTATACATCACATATTTAAAACAGAAATAAGATATTTTAAAGAATTAAAAAATATATGGGTATTGTTTTTTGTATCACTCCACTTGTAAAGCAAGTTGTGGAGAATGCAGGAAATTTCTGTATTATTTTTATGAAAAGTAGGCTTGATTCAGTTTACCTACTCAGTTTTGTATTGCTATCTACTTGGTTCCAAGGAGTTAACTTCTTTCCAGAACCATTTGATAGGAAGAGGGAAGGAAGGGGGGGCGGAGATAAGATACTAATGCACCTTCAACCTGCAGATTTTCTGTATAATTACTTCCCTACACACTGCAGAGAGGAAATTTATGGTAGACCAATATATCATCACTTGTACTTGAGATAGGAACAGTGAAATTACCAAGTAAAGTAACTGACCATTATCTGCATTATTCTGGCCAAAAAAGTACCAGCAATACTATTATTACTACTACTAACTAATTTGAATCTCCCATCTAAGGGCAACAAACAACTTCAATGAATGTATTAGTTAAACCTCACAACACACGTGTGGAGCACTGTAACTAAGTACAACAGTTTATAGAAAAATAAATAGGCCCAGAGAAATTATGTAACTTGCCTAAATTCATTACATTAAATGCATTTGATGATACAATCAGGTTAATTCAGCATTTATTAAAAAAGAAATCAGTTCATATAATCAATTACTTTAATCTAACTGCATGCAACTTGTTACCCTAATCAAGGGTACCTGAGCTAACCTTTTCACTATCCCAAAGCTCATCAGAGAAAATGACTTGTATTTAAAATGAGCCACTAATGAAATCAACACAGCCATAAATAATGTTAAATGAAGGAGAGAACAAAAACCTTTTCTAAAATAAGGTTAGATGCTAAAAAGACTTGAAAACTTAAAAGAAGAAATACATACATTTTCTACAGATTTTTCTTCCCAGATACCTTGTAAACCTTATGATTTTATCTCAGGTTTTTTTAACCCATCTACTTGGTCATCCAGCTTATCCATATCAATGCCTTTTTGGTTTAAATATCAAAATGTCATGCCCTTTCACAAACTCTATGCATTATTAGTGAGCTATGCTAAAACTACTGTAGTCAGTACTTTTCCATCTCTTCTACTCCACCCAAGGTGTTTTCAGCAGTTGAAAGGAATGTCATTTCAGTACTGACCAGAAAAACAAAAGCACTGAATCAATGTTAGCTTTAACTTGACCTCTGTGTAACTGCAAAGTCTAATATAGTTACTTCTGTGTAGTAATGTAGATAAACCAAGTAAAAGGCTTAACAAGGCAAAACAAAAGAAGATGAAAAACGAGCTCTCCTTTTAAAGTGTATTTATTAATATCAAACACTTCCCCCACTACCCTTGGTTCCTTATTCTGCACTCTAGAGTTAGGGTTAGAGTTAGGCAACCAGACCTCCTTCCCCATACTAAGAAGTCTTTTCAATATTCCTCTGTAAGGGCATTATGAATCTTTGAAGTTTTCTTCAAGGTAACAAACTAGGAAGCTTTTCTTTTGGGAAACTTTCATTTGTCAGGTGCCGTGCAAAATAAGGACTTGCACTACAAGATCTTCCAACTTATCTCTAAGTGAAAGTCACTTGTAAGCCTGAAGTGCTTTTCATGAAACTTTCAAGCAGATATTTCAAGACTCAAGGGGAGGGGAAACATTGGGACATTGTTAATTCCAAAAATGGAAGAAGCGAAATCTAATTTAGGAAGCAGATAGATTTTTCCCTCTGACCCTTCCATTTTAGGAGTAAAAATTAGTTTATTAGCAAGTCTGTGTGCCAACTGTGTTGTCCAACAACCTTAAAATGAAATATTCTGACACCCCCTCCCCCCCGGAAAAACATCTTACTGAGACTGCAAATTCCTGACCACAGTTAACAAATATAGCCTTACAGCTCTTCTAATAAACATTGATTCAAAACTGCTTAACTGTATCCCTTTCTATTGTACAAACTACCTCTCTTCAGGGAATATGTATCAATCACACACAGGAACAGTGCACACCTACACATACATAGATATATAAACACAATCTTAAAAAAACAAAGCTCTCCCATCCCTGGGGGAAATCTGCCTGCTAAGCTGAACCTGATGCCGCTTCCAGTACGAGTCATTCCAGGAAAATGTAGGTTGATTTTCAGGGATCAGTGGACCCCACAACAGTCTCGCCAATGGTGGCTCAGCTCTATAAGTGGTAGGCACATAAAAATGGAACTGGCAAGACTAACTGAATTGCTCCCTTCCAGTCAAAGCCAATTACAGTAATCACTATCATGGCTTTTGTCAATTAAAAGTCAAAGTGGTTTTATGGCCTACCAAAGACTTCCTACAGAAACAATCAGAGTAAAAATCAAAAGTTCTGAGAAGAACTGGAATACTCAACAATTATTCTACTTACTGTTCAATACGTGGGGACAGATATAGCTTGGGGAAAACCTGAGCAGCTTCTGTATCCTCAAAACTGACTGAAAGAAGAGCAACATCCTCTCCTGGATCTTCATTCACATCCTGAATACAAAGAAAAAGCAGGTAACATCAAACTTTACTTTAAGTAATCAGAAACTTACTAGTAAGGGGTCAAAGAGGGTCAAATACCCAGAGTAGGTAAAAGAGACATCATAAAGGTTGAATGGCCTAAAATTTGACAATTTAAAAAAAATCTGTTTGTAAATTTCACTTAATTTTTTTAAATATTTTGACAACAAATTCCGCAGTGCTCATTTTTCTTCAATGAATCAAAAGAAAATCAATTATACTAGCCCAGCATTCACAAGCAACCCCTTACAGTAACAGACCATCTTTTCAGTGTGTTGGAGCATAAACATTTCAGTAAAAAACAGATTTCATTTCTAAGATTCCTGGGATTGTTATAAACAACTGATGAAAATACCAAAGAATCTTCATATAATATCGTTGGGTCATTGAGTTATACACCCAGATGTTACATTTATAAACTTTTGTTGAAGTATATAGATCTGATTCTCTGCTGTGTTCAGCTTCTGTTTGAGCTGAGGGTGGCAGGGATTCGGGGTGGGGGGGGGGAGGAGAAGGGAGGAGAGGGTGACATTAAGGTGTAGGCTATGGCTCCCTGATTCTCTTCCCCAGCCCTGGCCTCAGTGCAAGTTAGAGTGTGCATTTAAGGCTGCCCTTTCATAACTAATCTCGAAGGTGTCTCTCTCTAATTTAGGCCCTATCTGCACATAACTTCCAGCTGTGATTTTGTAACTCGTAAGTGGTAGTGACCTTAAATGACATCAAGTAACATAGGGCAATTCATTGTCCATAGAGTAGTCTTTCAACATATTTGTGTCTGACCCTAGCTCTCTGATAAACTGTATTTGCTTCCATCCATTTAGGAAAAATATGGGTTATTCTTCCATAGTGACAGGAAGAAGCCCTGCAGACAAACACAAAGTAGCATCAACGATACACACAGCAATATGCTCTGGGATGCTCTATCACACCATAGTTGTGAGGAAGAAGGAACATCTATTAAACCTAATAAACAATGCTAATAACAATTAAACAATTAAACCTATTAAACAAAGCCAGGTGATCCAGCTCACCTACCAAACACAGAGCATGTTGACTGGTTATAGGAAGATAATCATGTGCCAGCCCAGGCTTCTGGCTGGAGTGAAATACTACTGGCTGTCATGGATTCTAGCAGCATATAAACCATGTGGTGTGCGCTGACCCAAACCATACCAGTGACTTGTTACAAACACAGTTAAAAACTGTAGTGTGGCAGGGCCTTAGAACAGGCTGGCCATATTACACAAAACAATAAGAAAGAGCGGACAGTGTTTTTTCAGATATTTCTTCACTCTGTGGCATAGTTCTGATCTACAATTCAACAATAGTGATCACAGTCCACAAAACCTCCCCCCAGTATTGCATATATTTTCATGGCTAGAGAAAATTTGAGACAATTAACATCTTTCACTCCTGAAGTCTAAGTGCAATATTAACTGTGTTGTCCCTATTAACGTGCTAAGTCACACTAATCAGACAAACAGAAGTGTTAAAACTGATTAAGCAGTACAGTCTAATGATCAAAAGGATCTTGTTTTAATTGACAAGCATTTGTCACATGATGCAAGGTATAGAGTATGTTTACCCTTTTCATATCCAGGGTATTTTCAGGACCACAAATTCTTTTTATGCTGGAAACCCTTTTCAAACACCATGCTCACATTAGCACTGAACACATGCTTTTTATTGGTTGCACAACAGCATGGCAAAATGGAACAGTTAAAATCCCACATGAGTATTGTTAATGCTCAAATAGATCAAAAGTTCACCTCTCCACCCACGCACTCAATACAATGTGACAGTACATGTACAGTTTCTAGAATATACCATCTAGCTCTACCTTCCTTCCTTCAAGATCTCAGTGATCAAAAGGACTCCAAAAAGACCGAGATATAAAAGAACATATATCAGGAAACTAAAGGAAAATTACCAAGAATTATTATGACCACTAATAACAGCATTTAATAGGGACTTTCATGGTGGATGAAATTTTAAAATATATAATCTTACATGAACACAATGCCTTTGACATTTTAAGTTGCAACAAGTTGAAGTTTGCAATACAGGTAGTAAACCCGGTTGCCTAATTTTTCTCCCTCTATAAAAAATAATATACAATAGTAACAAGTTAATGGTGCAACTACTTCTGCCAACATGGCATTGCACTGAATATTAATATAGCTAAATTCAGTACAAGTTTGTGGAAAGAAACTGACATTTGTCCACTACGTTTCAGATTGTCATTTTTCAAATATACGGTATAAAAAAGGTCAATCAGTTACAGACACAATTTGCTTAACTCTCCAAAAAAGGTTTAAAAAGTACCATAATACAGTAACTGTTGCAGAGCTGTTATGAAACTGGCTGACCTGTGGCTCACCCTGGCCAACCTAGGATGGCCCCAGAGCTATCACAATACAAAGTCGCAAAAAGGTCATTTTTGTATAGATTGGCTGGACCTAAGTGCACATTACTTTATGTCAGACTATCAAACATTATTATAATTAAGTCCTTTTGTACATAACAACACACTGTTTATTTCTTTCATACTGTACTTTGTTACTTTTATTTATGCAACAATCCGCTTGGTGGAACTGCATTCAACCTTAGTATGTCGGTTACAATTGCTGTTTATAAAACTAAATTGAAAACACATGTTGTACAGATAAACTATGGGAAAAAAATCTGGCTTTTAAATTAATGGACCTTTTTGATGTGTCTGTGCCAGTCAAGATTTAACCCCTCAGAGCTGCATCTCTACAGACCTGTTAATGATTAGATGACTTGATATTCAGTGTTTGTGTTGGGAAACAATGATCTTTTCAAAGGACAAAGGCAGCTCTCTCGCAGGGATCACCAGAGTCAAAAGGCCAAGGATGTTTTTATGTTTCGTACCAAGCTATAACCAGACATTATTTCCCCGTCTGTCTACATTTTGTGCATGGGTTTTAGTCTCAAAGAACAGGCAAAATAGAACTAATACAACGGACCAAGTAAAATAACAAAGCAAAAGCACCCTTTTTATTATTATTTTTAATTTAGTTTCAGAAAGAATGATATATTTAGAGAATATACTTTCCTATTACTGTATCTTCCTTCGTGTCATAAGCAAATTTTGTTTCTTCAGTATTTTTCCCGTTTCCAGAATACAAAAAGAAAAAGGTACTCGAACTTAAATGGCAACAAATTCTGAATATTTAAAACGAAACAATCTTTTGCACAACATATAATTAACCATGGAACTTGCTGCCACGGGATGTTGTTAAAGCAAGTAGCTCATACATTTCAGAACAGAATTAGACACTTGTATGAATTAAGAATGGAATTTTTATAATGAATAATAGCATCTGTAGTTACACTAGTTAGGCTAAACATAATAATACTTAGTATTTATATAGCTTCTTTCATCAGAAACTTTATAAAAGGTGGGTATTATTTATATTCAGTTCCCCATCTGTAAAATGGAGATAATAATCCTTCTCTACATCACAAAAGTATTGTGTGACATAATGACAATGTTTGCAAAACATTTTGAGATTCTTGGATAAAGCACATGGTAGTAAGTAAAAATATCAAGTTCTCAGTAATACACAATATCTTAAAGGGACATTTTAAGCAACTTGAAATCTAGCCCACTTAAAAAAAATATACAGAATTAAAACTAGTTCCAGGATGTCCCTCCAACAGTTTAAGTGGCTTTTTTACAATTATACATTTCTACTTTAAAAAATGCTCTCTCTCCCCTATTTCACTGTGAAAAACTCACGCAACAGAGAAAATGGACTGCACAGAAAGTCAGTGAAAATGACTATAAAAGTGCTGTCAAATGGACAATGTAAAGAAACTAAAAGAAAAAGATGGATTTTCCTCTAGTCTCTTTCAGTTACTCACTTCCAGTGCTGCTTATGACAACAGCAGGTAAAACATTTCAGACGTAAGTGCAATTTTTAAGTTTTTGACAAACTGGAAGAAAAGTCACAACTCTCAGTTGTCATTTATATTGTACACCCATGTCAGAACTTTAGTAAATAAGAATCAGGATGATAATCTACCGGTAAATCCTGAAAACTACTAAAAGTCTCCAGGTTTTGTGAAAATACAAAACCAACACAAAAGTTATGAAAAGTGTGGTTCTGAGCCATTCAAAGAAAAAAATGGTCTTTCCTTGGAAGCTTAAATAAGGGACACCAAGTAACATAGGAACCAAAAGGACCATATCATTGACTTGTATTTCAATTTATATTAATTAGCACTATCTAAATGATCATGTGCTAGATTTCATTCACAGCTAATGAAGCTGCCATTCACAAATACCCTTCAGTTTTACATTTTACTGGAACAGCTGTATCTCTTTCACAAAAATTTATCCTTTTGTAAATTAATATGGATTGTGGTTAACTGTTAATACCAAAACCACATTTTATATTTTGAATTTAAAAGCATTGTTTTCCTGCGTCCTACCTATTGTAAATGAAAACTGGGAATTTACGGGAACTGAGGATTTATGATGAGTCAGATGGTTGACAGCTAGTCCAACCAAAACATCTGCTCGTCACAGTCACAACTGCTATAATCCATTTCCTCTTGGGTCTGGAGCATAACCAAGTTGCAGATTAGGGCTCTTTTTCCTTAAAAATGCAGATTCTGGAAAATCGGGCATAACTCAGAAAAGGTAATCTAGAAGCTTTTTTGTCTTGCTACCTTAGTTTGTAGTATACTTTCAAGAAGAGACATTTCTATAATTTGATTTCCAAAATATTCAACCTGTTTTCTTCAAAGCAGTTGTGTTTCTTTATAGCACTTACACTTCAATTATGTCAAGAGGCTACTTAATCAACTGCCTCCTTTTTTGTGTAACCTATCGTTGTTATTATTAATGTTTGTACTGCAATAGTGCCCAGAGGTCCTATTCAGGATGGGAGCTCCACTGTGCTAGGTGTTGTAGAAACATATATTAAGACACATCTTGGACCCTGCTCTGAACAGCTTACAGTCTAAGAACACACGCACCATGGTGAGGATGTGGGGACAGGGACATTTTCGAACAGACACAATTTTAATATATTTATATACACATAATATTTTTGCTTCTTTTTTAACACACTTCCCAGTAACAACTATTATGGTCCCCTGGTAGGGTAAGCAAGTGATGCGTCACTGAAGGAATGAGAACATAACTAAAAACAATGCCATGAAATTGAGAAAAAGTAAACAGGCTGTTACCAGGAAATATTTCTTAACTGGGTATTCTATCATATTGTGGAATAAGCTCTCCTGTCACTTAAAAAATTTAACACTATACTTGACAAAGTACTGGCAAATATACTGCAGGGAACAAACCTGTGTTGGCCAGAGACTGGAGTTCTTTTCCATTTTTAACCTTTATGATTCTGTGAAAGGGGAGTAAAATTAAAGCGAAATAAACTGTTAGTGTGTGTCAACAGGGTTCACATGAACAATAAGACTGCAGCAGGCTAGTGAGAGTTAAATTCACACAGCAGCTTGCCATAAACTAAATGTTCATGTAGACAAGCCCTACGTTTAGTAGTTTAAAAAAAAATAACGAAACACATAGGGAAAAGTAGTAAGAAATCAGGAGACGCAAATGCTCACTCTCAGTCTCCCCTGTTTCACTCTGGGGAGAAGACTTAATTATTCCAGAAAGTGCTTTCTTGTGTCTTCCAGGAAATCCATCAGGATTGATCAAGGAGTGCCCATTCTTTAAATAGCATAATTTATTAAAAGAGAGGCAGTCACCTTGCTTGCACTACACATAGTACTGAAACATTACCAAAAAACCAGCTCATATATCAAGCTAATACATTATGAAATCTTTACCAAAATACTAATCAGGATAAAGTTCTGAAACTACAAAAAATGCCTACACACTGCTTTAGGCGGCAAACACTTTGGTTAGCTGGAAGCTGTTTCTGATCTTCATCAAAAGTTATACAGATCTAAATTGTAGTGTCTGAAGAATATTTGCACAACTTGAATAGTTCATCTGTTGTAGAATATACCCAGTCTTCTTCATTAAAATGAATACAGAACTAACTTTATTAAACTTACAAATTGAATATTTGGTGAGCAAGAGAGAATCATTAGCAGCACCAAGGAGGATCCCTCTAGGCGTCCATAATCAGCTATAAAGACACACAGGACATTACTCATGCATAAGCAAGGCACCAGTTGTATGAGTTTTCTGAAAATTTTACATATAAATATATGGTGCCTGCCTACCATGAGCAACATTATGGGTCTGGTGTCTATCCAAGCAGTTTTCTTTTAGTGCATACATGGTAACTCACCACTACATTCCCTGTACAAGAGGGAAACAGCATAGAATTAGACAAACAACTCTGTTTTGAAGAGCATAGAAAAACCAGCACATTAAAGAATACATAAGATAATATTCTTGTCTATGGGAATACACGTTAGACATCACAACTTCCAAGTTGGTTTTGTCCACTTATGTGGCATTTACTTTGCACCTATGTCATAAAGAACACAAGCAACCTCAAAATATGGAGCAATTTCTTTTAAAGAGTTAACTGAACACTGTGGGAAGCAAGAGCAGGATTATGGACTTGATAGACCAAAGCCTGTATGAGAAAAATGCTAGAATAGTCTCTCTAATGCAGGGGTGGGCAAACTTTTTGGCCTGAGAGCCACATCGGGTTTCTGAAATTGTATGGAGGGCCGGTTAGGGGAGGCTGTGCCTCCCCAAACAGCCAGGCGTGGCCCGGCCCCCGCCCCCTATCCGACCCACCCTGCATCTTGCCCTCTGATGCCCCCCCCCCGGACTCCTGCTTCACCCAACCCTCCCGTTCCCTATCCCCTGATGTCCCCCCCAGGACCCCGGCCCCATCCACCACTCCCCCACTCCCTGTCCCCTGACCGCCCCTGGATCTCCTGCCCCTGACTGCCCCCCACCACCCCATCCAACCCCTCCTCTCATTCCTAACGGCCCCCCTTCCCCCGGGACCCCTGCCTCATCCAACCACCCCTTCTCCCTGTCCCCTGACCGCCCCCCGAACCTCTGCCCCTGAATGCTCCCCCCACCCCATCCAACCCCGCCTCTCCTTCCTGACTGCCTCCCCAGGATCCCTACCCCCATTCAACTACCCTGTTCCCCGCACTCTGACCGCCCCGATCCCTATCCACACCCCCGGCCCTGACCACCACCCCAAACTCCCCTGCCCTCTATCCAACCCCCCCTGCTCCCTGCCCCCTTACCGCACTGCCTGGAGCACCGGTGGCTGGCGGCACTACAGCTGCGCCGCCCAGAGCATCACGACAGGCAGCTGCGCCACCCGGCTGGAGCCAGCCACGCCACCGCACAGCACAGAGCACCGGGTCAGGCCGCAGCTCTGCAGCTCCACCGCCCAGAGAACTGCGCCAGCTGAGGCTGCGGGGGTGGGGGAAACAGCAGGAGAGGGGCTGGGGGCTAGCCTCCCAGGCCAGGAGCTCAGGGGCCGGGCAGGAGGGTCCCATGGGCCAGATGTGGCCCGCGGGCTGTAGTTTGCCCACCTCTGCTCTAATGGATAAATATGGATGACTTTTAAGAACAGATAAAAAGTTTAGCTGGTTTTGCACTAAAATGTGTACAATCTGTAAATGCAACAGTGCAACGGTTACAAAGGAGATTCATTATATTCTACTCTAAAACTGGAATTTTTTATGTCTTCACAAAGCCCTCTACCTACTGGATGTGCTTTAATGACACTGTGCCAAGGTGGGGTTTTTTTGTTTGTTTTTAATACTAAGGACCTGATTCTGCAAATTGCTCAGCATCATCAACTTCAATTGAGTCAATGAGAGTCAAGCACCTCAGCATATTGCAGAAAACGCTGAGCATCTCGTATCATCAGGCTCCACATTAAGACTTCAACATAACATTTACACAGTGGAGAATATTTGTAGAATGGATTACTACTTACAATCATCAAGAATTCACAATAGGGAGGAAATGTGACCGATTAATTAGAGCACAACAATAGGTGCTGTTCTGTTCCTGGTTTTCCCCATTGATTTTCTGTATGACCCCCAATAAAGTATTTTAATTTCTCTGTGCCTCAGTTTGCCCCACTGTAAAATAGGGATACCTATCTTTCTCAAAGAGGTATTAAGAGGCTTAACTAATCAGTGTCTGCAAGCTGATTATAAGTGGAAAACTTTTTGAAAACATTACAAAGTTGTTCTATTTCTACCTCTTTTTCAGGTGTTTTATCATCATATCCAAAACGGCAGAGCATTATTCAGTATCTCTATATGAAGAATGTCTTTTGCTTTCCTAGTTGGGAAAACATGAAGTTCTGTGGTTTGGGAACAGATGCCAACAGCATCACATCTCTCATAAGGCTTCAAACAAGACAAACACAGGTCTCTCAGCCATCAGTGGCAAATAATGGGGCACATGAAAGACCTGGAGACTCAAAGTTTAATAATTTTTCTGAAAATATTCTTCCTCCAGCATGTCTGCGCTTATAACCATGAATCATTCCATTCACTCTGACGAAGCCACATTGCTTTGTGTGCCTACCTAAAATCAATTTTCTCTCTTGAAACCAAGAAGACTAATACATTTTTCAAAAAAAATTATCAAGATTTAAGCAATTTTTTTGAAGCATGACAGTTTGATGATAGGTTAAATCACAAGACCTATTGGTTTGGGATAGTCAAGATGACAAACAAGTTACATTGATTTCTTGACACTGAAGGACAAAAGGTAAGTATTTGTATGTGCTGATACATAACTGTATAAAATAACTCTTATTTTATTTCCGTTAACTTTTATGCCAATTATTGCATTGTAATCCAAACACTGAGCTACAAAATAACACTAACGATATCCATAATGGGCAGCACAGGAACTGTCGCCTTTCTGTAAGATGCATCATGTAACCCGATAAATTGTGAACCATGTTGGTGGAAGTCAGGCAAACTCCCTCAGCTGATCTGCCCCCTCCATCTCCACATTTCTGTGCATCAACAATCAGCACTCCATACTCCTCCAGCTCAATGTACAGCTAATCATCATGATCTTGGTTTGAGACTGGGAAAGTAATTAAATTTGTAGAGATGTAAAGGATTTACATTTAATGAAAATTAAAAACAAACGTTTTTGGGAGCCTGAATGTGTCACATTATTAACTGATGATGGCCAGATTCTGCCACCTTCACTCACATTGAAATCAACAGTGCTACCAGTTGCGTAAGGAACTACTCAGTGTGAACAACAGCATCAGAATCTGGTGTTGAGAGCACAAGACTGAAAACTTTAATGCTGCTTCATAAGTACATATCTAGGTCAAATGGCCTTTAAAATATTGCTCCATAGTAGCGAAATATGATTCTTTGAGTTAATTGCTTCTTGGTTTAAATATAAGGGTAAGTATCTTGAGTACCTGAAAAGCATACATGTTTGCAGATGCAATGGGACTCAGGATTGAAGATCTGTAAAACTGGATATTCTGACTGATGCTGCCAGTGTCCTCAATCAGAGATCAAATGGGAGAGGGAGGGAGTGGAACTCTGCCCACTTGTATTGGCCCAATTCATGCCCTGTTCTAAGTATATTAATGAAACACTTGTTGAGACAGAGCACACATTTAATTTGTTCTCATGCACATATGTTCATGTTTATTTCCTTGTTGCATAAAAACAAATTTTTCTGTCACCTTTTTTACAGCTTTTTGGGTCATTTTTTAATAAAACAAACATAAATTGATTGATAAAATAATAACAAAGAGGATTCCATGTATATTTCCCTGATAAGAGTGTTGCCTAGTACCCCTCCTGAAATGGTTCAGCTATACGATTATTAAACATTAGAGAAAACGTACAAAGCAAAAACTAAAATGGGGTGAAGCCCAGGTTTCTGTGCTTATTCCTACATCTATGCTGTGAAGGAGGTTCAGCACTGGAAAATATTTTTAAATCAGACTAACTTTTCAACCATTCTTATTCCTCTCTGCAAACTTCTTTTATTACTTCCTGGTTCAGTGAAGATTATTCTGTGGAATCGTAAATATCATAGATTACATGGGTCACACCAAGAACTCTAGTATGAAGTTATAGTCTCGGATACCTTCAGTGAACCAGGAAGTACCAAGTTTTTACAGATGGAAAAAATGAATAATAAAAATGTCAGATAAAAACAAGCAAACAAATGTATTTGTGTTCAAGGCTCTCTCCTCCAGCCTGATTAGTTATTGTTATCTTGATTTCAGTATCTAAAATATTTTAAAGGATATTGTTAAGATGGAAATATTATCCAGTAATATATTTACCAACTGAAGTGGTCGCTTTTGTTAAAGTACTCGTAAAAGCTCTTTTTTGAAAATAATGTAAAATATACTTTAATAGGAAAACTCCATCATACAGTTGATTATGTATGATATGCTGTATTTGAAGCAGATTAATATGTACCTACATATTTTATAACTGTTTTAAAGAAGGGCTCTATTATTATTATTCTTTTGTCCTTATATTATGGCAGTGCCCAAAGACATAAACAAGTTTGAGGCCCCATTGTTCTAGACTCTGTACAAACACAAAAAAGCAGAAACTATCTCTGCCCCAAAGAATTTATAATCTAAGAAAATAATGTGTTATATTTACATTTTGAGATTACTGATGACAAAATAGTACTTATTTTAGGTCAAAGGTAAGGATATTGATACAGACTCTCTGGTTAGGCATAGTCCTAGGGTAGGGGAGGCAAAGGTGGAAATGCAATGCCTTTGTGGTATTAGGATCCTGAGGCTGGCCAGAAAGCAGATTGGTTCCTGGAGTAAATTAGAGCTGCCTGAAGTTTGCTTAAAATTGTATCAAGTTGCCCTCCCATCCTTCCGCCCTTCCATTCCAGCAGCTAAAGCACATCATACAAGCATGTGTATATATTTATATACTTATCTTACTGAACCCATCCTGCTCTCTTTTAACAGATCCTAAGTAATTTTCATATCTGGATAGAGTCAGAAGACGTGCCTGCTCCAGTTCCACACTCACAATGACAAACACTGAGTTGTGCACATAATTGCTACAAAATACCTCATGTTAAAGCATTTGGGTATTGAGACAGAGGCATAGATACTACTGCAGACGGACACTCCCTTTTCACAGTATTCTGTGAGCTATTCCTTGGTATCTGAGATACGTGCTTGCTCTGTTCTGCCACTTGCCCATCTCAGAGTAAATTTACCCTTTGTACTTATACACAATCAGCCCAGGGTGTGGAGGAATTATGTGCATAACGCCCAGTAATGATAGGTTGAAATTGTACTCCAATCAACTATAATGTCAAAACGAACTTCCTGACTCTGAGGACTTGTCTACATGGGAACATTTATTGGCATAATTATACCGGTATAACTCCCTGTGTGGACGTTCTTATACTGAAATACGAACGTCCACATGGGGCGCTATACTTGTATAATTACAAGATATACTTATACCAATATAATTATGCCAGTAAATATCCCTGGGTAGAAAAGCTCTGAGATTTGGTAGCATGAAGAATAATTTCCCAAAAGCTATGCACCCCTGCATTTCTCAAGAATTGCAGTTACTCATTGAAAAGATATCAAATTAATTTCCCTTTTTCCTTTTTATAAATCGTTAACAAACCAATCCTGAGTTGCATCTTCCCTAACTAGTTTGCACAAACAATGGTTAGCTTATTGGTCATTCAGTAACTGATCATTTTACTGATTCGCTATTTGTGGCATGTGATTAATCACTTAGGAAATATATTGTTTCATGTACAAATACCTTGGGTATGCAAATAGGCCTGTTTGTACAAACAACAGCCATTCATCAAACTTTCATGTGAACAAGAACCCTTTCATGCAGATATTTCCAAATAATGAATAAGAAAAGGCACAAATATGGTTGCACCAGACAGCCAATTTGAATTTGAACAAATGTTTGCCAACTGTTTTTGCAGTTTTTGAACAGCTCTAGTTATTTGCTCATAACTTTAAGAAACATTCATCTTTGGGTTGAAATTGTCCATGCTTGGACTTTGCCTGAAGGTGAATTTTTAATGATAGTTTGACTGAGGACTAGAAAAGGTAAGACAGGGAAGAAACCTCACACTGGCTGGACGAAATCATCTACAACACATATTTTCATCTATAATTCTCTGACCTACTGTCCCTACACTTAAAAAAAAACTGAGACAACTCAAATGCAACTATAACATGCCAAGCCATCCTTAGGTGCTTGCTCATGCAAGAATGTGCTCTGCTGGTGGCTGGCCTCAGTTCCCCACCTTTCAGGGTCCCTTCAAACACTTCATCAGCATTTTCTTGGGCTGAAAACACCTTGGTCATGGGCTAATTTACTATTTTCTACACATCTCAAAGGCATAAACTAAAGTCCCATATTGTAACTCAACATATCTCTCGCTCTCTTGCCTTTTGTCACTTTCAACTCTTCAGTTCCTAATCTTCCTTCAAATTGAGGGGACCCTGGCTTATACCCGTCATCCTCTAATAGAGTTCAAAGGCTCAAATGACACAATAATGCAAACAACGTCTGTCTGTCTCGCGTCCTTCACATCCGAGCTCCCCAACCCTTGTATGGGAAGGTGGCCATAAGACTGCTCGCCTGGCCTTCCTTCACCCCAGCACTCACTAAGATTGGCAGGAAACATCCACTTTATCACTCTGCAGGCCCTTGCTTCCTTCAGCCCTGGTCCTCTCCCAGTTCTCTGCCCCTTATACAGGACGGTGACCACAGGGGCACTACAGGGCCTTCCTCTGGGTCTGGGGTCTCCACCTCCTGTCACCCAGACCTCCCTGCTTCTGGCCTGTCTTTCCTCCTTGTCTCCCAAGCCACATTCTATATCTCCTGCCCCAGGTGCCACCCCACTACCGAATCAGGTCTAGCCAGGATGCACCTGTTCATTCATAGGAAAACTGAGATTCCTCTCCATTAAAGGGACTGCGTCACCCTGTGATGGTAACTCCATTATGTGAGTCTGTTATTTGTTTGCAGAATGCAAAAAAAGTCCTGCCATGGTTCATTTAAATCAAAAATGTTTCATTAAAAAAACCCTATGTGATAAAAGACAAATGAGAGCACAACACTCTTATTAACTGGGTGGATAATCCTGAACTTGGCACAAATATCTCAATGGCAATTAAACCAACAAGCTGTGTCTGGTTGTTTGTCAATTTCTGACAGTGTCCCATGCTCAAGTCCCACACAACTGCTATCACTTGATTACTGTAATATTTAGTCTATCTGATAACACTATATATCAACATATGTATTAAGATGCATGGAAAAATATAATTATCTACGGAGATCTACTTTTCTACTGACAGAACTGCTGTACCAGATTTAATATATATTTTAACACATAAGCTTGAACACACAAGACATTAACATTGACTCTAACCTCAAACCGTGAGAACAGAGAAAAGGATATTGGAAAAAGTAACCAGCAAGATATATATTTTTTAATGGGCTTGTGCCCTTATTTGCTTATTAATGATGCATTAAGGTAAGTGCTAAAGATCCTTCCCATTGAAAGAAAGATAACCAGTCCCCACCCCCACACACACTTTTTTTTTTCTCTCAAAGAATATCAAGAAAATCAAGTATGGACCTTTTTTGGTTTTAGTTAAATACTTGTTGGATGTACACTGAGACCTTTGCTTTTTCACCCCTTAATTGAAAGGGAGATATTGAATCTTTAACAAAGATACCTTTTCACCCAAAAATTAATACAAATAACAACAAAAACCAAGTTTTAAAAAGTCTAAAAATTCCTTCCCCTCTCAAGTGTTCATCTTCGGTCTTTTGTGAAATACATGTTAGCTCTCCAGTTGTTCACAGAGTTCCAGGGCAGACAAGACCTAAATTTCTAACGTAAAACCCTAGCAGAATTTCTCATTTAGACCTGGCTTTTAGGAATTGTTTGTATATAATAAAGAAGCCTTAAAAAAGAAAAAACTTATTTTCTCCCTTTGCAGTCCACACTTCAATAGTTTAGGTCCACAGTTCTCCTACATTAAGAAAGCCCTACTATAGTGGTGAACGTTCCCTGGATTATCTACCTGATTTAGCTTTCCATTTTCTTAATTCATCACTCTGTTGCCAGGAAATAAAAAAAAGAAAAAAGAACAAAAGCATATCCTGTGGTATTTTCCCCTCTACTACTGCAGAAGGAAAACTGATCTATCAGGAGTGATTTCAAGCTAACAAATCCCATAACTATGATTTACATCATTATTCAGTAATGATTTTGACAAACAAGGAAACAAACAAAACTCTCACTAGATGGTTTGTGGAAGAGAAATAAATCAGTGTATGACAAATGGAACAGGACTAATTTTATTTTTTTATTTCTCAAGACCGTAAAGAAAGGACATTTTAAAATGTCCAATAGAAATTCCACAGGTTTTATTTTTCACATTAATACCTGGTGTTTAACTTATGTTATACCTTTGGGTACATAACACAATTAAATTTTGTTGTAAACGATACAGTGTGGTAAACAAAGGGTACTAATCTGACACCTTCAACCTGTCCCAAGCATTGGCTCTCTACTCTACTAAAGGTCTGTGGAGGAAGTCACACCACCAGCATAGTGCATATTGTGTCTTCATATGAAGCAGAAGTGATGGTCAGTGTATGCCATCCAGTAAAGTGAATTTTAGGGTAACATTCTGAATTTACCACCTTACACTGGCTATTGGAGACATATCCTACTATAGAAGGAATTTAGTAAAATGCCTTTGCAGTGGCCATCATCTTTGAATTTTCATTTTTTAAGCAATGCAAGACAGAGGGCAGTGGAGCAGGAAGAGGCCTGGAATTTGTTTTTTTAAACAAACATATGTTAGCAAAAAACTAAATTATATTGTAACAGATTATGATCCCATCTGGTGACACAGTGATGCCACGAAATCATGTCATAACCAGAAACCCCAGACGGAATGTGTCTCTTCAGATATTGGTGGGAATACATCATTCTTCAATGCTGATTGTTGACTCAAGAGGGGCAATATTTTTTTTAATTCCTTGCCAATATTTGTACTCAGCTCTGGAAGAGTGGGAAACTCCTGGAGAGCCGGTATGGTTGCAATTTACAAACCCTGAAATAACACAAGCTATGAAACTGCTATGGACTAAGCTGCACCAAATGAAGCTGTTGAAACAGTCTGTTTTTTTCCCTTCTTACACAAAAATAAGAACAGTTACTTGCTCTTCAGTAACTGAAATTCTTCAAGGTGGTGTTGTCAGCGAGGATCCCATTGTAGGTGCACATGCACTTCATGCATGCAAGACAGGAATATTTTGAATAGTTGTGTCTGTTGGGGCCATGCATTTACCCTGTCGTGCCTCTTTATGGACCAGTGTGAGGGCATAAAGGGAGGAGCAGCCAAAACTCTCCCTTAGTTCCCTTGCATTTCAAAACCCACGTTAGCTGAGGACTCCAAAAGCGGGGATGGAGGGTGGGTCCTAGATCCACACTGACAACAACTTGAAGACCCACAGTGACTGTAGAGTAAGTAACCATGTTTTCTTCTTTAAGTACATGTCAGTGTGGGTCCCATCAAGGTGACTGGCAAGTATTACTCCTCTGGATGGTGGGATGAGGAGTGTCAGCTGCATCAGTTGAACAGTGATTGTAATGCTGTTCTCTTAAATTTAGCATCTCCCCAGGTGGCTAAGTCCAAAGCATAATATTTGACAGTGGTCAGTGGTTTACTCTATACAGATGCCTTGCAGATTTTGGATATTGACACATTTCTAAGGCAGGCAAAGGATGCCACTTGAGCTTTGGTGCAGTGATATCTGGTGGGAGAGAGGTACACTAGCCAACTGATAATACGTCAAGATACACTGTGTTAGATATCCTCTGTGATGAAATGTCCTAACCCTTAGCCCTGGTCTACACTACAGGGTTAGGTCAAATTTAGCCATGTTAGGTCGATTTTAAAATGAATGAGTCTACACAACCAACCCTGTTCCATTGACCTAAAGGGCTCTTAAAATTGACTTCTGTACTCCTCCCTGGCGAGGGGAGTAGCGCTAAAATCGACCTTGCTGGGTCCAATTTGGGGTACTGCAGACGCAATTCGAC
The DNA here is from genome assembly GCF_028017835.1 of Emys orbicularis. NCBI lineage: Eukaryota > Metazoa > Chordata > Testudines > Emydidae > Emys > Emys orbicularis. Next base: position 157,076,179 of record NC_088685.1, on the reverse strand, counting down.
AGTATTGGCCTCCAGGAGCTATCCCAGAGTGCTCCAATGTGACCGCTCTGGACAGCACTTTGAACTCTGATGCACTAGCCAGGTACACAGGAAAAGCCCTGGGAAATTTTGAATTTCATTTCCTGTTTGGTCAGTGTGGCGAGCTCAGCAGCACAAGTGACCATGCAGTCCCCCCAGAATCGCAAACGAGCTCCAGCATGGACCAAAAGGGAGACACTGGATCTGATTGCTGTATGGGGAGAAGAATCTGTGCAGGCCGAACTCTGATCAAAAAGAAGAAATGCTTATATGCCAAAATCGCACAAGGCATGGTGGAGAGAGGCTACAACAGGGACACACAGCAGTGCCACGTGAAAGTTAAGGAGCTCAGGCAAGCCTACCAAAAGACAAAGGAGGGAAATGGTCACTCCGGGTCAGAGCCCCATACATGCCGCTTCTATGATCAGCTGCATGGCATGCTAGGGGAGGGACCCTACCACTACCCCACCACTGTCCGTGGACACCTGCAAAGGGGGAGTCTCACGCAACAGGGAGGAGGATTTTGTGGATGAGGAGGAGGAGAAGGAGGAGAATGCGCAGCAGGCAAGCGGTGAATCCGTTCTCCCCGGCAGCCAGGACCTTTTCATCACCCTGGACCCAATACCCTCCCAAGGCGGGATCCCCGACACTGAAGCCAGAGAAGGCACCTCTGGTGAGTGCACATTTGTAACTACAGTACAGGGTTTAAAAGCAATAGTGTTTAATGTTTGATTTGCCCTGAAGAATTGGGATGCATTTGCTGGAAAAGTCTGTTAACGTGTCTGGGGATGGAGCGGGAATCCTCCAGGGACATCTCCATGAAGCTCTCCTGGAGGTACTCTGAAAGCCTTTGCAGAAGGTTTCTGGGGAGGGCTGCCTTATTTCGTCCTCCACGGTAGGACACTTTACCACACCAAGCCAGAAGCAAGTAGTCTGGAATCGTTGCAGCATAAAGCATGGCAGTGAATGGTCCTGGGTTTTGGTCGCATTCAAGCAACGTTCGGTCTATATCTTTCTGTGTTAGCCTCAGGAGAGTGATATCATTCATGATGACCTGGTTGAAATAGGGTAATTTTTGTAAGGGAACAGTAAAAGGACCCCGTTCATGCTGGGCTGTTTGTGCTTGGCTAAAAGGGATCATCCCGGAGAATAGCCATGTGGTGGGGGGAGGGGTGAAGGGATCATCCCAGAGAATAGCCACGCGGTGGGGGAGAGGGGGAGGTGTGTGCTGCACATCCACCTGAAAACCGCAGCCCCTCCTTTTAAATGTGAAACCCAACCAGCATTGCGTGCTATGGGAAAGGAGGGCGATGCAGTTTGAAACCAATCCCACATGTTATGAAGGCGTAAGAAGCGAACCCTGCGTACCCTTTGGCTTACCATGGCTGCCTGGAAACTGAATTCTGTTGCCCAGCCGTGTGTGATGTGTCACCATACTGGCAGGCGCTCAATATAAAAGGCAAAATGCGACCTTGTACCTAAAGCACGTGCTATCTGCTGTGAATTGCTTACTTCACTGTGAAAGAGTCTCCCTTTTGTTTTCAGAAATGTATCAGCTTAAATTTTACTCTCCCTTTTTATCCTCCTGCAGGTGCAAATGTTTCTATGCTCCCCCTATCATCTCCGTCCCTGAGGTTATTGCAGATTAGAAGGCGGGGAAAAAACGCACTTGCGATGACATGTTTTCAAGCTCATGCAGTCCTCCCACACTGATAGAGCACAGCTGAATGCATGGAGACATTCAGTGGCAGAGGCCAGGAAAGCATTAAGTGAGCACGATGAGCAGAGGCAGGAGGTGGTACTGAGGCTAATGGGGGGCGCAAATGGACACGATGAGGCATCTGGTGGAGCTGCAGGAAAGCCAACAAGAGCACAGACCCCCCCCCCCTGCATCCACTGTATAAACACCTGCCCTCCTCCCCAAGTTCAATATCCTCCTCACCCAGACGCCCAAGAACGCAGGGGGGAAGCTCCGGGCACCCAGGCACTCCACTCCAGAGGATGGCCCAAGCAATAGAAGGCTGTCATTCAAACAGTTTTGATTTGTAGTGTGGCTACAATAAGCAATGTGACCTTGTCCTTCCCTCCTCCCCCACCCCACCTGGGCTACTGTGTCAGTTATCTCACTTTTTTTTTTAATTAAGAAAGAAAGAATGCATGGTTTCAAAACAATAGTTACTTTATTTCCTTTGCCAGCTGTGATCGAAGGGGGGAGGGTGGTTGGCTTACAGGGAATTAAAATCAACAAAGGGGGTGGGTTTGCATCAAGGAGAAACACACACAACTGTCATACCGTAGCCTGGCCAGTCATGAAACTGGTTTTCAAAGCCTCTCTGATGCGCAGCGCGCCTAGCTGTGCTCTTCTAATGGCCCTGGTGTCTGGCTGCTCAAAATCGGCCGCCAGGCGATTTGCCTCAACCTCCCACCCCGCCATAAACGTCTCCCCTTTACTCTCACAGATATTATGGAGCACACAGCAAGTTGCAATGAAAATGGGAATGTTGGTTGCGCTGAGGTCTAATCTAGTCAGCAAACAGCGCCAGCGATCTTTTAAACGTCCAAAGGCACATTCTACCACCATTCTGCACTTTCTGGTCTGGGAAGTAAATCCCTTCTTGCAGCTGCTCAAACCTACAGTGGGATCCACACACACACACACACACACACACACACACACACACACACACACAAAAAGTAGTTCTTTGAACAACTTAGTTAATTCAAATGGAGATTTGAAAAGCACCTTATTAGTAATCTATAGTAGAAAGCCGTAATAGCTTCCAAAAAAACTCAGGGGACAAAGGAAGAAAGAAAGGTCAAACCAAGGGACCTGTTAAAAATTAAAATAATAAATTTTAAAAAGCTTAACTCATTGCTGTTAATTAGTGTGACCATTGACATGTTGTCAGTCTAATAGCATAAAGCCTAACCTGACTGAAATTTAGTTGAAGAACAGCTCCATGTCTATCAGTACCATAATAGCTGTGAACAGACTTCTCAGTTTCTTCTTTTTCTCATCCTTTATCCTCATGCACTTTCCAGACTTTTTAAAAAGCTGCCATAACTGATTTTATCCAACTTGACTCTTAATAAATCTTTTCTGCTCACTTTGTCACTAGCAACTTGTCTCTCCTGCATGCCCATTTTAAAATCACTTCCCATGCCTTGGGGTCTCATGTACAAAGGTTTTCCACTTTTTGATTTTAAGGGCTTTTAACTGGAGATAAAATACATATATACAACGTCTGAAGCCAAAAAATAATATATGAAAGCCTCAAGTCCAGCCTGACTTTTCAGCTGTTTTATGTACATTACAAAACACAGTAATAGCTAGGTATCAGAAAACAGACATATCAGTGATAATGGAATAGAAATAATTCATACGACTGACAGAGATGTATCGTATATTTTCTCAGTGAGTGGGCCCTTAATCAGGGGGGTTACAAGGCACTGAAAAATTTATTAAAATCTAAAGCAAAGAAAACTTCACTCCCCCACTGCGTGTGAATTCTTACCTTTCAAGGTAAAGGATTCTCTGTCAACATCTTGAAATACACACACAAATTATATAGTCTTATCATTGTTATCATTAATACATTTTTACTCTTATTATTATAGTAAATGTAGGGGGGATTGTGAAAAGTTATTACTTCAAATAAGGAGTCACCAAGCTGACAAGGTTGAGATACACTGGTTAGCCAATAGCTGTGAAGTGTACTGTGTGTTTTAGCCACAAGTTAAAACTAACCCTGCCCCCAATTAAATAACAATTAATACATTTATCAGTATTATTTTTTAAGTACTGACAGTGTGTTGGCATTGTTTGAGACTTAAGGAAGAAATGACCCTTTTCTTGAGGAGCTTATAATTGAAATTGAAATAGACCAGACACAACATGATGAGAAACCCAGAGAATGTCCTACCATAGGGCCCAATCTTACAAAGTACTAGCAATGAATATGGAGACTTAATAAATAAAACTCAACAGCTAAGGGAGGAAATAGTTTGTGTACTTACACCATATACATTATTTGAATTACAAGATTTTTAGGAGCTATAAATAACACACTAATCTTTATGTCATCATAAAGGCACACTTACTGCAAGGAAGTGACACTCATTCAAACAAACACACTACATCCAGTACATTACTTTTCCTTTTCAGCTACACAGGCTGATGCCTCTATTTCTTCTGTAAGGACTTCACAACAACATGACAGACCCATATGATCATGGGGTTTGAATACTCTAATTTCTGTAGTAGGGCTTCTTGCAGTACATATTTGTTGCTTGCAGTTCATTAACAAGGCAACAGTTCTTGTTTAAGTGACCAGGGTTATAGTGTACCTGATCTGTGTTCTTTAACTAGGCTGCGTTTAAAGTTGCAAATTGACTAAATTGTCACTGTTTACACATTTGTAATATGAATAAATGCTTAATTTTATGTGATTATGATTCAAAACCTGCAATCTGCATGGGATTGCTCGATACTTAATGAAATTTTAAATGAAACCCCAAATCAGATAAGAGTCACTGTGGTTCCAGTTACATTGAGAATGTTTGCATAACTCTAACACAGTGCTTTTTTACCTATATAAAAACATAACACAGGGAAATAATCTATAAAAATCTTCAGCAAAATATCTGTAGCCTTAATTCATAAGTTAATAGGAGCTCCATAAAGCTATAGAAGTTGGAAATAAAACTCCTGGGTACCTTCCCTTGCCAATGCATTGTTGTTTGCTACAGTGTATTCTTGAATGCTTTGTCTAGACTACTTTTAAATGATTCAATAGATGCAGCTTCTACCATTTCCCTTGGGAACCAGTTCCACAGCTGTATACATTTCAGACTTAGAAGATATTTCATTACATTAATCTACATCTTCCTTTGCACAATCTTATACCATTGTATGCTCTTCAGATATTTGCAGATGGTCATTTTGGGATTTTTAGCCTTAGGTGTGTGTGTGTGTATATATATATATATGTGTGTGTGTGTGTGTGTATGTGTGTAGATACATATATGTGTAGATACATATATGAATATTCTTTTACAAATATAATTGATCTTTAGTTACCAAATGACTAATTTCTATTTTATTCACATGTCAGGTTACTGAACCAAGGGGAACAACCCCTTTATTCTATTCCTGTCTCATTTAAAGCCCACCTAACAAGTGTTGCCAGGTTTTAACCCACATGGCAAAGCATCCATAGGAGATAAAGTGTAAACTGTCTACACCACAGAATTGCCTTCTATCAGAACAGGCATTCCCCACTGGTTTTGAAATCTATACACGTTCTCTCTACACTATAGTGTTTTTATTGACTGGTCTCCAGTAGTAGCTGCTCCTGCCTTCACTCACATTTGGCACCAGAAGGACCTCTGACAAAATCACCGGTCTTGGCCCAGTCTTCAGTTGTCTTGCCAAATACTTAAATCCATCCTTTTAAAAACTGACTTTGCCTTTAATCATATTGTGGTCTATATCGTAACCAATATTAAGTGGAAATTCTCAAACAATCTTCAGGAAATAATCTTTCTCTGGCACCTGGGAAACATTTTTTTATCCTGTTCTTTATATATAGGTCAAAGATGGACCAGAGCATGTCTGTCAATATCAAGTCACTGATCTTGCCTCCTCTTGCCTTTCTGCTAGCTCCCTTTTAGGGACTGTGACAGGGTGTATAAGCCCCACACTAGAACTGGGGGGAGGGATAGCTCAGTGGTTTGAGCATTGGCCTACTAAACCCAGGGTTGTGAGTTCAATCCTTGAGGGGGCCACTTAGGGATCGGATCTGGGGAAAAAATCTGTCTGGGGATTGGTCCTGCTTTGAGCAGGGAGTTGGACTAGATGATCTCCTGAGGTCTCTTCCAACCCAGATATTCTATCCCATTACTCCTATTTTAAACTGAAGTTGTTAAAGAGCAACTCTGGGCACAGATGACCCCACCCAGCAGCACCTGCAAAGCATGCTCCAGATGGAGATGGAGCGCAAAAGGAACACAGACAGCTCAGAAGGGGGCTGACAAGGCCGGGAGAAGGACTTTCCCTGGACACTCGTGAGGAGGGGTGCTGCAGAAGCCTTCTGTTGGACAAGAAGCACATACCTGCTGGGCCCAGACAGACTGAAGGTGCAGTTAGTACCTTTTTCTATTACTTTTTCACAACAGACTGCAAAACTTGGACAATAGAGCGGGTGATAGGAATTGGCACAGGGAGGGCAGCCTTAAGGCCAGACCCTTGGTAACCCTTACAGGGCCCTAGGCCTGAGCCCTATCGAGTTGGAGGGCCCTGGCTTCCCTACCAACCTCCTTCTGCATGAAGGCCCAACCCCCCTAACCACCAGGCGATGCTTCCAGTGAGAACTGACCATCACAGGGATGACCTTTAACCTCTGTCTTACCATCCCCTGTTTTGTCAAGGGCATAATTTCTGTTTGTATGTAAAGTGAAAGGCTCTATACTTATTTTTAGGCCTGTCAAGCAATTAAAAAAAATTCATCATGATTAATCGCGTGACTAATCGCACTGTTAAACAATAATAGAATACCATTTATTTAAATATTTTTGGATGTTTTCTACATTGTCAAATATACTGATTTCAATTACAACACAGAATACAAAGTGTACAGTGCTCACTTTATATTTATTTTTGATTACAAGTATTTGATCTGTAAAAAAAAAATAGTATTTTTCATTTCACCTAATACAAGTACTGTAGTACAATCTCTTTATCATGAAAGTTAAACTTACAAATGTAGAATTATGTACAAAAAACTGCATTCAAAAATAAAACAATGTAAAATTTTAGAGCCTGCAAGTCCACTCAGACCTACTTCTTGTTCAGACAATCGCTCAAACAAACAAGCTGATTAAATCATTCTCATGCCTCTTCTCTGAACCCTCTCCAATTTTTCAACACCCTTCTTGAATTGAGGACACCAGAACTGGACACTGTATTCTAGTAGCAGTTGCATATCTGGCACGTAAATACCTTGCAATGCCGGCTATAAAAGTGCCATGCAAATGCCTGTTTTCACTTTCTGGTGACATTGTAAATAAGAAGAGGGCAGCATTATCTCTTGTAAATGTAAACAAACCTGTTTGTCTTTGCGATTGGCTGAACAAGAAGTAGGAATGAGTGGACTTGTAGACTCTGAAGTTTTAAATTGTTTTGGTTTTGAGTGCAGTTATGTATCAAAAAACAAATCTACGTTTGTATATTGCACTTTCACAATAAAGAGATTGCACTACAGTACTTGTATGAGGTGAATTGAAAAATACTATTTCTTTGGTTTATCATTTTTACAGTGCAAATATTTGTAATAAAAAATAATATACACTTTGATTTCAATTACAACTCAGAATACAATATATATATATATATATGAAAATGTAGAAAAACATCCAAAATGCTTAATAAATTTCAATTGGTATTCTATTGTTTAACAGTGCGATTAAAACTGCGACTAATCGCAATTAATTTTTTTGAGTTAATCACGTGAATTAATGGAGACTAATCGACAGCCCTACTTATTTTCCTTCTTCACACCTCTGCTGAAACTCTTCAGTCTCTTTATCCTCCTCCAACTGAATACTGGTCTCAATCGGCCATGCTTCTTCCAAATGGTTACTCCATTCATGATGTTCATTTGGCTTCCTTCTGCCAGCAACTTCAGCTGTTTGAGTCCATCCAGAAAGGAAATCTATCTGTAATTCACACACACCTATCCATACTAGTTTTCATTAAGAAATAGTGCACATATTTGACATCAGACTGCCTTAGAGCCATCCTATATCCACGTACATGCTTCTTACTTCTATATATGCACCTTCTCTTGCTGGAACTTGCCAATGTCTAGACACTTCACTATATTTTTCTCCTCAAGGTGTTTGCTGTAGTCTATTCAGAGAACAGTTTGAAACACCTCAGCATTAATTAAGGGTAAATATTCTACCCACATAAAGAAATTTTTCTCTGAAGGTATTGTAGTATCTGTGTACCTGGGTTCCCATTGGTATCACTTTAACCCTAACAAAGTCAATATAATTGTTATTAATAGAGCTATAATAATTGGTTTAGTGGCAACAATATATTTGGTGCTGTACTGTAAACAAAAATGAAGACAAACCCTTTCCTAAAAGTTTACTGTCTAAAAAGACAGACATATAAAATATGCCTGGGAAATTCAGAAGTCCTTTTTTTGAGGGGGGAGGGATAGTGTTTCTTTCTGTTTTCTTTATCTTTATAAATTCTCTTCTTGAGGGCCTCAAAACAGACGTGGAATTTTACCAGAGAAGAAGCTGCCAGCAGAACATTTTCCATAAGGGTCTGCTTGACTCTGGAACACATTTTCACACTCCATGTTCAGTGACAGCCCAGATTTTTTAATCTGCTGGACATAATACAAAGCTCATATTTTTTTTCCCAAATGAGGAGGATTGCATGAGGTTATTTATCAGCAGACTAACCAGATTTCCATTGTGGGACAGAAAAATGGATTCGTGCAGTTCAATGTGATTTACAGTACACTGCAGTAATCAAGATGTGAGATTATCAGAGCCTGGACATGAGTTTATGTTGTTGGGATAGAGGGAAAGGCTTGGATTTCCCCCGTGCTTTTACTTTACTTTTTGGTTGAAGACAATTAGCTGCAACAAAAGATTTAGGGTAAAATTTTTGTAAGAGATTTAGGAGCTTAAGTCCTCTTTTCAAAGGGGACTTAGGCAATTAGGAGCCTGAGGACTGGTCTACACCTAAAACTTAAAAAAAAAAAAAAAATCACACCCCTGAGATACAGTTAAGTCAACCTAAGTCCCAGTATAGACACCATTAGGTCGATAGAAGAATTCTTCTATCGCTCTAGCTACCACCTCTAGAGGGGGTGGATTAACTTCAGCAACAGAACCCTCCCCCCCCTTTGCCACTATAGCAAGTGTCTACACTATGGCACTATAGACATAGTAGTGTCTGTAATGCAGTCATGAACTAAGTCTCACTGAAAGCCCCCACAGGCCCTTTTTTACATTGTTCCTTGAATTAAAATTCAATTTAAAAGTTTACAATTATTTTAAATCATTTACCTGAGTTTAATTATAGTTTGGTACAATCAATACAATTACTGATCTTATGTACCCAAATCAAGTTTGTTTGCTGCATTAACTAATATTAATTATTCTTTACCTTAACCTCAGGTTCTTTCTGATATTCTTTTATAGACTGGTGTGGGAGAAATTTAAAACCCCCCCACACAGTAGACTTGTGTTAAAACATAGCATACAACACAGTAATAAGCCTAAACTCACCCCCCAAAAGAACACAGCAAGTCATGCTTAATTGATATATTTCATCAGTTTGAAAAAGTACATCATGGGAATCCTACAATTAAAACCAGCATGAATTAATGTTTAAAATAAGCTAGTTGGGGACTTATTAACTTTGGCCTGAATAGAAACAATCAGATTCTCCAAAAACCATGAAATTAAAAGAATGTTACTTAAAGATTTAAAGTATTTGTTGAATGTGAGATCTCCAAGTTTTGTAAAGTTGAGCCATAATAAACAAAGACTCAACTAAAACAAACAAACAAAAAAAGCACAGAGTATTAGGCTTGTACTTGCCTATTAATGAATAAAATACAATGTACAGGGTGATAACCACAACTAAATTAGTAGGAAAAATAATATACTACAGTGGTTAGTTCAGGGACTGGAAGTCAAAACTACTAAGATCTATTTCTAGTTTGTCATTGACTTTCATCACCCTGAAAAAGCTACTTAACCTACTGGTGACTCAGTTATCCAATCTAAAAAATGAGGATAATGATACATCACTTTCCTATGGTAGGGGAGTGTTATGAGGTTTAATCAAAGTTTGTCAAGTGCTTTGAGCTCCAACTGCTAGGACTACTGCTTTAGAAATGGCAAGAGACATTCAACAGATTCGTAGGTTATAAGGCTAGAAGGGATCCTTGTGATCATCTATAACACAGGTCCTAGGACAGTCCTGAATTACCGTATATACTCGTTCATAAGCCGAATATTTTTGGTAAAAAAATGATGCATCAAGAGCAGGGGTCGGCTTATAAACGGGTCTACACCAAAATTTGATGATTTTAAACTCTATGGAATCATTGAATTGAATATCTAATACATTGTTTTGTTTACCTGGAGCGTCTGCGGGCATGGAGCCCCTCATCTCCCTGTGGCCACGGTTCGCCATTCCCAGCCAATGGGAGCTGCGGGAAGTGGCAACCACAGCAACCACGGCCACTGGGAGCTGAGAGGCTCCGTGCCTGTGAACACTCCAGGTAAACAAAACGTCCAGACTCGCTAGAGGCTTACCCTAACAGGCCAGGAGCCAAAGTTTGCCAACCCCTGAAATATATGGTCGGCTTATGAAAGGGTCATATAATTTTTGCTATTTTTACCTAACCATCTTGGGGGGATCGGCTTATAAACAAACGGGCTAATGAACGAGTACATACTGCAATTTCTGTTTGAACTACAGCATATCTTTTAGCAAAATATCCAAACTTGATTTACAAATTGCCAGTGATGGAGAATACACCACAGCCCTTGGTAAGTTGTTCCAATGGATATACCTTCATTGTTAAAAACTGCACTTTATTACTTGTCTGAACTTATCTAACTTCAACTTCCAAGCACTGGATCTTGTTATACCTTTTTGTCTGCTGGATTGAAAAGCCCTCTATCGTCAGATTTCTGTTTCCCATGTAGGTTCTTATAGTCTCTGATTGAGTGACAAAAGTGTAGTCACATTGCTTAACACTCTACTCAGATACTAGGATGATTACTGCAATATAAAAACCTATATAGAACAGAATAGAACCTTCTCTTTGTTAAACTAAACAGATTGAGTCTATCATTATAATAAAGCACGTTTTCCAATCCTTTAAATCATTATCATACCTCTTCTCTGAACCCTCTCCAATTTTTCAACACCCTTCTTGAATTGAGGACACCAGAACTGGACACTGTACTCTAGTGGCAGTTGCACCAGTGCCAAATACAGAGGTAACAATCTCCTACTCCTATCCTGTTTATAAATCCAAAGATTGCATTAGCCCTTTTGGCCACATTTGGGAACTCATGTTCAGCTGATTATCCACCATGGCCCACAAATCCTTTTCAGAGTCACTTCTTCCCAGGAAGGAGTTCACCATTCTATAAATATGGTCTACACAATTTGGACTTATTAATATACATATATTTTGTTTGTGCCCAATTTATAGAGTAAATCAGATTGTTCTGCATCAATGACCTGTCCTCTTCATTTGTATCTTCTGCAAACTTCATCAGTGATGATTTTATGTTTTCTTCCAGGTAATTGATAAAAACGTTAAATAGCACAGTGCCAAAAACTGATCCCCTCATAGGACCCCACTAGAAACACCCCCTCTTGACAATAATTTCTTGTTTACAACTACATTTTGAGACTTATCACTTAGCCACTTTTTATTCCATTTAATGTGTGCCATATTGATTTTGTATTGTTCTAGTTTCCTAATCAAAATGTCATGCCATATAGAAGTCTAAGTTGTAGACTTTCATAGCTGTAGGAGAATTTCCAGTATCACATGAAAACATTAAATATATATAGCATAAAATAATAGTTATTAGAATAAGAACATAAAATAATTATTCCTGGGACAAACCCTTATGTGCCAAAGATCTGCCCAAAGCTAATTTTTATAGCAGACTTATAAATCTCTGAAAATAGGACTTCATGTTACACTGGTCTACAATTTTTGAGACGTCGTCTGCTTCAGAGATAAAATGTGCTATTTATTATGTATTTTGATGTGCTGAATTCAAATATGACAATTAAAACAACTGATTGGCTACTGTTTCTAAGATATTTAAGTTTTTACATTTTATGTCTACATATATTGTGTAGATAGTAGAGTTTTAATCATAAATTGTAAACCTAGGTCTTTTCATGTGTTTATGGTTGCTTTACATGATAATATTTCACCTGTCCTGTTCATGTAACACTTTAAAAATCAGCAAAAGGGTTATATAAATCAAATTTATTATGAAACAAAAGGCAAAAAACTATTATGTACATAGTTTAGTCCTATTCAGTGTCTACTCGGCGCTTCTTGGCTTGTCTCTTGTATTCATTAAATGGAGCATCTCTTGTCACTGTCCAGCAATAGTCTGCAAGCATTGATGGGCTCCATTTGCCCTGATAGCGTTTCTCCATTGTTGCAATGTCCTGGTGAAATCGCTCGCCGTGCTCGTCGCTCACTGCTCCGCAGTTCGGTGGGAAAAAATCTAGATGAGAGTGCAAAAAATGTATCTTTAGTGACATGTTGCAACCAAGGCTTTTGTATGCCTTGAGGAGGTTTTCCACCAACAACCTGTAGTTGTCTGCCTTGTTGTTTCCGAGAAAATTTATTGCCACTAACTGGAAGGCTTTCCAGGCCGTCTTTTCCTTGCCACGCAGTGCATGGTCAAATGCATCATCTCGAAGAAGTTCACAAATCTGAGGACCAACAAAGACACCTTCCTTTATCTTAGCTTCACTTAACCTTGGAAATTTTCCACGGAGGTACTTGAAAGCTGTTTGTGTTTTGTCAATGGCCTTGACAAAGTTCTTCATCAGACCCAGCTTGATGTGTAAGGGTGGTAACAAAATCTTCCTTGATTCAACAAGTGGTGGATGCTGAACACTTTTCCTCCCAGGCTCCAATGACTGTCGGAGTGGCCAATCTTTCTTGATGTAGTGGGAATCTCTTGCACGACTATCCCGTTCGCAGAGAAAACAGCAGTACTTTGTGTAGCCAGTCTGCAGACCAAGCAAGAGAGCAACAACCTTCAAATCGCCACAAAGCTGCCACTGATGTTGGTCATAGTTTATGCACCTCAAAAGTTGTTTCATGTTGTCATAGGTTTCCTTCATATGGACTGCATGACCAACTGGAATTGATGGCAAAACATTGCCATTATGCAGTAAAACAGCTTTAAGACTCGTCTTCGATGAATCACTGAACAGTCTCCACTAATCTGGATCGTGAACGATGTTGAGGGCTGCCATCACACCATTGATGTTGTTGCAGGCTACAAGATCACCTTCCATGAAGAAGAATGGGACAAGATCCTTTTGACGGTCACGGAACATGGAAACCCTAACATCACCTGCCAGGAGATTCCACTGCTGTAGTCTGGAGCCCAACAGCTCTGCCTTACTCTTGGGTAGTTCCAAATCCCTGACAAGGTCATTCAGTTCACCTTGTGTTATGAGGTGTGGTTCAGAGGAGGAGGATGGGAGAAAATGTGGGTCCTGTGACATCGATGGTTCAGGACCAGAAATTTCATCCTCTTCCTCTTCCTCGTCTGACTCAAGTGAGAATGATTCTGGTGCATCAGGAACCGGCAGTCCTTCTCCGTGGGGTACTGGGCGTATAGCTGATGGAATGTTTGGATAATGCACAGTCCACTTTTTCTTCTTTGACACACCTTTCCCAACTGGAAGCACCATGCAGAAGTAACAATTGCTGGTATGATCTGTTGGCTCTCTCCAAATCATTAGCACTGCAAAAGGCATAGATTTCCTTTTCCTGTTCAACCACTGGCGAAGATTTGTTGCACAAGTGTTGCAGCATATGTGTGGGGCCCAGCTCTTGTCCTGATCTCCAATTTTGCAGCCAAAATAAAGGTGATAGGCTTTCTTAACCATAGTGGTTATACTGCGCTTTTGTGATGCAAAAGTCACTTCACCACAAACATAGCAGAAGTTATCTGCACTGTTCACACAAGTACGAGGCCTCTCTGCTCACTTTGGCTAAACAGAAATGTGTCCCTTTGCAAAATCAAACACTGACAAATAAGAGAGCACGACACTGTATGATTTCTAGAGCTGATATAGGGCAATTTGTTCAGCAGAGTGATGTAAGCTTCGTTATGATTGCATCATCCATGACTTCTAGGAATAACATGATGCAATTCATATCATGTATGACGCAATACCAGCTTCAGATTGCATCATTCATTGTTTTGCCTAAAAAGCAAGTACTGTCCAAACCCAGTCATAGATTTATTCATAGATCCAGTCAAAGATGTATTTTAGTCATTTCTGGTTTAAATTGAGATCCCTTCCCTTTATAACTCACTTATCCTCCGCCATTCCCAAGTCAAGGGTCGTATATAGTGACCCAATAGCATATCTTGAAAACTAGAGCCAATCAACAATTTTAAGCATCATTTTCGTTCTCAGTGACCCAGAATTAGTAAAGTTTGACTACATTTATTTCAGAAGCATTTTGGCTGTAGAGCAGTGAATTATTAATGAAAACACTTAGACAAAAAAAACCAAACACAATAGTGGTGCATATGCATCATTAAAACTCCTCTACTTGTCTGAACTGGTTCTGTTGTGTTAACATACACTATTTTTGTATATATTTATCCCTCTGAAGCACAGGACACCCATGCCTTTATACAACCATAATAATTATCCTTTATGTTGCAGATGATTTAGAAAAACTATGTAGATGAACATCTTTATTTATGGTCTGAGCCTCTTCTGATTGACTTCAGTGGGAACAGAACTGACCCCTCATGGAATAAAAAGCATAATAAGCTTTGAGTGACAAAACTCACAAATTGGCCAACATATTGAAACTATCTTACTAATAAGACATATAGTATAAAATCTGACAAATATGTGATTATCTTAAATCATAAACAATACACAAACAAAGCAGGATAGGGACTATGTTCATATCCTTCTAACAAGATTAATAATTGTTGCCTGCATCAATTGCTCTGCAGGACTAGGGCCTTTGTTTGTATTATTACTCACAAGGAAAAAAATGGTGGTTCATGAGCATCTGAAAACGTCAATAAAATGAGTCAGTATATTTGTATAATTTGCCTCATCAGACGTCAGTGGTTCTCAGGAACTTGTGCAACATTAACCAGTTCAACTGTGTTTGGAAATGAGCACATTCTGACATGCTTATCTGTGATGAACTGTAGTTTGTTTCTAGTTTAATGTAATCTCTTCTTTAGATCACGACATTCATAGTGTATATTTCCATTGATTATACTGAAGTCCAAAAAATTTTCTGGTGGAAGTGAGGAGACTCAGTGCTTTTGAGTAATATGGTATGTGGGTATTACAGCAAATGAACGAAGATTGCCTTTATTTGTGATGTCCTTGATTTTTAGTGATTGCAATGATGGAGTTTACACTTGAACAACTTCAAGTCTAACTCTAAATTAACTACCGTAAGTTTTTTGTTTGGAGGGTATTAACTGTGGATTAGGATAATTTTAAACAAACCTATGGAGGAAAGATAACATCTTTAAAAGGGCCACATAAGGCAGTCTGCTTCTGTTATACTTTTATACATAGAAAGCAACTTTACATTTCCAGTCTGAATGTCTTCCTTTAGATTACAATAAACAACAAAAAGAACCAAAGTAAAGCCCCCAGAACGAAGCAGCACATTTCCCCCCTGTAACATGCTACTACCACTCTGCCTCATAAAATTGCAGCTGCCCCGCTGACAGGCAGATTTGTTGGAAGCTTAAAGATACTTTTCAGAGAAAATAAAGTAACAAAAGTTACATCGCTACAGACACTGCACAGTTTATCATTTAAAAACCACCAACACATTACTGAATTAACACTAGGAAGGAGGGCTTCATTTTGTTTCTCCATTTCTATTTTGGGGATACAGAGAACAACATTGCCAGCACCACAGTCTTGCTATACTGTCATGAAAATTTAGCAGTCCAAGGCACCAAATGATTGGTTATCGTTTTCCATGATGTTGATAATAATGGGGGAACAAAATTTTGCCTGTCAATTAAAAAAAAAACCCAAAAAACAAAACAAAAAAACACTACTTGCCCAAGCAAATAAATCAGAAGACTTTTGAAAGGCTGGAATAACCATTATCACAACAAAACTATTTGGCATAGATAAATTCTATATTACACCCTCTTACAAAGCTGAATCTTTATAAGTTCTCATTTTAAATATTACATTTGGAAGAAATTATCTGATCTTCAACAAAGCAATCTGCAATAGGGTATGCTCACCTGAATTTGCTAGCATTATTTATTATATTCCTCCAGTTCTTTTCAGAAAATCAAAATAAAGCCAACTAGCACTCATTTGGACCTTATTACAACATTTAAATTAATTATTTCATATGTGTTACACTTACTTACACAGAGAGAGAGTTTTGAGGAAAGGATAGATCGGGAGGTTACTTACCTGTAACTGAAAATTCTTAGAGATATGTGCTCCCTATCTGTATTCCAATGCGGGTTATCCGCATGCATCATGTGCTTGAGCCAGAGCTTTTTCAAAGTAGTAATGTTCATAGTCTACACATGCGCCCTTGCACTGCCTCATGGTTTCACCTGAGGCGATAAAGGGTGGGGCGGGCAGACTACATCTTCAGTTCCTTCTCCACCGCAAGTCTACCAGATCCACAGCAGAGAGGAAGGAGAGTGGGATTGGAATACAGATAGGGACCATTAAGAACTTCCAGTTACAGGTAAGTAACATTCCCTTCTTCTAGCGATGGTTCCTATTGTATTCCACTGAGCATGATTAACAAGCAGTACCTAGATAGGCGGAGGGTGCAAGGAAGACGATGGAACCGTGGAATGGAGGACCGCTGCGCCAAACGAGGCGTCCATCACAGAATCATGCACAAAAGCATAATGAGAAGAAATGGTGTGCATCGAATTCTATGTGGCTGCCTTACAAATGTCTGCAAGGGGCATGTCGTGGAGCGCAGTGGTAGTTGATGCTTGTGCTCTCATGGAATGGGCCCGTATCCCACCTGGTGGGGACCATCCTGATAATTGATAGCAGAGCGCAATGCACCCTGAGACCCACTTTGAGAGTCTCTGGGTGGAGATGGCCTGTTCCTTAATTCTCTCTGCTATGGCGACAAGCAGTCTGGGAGATTTCCGGAATGGCTTCATCCTTTGTCAGTAAAAGGCTAGAGTTCTACATACATTGAGGGAGTGGAGCTGCTGATGCTCACTGAAAGTGTGCAGTTTAGGAAAGAAAGTGGGTAGATGTGTGGGTTGGTTGAGGTGGCAATGGGAAACCATTTTTGGTAGAAATTTGGGATGCAGGCACAGTGAAACTCTGTTCTTATGGAACGTGGTGAAAGGAGGGTTTGCCGTCATGGCTCCCAGTTCAACAATTCTCCTTGCAGAGGTAATAGTAACCAGGATGACAACCTTCATGGAAAGTAGGGAGAGAGAGCAGGAAGCCAGAGGTTCAAAGGCATAGTTCATTAATGTCGTACGGACTAGGTTGAAGTCCCACTGGGGAGCAACAGGCTGAATGGGACAGTATTCATGTACAAGGCCCTTCCAGAATCGGGCAGTCAAAGGATGGGTAAAGACCAAATGTCCCTTCGCCAGAGGGTGGAAAGCAGCAATAGCCACTGCGTGCACTCTGATGGAGCTGAGAGCAAGCCTCGAGGCTTTCAGATGGAGAAAATAGCCTAAGAGCATCGGGATGCCCACAGCCTCAGGGGCAAGACCTCCCAGTTGGGCCCAAGAAGTAAAACATGTCCATTTGACTTGGTAGGATCATCTCATGGAGTCTTTCCTGATATTGGAGAGGACTTCTTGTATTGCTAACAAACACTCCTGGTGCTAGCAGAGGTGTCCATCCAAAAAGTAAGCTGTCAGGCGAAGCATCCGTGGACCGGGGTGCTTGGGTCTGCTGTTGTGTTATGTGAGCAGAAACTCTGATAACAGGAGGGGAGGATGCTTCGACATGCAGAGAAGAAGGGGAAATCAGAACTGGTGAGGCCAGAAAGGCACAAACAGGATGACCATCGCCCTCTCCCATCAAAGTTTGTGAAGAACACGTGGCAAGATTGGTTGGGGAGGGAAGGCATAGTTTATTCAGTCAGACCAGTCAATGACAAGGGAGTCACCTTGTGAATGGGCATCAAGTCCTCCCCTTGAACAGTACTAGATGCACTTGGTTTTGGCGTGAGATACAAAGAGGTCCCTGATTGGAGTTCCCCAGTGACCAAAAACGTCTGCGATTATCACGTTGTGCAACTTCCATTCATGGTCAGTTGCAAAGTTTCAGCTGAGGGCATCAGCAATCACATTCTGGGTTCCTGGCAGGTAGACTGCCAACAGAAAGATATTATGTGCAATGCACTATTTCCAGAGACGTATAGAGGCATACCGCTTCTGCACACAGGGTTGGGGACATTGCACTCCCTTGCTTGTCTATGTAGTAAACTGTAGTGATGTTGTCTAACAACGAGGAAAAGATGAGAACAGTTAGCTGATAAAAATGCATGGCATGCCTTCTGCACCACCCAAAGATCCAGGATGTTAATGTGCATACTGGCTTCCCGAGCAGTCCAAGTGGCTTGTGTCATGCAATCTCCCATGTGGGCACCCCAGCCATCGAGCGATGCATCCGTTATGATTGTCATGCTTGGGGAGGGTGGAAGGAGGGGCATTCTGAAGCAAACTTGGAGCGGGTCTATACACCATCGAAGGAAAGAGATGACTTCTGGTGGAACGGTAAGAATGCTGTCCATGGGTTGATGCATGGGAGAGTAGATTCCCTGCAGCCATAGCTGTAGACCGTGGAAGTGCAGGCGAGTGAAGGCTGTGGCATATGTGCATGCTGCCATGTGACCAAGGAAGGAAAAGCAAGTTCTGTCTGAGACCAAGGGACTAGAAGTCATCAAGGCAATCAGGTCCAGTAAGCTCTGGAACCTGCCTTTTGGCAAATAAGCACGTGCGGCGGCTGTGTCAATGTGTGCTCCTATGAATTCCAGGGACCGTGTAAGGTGCAAAGTCAATTTTTCTATGTTGATGCTCATTCCTAGGAAGGAGAGGAGTAGAAGGAGCTGGGACATCGACTCTCAATCTTCCTTTCTGGATCATGCCAGCAGTAGTCAGTCATCTAGGTAAGGGAACATGAGGACTCCTTGAGGTCAGAGGTGAGCTGCTACCATGGAGAAAACCTTGAAGACCCATGGGGCAGTGTTAAGTCTGAAAGGGAGAACCCGGTCGGGGAAGTGCCAAGGAGCCATCATAAATCTCAGGAACCAACTGTGGGTCCTGTGAATGTCAATATGGAAGTAGGTGTCTTGCATATCGAGAGCTGTGAACCATATGCCTTTTTCTAGTGAGGGAATGGTGGCTGCAAGTATGACCATGCGGAACTTTGGCTGCGAATGGAACATTTGAGATGTTGGAGATCCAAGATTGGTCTCCGTCCCCACTTCTTCTTGAGTACCATAAAATAGTTGGAAAAGAACCTTGTGCCCTGAGAGGAGGTTTCACTGCTCCTCTCCGCAGGAGGGAGTCCACCTCTAAAGTAAGTGTACTGACATGAGAGATATCCTTGGGCTGGGATTAGGGCACTGGATGAGGAGTTGGTAGCGCCACAAACTCAATGGTATAGCTGTGTCGAATGACATCCAAGACCCACACGTCCGTTGTTATCGCTCTCCGTGCTGGCAGAAATAGTTTGAGACAGCCCCCAAAAAGGATGGCTGGCAAGAGAGTGTTGGGGTCCAAAGTGGTTGACAGCTCTCTAGTTGCAATCAGAAATATCATTTATGTGAAGATTGAGTGTGTTGTGTGGAAAACTGCACCACTGGAACAGGTGGATGGGATCTGTGAACCTTGGGGCATTTCTGTGGAGGCTCACTGGTGGTAGAACTAGGGAGACCTGTAGCGTTGCGTAGACAGCAGATGATAAAATTTTCGCTTTGGTGCTGAAGTATATATGCCTAAGGAGCGCAAGGTGGCTCTGGAGTCTTTCAGTGAGTGTAAGGAATCATCTGTCTTCTGATTGAAGAGGTGTGATTTGTCAAAAGGGAGGTCCTTGATTCTGTTCTGTACCTCCCTAGGGAAACCTGAGGAATATCACCAGGATTCCCTTCTCATGACAATTCCAGTCACCAATATGCACAAGGATGTGTCCACTGAATCAACCGCAGCCTGATGTATGGACATAGCGACCAACTTGCCTTCCTCTAAAATAGCTTGGAATCAGGCATGATCCTGTTGTGGATTATCTGTACAATCAACCATCTGTCCATAGAAGTCATATTTGGCCATCAGTGCCAACTAGTTTGAGATCCGGAACTGGAGGCTGACCGAGGAGAAGACTTTTCAACCCATAAGGTCTAATCTCTTGCCCTCCTTATCAGCAGGTGTGAAGCATGGATGCTGTTGGCTAACCAGCTCCATAGCAGCCTGATCACCAGGGAATTAGGTGGAGGATGTGAGAAAAGAAACTCAGATCCCTTGGGGGAGGGCGGGGGGACGACACCATAATATCTCTTTTCCGCCCTTTTCAGGGTGGGGGTACACGTGGCCGGGATATGCCAAACGTTGCTTGCTGGATGTAGACTGTCATCATTGATCGGTAGGGCCACACTGGCTGGTATCGATGCATGCAAATTATCTAATAGTTGGTGCTGACCATCCTACACCTCTTCTAACAGGATCTGAAGGGCATTAGCTATCCTCCGTAGCAGCTCTTGAAACTGACAATAGTTGTCTGTAGGAGAGGAAGGAGCTGATGACACAGCCGCATTCGGGGACAACAAGGAAAACGTCTCTGGATCCATCGGTATGGTTGGGGTTGGGCTGATCAGTGCATCGTCTAGCCCCAGTTCTGAACATCTACGCTACAAAGGATGGGGTGGTGAAACAGGTGAGTCCTCCCGTGTTGAACGAGACCGTTCCAAAGGTGAATATTGGGGCCATGAGCTCCCATGTGTGAACCCGGTTAATCCTACTGTTGCAGTGATGGTGCCAAGAGTCGAGTACCAGTGACTACTGGGTTGAGGTAAGGGAGGGTACTGCCACGGTGCCGTCATGTCTTAGGAAAGGAACCAGCGGACCATGCGTAACATCTGGATCCTCAGACTCAGAGGAACCAGAGTCCTGTACAAATGGTGGTGCTGACGGAGCAGGGTGTGTTGTAGGAACATGACCAGAAAGTGGAGGAAACTGAAACACATAAAGACCTCCTTTCCAGGGTGAACTGCTCATGAGGCCCAGGAGCACTTCTGAGTCTCCCCAGAGTCTTCAGTACCCAGTCTATGTACCAACGAATCCATGCGGCTCCAGAACCGGGACTGGCAAATCCAATGAGCAATGTGACTTCTTGTCTCTCTTGGGGGCATTGGAATGTAGCACTGCTCCATGGCCAGAATTCATGCCTGACCCGGAGTCTTCCTTAAACCTGGAGGAAGATTTATTGCCATGCTTATGCGCATGCTTCCATGACTCGTGGCTAGGCCCCGGGTCCATAGCACTGGTACTGGACTGAGGCTCCTCAGTAGGAGGCACACTCTTGGACTGTTCAGGCCGATGTATGGGGGAGGAGGGTGTTCCCAGTCAGGATCCAAACGCAATGCCCTGGCGACCTCCATGAGAAGCTTCTTAAGATGGAAGGCTCTGCCTTCCCGAGTACAAGCAGGAAACGGGAGGCAGATATTGCACCTGGACATAGCATGGGTTTCCCCCAAACAGTACAGACAACGTTGGTGCTCGTCACTGAGGGAAAACAGGTGAGGACAGGAAGCGTAGACTTATAATCTCGGCCTCTTCGGCATAATCCAGTACCCAGACCCGGGTGCTGGGGGAGACGGGGATTGTTTAATCGTTATGCTGGGAAATGTGTGCTGATTTGTGTGGGTGGCAAATGAAGGGTGTGTACTGCAATGAGGGGCTGTGTGTGTTTGGGGTTATTGTGTGTGCTGATTGTGTTTTCGTGTGGGTGGTTGTACTGACTTTTATGTGGACTGTGCTGCAAGACTTGTGTTGACGAATGAGGGGTTTGTACTGCACGAAAGGGCTGTGCGTGAGCTGGTTATGTTAATTTGTGTCTGGGGGTAGTGCTGGAGGATTTTGTGTTGATTTGGGTCTGGATAGTGCTGGGAGATGTTTGCTGATTTTGTATTGGTCTGTTTGTGTGTAGGGGTTGTGTTGAGGAGTTTGTGTTGAGTTGTAAAGGTGGAGAATCAACCTTTGAAGAACTGTGGCATTTGGGCCAGTAATCCACCGTCTGTGCAATCTCCCTCATATCACTGACTCATTACAACCAATGAAATTGTTGCATTAAAATTAGCTTTATAGCTAGACTGACTGGTTGAGATACCTCTGGTATCTGCTGGTAACTGCTGCATGAAAATTAGCTGCAGAGCAAGGGTGGTGACTAGCTGAATTAACTCCGATATCTCAATGGTCTAGGACTCTTAGCCTGGCATAGATTCCTTTCTATTGCATGAGTGCAATTCGTACAATCAAAATGAATGAGAACTTAAAAATTGGAGGTAACAGACTGTGATTCCCAGTGATGACTGAACCTGTTGATATTCTGAACAAAAACAGCCCTCCACCATGCTTGTAGCTGTTTCCAGGACTTCACACTAACTCCACAGACATTCTAGGCTTCAGAATGACAACCGTAGAATCTTATTACCGGTATATAGATAGAACAGGTAAGATTAGCGCTGTTTGGCCCTTTACGCAGGAATGAATTCCATCAACAGCGAGCCAATGGCAGAGATGAAGCTGGTGGCTGTCCTTTGTGAATAAAGGAAATTGTTAGTATGATAATTTTAACAAGAATAGAAAAATATCCACTGAGTATAACTGAAGTAGAAGTGCACTTAACAGGTTAATGGTGGCTTTTCACTTTCAAATCTCTTCCAGGAGACTGAATGACTTGCATAGCTTCACACAACAAAATGTACCATTTTTACATAATAAACTGTTTGTTTGTTGCTGGTTTTGATCAGAATTCCCAGGAATCTCTCATCATCTCCATAGGAAAATAGACCACAAATAAATATTTAGTGCAATACTTATATCTCCACAAAAACAATTCCCCAGAATAGGAAAGACACATAAAAGACCACTACTCTTAAAATACAAAAGTAAATTCTAAGGAATGTTTAGAAAAAAAATAATACTAGATTTTGATACTAGTTTATTTTTCTGCACTTTACATGTAAGCTTCAGCTACCTGATCATGTATAGGTCTGAGTTACAAAAACAGAAAAAGATCTAGGCTAGACTAGGTACCTTTGAGGAAGATACTTTTAAATATTTCAGCATGTTACTAAAAATGCACTTTCTATCTTGATGAAGTTCTTGCAGTTACTTTTTAAATTTTCAGTTTTATATATAACCACGGGTTGTTAATAAAACACTAGTTGGTTATTAGCTAGAAAGTATGTGACTCGTACTGGTGCTTCACCCGTCAACAAAGGTTGTTTTCAGTCACATTATTCCTTCACACACTGCCTGAAAGGAAATATTTCTCTGCAATAAAAATTCTTTCTGTATTTTTTACTCCCTTCCAGCTAATGCAAAACAGGAAGGCACAACACATTTCCTTTTATGGTTAAAAAAGATCAGACCAAGGTTCTTAATGTTCTTGGACAAGTGATGCCCACATTATTACCACAACACTTTCTTGACTTAACACTGTTTGAAGAGAAAGATGAGGCTTTGTATGCTCTAGGCCTAATAGATTTGTTAGGAAGATATATCCTGACAGACTTGCTTACCAGAATAAGGTCATTGATTAATCAGGCAGGGAGTCCATTAGAATCATGGAATTAATGTATCTGAAGATGGTTAATTAAAAGGACATTGTCAAGGTATTTTTATGATTTATTCAAAATATTTGTCTCTTGATAACTTTCTTACTGCACAATTCTTTAGCCTCCATTATATCAGCAAGCTGGTTTGTAATTGCAGAGTTGCTCATAAATTGCACAGGGCTGTTCACTTTGATTATAATTTTTAAATAAACAAAAAGAACACAGATGCATTTTGAGAATTCCCTTTTCTCTATGTAATAATTACATAAGACAGTGCAAACATATCTAAGCATGTAAGAGACAGACAAGTAAATATTGGGACCTGTACCTTTAGAGCTTTGAACACTACTATATCTCAAAGTCCACATGCACCAAATTTACAAAAGTTCAATTCAACAATGAGAAAAGACTTTTCTGACAAAATAAAATTCTGAAAGATGAAAAGACTTATATCATTAGGTCAGACAATCCATTTCCTTGATGACTCAATTCCACACAGCACATTTTCTAATATTTTGTCCTGTCTATTGTAAATATCCACAGGGACGGTGCTTCCCAATACTTCCCTTGTGAGACCATTCCACAATACAACAGATCTCTGGTCAAAGTTTTTCCACAGTGTTCAGCCTAATTTTCCGTGTAAACACTCCTGATTTGATATATACCTGATTGATATAAATTTAGCTTGCAGCAGTAAATTTACAGGAAAGCTAAAGCAATATAACCAGTTTTAAAGCAATGTAAGTGCTGCGCTCAGACATTTACGCCAGTTTAACTAGATAGATTATACCTGTTTTAGTTAAACCAGAGCAGCTTCTGTGTGTAAAAAAGGGCTCTGTCCTTGGTATTTACGCCCTTCAAATTTTTAAATTAAAAGTTCATTTAAATGTTTTCAAATAATAGATATAGATATATATAAATAAATAAAAATATAAATCTGTGTTTGGCAGAAGATTGTACTCCTTGTTCCATGACATGACTCCTCTCAAAATATAGCCCAAAACCACACTTACACCATGGATTGATTTCAATAAAAGCAATTTAAATCACTAATTTTAATCATAGTTTAAATCAGCAAGCAGGAAGTCTTGATTTAAATAATCAGTTTTAATGGTGTTTTGCATTTGTACTTTATAGTTGTTTTCCTAAAGAAAGACTGATTCTCACCGGTTAGTAACCATTAAAACAGTTGAACTGCAATCAAATAGGGCCTTGAAACTAGATTTGGTGATTTGTTTTACTAATCTGGAGGATATACTAAATCGATACACATTTATTTAAGCAATTATAGTTTAACTTACATATATTCAAATTCTTAACTTTTTACATTTTTATGTTAGAAATAGTGAACTATGCATTTTTATTTACTAGACGATGATTAATTTTTTACTTGTGATCTATGCCAAGCAATATTTGGATGAAAATTCAAATTCAATTAAAAATGCACAAAAACACAAAAAAAAAAAAAAAAAAAAAAGACCTTAAAATGTGTTGGATAGATGAGGGGAAAAAAAGTTTAACATAAAGTTACCAAAAGATATCACATTTAAAACTAACTGATTTATTAAACAAAAGAAATATCTGTAGTTAGTGAACTGAACTGATTGTTTCTGATCACCATGTCCTTCAAGATTTTAGAATTAATAGATCTCATCCTCACACACACACTTTTTATTCATAAATTTGAAGAGACTAAAAAGCTTTCCTGTTTTTTTTCACCTCTCAATTGGTTTGTAAACTTTGAATTAACTAGTAATTGAACTGAACTAGTTGAATAAATTGAAAATGAAAAACATGGTTTCTGCACTGCAGAAGAGGCTAGTACTGTCAAAAGCTGGGTTGGCACTTCAACAAACTCTGGTTCCAGGTGCTTTGCCAGTGACTTTAAAACTTGGCAGCAAATATATACTGCTTAATATTATTTTTTGTATTTAATTTCAATGATTTTAATAGGTGATAATAAGTTTAAGCCTTAACACAAGTTGTCAATTCTAAATTTAATTTTAAATAGATTTGTTTTTAAAAAAAATAAACCTGTATTTAATTTAAATAAAAAGATATTTTAATCATTAATTTTTATTCACCACGGAAACTCATGTTTAATTTCCTGTTCATCCTCATCCCTGGGGCTCTCATCTCTACCACTTTCCATATTTTAGATTGTTTTCTGGTTTTCATTTTTCCAAGATGAATCTCAGATTTTTTTCTTATTAGGATTCTAATTTCTCTAGGTTCCTACTATTTCAGTTTCCTCACATATGGGTTTTTTTTAAAGATCATTTCCCTGAATTGATGACAACTGCACCAAAATAACTACAGGAATGTTACAAATAATAGATACCACTGCCTATGATGGACCAGGAAGCCACGTAGGTGGTTAATATATAAAGCCTAATTGCTTGAGAACTTCATTCTCCATGGGCAGACCCTTCTAAACCTGATCTATCATCATTATTGAGGTCAATACGCTGGTCTGAAACTTAATTGCAAAGTTTCCAGGAATTAATTAGGCATTTATTATAAATCAAAAAAGAATAATTAAATGTTTCCAATGCTTATTAAGTAGCTGCTGCATAATAACACTACCACATTTGATATTGTGTTAGCTTTATGTACAAAAATACCCATATAGTTTGTGACTAAACTTAATGGTATTTGCTCCTCCTGAAACATTTACTATTATGATCAGAAGAAGTGGTAACTAAACAAACATTTACTTCATTTTATTTTTTAGGGGAGCTGATAAAACATGCAGTTTTAAATGTTCACACTACTAGTTTCAAACTCCTCCAGATTCGTGATTTCTCCAGTGAGAGTCATGGTTGTGTACGGTCCAACAACTTGCACTGTTTCTTTAAGGAGACCATCCTTTAATCCCCCTATTTTGAAATAGCAAGTCAACAATGGGTTTAGGTTTTAAACATGTCAAAAGTTCAGTGCCTACTCCAAGTTTTAAATTGTAATGTCTTAAGTGAATTCTTTATGTAAGATAAACAACTCTTCAGATCAGTACCTCTTCTGAAGTCTGTAGTCAAAGATAATTACAACATGGAACAAAAGCCAAAGTTTACTGAAATTTTAATAGGATTTTACACATACTGTAAAAATACAACATTCAAACAACATATATATGAATAAACAAAGAACTACAGTTCTACCTCAGTGTATCATAAGTCTTCCATTTAAACACTAAACTCAAAACTGTGGTGTAAAAGAACATATTCAAATAAATATTTTAGCTTGAGTTTAGCTCTTTTTAACTGAGAGAGACCTGACAGTCAGGTCTGGATTCTCTTCCTTACTCTGCTACTGATTGTCTATGTGACTGAGAAAGTCACTAAACTTTTCTCATGCCTCAGTTTCTCCATCAGTGAAATAGGGATATTATTTTTGTAACTCACAGGAGTACTGTGAAGCATGATTAATCTTACTGTGCTTTGAGATATTTGGATGCAAGACACTATAAAACTGCTAAGTATTATTTTTGAAATGTTAAGGGGCATTGAATATACTCTATTTCAGCAAGTCTTATCATGTCCCATTAAAAACCTCATCCTGAGCACTAATGACCCTTGCAACTATCACTGGAGTCAATGGAAGCTGGGGATACTTTATGTTTCTCGAAATCAGGACCCAAATTATCCTGAATAGAGCTGGTCATAAATTTTCCATCTGGAAAATCAAAATGATTGCTAAACAGCTGCCTGCCTAACTCTCTACCTCCCCTCTCTCCTCCCCCCACCACCCACCCCTGGGACCCAAAGAGGCAGAGAGCTTGGGTGGCTCAGACTCACTGCCAGCTCCAGCAGCCAGAAAAGCAGACAGCTAGAAAGCTCAGCCTCCCAACCAGCTCTGGATCCACAAAAGCACAAAGCCAGAGTGTGCCTAGTCTCCATGCCTTTCCCCAGCTTTGGGGCCAGACAGGTTGAGCACCCAGTCAGGCAGAAAGTAAAACTGACAAGAGCCTTCCAGGCAGCCAGCTGAAAAATTCCATTTAGGGTCTTCTGAAACAGAATTTTTCTTGAAATCTCCTTCTGGGAAAATATTTGCTGTTTTGACATTTTTCCCCAGTTCAGGACAAAATATTTTTCAAAAATATAGAATTTTTCACAAGAAGGGATTTCTATTTTCTGGCTAGCTCTAGTCCTGAATATTTTTAAAAAATAAAGGGTAGAATTTTGGACTGAATTTTTTTAAACACTAATTTTCATTGTTTGCATAATAACGTATTTGGATAACAGAATAGGCATATCCCACCAGAAAGTCTGGAGCAGGAAAGCTGACAATGCGTCAGCTGATACATCCACTTCTTTCTAAATTGGGCCAAGTCCTGTGAGATACTAAGAGACACAGGCGCCGACATTCTGAAGTACCGGGGGGTGCTTGACGCCCGGCTCTGCCCTAGGCCCCACCCCCACTCCACCACTTCCCCCAAGGCCCCATTCCACCCCGCCTCTTCCCGCCTAGTTCCACCCCCTTCTCCGAGCGCCGCATCCTCGCTCCTCCCTCCCCCCAGCCTCCTGCACACCGCAAAACATCTGATCCGTGGGGCCCACCGGCAGGCAGGAGGTGCTAGGGAGAAGGGGAGGTGCTGATGGGAGGGCTGCCGGTGGGTGCTCAGCATCCACCATTTTTTCCCCCTGGGTGCTCCAGCTCCAGAGCAGCCACGGAGTCGGCACCTATGCTAAGAGACCTCAAACTCATGCAAATCAGTGGTAATTAAGGACACTCAAGACCACAAAACACCCAGCTTAAAGCACCAAAATCAGTGGAAGAAGTGGTCCACAAACAGAGGCGTAGCGAGCGCCCTCCGTACCCTCCGACCGGAGGGGGCCCCGCAAGGAAGGGGGCCCCTAAAAGTGGCAAAATAAATACCGCATTCCAGTTTCTGCATTCTAAGGGGCCCCGCCCGGACATATGTTCGGAGGGGGCCACCGTTTGGAGGGGGCCACGTTCTTTGTTGCTACGGCCCTGTCCGCAAAAAAACAAAACAAAACAAAAAAACCACTGAAGGGCTTGTCTGCAGAGGGAAACTATTCTGAAATCATAGAATTGTAGGACGGGAAGGGACCTCAAGAGCTCATCTAGTCCAGTCCCCTGCACTCATGTCAGGACTAATTATTATCTAGACCATCCCTGACAGGCGTTTGTCTAACCTGCTCTTAAAAATCTTCAGTGATGGAGATTCCACAACCTTCAAGCAAGGGCATGAATTTAAAGCACAACATCTCTTTTGAACTAGCTCCCCATGTGGATTAAGCTAAACCTTATACAGGCACTCTTTGCGTGGAACATGAGTGTCCACATGGGGAGCTAGTGTGCAAGAACTATTGCAAAATAGCTATTCCTGGCTATTATCCGTGTAGAGAAGCCCTAAGTAGAAACAACATTCTGAAACCAGACACTTCTCTCATGGACTAAAGCTGTACAAATTTTCCCTGGAAAAAAAAACAGGCTAAAAAGTACTAATTAGTAGTCAGATTCATTGCAGCTGCTGTATTATCGGTGTGATTGCAATTATTTTAGAAAGAGATAGGAGAGGAAGTACTTTATGACCTTGTGATTAAACCACTGGATGAACTCAGAAGAGTTCAATTCCCAACTCTGCCACAGAATTCCTGTGTGATTTTATGAAGTTGCAATCTCTCTGTGCCTTAGTTCCCCTTCTGTAAATTGGACATAATACTTCTCTACCTTACAAAGGTGTTGTGAGCGATAATTTAATACTTGTGAGATGCTCAATATGGAGATGGGGGCTATATAAGTAGATAGAGACACAGACACGTCAAAGTGGAATGCACAGGGGAACTTCCGTATAAATTGTCCAATGCTTGATAATTTTATAACAGAGTAGACAGATGAAAATTAAACAAGCTTTATGATTTAAAAAAGCCCTTAGTCTGGTTGAAATGAGATGGAATTAATGATTTTATCTAGGGCACACACATTATAAATGCTAAAGCAGTGAAAATACTCATTTGGAACTAATTTCTCTATTCTTTGTTAACCAACCTACTGTCCTCAGGGCTCTTGCAAACGAGTAGCTGATGATTTATATAAGATCAGAAAGACATCAGTCAGCTAAGATGATTCTTCACATTTGTCTAGCATTTTTCAAGACCCTAAAACATTTTTCAATACAATAGAGGAAATCTGCTGGCTCAAAAAATACAAACTGGTTTAGAAATACAGCCTCACTGAGGCTTTCATCTGTGGGTTTCTCTGAGTAGTTACTACAACAGCTGAGGAAGCTCTTAAGAGGAAGGTGATATGGAAGGTGAGCGATCAGCTGTTGTAACCTGCACAGGTTGTGCCATGTTTGTCTTTCTTCCACAGGACAGAAGCGACTTTGTCTGTACAAAGTGCAAGCTGGTCTCCATATTGGAAGAGAAGGTTCGAGGTCTGGAGAAACAAGTATCGACTCTGCGTTGCATAAGGGAAAATGAAGATTTCCTGGACAGACGTCAGGAGATGCTTCTACGGCCACAACGTTCTGAAGATTCAGAGCAGGCGGCGCAGCAGGGACAGAAAGATGGTGAAGAAGTTTGGCAGCATGTGACCTCCAGAAGGAGAAAGAGGAGTGTCCATGTACCAGCAATGGAGATACAGGTGAGCAATCGTTTCCATGTTCTCTCCACAGGTACTAATGCGGAAAGTGGACTAGAGGACACATCTGAGGGAAGGGAGCAGAAGGAGACTCCACCGATTGGAAGGCAAAAGATGCACTGTGCTAGGGATGAGGGTTCCACAACCACCACTCCCAAGAGGAGGAGGAGGAAGGTGGTGGTGGTCGGGGACTCCCTCCTCAGGGGGACTGAGTCATCTATCTGCCGCCCCGACTGGGAAAACCGAGAGGTCTGCTGCTTGCCAGGAGCTAGGATACACGATGTGACGGAGAGACTGCCGAGACTCATCAAGCCCTCGGATCGCTACCCCTTCCTGCTTCTCCACGTGGGCACCAATGATGCTGCCAAGAATGACCTTGAGCGGATCACTGCAGACTACGTGGCTCTGGGAAGAAGGATAAAGGAGTTTGAGGCGCAAGTGGTGTTCTCGTCCATCCTCCCTGTGAAAGGAAAAGGCCTGGGTAGAGACCGTCGAATCGTGCAAGTCAACGAATGGCTACGCAGGTGGTGTCGGAGAGAAAGCTTTGTATTCTTCGACCATGGGATGGTATTCCAAGAAGGAGGAGTGCTAGGCAGAGACGGACTCCACCTAACGAAGAGAGGGAAGAGCATCTTAGCAAGCAGGCTGGCTAACCTAGTGAGGAGGGCTTTAAACTAGGTTCACCGGGGGAAGGAGACCAAAGCCCTGAGGTAAGTGGGGAAATGGGATCCTGGGAGGAAGCACGAGTAGGAGAGCACAAGAGGGGAGGACTCCTGTCTCATACTGAGAAAGAGGGACAATCCATGAGTTATCTTAAGTGCCTATACACAAATGCAAGAAGCCTGGGAAACAAGCAGGGAGAACTGGAAGTCCTGGCACAGTCAGGGAACTATGATGCGATTGGAATAACAGAGACTTGGTGGGATAACTCACATGACTGGAGTACTGTCATGGATGGATATAAACTGTTCAGGAAGGACAGGCAGGGCAGAAAAGGTGGGGGAGTTGCATTGTATGTAAGAGAGGAGTATTACTGCTCAGAGCTCCGGTATGAAACTGCAGAAAAACCTGAGAGTCTCTGGATAAAGTTGAGAAGTGTGAGCAACAAGGGTGATGTCGTGGTCGGAGTCTGCTACAGACCACCAGACCAGGGGGATGAGGTGGACGAGGCTTTCTTCCAGCAACTAACAGAAGTTGCTAGATCGCAGGCCCTACTTCTCATGGGAGACTTTAATCACCCTGATATCTGCTGGGAGAGCAATACAGCGGTGCACAGACAATCCAGGAAGTTTTTGGAAAGTGTAGGGGACAATTTCCTGGTGCAAGTGCTGGAGGAACCAACTAGGGGCATAGCTTTTCTTGACCTGCTGCTCACAAACAGGGAAGAATTAGTAGGGGAAGCAAAAGTGGATGGGAACCTGGGAGGCAGCGACCATGAGATGGTCGAGTTCAGGATCCTGACACAAGGAAGAAAAGAGAGCAGCAGAATACGGACCCTGGACTTCAGAAAAGCAGACTTTTGACTCCCTCAGGGAACAGATGGGCAGGATCCCCTGGGAGAATAACATGAAGGGCAAAGGGGTCCAGGAGAACTGGCTGTATTTTAAAGAATCCTTATTGCGGTTGCAGGAACAAACCATCCCGATGTGTAGAAAGAATAGTAAATATGGCAGGCGACCAGCTTGGCTTAACAGTGAAATCCTTGCTGATCTTAAATGCAAAAAAGAAGCTTACAAGAAGTGGAAGATTGGACAAATGACCAGGGAGGAGTATAAAAATATTGCTCAGGCATGCAAGAGTAAAATCAGGAAGGCCAAATCACACTTGGAGTTGCAGCTAGCAAGAGATGTTAAGAGTAACAAGAAGGGTTTCTTCAGGTATGTTAGCAACAAGATGAAAGTCGAGGAAAGTGTGGGCCCCTTACTGAATGAGGGAGGCAATCTAGTGACAGAGGATGTGGAAAAAGCTAATGTACTCAATGCTTTTTTTGCCTCTCTCTTCACAAACAAGGTCAGCTCCCAGACTGCTGGACTGGGCAGCACAGTATGGGGAGGAGGTGACCAGCCCTCCGTGGAGAAATAAGTGGTTCGGGACTAATTAGAAAAACTGGATGAGCACAAATCCATGGGGCCGGATGCGCTGCATCCGAGGGTGCTAAAGGAGTTGGCGGATGTGACTGCGGAGCCATTGGCCATCATCTTTAAAAACTCATGGCGATCAGGGGAGGTCAGGGATGACTGGAAAAAGGCTAATGTAGTGCCCATCTTTAAAAAAGGGAAGAAGGAGGATCCAGGGAACTACAGGCCAGTCAGCCTCACCTCAGTCCCTGGAAAAATCATGGAGCAGATCCTCAAGGAATCAATTATGAAACACTTAGAGGAGAGGAAAGTGATCAGGAACAGTCAGCATGGATTCACCAAGGGCAAGTCATGCCTGACTAACCTAATTGCCTTCTATGATGAGATAACTGCCTCTGTGGCTGAGGGGAAAGCAGTGGATGTGTTATTCCTTGACTTTAGCAAAGCTTTTGATACGGTCTTCCGCCGTATTCTTGTCGCCAAGTTAAAGAAGTATGGGCTGGATGAATGGACTGTAAGGTGGATAGAAAGCTGGCTAGATCGTCGAGCTCAACGGGTAGTGATCAATGGCTCCATGTCTAGTTGGCAGCCGGTTTCAAGCGGAGTGCCCCAAGGGTCGGTCCTGGGGCCAGTTTTGTTTAATATCTTTATTAATGATCCGGAGGATGGTGTGGACTGCACTCTCAGCAAGTTTGCAGATGACACTAAACTGGGAGGCGTGGTAGATACGCTGGAGGGTAGGGATCAGATACAGAGGGACCTAGACAAATTAGAGGATTGGGCCAGAAAAAACCTGATGAGGTTCAACAAGGACAAGTGCAGAGTCCTGCACTTAGGACGGAAGAATCCTATGCACTGCTACAGACTAGGGACTGAATGGCTAGGTAGCAGTTCTGCAGAAAAGGACCTAGGGGTCACAGTGGACAAGAAGCTAGATATGAGTCAACAGTGTGCTCTTGTTGCCAAGAAGGCTAACGGCATTTTGGGCTGTATAAGTAGGGGCATTGCCAGCAGATCGAGGAACGTGATCATTCCCCTTTATTCGACATTGGTGAGGCCTCATCTGGAGTCCAGTTTTGGGCCCCACACTACAAGAAGGATGTGGAAAAATTGGAAAGAGTCCAGCGGAGGGCAACAAAAATGGATTAGGGGTCTGGAGCACATGACTTATGAGGCGAGGCTGAGGGAACTGGGATTGTTTAGTCTCCAGAACAGAAGAATGAGGGGGGATTTGATAGCTGCTTTCAACTACCTGAAGGGGGGTTCCAAAGAGGATGGAGCTCGGCTGTTCTCAGTGGTGGCAGATGACAGAACAAGGAGCAATGGTCTCAAGTTGCAGTGGGGGAGGTCTAGGTTGGATATTAGGAAACACTATTTCACTAGGAGGGTGGTGAAGCACTGGAATGTGTTACCTAGGGAGGTGGTGGAATCTCCTTCCTTGGAGGTTTTTAAGGCCCGGCTTGACAAAGCCCTGGCTGAGATGATTTAGTTGGGAATTGGTCCTACTTTGAGTAGGGGGTTGGACTAGATGACCTCCTGAGGTCCCTTCCAACCCTGATATTCTATGATTCTATGAAATAGAGGTGGGGGAGAGGGGACATATTATTTTTAGAAATTCTTGCTGCGATGAGTATTAACCCTGTAATCAGTAAGACTGGTGGTAGGTACAACAGTTTTACTGGTTTAACTTTATTCCATCCTCTTCTTCCTTCAGGTACAGTGCTTCCTGTCTGCAGTACACAGCTATATTTAAAAACATAAGGATTTATGCATTGGAAAGTTCATTATGAAATGTGATTATTCCCCTCTATTTGGCATTGGTGAGACCACATCTGGAGTATCATGTCCAGTTTTGGTCCCTCCACTACAGAAGGGATGTGGACAAATTGGAGAGAGTCCAGTGGAGGGCAACGAAAATGATTGGGGGCTGGGGCACATGACTTATGAGGAGAGGCTGAGGGAACTGGGGTTATTTAGTCTGCAGAAGAGAAGAGTGAGGGGGGATTTGATAGAAGCCTTCAACTACCTGAAGGGGGGTTCCAAAGAGGATAGAGCTAGGCTGTTCTCAGTGGTGGCAGATGACAGAACAAGGAGCAATGGTCTCAAGTTGCAATGGGGGAGGTCTAGGAGGGTGGTGAAGCACTGGAATGGGTTACCTAGGGAGGTGGTGGAATCTCCATCCTTAGAGGTTTTTAAGGCCCAGCTTGACAAAGCCTTGGCTGGGATGATTTAGTTGGTGTTGGTCCTGCTTTGAGCAGGGGATTGGACTAGATGACCTCCTGAGGTCTCTCCCAACCCTAATATTCTATGATTCTATGGAACCAAACAGCATAACATACTGGGCTAATTATCTTTGTATTTTATTGTGTAGTATCATAAGTTACACATTTTCTAGATCAATTACATAAAAACGTTTGATGGTAACTGATTAGACAACAAAGCTCTTAAAACAAGTTTTAGTCTTAAAGCTTTACACCTATGAAACCAAATCAAAGTAGGGTAAAATATTGACCAGCTACTTTTTGAATAACAATTAAGAAACAAAACATGCACTAGACTGCCATTTATAAGGGAAAACGTACATCATCTCCTTAACTGGAGACAATATACATCAGTCTTAAGTTATAATAAGTACTGTACCACGAATACATCTATAGCCCTTGCAATGTATACTGCCATTTTCATATGTGGCAGTACTTCAGTGCTATAAAAGCTGTGATGCTGCAGTGCTCGTTCAGGTCCCAATCCAATCCCCACTGTAGGCAATGGAAAGACATCCACTAACTTTAAGGGGCTCTGGATCAGACCCTCACTGTTTACTGACAGGGTGTGATGGCTACACTAGTAAAAGAAGCCCTGCTGATGGGCTTAGTGGATTATTGCCACATTTACAATGTCTTTTCTGCAATTTTTGAAAGGCTACATTATCTACAAGCAGGGAAATTAACTCATATGGAATCTAAAGCAAATGTGCAATAAAAAATTCAAGAAGTTAATTCTATTTTCAGACCATTGTATACTGCCTGTCTTGGCAATATGATTGGACAAGAAGGGGGGGATGAGGCGGGAGGTGCTATCATTATGCAATAACCTACAATTATTTTTATGGCAACTGCATTCCAATTTTCTTACCGAATATACACAGTGCTAATGTACAGCAATGGCACAAATTACACATTCTAACAGAGTAGTAAAATTGAAACAAGTCACGCAATGTAATGTGTTTGTGAACTAGCCCACCTGATGTGACAAAGCTTATTAAAATACAAAAGCTATTCTGCTTAGTTTTTATTTTTTTTAAATTTCTAAAAAAAAATAAAATTAAACCAAACAAAAATCTTATCTCTGCTCATTTCAGAATACCAAAGTTGTATTTGTATCAGACAGTGAGAAAATCCAAACTAAAATTATGTGGATACAGTTAGATTTTTGGTATCATATAGCTGCATAACTTGATGGTTCTTTTTCCAGTGCTACAATTAGAAAAACAAAAAAAAAATGCTTAAACACTAAATAGATGTCATTAGGAATTTAGTTGATTATGACTATGAAGGATTATGATTCATATGAAAATCATAACCTATAAAAATCATCAACTGTGCCGGATGAGCTCTTCCAGTGACAGATCTCATCAAGAAAATCTGCCAATAAAATACAGACAAAGCTGGTTAAAAAAAATTCCTGTTGACTTTCAGCATATGGAGTTCAGGTGCTCCTGACACTCGCATATTTTGCATGTTTTTAGCTGCTGACTACTAAAAACAATTAGGTTGATGTGAAAATGCTGGAGCTAATAAGATTTGGCAAGCACCAAGGAAATAGCACAGATTTTTTATTTTTTTTTACAAAATGTAATTAAAATGTTCTGTGTATGGAACACCTTTAGCTCAATATTTATTATTGTTTCACCTGTCTTGAAATGGGAACTACAAACAGTTGGATAAATGGACTAAAATGTTGTCTAGTTCCACTATAGCTTCTGTGTTGGGAGTGTGGCAGTGAACTGAGGTCTTGATGTATTGGCAGGTCCGGAGTGGCCAGGAAGCCTTTCTGGATCCATGCATCAGCACTACAGGCCAATGGAAAGGATGCCAGCTCTTGCTGGCTCGAATCGTGGGCCGCTTGTGACATCCCAAACAAAGACCTGATTGAAGACCCAATGAAAGAAGTCCTGGGATTCTACCTATCCGGTAGGTAGTGGACTGCACATTAATCGCATTCAGACCTAATGCATGGACAGTGTGAATATCTACTCCAGAAATGGAAAATCAAAGAATCACAAAATTGTGACTGTGGTGGGGTAAATACTAAGCAACACATCACAGAAAACTGCCCCATTCACACTTACAGTGGCGGCATAAGGGAGATCCACCTAGCTAACCCAGAAGCGTTAACGTCTTTCAAATCTCATGATTCAATTATATCAGAGAATTGCTTTTCAAATGCCATACGAAAGAAGACTGCAGCTTCTGTACATGCTTCTGGATCTTCTATTCAAAATGCTATTTGAAAACATGCTAAAGCAAGTTTTTCAGTGAATTGTGGCATGCATCCTTACATCTTTTCAAGTAACTGCACACTACAGGGATTATTCTTCCTCTTTTTCCAGTGACAGATGCACAGCATAGGACCCTGTATTACCGTGTGATGGTTTCAGTCCTCTCTGCTCTAATACAAAGAGGGAATTAAACACCCTCTTACACCAGTTATGTGGTTTACATAGTGTTGCATTTTTACAAACATAATTAACACAAACTACAACACTGGTAAGTGAATAAAACTGTTAAATCACAAAAGTAAAGAAACGGCACTAGCAAAAGTTCCTTAGAACCCATATATTATACTCAACATTCCCACAGATTCCTTTTGTTTGTTTCATTTGAATACTCACGAGTAAATGTACACAAGCACTATCATCTTCTTTTCATGGTATTTGGTCTGTCTCATAAACAAAGTTCTACCACAGTCTTTAACACAGATTTCTAAATGATGAAATCACCGTGGGGGCGGGGGGGGGGGGGACCAGAAAATATGTTCTTATCTTTGATGATAAACCTTCTGCATTGACAGCACAGAATGCTGTGCTTGGCCCCTTAGCCAATGTCAGTTATTCGTTCCACTTCTTAAAGATATGCATTGAATACCATTACTAAGTTCATAAAAGAAAAATGAAAACACATTTGTGCAAAACTAAAAATACGTACCCTTTACATATTTCATTCATATCTGATTAGTTGGAGATATAAAAGCATCTGAAAAATTATATCGAACTGGTCAGAACTGCATAGCTACGGTTGGGGGCAGGCCCTGGCTACCCACTGAAGCACACCAACCTTGCATAAAAAACTAGGAAATTAACACATACAACTGCATTTAGTGACCCAATTAAGCCTACATTAGGACACACCCATCCACTCCAAACCTTGAAAACACGTATATAAGAAGTTAACGGAAGTCTCCTGTGTACCTTGCTGGTTCCTTGTTGCCTACAACACTTTTGATAAACTATCATTCCATAAGGCATTCACTTAGATCTCCATAGACACCAAAAAGCTATACATTCCCTAACTTTATCACCCTTACACTCAACATAAAACCTCAATGGCAAGGTTAGTATTTTAAAGCAGATTAAATTCCTAAACGAACAGACTAGGTGACAGTCATATGTGCTGGTCTGTTGATACAGGAGAGTATGAGATCATCATTAAGGTTTTGTGTTAGAGTGCAAGTTTGATGAAGATGGGGTATATATTGCTTTTCAGTATCTATTGGAGCTGGAATCCCTTACAGAGTGTAGGAGCATATTATTGTGAAAGTGAGTGGCAAGGAACACAAGAGACTTCTCCCTTATCTTATTTCCATGGTTTCAAGACTTTGGGTTGGTGTGGTATGTCCTGATACAAGCTTTACTATCACTAAACAAAGCTTTTGTGTTACTAATACCAGCATATGTTTAAGACCACATTGCTCCTCCCAAATGGAATTGACTGATTAGTTATAAACAAAATTACATCCCCAAAACTCACTAATTAGCAGTACAGTAGAACCTCTGAGTTATGAACACCTTGAGAATGGAGGTTGTTAGTAACTCTGAAATGTTTGTATCTCTGAACAAAATGTTATGGTTGTTCATTCAAAAATTTATAACTGAACATTGACTTAATACAGATTTGAAACTTTACTATGCAGAAGAAAAATGCTGCTTCCCCCCCCCCTTTTTTTTTTTTAGTAGTTTACATTTAACACAGTACTGTACTGTATTTACTTTTTTGGTGTTGTTGGTCTCTGCTGCTGCTGCCTCATTATGTACTTCTGGTTCCAAATGTAGTATGTGGTTGACTGATCAGTTCATAACTCTGAGGTTCTACTGTCCTATGATGTAGAATGTGTGATTATAAAGTCAGACTACCCTCTCACTTGATCTAACTATTTCCTTTACTGAAAATGGAAAATTCCACAAATCTCTGTGGATAATAAGCACCCCTCCTTTCATTCATCTTCTGCTATCCAATTCAGGCCAAATAGTAAAACTGCATTATTTAAACAAGATAATGAATATCACATTCAGATCTTTTCAGCTAACCTGAAACACTACTACTACAACTTCTACTGAGACCTTAGTCAGACCAAACTCCCATTAAAAAAGAACTTTGCTTGAGTAAAACTTGAGACAGGCCTTCAGGATTTGTCCTAGTATTAGGGCACAATCCTGAAAGGTGGTGAGCCCCTCTTGTGATGTGTTAACCTCCCTCAAGCTGATGGGAGATGAGGACAATCAGCACCTCTCAGAACTGGAACTTTATGTACCACTACAAAATAATTACCAAAGACAAAGGGCTGGATTCTCCAGTCCACCAAGTTTACTTTGCACCACTTACTTAGCACAAAATGAAGTTATAATGGAGTGTGATTGCCACTGGCGAACTCTCCCTGGGTAGGGGGAATCTCCATCAGCATAAAGTAGGTAGCGGCAGCTCTGCGAAAGCTGACCCACTGCAGCTATAACTGGCACCGAGGTTGGGTGAATGAGAATCAGAAAGTCGCGTCTAGCTCCCTGACAGCAGGGAGCT
Organism: Emys orbicularis; assembly: GCF_028017835.1. Lineage (NCBI taxonomy): Eukaryota > Metazoa > Chordata > Testudines > Emydidae > Emys > Emys orbicularis. Next base: position 157,036,780 of record NC_088685.1, on the reverse strand, counting down.
CCCTTTGAATTCAGGTGCAACGGAGAATCAAGCTTCAATTGTTTATGGACATGATCCAAAGCCCACTGAATTCAATGGAAAGACTGCCATTGACTTCAACGGGGTCTGGATCAAGTCCTTAAGAAGGAAGTTGTTATTGTACAGAATTATGGGGAAAATGTTGCAAGGCATTTGTGTGATTTTTCTTAAATTCACGTTTTTGAAAAGCCCAAATTATTTATTAGCAACAATAAATCAAAGATTTATTTCAGTCAAAAAATTCAAATTTTATGGGATTTCTGGGTATTCATTTCAACAGTCATAAAAGCATGGCTTAAGTTATTTGAAAAAAACTGCAAATATTTCCTTTTGGATTAGAATAGGACAGCAGGGTTCCCATTAATACTTTACAGCCTTTGAATTACAGCACAATTATTTATAACTTTACAGCCAGAGATCACAAGTTTAAGCAAAAGATTTTATTTCTAAAAGCTGCTAATATGTGATTTCTGGAAAACTAAAATCACTAAAAAAAGCTACACAATTCTGAACCATTCCTTCAGAGATTCTGCACAGAATCCTTATCCTGGAGTCAGCCTCCGTATTTATATTCATTTTGAAAGAATGTAGGGTGAATTAATAACTGCTACAGTACTTTGTACTTGCTGAAATAGGATGTTATTGATCAATATCAGTCTAACAGTGTTGCCTCATAACTCAGCATGGCCAGAAAACAAATTAAAAATAAATGTCAAAATTTTCCAATTTCTACCTCAGTAAACAGAATTTTAAAATGTTTCCATTGCAAAATATATGCCTAAATATATGTCTCTGACCTCTCTGTCTTTCAAGAGTCACCAGTAGTAGGTTAGGCAGCATATATTGAACCTTGGGCTTGATCCTGAAGTTGTTTCAATATGTGTAATATTCACATCTTGCAGTCAGTGAGGATTTTGCATAAGAAATAAACGCATGATCGGGTACAAAGCTCTCATGTTCAATTCAGTAAGTAAAAAGTATAGCTTTGCAAAGAAAAAATATGGAAATGTGTCTTTGCTGCAAGTGCGTTTTCATTACATTCAAACCTTTCTTTCTGAACCATTCTTTTGTTTGTAATATACAAGATCAGATGCTTTTTATTTGCTTCTAATATGAAGCAATAGGCCTACAAAAATCCCACAATCATAGTATGTTAATATCTATTAATGATCCCAATGATGGCTGTTATACTTTCAGTCTGCAAGAATTGGATCAGTTTTTACATCTGGAAGAGAAAATTGTCTAAGACAGCACCTCTAGTAGTTATAGTTTCATGTGGATCTTATTGGCATTCATACTTTTATTTTTATACCCACGACTGTTCTTAGAATTCAGGAAGCCAACTGAACTCAATTCAAAATTAATACAGTAACTACTTTAAACATGACCTGTTCCTTCAGTCTCCCTGATACTTAAAACTCCATTTATATTTGACCATCATTTCAAATTGCTATTCTTTGAAGAAGGAAATTGCTCTCATCACAATTGATGGAAAGTAGATAGCATACATCCCCGTGAATCAAGAGGAGACGGTACCCCAAAGATTTAGTAGCACTACTAAGAGTCTTCTCAACAATGCACCTCTTCAAACAAGAGTATAACCTTTCAATGCAGAGCTTTGAAGAGACGTGTACTGTATGTGTTTAGCTAGTGAGAAACTGGTGAGAATTCAGAGAAGAGCACCAAAAAAAATCAGGAGTCTAGAAGGACTGATTTATGACAAAAGATTAAATAACTACAGCTTGTTTAGGGGACAGTGTGTGTTTGTGTGGACGAGTGGAAATGAAGGGACAGGAAAGAAGAGACATAGGACATGTTTACACTGCAGCTGGGGGTGTTATTTCCAGCTCAGATAGACATGCACGTGCTGGCTTTCATCAAGCTAGTATGCTAAAAATAGCAGTATAGCCACGAGGGCAGAGGTGGTGGCACAGGCTAGTTGTCCAAGTACATACATAGGTTCTTGGTTGGGACTGTACTCCAAGCAGCTAGCCTGTGGTGCTGTCATTGCTGCTATGGCCACACTGCTATTTTTAGCACATAGCTCAATGACAGCTAGCGCATGTACGTCTGCCTGAGCTGGAAATTTCACCTCCAGCTGCATTCTATAAATATTTGAAAGGTATAAACACAAAAGAGGGAGTGGAATTATTCAGCATAATAAAAGAGTAGAACCAGGATAATGGGAGATTAAATTACAAAATAGAAAATGTAAGTCAAGTATCAGGAAATACTTCCTAATAGTGAGACCTACTATGACTGCAGAAGAGACTCTCCAGGGAAGTGGTGAAAACTCCATCATTTGGGTCATTTAAAATTAGATGAGGGGGGAAACGGCAATAAATTTTAATAGGAAACAATTTTGCTTTGGCAGGAAGATGGCCTAGATTAACTAATAAGCCTTCTCCATATGATCCAGGTAACCCTTTAACCTCAAGCAAACACAAACTCTTAACCAGTTTAACTCTACTTTACAGTTCACCATTAAAATCTCTTAGAGCTTATCTTCACTAGGAAAAAGGTGTACTTTTAACACATTAACCAATAGGTGTTAAAATCCTAGTGAAGACTAGCCAGTTGTAGTTTTAACATGTGTTATCTTGTTGAGATAAACCTTTGTGAGGAGCCTAAGGTTTACCTTGACAAGATAACACATGTCAAAACTACAACTGCCTTGTCTGTGCTAGGATTTTAACACCTACTGGTTTACATATCTTAAAAATATATCTTTTATCTTAGTTTAGACATGATCTTATAGGAGCTTCCTCCTCCTTTAACTTTACTACTCTAATATAATTCACTATTTGGTGTTCTTTTGAAGACTAGCAGGATTAACGGTAGTTGAATATTTGAACTGGATAGGAACACAAGATGACTAGCAACTATTGGATAAACATGAGGGTCTTATGGCAGTTCGCTGCACAGTCATGTGAGCAATGACTTGGATTCCTAGATCCAGCCTTCTATTTAATAAAGCTAATCGGGACAATGAGTATTGTGGGGGCAGCACGTTGGATCCTTGGGGGAAAAGGAGTACCACACATTGCTCATTAATTATTTTGACAACTAAAAGAAGGAGTTGTGGAAATTAATTCTGCGGGATCACAAGTCCCATTTCCCATGGCCAGAAGGAAGGTGGGTGTGATATGGTGCCAGAAACAGAGAGTAAGTGTGGGGGAGATGGGAGAATGGAGATGACCCAAGTGACAGGACAAATAATCAGGGTTCAGGCATGAACATACCTGCTGGGAGAGGACGAAGAAAAAGATACTTTTAGACATCTTGCAGGCTTTTCATTAGCAAAACCACATAAAGCTATAACTTATATTCAACTGCTCAACCATTTAACTACAGTTAACTCTTAGGGTATGTCTACACTGCAAAGAAAGAGCTGAGGTGCAGAATCTTAGAGCCTTGATCAATTAACTCAGACTCACGGGACTCGGGCTGTAGGGCTAAATGTAACAATGTAAATGTTCCCAATCCGGCTGGAGCCTCGGATCTGAAACCCTTCCCTCTCATCAGAGATCAGAGCCTGGGCACTAGCCTGAGCAGGAATGTCTACACTGCTATTTTTAGGCCCTTAGCCCAACCCCTAAGAGCCCAAGTCATTTGACCCAGGCTCTGAGATTCAACGCCATGGGCTTTTCTTTAAACCTTTAGCTTCTAGTTTGATTAGTGACTTGTTTGATAAAACACACCCATAAACTTTAAAAAGAAGTACAGGTCCATGAAAAATGCAGACGTGAGAGTCAGTCTACTAAGAGTATTCCTTCACTGTTGTTAACTTGGGTGATAGGCAACTGGAACTGACTGCCTGGGTTAACCTAGCCTGGTTGTGGCTACACTGCAAAACCATGCCCAAGTTACTGTGCCCTCACTGGTTCTCTATGCACCCATGTGTGTCTCCAGGACTTCGGAGGGCTTAGCCATGGTTATTTGTCCTGCAGTAAGCTGAGCCATTCTATGATTCTTTCCTTCTGCACATACGGGAGGAACTACGGAAAGGCAATGGAGGACCATCAACACTCAAATGATTAGCCTGCATCCTCATTGCAAAGTGAGCAGGTTACCAGCCTGAGTGAAAGCAGGACTGAGCTCTAAATCATGTCCCCAGATAGATCAACTAGTCTGAGTTTAAAGCACCAAACACGGGTGAGAAGATTTTGCATGTGGATGAGAGTGGGGTTAGAAGAAACACCCAAGTAACAACCCAAGTTAACTCTGCAGTGAAGACACACCCAAAGAGAGTGCAAATCAGTTTGAAATTTCCATTCTGTTTTGTTATTTTTAACCTAATCTATTTCCCTGTGACAAGATAGATGCCTACCACTCTTTTTTCAGTCATTATCAGAATGGAAAGTCAGTTAGATTCCATGAACGAGGAGGCACTGCAACACACAGCTTATTAAATCACTTTGCAATCATTTAAAAGACACAGCACTAAGAAACATTGGCTGTAGGCTACAAAACAACAATACAAACATGCAATCCTGCATTCACTTCTGTAGTTCACACATTAAGCTGTCATTATGCTTGTAACCCATTTATATGTCAAATTTTGTCTGTCCTCTCACCTCTTCATGTAATTTATTCACATCTTTTCTTCCTACATTGAAAGTTTAAATGAATTCTACAGCATTTATCAACATTCAGTGGACTGTGCATAAACCAACATAATAACTAACAAGAGAGCATTGAATATAAAATAATCTTTTATTACAAAGCCCCAAGGCCTATTTATTATGTCCCAAGGGTCTCATTCACAAAAACATGCCTTACCCAAGGGCAGGATAAGAACTGCAAATTATTTCTGAATAACTGAACGTGCCCTGGCTACTCTAATTCACAAAAATGTTTCAGGCACCGTCAGGATTCATAAACTACAAGAGCGCTGTTCCAACCCTACCTTCAAATACATCCTATAATTATAGGTGGAGCTGCAAGTGGTGGCAGGGGAACACGGCTAGAAGCGTCTCAGCCCAGTTGACCACCAGAGCACACATCCCACTAGAACCTGGAATGGAACTCAAGATTCTTGAGTCTCATTATTCCTCTCTTGCTAGCAAGAATCTGTGAAAACAACTAGTAAAATGTGTGTCTCATCTGCTCTAGTGACTGGTCCACATAGACAGTGTCAACTTACTACTGCTATCAGTTACTCTGTTGGCTCAAGTGACACGTTTTTTCAGTTTGCTTTTTAAAAAAAAAACAGTGGAAATTTTATCAAAAAAGATTACTGTAAAGTTGCAAAGCCAAGCACTCACAAGTTAGGAATGCTAGAAGTAAGGTTGGCCTGTGTAACCTTATTCAGCCCTCTCAAATGTATGCATTATGATACGTTCTTTCTTTACATTATCATATACTATTTTTTCCACAGGACCACTGCCTCATTCAATGTACAGAATAGACTGTGCTGTGGAGATGAACCAGGGTTATGTAGTGAAGGAGACTGTTGTCTGCAGGATCCCTGTTCATTTGTTGGAGGGGCTGGAATGTGTGTAGTGAATGACTCTAGGAACTGCAAGAAGAAGAAAAAAAATGGTATCACGCTTAAGGCACCTGAATGCGGCCCTGGAGAAACAGATTCTACCACTCACTGCCTCTGGCACAGAGTTCCTGTGATGACAGGTAAGACATATAAACCAGACCTTTCACAGGGGGTCGCTTATTGTGCTCCTTATTTTCTGGAAGCCCAACTCAAGACACTGAATTCTGATATGCAGAACTGCCAAGCCCTCACAGTTGCAACTGAAGTCAGTGGGAGCTGTGCTATATAATGGTAAGTATTCTAAAAAATAAAGTCCTAGGCATCTCAAATAGGTACCAAAATTAGTGGACATTTTTGGCCTGAATCTTTCAATGCCTCAATTCTCCATCTATAAAACAGGGATAATACAACCACTTCACCTCAGAGGGCTGTTCTGAAGATAAATTAATTCATATTTATGAAGCATTCAGATATTATAGTGATGAACACTATGGGGAAGCCCTTGAAGAAAGCAATAATTCTGTATTCAAAGCAGGATTTGAACAGAATGTAGTAAAGTTGCAGTAAAGTAAAGTTGCACAGGCAACTTTAATTCTGCTTGACATTGCAACCTTAACACTCTTTTAATGTAAATTTTTGTATGTAATGCTATAAAATAATCCAAGAAATAGAAGTAGAACAAGTGCCAAACTTTCCCTTTGCTTTAATCCAGTGAAAGTCACAGGTCCCTGAGGATTAGAATTAGAACTACAACATATTTTGCACTTTTGCTGCCATGTAGCATGTGATATTTGGCCCATCTCTTTTCTCACGCTGTAATGAGACACTTCAGGCCACCATCCTGTATATGAGATCATCCAGAGATGTCAAAGAAGGTTTTGGTGTAGACTGGTGGCTGGATGTGGCTCTGTAATCTTAAGAAAAAATGAGTCTTTACATTTCATTTTCCTTTTTGTGAGGGGATCAGAGAGTGGCTCTGACTAAAATTTTCCAAAGCACCTAAATGAATTTGGTACCTAAGTCCCATTTTCAAAACTGATTTATGCACTTAGCAGCCTAAGTCTCATTGAAAGTCAACAGAATGTAGAGTTAGGACTTGTCTAGACGAATAGTTAGTGCACAGCACTTTCCTGTTTGCTGGATTGCTGAAGCCCAATCCCACAATCAGTCCCTTATTTGTATTGATTCAGATCAAACACGTGTCCAGGGCCAGCTGACACTCAGTGCCCCTTCCCCTTAGGAGTTGGTAAAGTTCCTCTCTTACACCCTGCCTGTTTTTCAAAAGGCAGAAAAGAGTCTCTGACTTAGGAGACCCTGACTATCTGGCTCGGCTATCCAATGCACTAAAGTACTTGCTCTTTTCTGATTTGCATGGTCTCCAGCAAGTTCCACTTTCATCAGGAACCCTTTCCCCTATAGCTGGGGAGTCAACTATGCACTGAGTTCATTTCTAAATCTCATTTTTTTAAATACACCCCAGCGATTAGCCTACTTAGCAAATGTTTCCCAGAGCAAAAGAAGAGAGAGAATGGGTATCAGATTTTTTTTAAAAATCCAATTGCCATGTATATTTAAATTAAATATTCTAGATCTATTAATATTAATATATTTCTATATTAGATTTTTGAAAAGTTTCCTCCAATATTTCCCCACCACTTTTGAATAACTATCTCATCTGGATATTTTGGGAAAGTCCTGGTGAACTGATCTGATCTCTCAGTGAAAGATGGATAAGTTATTATTCCTGATGTCCATTTAAGAGGGGGGTGAGGGGAAGCTAATCCTATGGAGACCTGAAGTTCTGAAGGCTAGGTTACTGTCAACAGTAAAAGGAAGCAACCAAATCTCATTGCAAACCTATCATGTTATTTGGGCTTGGCTGGCACAGGCATTCATTTGAGCTCAATCTTGTGTGCATGTGCAGTGAGTTGCAAACTTCTACTCCCAGCCTAGGAACCAAATCCATGATCCTACACTAAAAATCAATAGGAGCAAGAAGGAAATCACTATGATACAGGATGCTCTCTCCCCAATTCTCAGATGTCTGTCTACCTCCATATATATATATATATACACACACATTTGCATTTATAATCACTAGAGTCTTTGCCCAATGCTCAGCTAGCGGATTACATATTATGCACCTATGAAAATAATAAATTGAGATGTTTTCATATTTACAGACTATATATTATATGCTCTGTCTAGTTCAAGGAAGATGGAGGCAATTTCCATAGTGCACAGGGCCACAATACTCTTTAATCCAGCCTTGAGCATGCCACCTACTAACAGTCCATGTGGCCCCTGCTGATGCACACTAGAAGTTCCCTAATGTGCTTTGTGTACTGCTGTTAGGAAGGGGTCCTGAACCTTTTTCTGTTGCAACACAGTGTCGTAGTGTGGAAAATAGGGCTAGCAAGCAATTTTAAAAATGAATCGCGATTAATTGTGCAATTAATCCCACTGTTAAACAATAATAGAATACCATTTATTTAAATATTTTTGGGTGTTTTCTACATTTTCAAATATATTGATTTCAATTATAACACAGAATACAAAGTGTACAGTGCTCTCTTTATATTTATTTTTGATTACAAGTATTTGGACTGTAAAAAAAAACAAAAGAAATAGTATTTTTTCAATTCACCTAATACAAGTACCATAGTAATCTCTTTACCATGAAAGTTGAATTTACAAATGTAGACGTATGTACAAAAAAACCTGCATTTAACAAAAAAAATGTAAAATTTTAGAGCCTGCAAATCCACTCAGTCCTACTTGTTCAGCCAATCGCTCAGACAAACAAGTTTGGTTACAATTTGCAGGAGCTAATGCTGCCCGCTTCTTGTTTACAATGTCACCTGAAAGTGAGAACAGGCGTTCTCATGGCACTGTTGTAGCTGGCGTCACAAGATATTTACATGACAGATGCACTAAAGATTCATATGTGTCTTCATGCTTCAACCACCATTCCAGGGGACATGCATCCATTCTGATGACGGGTTCTGCTCAATAACAATCCAAAGCAGTGCGGACTGACGCATGTTTATTTTCATTATCTGAGTCAGATGCCACCAGCACAAGGTTGATTTTCTTTTTTGGTGGTTCGGGTTCTTTAGTTTCCGCATTGGAGTGTTGCTCTTTTAAGACATATGAAAGCATGCTCCACACTTCATCCCTCTCAGATTTTGGAAGGCACTTCAGATTCTTAAACCTTGGGTCGAGTGCTGTAGCTATCTTTAGAAATCTCACATTGGTACCTTCTTTGCGTTTTGTCTAATCTTCAGTGAAAGTGTTCTTAAAATGAACAACATGTGCTGGGTCATCATCCGAGACTGCTGTAACATGAAATATATGGCAGAATGTGGGTAAAACAGAGCAGGGGATATATAATTTTCTCCCAAGGAGTTCAGTCACAAATTTAATTAACACATTATTTTTTAACGGGTGTCATCAGCATGGAAGCATGTCCTCGGGAATGGTGGCCGAGGCATGAAGGGGCATACAAATGTTTAGCATATCTGGCACATGAATACCTTGCAATGCTGGCTACAAAAATCCCATGCAAACACCTGTTCTCACTTTCTGGTGTCACTGTAGATAAGAAGAGGACAGCATTATCTCCTGTAAATATAAACAAACTTAGCGATTGGCTGAATGAGAAGTAGGACTGAGTGGACTTGTAGGCTTTGAAGTTTTACATTGTTTTGTTTTTGAGTGCAGTTATGTAACAAAAAAAATCTACATTTGTAAGTTGCACTTTCATAACAAAGAGATTGCACTACAGTAATTGTATGATGTGAATTGAAAAATACTATTTATTTTGTTTATCATTTTTACAGTGCAAATATATATAATCAAAAATAATATACAGTTTGATTTCAATTACAACACAGAATATAATACATAGGAAAATGTAGAAAAACATTCAAATATTTAATAAATTTAAATTGGTATTCTATTGTTTAACATTGTGATTAAAACTACGATTAATTTTTTTGAGTTAATCATGTGAGTTAACAGCGATTAATAGACAGCCCTAGTGGAAACATATGAGAAACGCTGTTTTAGAGAATATATGTATAGCATTTTTTTAATGCAAACAACATAGAAAATAGGACTCTGAGTTGATTCTGGAAAGTGTCACAAAGAAGCCAACATTCCATGACTTTTAAACATTATAAATTTAGAGACAAGCTAGTAAAATTCTTAAAACCTAATCCCTCCCTTGTCCATGCTGTGATGAGGATCAACCAGAAGGCTGACAACTGTAGCTTCCATTCTAGGAATCCTGTCTGCAAGGATAGAATTCCACGGTATAGGCATGGGGAACAGACAAAGGAGCAGCACAAGTCACTAGCTAATACATGCTATTCACTAAGCATGCATGCTTGGACAAACAGAGAGTGGGACATATTTTTAAGTTAGCAAATTGTGTCCTTTTACTTGCAGTATGCAGTCCCCAATTCAGAGCACATGGGAATATCCCATGAAGAGATCCTGTCCTGCTGCTTGCATGGAATGGGAAGATGGTACCTTTAGACTCTTTCCCCTTAGCACTCACTTGCAGCATAGAGAAACGTCTAAGCTCTAACATGGCTGAGCAATAGAGCAGCTACTTGTCTAGGAATTTTTTCACTTCAAGGTCCCAGAAACAAAGACAAGGTTTTCATCTCGAGGCCAAAAGACCAAAAACATCAAGACACTTGATCACGGCCTTGGATAGACCAATAGACTACCTACACTTGACCAGAGCTATACCAATCAAGCTCTAGATTTGTTGAGAAATGGATTAACCACTATTCATATTCTCCTCCAAAAAGTTCTGCAAGACCTTGGTAGGATGAGTCACCTCTGAAGCAGTTTTGTAAACAGAGAGAATGAGGGGGAGTAGCAGACACTTAACCAACAGAGGAAGTCTAGAGTATGTGGACACAGTGAACATAAATGAACTCAGAACCCTTTGGAGGTGACTGGGCTCATTCAATTAACAATGCACTTTCTAAAAACTGCCAAAGTAATGATGAATGTGGTACTGAATGTAAAACACATATCGTTCTTGCAAAGCATCAATGATGGGCTCCACACTCCAGGAAAGATGTGGAAAAATTGGAGAAATTCCAAAGGATTAAAGGTCTAGAAAACATGACCTAGGAGAAAAGACTGAAAATATTGGGTTTGTTTAGTCTAGAGAAGAGAACACTGAGGGGGGACATGATAACTGTCAAGCACGTAAAAGCCTGTTATAAAGAGAAGGGTGATAAATTGTTCTCCTTATCCACTGAGGACAGGACAAGAAGTAATGGGCTTAAATTGCAGCGAGAGAGATTTAGGTTACATACTAGGAAAAAACTTCCTAACTGTAATGGTAGTTAAGAACTGGAACAAATTACCTAGGGAGGTAGTGGAATCTCCACCATTGGAGGTTTTTAAGAACAGGTTAGACAAACACCTGTCAGGGATGGTCTAGATAATACTTAGTCCTCCCTCAGTGCAGGGGACTGGACTAGATGCCCTATCAAGGTCCCTTCAAGTCCTACATTTCTATTGTTTTTCAAGTGAATAATAAGCATTCCCAACGTTAGAACACACTCCAAATTGTCACACAATAACCTAGCATAGCTTTATCTAATAAATATTTATTCTTAGTACTAGCACCAAAACATCCTTTCTTCCAATATCTCCATAAGCTCCTCATTCATTTCAGGATTGAGTGGAAAACTTCTCTCCTCATTCTAACACCCTCTCTGGGCTTGTTCAACTCTACTTTTATGGATCCTATCTGTCTCTACTCCACTTATTTAATCATTAGTCTTCTCTCAATCTGTACAACATACTATTGAAAGTGTAAGAGCCTTCTTTTCTGCAAATTCTTACATCTGAAATAGCATTCTTCTATTACTCTACTTTATGTGCACTCCACTCTCTTGTTGTTTTCACCTGAGATTTGAAAGCAACTGCCTTTAATGTTGCTTATAAGGTCACCAAGAAGTGCAATCCTGCCACACAGTAAATTTACTGAAGCACCACAGAACTATTTACAGAACAGCATTATATATCATATTTCACAGTTCAACTGTAAATTTACTATAGGAAAATTACATTTTTGGGGACCTTCACTACAACCTCTTAATTTCTCTGTCCTCTTCTGCTACTATTTAATTCTAATTACACAAATTGACCTCTACTTGGGAAAAGCCAATTTGGGGAAATTAAGCTCTACTAGTTCACACAGAGAGTTTATTTAGAATTGTCTCAGAGTTTGTAGGTTTTCTCCCTCCTTCTACCTCAAGGAACTGGCCAGCATTTTGTCTCCCCAATCCCATGGATCACTAGAAATCTGCAGAAACCATATCCATCTGTCCAAAGGCCTTCTGTTCTGTCCCCAACCCAAAGTAGAAGTTTCAGATCTGGGTCCCCTCCATTTCTGGAAGTGGAGGGGACCTCTCAGACCAATAATATATAAAACTCTGTAAAGTTCTTTGAATTCTCTCCTGTATAGAAAGTGTCATACATAATGAAGTTGTATTTATCATATACACTTTGGAGAAAAAGTAGAAAAAACACAAAAGGGGAAAAATATCCTCTTACCAAAATAAAGATAATATTTATGCCAAAACAGTATTTTATTGCTTTAATGAACTGCTTATAAATATTCCTAAATACATATTCACATGATCTTAAATAGATGCCTAACTGAGACAACTGAGTGATACAAGCATGCATGTACCCACAGGGGTGCCGAGGTAAACATATTGCTGTTCTGGAATAGAAAAGTAATTTGTAGACCTAAATTAACTCTACTTCATACTCATTTTTCAAGTTCTTCATTTTGTTTTACTATATGTATTTTTTGCAATAAGGCTAGGTCCAAGGGATCTGCTGTATTGTGCCAAACACCATCCCTGCTTGGGTTGTATAACCCAGGGTGCGTAACGAAGAGTTAGTTGACTGTAAATTGAGGATGAAGGTTTAATGAAGCACACACTTGACTCAGGAAAAGTACAGTGCATGTATTTTCTTGAGTTAATCACATAAAAATCTCTCATAAATAGTGCCTGCATTTTCAATGCCTCAAGCCCTTATTTAAATACTCTACTCTACAGAGAAAGCTCACTTTTTGCATGTAGTACACGTGCACACAGCACACCTCTTGTTGGCACCTAAACCACAAAGAACAGGGATGACGAAAAACAGCTACAGCAAACCGTTACTTATTAGGCAAAAATCACCATCCATTCCATCCTGATAGCTACGAAGATTTAAAGGTTATATTTGAATTAATTCTTGCATTGCTTTTCTGATGTTGGTGATAATACCACGTTATCATTATATCACAATTGGCTGCAGTTTTATGTGAGTAGGAAGAAGGGATGTAGGGTCAGAATAAGCACAATAATAAAATGGACTTAGTGAATCCTAGGCTCCTGCAGAGTCTTTAAAATGGAATCTAATCAATGTGTGTTAGTTTTGTTAGTCAATTAATCCAGGTAGATTCTCCCCTCCCTCCCCATCCTGATGGGTAAAACTTTGGGGAAAAAACTCCTTTCATTGTTACACATTTGCAAGGACAATTTAATCAGGAATACAAAGTAACTCTACTGACACTTTTCCAGCCCACCAACCAAACATTTTGAAAGGTCTGATTTTCAGCTTCTTAGCTAAATTTCTGAAATTCAAAATAAAATTATTACTGGGAACATCTCACTAGTCCAAACTTTCTCACAAAATGAGCACTGTCAATACAGTCACTTATTTTACCTTGAGAAGGTATGTGGGAATATTGCTGAAATCCACTGGTAACTTTAAAAGGAAGCGAGCTGAGAATTCACCAGTCTGAGGAGAAAGGAACAAAAATAATGAGACCTACAGCTAAAGTGATCTCACTCTCCATTATCTACAGCAGACAGGGTCACAGGCTGAACCTATTCAGACTGAAATATTTAGCAAGGCAGTATCTTCTAGCAACTGGGGGAGGAAGAGTTAAGCAACAGCTTTCAATGGTAATTGTTGAAAATGAAAAAAAAACATTTATTTACAGCTTTCACAATAAGCAATATGGCAGTGTATCCCAAGACTCTCAGGGCATTGCTCCCACTGAGTCAATGGTAAAAAGGTCCTTAGAGAGCATAATGGCTGGCACCATATCAGAACCTACATTAGATTAAACCAGGCCGTATGTCTTCTCTTTTCTCATCACCGTTGAAGTCATTGTTTCTGCAGCCACAAGTTAACTTGCATCCTAAGTGTTTTAACAAATGGATTACATCTAGTAGCATAAATTATTCCCATGAATGTAAATACCTCATGAAAACTCAAATTACAATAATAAGGGGGGGAACATAAAGGTCATCAATGACGTGTTGCACAAACTACATCCTGACTGCTAAATAGGTATGTCTTTAAAGGACTCTACTTTAAAAATCATAGGCAAAATAATTACTATTCTGTATTGCATCCAGAGTACAATGTAATACACAATCTCTCTATTGTGGTGTCACTTAAACATCCCAACCAGGACGAGGGCTCTACTGTACTGAATACTGTACAAACACAGAGGTAGACAGTCAATACCCTGAAGAGTTTACAATCTAATTTAGGGCTAGATTTTCTGAAGAGTTTGGAACCCAACAGTTCTCACTTAGGCACCTAAATATATTGCTCAGATTTTCAAAAGTGCTCAGCACTCAGTAGCTCCCACTGAGAATGAGGAGAAAATTTTGCCCCTTTGTTTAGGTGCCATAGTGGAAACTGAGCATGTTTTTTGAAAATCAGGCCCCACTTTTGCAAATCTGGCTATTTGTGTGTTCCAGTACAGCATTTAGATGCATCGGAAATTAGCATGCCTTGCACACATCTCTAATTTTTTTTTTTAATGGGAAATTCATTATATGTATTTTGATGGTACACTTATTTAATATAGTGACTGCCTGAATGTTACTGGGAAGAACTGGCATAATTACCACTAATAACTAAAGAGACTGCAGCCATGCCAATCTCATCAACACTTTCTGCTACACTGAAAATAAGGCCCCAAAAATACAGTGAAAGTACTATGGTATCAGATAAAAAGAATAATTTTTCCTTGCAACAGAATAATCACATATAAGACGAAATGTCCTTTTTCACAACTGAAGAGACTTGTTGAGAGAAAAAAGGGATGTAACAAGGTTACTCTTTCAATAGATGTCTACTGTATACATCTCTATTTCCAGGGATTTAAAATATGGCTTAAAAATCCTTTGGGCATTTACCGTCCAACTGTACAAGATCTTTCTCTGAAAAACTCTATTAGAACATTTTAAAGTTATACTAGTGGAGGAAAATAGAAAAACATGGATAGAGTCTTCCTCTTTCCCCATCATTCAGGTATGTGCTTGCTTGTTAAATAACAGTTTTCATGCCATTAATTTCCAAAGTGGGATAGTGTCTCTGAATGGGGTGTGTGTGTGGGGGGGAAATAGACTAGTAGATGTTTTATTTTATAAAGAGAGCTACAGAACCTGTATGGCAATGTAAATTACTTCTTTTAAATAGACATTTATGCAAACTAGGTGTTATTGTAGTCTAGAAACCAAATTTTAGCTTTTCACCATTTTAGACCACAAATTAGTCTGGCCATAATTCATCCATATTGAAAATTTCACTCTGTCAAATAATAATAATTAGAAATGAGCAAAGGAAGTTTTGTTCAAATCAGAATCCATACTGGACTATGATATGGGTTCCAGGACAAACTAGAAGTACCAGAGCAATAATTTGAGTTTGGAGGATGCCATAAATCTCATGAGCTGTTTGATAAACTGCAAAATGGGGTTCTCTCACTGAGGAGGGATTCCTCTCATTAGGACAGTCCACCTCTGCACACATCTGGGTAGCAGCCCTTTTCTGTTGACAGAAAATGACCATCCTTGCTTCTCAGCAATGAAATTATCCTACCTGTAAAGGGCTCAATTTTACTCCCATTGGCTTCAATGGTGCAGGATTTGTCCAAAGGTAAACAAATGTACTGAGAACTTTGAGACTGATTTCTGTAAATAAAGCCTTTGTTTGTGAGAGTAACTGGAATGTGCCAAATGTGCCATAATCAGGAAGGGAAAGAGATTCTTTCATTCTCAACATCTTCTGATTTGTTCTACTCTTAGCAAACTTGGAGAGATCTTAAGATGTGAGAGCTTGAGCTGAAAATAGTGTAGATGGTTCAGAAGTAGCATTTAAATCAGTGAGGAAGAAAGAACTGGTAAGAGGGTTTTCCATAGTTTCTCTTCGGGATTATGTAAATTGTAAAACCTAAAGGGCTGCTTTGCAACTGTTGTCTACTGAGAAGTTGCCAAACTCTTCCTAACATATTGCTGTTTTTTATGCGTCAAGTGTATGCAAAGGAAATGGGAAGGATTTCCTTTCTGTTTCATATGCTTCCTTAAAATGAGGCCTTATCCACCTGGCTATGAGAAGACTAAGCTCATTCTTCTAGAAGGAAATAAACATTGGTCTGATTTCCTAAAGATTTTAACCCCGCTGAGACAAAGTAAGGATATTTCATGCATTATGTCAAAAAAGTGATGAAGTTTGTCTTTCTTTGTATAACCCATGCAAGGAGGACTCTCTGTAGAACATATTAAAGTATGCACTTGGTAAAATTTCTATCGAAATAATTCCATAGGGCATTTTTATAATTCAACTTCAAACAGTTTCCCTCCAAACTTAGCATAGCAGGCACTTCTTATTGAGAAATACTTTTCACATCCCAAGTCTCCTAGCGACCTTCTTTGCCACACTCAAAGGACTCCATAAAACTACCGGTAATTTCTTCCAAAAGGCCTTTCCACAATAAATGTCTAAGGGCCTGACAAGTTAAGCCCACCTGCTTGTGCTGGGATTTGTGCATAGTTAACAACACTGTAAGAGTGTTTTTCAAGACTCATCTGTGTTCTATGTTTTTCTGATCTGTATGACCCACATTATGTTTGAAATATACAAGGTTTCTATCTACACTGCAAGCTACTTGGGGTAAGGTCTTCATTTTCCTACATGTTCTCTTTAGCAGCAAATACATTTTAAAATTCAGATATCTTTATCTGAGTTATAACAAATGTGTTCATAATTTATTTAATGTTTAACAAATTTAATGTTTCCACCCTCACATAACTCTTAAAATGCTCAAGGGATTTGCTTCAAAATGTATTTAAACACATTTTTTTAATTGAGACAAAAAAAAAAAAGTTAGAACGTAAGAACAGCCATACTGGGTCAGTCATCTAGCCCAATATCCTGTCTTCCGACAGTGGCCAATACCAGGTGCCCCAGAGGGAATGAACAGAACAGATAATCACCAAAGTGATCCATCCCCCGTCACCCATTCCCAGCTTCTGGCAAACAGAGGCTAGGACACCATCCCTGTCCATTCTGGCTAATAGCCATTGATGGACATATCCTCCATGAACTTATCTAGGTCTTTTTTGATAAGAGCCTTTGGTGAGGATCCTTGTCAAAGGCTTTCTGAAAATCTAAGTACACTATATTCACTGGATCCCCCTTGTCCACATGCTTGTTGACCCCCTCAAATAATTCCAGTAGATTGGTGAGGCATGATTTCCCTTTACAAAAACCATGTTGACTCTTCCCCAAAAAATTATGTTCATCTATGTGTCTGACAATTTTGTTATTTACTATAGTTTCAACAAGTTTGCCTGGTACTGAAGTCAAGCTTACCAGCCTGTAATTGCTGGGATCACCTCTGGAACCCTTTTTAAAAAGGAGTGAATCTCCCTCACATCCTCAGCTGTGAAGACCGATGCAAAAAATTCATTTAGTTTCTCCGCAATGGCTTTATCGTCCTTGAGTGTTCCTTTAGCATCTTGATCGTCCAGTGGCCCCACTGGTTGTTTAGCAGGCTTCCTGCTTCTGATGTACTTAAAAAAAAATGCTGTTACTTTTTGAGTCTTTGGCTAGCTGTCCTTTAAATTCTTTTTTGGCCTTCCTACTTATATTTTTACATTTCATTTGCCAGAGTTTATGCTCCTTTCTATTTTCCTCAATAGGATACAACTTCCACTTTTTAAAGGATGCCTTTTTGCCTCTCACTGCTTCTTTTACTTTGTTCTTTAGCCACGGTGGCACTTTTTGGTTTTCTTACTATGTTTTTTAATTTGGGGTATACATTTAAGTTGAGCCTCTACTATGGTGTCTTAAAAAGTTTCCATGCAGCTTGCAGGGATTCACTTTTGTACCTTTTAATTTCTGTTTAACTAACCTTCTCATTTTTGTGTAGTTCCCCTTTCTGAAATTAAATGCTAGAGTGTTGGACTGCTGTGGTGTTTTCCCTGCCACAAGGATGTTAAATTTAATTGTATTATGGTCACTATTACCAAGTGCTCCAGCTATCTGCACCTCTTGGACCAGATCCTGTGCTCCACTTAGGACTAAATCAAGAATTGCCTCTTGTGACGTTGCAGTCTATATGATTTTATAAAAATATGCTAATGAGTGAATATAATGTAACTGGAATATGCTTCATGCAAAAGGTCTCTTGTAAGGTATCATTACAAAGCTTATAAATCTACTGAGTGTGATCATCCTATTTGTATAAATGTACCACTCTTGTATCTGAAACTAGAAATATGAAATATAACTCTGAGGGCCTATTGCAATTATGCAAAGTGTGGTCCATTAATGGTGGTTTGGAATCTTGATGACTCCCATTAACCAGGACAACTGACTGCAGATGGCTGTGTTTTACCTGTAAGCCTTCCTGTATACATGTGTGCTAGCAAGTGGGCAATGAAGTCTTGCAATAACATGTGATCATGTCACCTGAACTGGAATCCATCTTTAACCTGGTGTCTTTCCATTGAGAAGGAGGGGGTGGGAACCCAGAGAGGGACAAAGGATTCCCGCCTTATGCAAAAGATATATAAAGGGATGGAACAGAACAAAGCGGGAGGAGCCATCATGAAGAATCCCCTAGCTACCACCTGAGCTGGAACAAGAGCTGTACCAGGGGAAAGAGTTGTGCCCAGGCCTGGAAGGTGTCCTGTCTGAGGAAAGAAACTTACTGAAGCATCTCTGAGGATGAGATTATGTGTATTCAGTTTGATTAGACATAGATTTGTGCATTTTATTTTATTTTGCTTGGTGACTTACTTTGTTCTGTCTGTTACTACTTGGAACCACTTAAATCCTACTGTCTGTATTTAATAAAATCACTTTTTACTTATTAACTCAGAGTATACCTGGGGAGGCAAACAGCTGTGCATATCTCTCTATCAGTGTTATAGAGGGCGAACAATTTATGAGTTAACCCTGTATAAGCTTTATTCAGGGTAAAACGGATTTATTTGGGTTTAGACCCCATTGGGAGTTGGGCATCTGAGTGTTAAAGACAGGAACACTTCTGTTAGCTGCTTTCAGGTAAACCTGCAGCTTTGAGGAAAGTAATTCAAACCCTGGGTCTTTGCTGGAGCAGACGGGAGTGTCTGGCTCAGCAAGACAGGGTGCTGGGGCCCCGAGCTGGCAGGGAAAGCAGGGGCAGAAGTAGTCTTGGCACATTGGGTGGCAGCTCCCAAGGGGGGTTCTGTGATCTAACCCGTCACACCTCTCCTCTTGTGGGTTCCAGGACTAGCTGCTCAAGAAGCAGTCATTTAAGGTGTCAAGAAACTTTATCTCTGCATCCCATCCTGAGGTGACATGTACCCAGCCAATATAGTTGAAATCCCCCATTATTATTGAGTTTTTTATTGTTAGAGCCTCTCTAATCTCCCTGAGCATTTCACAGTCACTATCACCATCCCAGGTGGTTGGTAATATAGCCCTACTGCTATATTCTTATTACTAGAGCATGGAATTACTAGCCATAGAGAGTCTATGGTACAGTTTGGTTCATTTAAGATTTTTACTTCATTTGATTCTACGCTTTCTTTCACATATAGTGCCACACCCCCACCAGCACGACCTGTTCTGTCCTTCTGATATATTTTGTACCCTGGTATTACTGTGTTCCATTGATTAACCTCATTCCACCAAGTATCTGTGATGCCTATTATATCAATAGCCTTATTTAATACGAGACACTCTAGTTCACCCATCTTATTATTTAGACTTCTAGCATTGGTATATAAGCACTTTAAAAACTTGTCATTTTTTAGCTGTCTGCCATTACATGATGTAATTGAATAGGACTTTTTTTCATTTGACAGTTCCTCATCAGATCCTACCTGCATTTTATCATCTTCCCTCCTCTCCTCCTTACTAGGACATAGAGAATCTCCATTAATAGATCCTCCCCTAAGAGAGTTTCAACTCAAAAGACAAATCCTTCAAAAACCATCAGCCACTGAACTCAGAGGGAAGACTCTCATTGACTTCAATGGGTGTTGGACTCAGCCCAAAACTTAGAAATACTAGAAAAAAAGGGGTTCATAATAGGAAGTTTTTCACAATCTAAACTACAGCTTTTGGTACTACCAAAACCTATTTTAAAGGTTGAATGCACGTCTGCAAACTAAAAATATGAAGAAGTCTTTTCACATTTCAACACAAAATATTTAGGCAGTGTTTGTAGGTACAGGGAGCTAATTTTCTAGAGCATGCTTTCCAAACAACAATTGTGAAAGGATTTCCCTACATTTAATTTCAGCATTTTTTTTTTCCTGAATAAGGGGTTTGACCAGATACAGTACTGAGACTTACAAAAGCACAGTGGAGCTCTGAGAACACGTAAATGTTAAGAGGGTGGTCAGACAACATGTAAGAAAAGGGGTTAAGGGGTTGACAATGCCCTATAACTATAATATAATCAAATACCCCTGTGCTATCTACAACCATCAGATAGTGCAGTTCAGATAATTAAACTAAAAACCAGGCCCTGGAGGTGTGGAATTAGAAAACTTCAATGAGATTCAGGCTGTGTCTACACTAGGGCTGGTACAGCTATAGTGGCAAAGTACTGCTAGTGAGGCCAGAGCTATACTGACAAAATTGCACTGTTGCCAGTGTAACTGTGTCTATGGTAGGGGCTTTTGATGGCCCAGCTATGTCACTAAAATCACATTCCATCATACCCTAACTGAAATAACTATGTCAGCAAAAGCCTTCTAGTGCAGACATAGCCTCAATGGGACAGAACACGTGATTCTCACAAAAAATTTTACCAGTTCATCTGTAAACCAGATGCACTGCCATCAGCTCTGAAGACTGTTGCTCACCTGGAAATCAGATTCAAGTGAGGCAATGGAATAGAAGCAGTGAACAAAAGAGGGAGTGGAGAGTGCAGAGGTCAGCTGGGGACAAACAGGGTTTTTTTCACCACTGTAAACCCATAGTATGTGTGCCCACATCACACAAATAGCTCTATTTTACAAGGTAATGGCTAGAATTACTATAGTGAAAGGAACTCTAAAAGCATTAATTTATTGTGCTCTTATCAGAAGTGTTCTCAATAGCTTACCCAGTTGTTTTTTTTGCCAGCATAAATTTCCATGTTTTCTCCATACTGGGGTTCTTCAAGTAAAGTCTGGTATTCAAACATGAGGCGAGAGCTCTCCCGTAATCGGCTGCATTGGAATTGGTGATACTGCTGGACAAGCTCTTTCACAACAAGCAGGAGACATTCAGGATTTGAGGGATTCCAGGAGGCTAAATTCTGTTGAATAAGGGAGAACAAAAGCACAGACTAGTTTACAGCAGTAGAAAGAGATGAGCATTCTTGCCTACATACTAATTAGTACTTACAAAGTCCTCATCAACATAGTGTCTTGTTACATCTGAGGACCTGAGACCTTTCCATTCACAAAACAAAAATTGATCTGAACAGTTTATGAGAATTGGTTCAGACAAATGCAGCCCTGTATTGAATCTGAATCAAAAAGTACTACGTCAAGTTAGCGCCAGTGAATATGCCAAACTGATAATAGCCTTGGAAATCATATTCCTCTGCTTATCCACAGAACAGGTACCGCATGGGCTGGAGCAGAACAAGCTTCTACCCAGCTGCCTCAACCACATCCCTATGGGCTTGTTGTCACTGCAGAGTTAATTAGAGTTCTAAACTGAGGCTAGGTCTACACTACCCGCCTGAATCGGCGGGTAGAAATCGATCTCTCGGGGATCGAATTATCGCGTCTCGTCGGGACGCGACAATCGATCCCCGAATCGACGCTCTTACTCCACCAGCGGAGGTGGGAGTAAGCGCCGTCGACTGGGAGCTGCGGAGGTCGATTTTGCCGCCATCCTCACAGTGGGGTAAGTCGACTCTGATACGTCGAATTCAGCTATGCTATTCGCGTAGCTGAATTTGCGTATCTTAAATCGACCCCCCCCCGTAGTGAAGACCTGCCCTGAGTGTTGCCCTTGACTCAAGTCCCATCCGCACACAAAACCCCTTAACTTCAGTGTGTTGCTGTTTTTAAACTTGAGTTGGCTGGCCTGTCAGGGGGCATAGGCTACAGCTCAAGTTAACACAAAACATCAGCTGCTGACATGACCACTCTGTGATAACTAATCCAATCACTCTGTGCAGCTCAAGTACTGTTTCAGAGCATGGCTGTTCTCACTCAATTTAGGCTAAGGCTATGTCCTCAGAGCAAAAAACGTGTGTGGGGTGGAGGGGTTCCCCAGCAGGATAGCTAATGTACATTAAGTATCCCGCTGAAAAATCCTAGTGCAGTTTTTATCACAAAGTAACTAGGAGAGGTCAACACTATACACTCAGCTGCGGATGACTTCACTTAATTTACCTTGTGTCTACTAAGGACTTGTGTCACTAAGTTTTTACAATGGGATAGCTAATACATGTTAGATTTAATTTAACTGTATTCATTGTATCATTAATTATGTTATGGTGCCTAGAGCCTGGAACAGGTGTCTACTTTTAAATCTAAATAATAAAATAATAAATAATATCAGTCCCCTCTCTGCCCCTTCAATTTAGGCATCTCCACTCAAACCATCTAAAGAACCTACAATTACTTTTGACATGGAAATATTAACTACTTATAATGGATATTTAAATTGTATACAATCTGCATGTGTGAATAAAAACACATTGACATTTCTGAACATTCTAAAGTGGAACAATTTTTTTTTTTAATATGCAACATTTCAAAAGATAGAAAAGGCTTTGTTTTCTAAAAAAAATAAAGAGCAAGTGACTGTTTTGTATTCAAATATATGCCAAAATTTATTTTTTTAACCCAGATTTTCAGAAAATGAATTAAATCGGAATAAAAAATATGGAGAGGCTAAACAAGGGAAAGGATCCAGAGTTCTGACTTGTAAAATAAAAAAACAGCTGTGTCAACTATCTATTCTGTCATTCTGGGAATGGAGATAGGACACTTATATGGCTATCCAGGCATGAGTTCACAGTCCTATATGAACACTATTTCAAGCAAAATGTACTAACGATACATATCTTGCAGAAGGATGTGACCATTTGTTTCGGGTTATTAAAAATGGGACATATCATATTTCTTGTAACTGAAAATTGTAAGCTTATAGTACACATCCTCAGACTACTTTTATAGGAATTGAATGTATCAGTGTTTATGTCAACTTCACTTTTCTTTTTCTCTCTGCAAGTATTTTTCTCTTTGGGCCACTTCATCATTTATCCGGGAATAGATTTAAATATTAAATTATTAAAAAGATATTCCCCAGTTTTGAATGTTATGATCCAAAGTAAAACACAACTACAATCTGTCAGCGGGAGAGATATTG
Organism: Emys orbicularis; assembly: GCF_028017835.1. Classification (NCBI taxonomy): domain Eukaryota; kingdom Metazoa; phylum Chordata; order Testudines; family Emydidae; genus Emys; species Emys orbicularis. The sequence goes on along the minus strand of NC_088685.1, from coordinate 157,013,556 downwards.
TGTATGTGTAAAACATCAAGATCCTTTCTTTGCAAAACTGTCATGAAGTTTACCAACATAGGCATAAAATCAATGTTATCAACTCTTATGATTTTATTTCAAGTTTCATGATATTTGGCATTTTCTTCAAGCCCCAAATCCTGGAGGATTTTTGTGAGAATCTCAGCTTTTACTACAACTTTTCTAGAAATCATGGCTGGGAGAACAGCCTGAAAATATGAATCATGCATACCCTAACAGCTCAAAATCCACAAGGCAATCAAAAGAATGCATTTTTTTTTTAAATCTCATTACTTTTAAGCCACTATCTTGACTGTTTGGGGCCTGACTCATGATTTTTGAATGCCTGGGGTTGGCAATGCTGCAATATCTACTCACCACTCATTATCAGAAAAATAAAAATAAAATAATGACGATGTATCAATCACCCATTTAAAAATAGAGTGGGTGAACTGAATTTTGGAAGGCTGGTCTCATGCTTCAAAAATATAGACCCCATTCTTGCCTGAACAGACACAAGTCACGTGAACAGAGTGCTTAAGGGAATAGTTAAATCCAAAGTGTGTATTTGAAACAGGCCAGGGACTGATAGATTTGTAATACCTCTCGTCTGAAAAAGATGCCCTGACTTCAGAACTATGACTATGCTAAAGAGCCAGATGACCTACGATACCTCTATTTTTATCTCTCTCTCTTACACACACACACACACACACACACACACACGGCAATTGCCTAGAAAACTGTTACAGCTGAGTGCTGACTTGTGATCCTGGGATGAAGAATGGTCCAGTGGCTAGTTGCTAGCCTGTGACTCCAAAGACTGGGATACAATTTCCTGCTTTGCCACGAACTTCCTGTGTGACCTTGGGAAAACCACTTTGGATACTGAGACACAGACTCACTATCTGTAAAATGGGGATAATAGTACTGCCCTATCTCACAGACTGTTGTGAAGATAAATACATTCAAGTTTGTGAGGTGCACAGATCCTATAGTCATGACAGCCATATAAGTACTTAAGCTAGATACCACAGAAGTGATTATGAAAACCCTCAGAATTGACAATCATTTCTTATCAACCTGAGTTCATTTAAGTTTAGTCGATTTAATAAAATAGTCTACAAAATACTATTCAGTACACAGTGTCTTCTAGGAAACAGAGCTTGCATCATACAGTCTGAAACCAAGCAAACATACTAATAACCTCAGACTTCCTGTTCCCAGCACCTAGTCAAACAGAGCATTTCCAGAAAGCTGAAGAATGTAATATGCTCGTATGTACTGACAGCAGCCAGAGAAATAGGAATAACCTTTCCACCAAATTCTATTGTGTTACATCAACGACAACATGTTGTCAAAGGAAATGACCGATGATATTTTAATAACTGGCCTAATTGTAACTGAGCATTTTTTTAAAAAATAACATTGTACCAGAAAACAAGAAGGCAGCAAGAGGAAGCTCATTGTCATCTGTTCTGTATAGAACTACAGAATGACAATTGCCCTTGTCAACAAGGAATTCAACAATATCACATCAGAACAAAGTTTTTATACTATCTTGCCACCCATGGCATATCAATTACAGGAATTCAAAAGAAATTATGTCATTGCAGGGCTTCTAGGTTAATATGTCTTTCATTCAGAAACTAGCTAGATATTAAAACCAGTAACACGGCAGATAACTTGTTAGGGGAAAAAAAACAGAGAACTTAGCAAACCTAGCAAATGCTGTGCAAATTTCCCAGTGCAAATATATGTATTTATTTCAATACAGTCACACACAAAGTAAAGTAAGAAATATGTATAATGGCTACATTCCCTTTCTATAGCTCAAGCTATTTATTACACATACTTTTAAGACATACACCACCAAAAATATATGTTTCTCAGAATAAAAATTAGAAGTGGCAAGTGGACATGATGTTCCCAACCATTCTTTTACCTTTTCAGTTATACCATTTTTATTAAAAGGTCTTTTTTACATGAGGTTGCACCAACTAAAGATAAAAAGAAAAACCTTAAAAACTGTTTTAACACAACTGCATGAATAAATTGAGATTTTTCTCCATGGGATTTTTTCCTAAGTGCTACTCAGTTGCTGTAGTATTTGCTGAGCTGAGGACACTTAACTTTTCAATCATCTTATCCTCATCCAATCTCAATAATATGTGAAAATACATGTTTAGCTGTTCCTTAAGTGTTTCAGATAGTACCTTCTTTAAAATATTCCTTCTTTTATTTTACAATAATCCAAAGGCAATGTAAGCACTCTGCTGCAATTTTTCAGCTTTGGGTAGAGAAAAAGTTAAAAGAAACCATTTAAAAATGTTAAGAGTCATCAAGATCTATTTTAGTTAGCGATTATAAAACATATGATAATCACTACAACTAAATCATAAAGAAGAGTAACAAATTAAGTTACAACGGGTCAAACCCTTCCTCTGAAAATACACATAGAGCTCTCACTGAAGTCAGTGGGAGTTGTTGTCTCTGTGTATCTGAGAGAAAAAATTGCCCGTACATTTTTTAAGAGAAAGGAATGAAATAAAAAAGTAATTTACTTAATTATCCAGGTTTTTGAATGTATTATGGGCCTTCAGAAGAGATGTTAATGAAAGGGGGTTTGGATTTAAGGCTTGTCTACATGAACACTTAGTTCATGGCAAGTTTGGGTGTGACTCTACCCTGCACTAGACTGCCACACATTTAGTGCACAGCATGAGGGTCCACAGAGCACTTAAACTTCCCTAGTGTGCTTTAATCTACTCCTACTTCAAAGCCCACAAGGGAATTTTTAGTGCAGGGTCCAAACAAACGCTTAGTCCGTAACATGCTAGTTCAGGTTAGATTTACACCCCAGCTTCCCATAAAACTGTTTGTTTAGACAAGGCCTAAGACTCTGGAGAAACCTATAGGTCATGCTGTCAAATAGTGTTTCAGTTGACACTGTGATGATTTAGGTTATTAATTCCTAATTTTTTCTTTGTGATTTCATGTAAGTTTTATACAACATGAATTCATATCTTTCTTCATGCCTGCACATGCCGCAATTTGTTTACAGAAGGAATTCAGGGCTAAGTCATAAATAAATAAAATGTTGCGTGTAAGGTAATTGAAATCAGCCACCTGTAACAGCTGATGCTTTGCACACCAACCAGTTCAGGGATCAAAAGCGAAATCCCAGTTCAGTTTAGCAATCCTAAAACATCGAGAGAAAACAAACCCAAAACATCCAGGCTGTCTTCACTAAGGGGGGGAAAAAAGGGTGTGTTCTTAACTTGTTAGTTTTAATACAACCTGCTAATTCACATGAAAACGTGTCTTCACCAGGATTTTACTGTGAGTGAGGTCTGGTTACACCTAAAACAGGGATGGGCAAACTACGGCCTGGAGGCCTCATCCGGCCCTCCCGAGGTTTTAATCCTGCCCTCAAGCTCCCACTCCGGAGCTCCAGCCGGGGAGCGGGATCAGGGGCTTGCCCTGCTCCGTGCGGCTCTGGAAGCAGTGGCATGTCCCCCCTCCGGTCCTAGGTATAGGGGTAGCCAGGAGGCTCCACACACTGCCCCCGCAGCTCCCACTGGCCAGGAACCGCAGCCAATGGGAGCTGCAGGGGCAGCGCCTGCAGACGGGGCAGCGTGCAGAGCTGCCTGGCCGCGCCTCTGTGTAGGATCCAGAGGGGGGACATGCCACTGCTTCTGGGAGCTGCTTGAGGTAAGCGCTGCCCGGAGCCTGCACCCCTGACCCCCTCTCGTGCCCCAACCCCCCGCCCCAGCCCTGAATCCCCTTTCCACCCTCCGAACTCCTCAGTCCCAGCCTGGAGCACCCTCCTGCACCCCCAATCCCTCATCCCCAGCCCCACCCCAGAGCCCACACCCCCTCCCACACCCCAACCCCCAATTTTGTGAACATTCATGGCCAATCATACAACTTCCATACCCAGATGTGGCCCTCAGGCCAAAAAGTTTGCCCACCCCCAACCTAAAACTTAGGTCAACCTAGCTACATCATTGCATCGCTGTGCAACGTAGTTAGGTCAACCTAACCCCCACTGTAGATGCAGCTAGGTTGACAGAAGAATTCTTCCATCAACATAGCTACTGTCCCTTGAGGGGGTGGATTTACTACAGCAAACAGAAAGACCCCTTCCATCACTGTAGCAAGAATCTACATTCCAGCACTTCAGCAGCGTAGCTGCAGCTATGCCGCTATACCTGTAGACATATCCTTAGTTAACTCAAGTTAAGAACACACCTTTTTTTCCCCTAGTAAAGACAAGGCCCAAGAGAAAAATATAGTCATTAACTTAACCAGGGTGAAACATGGTGATGAAAAACAAATGTGTGAAAGGAGATGGCAGTAGCTTTTCTGTATACCCACTTATTTTCTGTTAATTGTTAGCAGGTGTTTCAAGGCAAAATCCCTGGTGCTCTAACAGCACAGTTCACTGCAGTGTCTGGATGCAAGAAATAGTATTTTTTTTAAAAAAATCAGTCAGTTTCAAATAGCATCAGAGTAAACTATGCTGAAAACAAGCCCTCTGTATTTTGCGGCTACAAGATTTGGCACAGAATTCAATCCCTGTCTAAGCAACATACACTCCAGACTGTCAGTTAACCTTTCTTAAAATTATGCATTTAGTCATTGTGGCTGCAAAGACCACCTTGAAAATGTGAACAGAGCATAAACAGATGGAGTGTTGTCTTCCAGAGCCTGCAGACAGGCTTCATGCAACCCAAAAGGTACGAACTATGCCATTCATCTCAATGGGTTGTTAAGCCTGAAACTTAAAGATAACTATTTAAATAACAACACAGTTAACTATTTCACTGATGAGCATTTTAGCAGAAACATTCAGCTATGGCAAATGACAAACTGTTTCCCATGCCTCTCCAGGTGTTAAAAGCTCAACTGCCCCATTCAATTGTTATAGCCTCCAACTTTACCTGACAACATTTATGATGCAGTTACACATCGTCACTGCAATAATGAAAACTGAAAATGAGAGGAGATTATTTTTTTAAAATTGAATGTAACAAAAAATAATGGACTTATGTACAGATAGTATTATTAACTTTTGTATTTAAGTCACTAAGAATCTAAATTTTTTAGTGTAATTGAAGTTGCTGTAAAATTTCCAATGGACTAATGCAATTCCACAGACACTAGGGATCTATTAACACCTCTCTGCAATACAGGAAATCCAGGTTTGATTCTAATTCCTTATCTCTTGTTCCACATGACAAGTGATATGTCTTCACTGCAGTTAACTTGAGTTATCTGTACTCAAGTTACTCCTCTCAAGTTAGATGAACTTGAGAAACCTCACTGTGAAACAACACGTAAAAGGTACCACAAACATAGCTCAAGTTATTGCATCCACACTGATGCTGTTCTCACTCTGGAGGCATAACTCATTGTTCTTAGTACTGCACTTAGGTAAACCACTCTATGAATTCTTTTTCAGTATACAATGAGAGAACTCATTTGTCTTTTCCAAGAAATGGTGCTAACTCAACAACTCAGTCAAGTAAACCACTTCCACTCCACTTTTCTGTCCAAGGTCTCCACTACAACTGGTGGCAAAGCATTGATCCTACTCTGAGCAATGAACAGTGCTTAATGTTGGCATTAATGCAACCCATGTGAGTTTCATTTTGCGGGGAGAAAAGCGGGTGACTGATATAGGGCATGAGATGCAGTGGAGAGCATTTCAGGAGATAGCTCAGTGGTTTGAGCATTGGCCTGCTAAACCCAGGGTTGTGAGTTCAATCCTTGAGGGGGCCATTTAGGGATCTGGGGCAAAAATCAGTACTTGGTCCTGCAAGTGAAGGCAGGGGGCTGGACTCAATGACCTTTCAGGGTCCCTTCCAGTTCTATGAGATAGGTATATCTCCATATATTATTATTATTATATTATTTATTATTATAGCATTGGCTTAGTGCCATGGGAAAGAAGCAGCACGCTTGGCTAAGAAGAGCTGCATTCAGAGTCGGAGGAATGGAGACAGCCAATGCAGGCTGACAAATCCCCCTATGATGATTGGGGGTTCTGGGCCAGGACCACGAGCACAGAGTGGTGGGACTACATCATTACACAGACCTGAGACAACAAGCTGTGGACTCAGAACTTCCACGTGAGGAAGACCAAATTCCTGTAGCTGTGTGAGGAGCTTGCTCTGACTATTTAGCACAAGGATATGCAGTTGAGAGGAGCCAAACCCACTCCAGAAGAGGGTTGCTATTGTCAAATGGAAGCTGGCTACCCCAAATAGTCATAAATCTGAGGTTAATCAGTTCAGCATTGGCAAGTCAACTCTTCTATTGTGGTAAAGGTTTGCCGTGCAATTACTGCTTTGATCCATTCATGGATGGTAATGTCTGAAAATGTCCCCAGAGTAACAGTGGGCTTTGAGAACAGGAGTACTTGTGGCACCTTAGAGACTAACAAATTTATTAGAGCATAAGCTTTCGTGGGCTACAACCCACTTCTTCGGATGCATATAGAGTGAAACATATATTGAGGAGATATATATACACACATACAGAGAGCATGAACAGGTGGGAGTTGTCTTACCAACTCTGAGAGGCCAATTAAGTAAGAGAAAAAAAACTTTTGAAGTGATAATCAAGATAGCTCAGTACAGACAGTTTGATAAGAAGCAAGTGTGAAAATACTTACAAGGGGAGATAGATTCAATGTTTGTAATGGCTCAGCCATTCCCACTCTTTATTTAATCCTGAGTTGATTGTGTCTAGTTTGCATATCAATTCCAGCTCAGCAGTCTCTCGTTGGAGTCTGTTTTTGAAGTTTTTCTGTTTTAAGATAGCCACCCGCAGGTCTGTCATAGAATGGCCAGACAGGTTAAAGTGTTCTCCCACTGGTTTTTGAGTATTATGATTCCTGATGTCAGATTTGTGTCCATTAATTCTTTTGCGTAGAGACTGTCCGGTTTGGCCAATGTACATGGCAGAGGGGCATTGCTGGCACATGATGGCATATATCACATTGGTAGATGTGCAGGCGAACGAGCCCCTGATGGTATGGCTGATGTGATTAGGCCCTATGATGATGTCACTTGAATAGATATGTGGACAGAGTTGGCATCGGGCTTTGTTACAAGGATAGGTTCCTGGGTCAGTGTTTTTGTTCAGTGATGTGTGGTTGCTGGTGAGTATTTGCTTTAGGTTGGGGGGTTGTCTGTAAGCGAGGACAGGTCTGTCTCCCAAGATCTGTGAGAGTAAAGGATCATCTTTCAGGATAGGTTGTAGATCTCTGATGATGCGCTGGAGAGGTTTTAGTTGGGGGCTGAAGGTGACAGCTAGTGGTGTTAGTCTCTAAGGTGCCACAAGTACTCCTGTTCTTTTTGCGGATACAGACTAACACGGCTGCTACTCTGAAACCTGTCAGTGGGCTTTGAATACTTTGAACAATGGGCTTCCCAAATTGTGGTGGGGCTGTTGATGGCTCCCACAGTATTCTTGCCAGCAAGTTAAAGAAGTATGGATTGGATGAATGGACTATAAGGTGGATAGAAAGCTGGCTAGATTGTTGGGCTCAACGGGTAGTGATCAATGGCTCGATGTCTAGTTGGCAGCCGGTATCAAGAGGAGTGCCCCAGGGGTCGGTCCTGGGGCCAGTTTTGTTCAACATCTTCATTAATGATCTGGATGATGGGATGAATTGCACCCTCAGCAACTTCGCAGATGACACGAAGCTGGGGGGAGAGGTAGATACACTGGAGAGTAGGGATAGGGTCCAGAGTGACCTAGACAAATTGGAGGATTGGGCCAAAAGAAATCCGATGAGGTTCAACAAGGACAAGTGCAGAGTCCTGCACTTAGGAAGGAAGAATCCCATGCACCGCTACAGGCTGGGGACTGACTGGCTAAAAAGCAGTTCTGCAGAAAAGGACCTGGGGATTACGGTGGACGAGAAGCTGGATACGAGTCAGCAGTGTACCCTTGTTGCCAAGAAGGCCAACAGCATATTGGGCTGTTTTAGAAGGACCATTGCCAGCAGATCGAGGGAAGTGATTATTCCCCTCTATTCGGCACTGGTAAGGCCGCATCTGGAGTACTGCATCCAGTTTTGGTCCCTCCCCCCCGCCCTACAGAAGGGATATGGACAAATTGGAGAGAATCCAGCAGAGGGCAACAAAAATTATTAGGGGTCTAGGGCACATGACTTATGAGGAGAGGCTGAGGGAACTGGGGTTATTTAGTCTGCAGAAGAGAAGAGTGAGGGGGGATTTGATAGCAGCCTTCAACTACCTGAAGGGAGGTTCCAAAGAGGATGGAGCTAGGCTGTTCTCAGTCGTGGCAGATGACAGAACAAGAAGCAATGGCTCAACCAATAATGTGGATTTCAACAGTACTGTATGTCTGTCCCCAATGTTGTTTTGGGAGACCCAGCCTATCCTTTATTCATATTCATATTGTTTATTATTAATTATTATTATTATTATTGTGTTACCACTGCACCTAGGAGCACCAGTCACAGACCCAGGGACCCCACAGTATTAGGCAGTGTACAAACACAGAACAAAAAGTTGGTCAGGCCACACCCAAAGGGGCTTACAATCTATTTAGATAACAAATGGATATAGACAGACAACAATGTGACAATATTGGTCAGCATGACAGGCAGTAATCTCTACTCCCCTGATGTAAAATAACCTGCCATAGAAAGGTTTAATTGCACACAGACCAGGTGCAGCCTAGTGGTGGAATATGCCTTTGGCCAACTGAAGACAAGATGATGATGCCTATAAAAGAGTTTAGGTTGTAGTGTGTATCCGCAGAGAAAGATGCATGGAGAGAACAATTTGGAACACTTAAATAACCAATCTTCTAGCTCAATAAGGTTATATACTGATTGGATTCTGAAGGGAGAGACCTGTCCAGATGATCCACAGCCAGAGGATAAGTCTGAATGTGAGTTTTTAAAGGGTGGCTGAGCACAAAGAATAACATGAAGGAGCATCTCAGCATTAACAGGAAAGATAGAGGTCCCTCTCACCAGTGTACAGAATTTACCTTTTTAGAATAGTCATGAGATCTGACTTTGGGCTAAGAAATAATATTCAGCCTTTAGTCTGGAACACAGTGTTTCATGCTCTTTTCTTTATCTTTACACAAACCTCCTCAGCCCCTAAATCAAAACTTCATAATGGGTGAGAATTCTCTTTTCCCCATTTTTAGCTTATTAAGCACCTTGCGTCCATTAGGAGCTAATTCATAGATGCCACAACAGGATATTGACTATTTCAGACTTTCAGGCAATGTCCACAATAAACTGTAACCTCACAATATCAGAAAGAAAATAAGCGAACATAATTTCTAATTGAATACAAGTTGTTTTTCTTAAGAATGTGTTTAAATATCCAGGTTGCCAGAATATCTTCCAGAAATGTGATTTTTAAGAAGACAGCTTGTTACTGTTTTTCCTGGCTACACTACAGGAAACAAACCACTAGATCTTATTTAAGTCAGTGTTCTTCTGTATTTCTAAGCAAGAAACTAACTCCAAGCAATTTCATGAGAAAATGTCAGTAAACACAAAACCTCTGAAGCCCTTGATGATAATAATGGTAATGCGCTTGCATTTCTAGAATATCTTTTAACCAAACTGATCACAGTGCATGAGACTTACAGATTATACAAGTACATACTGCATTTTATTCATATTATATACCTTCCCCCACACAAATAGGTGTAGTATAAAGGTTTAATTAGTAATCATTTAAGTTTTGCCACAAGTAAGTAATGTGGTCATCCTAAACTTAGTATTAAAAATCCATATTCTATCACACTTTTTTTTTTATTATTATTACACACACACACACACACACACATATATAAAAAGAGGAAGGCTGGCCCAGTGGTTAGGGCACTAATCTGGAACTTAGGAGACCCAAGTTCAACTTCTTGCTGTGCTACAAACATCCTGTGTGACCATGGGCAAGACTTTTAGTCTCTTTGTGCCTCAGCTCCCCATCTGTAAAATGGGGATAACAATACTTTCTCTGCCTCACAGGGCTGTTGTGGAAATAAATGCATTAAAGATTGTGAGGTGCTGAGATACTATGGTAATGGAAGACATGCAAGTACCAAAGACAGACAGATGTTTTATCTCAGTGGGTCTACAGATATAAATATTTTTAACATATATACATGGAGTATATAATAGGAGATGTCACACTGGATCAGCCCACTGATCCAACTAGTCCAGTGTCTTTTCTCCAACACTGGCCAGTATCAATTCATTCAGAGCGTTTTGTCTCGAAAAGAACGCAGTCATGGAATAACTTGCCCAAAGCAATGTCTTATGTCTCGAAGCACAAAGGTTTATAGCCCTTCTAAGACATAGTTATTTTTTTAAATGCTTGATATTGCAATTCTGCATATTCTTATCCATAAATATCTACAAACATTTTACTTATCCTCGTAAGCTTTTGGTCACAATATCTTGTGGCAATGTGTTCCATAAACTAATTATGCGTTGTGTGGAAAAGTATTTTCCTTTTAACAGTTTTAAATTTCTCACTTTTCAGTTTAATTGATAGCCCTCTTTTACCTTCATTATGAAAAAGGATGAAGAGAAGTAACTGAACTACCTTCTCAAGATCATTCATTATTCTGTATACTGTACTATCACGGTCAGCCTTAGGGAAAATGGCACCCTGGGTGAACTTATATTGTGGTGCCCTTAGTCACTAGGATGCAGCAACCCCCTCCATCGTCCCTGGCCCCCATGGGCTCCTCCAGCTCCCTATGCCCCCCTTTGCCCCTAACCCCTGCTCCCCCCTCCTGTGCCTATGTGGGGAAACTAACCTGGTTGCACAGAGCACCTGGCATTGCTGCTCGCTCCCCCCTTGAACACTGCTCCTTCGTGCTCTCCTAGGGAGCTGTGATGGGGGGGAGCGAGGACCAACACCAAGCGCTCCGTACATCCAGGTCACTTTCCCCACCTGGATTGCGTAAGGGGAGGGCAGAGAGCAGCAGCTCCTGATGCTCGCCTCACAGCACAGCCCGGGGGGAAAGTGACCTGGATGGGACGGAGCACTTGGTGTTGATCCTCGTTCTCCCTTTCCCAGCCCACTGGGGGGGGGCGGGCCTGAGTACTATATACATTATTCTGATCAGAAATGAACTAAGTAACCCAAGTGAAGGTAAACCATTATTTATATAATAGCATTGTAATATTTCCCATTTTATTATCTATCCCATTCCTTTTACTTCCTATTTATTTATTTTGCTCCCCCCCACACACACTTTTTAACCACTGCTGCTAATGAAGCAGGTGCTTCCATCAGTCTTTCTCCTGAAATGTTACTGCTAATTTAGAGCCCCCTAAGGTGTATGTCTGAGTAGTTCATGTAATTCGTTCCCACATTCATTAGTTTGCATTTGCTGACACTGAATGGGCAAGACAATGGCAGATGAAATTCGCCTAGCACGATTAAATCTCTGTGAAATTCCTCAGTTATATCCAGTATTGACTAACCTAAATAATTTTATATTATTTGCAAACTTTGCCACTTCACTACTCAGCTCCCTCCCTTTACTAATTAATATCTTTATAAATGAAACACCAGTCCCAATAAGCGACCTGGTGGCTCCCTAATATTAACTTTTTGTCATGATGACAACTATTTATTCCTACTTTGTTTTCTGTTTCTTAGCCAGTTTCTGATCCATGACAGTACTCTGCCTCTCACTCAATGACTATTTAGGTTACTTTTTTGCCTCTTGTGAGAGATTTTGTCATAGCTGTTTTATAAACCCAAATAAATTATGTCACCTAGTTTTCTTTTATCCACTGTTTATTGACACGTTCAAAGAATTCTAACAAAAACAGAGAGGCACAATTTTCCTTTGAAGAAGTAATACTAGTAATGTTTTATATACTATGATGATCTCAGTGTTGTATAATTCTATTTTTTGTTATTATTTTAACCAATTTACCAGGTGTGGAGATAACTCCTGGTCTGTAATTTCCCAGATCACCCCAAGTTTCATTTTGTTTTTGTTTTAAATATTGGTACAACTTTTTCTACCCTCCAATCCTCTACTGTGACAGCTAATTTTAATGAGAAACTGTGTATTATTTTTAGCAACTTGTGCATTTCATTCTTAAGTTCCTTCAGATGAATACCATCTGGTCCAGGTATCTTGCTTCTTGTCTTCAGTTTATTCCAATACCTCTTCTTTAACCACATCAATCTTTGATAGTACCTCATCTTCATTAGATCAGAGCCACGGTAAGTATCTTCCCAACATCCTTTCTGATGAAGACTGATGTATAAATATATGAGAGAAATCTTTTTCTTACATAATACACACACACCTATAAAAGAGGTTAATAATTAATAATTTTGCTCATCAGTGTAATACAGTCACTTCTGGAATTAAAACAGAGAAGTGGTTTAGCTGTATAAAGCTACCATATATACCATTTATGTTAAAAAAGCAGCAGGAATTTAGGGAGGCAGAATGTAAATACTCAACTTGAAACCAGGCCAGGCCCTAGAAATACTACACTTGCAATTGCAAAAATTACCTTGGGATTTTCAATTACCACAAATGGTCAAGACCTTGTTTTTAAAACCTCACATGAAAAAATCCTACCCTTGTATCATGCCTGGGTAATGGTTTGAAGGATTACCCACCGAAATCATAAATACTACTTCCCAACCATCTGGATTTTCCTCAGAGGCTTTAGAGTAGCAGCCGTGTTAGTCTGTATCCGCAAAAGAACAGGAGTACTTGTGGCACCTTAGAGACTAACAAATTTATTAGAGCCTAAGCTTTCGTGGGCTACAGCCCACTTCTTCGGATGCATATAGAATGGAACATATATAGAGGATATATATATACACACACACACACACACACACACGATACCTGGACCAGGTGCCACAAGTACTCCTGTTCTTTCTCAGAGGCTTTGTGTCCAAGCTCTGACCTGGCTTGACCTGCTGCTTACAAAAATCTGACAAATTTCAGCATGGAGTAACATGGCTGGAAATATCTCAAGAGCAGTAGTATGAGGCTCATCTTTTCTTTATTGTTTTCTCAATTCAAATCCAGCCAATTGTATCAAATGGTTTGATTAGTAAATTCAGCACTATGTGCAGAAATATGATGAGAGAATAAGTCTGGTTTATCATCATTCCCATAAAGATAAGAGGGAAGATATGTTGAAACTCTCCCTAAACTATCATTTTCAGACTGACTTTTAAGTTGACTTTTTATGATACTCCAGATACAGTTGGTAAGTAGATTAATTATATACCTATATCACAGATATCAGATTCCCATTTACATATTAGCTGTTGTCTGAATTCACATGAAGTACTTGTAGTATTTACTTTATTAGTTAATCAAATTATACAGTAGATGTTATTTACGGGTGGCATCACATTTTTCAGCTGTCACTACCATCCACTGCATGGGTATTAAACATATCTTTACAGCATTACATGGGGGAGAGGGGGAAAAAAAGGTATTTTTAACAGAGGACTATATTAAGTCCTTCCACATAGCCCTCTACTCATATTTGTATATGTTTATGTGGCTGGACTATCAAAACACCAAGTTTAGTAGCTTGACATCAGCAGTAGTCTAATTCTGAGGCTTTAAATGGAAGCAAGTCATAGTACAATGCTACATGGGGGTGGGGGTGGGGCCAGGAATTCTTCCAAGACTGTTCAAAGCTTCTGCCCTCTTGTTAGACTAGCGATGTTATGTGATCCCATCCCCTAAGACGTATAATTCTAACTATGAGCAAGTTAAATTGGGTGTTCATTACCATATGTGAAATAACTAATTTCTGCTGTTTATTCAAAGCCCTGAGTTAGCATTTTATTGCCTGAAAGTCACTTCACTCCAAGGTGAAAGAGGAGTTACAGGTGAAGGGAGCTCATGTCATCACAGAGCAATACAAAAAGTCAAAATTCAATGAACCTTTATTGAAGTTCCCTACTTTGGCAACATCTTTAAAGGATTTGGTGTTGTTTTTTATGCTTTTTCCTCTGCAGCAAGAGTTTGGTCATGAGGCACTATATGCAATGTTTTAGATTATGTGACCAGATCACTATTCTTACCTGTCTCTGACTTATCATCAACAATGTTGACTGCAACATGACAAATCTAGTAAACATGGAAATCTTTGACTGCTTTTGGACACATTATGAATAAGCTTTCTTCCATTGTCCATCCTTTATAAAAGAGCAAGTCTTCAATAAAAATATCAGAAACATACCCGGCAAATGGCAGAGTTGTACAACAACAGACAATGAGGGACTCATCAAGTTGTATTGATAAACAGTTACTTCTCAAAAGTTTTCAAAGCAGTTTTCTTGTACCTCCTCAGCCACATTACTAATGCAGCACAAAACAGTGTTATCTGACCAAAGCAGTTTTTTTCAGTTTGATAGCTGCCTGAAACTATGTTTCCTGCGGAGGAGTAACATTTTTTGCTCACACTGTTGTACACTTCACAGAGATACTAAATAAGATGCCTGAAGGGAGTTTGTGGTGACCTTGCCAGCTTGAGGCAAGTCTGGTTGAATTTTCAAGTTTTCTTTAAAAAGCCTTATAAATTTTATCTTTCACTGATGGATAGTTGGTTGGTTCCTATAGCCTTATCTGTACGAGAAGAAGATATCTGTTGCTGACAATAGGTATGTCTGAATTAGTGCTATACACTATTTAACTGCAAAAGAATAACTGAAGGAATGATGCTGAACACAGTTTGTCCTTGGCTACATTTCCAGTTAAACCACATTCAGTACAGCTGTTCAACTACATCCATCATTCACACCCATTGTCAACAAAGATACTTTTCATGTTGACAAGGCCTAAATGTATTTAGGCCTTTGAAGGCTTTAGACTCTCAGCAACCAGCACTTCAGAACAACCTCCACATTCAAATCAATCAGTATAAACCTACACACCATCAACTTACCATATTTTCACATTTGCTGTTTTCCCTTTCTGAGCCATCACTGGAACAACTTCCCATAATAATTTTCATGCTATGATCCATCTTTCTAAATTACCCTCTCTGGCAGAATGGAGTACCAACAAAAATTGAATGATCTATGAAAATGGACAAATAATGCTCAGCAGCACCCATGGGTCTTAGCATCTACAGCCAACATATCTGGTATTCCTAAGCAGTGACATTTTGTCACGGGCTATTATACTTTGCGTCATACATACCAACATTTTTATTGAGGCTTAATTTCTTTTATACAGCATAAAGCAAAACCACAGATGCTCACAAGAACAGGTTTAACTTTTGTTTTACTATCAGAAGCTTTAGAAGTCTGATACACAAACTCACACCTTTCACTGACCTACAATGAACCACCAGCTGGGTTTCTCAGGAGAAACAATATGATTCACTAATACAGGGGTCATGCTCCATATCAGTTTTTCATCATTCTAAAGTTATTCAATTGTTTTTGCCACACATTTCCTTTTGTACTATCTTCCATCATGCTTTCTGCCTCCCCTCCTTGGCTAGGGAGACCAGATAGCAAGTGTGAAAAATTGGGATGGGATTGGGATAGGTGCCTATATAAGACAAAGGCCCTAATATCAGGACGTCTGATTAATCCTATCCTTGGCCACACTGAGTCCTGATAAATGAACAAATAAAGCAAATGCAAAAGTGGGGGGAAAAATTGCCCACAAAACTCCGTACAAGAGAAAATATGCCCCACCCCTTCAAATAATTCATCTGATAAAGATACAAGGCGTCTTCACTAGAAAGATACTATAGACTTGTCCTGTATGTCCAGGAGAGCCTGATCCTGAATTCCTTGAACACTTGAAACACATAGTGAGCTTAATAAGAATTTTGGATGAGCAAGTAATACCAGAATGGCCCCAGAAGAGCATCCCCAAATTGCAGATTCTCTCTGACAGCAGACCCACCTCCTTTTCCTTCAAGATTATAATCATAAAATGATCAGAAGCCCTAAACCTGCTAATGTACACTGCCACAAGAGACAGAGGACAGTAGAGAGTTCTTCAGGCAGCATGATCATGCATTATTTAAAGCTTTAAATGTTAATAGTGAGATCTTGATATGCGCACACTAAACAAGAAACAAGTGCAGTTTGTGGACATCAAAAGACTCTTACTAATGACTCCTGAACAGTTGTCACACTTGAAGGTGTCAAGGCACCTCTGTCCACTTCCTGGTCTTGCTGAGTACACGCCCTCAGGTGTCTGGCCTTGTCTCCTTACCTCTCATGGGGTGGAATTTCACAATTCTCCCACACTTACACAGGGTATTGCAACCCAGGACACAGTCTACCAACTATGTATACCTAACTGGATTCAGCACCTGCAGTTCTTCTTTGGGGAGAGTCTATGACCAGTGGTGTATATAGAAATCAGACGGGCTTCTCAAAATGAAAGTATTGTTTATTTTAACACTAGAACAAAATATTTAGAGAACAAGAACCTTAAGATAACAAACAGTCTACATACATCTTGCCTGAAGGCATACCATCCCCTGATGTAGCCTGGGCATGCCTGGCTTCCTCAAACACCCAGGTGCTGCCCAGTCTGCTTTTCCTGAACAACTCTCTGAATAGCAACCCCGCCCTCATGACAGGGAGTTCCTTTTAAACTGCTATAGTCCTTTGCTTTTGTCAGTACCTGGGCTTTTCATGCTTGTCAAAACAAGTTCTGTAAACTGGCTGGAGCCAGGAGGTAGAATCTTTACAGTTAACAATTTGGGCATTGTCTCTTAACAACCCTTAAATGTTTACCTAGTGGTGACCTATCTTGAGCCACTGTTTTCTTCCTGCTAGCTTTTCCTTATAGATTGCTATTAAACTAAACCAATATATTCATACAGTGAGCATCCCAGTAACCAGGTCAACATACAGTATTCATAAACTATTAAAGAGTAGCTCCATTTCCATGTGCAGCAATAGCCCCGAATCTGTACATTGCTTGACAGGATAGCCCCAAATAGAACATTTTTGCATAATACTCTTGCCTACATAATAAAATGTTGGAAATCAAAAGAATTTCTAGAGCATATTGGACACAATAAAACAAATTATAATGTTCCCTTCTAAAATTATATGTTACAAAAGGGAGCAGAATTCACAAACATAAAAATTAATCTAAATCCAAAACAGCATTATCAGACTGAATATTTATTTCTTAACCGACCTTTTGTAATCAGTTAAATTAAAAGGCTGTTCTGCTTGCATATTCATAAGCAGTTAGTGACTTTCTCTGCAGAAAAATGAATTATCACGGTTCAACAACTTGAATCTAAAGGGCACAAAACGGTGAATTTAAATGAGTTCTCAGTTCAAAAAGGCTTGTGCTAGATTTGATTTTCCTGATTTTTTTTAAACTTTGCAAATGTGCTTCCAGAAAGCTAACAAGCTGCTGCCTCCAAGCCAACCCGCTCCTTACTGTTTTGGAGTTCTTGCAAGGAAAGGGAGTGTGCTGTGCCAATATCATTACACTTAAGGGCCAGAATCATTTTATTTTAAGCTAGTTTCCTTTACAGTACATTTTATTCAGATTCTACTAAAATGCTGCTTGCACAATATTTTATTTTGCTGAAATGAAGATTCATAACTTCACTAATCTTACAATTAAGTTTTTTTCCCCTTCTTCTTATTCATGACTAACTGATAATATATTACTTCCCCTAAAGATGCTGATATTTCCAACTTTTTTTTCTAAACATTCTTCTTATAAACAGCCATATGGGGCTAAGCATCTTTTTCAGTCTGTACATTAAGTCTTAACATCCTATTTTTTTGGTCTCAATTTCTAACCCTCCTAGCTGTATTGCTATGGAAAGGGTAGTGGCATTAATGTAATGTAATGGCAGAAAGCAGCAGTTTCAAAAACAGAAATATTTTCTCATAGCATTTCTAGGTCCCACATTCCACCAGTTCAGAATGAATATGTACTTTCTTATATTCAGATTAGGCAGAACAGCACAAAGGAGTTGCTCTCCTTTTGGCCTCCTTCAATTAACTAAGCTCTGATGCTTATTAATTATTATTATTATTATTATTTATTTGTATTATCAGGGAGTCCAGTCATGGGCCAAAACGCTCTCCCCCCATCTATGTACTTCCTGTGCTGAAAAACTAGGTTTTTATTAGAATTAAAGTTTAAAACTTCCCATAATAAAGGGTCTTCTAACTAGCCAACAGGATGTAATCTATGCCAGAAAGAAATGAGGTAAGAAACTTCTTTCTGTCTCCCAACTCCACAAGCAAGAACAAATGGGATCAGTTTGGCACTCCCCATTAACAAATTTTCAAAGTGGGATAGGCAAAGCTGCTGTAGCTCTCCAGATCCCACAACAGATACTTTCCCAATTTATTTTTTTTAAACAATAAAGAAGCCAGTTATGAGGAACTGTGGGACTCCCAAACATAGGGTTACCATATTTTAATATTCCAAAAAGAGGACACTCCATGGGGCCCCGGCCCCGCCCCAACTCCGCCCCTTCCCCGCCCCCAGCCCGGCCCCAACTCCGCCCTGGCCCCGCCCCAACTCCACCCCTTCTTCGCCCCCTCCCCTGAACGCTCCGCCCCCCTGCTCCTCCCCCTCCCCTGCTTCCCGCAAATCAAATGTTCGCGGGAAGCCTGAAACAGGCAGGCAGGCAGCAGGTAAGCTGGGGCGGTGGCGGGGGGGTGCGGCCCAGTCCGGCCCTCCCGACCAAGTGGCTACCTCCGGCGGCCGGACCCGGCCAAGAGGCTCTGGCCCCAGCGTCTCCGGCCCGGCTCGGGCCCTGGGGCACCAACCCCGGTTCCGGCCAAGCGCACCGGCCCCAGCCGAGCGGCTCCGGACCGCCCTGGCCCCAGCGGCTCCGGCCCTAGCGACTCCAGCTCGGCTCAGGCCCCGGGGCACCGGCCCCGGCCGAGCGGCGCTGGCCGAGCAGCCTCGGCCAAGTGGCGCTGGCCGGCGGCCGAGCACCCCCAGCCCCGGTCCCAGCGGCTCCGGCCCGGGCCCCAGTTCCGGCCGAGCGGCTCCGGCCCGGCCCCGGCCCCGGGCGAGCAGCGCCGGCCGGCGGCCGAGCACCCCAAGCCCCGATCCCAGCGGCTCCGGCCCGGCTCGGCTTCCGGTTCCCGTCGAGCGGCTCTAGCTCGGCCCCGGTCCCGTCCCCGGCCGAGCGGCGCTGGCCGAGCGGCGCCGGCCGGCGGCCGAGCACGGCCAGCCTCACCGGCTCCGGCTTCGGCCCCAGCGGCTCCAGCCCGGACCCAAGCCCCACGACCCCTCCCTATTTTCCCAGACATGTCCGGCTTTTTGGAATTTCCTCCCGGACGGGGATTTGAGGACCAAAAAGCCGGACATGTCCGGGAAAATCCGGACGTATGGTAACCCTACCCAAAACAACTATAGTAGGGATAGTTGGCTTGGGAATGGCCTACTGAATTGTTACACAAAGAATGCAGCTTTCAAAAGGTCACATTTACTGAAGCAAAGCCATCCAGTCTGTAATAGTTACAGGTCACGTGCAAGAAGATATCTGTGCTGCACAGTTCTCCTACTATTAGATGCTCTAATAAATTTGTTAGTCTCTGAAGTGCCACAAGTACTCCTGTTCTTTTTGCGGATACAGACTAACACGGCTGCTACTCTGAAAAAAGTTCTCCTACAGTAGACTCACCTATCTCAGATGAAAAGACCAATGTTACCTTTGTAAAGTGAGCCTCAGTGAAGACTAAAGAGGATAAATTAGTAATTTTATAGGCCTTTAAAGAATGTTTCATCTGGCTCGGTCACATCTGGAAGCCAGACAGTCTTCCTTTGCCCTTCAAAGAGAAGGAAAAGGGATTTAGAAGCCTAAAGTCTTATATTCTATCCAAACTGAACTTTAGAACCATATGAACATGCAGATTGTACTATATCCTTTCCTTTCTTTGTGTGAGATTAGGGCCAATGTTTGGCAAAACTATGTCCTGATTAAGATGAAATGAGGCCAAAACTTTGGGGAGAAAAGTGAGGCACATACATAGGACCATTTTATTTCCATGGGAAACCATAAAGAGAGATCACAAGTAAGAGTGGCTAAACCCTCTAAGAAGCCACATTCCAGGAAGAGAGGGGAAAATATATGAAAGGGGCTAAAAGAAAAAAAGACAGAGGAACTGAAGGACTAAATTCAAGCTCCGGGGAGGTACAGGCAAAATCTTCAAGGAGAACGTAAGAACGGCCATACTTGGTCAGACCAAAGGTCCATCAAGCCCAATATCCTGTCCTCTGACAGTGGCCAATGGCAGGTGCCCCAAAGGGAATGAACAGACAGGTTATCATCAAGTGATCCATGCCTTGTCACCCAATCCCAGCTTCTGGCAAACAGAGGCTAGGGACACCATTCCTGCCCATCCTGGCTAATAGCCATTGATGGACCTATCTTCCATGAATCTATCTAGCTCCCTTTTGAACCCCGTTATAGTATTGGCCTTCACAACAGCCTCTGGCAAGGAGTTCCAGAGGTTGACAGTGCGTTGCGTGAAAAAATACTTTCTTGTGTTTGTTTTAAACCTGCTGCCTATTAATTTCATTTGGTGGCCCCTTGTTTTTGTATTATGAGAAGGAGTAAATAACACTTCCTTATTTACTTTCTCTATACCACTCATGATTTTATAGATCTCTATCATATCCCCCCCCCCCCCCGTCGCCTCTTTTCCAGGCTGAAAAGTCCCAGTCTTATTAATCTCTCCTCAGATGGAAGCCGTTCTATACCCCTAATCATTTTTGTTGCCCTTTTCTGAACCTTTTCCAATTTCAATATATCTTTTTTGAGATGGGGCGACCACATCTGCATGCAGTATTCAAGATGTGGGCGTACCATGGATTTATATAGAAGCAATATGATATTTTCTGTCTTATCTATCCCTTTCTTAATGATTCCCAACATTCTGTTTGCTTTTTTGACTGCCACCGCACATTGAGTGGATGTTTTCAGAAAACTATCCAAATAATAATAATATATGGAAATATACCTATCTCATAGAACTGGAAGGGACCTTGAAAGGTCATCCCCTGCCTTCACTAGCAGGACCAAGTACTATCCCTGACAGTTTGTTGTTGTTTTGCCCCCGATCCCTAAATGGCCCCCTCAAGGACTGAACTCACAACCCTGGGTTTAGCAGGCCAATGCTCAAACCACTGAGCTATCTTGATGAGGAAAACAGGTAAAATGGTTAATGATGCAGAAAAGGCAGACGCATTTAATGAATAATTTTATTCTATACTTGGAAAGAAGCTGGATGATGTACTTGTATCATATGAGGTCGATGAAGTATCTTCCAGTCTATTAGTAACTGAGGAGGATGTTAGACAATATCTGCTAGGGATAAACATTTTTAAATTAGCAGGCCCAAAATGTGCACCCAAGAGTCCTAGAAAAGCTGGCTGGAGAAGGTATTTGGGCAGCTGATAATTTTTAATAAACCTTGGAATACAGGGGAAATTCCAGAGGACTGGAAGAGTGCTAATGTCCAATATTCAAAGAACGGCAAGCAAAATAAACTGGATAATCATAGGCCCTGTTAGCCTGACATCAATCCCATGCAAAAAATGGAAAGGCAGATGTAGGATTCAATTGATAAAGAATTAAGAGATAGGAATATAATTAATGCTATCAATGTGGTTTTACGGAAAATAGGTCTTGTCAAGCAAACCTGATTTCATTCTTTGATGCGATTCCAAGTTGGGTTGATAAAGATAACGGAGTAGATGAAATATACTTAGACTTTTATAAGGCTTTTGACTTAGTGCCACACGTCATTCTGGAGCACGTTAAATAGATTAAGAACTGGCTAACTGATAGACCTCAAACAGTGGTTGTCAATGAGGAATCATCATCAAATGTGAGTGTTTCTAATGAGGTTCCGCAGAGATCATAATTAGGCCTGATGCTATGCAACGTTTTCATCAATGAGCTGAAGTAAATATAGTATCACTGCCGATAAAATTTGTGCATGACAGATTGGTAGAAAGCTACATAATGACAATGGGTCTGTCATATAGATCGCTTGGTATGCTGGGCCCATTCAAGCAAAAATGCTTTTTAATACTGAAAAATGAACATTCATACTTCTAGGAACAAGGGAATGGAGGCCATTCCTACAGAAGGGGGGGGGACTTTACCCAGGAAAGCAGTGACTTGGGAAAGGATCTAGAGGTCGTAGAGGACAAGCAACTCAACATAAGCTTCCAGAGCAATGCTGTGGCACAAAGGGATAATGCAAACCTTATATGTATGAACAGGACTAGGGTGACCAGATGTATTGGATAGTCCCAATATTTGGGGCTTTTTCTTATATAGGCTCCTATTACCCTCCACCCCCTGTCCCGATTTTTCACACTTGCTGTCTGGTCACCCTAAACAGGACTCCAAGATCTCTTTCTTGAGTGGTAACAGTCAATTTAGACCCCATTGTTTTATATGTATAGTTTGGATTATGTTTTCCAATGTGCATTACTTTGCATTTATCAACATTGAATTTCATCTGCCATTTTGTTGCCCAGTCACCCAGTTTTGAGAGATCCTTTTGTAGCTCTTCACAGTCTGCCTGGGACTTAACTATCTTGAGCAATTTTGTATCATCTGCAAATTTTGCCACCTCACTGTTTACCCCTTTTTCCAGATCGTTTATGAATATGTTAAATAGGACTGGGGCCAGTACAGATCCCTGGGGGACACCAATATTTACCTCTCTCCATTCTGAAAACTGACCATTTATTCCTGCACTTTGTTTCCTATCTTTTAACCAGTTACCAATCCATGAGAGGACCTTCCCTCTTATGCCATGGCTGCTTATTTTGCTTAAGAGCCTTTGGTTAGGGACCTTGTCAAAGGCTTTCTGAAAATCTAAATACACTATATCCACTGGACCTCCTTTGTTCGCATCCTTGTTGACCCCCTCAAAGAATTCTAGTAGATCGGTGAGGCATGATTTCCCTTTACAAAAACCATGTTGACTATTTGCCAACAAATTATGTTCATCTATGTGTCTGACAATTTTGTTCTTTACGATAGTTTCAACCAATTTGCCTGATACTGAAGTGAGGCTTACTGGCCTGTAGTTGCCAGGGTCACCTCTGGAGCCCTTTTTAAAAATTGGCGTCACATTAGCTATCCTCCAGTCATTTGGTACAGAAGTGGATTTAAATGATAGGTTACAGATGACAGTTAGTAGTCCTGCAATTTCACATTTGAGTTCCTTCAGAACTCTTGGGTGAGTACCATCAGGTCCTGGAGACTTATTACTGTTTAGTTTATCAATTTGTTCGAAAACCTCCTCTAATGACACCTCCATTTGGGACAGTTCCTCAGATCTGTCACCCAAAAAGAATGGCTCAGGTTTGGGACTCTCCCTCACATCCTCAATAGAGAAGACCAATGCAAAGAATTCATTTAGTTTCTCCGTAATGGCCTTATCTTTGAGTGCTCCTTTAGCATCTTGATCGTCCAGAAGAAGGGAGGGCAAGGAGATGGGAGCCCATAGAAAAGCCTCCTGTCCATCCTCCTACGAAGAATGGAGGCCTGAACCTTAAGGGAAATTAAAAGAACCCCTCCCCCCAAGAAACACACACAGAACAAAAGGGGTGCCAGATATCTTAGGAGAGAGTTTCCTCACAGTACACCATTGAGAAAAACACTCCCACACACACCAGTATGCTATCGAGGAAAATTTCTTTCTGGATGCTAATAGGATCTTCCTGAGTCTCTTGATAATGTCTAGCTCTTTCAGCATATTCCTTTCATGTGCCAGGCCAACAGTAAAAATGGATTTGGGTTGAGATGTATCCGTACAAAGAGGCCTTAGAATAGCAGATCCTTCTGATGAGGAAGGAGAAATGTGATTTTTGGACATTCTTAGAAGATCTGCATAGCATATCCCAGCCCTTTAAAGAAGATCCAGGGCCATGAAGATTACAGTTGCCCAAGTCTATTTTTATTAGAACCCTCAAAATGAGGGGGAAAATTGGAAGGCAGATGCCAGACTTAATTTCCTAGGGATGGAACCGTTACCCAGATGTCTGAAAATCTGCTGCAAAAACTTCCACATCATCCTGTTGTGTCTTATGGTGAATAAACCTATCTGTTGAAAGTCCAGTCAAGCCACCACATCGTGAAATACATTTTCCTTGAGGTTCCATTCGCCTGAGTGAATCTTTTACTGTTGTAGCTAGTCCACTTGTATTGTATGTTCCCTAACTCTTGACAGTATAAGCTGTGTTTCCACTAGGGGGTTATCCAGGATAGTTATACAGGTATATCTATAGCAGCAAACCATTTTAAAGTGTACACAAGGCTCACTGACTTGCCTCACCGCATACGATCTACCCATTTACTCTGTGCTGGGGGAACCAGGACCCAGAAGTTACTAATTTCTTTTAGAAAATGCAATGAAATAGTATTGCATTATAAATTATAAAAACATTGTGTGTGTGATTTCAAGATAAAGAAACTAGAGAGGAAATATTCATTTGTGTAGGATTTTTTTTAAATATAGCAAGTAAACTTTTGATAAAATACAGTTTTGCACCCAAATTGAGTTTAATGGGATTTATGGGCACACAAGGAACGTAGAATTATACTCTCTCTCTCTCTCTCTCTCTCTATATATATATATATATATCTCTTTTTTATTTGTATTTTACATTTTTCACTCAATTTAATATTAGATAAAGGTGTCGTACTGCTCTACGATTGTGTCTCAATACTGACCCAAGCAGAGCACTTCTACAGTTTAGAGAATAATATAAGTGCTCATAACTCACTGCCCACAGACAACCAAGCAACTGAGAGAAGGCAACAATCATCATCTGGGTTGGTTTGAGTCAACAACCTAAAGGTGAAAGGTTTATTATCCCACTGACAATCTTCTGATTTATCCTCTTCCATCAACAAATATTGCATTTTCAAAAAATCAGACATATTCTAACAATTAATTTGTTGATATCTTTTCAATGACTAAGCAAACAATGTTTTGTAAAATTAGAAAATTAGATTTTGAAGTTTCTCTGTGCTATATACACCCAAATTACATGCACTATTTTGGACAAATCATTATTCAAAATATAAACAGGATTCAGCTGGCACCTCCATTATAAATCCAGATTTTCAGGTTTAGATATCTTGGCTCTTTTAAGCTTCCGTGGGTGAAGTTTGGCATACAGTTGCTGACCAGATGTAGATTTCAAATGTTTTTAGTAGAAGAGCTTTTCACATTCTAAAAAATAATTAACCACCTTCCCACCTCCCCTCCCCCTCCCCCAAACAAATTTGGAATAGGTTTCAGAATCAGAGTAAAAATAAGTTTTATTTTTAAAGTGCTCAACCCCAAAGACATCCAAGCGCAGCACAAAAACAAAATATTTTCAAAGGCAACAGAGTCCTCAGTGAAAAGTAAAATTGCAAATCTAGCATAAAAATGCTTAAGAAAAAATAATATATTAACTCAAAAACAATACATAAGCCCAATAAACACCAACTAAAAGGAAAACAAGCTCTGGCTAGAGAAATGGTTTTAGGCAGGAGCAGTAATGATAGAGAACAGAGATTGTAAGTGTATCCTCCCTCACTAGTTTAGTTCATGTACTGGTAGCAATCTTGTTCAGAGCTCTTATTTAGACCCAATGGTGTCCATTTCTATAAAAAGCGGAGCACATTCTCAGACAATCATGTGATCATATTTCACCAGTATCATTCAGGTGTATTGACTTAACTGTCCAAACTCTACCCCATATTGAGATGGTCAGCTTCCAAGTTGTGAAGAGCTAGGGATATATTTTGTACATTAACTTACTCAGTTAGCTCATAGTGAAGGTGTTTGGACACTAATCTTCTCCAAGATGTCTGGACACCCCCAAATGTAGAAAGCATCACCACCTAAAGATATCAAGGATAGATATGCTTGCAAATTTTTGCTGGAATAAAATGGATGTAGTGCTGCAAGAACTAGAGCCTGTGAATTCTCTTTAGGAAAAACACATCCTTGCTCAACTCCATTCTGAGTCTGGCTCTGACAAAAATCTTGTGTAGAGGGCACAGTGACTTTTTGAAATTTAGGAAGAATCCATTAATGTTTTAGAAAACATTCCATTTGAGTCATGTCAGAGGTTTTGTGTGTGAGGACCCATAGAGTAACTCATTCCAAAAAGACCACCCAGAAGAGCGCAATTTATATTATAGGGTGACCCTGTATGGTTCTATCTTTCAAGAAAATTATTCTGAATGGAAAGGGAAGTAGCAGGGTCTGACAGTCTCTGCACACTTTGAAAGTTTAAGAGGGACTCTTAAACAATCCTGTTCCACAAGTAGTGGAAGATTGAACAAATGACCAGGGAGGAGTATAAAAATATCGCTCAGGCATGCAAGACTGAAATCAGGAAGGCCAAATCGCTCTTGGAGTTGCAGCTAGCAAGAGATGTTACGAGTAACAAGAAGGGTTTCTTCAGGTATGTTAGCAACAAGACGAAAGTCAAGGAAAGTGTGGGCCCCTTACTGAATGAGGGAGGCAACCTAGTGACAGAGGATGTGGAAAAAGCTAATGTACTCAATGCTTTTTTTGCCTCTGTCTTCACAAACAAGGTCAGCTCCCAGACTGCTGGACTGGGCAGCACAGTATGGGGAGGAGGTGACCAGCCCTCCGTGGAGAAAGAAGTGGTTCCGGACTATTTAGAAAAGCTGGATGAGCACAAATCCATGGGGCCGGATGCGCTGCATCCGAGGGTGCTAAAGGAGTTGACGGATGTGATTGCGGAGCCATTGGCCATCATCTTTGAAAACTCATGGCGATCGGGGGAGGTCCCGGATGACTGGAAAAAGGCTAATGTAGTGCCCATCTTTAAAAAAGGGAAGGAGGAGGATCCAGGGAACTACAGGCCAGTCAGCCTCACCTCAGTCCCTGGAAAAATCATGGAGCAGGTCCTCAAGGAATCAATTATGAAACACTTAGAGGAGAGGAAAGTGATCAGGAACAGTCAGCATGGATTCACCAAGGGGAAGTCGTGCCTGACTAACCTAATTGCCTTCTATGATGAGATAACTGGCTCTGTGGATGAGGGGAAAGCAGTGGATGTGTTATTCCTTGACGTTAGCAAAGCTTTTGATATGGTCTCCCACAGTATTCTTGCCGCCAAGTTAAAGAAGTATGGGCTGGATGAATGGACTGTAAGGTGGATAGAAAGCTGGCTAGATCATTGGGCTCAACGGGTAGTGATCAATGGCTCCATGTCTAGTTGGCAGCCGGTTTCAAGCGGAGTGCCCCAAGGGTCGGTCCTGGGGCCAGTTTTGTTTAATATCTTTATTAATGATCTGGAGGATGGTGTGGACTGCACTCTCAGCAAGTTTGCAGATGACACTAAACTAGGAGGCGTGGTAGATACGCTGGAGGGTAGGGATCAGATACAGAGGGACCTAGACAAATTAGAGGATTGGGCCAGAAAAAACCTGATGAGGTTCAACAAGGACAAGTGCAGAGTCCTGCACTTAGGACGGAAGAATCCTATGCACCGCTACAGACTAGGGACCGAATGGCTAGGTAGCAGTTCTGCAGAAAAGGACTTAGGGGTCACAGTGGACGAGAAGCTAGATATGAGTCAACAGTGTGCTCTTGTTGCCAAGAAGGCTAACGGCATTTTGGGCTGTATAAGTAGGGGCATTGCCAGCAGATCGAGGAACGTGATCATTCCCCTTTATTCGACATTGGTGAGACCTCATCTGGAGTCCAGTTTTGGGCCCCACACTACAAGAAGGATGTGGAAATATTGGAAAGAGTCCAGCGGAGGGCAACAAAAATGATTAGGGGTCTGGAGCACATGACTTATGAGGCGAGGCTGAGGGAACTGGGATTGTTTAGTCTCCAGAAGAGAAGAATGAGGGGGGATTTGATAGCTGCTTTCAACTACCTGAAGGGGGGTTCCAAAGAGGATGGAGCTCGGCTGTTCTCAGTGGTGGCAGATGACAGAACAAGGAGCAATGGTCTCAAGTTGCAGTGGGGGAGGTCTAGGTTGGATATTAGGAAACACTATTTCACTAGGAGGGTGGTGAAGCACTGGAATGCGTTACCTAGGGAGGTGGTGGAATCTCCTTCCTTGGAGGTTTTTAAGGCCCGGCTTGACAAAGCCCTGGCTGGGATGATTTAGTTGGGAATTGGTCCTGCTTTGAGCAGGGGGTTGGACTAGATGACCTCCTGAGGTCCCTTCCAACCCTGATATTCTATGATTCTATGATTCACTGAACCATTCTGAAATGTTTTTAAAAGCCTTTAAGAAATGCTCAGTCAAAACAAACAAAATTAGCTAACCTGCAACTTGGTTTGTAAATATATATAAACAACAGAAAGGGAAAAAAATCATTAAGAGACGTCGCAAGCAAAGTTAAGATTAAACATGAAAATAAACAGAGCCGTGTACAGATACAAAATTTGCATCCCCATCTGATCTGCAATCTGCAAACATGGTCCACGGATACCTGCGAATAGAAAGTGGATAACCGCAGATTTGCAGGGCGCTAAAAATAAACACAAAAATTTAGAAAGTATGGAAATTACAGTTTCCATCATCCAAACAACCATGAATTTGCCCATGTATCATCATGTACAGAACATACGAAAAACAGAAGACAATGCTATTCTCAAACAACGCACCAGTGACTCAAAAAACAGAAGTGTCGTAACTGGACTAACCCTACCCTTTCTGATAACCTAACTGTAAACTCACTAGATTAGCAGTTAAATCAAAGTGCTCCTGTCTTTAAATGCCTACAAAAAATGAATGTACTCCTGACACCTTTAAATCCATATGCTGCCATTGGAAAAAGACGGGCTTTCATTTTTTCCTTTAAGAAAAAGTGTTCATATTGAGACAATCACAACAAAGAATATAGGTTTAAAATATAAACGCGTTCTGAAACTTAGCCAAAAGATAGCCAGATACTATATCTGAAGATACTAAATTCTTAAATGGTCAGAGCAAAAATTACGTAATTTACATACAAAGATGTAGTGCACCATGGGAATCATATTTACATACACACAAAAGTGCTAAACCAAAGCCAGAGTTCCTCAACTCCGCAAACTAGAAAAATAAAATGGATTTAGTCAAGTAAAGCTGATTTAGTAGATTTAACATAGCCTCATTGCAAAAGCTCTATCAAACATGCAGACGTTAAGATTCTAATAAAATTCTTCTTTTTGGTCTTGAAATATATACAGGAATAATTTCTCCAACCATTGAAATGCAGCCACCTTTAAGGTATAGGACAACACATTATAGAAAGGAGAGGAAAATTCTGCCCAAATACATTGAGACAAAATCTGCTATTACAATAAGGATTGTGGAATCTTTAATGTCCACAAAGAGAAGATACAAAACTTAAAAAGTCAAGGTTCAATGAAAGATCTTCATAAAGTAAACAACACATCGCTCAGTTAGTGTATGTCAGTAGACTAAATGGCTGAATAGAGTCTACTGGGATTCAAATCTCTACCAAATAGTGGCAGTTAGTTAAGATATCAAAAATCAATCCTAGTCCAATTCAAAAGGTAACTTTTGCCATAATGCCGTTGTCTACGTCCCACCAAGCAAAGCATACTTCAAAAATACTGGAAAATCAGGGTTAACATTTCACGTATGCACTTCAATTATTGACTGGCTCACACTAACAAATAACAAGGCTAACATAACAAACAATTCTTGTTACTCAAACCGGCATCAAAGTAATGAGCTCCAAAATAATCTAATCTATATAGACAAATTACTAATCTGTTTTTGTGCCGATTGAATTTTTATCTGAATACAGTGAAACATGGCGGTGTGGGGGAGGGGGGAATGTTTGTTGTTATTGTTTGTTAAATACACGTCCAGTACTTCCCATTCAAAATAACAAACACAGAAGAGAGGAAGAACTTTATTATTTACATCCTGGGAAGCTGTTTTTTTATATTATAAATATATAAACACAAATATGAGATGTAAGTCTATAAATTAAGAAAGGTATATTTTAGAAATGAAAATAAAACCATATGAATGTTCATTTCTAATAATACTTTGAACTTATAAACCACCTTCCAACCAATAATTTTAAAGGATTTTTACAAATTTTCATTAATATACAATAGTTACAAAACAATCTAAAATAAAGGCTTTGGGGCGAGGAGGCTGTCCAGTCCCAGCTGCACTCCAGCCATAGGAATTATGATACCTACGGACAGATTTCACAATGCATGACAAAAAGGGGCCATGACCGGGACGCACTGCAGTGCAGGGTCAAAATGAAGGAGCTGCAGAATGCCTACCACAAGGCACAGGAGGCAAACCGCCGCTCTGGTGCTGCGCCCACGAGCTGCCGGTTCTACAAAGAGCTGGACGCGATACTCGGTGGCGACCCCACCTCCACTGCGAAGGCCATTGTGGATACTTTGGTGGCTCGTGTGCCAGTCGATAGTAGACTGAGCCAGGAGGAGGACAAGGATGTGGAGGGGGAGGGGGACCCAGAGGCAGAGGACAACTCGGAGGTCAGAGATGCATGCAGCCAGGAGCTCTTCTCTACCGAGGAGGAGGCTAGCCAGTCACAGCTGTCGGATGTTGGCGAAGCACAAACAGGAGAGGAGGCCCCTGGTAAGTGGATTTGATTTTGGGAACCGCTGAAGCGAGTCGTTGGGGGCAGGAGGGTTGCAGAAAGCAGGCTTGTGTCTGTATGATGCATGTACCACCACATGCCTAGTGTGAGCAGCGGAACAGGGTGTTGACTGACTCCCTCACTTCACGGGAATCCGCCTCAGAGAGCTCCAGGAAACTCTCATGGACACACAGGGCAATCTGCTGCCGCAGGTTCTTTGGCAGAGCTGCTTTGTTTCTTGCCCCATTAACGGTAACTTTCCTGCGCCACTCTGCCACCACGGGGAGAGCTGGGGGGGGGGAGGGGGGAAGAGAACACTTGCTCCACACAGGTGGGCCGCATAAGGGCCAGTGCAGAAGCCACAGTCTTGGAGAAAACTCTCCCTTTATTTCCCGCTCACCCTCAGCAGCAAGATATCTTCCATAATGAACACAGCTTGTGGAAAAATATGGGGACAGAAATAATTATAAGGCCCCCCCCTACAGTGCTGGCTCTCCCCAAGAGCCACATGTCCAGTGTACAGTAGAGTCTGGGAACACTGATTTCCCCTGTGGCTACTCATCATTTTGGGGGTCTTGTGACTGATGTGTGCTTGCCTGGGGTCAGCCAGTTAGTGACAAGTATGTGAATGCTGGCTGTGTTTTAAATAATTGAATCAGTGGTCAGTGTGTTGCAAACAATACTGCTTCTGTAAAAGTTTGCATTTTGGCTTCACAGATATGACCTTGGGAGCCCAGCCTCCCTCTTTGTTACAGCTGGCTGAACGGCTGCGCAGAATTAGAAAACAGCCACGAAGACCTAAGGAGAACTGTCTGCGTCAGGTCATGGTGCACTCTGCGACCGAAAAACAGGAATTGAAGGACAGTGAGATGAGGGACCGAAAGGAAAACGTGGCGCACCAGAATGAAGCCATGGAGTGGCTCTTAAACATTATGGAATGCCAAGTGGACATGCTCCAGGCAATACTAGCACTGCAAACTGAGCAGCTTTACGCCCGCCCTCCCCTGCAGCCGCTGTCGCAAAACTCTTTCCCATGCACCCCCCCCCCCCCCCAGACACCGCCAGCACACTCTTATCAACCTCCTGGCTCCAGTCTGTATCCGCGGCATTCCACTTCTCCCCCATCACAGTCCAGCACTGCCGACTCCCAGTACCCACTGCACTCAACACCCATCCCTCTGCTGTTTAGCCCTGCTGAAGTACAGTACCCACTGCTCTGTACTCCAAAGGAGAAGGTTGGATATGATCCCTGGACATACACAAATCTTTAACTGTCCTGGGACTCCACACCTCCTGGGATCTTCCCTTCCCCCATCCCCCTCAGTGCTGATGTGTTTTTTTGTTTGACTCTCTCCTCCGGTTGTTGGTTTTTAATAAAAGAATTATGTTGGTTTGAAAGAAATCTTTATTCTATTAATTGAAAGCAAACAGAGCCCTGCAAAGCAACTGGTAATTTTCTTAAACCTTCATAGTGCATTGTCTGCACCAATCACAATCACCTCCTAGCATTACAAGCACTGCACTCCCGAGTATAGCAACAAATATTAGTGGCTTTCAGCTTCAAATTGCTGCCTCAAGGCATCCCTGATCCTTATGGCCCCGCGCTGTGCCCCTCTAATAGCCCTGGTCTCTGGCTGTTCAAATTCAGCCTCCAGCCACTGAGCCTCAGCGGTCCAGCTCTGAGTGAAGCTTTCACCCTTCCCTTCACAAATATTATGGAGAGTACAGCACACGACTATAAGCATAGGAATATTGTCATCGGCCAGGTCCAGCCTCCCATATAGGCAGCGCCAGCAGGCCTTTAAATGGCCAAAAGCACACTCAGTCATTCTGCACTTGCTCAGTCTGATGTTGAACTGCTCCTTGATGTTGTCAAAGTGCCCGGTGTATGGCTTCATAAGCCATGGCATTAAGGAGTACGAGGGGTCTCTAAGGATCACAACAGGCATTTCGACTTCCCCTACAGTGATCCTCTGGTCCAGGAAGAAAGTCCCTGCTTGCAGCTTCCTGAACAGGCCAGTGTTCCGAAAGATGCCTCCGTCATGCACCTTTCCGGACCAGCCTGCATTAATATCCGTGAAACGCCCACGGTGATCCACAAGCGCCGGAGAACCATAGAGAAATACCCCTTCTGATTAATGTATTCGGTGGTTAGGCAGTCTGGTGCCAGAATTGTAATATGCATGCCATCTAGCACACCTCCGCAGTTAGGGAAGCCCATTTGTGCAAAGCCATCTACAATGTCACGCACGTTGCCCATAGTCATGGTCTTTTGGAGCAGGATGTGATGAATGGCCCTGCACACTTCCATCAACACGAGTCCAACAGTCAACTTTCCCACTCCGAATTGTATAGCGACCGAACAGCAGCAGTCCAGAGTAGCCAGCTTCCACAGTGCAGAAGCTTTGTGGTCAGCTCAGAAAGGAGGTTCCATGTGTAGGAAGTGACATAGAAGAAAGAAAAGCGGTGGTTGTGGGAGAAAGGGACAAACAGCCATTGAGGCTGGCATCTCTGAGGAGCAAAGGGGATGGTGAGCTACCACGATAAAAGGTGGATAAGTAAAGAAGGGACATGTTAAGAAGGAGGCGGCTTTGGATAGATTAAATGACTAGGTTGACATGACCAGGGACTCATGTTTACATTAAAGATAAGGTGATATACCATACTTTGTCAAAATGTATCACACAACTTATTTAGCAATGAATTTTATATAAATATTTCTTCTGCAAGATGCCCAGAATTCCCTTGAAGTGTTTCATCCCTCGTTTGCTGCAAATATCTTTTTTTTTTTTTTTTAAATACAGCAAAAAGTGTGTTACATGACATACAAAGTAAAGAGTATATATGTGATGGAGACACAAACCTTTAAGTGATGTTGCTATAAGCACCACTGAGAAGCTTGGAATAGAGTGAAACAAGAACTAAACAGAGAAAGGGGTAAAAATTACTAGAATTTAAGAAATCAATTAAAGATTATGAAAATACATTTTAGACTCTACTTATTACAATGCATATTCTTCTTTATATTTGATTTAACTTCCCTGTAGCCCACAATTAATAAAATCCAGTTAGTACTGGATTACTGCATCCTGCTTGAGAACAGAGATAATGTGAATATTAAGAAGACAGCCTTCAAAAGCCCAAGCATGTATAAAGGCCATAATAAAATAAAATTCCTGAACAGATGTAATGGTACAAAACAACTTAGATCCATTTAAACAAAGCACTCAGCTTTTCTATGTGGTAGGCAGACGTTTTTGCCCCTGTACGA
Source organism: Emys orbicularis (assembly GCF_028017835.1). Taxonomy (NCBI): domain Eukaryota; kingdom Metazoa; phylum Chordata; order Testudines; family Emydidae; genus Emys; species Emys orbicularis. Next base: position 156,979,630 of record NC_088685.1, on the reverse strand, counting down.
AAAATGCTGTCCCTTTTAAATCATGTTTTACCTTTCATTTTTCAGTGTTTTAAAAGCAACAGTAATAAAGAAATTGGTGCTTTACGTTTTATGAATGACAGTTTTAAATTAACAACAGTCCATTTGCCAAGTCACAGAAACATTCCAACTATCAAGAAATTTAAGTTAGACATCCCAAAATATAACAAATAGATACTCCTTGCTAGCAAATGAGCTAGTCAGATGAATTAAAATAACCTGTTAGCCACTCTGCAGCCTCAGACCAAGAGACAAAACATGTCCAGTATCCAAATGACATCTTTCAAGTTTCAGACATACAGAATTAGGTACAGAACTTACAAAGCACTTGGCTAGCTGAAAAGATCAGTGACCCTGAGGGGAAAAAAAATGAGGACCCAGAACAAACCCATCTTAGCATTTCCAGCAGAATTTTTGTTAACACACTGATGACTAATGGATCAATATGGAATGTATCAATGACTAATGGATTCCTTAGTATTATGTATCATTCACAAGAGAATAGAACTAGAAACAAAACAGAAGAAGTCAGTAAGCTAAAAAATATTTAGCAAAAACTGAAAATTTAATTTGAGCTTTAAAACACTACAACAGAAGTAAGAAGAACTGCTTATGTTAGCCACTGAGCAGGAATAAGACTGGAACTCTATGCTATAGGCATATTTGTCTGATAAGGGAGGCACACTAACGTGACTACTATATCAGAGTTAGAAGTATCACAAGTACCCAACCAAAGTTCACTTCTAGGTACAAGGCTTTATTATTAAAGACTAATTTTAAATATTCAGTATATTTCACATTTATGGTACTTGGCTATGGTATGTATTTTTTCTTCCACACTAGCAACACTGTGCAACAAAGTATTATCCATCTAATGTGCTGATTTTATTATCTCCCCTCCCCAAAGCATGCTTCTGTCTTTACTGCAACACCATTTCATTATAAGTATAAAGTTTTCAGAGTCTTGACTGACACAATGGTGCCTACAATACACATCCACCTGGTTTCCACCCTTTCTGGTGTTAATACAGACTAATGCCAAAGCCCAACCCAGTTATACCTCATTCTCTGCCAAAGTCCAAATAATGTTTTAAAGGCAAGGCAAAAGTTTACCCCTTTGCTGAAAGAAGCAAATATTTGAAAATTATCAGGTGCTAAATAGAAGCACCTGATTTTTTTTTTTTTTTTTTTTTTTTACAGGTATGTACTGTAGAACATTTTAAATTATTATATACGCGGAATGTGATGTCTTGATTAAAACATTTTTAAATTAATGATTTAGTTGACTCCATAATTATGGTTTTAAAGTGGAGAAAGTGTCTACATACCCACATGACAGTGAAATAAAAGATTTTTTTTAAATCTGCATTGTTAGCAAATTCCTATTGTTGAGCCATTCTCAAAAGCCAAGACTCTCTCCAGCACATAATGATCACAGAAACACTGAAGCTGTACTCACATGCAAGGCAGAGGGATCTGGCAGGAATTCAGCATCCTCTCCAAAGATAAAATCTGGTGGTAGCTCTGGGTAGTGGGCATTGAAAATTATATCCCCTGAAATAAAAATAAGTGAAAAACACTGTTTATTTCCGCTTCATACCCCAAAATCCTAAGTACTCCAGAGGAAAAATGCAATAAGTCCATTTTCAATTAACGGAAGTCATATGCAAAACACAACTATCAGATGTACTGGATGATAAAGTTAATTCTTGAAGGCACTGCATCTTCCTGTGCAGGTACAGAAAACATGTAACAAATTATTGCTTGGTTTCTCACTGCTTATCCCACAAGGGGACACCTTGAAGCACTGATATAGTTAGAAAAGCAACCATATAAAATAGCACCTTCTTCAAAGCAGCACATCTGGGATATTAAGTAATTAAAAATTAATGCCCAGCATATCCGTTTTATGTATTTTTGTGAGTCATATCTAAGGAAAACCTGTTGATTTGCTATTGATTTTATAAGGAAGGCACTCAGGTACTATGGTGATGGGTGGCAGTATAAAACCCTAAGGTAGACATACAGAAAGCCAAATTTGCAATGCAGTGAATATTGGGAGAGGAAACAGGAAACAATACTGCCTCAAGAATTATCACAAAACTGTTAGGTAAGTACCATTTGCAGAATCCCTATTACTGAAGATGACATAAGAGACAGAACACAGGTTAATTCAGGGGTCGGCAACGTTCGGCACGCGGCTCGCCAGGGTAAGCACCCTGGCGGGCCGGGCCAGTTTATTTACCTGCTGACGCGGCAGGTTCGGCAGATCGCGGCCCCCACTGGCCACGGTTCGCCGTCCCGGGCCAATGGGAGCGGCGGGAAGCCGCGGACAGCACATCCCTCGGCCTGCGCTGCTTCCCGCTGCCCCCATTGGCTCGGGACGGCGAACCGCGGCGAGTGGGGGCCGCGATCGGCCGAACCTGCCGCGTCAGCAGGTAAATAAACTGGCCCGGCCCACCAGGGTGCTTACCCTGGTGAGCCGCGTGCCGAACGTTGCCGACCCCTGGGTTAATTGTTGGACCTAGGTTTTCAGTGCTGACAGCTGTGGAGGAAAAAAAATCGTCACTGGAGTTGTAAACTGACTACATATGATTCAAATATCAGCGAAATAAAATATGAACTCCTTGGTATCCTTTTTATAGCACTTTCTACATTTAATAACCATATTTCAAAAGAAAGCTTTTCATTTTGTTTACATGGCACAAAACACACTCATTACACATGAACAGAGAACTACAAAACAAACATTTTAAAATGCATTAAATATTCCTGAGTTTACTGACATGTTTTAGGCATCTTGTTAAATGACACCAACAGCCACATGCATTAGGCTACTTTAATGCTGGTTTTGATAAGAAAAAAAAATCTTTATACAGTAGAAGTCGCTTAATAGATACAGGACTCTCAAGCTTCATTTAAGCAGCCTTCTTGACTAAGGTGAGTTAGTAAACTCTGTGAGGATTAAGGGAGGTACGGAGCTTCTAAGCTCTGTATAAATCTCTGTGGACCTTACTATCTGTATTGACTGAGACACAGACTGTCATCAAATCTGGGTATTAAACAGATAGTGTCATGGATTTGGAATGGTCCTATCATCCTATCTTGCAGTGGTTTTCCCCAGCAAACAATATTTGGGAGAGGACGTAATAGATCAGCTGGAATCATCCCAACTAACCACATCCTGACTGAGTGGAACAGAATATAATGGAAATACTAAAGATCTGGACTATATGTGATTTTTAATGTGTATTAATGCCATCTGAAATTAAATAAGACTATTAATTAGGTCACAATCTCTGACATGGAGTTCCCATCTTAAAATATGTAACAAAACTACTTCGCAAGATTATGACTGCTTACAGTAGGTTAAAAAATTCTAGTTTGTACTATAAATTTAAATGTCAAATAAAATTCACAGTTTACACAGATCAAGATGTGATTGTTATCATGTAAACTTTCAGAGAACTACACTCAGCTAAACAGGAGGAACTGGCTTTGAAAGAAACTGCATTGAGTACTTCTTCCCTGCTTCCCTGCTTCTGAACTACTCCATTCTCCATTTGAAGATATATAATAGGCAGATACATTGATTGAAATAACAACTTTATGCCCATTAAGATGGAACAGATTGCACCTGTTCTCACTTTCAGGTGACGTAAACAAGAAGCAGACAGCATTATCTCTGGCAAATTGTAGCCAAATTTGTTTGTCTGAGTGACTGGCTGAACAAGAAGTAGGACTGAGTGGACTTGTAGGCTCTAGTTTTACATTGTTTTATTTTTCAATGCAGTTATTTTTTGTACAAAATTCTACATTTGTAAGTTCAACTTTCATGATAAAGAGATTGCACTACAGTACTTGTATTAGGTGAATTGAAAAATACTATTTCTTTTGTTTTTTAGAGTGCAAATATTTGTAATAAAAAATAAATATACAGTGAGCACTTTACACTGGGTATTCTGTGTTATAATTGAAATCAATATATTTGAAAATGTAGAAAACATCCACAAATATTTAAATAAATGGTATTCTATTATTGTTTAGCAGTGTGATTAATTGTATGAATAATCACAATTAATTTTTTTGATTGCGCAATTAATCACGATTATTTTTTAAAAATTGCTTGACAGCCCTAGTTTTGATTTCATAAGAGCAGCATTTTCCAAAAGAAATCTGTTCAGTCTGAAAATTTTCGACCTCTAAAAATATGAAAACATAATAGATATTACAATCCAACCTGAATATTAACTGTATATGCAGTAAATGTTTAAATCATTTATAGTGTCATCTTTTTTAGTTGAGAAGCACAGAACCTAGGAATCATGACCCAGGGGTTTTACTCCCAGTTCTTCAATTCATTGCCTATATAATTCTGTGCAAGTTAATTTAGTTATGCCTTCCCTTCCCAACCCCCACATCTATAAAGTGGGGATACTTACCTACCTCACTAGGGAGGTTGAAGACGAAAGCTTTGATCCTGCAATGAGCTCCACAAGTGAATCTCTGCAACTGTGCTGAGCACCATTTAAGTCAATGGGATTTAATGCAGGTGCAGGGATCTGTCCATGCACAGCCCATTGCAGGATCAGAATCTGAACTTTTAACATCCGTAAAGCACTTTTAGGTTCTTGGAAGAGCTCATATGTTCAAATGAATCAACCCTCCCAATATCTGTATAATATTATCCTTATTTTACAGATGGTGAAACTGAGGCACAGAAAGTTGTATGACATCCCCACACCCAAAGGTCACACAGCAAATCAATGGCAGAGCCAGCACAGAACACTGATTGCCTCTCAAAGTCTTGTGCTATAGCTACTAGATAAGGATCCTATGAAATGCAACCCTTTTGAGTTTAGATGTTACCCAAATACTATTTGAATAAGACGGAGTTTTAAAGACGCTATGGTAAGAGGTAGCAAATTTGCAGTTTGACACTGTTGCTCCGGTTGCCCGGTCAGGCACCGATGTGCTTACCTATCATTTGTGGCCATAGAGGTCTTTGTTGGTGACAGCATTAGTGCATTTAATACAGTTTATTGCAATACTCTTTTCTACGGTTTTCTGGTGTCTACAATTAACAAAAGGCTGTTTTTAGGACTGTCCTTAACATCAGACAGCATAAGCCAATTACCCTATGTGTGAATCAAGGCTCCTAGAGGACAGTAAAATTCTACATTAAAATTAATGCCCTCCCTCTTCACGTAGAAAGCCCTTCAGTGTATTGGACTGAGCTCTCTCTCTAACCAGATGACATACATTATCACCAGCTGAGGTCACCTTAAGTTAGACCCCTTATCACAGTAGCACATAAAACTTGTCATACTGTTTTCTTCAGCCACTTTTTTCCAAATCAATCCTGAAAACACAATAATTTTCCTCTTTGCTTCCAGTCATTAGTTCGATGCTTTCAACGGTATTTATACATTGGAAAGACAAGGTAGGTGAGGTAGCATCTTTTATTGAACCAACTTGTGCTGGAGAAAGAGACAACTTTTGTGCTACACAGAGCTCTTCTTCGGGTCTGGGTAAGGTACTCAGAGTGTCACAGCTAAATACCAGGTGGATCAGATTGTTTAGCAGTTAACACCTACTGTAAGAGTCCATTCAAGGTGAAGAATACAGAGGGTATAGATGTAGCTCCTCCCTTCCTGCTGCTGTTACTAAAGAGTTTCCCGCACTCTGAGGCTGGAAGACAGACACACCCCACAGGCACCTCTTGAAATCACTTATTGAGGCAGGGGTTCCTCTCATATGGGAGGACCCATTCCCATAGGTGCTGCCTATGGGAGTGCCAGGGGACACCCAGTCATCCAGCCTAAGTACAAGAAAGGTACAACATGAGGTAAAATAGTTCTCAATTTTTTTTTCCATAATGTGGATCACATGTTACTAGGCAGATAGTCTTGTGCATGCCCATCCCTCCCATGTTTGCAAACAAAAGAAGGGGACCAATCATATACTGTATCATGCCTCTTGCAACTATAGAAATTACTTACATGGATAAATAACGTTAGAAATGTATTTTTAGATTCTATAATACAATTTAACAGATCTAAAAAAGGAATGGAATCGTCTCTGTGGATGACCAACAAACACTCAACAGACCAGTTTGTGAACAGCTGCGGTGGAAGAATGAATTAACATGATGCACTTTTTTTTACAAGAGGGACTAAAGAAACACCAATTTATGACTACATGAAGTCAGGAGTGATTAACTTCTTATGACCAAGGACGTTAGTTATTATAAACAAGCCATGAAAAATTACAGCCAGATAATATTAGAAGTCTCACTTAAACCCAGAAAACAAAGAAAAATAAAGTTTAATGCTAAAGCTAATGTTCATCTTTATCCTATTCTGTACTACAACAAACAGAGGGCTGAATTCTGCTCTCACCTTTGCATGACAGATTTAATCTCTCTCTGCTATTCAGCTCTCCCTGTGTATACTCCTAAAGAAACATTCATCCAATTCCGCACTCAAAAGCCCCACACAGAGCACATTTGAAGAGGTCCCTCTATGGAGTCTGTCAGCCCCACTATTGAGTCACCTGAAGAGGGGTTCAAACAGAGCATTGCAATGTATTCTTTCTCCAGAATAGCTGAATTTGCTGCCTCCAACTCCTCCAAACTGTACCTAGCTCAGTTTCTTGGAACCTGAACCAACATCTCTGTGTGGCAGCATGCTGTACCTGCCATTAGACCACCCTCAATGTCTCAAGTAGCTAGTGATACCTCATGCATTACCTACTAATCATACACTCATTTTATAAATGGATTTTGAGAGAGAGCGGAAGAGCGAGAGAGAAGAAAACTGTCACTTTCATACTATCAGTTTTAAAACACTTTCAGAATCAAGAGCAAGTTTAAGGATCAGTAATGAATTTGGATAATATAAGCACCAACTGACACGACGACTCCACAGCAACAAAACAATTATTAATGAAAGTTTTGGAGGTCATAGCTGTCAATCTTGTGCTTGCAGGTAAAGGCACTTGAGGAGTAATGTGTTCAGTGTATCCATTTGTTTATTTGTACTCCATGGGAGTCATGAGGCTGGGCTGTAGGCCTCTGAACAGGTCAGGTGAGACAGCTGTTTGTGTCTTTGTGAGGGTTGTGGGACTGGGACATTTGGGTCTATGATCAGCCCCCCAGTTTGAAGTCTCAAGTGGTTAATGCCTCCCTGGTAGCAAGGGGAAGGAGCTGAGCAGCAAGGTTCAGTATACAAATCATGTGCCAAGTGAACTCCTGAGCAGGTGAACGGGGAGTTTTGAAGGAAGTTTGGTTCTTCCATTTTATGTATGGCTCTACACCAAGTGGCAAATATGAACAAGGAACATCTCATGTGACCTGCCTTGGACATGCTAGATTTTCTTTTGTGCTGGAAGATAGAAGAGAGTCCTGGTGCATGAAGTGCAAGTTAGTGGCCACACTGAAGAAGAAGATGTGGTCTGAAAGTGGAAGTTTCAGCGCTGCCCAGCATCCAAGAAAATGAAGACTTCTTGGACAACCAGAATCCAATACTGTTGCCGCAGACACCACAAGAAGAGGGACTGGTGTTAAGAGAACTGGAGAGAGTAAAAACCAAAGAAACAGACTGGCAATTTCTGACTAAGAGAGGAAAGAGAGCCAGAAAGCATTCAACTTCACGTAATCAGATACTCAGCAAAGTCAACTGCCAAGGAACCTGTGTCTAGAGGAACAGAACAGGAAGCTGCAGGGGACATACATGCTGGGTGTCCTTGCAGTATGAAGCAAGTAGCCACCACAAGGTATTCTTCAATCATCCTAAGAAGTCAAACCACAGTCAACAGTAACTCTATATTAAGATGAGTGGGTGCAGAATTCAGCAAGTGACACAAGGAAAACAGGATGGTGTGCTTTTTCCCTGGAATGAAAATATGAGATGTAACTGCAAGATTGGACAGGTTTATGAAGTAGTTCTCCATTAGTGATGATACATATTGGAAGCAATGACTCAGCATTGTGTGGAACAGCACAGATTATAGAAGACTTCAGGGATCTTGGAAGGGAGCACATCCAAATGATCTTTTCAGACAACCTTCTGGTCCCACAAGTGAGAGAAGGCAGAAAATACTGGAGCTAAACCCCTGCCTGCATCACTGGTGTGATGTTGAAGGTTTTAGTTTTGTGGGCACTGGACCACATTTCAGAGGGAGACAGGGCTGTACAAACAGAACAATCTGCGTCTCACAGATATGGGTGCTAATCTTCTCAGATGGAGACTAGCTGCAGGAGCCAGGAAAGTGAATAATGCAAGAGATGGGTGCTATGGAGGCAGATGCAGTACAAACTCAAACTCAGTGTGCCAAGAGCAGATTGAATCAGTGTGTCAAAGACCATGAAGAGAATACATTTTTCAGTTGCTCGTATACCATGAGTAACAAGAGAAACTGGAAATTCTCATTTAAAAAATTTATATAATTGGCATTACTGAAACTTTGTGGGACAATCTGCATGACTGGAATGTTAAAGATCACTGTTTAAAAGAAATTATGGTGTCTTTAATGTAGGGTGCCACCTCTCACCACTGCCCCCTGTATCCTTCCTAAACAGGTTATTGGTAACTCAGAAAAACGTATTTGTAAGCTTTCAAATCCTATGTGCTAAGAAATCCCAGGAGGGGGTACTGGTGGGGTCTGTAACAGACTACCAAATCAAGCCAAATAACAGGATGAATTACTCCTTAAGCACCTGTCTAAGAAGTCTAAAAGAAAAATTGTGTTATGGAGGATTTCAGTTTGGAAGACATGCTAGAAGCCACATGCAGTCATCATTAGATCATTAGAGTTTCTAAAAATTATAGATAATTTAGCACAAAAGGTATAGCGTCCAACATGAGGTGACTCTATTTTGGACCTTATTATGATGGATAAAGATGAATTAATCACTGGACAAGAAGTTGATGGTTGCCTAGGAGACAATGATTATGACCTGATTATATTCAATATGGACAAACACAGGATCACAACCAGTAACATGTATACTTGGCACTTCAAAAGGGCTGATTTCCCAAAGCTGAGGAAAATTATGAACAAAATTAATTGGGAGGAAAATTTTAAGACAGAAAAATATGAATGAAAATTTGGAACTCTTTAAGAAAAGTTTATTAGATGGCTAAAAAGTTACAATACAACAATCAAGAAAGAGGACAACTTTGGCTAAAAGCCCATCCTGATTGAGTGGCAAAATGAAGGCAGCAATTAGAAATAAAAAAGCAATACATAACAAATAGAAACAGGGGGAACAGATGGCAATCAATATAAATTATAAGTTATGAAGCGTAGAAAAGTGATATTGTAAGCTAAAGACATCAGGGGAAAATCCATGGCTTGCAGGACTAAGGACAATAAGGAGGTGGATTGGGGGCGGGGGGTTAGATATATTAGGAACAAAAGAAATCCTAAGAATGGCATAGGCCCATTATTACATGGAGACTGTAAAAATATTAAAAATTATGCAGAAAAGGCAGAAGTGTTCAATAAATATTTCTGTTCTGTATATGAAAAAAAAAGCAGGATGATGTGCTTGTATCACATGAGGCTGATGAGTAATTTTGAGTCCATTAGAAACCGAGGAGGATGTTAAACATCATCTACTAGAGAGATACATTTTTAAATCAAAGGCCCGGATAACGTGCGTCCAAGAATCTCTGGCCCACTGATGATAATATTTAATAAATCTTGGAATACTGGGAAATTCCAGAAAACTGGAAGAGTGCTATTGTTGTGCCAATATTTTAAAAAGGCACACAGGATGACTTGGAAAACTACAGACCAAACAATCAGATATCAATCCTGAGAAAAATAATAGGAAAAGCGATACAAGATTCAACTGATAAAGAATTAAAGGCTAGGAATACAGTTAATGACAATCAACGTGGTTTTATAGAAAACGGGTCTTGTCAAGCAAACCTGATTTCATTCTTTAAGGAGATTACAAGTTTGGTTGATAAAGGTAACTGCATAGATGTAATATATTTAGACTTTGGTAAGGCATTTGACTTTGTACCACACAATATTCTGATTTAAAAATGAGCAATATACATTATCAATAAAGCACACGTTAAATGGATTAAGAACTGGTTAATCGACAAATGTCAAAAGGTAGTTGTCAATGGGAAATCATCACTGAGGAGAGGCGTTTCTAATGGGGTTCTGCACATACTAGGCTTGATGCTCTTCACATTTTTCATCAATGTTCTATAAATAAATAAATACAGAATCACTGCTGATAAAATTTGTGAATCACAAAGATTGGCAGAGTAGTAAATGATGATGAAGACAGGGCAGTCATATGGAGAGTTCTGGACCACTTCGTAAGCTGGGACCATTCAAACAAAACATGCCAAATGCAGACACCAGAAAGTTATACACCTAGGAACAAGTAATGCAGGCTATAACTTCAGACTGGGGAGACTGTATCCTGGAAAGCAGTGACTCAGAAGAGGATCTAGCCGTCATACTGGACAAGCAACTCCATGAGCTTCTAGTGCGATGCTCTGGCAAAAATGGCTACTGGGATCCTTGGATATATATACAGGAGAGGAGTGAGATGATTTTGCCCCGTATACAGCAATAGCAAGAGTGATACTCAAATACCGCATCTAGTTCTGGTTTCCACATTTTAAAAGGACATTGACAAATTGGAGAGGGTGCAAAAAAAGAGCCATAAAAGTTATTCAAGGGCTGGAGAAAATGCCTTACAGTGAGATTTTTAAAGAGCTCAATCTGTCTAGGTGATAAAAAACAAGATTGAGAGGTGACTTGATTATCATGTGTAAGTACCTTAATGAGCAGAAAACACTGCGTACTACTGATGTTGTGGAAGATATGCTTTAGCTAAACACAAATTAGGTTTTAGTCAAACACAAGTTATTGGGTTCAATACAATAACTGGATGAAATTTAATGGCCTCTGATTTACAGCAGGTCAGACCAGATGATCTAGTGTCTATTCTGGCCTTAAACTCTATTAATCTTGCTATTAAGAAAAATGATACCACAACTAATTAGAGTAGTGACTTGATATAATACGTGTAAGAAATTTGTACATTCTTTATTCTTGAAATATGTTATTTTTTGTGGGATTTGTAAAGTAGAAGGACAAATCTGCAGTTAAAACATCTTCCTAATTGGTAAGCTTTTTCCATACTCAATTAGAATGCTAGAACATCACCCAGCCCAAGTAAGCAAAACACTGATTTACACAACCAATCTTCAGCACTTCTAAATCAGAAGCAAACAAGAGAACCTAAAGAGAAAGAGAGAGCATATATACAAACTCTCTGTGTTTTTGCAGCCTGTGTAGTTCTGGGGATTGGTGGTGGAACACAGAACTTTTCATACCTAGGATCCAAATTCTGTACTGAGAAACACTTGTGAATCTCTGTGCCCACACTTCAGTGTTCAGTGCAGGATTCAGCCCAGATAGGTAGTGACTGAACCTTGTTATTATGAGACAGTGGTCTGCTACTCTTCATTAAATGAACTGGTTGTTCTCACACCATTTCCTAACAGATGAGGGTACACATCACTAAAATACTTATCATCATTGTTGCTGTCTGCACAGAGGTCAAGGAGTGAATGAACTTAAGAGACTGAGATTCCCACCAACCCCTTCGTACATGGGTCCCCTCCAGATCAGGATTTATTTAAAGGAGAGGATCAGCATGGAGGGGAAGCTTGCATTTCCACTGCCTATAATTTACTTGTCCTGTGGAGAAACTGAGGATTTTAGTCTGCAGAGCTGTCACTCAGGCCCCCTTTTCCCCACATCAAATTCACTCAAATTAAAACTAAAAACCAACACCTTGCAGGTATTGAAGTGAAACTGTAAAAGGAGGAGCACTGTTTGCAATACATTTTAAACTGTTTCACTTCCATGCATCTCAGTTATAACTCATAATTGTGTACAAATATTTAAACTGTGGTTATGGCTACAGAAGTGACTATGTGAAATGGCACAGTATTGCTCAACAGATCCACTCTCTCTTTATATTAAGAGTTATAGTGTTTACTTCAATTACTAAAACAACATTCAAATCACATAGCCAATACAGGTATATGAGAATGAGCTTCCTTTAAAAGCAGATTAGAATCAACAGAGCTAAAGTTTTGATTTCAGAACCTTTATTACTAACAATGCTGAACAAGCCAAAAAGAACACAGCTTGACTGGCAATTAAGAAAACATGGTTTTATTTGTAAAGTGAGTAAATTTGATATGGACATCACTGTGATACAAAAAAAATCATTGCATGCCCCTCAATGTCACTGATTAGAATGTAACTGCACTTTATTGTATATAAACACAATATAAAATCAACTTCACCTTTTATATAACATGTGTTTGAAAACCCTTTGCAGAGTTAAATTAATATATCTATTGCAAAGTTAAAATAAAGAGGAGAGAGAGAATAAATTAAGAGGGTATCTGCATTGAAGAAATATGTATTTTCAGCTGAGATATAAAGATAGATGAAGAGTTGATGAGGAAGAGAAATAAGATACAGCAACACTGTTCTACATAGCAAGAGCTGCTGGTGCAAAACGTATAGCTAAGATTATGTGAAGGAAGAGAAATAGAGCCAGTGCCAGAGAACCAGAGGGGGGAACAGTGATAAGATATAAGAGACAGACTGGAGCAAATACTTGTAGAGTTTTTAAATAAGAGCAATTTTGTACTAGATCCTGAAGTGAATGGGGAGCCAGTGGAGGTGGCTGTATTCGTTTGGAAATGTGACAAGGTAGGAAATGTTACTTGGGACCAACGGATCACCAATAATGAGATCCTTGATAGAACTGGCCTACGGTCTATGCCAGTGGTCCCCAAACTTTTCACAGCCATGCCCCCCTCTGCTCCCCCTCCCCCGGGCATGAACAGGGGTAAGGAGGCCAAGGCTGGGGGCAGAACTGGGACCAGGGCCAGGAGTGAAGCCGCAGCCAGGGGCCAAGGCTGGGGACAGGAACAGAGAGGAAGCCGGGACTGCAGCAGAGCTGGGGATGGAGCAGGGCTGGGTGGCACTCCCTCCTGCCCCCATGAGGGCTGGTCCAGCCCTGCCGCACCCACCGAACATTCCTCTGTGCCCCTTAGGTGGCTGCACCCCACAGTTTGGGGACCACTAGTCTATGCAGACTATGCTGGACGTTCACAGGCTTTGCTGATTGGGACCCGAGGAACGCACGCCTCAAGATTGTCTGCCAAAGGTTGTGCTCTATGACCAACTTAAGAACCACCCACGATGCAGAGGAAGGCCAAAGCTCCGATACAGTGACAAGGTCAAGCAAGGACTCAAGAAATCCAGCATTCCCACTGACAACTGGGAAAATCCTACCCACAATCGCTCAGTTTGGAGAAGCCAGGTTAAGGCTGGTGCAGTCACTGCGGAGAGCCATCAGAGAGCCCAGGCTGAGGTTCGCAGGCGAGCCGGGAAGCAGAGTGTGCTTCAACCACCATTTGGTGAGTGGACCTGTATCCACTGTAGGAAGGTTTGCTGATCACACATCGGGCTCTTTCCCTATACCATTGATAAGCAGCACTGATGGACCAACTTTGTCATGTCTCCTTTCATCTGTCAAGATGGGCAGCAGATTTCCAAAGATGTTGGTAATTGCTATGAATATAAGAAAAGAGAAGCAATAGTCAAAGCAAGAGAAGATGAAGATATAGATGAGGATTTCACCAGACATGGAGCAGAATAATGATAAGTAGAGTCAGACACTGAAGGAGGTAAGTTGAATGAAGGGGATACATACCGTGGAGGCAAATGGGAGGTCCAAGTCTAGGACAGCAAAAAAGGAGGTGGAATTGTTTTGAAGAATATTTCTCTTGTTTAAAGAAATAATCTACTGTCTGCAGCCTTTGGCTTAAAAAAGGAAAGATGATGCCATATGTTTACTTGTTCAAGGAAGGCTGAAATTGTGGACAGAGAAAAGTCAAAATGTCATCTAAATCAAGGGCATGCTAGGGATAGAAATGAGGGAGAATGATTGTTTAGAATGGAACAGTGATTATAAACCAGAAATAAGATGAAATAAAGCAAAGAAAAAATTAGGCTATTATTGGAAGATTCCCAGTGGCGAGATTTAATAGACAGTGAAAGAGTATCCCCAAGTAGAAGAAGCCTGCCAACTGAGCTAACTATACAGGAACTAAGAACTCAATGCCTATTCCAAGCTCAAGCAAGGCATTAACCACCTCTGATGAAAAATATTCAAAGCTTTATATAAAATACTAGAAAAACATGCTGCAGCCTAATTATGGAAATCTTTCAAATCATACTTTAACTTGAAAACTTACTTTTACGACTTTAGGTAAACAAGAGGATCTAAAGTAAAAATAACTCCAGATAAGCAAATAAATCAGTAAAGAGGCAAAAACGTATCAAGAGGCTTCAAACAGTTTTGCAGAACCAATAAGCAATGAATAACATAGGATCCCACCTTGAAGAAACAAGCCAAAGAGAACTAGAAGAGGAGCCTATTGCACTAGGGGAAAGAATGAATACAGAACTATAACATGTCCTGAGGGGAACGTTACTGCACAGGCTGGTGAGAGCAGGATAGACTGGGTGACCCACTAGTATTTCCATCGCTAGTTTCTGTGATTCAACTGAATAAGGAGCAGTGAGACAGAAATCGGACTGAAAAAAATTTTTAAAAGAAAAATTAGTATTCAGAGGAGACAAAAAATGCTCTTCACAATAAAGGAAGAGAAATGAAGTGGTGAGAGTAGAGCTCAGATCTGTAAACCACTCACATAAAAACAGTGAAAAATCAGGAAGAATAAGATAAAAATACTGTAGTTCAAGAGGCCACAGAGAAGAACGGTAGCATAACAAGGGCAACACATTGTTTAATCACCGTTAAATTCCAGATGACAGCACTCAAGGACAAAGAGGCACAACGCCTGAAAAAAGAAATGTGAACAGCATATAAGAAAATTCTATCAGAATTTCTTAGCAGTGAAAAATAGTGAAAGCTTTTGAGTGGAAAAAAAAAAAATCAGAAACAAGACAAAAACAGGATTCAATGAGGCAAAAGTACAATGATCCGGGGACTGATAATTAAAACAGGGCATTAAGAAATACTAGAATTATGGTGATCATTCATAAAGGTAAAACCCAACAAAAATATTAACAAACCTGCTCGCAGTGAACACTTCTTCTCAAACCATAATTAATTTTTCAGAACAAGAAGTTGCCCTGTACTTGGCATATGTGGTAGCTCAGTTGGTAATTATGGAGACATCAGTTGCAGCTCCAGAGTTAAGGCAGAGTTTTGCCCTTGAAGCAAGGATTCAGTCTCCCTGTTATATGTTATCTGACTGTTTTTGTACCTAATTATGTTAATAATGGGAATATCACAGACTCTTCAAAACTTCCCATATAGTTGAAACCTTGTGCATAGGCTACATTTGAAAAAAAATTTAGGATTAATTGTCATTTCTCCATTATTCTTCATAAATGAAAGAGGCTGAATAAGTAATGTTCTAGTTCAGAGTATTCCATGAGGAACTGTCCTCTTTCAAAATGGCTGTCATCTATTATTGTCAATGGAACCGAGGCAAAAGACTGCCCTCAGTTCAGCTACCCTTCTTAAATTGCCCTCCCAATCTCCCATTTTTCTCAGTGGAAAGAAGGTCATAGGCTGTCATTAGCTAAGATGGCTACTGCCTCCATTCACCTGCTCCTAGGGTGACCAGACAGCAAATGTGAAAAATCGGGATGGAGGTGGGGGGTAATAGGAGCCTATATAAGAAAAAGACCCCTAAATTGGGACTATTCCTATAAAATCAGGACATCTGGTCACCCTAGCTGCTCCTCACAGTGTTCCTCTCCACCTCCTGATAGGACAAAGGGCCTATCGTCATCCCTGAGAGCAACTTGACTTCATTCCCTTCAGGAGCAATTTGAGGAAGTGGCTATTTTGAAAAAACATCTTAACTGAGGGCAGCCAATAGCCTCATGCTCACTGGGAACAATGAGATGTGACAGTCATTTTAAAAGAGGACAATTTTCTTTCTTTCTTTCAAGGAAAAAGGAGATAACCTAATTAAAAACAAGCATTATACACACAGAATTCAGAGTCAAAAATTAGTCTTTTAATTGAAATAAATATGAAAGTTAATAATGTAATCAGTACAGCAGCCTCTATGTTACCTGATATTTAAGACATTTATTTTATACTAGAATAGGGACTAGAATTTTGACCAAGGACAATCAGGCAAACCTCTATTTTTGAAAAAATGGTATTTGTGAAAACTGACATAGGGTATTTAACAGCCATGCAAAGCAGACAGCACCACGATTTTAAGGTCACAGCTGAAAGACGCTATCATACCAAACTGTGGAGTTTAATGGAACACCATAGAACACTGGAAGAATGAAGGTCCAGGATGACCCCGCTATGACTTTAATACACAATTATAAGGAGGTTAAGCCTGACGTTTAAACCATTAAGGCATCCACTCTGTCATGATCATAAAAACAACAAGACAAAATTATTATTTCCCCGTCAGAAGAAGATGGACTGTCCATGATTCTTTAAAATAACATAGTTTTCAAATTACTAATCTTTTATTAAAATACATATGCAATATAGGCAAATTGATTTATATTTATGCCTCATATAATACAAAGTGTTCTCCAGTATAAAAGCCTCTTTTAAATGAAGTAAAAAACAGTGGAGATCCCCAAGGCCTTATTTGGGCTGGTGTCAGATAATGTTCCAAGAACACCACAGCAAGCAAAAAGCAAAAGTGAACTGAATGTGAAATTTGAAGGACAGAATAAATCCCCATTTGAAACTGAAGAAAATTATTAAAATGATAGGAAAGGCCATTATGAACTGCTAGCTGCTCAATGTTACCAAAGCTGTCAAAAACATGACTTTAAGTTGCTGGCCGGCACCTACTGAATTTGCTACAAGTACATTTTTTCCCCTTTTTCAAGGAGGAAAGCAACAACAGTAACAATTGTGAGCTTCCTGATATTCTGGAAAACAAGACTGTGACTGTACAGCTGTACTTCCCTAAATAAGTATGCCAACCGCTTTCAACACATTGGGACAAAGTACCAGGGTCTTTGCATTGTGGCAGCAGTTATGATTGATGATCCGCACAAACCTGATCTGTTGCAAAGAGGATGTAGCACAAACCACAAAGGAACCAGACACTTCAGCCTATGTTTGGCACGATACCCTGGATACAGGAGATCCTGACCATTTCAGCCTACCCTTTTCTACTGCCAGATTTTGCAATCTTCCTTTGCAGAATTATTCTGACTTGTAAAGATAACAAGCAGATCTGGCAACAGACTTCGGGGAGTTTTTACAGATTTCTGCTTGCCTACAGTGGCAGGCTTCCCCCATAGTGGTCACAGACTTATTTATTAAACTCTATATTATTAACCCTTTCTTGTGCTCATTGGCACAAATCTTTATTGTGTGAGCCATAATATTGTTTTATGCTATGAATGATTCATAAGCATTTTTAAACTCATAATGCTGAGAAGAATTAACACTTCAGTTCATCAATTATTATTAATAATCTAAAAAATCAATTTGTCTGAACAAAATACTTATTTGCATCACATTCCTTATTCAATCAGTGTATAGGTTAACAACATGATTATATGCAGGTATTGGCTGTTTTGGTTTTTTAAATCATGGAAACTGGAAACACGGTGAATGAAGAAAAGCTGATTTGATGGCATTTCCATCTTGATACCAAAGTTCAATGCACATCCCACAAAGATAAGTAATAAGGGCAGTTCCAGGCACACTCTTCCAAACCTAGGCTTACTACCTGTGTTTACCACTATGCACTTTGTACGCCTACTTCCTTGCACACGGCTCACTTGTTTGTGAAATTTTCCCTCATAAGGAACAACTCTGGTCTCTCTGCATTCAAAAACAATCTCTCAATGAACTGAAAACAGAGCTCTGTAGGTGATACATGAGGGAGCTATTATATTCCCACAGAAACTATGGAAACTGTGACGGGTTGGATCACAGAAACCCCCTTGGGAGCTGCCACCTGATGTGCAAAGACTACCTCTGCTCCTGTTTTCCCTGCCAGCTCAGGACTCCAGCACCCTGTCTTGTTGAGCCAGACACTCCTGTCTGCTCCAACACAGACCCAGGGTCTGAATCACTTGCCCCAAAGCTGCAAGTTTACCTGAAAACAGCTCACAGAAGTGTGCTTGTCTTTAGCACTCAGATGCCCAACTCCCAATGGGGTCTAAACCCAGATAAATCCGTTTTACCCTGCATAAAGCTTATGCAGAGTAAACTCATAAATTGTTCGCCCTCTATAACACTGATAAAGAGATATGCACAGTTGTTTGCTCCCCCAGGTATTAATACATACTCTGAGTAAATTACTAAATAAAAAGTGATTTTATTAAATACAGACAGTAGGATTTAAGTGGTTCCAAGTAGTAACAGACAGAACAAAGTAAGTCACCAAGCAAAATAAAATAAAATGCGCAAATCTATGCCTAATCAAACTGAATACAGATAATCTCACCCTCAGAGATGCTTCAGTAAGTTTTTCTCAGACTGGACACCTTCCAGGCCTGGGCACAATTCTTTCCCCTGGTACAGCTCTTGTTCCAGCTCAGGTGACAGCTAGGGGATTCTTCATGATGACTCCTCTCTCTCCTCTGTTCTCTTCCACCCCTTTATATATCTTTTGCATAAGGCGGGAACCCTTTGTCCCTCTGGGTTTCCACCCCCCCTCCCCCCCCACACACACACACACTGGAAAAGCACCAGGTTAAAGATGGATTCCAGTTCAGGTGACATGATCTCATGTCACTGCAAGACTTCATTGCCCTTGCCAGCACACACATATACAAGAAGACTAACAGGTAAACACAGCCATCTGCAGACAATGATCCTTGTTAATGGGAGTCATCAAGATTCCAAACCATCATTAATGGCCCACACTTTACATAATTACAATAGGCCCTCAGAGTTATATTTCATATTTCTAGTTTTAGATACAAGAGTGGTACATTTATACAAATCAGATGATCATACTCAGTAGATTATAAGCTTTGTAATGATACCTTACAAGAGACCTTTTGCATGAAGCATATCCCAGTTACGTTATATTCACTTATCACTTATCACATATTTTTCTAAAACTATCCCAGTTACATTATATTCACTTCTTATTATGTTTTTATGAAACCATATAGACTGCACAACGTCACACACATGACTCCAGAAGTTGGAGCTTTAAAATGACACCAAATATCACAAGACTCACGATAAAATGGCAAAGTTTGAAACACTGAGAAATATTAAGTTGTAAGCACAGAGCATTGTGACTGACATAAAACGGGCTGAGAGAAGTAGAGAATGGGTGATATAAATGGCTTTAACTTACATTTGAGTGTTTCTCCAGCATATGGGATATGCAACTTAAACCGATCACAGCTGGGTCCAGGCGTCAAAGAGGTACAGCTAAAAATGAAAACAAGAAAAGGAATTTCTAAACAATAGTGATAGACAGTAACAATGCTTAACAAGATACAAATGAAATGAGCGAGCACTACCCAGATGGTATAGTGGAAATTCTTATGGAAAGGCTGATAGCGTCCTGCTCTCCTCACATTTCTGGAAAAAGAAAAAGATTAAGTGGGGAGGGAGGAGTAAGCCACAATGCTGGAAGTTCATTCCATTCCATTCAATCCATCCATAAGTTCACACAAAAATTTGAGACATCTAGGTAAGACCTGTCCCAGTAAACAGCAGTTTCTCTACCAGTCTGAAGCACCAAAGGATCTCCCGGGAAAACAGCTCCCTGATTTGAAAAACTTCACAATGACATACTTTAAACAGCCTCCAAACCCACCAAACTCTCTAACTCATGTAGTACAGAAACAGCTCTCCTTGACTTACTCAACAGTACAACAGACTTGTACTCCCTGTCTCTATCTTTGAAGAAACTGAGATGCAATGTGAATTTAAATGAAGTAAAAATTCACAGCCATTTTTACCCATTTTATAGCTGGGGAAAATAAAACAGAGAGATTAAATGATCTGCCCAAAACCACAGTAAATTAGTGACATAGCTGGGATTAGAAATCAGGTGTTCCAGGTTCCCATTCCCATGGTCTAACAACACTAGTGATTGCACCATGTCATTTAAGAAAAAAATATTTTAATGTGTGTGTACAAAATTATTTTTATTACTGTAGCACTTAAAGGCTCCAACTGAGATTGCGTCTTATTGTGCTAGGCACTTTACAAATGCACACTAAGTCAGTCCCCTGCTCCAAAGAGCTGGCAGTCTAAACAGACAAGGCAGACAAAAGGTGGGAAGGGAAACAGAGGCCTAGAGAAGTGAAGTGATTTGCCCAAGGTCACACATGAGATCAGTGGTAGAGTCACGAATACAACCCATATCTCCTGAGTCCCAATGCAGTACCCTACTGACCACCTTTTCAAAATGGAAAAACAGGACATATGCAGGAGCCCCACCCCCTCTGTGGCCCTGCCCCCTACTCCTCCTCTTCCCCTGAGACCCCATCCCTGCCAGAGCTGGGCAGTGATAACAGCCCAAAAGCAGCCCCTGGCCTGTGTCCCAACCCCAAGGGCAGGTGGCGGGTCCAGGGCTCCACACAACTCCCCAGGCTCCCTGGGCAGCTCTTTGCACTGCCCAGCTCTGGGCCTCGGAGGGAAGAGGAAGAACAGGTGGTGGAGCCTGGTGGCGAGGGAGGGCTAAGGCCCACTCAGACCCCACCACACACATACCAGGAAGAGGCTGGCACCACCCATGAGCCTTGGGCAGGTGTATAGCAGCACCGCAGGGAATCTGGGACAAATGTTGTCCCAGTGTCATTCAGCCCAGGATCAGGACTTGAAATGTACATTTCGGGACTGGCCTGCCCAATTAGGGATGGGTGGTCACCCTAGTACCCACCAGATCATGTACATGGGGGGAAAAAAAAAAAAAAAGTAAAATGTGGGAAGTAGGATAGCACAGGGACACCTAACCCGGCACAGCGAGAGCTATGTAGATGCAAAATTACACCGGTCTTGCAGGAGAAGAGAGGTCAGAGTGAGTAGTGCATATAGCTGAGTGCTTCATTGGCATATTGAGAATGGTGCTTAAGCTCATTTCTCCTAAAATAGACATTCCCAAACTTTTTTGCTGTGCCCCCCTTTCTCCATAGACCCTTCCTCCTTCCCCGACGCCTACCCATCCAGGGCAGAAAGTGACTCACTGAGAACAGGTGGCTCACATCTGGGGTAGTGGCATGATCCATCTGACTCCATCCCAGAGGAACCTATGGCAGCATGGAGTGGAACGGGATTCCTTGCCCTCCCTCCCCCATTCCCAGAGCCTCTCACACCCACAGGCTCCAGAGAGTAAATACACAAGGACTGCAGACAGCCAGGTGTCTGGGCCAGGGCTGGGCAGTAGCAGGGAGAGCAAGCAAGAAGTCCCCAGTGGTCAAGTTGGGAGGAGGGGAAGAGGAGCAGGCTGCAGCCAGGACAGGGTGTGGCTGCGCTCCCCCTCATTTGCTGGAGACTCCCTATGAGTTCTCCCTGCTACTGCCCTGCTCTGGCCCAGACACCCAGCCAGCCACAGCCCCACATCCCATCATCTGCTTCCCAGTATCCTCATTGCACCCCCACCCCCACAAGGGGACATGCCCCACAGTCTGAAAACCAATGTCCTAAAACACATCAATTCTCTCCCTGCACCCCACCTCTGTTTTACCTTGCACTTGGAAAGCTAAGTCGAGGACATGCAGGGGCTTCAGATTGACTTTTGCTCACCACGCTACATCTATTGTTTAACCTTATTTGTGCCCATGTGTAGCCTCTACCTTGTGTTCCCTGCTATGCACAGAGAGCTTGATTCAATGGGTGTGGGATCAGGCTCTGAGAGAGGACTTTCAGGATCAAAGTCTCAGTGTAGTCAGAGTAAGAAAATACCATAGTTGTGGGGTTTGTTTTGGTTTGCTTGTTTGTTTTTTAAGAAGATATATTATTTTACTTGCGCAGGTAAGAACATCAAGGTAGAAAGGAATGCTCAATGTCAGTGCATACACAGCTATGACTAGAAACATAACAGTTCTCGCCTCTGATTATGAGTATCTTAGCCTATAGTTTTAAAGCATTTCTAAGCCACCCATTACCATAGCATCTAAACCAAACCCTCATGAATGAGTTAAAAAAAAAAAAAAAAAAAAAAAGATTATTTTGGAAGCTTCTACACTAACACATCAACAGCAGTTAATATTCAATGGCAATTTATTTTGAAATATCACAGGTCATAGGGGTCCTGTCACCCTTACCATTAAGACAATATATTTTGGTAGCTTTTAAAACGTGCATCAAAATTTCTGATTTTGCAAATACAATCTTTACTTTTAGCACACTAAGCAATTTGGAAATACTTGAGGGAAAAGTACGATATACAATTACATTAAAATAAAAGAGTGATCTGATGATATTAATGTCCCTAAAAGCAACACTAAGTATTTTTCCTAGGTTATTCTAGCTCACTTAGCATGTTTTTAAATTTTACTGGTCTAGAAGTGATGGAAAGTGACAGCTTTCACAGTCATTTTTTTAGCAAATTACCCCTTTTTGACTAGGCTACACAAGAGATTTCAAACACTGTGATTGGCTGAGTAACTAAGCAAAAATCTTTCAGAGGTGCATCTAAAGGGAACTAGTTACTTCTCACTAACAGAAAGGGGGAAAAAACACTATAAAGCAATTCAGAATTTTGATACAGAAAGTCTAATGGGAAAAAAACCAAATTTTTTAAATAATTTTCTCAATAGGACAAGTGCTTACATACCATCTGAAGCTGAAATTAAAGTGCTGAATGTATCAAATAGTTTGTCACAAGAGATGCTAATGCAAGTCGAACAGAATGAAATGGATAACAAAACTGGATATACAAGCGGCCCATCCTGCATGCCAATGCAAGGGAATAAAGAGATGTAAATCACACTCTTACTGCCTTGCGCTGATGTGGCATACCACTGCTTCAAGTGCCCTGCTATGTCAGGTTGGCAGGAAGAGGCATGGTCTTGGCCCTGACCCCTCTAGGCTGGCCAGTGGCATAGCTTCACTGGTATACTGGGGAGAGTACACTGCATCAGCTATAGACATGTCAACAGTGTACTCCCTCTACAGAGGGATGAGGCTATCTCCCTCTAGGCTGCTCCAAAGGCTTTGCAACAATGCATCACTCCCTTCCACTCCCCAACCCCACCCTGCCTCCCGGGCAGACTGTAAACCTATCACATAGCCCTTAATTATTTAGGCACCAATCCTGCAAGCACACACACATGGAGTAGTCTCACTGAACTTAAGAGGGCTAATTATGTGGGCAGGTGCAGGATTGGAGTTTTAATTGATCATCTTCAGGCATTTTAAAGAAAAAACAAGGTACTTAAATACTTTAAGGTAACTAAAATAGAAAAAACACATTTTATATTGCCATTTCTGATAAACACTCTAACTATTCCAAAGTATTGATAGGTACCAATTATACTTTATTCCATAAGACCTGATTTCAGAGTCAAAACCATGAAGAACAAAATAACCAAAACACACAAAGATTCTTAACCTTAATTGAGGTTAAATACTACCTTCTTCAGCTGTCTCTCTGCTTCAAGTTTTCCCATGTGGCCAGACAAACCAGTACCTGTGCTGTCTGCTGATGACATTGTGTTAGAGGCCAACCAAAAGGCTGTAGACTCATCTATTAAATGGTGGCTGTCAGCCAGTTTGTAAGTAAAATGGTTGTTGCCAGATGACTGAACCACCATCACAACCTACCAAAAAAAGAGAAACATGCAGCCCAACCACCAGAGCTCCTCTTGCCTCTTTGTTGCATGTAATTATCTTTGTTTAAAATCACGTGCGGGACTGAAGAAAGCAACGTGCTTGAATATACACCAAAAATGAAAATAATGATTTTAGATTCTAAGGCCAGAAGGGACCATTGCAATCATCTAGTCTGATCTCCTGGATAGCACAGGCCGTATAACTTCCCCAAAGTAATTCCTGGAGCAGACCTTTTAGAAAAACATCCCATCTTGATTTAAAAATTGTCAGTGATGAAACAATTTACCAAGGGTCACTGTGGATTCTCCAGCCAGTAAAAATGTATACCTTTTTTCCAGTCTGATGTCCAAGTCATTAAAGTAAGTGTTATGTGTGTTGTTCTTTTGTCAATATACAGTAGTTAAGATTATAACCAAGTTACAGTATGATCTGTAGTTTTAAATCCAACACACATGAAGGCATGGTCTTGCCTGAAAATTGCTAAATACTAAGGAGAATTATTCTACAAAGTCTGAAGAAAATTATTCTAAAAGTTTCTGAATTATAGGTCATTAACGTGTTACCATGCTTTGAAGGGGACTTGTATTTAATGTTACTTTGTAGTCCTCTAATTTAAAAAGTACTTGTTATCAACCCTTCACCATTCAGTTACACCTGTTTGAAGAAAATAGCTGTATTTAACCAAAGTTGTCAACTAAGTGCAATAGCTACAGTTTCTGTTCAGTATAAATAGCTTGCTTTCTGGTGGCGTGTTGCAGGTAAGAGAGAACATAAGGGTCTCTCTAACGTTTGCCACTGCACCAGAGGTCCTCCCTTTGCTCGAAGTAGTAAAGGCTTATAAGTTTTGGAATTAAATGCCTAGCATTCTAAATCCTGGCTCTACAGGTTGGTGTGATTCATCTAACAATTGTTTTTGTAGCAATAAATTGGTTGCAAAATGACACCCTTTGTGTGTGCATACGTGTACACACAAAGAATGGAAAACATGATCAAACGGTTTTTGAGCTAGAGACCATTAAAAGTTACCCTAAATATGGAGCCAGATTTCAGAACAGCCTGGCTCCAGCCAATACAAGGTTAGCATCACTATGTAAAACTGAAAATAAAGTGTAATCGCTAATTACCTGCAGGCCAAAGACGCTCACCATGTAGATTCTTGTAGTACCGATTTGTTTTATAGATGCCCACAATTAAGGTTACCTACCACTTTCCACTGCAAGTCCCTGTTTTCAATTGCTTATGATTTTGCCCTACTCCAACTGTTCAGGCTGAAATTTCTCATCCCAGGGGTGAGCCTCAGGCTTTTAATTTATGTTTTTGTTTGTTTTTGTGGTTGTTTATTTAAAGAAAAACTTTCAGCTAAAACAGTTCAGCCATTTCCCACAATGAGATTGGAGAAATATACATTATTTTGACCATGCTAAAGTCTTACAACTATTTCACTGAGAAGGTCAAGTGCCTCTATGCTTTGGAGCAAAGACTTGGAATTTGACGGCAGGGTCTGGGACATGCATTGTGCTGTCCCAGTGAAAATCTGCCCAAATTTGGCCAAGCTATATAGCCTTCTGAAAAATCCCACTAGATACATGCTCACTAGAGGTTAGAGTATGGCAGCTAAATTCCCCATGTCTTCACTGCTCCTACATGGGACGGGACTGGACTGTGCATGTGCCATTCCCACAAAACAACTGAGCATGCGGCAAAGGCTGAGCAGAACTTTTCCTTGCTCCTCCTGGCTGCCAGGATTATTGTGGCACTGGGCACAGGAGCGGACAGAAAGACTCTCTCTCCTGTAGTCTCAATTTTCCCTCACTAGTGCCCAGACAGCATGGAGGAGGAGAAAGTAGCCTGACACAAATGAATATCAATGAGAAGCAAGGAGTGGGGGAGGAGGAGGAGGATAGGAGCAGGGAGTGGAGGCAGGGGCAGGAACATGGAGAGCAGAGCAAAGGGTAGAGACAGGAACTAGGGGATGAAGAGGAATAGAAGCAGGGAAGGAGACAGGAACAGGAGCTCAAATAAGAAGGCAAGGAGAGGAGCAGCGGGAGAGGGAGAGGCAGCAGTTCAAGAGGGATGGCAGGAATAGAAGCAGAGGGCGTTTGCCCATGCAATCTTAGTTCAGCCCCCTTGTGCATATGCTTTATGATACAGTATTTAAAATTGACAAATCAGGAAGAGGAGGTGAATGAGGCATTTCTGGAACAAACAACAAATATATCTAAAACACAAGACTTGGTAGCAATGGCAGACTTTAACCTCCCAGACATCTGTTGGAAAAGTAATACAGCAAAACACAAAATTTTCAGTAAGCTCTTGATATGCACTTGGTATGCAACTTTTTGTTCAAGAAAGTGGAGGAAGTAACCAGGGAACAGCCCTTTTAGACTTGATTCTGACCAAAATGTAAGGGGACTGTTGCCCCCTTACTAACATTCAGTGGGGGTGTTTTGATTGGCTTGCTCCCAGTACTAAAAGGGGAAGGGTCGATGGCAAATCAGGAGCCTGAGACTGACAGTCCCCAGGAACAATGGGGAGAGGCCAATGCTCCAGATCAGTGGGGGGGAGGGATAGCTCAGTGGTTTGAGCACTGGCCTGCTAAACCCAGGGTTGTGAGTTCAATCCTTGAGGGGGCCACTTGGGGATCTGGGGCAAAATCAGTACTTGGTCCTGCTAGTGAAGGCAGGGGGCTGGACTTGATGACCTTTCAAGGTCCCTTCCAGTTCTAGGAGATGGGATATCTCCATTAATTATTAATTATTAATTATTATCAGCCTGATTGACAGGGCGGGCAGGCTAATCAGAGGGTCAGGAGGCGAGGGAGGTCCCGTCCTCCATGTGAGCTGGAATTGCCTGGGTCAGACTGAGTGGGGCCGAGCTAAGGAGAAAGCAGGGGCCCAAGCTGAGCTGGAGAGCAGAACCGTGCCAGATCCAGAGGGGCCAGAGGCGCAGCCAAAGCCAGAGCACAGCCAGGACAGGGAGGGGCCTGAGCTACGTTGTTGGGAGCAGAGCTGCAGCCCCAAAGCCAGAGCACAGCCAGGAGAGAGCAGGGGCCTGAGCTAAGTTGCTGGGAGCAGAGCTGCAGCCCCAAAGCAGAGTTACAGAAGCAGCCTGCAGAGCAGACCTGCCCTGGGAGGAGAGCTGCAGCAACCAGAGCCAGAGGGGCCAGAGAAGCAGCCCAGGGAGCTGGAGGCAGAGCAGCAGCAGCAGCCGTGCTGAGGCAGAGTGGAGCTGGAGCTGGGGCTGGAGCAGTCCGGAGCTGGGTGCGGTGAGCAGCTGGGGAGAGTGAGGGGGACCCTGGCAGTGGGCCCAGCGCAGGGAGATACCTCAGCCAAGAGGCCTTGCAGGCCAGACTTGGAGGGGGATCGTAACCCTGACAGGGCGGGGGCGACGCTGGGAAGAAGGGTCCTGCCACCTAGAGCCTGAGAGCGTGTGGCCACCGCCAGAGCAAGTGTCCAACCCACAGCGTCCCTGCAGCACAGCCAGGGCCTGAGAAGGAGGCACGGGACCTACAAGGAACAGACTGTGAACTGCCCTGACGTTCCAGAGACACTGCTTGTGATATTCCCTGCCTCAGAGCAGGGTGATGTGTTTCCTTTAACCTTTTCCATTTTTCCCTTATTCTTTTTTAAAAGTAATTGTTAATTAAATAACTTGTATTTGCTTTAAATTGTATAAAATGATCAGTGGGTCAGGGAGGTGCCCAGTGCAAAGAGAGTACCCCGGAGTGGGGACACCCTAGCCCCTGTCCTAGGTGACCACAGCAGGGTTGGGGGTCAAGCCCCCCAGGAATCCTGGGCCCAGCCTTGTCGGGGTTTACGAGGACTCTGCCAGACAGGAGAGTGGAAGGGGAGTCCTCAAGGG
Source organism: Emys orbicularis (assembly GCF_028017835.1). Classification (NCBI taxonomy): domain Eukaryota; kingdom Metazoa; phylum Chordata; order Testudines; family Emydidae; genus Emys; species Emys orbicularis. The sequence continues at coordinate 156,951,897 of NC_088685.1, read as the reverse complement.
CAGGGAGGCCTCTGGGTAAAGGAAGTGGGAGCGAGGACTCGGATCCTTTCGTTAGCCCACTTCACCGGGGTAGTGCAGAAGCCAGGAAAGTTCCCCACAATAGCGGGACCATTCCCCCGCTTACAAATAGGGAGGAATTCGTAGCGCATCTGACGGTGGAAGGCAATTTATGTGAAAGTGATCATGAAATGACAGATTTCATGATTCTAAGGAAAGGAAGGCGTGAGAGCAGCAGAATAAAGGCAATGGACTTCAAAAAAGTGGACTTCAACAAAGTCAGAGACTGGTAGGTAAGGCCCCATGGGAAGAAAATCTAAAGGAAACAGGATCCCAGGAGAGCTGACAGTCTCTCAAGGAAACAATATTAAAAGCACAACTGCAAACTATCCCAGTGAGAAGGAAAGATAGGAAGAGGCCAATATGGCCCTGTCAGGACCCTTCAATGACCTATAAATCAAAAGGGAATCCTACAAAAAGTGGAAACATGGACAAACTGCTAAGGAGGAGTACAAAAGATTAGCACAAGCAAGTAGGAACAATATCAGAAAGCCTAAGGCCCAAAATGCATTACACCTAGCAAGGGACATAAAAGGCAATAAGAAAAGGTTCTTTAAATACATTAACAGCAAGAGAAAGATGAAGGAAAATGAAAGTCCTCTACTTAGAAGGGAAGGAGAGCTAATAACTGATGACATCAAGAAAGCTGAAGTATTTTATGCCTATTTTGCTTCAGTCTTTACTAAAAAGGTTAATGGTGACCAGATACTCAACACAATTAATATTAACAACAAGGAGGAAGGAATGCAAGCCAAATTAGGGAAGATCAGGTTAGAGAATATTTAGACAAGTTAGATCAAGGGTTCTCAAACTGGGGATCATGACCCCTCAGGGGGTTGCAAGGTTATTACCTGGGGGGTCACAAGCTGTCAGCCTCCACCCCAAGCCCCGCTCCGCCTCCAGCATTTATAATAGTGTATTCAAGTTGGCAGAGCCTGATGAAACTAATCTTATTGAAGCATCTGAACGTGCAGAGTCCATCTCAGCTTAGCACTCACAGTTGCAATGGAGATCAGAGGGGCTATACTTTGAACATACAGCTTCTCTGGAAATGAAAGTTACTCATCTGTAACCGCAGTTCTTTGAGATGGACTCAGAACATTCGTACTTTTGGGATGTGCCAATGGTGAAGCATGGACTGGTGAAACCTTTTAGTACCAGTGCCTGTTAGAACGAACACACACACACACACACACACACACACACACACAGACAGAGACACAGACACACCCTGCTACTCCCCTTGCAGATCCAAAAGTTCAGAGGCAAGACTACAAAAAGGGGCTGCATTACACACACTTCATTAGCTCCTTCTACAGCCTCCTCCATGTCCAAAGTTCTGACTAGGACTCAGAGAAAGGGGATGGAGAGTGAGAAGTGTGAATGTGCAGAATTAATAAAGAACAACTCCAGATAAATGTGTATAATCTTCATTTCTACTTTCAGTGGCCTCTGCTCATTCCCACTCTTCACAGTTTGGCAAGCAGAACTCTTTACCTTTGGACAGCAGGACAAGGAGACCTAGTTAACTACTGTAATCAGGGTGGATAAAAATCAATGATTTTTAAATATATATATAAAAAACTGATTTTTTAATTTAGATAGGTTTTTCCCCCTCAAAAGGCATTTTATCAAAAAAATCCGATCTAAAGATAGTTTATAGCTCAAAGATATCTCATCATGGAATAGGGATTATAAATTCTAATTCTATAGTATGAGACAATATATTCATATAATGTTTAAGAAAAGTTTTGTAAATGAGTTCCAATAGTTCATGGATTAGGGACCCAATTTTATGGGGTTCCACGGGCTTCTGTATAGATTATTTAGGTTAATCTTTCTATCTGCCCAATGGGACTCAGTGCTCAGTCTAGAGATGCTGGGTTTTGCAGTTCTCAACCTGTGGATTTGTGTCTCCAGAGATAACATGCTTGTTAACAGCAAAAATGTTTTTAAATAAATAAATAATATATAGTATCAGAGGGGTAGCCATGTTAGTCTGGATCTGTAAAAAGCGACAAAGAGTCCTGAGCATATGCTCCAATACGTCTGTTAGTCTATAAGGTGCCACAGGACTCTTTGTTGCTAACTAATATGTATAGGTGAGAAATAACAGACCTCAACCCTATTGTCCCTCTGCAAATTTGTGTACACAGAGTCAATCCCTTACCTCTCTCTAAAAGTGCAAAGTTTCAAAAAGTTCAATGAATAGAAGATTGTTGGGGGCGGAATAGATTTGGACAAGGAGAAGAAGTCTGGAGATAAATGTGAGAAGGGAGGGACAGGCAGTAGAAACAAAAGTGAAACTGTTTGAGCAGCATATTCCAGAAGTCTTCAAGTCTTTCTGAGTGTAGCCTTCATTGATTTGAGATCTACCATACCAGTCTCTCACTAGAATGGAAAACCTATCCGTAAAAGAGACCCAGTTTGGGAATATTTTAATGAAGTTCCTCTACCTGTGGGTAAGACAGACATGCGTGCAAAATGCAAACAGTGCAACAAAAAAATGCAAGGCCTGGTTGCCCGAATGAAACAATATCATGAGAAGTGTTCCTTCTCAGGAGGAAGTTACGTTGAAGATTCTGAAAGGACATGTCTGAACATGCAGGATCTTCAGGTTGGTAAACTTTTTTATTTCAAACTTCTTTCTTAAGGACTGCCTGTCTTCCTTCTGACTATTCTTGAATTCTCATGTCTGAGCAAAAAATATAGTTGTTACTTCATGGTACTATGATTTTAGATGCAGTTGTGATAAAAAATAAATAGCTGAAATAGGCAGATCTTCCTTTTACAATTTCACCTTTAAAGTAGTACTGAGTGTCAGTGAATGCAATGAGTAATACTAAATGAGCAGTATGGTAATAATAATTAAATAACTGCATTGACTTATTTTGTTTAGGAGAATCCATCCTCAACATACAGGATTCTCAAGACTATCCACCTTCAAGATCACCATCATTTTCTAGTTTCTGAGTTATCTGCCAATGCTAGTGTTTCAGTCACATCATGTATGTCACATAGCCACAGTATATCACCTGTAGCAAAAAGAAAAAAAAAATCTCCATCATCCAGAAACAACCATAAACAAATTTGTGATGTGAACCAGCAGATTACAAAAAGAGGTAATTGATGAAAAAATTGCCCTGTTTCTTTATGCAACAAACTCTCCTTTCCATATGATTGAGAACCCACATTTCATTAACATGGTTCAGTCATTAAGACCAGGATACAGTCCAACCAACAGAGCAGCTGTCGCAGGCAAATTGCTGGATAAAGTGTATGAAAGAGAAATTGAGCAGTGTTGCAAAAGGTCTAGAGGGTGAAATTGTTAACCTGAGTCTTGATGGGTGGAGCAATGTCCACAATGATCCTGTTGTATGTGCTTGTGTGACAACAGAAGAAGGGAATGTCTTCCTTACAGAATCAGAGGGATAGCCGTGTTAGTCTGGATCTGTAAAAAGCAACAGAGAGTCCTGTGGCACCTTTAAGACTAACAGATGTATTGGAGCATAAGCTTTCGTGGGTGAATGCCCACTTCGTCGGATGCATGTAATGGAAATTTCCAGGGGCAGGTATAAATATGCTCGCAAGAATCAGTCTGGAGATAATGAGGTTAGTTCAATCTGCTAGAGGACCTCACCCTCCCTGATTGAACTAACCTTGTTATCTCCAGACTGATTCTTGCGAGCATATTTATACCTGCCCCTGGAAATTTCCATTACATGCATCCGACGAAGTGGGCATTCACCCAAGAAAGCTTATGCTCCAATACATCTGTTAGTCTTAAAGGTGCCACAGAACTCTCTGTTGCTTTTTCCTTACAGAAGCAACTGATACATCAGGAAATGCATACACACCAGAATACTTACAAGAAGTAGCAATAAAAGCTATAACAAACTGAAAAAAAATTCAAATGTCTAGTATGCAGCTTGGTCACAGACAATGCTGCAAATATATCCAAGATGAGAAGAAATTTAGAAGAGAGTGAAGAAAGTCCTTAGCTAATAACATATGGTTGCAGTGCTCATTTGATGCACCTCCTAGCCAAAGACTTTAGTGTTCCAGAAATAAAGGCTAATGTTGTTGAAATTGCAAAATAATTCCGTAACAACCACTTTGCAGCAGCTGCTCTGAAAAAAAGTGAGAGGAATTAAGCTAACTCTCCCACAAGACGTGCGATAGAACTCAGTAGTGGACTGTTTTGAGCACTATATCAAGAACTGGCCTAATCTGATGACAGTTTGTGAACAAAATCGTGAAAAAATAGATGGCACGGTCACAGCCAAAGTTCTCAACATTGGCTTAAGAGAAATGTTGAACACATGCTAAGTACCCTGAATCCTATTTCTGTAGCATTGAACAAAATGCAGGGAAATAGCTGTTTTATTGCTGATGCTGTCGAAAATTTGGAAGGAACTGAGTGAGATCTTAAAAACAGAAATATGCAATGACAGTTAAATTACAAGCATTAAAAAAAGAATGGGACAAGCACTACCTCCAGCTCATTTACTTGCAAATATTCTCAATACTCGGTACCAGGGTCAAACCTTAACTGCTGAAGAAGAGGAGTTGGCTATGACATGGACATCCAGCAATCATCCCTCCATAATGCCAACTATAATAAACTTCAGAGTTAAGGGTGAACCATTCAAGAAATATGTTTGCTGATGATGTTTTAAAGAAAGTCACACCAGTGAACTGGTATAAGTCATTTAAGCACTTGGATTCAGAGACTGTTAAAGTGAGAATCTCACTTTTAACAAAAGTAGTTTCTTCTGCCCGTGTAGAAAGAATATTTTCTTCCTTTGGACTAATTCATTCCAAATTGAGAAATCGTTTGGGACCTGAAAAAGCAGGAAAGCTTGTTTTTCTTTTCCAGATTATGAACAAACAGGAAAATGAAGGTGAAGACGACTGAGTTAGCTGCACAAGCCAATATTTTAAGTTTCTCATGTTGACCTGGCTGACATAGTTGATTTAATTTTTTTTTTTAATATTTCATTTAACTATTTTAGTTAAAAACAATTTTAACAAAAACAAACCTGATTTTAAAAAACTTGAATGTTTAACTAAATTCAAAAATTCATATGCTTGTTTTGTTAAAATATTATATGTTTGGTGTTGAAGAAAACAATCCAGAATACATAACGTTGTTGTTTTAGTTAAATAAAACAATTTAAATGTCTGTCTAGTGATGTTCTCCTCCTAATACAAGGCAAGAAAATCCTCCAAATATTAATGATTAACCTGTTGAATTGGAGGAGATAGTTCACCTCCCAACGACTTCATAAATATCTGCTTCAATTAAACTTTGGTAAATGAAACAACCAAACAATCATTCATTTTCTGATATAGCTGTAAAACTAATCTGAAAAGTTTTCAAAATAAATCACTTTAAAAATGTATAGTGTGTACCTTCTAAAAATGAAACCTACATCTATCTCTGAGTTGTGAAGAATATGTATTAGGGTTATAACAACCAACAAGCATGCACTTTTATGTAGAAATCCATGATTAAATCGAGTCTTCCTGACTAGTGATTTAAATCATGATTTAAATCAATTTGATTTAAATCAAATCCACCCTGGTTGTAATAAACTGCCCATAACCAGTACAGTAATCTTACTGTAAGAGGGCAAACCAAGAATATCAAATACCTGGCACAGGGAGGGGGGAAATGTAGTTTCTTCTAAAATAGTATCTATGTTGTCTACACGTTCATAAAATTGAAGCACATCTTACAAAGAAGAGGATGATGATGCATCCAAATTGTCATCCGCAGAGGTTTGAACATCTGGATACATATACAGTATAACCTGAGAGTTACGAACACCTCAGGAATGGAGGTTGTTCGTAACGCTGAAATGTTCACAACACTGAACAAAACGTTATGGTTGTTCTTTCAAAAGTTTATGACTGAACATTGACTTAATACAGCTTTGAAACTACTAGGTAGAAGAAAAATACTGCTTTTAACAATCTTAATTTAAATGAAACAAGCACAGAAAGTTTCCTTACCTTGTCAATTTTTTTTTAATTTTCCCTTTACGTGTTTAATAGTTTACATTTAACACAGTACTGTACAGTGTTTGCTCTTTTTTTTTTTATTTGTCTGCTGCCTGATTGCATACTTCCAGTTCCAAATGAGATGTGTGGCTGACCAGTCAGTTGGTAACTCTGGTGTTCGTAACTCTGGGGTTCTACTGTATGCATCCAGAGGCCTGACAGGTCCCACTAGCTGTTCTTCAGACAGCATGTCTAGGACACATACCAGTGATTCCCACAGTACCAGTGAGAGTGACAGATGAGGGAGAGAATGTTCCAATGAGCAGAGCCATCCCTTGGGTACGGCGAATTGGGGCGACCACCCTGAGCCCCATGCTTCGTGGGGGCCACACGCTTATAAAATTGTGAGGAGGCGGCTGGGGAGGTGAGTTGGGAGGTGGGTGGGCGAGCGGAGTGAGGAGGCGAGCAGCTAGCGGCAGACAGGGACAAGGAGGAGCCCCCCTGCCAGAACCTCCCTCCTCCCCCGAGCGCCTCCTGCCCACCAGCGGGCCCCGCTGACCAGCGCTCCCCCTCTCTCTCAGCGCCTACTGCCTGCCACGGATCAGATGTTTTGTGGCATCAGGAGGTGCTGGGGTGGAGGGGAGAGAAGCAAGGGTGCAGCGCGCTCCGGGGAGGGGGTGGAACTGGGCGGGGAAGAGGTAGGACAGGGGCGGGAAGAGAGAGGGAAGAGGCGGAGCGGGGGCGGAGCGGGGGTGGGGCCTTGGGGGAAGGGGTGGAGTGGGGATGGGGCCTGGCGAGAGCTGGGGGGAGCACCCAAACTCAGTGCGTATGTCCTGGGCCCCACAACCCCCTAGGGACGGCCCTGCCAATGAGTGACATTTCCCTTGAAACCTTTTGGGAGAAGACTCCATAGGCAGTTGCTTTAGTGACTGCCTTTCTTCAGCCTTTCTTCAGCCCTTTTGAAATCAGAGTAATACTTCGAGGAAGACTCATATGGCCACATTGCCCAGGGTGACACCTGTCCAGTTCTGTTAGTACCCTCTAGGGTAATGCCTGTCATAATGCCTGGGTGAGGGAGGTAAAAGTTGGAACTGAGAGTCCCTATAACACTCTCTAGGTTTCCTGATCCATTCTCTGGGATGGTAAGGAAATTCTATTCTATTCTGTTCTATGGAGGTTTTTATACCACATTCATCACCACAGTATCTGCAAGGAATCGGGTCAGTGGTGGCCTGACTCCAGATCCAAGATGTGGATGCAAGGAAGTTTCCAAAGCTGACAACGGAGGCTTGGTTAAAAAGCCGAAAGAGGCGAACCAAATTTTCCCAGGGAACCAGTAGGCTGCATCGCTAAGGAAATAGAGTTAGCCTTTAGTTGTTTTTTTTTCTTTCCCAGAGGAGAAGCAACAGGCACCACTGCCTAGGGTGACCAGATGACAGGAAGAGTGCTGCCGGTGTAATGACACAAACAGCTCCCTCTCCCAATTCCCTACTGTGGCCCAGTGCTGCGGGCAGTCAGAGGAGAGGGTGGGGGGGGAAAAAAGCCGAGAACAGCCGAGTGCTGCCGGCAGTCAGAGGAGATTATGCATCCTCCCTTAGCTACGCATACCTCCAGCGTCTAGGTATTTACACCATGCTCATCACCATAATGACAGAGCAGAGAAGTAACAACCGCTGTAACTTTTCCTTTCACTCTGCATTCTGACATGCAAGTCTAGCTGGGTCCAGACTGGTAGCAATGTGTGAATCAGTTTACAGTGGGGGAGCCTCTGGTTTTCAGGAGGGCGGGGGGGGGGGGGAAAGCCGAGAACAGCCGAGTGCTGGAGGGGGGGGGGGGGGGAAAAGGCAGAGTGCAACGTCCCGACCGAAGATCGATCGGGACACGGGACAAACGCCTAAATATCGGGACGGTCCCGATTTTATCGGGATATCTGGTCATCCTACCACTGCCTTACACTTCTTGCCTTTAAACTATTCATTTGTTTAGGAAATTTTAACAGGTTTAAAAATCCTTGCTATGTAAATATCGGAGACAAAACAATAATCATTACAGCAGTGAACTTTTGTTTAGAGAAACATTATAGTGTAATATAATCATTAGATCTCTCTATTTAACAAGCTGTTACCATACTGCAGATGGAATTTCTTTATACTACCCATGACATGTCGTTTCTAGTGATTTCATTAAACTGAGTGAAATCTGATTACACATATTTAACAAACCAGGCATGTCTACCAAATGTTCATATACAAAAAAAATTGGACAGGTGTGCTGGGGTTTTTTTTGCAGATGAATGTACTTTGAGTATTGAATAAATTGTAACCAAATATTGCCCTCTGTCTATTTTGCTGGGTTCATAATTTATACTTGCCTTTATCTTTAATCACCAAGGATAACCCACCTGGTGCAGCATGAGGGACCTTCAGATCTACAGGCAGATCCAAGTGAGTGTGTGTTTCAGGGACTCAAAACAATGAACCTGAGCCATCATGGTAATCATGGAACCTGTAGGAACCAATAACTCTTGCAATGAGATTTTGAACACGGAACTGATGGCCTTGGATCCGGAACAGAATGCAGATCCATAATATAGCCTTGGCCCTCAAGATCACCTTTTGCAGTAGCTCTGACTTCTAAGAATGGAGCCTTGTGAAAACACTTTTGCACTTCAGTGAACAGAACTGAAGTACAGGATCATTAGAGGTACACTAATAAGAACTGGCTTGTTCAGCAGAGGCTGACACTTATTAGGCCAAGTATTTGCACTTATACGGATCCAATTTTCCCAGCCAAGGAGGCCAAAACCTGAGTCAAGACTTTGCTGGGTTTTTTTAACGTGGTTGTGAGTTGGAGCAGAGGGTGGTGTCCCAGCAGTATGGGTCCCTGAGTTTCAAAACTGGAAGGTTTAGCTGCTAATGATTCTTGAAATAGCGTAAGTTAGAGGGAATACTGATGTTCTTTCTAGACTTGAGGGTGAAGGTATTGCATATAGAGCAACGAGGAGCAGAATGACCTTCCCCCAGCAACCCCAAGCAATGCACCTGTGTTTCTGAGGCAGGAAAAACACCAGGATAAGAGGTACACCTCTTGAACCCTGACTTTTTTTGTTTTTTTTTCCTGACTTAGCAGAACTAAGAACCCATGCTAGAATGTGAAAATCCTTAGATGACAGGTGAGAAAATGAAAAACAAAAACAATGAAAGAAATAAAATAACTCGCTAATTCAAAGCTAACAAGATTAACAAGGCAGTTCTGGGAACAATCCATTCAGCGGAATCCTAGTCTGAGGACCCCCTGGTCCACCTGCTACCATGGCAGGAAAGGAACTGAGGCAGTCAGTGTGCCAGGCCCTCTCAAACATTCACAGTGGCAAGGAGAGGGAGTGCAAGAGAGCTCCAAAGGGCACTGGTACTGTAAGTTTCGCCTGATCCAGGCTGCATGATTGGCACATCCCAAGAGTGGGAATATGCAGAGGCCATTCAAAGAAGAATATTAAGTATTCTGAAAAATTAGGTCCTAGACATCTTAAATTGGGCACTCAAAATTAAAGGACAACATTCCCATGTGTAAAATAACTAACATTCTCATGAGCAAAATAGAGAAATATGGTCTAGATTAAATTACTATAACTTTGGGGCACAATTGGAAGAAAGTGTTTTCAAAGAGTAATTAATGGTTTGTTGTCAAACTGGGGGAACATATCTATTGGGGTCCCGCAGGGTTCTGTTCTGAGTCCAGTATTAGTTAATATTTTCATTAATGACTTGGATAATGGAGTGGAGAATATGCTTATAAAATGATGACACCAAGCTGGGAGGGGTTGCAAGCACTTTGGAAGACAGGATTAGAATTCAAAGTGACTTTCTGTCATGACCCATATGTATTGAACTCAGAACCGCAGAGTTCATGGGAGCAACCACACTCCAGTCCTCCACCTGGTAGCCTATCAACAACTACTTTCCTAGGACCACAAAGCCCAGTCCCAGTTTGAGACTGCTACCCTGAGGTCCTATTGGCACAGTCCAAGAGCAGCTGATTGGCCCACTGGCCCTACTTAAGCCAGCAGCAAAAACAGAAAGCTTCTGAACAACTAGGCTCTGCTCTGCTTTGGACTGTGTGCCTTGCACTTCCTGCTACCGCTACCCTGGCTTGATTTCCTGGCATCCCAACGTGGGACTCATGGGTTGTGGTTCCTGACCTCCAGTTCATCTCGTGCCTCTGGCCCCCTGGTCTCCTGACCCAGCCTGACTCTGGTTCTTGACTCGTAACTGTGGACTCAGTCTCTGACCACAAGCTCTGGATGTCCATAACCCAGCCATGACACCTTGGCAAATCAGGGAATTGGTATGAAATCAAAAAGATTAAATTCAGTAGAGACAAGTGTAAAGTAGGAAAGAGTAAGGCATTAGTACTGCCGAAAAACATCTGGGGGTTATAGTGGATCACAAATTGAATATGAGCCAATAATGTGATGCAGCTGTGAAAAAAGGCTACTGTCATTCTGGGGTGTTTCAACAGGAGTCAGAGTGGTAGCCGTGTCAGTCTGTATCAGCAAAACAACCAAGAGTCCTTGTGGCACCTTAGGGCTTGGCTACACTTGCGAGTTACAGCGCAATAAAGGAGCCCTGGGTGCCCTAGCTCACTACCCGTCCACACTGGCAAGGCACGTAGAGCGCTCTGACTCTGCGGCTACAGCACTGCTGGTACTCCACCTTAGCGAGTGCAATAACGTTTGCTGCGCCCCCGCTGGAGCGCCGCGACGCCAGTGTGGACGGGGTGCTGCATTACTACGCTCTGATCAGCCTCTGGAAATGACCTATAATCCCCTTAAGACAAGTGGCTACTCTTGCCATTGTTTTGTAATCACTGCAGGAATGCGGATATGCCCTTTGAAAGCTCCGTTTCTGACAGCCAGCATGCTTATCTGCTCTGAGACAAAGCAATCATTACTGTGGAATGCTGTGAGTGAGAGAGAGAGGCGGGGGGTGGGGGAGGTCTGCTACTGTCTGAACTTACAAGACAGCATGCTGACATGCTCTCAGCCCCCCCAAAAACCCACTCTCTCTCCCCCCCACATACACACAACACACTCCTTGTCACACTCCACCCCACCCACCCCCTTTTGAAAAGCACATTGCAGCCACTTGCATGCTGCGATAGCTACCACAATGCACTGCTCTCTGTGGCCGTTGCAAGAGCTGCTAATGTGGCCACACCAGTGCACTGGCAGCTGTCAGCGTGGACAGACTGCAGCGCTTTTCCCTACTGCGCTCTACAAAGGCTGGTTTAACTCACAGCGCTCTACATCTGCAAGTGTAGCCATGCCCTTAGAGACTAACAAATTTATTTGAGCTTATGCCCAAATAAATTTGTTATTCTCTAAGGTGCCACAAGGACGCCTCGTTGTTTCAACAGGAGTGTTGTACATAAGACAGAGGAGGTAATTGTCCTACTTGGCCATGATGAGGCCTCAGCTGGAGTACTATGTCCAGTTTTGGGTGTCAGTCTTTAAGAAAGATGTGGACAAACTGGAGAGAGGCCAAAGGAGAGCTACAAAAATGTTAAACAGCTTAGAAAACCTGATCTGTGAGGAAAGGCTAAAAAAAACTAGGCAAATTTAGTTTTGAGAAAAAAGATTATGGGGGGGACCTGATAACAGTCTTCAAGTATGTTAAGCGTTGTTATGAAGAGGATGATGATCAATTGTTCTGAAGTAATAGGCTTAATCTGCAGCAAGGGAGATTTAGGTTAGATACAGTACAGCTCTACCCCGATATAACGCAACCCGATATAACACGAATTCTGATATAACGCAGTAAAGCAGCGCTCTGGGGGGGAGGGAAGGGCTGCTCACTCCGGCGGATCAAAACAAGTTCGATATAACGCGGTTTCACCTATAACGCGGTAAGATTTTTTGGCTCCCGAGGACAGCGTTATATCGAGGTAGAGGTGTATTAGGAAAAACTCTTTAACTATAAGGCTAGTTAGGTTACCAAGGGAGGTTGTGGAATCCCCGTCATTGGAGGTTTTTAAGAACACTTTAGACAAACACCTGTCAGCGTTAGTCTAGAGGTATACTTGGTCCTGCCTGAGCCCGGAGGGATGGATTAGATGACCCTTGAGGTTCCTTGCAACCTTACATTTCTATTATTCCATTATTTTATAATACCACCTTCCCTCACTGGGGTGCGAAGATAAAATCATTAATGTTTGTAATGCACTCAGACACTACACAGATAAGCATCATAGCAAAGTTCACTTGGAAATAAAAAAGTCTATATTCAATGCTGGGTTTAGATAGTGTGAGGAAAGTAAAGCCTGGTGACAAGCATTCAGTGAGGAGGATAAAAAGAAATAGCTACTCTTTCAGTGAGCACCGTCCATTCTGTGCACTGAATGAAGCAAGAGTCCTGTGGAAAAAATAGTACTCTCATGTAATCAAAGACTATCATCATGCCTACACACAAAGGTGCCAAATTAAGGTAGCACAAACAACTTTACTTTAGGAGAGAGTTACTTCGGGACAGAGCAGGGACACTGGAAAACAAAGCCAGGATTAAAAGTTTAAGAATCCTGGAAATACCTAAGCAAGCATTGAATCTGGAGTTACAATTACTCTTTTACTTAATGGTCAGCAGATGTATTGGGTCATTCTGCCTTACAAACACTCTCAGAATTACCAGGAGACTTCAGGAATAACCTATAGTAGGAACATTTTTTTAAAGTTTCCCACTATTGTTAACACCAGTTCAGTTCTACCAGTGGCAATGATGTTTGGAGGTGTTCTGTAGATGGCTTGATATGTGCCAACATTGTTTTTATATCCATGTTGATTAGACTTTCACTGAAAATTACTTTGAGATATAAACTGTGACACTGGCAAAACATGTGCCAGCTTATGCCAAAGTCCCCGTGTCTCCTTTGGATACTTACAAACATATAGCTGGAATCAGTCTGGTTCACTTGAATGCTAGTGTTGGTAAAATAGGTATTAGAGTTATAAAAATGTGCTTAGTGTTTAGGCTTTATTGAACACTTGTAAGTTGCCTGCATCAATTAATCTCACTCATAACATCTGTATTCCATATTTTAAGGTAATATTTAAGCATTTGCATTGTAAATATCTGTAACCCTGTAAATCACGAGACATGAGAGAAGTATTAACTAGTGTGAAATACTAGTCTCCAACAGCAAAAGTTGTTCTGTGTTGCCCAACAAAAAAGGCCCCTCGACACCAGACGAATTATTATGGAACATCAGAGGACAAACGATTTGTTGATTGCTTCCCCACCACAACATGAAGAGGAGATGTGTAAGTGAATTCCTCCCATCAGCTAAGTTTGCAACTCAAAGCAGAAGTGGGGAAGGAATAAAAAGCCCTAACAAGTAGAAACTGCATCCCTATGCCACTTGGACTCTCGAGAGCAAGATTTCTAGGCATAAGCAAGGGATCCCCAGCTGCTTACCCCTAAGGGACATACAAAGCTTGCTTATTACACAAGCTTCTACTACCTTTTAAAACTTAAGATTGTAACTCATTTGTGTGTATGTATGTTTACCAGATTTAATCTTGTAAATAACTCTCTTATTTCCTTTTCTTATTTAATAAATCTTTAGATAATTTATTACAGGATAGGCTACAAGCTTTGTCTTTGGTGTGAGATCTAAGGTACAACTGACCTGAGGTAAGCGATGGTCCTTTGGGTCTGGGAGTAACCTGAATATTACTATGATCTTTGGTGTAGGGGACTATCTATGAAAAAGGTAAGCTTACCTTTGTGGCACGACAGATCACAATACCCAAGGGAACTGTCTGTGGCTCTGTGTTAAGGCTGGTACAGTGCCTGAGGAGTTTACACTTGATAATTGGTTGGAGAAACCTAAGTATAGAACTCATAACCAATTTGGGGTTTGTGCCCGTCTGCCCTAAGTTTGCTACCCATGCTCATGAGCCACTACAAGACAGCTTGACAAACATTTTAAAATGACACCTTTTCTATTTTTTCAGTTTATTAATATGCATATTTTTGATTTAGAAACACAATTAGTCATGACCATACCTATTTATGCTGCATTGATTACTGTATATTTTTCATCAAATCTGTAATTTTTTCTATGAATATGGCAACACAGTTTATTTTCCATCAATTACTTTTGATTGAGAATTAATTTATATCTGCAAGATATTATAAACGTATATCTGCAAGATAAGTCACCTGAGCAGACAAAGAAAGCATTCTTCATCAAAAAGGGGGAGGAAGGTCAGGTGATGGATATTAAACTGAGGATCTTGAGAGCAGAGCTATTTAGGGAAACTGGGGAATTGTTTAAATGATGATATCTACTCTTTAGAAAGGTTGAAATTCTTGATGGCAAAAACTTTAGATAGTGTCATCTTTTCTTGTCCTAGCATTCAAAGCTTTTTAGGCTGCCAGGCTCCTACCACTACATATAGAAAGTGTTCAACAGCTAATGGTGAAAACAGTGGATCCAGTTAAAACTTTCTCTGCCAGGCATGCAAAATTTAAAATGGAAGAGAGGATTATTCAACCAATTTGGCATCTTCAATACCTTCGGACTGTTTCTTCAACCCTGCCATTTTCAGCTATGTTAATAGATTTTTTTTTTAAAATCTACAATTTTCAAACAAAAAAAACCCCACCACCTGAATTTAGACTTAAGTATGCTCAAGTGTGTATCTTCACAACACCACAAATACTAAAAAGCAAGGAAATCTTAAACTAAGGTAACATCACACCCATCCCAATACACCTCTCCAGGCATTAGCCCAGTTCTTTCACAACACTTAAGGACTCCAAAATGCTATTGCTCTCTGTACTAGATTCTCTTTCAATTAAGAAACACTATCATCTTCAGTACATACACTGAAAAATTGTGAACCACACTGCAAAGAACAATCATAACGTCAATATGTTAATTTGTTATGTAACACAATCTAATGACGTTATTTTATTCAAGTCCTGGAGCAGGGACTGTTTTTGTTATGTTTGTATAACGCATAGCATGATGTGACCCACGTTTATGTCTGGGGCTCCTAACTGCTACCACAATGTAAATAATAATTAATATTTAAAATATACGTATGAAACAGTGTGGATGCATACATTTCAATAATATTGTGTATGGATTTATTTAAGTGTGGATTGTATAGTTTATCTGATTTTTTATTATTATAATATAAATATATAGTAGAATGTTTTTATAAGAAATCAATTGGAGTATGTAATAACTTTGCATACTACACACCAGACCAGAAAAGAAGATAAAAAGATTTCAATTTTGTGATTACTTAATGTAATGACAATTATAATGTAGTATTGTAGTTAAGGTTGTGTACTGTGGTGTGATTTTCAGTTCTTTGATGTATTCATTAAACCCAATACTACTGCAGAACTGAAAGTACGTAAATTAAAGAGGGTGGTGGTGGTTTTGGTGTGACCCAATATTGTGACGTTATATTGGTTACATTTAAAAATTTTCTTCTGTTTTGAAAGATTCTAACTGTTTGAAATCTTTATCCCCTATTCTTAACACAGGAAATGCAGCTAGAACTGTTAATAAGAAACTTTAAATATGACTGTTGTAGAAGGCTGTGTGGAGACTGGTACTGTGTGCCTTTCTGGGTATAAAAAACTAATTTACACATCTTGTTGATTTTGAATCCTATAGTCATACAATGCTGGTATTTCCTAATCCCATCAGCACTTTGGTCTTCACAATTACTGGAATAAATGTTTGGAAAACTGGCACCCCAGTCTGAGAGACCTCAAATACATACTTAACATAACCTTCAACTACTGCAAACTCTGAGATGCTGTAATATATATTTTCTGTGATGCCTGTGCACATGTAGTTCACTATATCATGTGAAACTGTGTAAATGAGGATAGAATACTATGCAAAATATACTGCCTAATACTGCAGAGAACACATGCCATTTGTTTAGAAGGACCGTCAGGCTAAAATTTAAAATTAGGTCAATGCAGCTGCTAACAAAGTATACTATTAGTGAAATGTCATTGAAAGTGACAGTGCTCCGTGATTTCCTGTAATTAATAAAATAGCAAATGTAGTAGCATTATAATTTACTAATGGCAAATGCAGGTTTACTACATAACATCAGTGACATTTTGCTTCCAGACTGCTGCTGAAACAGAGAGAGCGCTAAGTCGATCGTCTTCATTCCTCCTCTCCTACCCATCTCTAGATCTGGAACACAGCCCGAAGTCCTATTCCCGTTCTGGGGACACCAAATCGGGCAGGAGCCCCCCACTTCCTTGCATGGGATTAGAACCCAGCTGCTATTGCAGGAGCTGCAGGAGAGAGAGAGCGAGAGAGAGCGCACACACCTTCAAATACTTGGGAGCCATTTTAAAGAACTTAAAATATTTTTAAAAATAAATATATTTTAAATATTTGAGAGAGAGACCCTGAACATTTTAATGTCAGCAGTTCCCTGCTCATTTTGTTTAGGACTGAGGACTTTTTTTTATGTTGACAGGTTGAAGGAAGTGCTCTCTGGGTCAGTAATGGTGGTGCAGGTTGGCAGGGGCACTTGTACAGATAGGGAGAAAGGGGAATAGGTTGGGGGAGCTAATAAATAACTACCAAGCTTTGTACCTTTTAACACTTTGCTTGTATGTGGTCTTAAAATGTAAGCTCTTCTGGGCAGAGACCATCTCATACTTTGTGCCTGTACAGTGCTTGACTCCATTCTGAGTTGGGGCCTCTAGGAGCTATTATTACAAATAATTAGTAATAATAGTTTGTCCAGCAACAGATAAAAGCTTCACAATTTTGTTCAAGTAATAGTTTGTCTTCTAAAACACCTTATAAAAGCTGAGCTCATTACTTTGTAAGAGACATTTATGACTTGGCATGTGCCTGTAACTGTATTTAATACACATGTACAAAGAGGTTAATAAACTCCTAATTGTTGTTAACTCCTAATTCTTGTTAAGAAGAAAAGAAGCGAAGGAATGAAATTTTTGAAATCACAGATGAAGAGGGAAATTTTAAGGGAATGGCTAAATTATATGCTCCAAGGGGCTGAAGTTAGATGGAAAATTCCAGACTTGACCTGATTTATTTAGCATCATCACACAGGGTTCATTTTCTGCAAATTCAGATGGGGATAAAGTTGTAAAAAGGAGCTCATGGGGATGGCCTTCCATGGGTATGAAGGAGTTGAAGAATTGCCACTTCGGTCAATTTTATCCTTCCACACTAGAAGAATTTTTGCTTGCAAGCAAAATTAAATTCAAAATTCTTGTGACATTTTCACAATTACTGTTCTCTTTACCATATATTTATTCATTATGGGGTAATATATAATCACACATGCACTACTGTAATCATTTCTGCTCTTTACAAATGTGAACTCCAATTCTGAGAAAATCAACAGACCATGAATATTACCACTTATATATTATTCTCAAAAAGAGGAGTATTCAGTATGAAATTATAGTTTACCACCTGCAGTTTCAGATCCTCTTAATGATGTCCATGAACAGAACTGATTCAAACAGAAAGTTCCAAAAGCGACGCTATCATAAATGCGATTTTCATTAGACAGTAAGCATTGTTTCCAGAATTCCATGTAGTAGTCAAAAATCTCACCAACTTCTCTATTAAAAGCACAGACTACATTTCAAACTAGGTTTTTTGTTTACTGAAAATGTATCACTGGGATCAAGAGAGCAGTTAATGTTAGAAAATACAACATAACTAAGACTGCATACAGGTTTATGTAAAACATTTTCCTTAAACTACTTAACTCATTGTTAAAGGAGTTCCTTCAAAACACTAAAGTCTTTGTTTTTTAAAAACTCATACTTTCCCTTTCTGTCTGGTTCCCAACTTTCCCAATTCTGTTTTTGATGCATATGTTTTTGATGCATATGGGGGTGCATATGTCTTGCACCCCCATATGCGCCATTTGTTAATCTCAGGGGAACTCAAACAAACAGCTCGTGAGCACAATCGAACCATGCCCAGCTTGAATTTACCAATTCATTAGGACCTCCAGAAGCTTCAAAAGACATGTCTGAAATCTTGCAAGCCCCTTTGGAATTGGGCTAAAGCTTTTAAAGTGCCCTCATTCAATCTTGGGGCACACTGAAATGAACTCTGGGATAATCCTAATGTCCCAAACAAACATCTGATTGCTGACACCACAAAAGAACTTCCAGGCTTGAAACCTACCCTGGAAACAATGGTCCACATTGAACTGTTTCGGAACGTTACATGGCAGATGCTGTCTGTGACGGGTTGAGTCACAGAGACCCCCCTTGGGACTGCCACCTGATGTGCTGAGACTACCTCTGACCCTGTTTTCCCTGGCAACTTTGGACTTCAGTACCCTGTCTTGTTGAGCCCGACACGCTAGCCTGCTGCAAACACAAACCCAGGTCTGAACCACGTCCCCCAAAAGCTGCAGACTTAACTGAAAACGGCTTAGAAAGTGCTCCTGTCTCTAGCACCCAGATACCCAGTTCCCAATGGGATCCAAACCCCAAATAAATCTGTTTTACTCTGTATAAAGCTTATACAGGGTAAACTCATAAATTGTTTGCCCTTTATAACACTGATAGAGAGATATGCACAGCTGTTTGCTCCCCCAGGTAATAATTACTTGCTCTGGGTTAATTAATAAGCAAAAAGAGATTTTATTAAATATAAAAGTAGGATTTAAGTGATTCCAAGTAATAACAGACAGAACAAAGTAAATTACCAAGCAAAATAAAATTAATTTGCAAGTCTAAGCCTAATACATTTAAGAAACTGAATACATGTAAACCTCACCCTCAGAGATGTTCCAATAAGCTTCTTTCACAGACTAGACTCCTTTCTAGTCTGGACCCAATCTTTTCCCATGGTACAGTCCTTGTTCCAGCTCAGGTGGTAGGTAGGGGATTTCTCATGACTGCAGCCCCCTTTGTTCTGTTCCACCCCCTTATATACATTTGGCACAAGGCGGGAATCTTGTGTCCCCACCCCTCCTTCTAAATGGAAAAGCACCAGGTTTAAGATGGATTCCAGTACCAGGTGACATGGTCACATGTCCTGTGAGACCCCAAGCCTTCATTCTTCCCGGCCTGACTCACAGGAAGGCTTGCAAGTAAACAGAGCCATCTACAGTCAATTGTCCTGGTTAATGGGAGCCATCAAGATTCCAAACCACTATTAATGGCCCACACTTTGCATAATTACAATAGGACCTCAGAGTTATATATATTTCTAGTTTCAGATACAAGAATGATACATTCATACAAATAGGATTAACACAACTCAGTAGATTATAAGCTTTGTAATGATACCTTACAAGAGACCTTTTGCATGAAGCATATTCCAGTTACATTTACACATATTAGCATATTTTCATAAAATCATATGGAATGCAATGTCACACTGTCATCTTACACACCTCTGGAAGATGAGAGATAATGAACAATGTGACTATGGACACCAGTTGCAAATTATGGATCATATTGTAAATCAGTGCTCGCTTCAATCATTTGCTGGTGGCATTTCAGACTTACACCAAGCCACTTCCAAAGCTATTCACTGGCTCACTAATCAAGATTTCGTTAATTAAATGTTACTAATCACCTCTCTTGCCATAAGAAAAAGAAGAAATGAACCCTTTATCATACAGAACTTCTTAGGAATCCAATATTTTGGATCCGAGAGCTAGAGTGACTGGAAAGCACTCGAGGTATGTGTTGGAATAACCACTGATTTCAGGTTGTTTGCAAACTAAAGACAACACTAGCAGTTAAGGTTTTCAAGGTTTCTTTACAACCATAAGGAATAGAGATATTTATAGAAACAGATGTTGCACCAGTTTAACTTGAATTAGTTTTAAAACTGATTTAGTGAAACCAATTCAAAACCCTTTATCAATATCTGTGGTTTACAAGTGGCTAATGCTGGTTTACTTTAAACCTGTTCCTAATTGGCTTAAGTTAAAACAATGTAAACCAGGTTTATATCAATTTAAGAGTGTTCATGCACGCTTTTGCACTGGTTTAACTAAATAGATTTTTAAATCATACCTTTAGACAAACTGGTGCAACTCTGCATGTAGACAAGGCCTTATTTTTTTAAAAAAAATTAAAACACAGGCCTTATCTACACTAGAAAAACTGCACCAGTTTAACAAAGTAAATTTTAAAATCAATCTAGTTAATCCATTGCCAACCCCTAATGTAGACATGCTCAAATCGATTTAGCCTTTTGATTTAAGTTACCAACGCAAGCTAAAATCATTTCAGCAAGAGCTAAACCTGCTAGAGAGTGCTCACATTAAGATTTCGCACCAGTTTAACTGGATTGATATAAAATTGATTTAATTAAACCAGTACAATGTTTTTTAACACAGACCAGCCCTTAGATTCTGGAATGCAATTTTGTATCAAGGGATGAATTCCACGGTGAACTTCACCGCCACATGAAGTACATGGGCCACTGACAATTACGTATAAAATTGTCAGACTCCTCACAAATTCAAGGCATTTTTGACTAATCACAAGTCATGGTTATTTGACTTTCCAGAGCAAGCCAGGAGAGCTTTTAGGCACTCTCGCCGGGACATGATGGGAAACAGCATCTGAGAACAGACTGCACCCCAGCCAGGAATGGTCCTTTTCCCTCCTTCTATATCAATAAAACACTGAAAAAGAAACAACCATGAAGGCAGCAAAGTGTATTTATCATAAACAAGGCGACATTTGAGCAAAGGCTCAGTAGGGAACAGGATTCAAAAATTCCTGTGCATCAATGTCTTCACCCTAGCAGGCACACAGCATTCATATGGGACTAACCCAAATCTAGTTCCTTTCCAAAGCAACCATACTTGAATCTTGATGCGTTTGGGGTGGAAGGGAATATGGGAAACTTAACAATGCAATAGTCAAAGTTAAATTGCCAACACAGGCAAATGGAAGGCACAATGCCCCTGGAGATGTCAATTGTAAGAGAATGCCTCAACAAAGGTTATGCCAGTGCTTCACAGATTTTAAATGCTGAGGTTTATTTGAGAGATTGATCACAGGAGTACCATAAGAGAACAAGGAGAAGTGTGTGTCAGTGGTGCTGGAACGGGGGGGACAAAGGGCCATGGCCCTCCCACTTTTCGCCAGGGCGGACCCTGCCCCCTTCCGCTCCTCTTCCCCCCTCGGCCAGGCCAGCGTGGAGCCCAGGGAGTTGTGGGAGCTGCGCATGTGGACCCTCCACCTCCCCGCGATGCGGGAGGGAGGCAGGGGGCTGAGAGCACTTCCCAGCCTGGGTCCCCACCCCCCCCAGGCTTCCCGCCCGGCCCAGAACAAGTGGATGTGGACGATCCATGACTCCGCGCTGGCTCACCACAGCTGCCCGTGCAGCTCTCCCTGACCCAGCTCCGGCAGGAGGCATGGGGGCTCAGAGCCGCAGCCCAGCCATAGTAAGAGCCACGCAGGCAGCTGCAGACCCTCCACCTGCCCTGGGTGGGGAGTCCAGGGGCGGGGACATGGGCCTGGGGCTGCTTGGGACCCCCACACTGTGGGCTGGTGGAGGGTCTGCCACGGCTCCCCACAGCTGCCCGCGCGGCTCTTACCATGGCTGGGCTGCGGCTCCAAAGCCCCCCTGCCTGCCAGCCGGAGCCAGGTCGGGGAGAACCGAGCGGGCAGCTGTGGGGAACCTGGGTTCCTCCACCTGCTCTGGGCAGGGAGCCCAGGTAGGGCCATGGGCAGGGGGCTGCTTTCGCTGGCTCCCTGGCCCCGCTCCAGCTTCCAGCTTGACCGGGGACAGGGCCTCTGGGGGGAGAGGCGGGGTGGAGCCTCGGGGGGCAGGGCCCCCCAGTCCCCCCACTTTTGGAAAGGCTCCGGTGCCCCTGGTGTGTGTGTGAGGGGGGAGAAATCAAAGTTGGAAACTGTTATCCAGGGTTACTAGGAGTTATTATTATAAAGGTGAGTGTGAATGTTCCTGAGTGAACTCATCCACCAAACCATAAAGCACTGTCCATGAAGTGCAGTGGAGCAGCACAGGTAAATTGACTGCACTGTCTGCAAGGCACATCAATAGCTGCCTTAAAGGCTCAAAATGTAAGTGCTCTGGGAATTCCTATATGGTCTCCTGTAGCAGTAGTTCTCAAACAGGGTACACATGCCCCTGGGGACATGCAGAGGTCTTCCAGGGGGTACATCAACTCATCTAGATATTTGCCTAGTTTTACAGCAGGCTCCATAAAAAGCACTAGCAAGTCAGTACAAAAAAAAAAAAAAATCATACGACTTGTTTATACTGCTGTATAAACTTATACACTGAAATGTAAGTACAATATTTATATTCCAATTGATCTATTTTATAATTATATGGTAAAAATGAGAAAGTAAGCAATTTCTCAATAATAGTGTGCTGCGACACTTCTGTATTTTTATGTCTGATTTTGTATGCAAGTAGTTTTTAAGTGAGGTAAAACTTGGGGGTACACAAGACAAATCACACTCCTGAAAGGGGTAGAGTAATCTGGACAGGTTGTCAAGTATCAGGGGGTAGCCGTGTTAGTCTGTATCTACAAAAACAACAAGGAGTCTGGTGGCACCTTAAAGACTAACAGATCTGTTAGTCTTTAAGGTGCCACCAGACTCCTGGACAGGTTGAGAGCCACTGTCGTGTAGGATGCACATAACCAAGAGTAGAGATAAAATTCTGGCCCCATTGAAGATAATGGGTGTTTTGCTATTAATTTCAGTAGGGCCTAGGAATCCACAGAAATAGGTATGTTGAGAAAAAATAATATTTTAAAGAAACAGATTTTTATATTTTTATTAGAGTTTCTATTTATAGTTTCACAATACTCAGATTTCCCCAACTTCCTCCATGTTTTAATCAACAGTATTTCACCAAGATACCTTCGTCTTCTTAATAATAACTAATATATCTGACCTTAACAGCAGTCCCAATATCACTCCTGAACCTCTTTGTTGTAGCTGTTTTTCTTTTGTAATCACCTAATCTTCTCTGTTGTCTGCCTCCAACACATCAAATACAGAGATAAAATAACCTCTCTAATTGTACTTAAGATTCCCCCTGCTTATGTATCCAGTTCATGCACATGAAAGTCAGTCCTTCATGGTCAAGCTGCTGATCTCATCTCACCTGCACTTAAAACTTCTAAATGCATCTATTGACTAATGTGTCTGACCTGAGACTGAAAATAAGAGCCAGCCTCCTCTGCCTCAGTTTCATTGTAAAACACCACAAAACAGCCATTTAATCCCATATCTGAGTTGCAGGAAAACGCATAATTTAGCCATGTGCATCATGGAATATGATGGGCTGAGAAGAGCTTTAGACGAGGAATTTAGCAAAACAGCTGTCCTTCTACGTAAATCCATTTCTTCTTCACCCAGTGCTGTTTACAAGGAAATTGGGGCAGAAGACCAACTTTCTTTTTGAGTCTCTGGTCAGATATACCAATCAGTTAAAAATCTTGGGTGCACTGACCATGTCTGGAACTTATCCAGCAAGTATTTAATTGCATTTGTTAAAATAAGTAATTAAATGTCACTTGTCCATATCAGATATTTAGCTGCACCAGGCTTTTGACTATTATGGTTTTCATAGCCTCCTTAACAGCCACCTTTACACAGAAAGGAAGCCTTTTATGACAAGAGCTTTTTTTGCACAGTGCTGCCCTATGCAGAGAAAAAGGAAGGCAGTTTTGATAGTAAGAAGCTCCTGGCAGAAATCTCTAGTACATTAATAAAAAGTCTTGTTTTCAAAAAAGGTAGAATGGGTCAACCAGGTATGGACAACTAGAATAAATAAAAAAGTCTTCTCTCTACCACAATCAGTTGGAAGTGCATTTAGCAGGTAGATTTAGTGCTATATCATGTCAAAATCTCTACAACCAGACAACATCAGACCAATTGGCACCCTCACAAATAGCTTCCCCCCATTGTTATTGAAGTGTACACGTGGCTGAAACAATATTCAGCGTTTGTGAGGTCAGACAGGAGGAAGTCTCTCACTTTACCAAACTAAAGATATCAACATAAAAACATGCAAGACAAAGTTTAAGGTGAATTGAGAAAGAGAAGTAAGTGGTCTTTCATGAAGCTGTTAAACCACAGACCCCAGGTTAACACAGCAATGGCAGTTACTAACCATAATTCATTTCAAAGTTCTAATTTTCTTTTTAAACCTTATAAACACTTATCTTTTTATCTACTCACCCCATTTAGGCAGGCAAACAAATGCTCTTTTTTCTTTCAAGGTTATTACTTGCATCACATATATACATTTTACAGGAGTGTCCAAACTTACTGTCCCTCTGGGCTGCATACGATAATCTTCAAAAGTTCAAGAGCCGCAAGACATGTGCAACCTTTACACATGCATTTTTTAAAATATTAACATCCTACTTACTGTAACACTGTTAATTACTGCTAGAGCTAAAGGCCTTGTGGATCTCCATCCTGGTTGTAAGTCTTTGGAAAACTGGTTGATACGTTGTCAAGGTGGTAAGGAGGCGCTCTGTCAAATGTTGATTTGTAAGGACTACACAACATTTTGATTTTACAAACTTCATCACAGAGTACAGCGATTCACAAAAGTTTGTTGTGCCAATAACTGAAATGAGTCACACACTAGTCTTTTTGAGTTGAGGATACTTCGTTCCTGGAACTTGCTTCCAGAATTCAATTGTAGACTGATTCATGCATCATCTTTAGAGCCTGGTCTTCCTGGAGATCCAATAGTTCCCTTTCTACAGTAGATGTTTCTGTAAACCATGGTTTTGGGAATTGGACAGCCATCATTGATCACATCAACCATGAAATGGTTTACAAGAAAGGTGAAGCAGGATAAGTCTTCAAACCTAGCCTGAAAGTCATCAAGTAGTCCTTGTAATTTACCTCTGTATTCCTCCAGTTTGTGATCTTCTTCTTTGATTTCAGGGAACGTGTTTACCCTACGTGGTGGAAGTCTCTTGACACTGTCTCTTTGCAAAAGCTTTAATTTGTTCTGGAAGCTGAAGACTGAGTAAGGTCAGAAATAATCTTCTCCTTCCCTGGGCGTGCCAAGTTGAGAGTTTGCAGATGCAAATATCAGTGAAAAACATCAGATCCTGCATCCATTGCTCATCTTTCAGTTGTAGATAGGACTTTTCCTTTTCTTCAAAGAAAGCACTGATAGGTTCCAACAGTTCCACAAACCTATTTAAGACATTGCTGGTTGTACCTCACAATACAGTAGAAAGAGACATCATTAGATTTGTCTTCAAGATTCAGCTCTTCAATGAAATTTTTGAACTGTCGATGAATCTTCCCATTCGAGCAGATGAAATTGACAGTTTCTAGGACTATTTTTGTAACATTTTTATACTTAAAGTATCTGCCTATCACATGTTCACAATGGATGATGCAATGAACAGGGAGACACTCCAGAAATTTGGGATCGCTTTTCAAGAGTCCAATAAGGCCTACTTTCCCCCCCCACACACACACACACACACCACCATTGCAGGCGCTCCATCCATTGCAACACTGACAAGTTTATCCAGTGGTACATCCACATTTGTCAATGCTTTGTCAAGTGCGTTCTTTATGTCAACACCGCGGGTTGTTTCTTTTAGCGCCACTATGTCCAACATTTATTCTTTCACAATTACATCTGTGGAAACATAGTGAACAAATATTGCTTGTTGTGGTTAATCTTGAATATCTGTGGACTCATCGACAGCTAGGCTGAATGCTAGAGAATTATTTAGATCATTTTGCTGGTTGCTTGCAATATCAGCACTGATTTGGAAGATTTGCCTCTCTGTAGCGTGGGGCAAAATTGGAATTTGCTCTATTAAGTCCTTGATGTTTTGTGTTACTTGGATCTAAAATTGCAACCACTTCTGCAATATTCTTCTTAACAAATTCTCCATCACAATATGGATGTTTAGCACGAGCGATATTCCATGCCATAACAAAACTAGTTACAGTCATTGTGTCAGCTTCCTTACTGAATGCAGAAAGTAGTGTGAGGCATAATTTTAATGTGGTTAGCTTGTTTTTCCTTAATTCTGATCCAGGATGGTACTTAGACGAAAAGTTATTGTGAGTCGTTTCGTAGTGATGTTTCAAGTTGCTCGCTTTATAGTGAGAGAGTGATGAATTGCAGATCTTTACTAGTGAATGCAAAATCTTCCTCCCATTCTGGCTGAAAACTTCAGTTTTCTTCTTCATACTTGCGTTTCTTACAGTTTAAGGATGTCATTGTCATCCATGAAATTAGCTTAGGGTTAACACTTAAATCTAAAACTATTCAAATGTGACTTATGAACAGTACACACAGCCTGTAGTGCAGTGGTTCTCAAACTTGGGCCGCCGCTTGTTCAGGGAAAGCCCCAGGCGGGCTGAGCCTGTTTGTTTACCTGCCACGTCCACAGGTTCGGCCCATCGTGGCTCCCACTGGCCGTGGTTCGCCGCTCTAGGCCAATGAGGACTGCAGGAAGCAGCATGGGCCGAGGGACGTTCTGGCCGCCTTACCTGCAGTCCCCATTGGCCTCGGCCCGTGCTGCTTCCTGCAGTCCTCATTGGCCTGGAGCGGCGAACCACGGCCAGTGGGAGCCACGATGGGCCGAACCTGCGGATGCGGCAGGTAAACAAACAGGCTCAGCCCGCCTGGGGCTTTCCCTGAACAAGCGGCGGCCCAAGTTTGAGGACCACTGCTGTAGTGTGCAGCATGCAGGGAGATCACAGCACAGGAAGTCTGCACAGCACTACAATGATGCAATTTCCTGTTATAATGAGCATGTGCAGCTGAAGCCGGAGCCTAGGCGCCATCTGCAGGGCTGAAGCCCCAGCACCAGCTTGCCTCCTCCTGCGGGACTGAAGCCCTGAGCACTGCCTCGCTGTTTCCTGCAGGGCTGAAGCCTCAAGTATCAGCGTCCCTGCCTCTGCGGGGCTGAAGCCTCGAGCTCCGGCTCACCCCGCTACGCGATGAAACCCTGAGCCTCCGCGCACCCCCAGCAGGACTGAAGCTGCAAGCGCCAGCTCACCATCCCCCACGGGACTGAAACCCCAAGCCTCAGCACCCCCTGGTGGGGCTGGAGCCGCAAGCAATTTTTCATAATAGTATCTGTCCATCAACAAAAGCCATCAGGCCTGTCAGACTTTATCCTAAACCAATCAAATACAGGTTAAAAGAAATGTACGTGAATGATGGAATGCAATTTTTCCTCTAGTACCTGAAGCAGAACCTCTCACTTCAACTGATATAATGCCTGGAGATTAAAGGGTTAAGGGAAACACTATTGCAATAGGGGAGTCATTATTTCACAGTACATTCCAAAATGATATACTGAAAAACTTTAAAATGTAAATGTGCATTTACATTAAAAAGGGAAATACCCATATGAAAAAGGAACTACCAAAACACATCACAGTCTGTTTGCTAAACACAGAAAATAAAGTAACATTGTTGGTCAGGAATCAGGGCAACAAATCCATGAACATCCTACTAAAGCTCTATATAGAACTTGCATGTTGCCAGCATCTGCTCCAGAAAGTACATCATTATTTTTTTACCACTGCTGTATGCACATTCTTATTTAGGAATTTAAATGATTGTAAAGGAAGACTGATGTCAGAGATCCAGGGATCAATGATAGATTTGGACAGGCAAAAACATCAAAATACCAAAACTGATTACTACCAAGGGATTACAAGAGGAGAATTTTCCATTGAATCTCATCGCAGAAAACACAAAATAGACTATATGTATAGCATCCATATTTTATTTATATGATTATGTAGCACCTCGAAGAAAATTATACAGAGCTCAAACCTAGTCCATATAGTTCTGCTCTTAAAACTCTGCCTGGCCCAAGACCTCTAACTAACCAAAACAAATTAAATAATAAAAATATTGACTAAATAAAAAGCCTTATAGTATGATCTGAAGCTCACCAACCTTGGGCTCTGATGTACAGTCAAGGAAAACAAGTTCCACAGGCCAAGACCCTCTACTGAGAATGTCCTTCCATCAACCTCAGAAACACAAATGCTTGAGGCCAGAGACCTCAACTGTTGTAATATGAGATAGGAAAGATGGCAGCCTCTTAAATAACTGGATCCCAGCAACACATAATGCTTCAAATAGAGGCTTTCATATGGAAGACCATTCCATTTCTACATCAATCTGGTTGATAACTGACTTTCCCCATTCACATTCTCTGCTCTACTTAAATATTAAACTAAATGAAAAATGCCTGCAGCCACACCTCATTGATCTATCATTAGATTTTTAAAACACAGCACGGTTAGGAAGTAGTCAGCACATGGAAGAAAGACCTCCAAAGAATTCAGTGCTGCAGGATGTGATGTTGATGCACCAGGAGGCACTCTTCTCTGGGTCAGTAATGAACTGATAACCCATCAAAGTGTGAAGTGTGTTAATTCATTCAAACACTTTTTGAAGAGTAGGGCTTTTATTAATACACTAGAGATGCCTGATAGTGTCTTTTTAACACCAAAACTGATGCTGTTGAAAGTGACATCTTTCAGATGTGTTATAGTATCAAGGACCTATTTTTGTTCACTGAGGAGTCCATAGCACTTTTCACAAGGACGAGAGTGCAAAATTCTGATTTGAGTAAGTATGCACTTCCTACCTAAATTCTTCCTGCTATTTCATTTGGAATACAGTATTATTTCTCTCTTCTTGTTATGCAGTGTTTCTGACCACTGTTAAATAATTGCCACAATCCACTCCAAAGATGTCTGCATTTCAACAAAGTCCCTACAGGGCCAAATCCTGAAGGCCCTACTCACATAAATAAAGGTATTCGGCTCACGCTAAAGATTGTATGTCTCTACATTTGTAACACACTTTGAATTATGAAAATATAAGAAATTATTATAAAAACACATATACATACAAGGACTGCAGAAAAAAAATGAGGGATTTCCTTACCATGACACTCTCCTCCCACACTCCCAAGCAGCACGAATTAACATACCATTATATTTTATCTGCTGAATCATATTGCTTAACTGCACATCAGTGCTTTACTGAAGTTTGCAAAACATGGAGAAACCTTAACTCTACCATGAACCTAGACAGTAAATTTGGAAAAGTAAATGGTAAATATGTTCTTTACTGAAAACATCTAACACATGGTTTGACTTCAAAATAGCACAATGATTAAAAACACTTTTTAATCTTGCTGATCATTTAGAATTCAAAATTGATTGAAATGATATGATAGAAACTTAGAGCTTGATCCTGCACCTTTCAAGTCAATGGGAATTTTTCCACTGACTTGAATGGAAGGAGGACCCCACAGTTCCAAAATGCGGATGATAATCTCAGTTTTATAACTATCCCATAACATGCATTAAAAATATGCAATCTCTTGTAAATGCTACAAGTATTCAAAACTCTACCACTATGGCCCAATGCAGAGCATTGCTAACCCTAATTTATAAAAATCTGTAACATAATAACTGGATGGCTAGTAAAAAGATAATAATTCATTCACATTTTGGTCATGTGCAATCCACAGATTTTAGATAAACAATCTGACTACCCAAGCAGATCCCTGAAACACTGTGGAAAAGGAGCATATTATCTATGCTCACAGTTACTGAAATGGCCACTTGTCAAAATTTTAGGGTCACAGAACTTTTATTTTCTGTAGCATGTTTTGATGTTCTTTTAATATTGTCAATCTATGCAGAGGGTAGGATTTTTTTATTATTATTACAAATTCTTACGTGTCCTGTAATAAACAAACCCTTAGCAGTGCTTTGGCAGAGACATCATGTGCCCACAGCTTTGGTCGTATTCCCACAAAGTTATGATCTCTCTTTTTTTTAATTTAACTTTTGATTTTTGAAATTACAACATTTACAGGAAAACTAGAAATATTTACTCGACAGAGACTTCAAAAATTTCTGTTCAGTCAGTCATTTCCAAACATTCAAGCATCAGGTTCAAATGCCTCTTCCTCACTTTCAATACTCACTAACTTTAGGCCTGATCCAGCAACAGTGAAATCACAAAATGGAAGTTTTGTGACTGACTTCAAAGGGAGCAAAAGCAGGGTCCTTGTCCCCACCTACAGCTCTTCTTTCCTTTTCCTCCTATTTGTGCCCAGTCCTCCCTCCTAATGGCTCCTTTTGTTCATGTCACCACCTATATTTGGAACAGCCTCCCATTTCCTCTAGGCACGAAGTGTTCTCCCTCTCCTCCTCCAAATCCCTCTACTTTTACAAAGTCTTCAAACTTTCATCTCATCACTCAAGATGCCTCCCCGCCATTCGGTACTTGTAATTGTATCCCATTATATCTATTGTTAGATCATAAGGAAAGAACTCACAAGGAATTTGTCTGTTCTACATTTCTGAAGCGCCCTGCAAACTCTCACAGTGCTTTATTGATAACATATACCCCATAAGTAAACTATAACAAAATCAGCAACCTTGCTGAAAGCCCACAAGCTTTACATATATTAAAAACATTTGCAGCTAACATATGTGAGGGGCAAGAGGAATTATTAGGGGTAATTAACATCCCTAAAGAGCTAATACAATAGCTATTAAATCCTGATGTTTTGGAAAAAACTGGTAGTGTGAAAAAAGTAGGGCTAACAGAGATTTTTCAAGTAAAACACAGACTCTTGAATTAATCCAATTCAGTCTCAGCAAGAGCCCACATACAAGCTTGAATATGAGGCGCAACCAGCAAGTATCAAGACATAGCTGGGCCCTGGAACAAGAAAATATTAGGACATAAGTACTAGCCCTGGTATATGGCAGAACCTAGACTCATTCATCATGCAGTGGGACATATACCCACTCTTTGGGGCTACTTCTTTCAAGTCCTAGATTCCTGTGCATATACACTAGATACTGTGCATAACTATACAATATAAAAAATCCTACCTAAAAGGAGAAATTCACCAGAAAGAACATTTAGAGAAATAAAGAATGAAAAAAATCATTTTTCTTTTAGAAAAAAAAAAATCAGCCAGAAAAAACACATCTTAGTGTCATGCCGCACATATAATGTACCTTGTAAAGTTAAGAAACAATCATTTGGTTTTGTGTACATCTCTCCCTCATTCCCCTTTGCCTAATGTCAATTGTGTAAGTCACATTTAACCTAGGTTGTAAACTCCTTGGGGCAGAGATTGCCTCTTTACTATCTCAGTAAAATGCCATGTACACCTCTAGAGTTTCCCCAGTACACATAATAATAAAAATTAAAAGCAAATATGAATCTAGTAATTTAGTAAACCCTACGCAAATGGATGGCCCTGCTGATAATTGGCACATATTACGAATGTATCTTACTGACCTCTTGAGAGAAATCAGTCAGGAAGGAAGAGCTATTCTTCCTCCCTTACAGCATGGAGAGGTCATGCTCATGGCCAGAAGCAAGGCTATTCAAGTTTATCTTAATCTAGAGCAGTCAATATCCAGGTTAAAGTGAGAAAGCAAGCAAATGACAAAATCTTCACAGCTCTGGGTTTACTGCTTAAGGATCGTATTATCAAGATGAAAATGTTTTAGAAAGAAAGCTATTACCAATACCACAACAGATAAAGTCACAAATACTAGAGAATGGTAGTGGAGGACAAAAGAAATCTAGTTAATCTCTCCGTTCCATATACATTAAAATACATACTGACACAGTAAAATCAGCACTCTAAATAAAAATATATGGCCTTCTTCTCAAATACATTATTCAAATACTTACCCTGATTTCAGGTCTGTAATTCTTAGACAGTTAGTAGCATCCAATCCTACTTTTCCATTTCTGACCACATTGGAAATGAAAGGAGAGAGTGCCGGTGAAATTCTGTTCAAAGCAACTTCAGGAGACATTTTAACTTGTCCTTCTTTCCTGCTGTACTGAGCTCTGCATGGGGAAAATCAAGAAATTACCTGGTGCAAATTCCCATGCCATGTAAGTAACTCAAAGGAAGCACTGGGATACCAAAGGTTTTTTTTTAAAAGCAATAAATTTGATGTGTTAGGTAACTATTATTCTAACACAGTGATGAACTCAAACGTTCAGGAATGTTCCGTGATTATAAACAGACTGAACTACATACAGGTTTATAAGAGAAATGAGCAGAGTATGATAAGGCAGTTCTCTCCTCCTAACTCAATAATCATGGGCAAGTGGTCAGATCATGAAGGCTACTCATTGAATCTAAACAAAATAATTGAATCTTTCCTGGCTCTCTGCTTTTACTACAGATCCAATCCCTATCAGTACGCAAAATCAACTGAAATGGACCAGCCTGACTCCTAAAAACATAGCAATGCTTACAGCCCTTGCAAATTAAAAATCCGTAAGTGACAAATCCTGGCCCCACTGAAGTCAATGGGAATTTTGTTATTAACTTCAATGGAATCGGATTTGGCCCCCTAGGTAGATCTTCACGTGTAATTTCTAATGAGAACAAAACATCAGAAAATAGATTAATTTCACTACTACAGCTGGTACAACCAGGACTGGCATCACTTCTGCAATTCTATTTCTTCACTAAATACCTATTTGGAAAGACTTCACTCAACATATCAGATTTACTTATTAGTAACAAATAATATAATGTTTATCATCCAAAGATCTCATTGCACTTTTACAAAGGTATCACTATTCCCATTTTAAAGATGGGGAAACTGAAGCGCAAAGACATACGGGTAAAATTTTCAGAAGTGCCTACGTGACATGGGAACTTAGGTTCAATTAAAAGTCAATGGGACTTAGGTGCCTTGGCCATTTAGGTGCTTCTGAAAATTTAACCCTGAATGATTTACTCAAGATCATGCAGAGTCACTGGCACAGCAGAGTACAGAAACCAAATTCTGTACTCTGCTTCTAGACCATAGCTTTTTGTGTTTGAAAAGGTCAACTGATGCTCTATTTACCCTCTTACTGCAACACAGCCTTCAGTTACTCTGGACAATATCTCACATCCTCTATGTACAACCCAGTAGAGTTCATATATACAAAAGCATCTCCAGAAACCAAATACACAAAGAATAAGCCTAAGATCTGGGGGATTTGAAATTTCACCCTTCTCTCCACTTTCATTTATGCTATTTTTCCTTCTCTTATCAACGCTGCTTCTTGTAACTGCTGTTACTATGATATCTTTCTTCCAGAGAACAAGACAAAGACAACAATAATGCTGTGTATGGACTGTGGCTATTATCAAGTGTTCCATAAAGAGAATAATTAGTTCCCTGCAGTAAAACCTTCACAATATCATGTTTTTTCTCTTGTTTTAACTTGAATCAAATCCCAATTACAAGCATTAGTAGGCGACTAATGGCTAATTCCTACAAATTGATAACTCCCTGTAATGGGTAGCAGTGTGAAATATCTGATTTAAAAATTTAGCTTTTATGAAAGTCATTCACGTGAAAATATAAATCTTCAAGAAACAGAGCCTAAATTAGCACTTTTTAAACATTATATTCAAGCAAAGGCCTAGCACTTTATGGCAACCAAGAGACAATTACATTAGTGTCTATCTTACATAATTATCTCAACTGAAAATCATAAGGTTGCCAGTACGCTATTGTTCATGGCATTTCCAGAAGGCACAGCAACAAATATCTGTGATTGTTTTCAGCTCAGCTTAGATGGATTGTCATGGACTACGTCCCCATAGCCTCTTTGAAAGACACATAGGAACACCCGGACGTAAGTGTTGAGAAAGACAGTAGTTTTCACCCATTTCCTGTACAATGTGAGGGGGGTGACCCTTTCACCTTTCTGCATAAAAAAGGAAGTGAGTTCAGTTTTGACTTTGTATTATATGGGTGATCTTTTTTCTGATTCAACATAATCTTCAGTCACTTGAAGCTGTACCTTGCAGGATCAGGCCCTTTATCTTTGAGTCACAAAACACAAGGATATTGTCAGAATAAAGGGCTAACAGCGCCTACTCATTCTCCTCATCCATCTCTGATTATGAGGTACAGCACATCATTTATTTTATACCCATATTACTTCCACGCTACACAAGTGAGTTATTGCTCTCTTTATCAACATCACACAACGCTTAAAGAGATACTATCAACTAAATTTACAAATAACATTCAAGTTTTGTAAACAGAGGTTTTACAAAATACATATGTTAACAATCTGTCAGAATTTTTTTTTAAATTTTAATTCAGACTGAAATGTTTTCCCCCAATTTAATCCTTCTTCTCAGTACTGGAAACAAAACACAACAGTACTGAGTTAACCAAAGTGAAGTGAAAGTGACCAGAGAGCAAAAGTGACCAGTCAAAGTTTCACTACCTAAAACAAAATACTTGAAAAAACAAAAAGCACAAATAAAAAAAGTAAATTAACTTCTTTTAGTCCTTGCAGTTTTAATAATCTGTTACTAGTAACACAGGTAAAACTAACATATGCTTTTTACTCTTAACAATGACTCTCTAGATCTGAGGAAATTCTGAGTGGGAACTGCGTCAGGCAGCATGAGGGATCCTAATATAGGCTATGCCCTTCCCTTCAACCTGGATGGCAGCATTCTGGATATTACATAAATTAATCCATATGAAAGCAGTAAAGAATATACTGGAGGAAACAATTCTAAACTGGCAGAGGGAATGGATTTGAAATTACTTAAAGGATCCTTTCCATCTAATTCCTGATTCTATAATTGCCACCAAACTTTCCTTTGCAGGAAAGTCCTTCATTCCAAGGATCTTTTATAACACACATTTTAAAGTTCACATTGTCCCACAATGGGGTCTTCTGATAAGCAATATGATACAGACCACTATGTTACCTCTCCCCACCTTCTTTTACAAAGTCTGCAGGAGAAAAAACACTATACCAGGGTTTCCTAAATAAGAATTGCATTGATGATCTGTTGAAAGCCTGAGGCAAACATAAAATGGGGCACTGGCAGGTTGGTGATGCCCTTAACTTTAACATAAATGTGGGGACTGTAGAGATAACAAGTCTTCCACATTCAATGCTCCATCCTGATCCGAGACAAAGCCACTCGGATCAGGATATTGCTTCACAAACTCCTATTTTAACAGAGCACTGTAGCAGCCATCTGTTTTCTTATCAGGATGGATGCTGGAACCTGTCACTTACACAGGGGGCAATGCATCAGTCTAATAGAATTGCTTTGAGCAAGGCTGCAGGTTAGAGTGTAAACTCTTTGAGGCAGGGACTATCTTTTTGCTTAGTGTTTGTACAGCACCTAGCACAGTGGGATTCTGGTAAATGTCTGGGTCTCCTAGGTGCCACTGCAATACACATGACAACAAGACCAGGCACCTCTTCAGGCTCAAATGTTGAATCTGGAGACTCATCACCACCACCACAGGCAGCTGGGATCAGGATAGTGTGTCGCATATTGAGACCTGTTGTCACCACAGGCCACACCTGAGATTAGACCAATGCACCCCACGGCAGGAACCACTGCAGTCCAGTGGCAAACCTATTCCACGCTGGAACCCCTCATACCACCGCCATGGGGAGAGGCCTTGTAGCAGGATCCCTCGTGCCAACGGTGGGGAGAGGCATCCAATATGTTGGGACCCCTTCTGCACCCACGTTGGGTGGGGGATGGGGGGAGCATAACCTATAGCAGGGCCCCTCATACTGCATGGGGCAGTCCCTCCCCTAGTTCCCCTCCATATCTACGCCACGCCCCCCAGGGCGAGAGAGACACGGGAGGAGACCCACCCCATTACCCCGTTCCCCACCCCCACCCTAGCCTGCTGGGGGCGCTGCTCCCTCTGGCCCCTCCCCAGCGCTGTCTCCAGGTACCTGCAGTCACTACGGGGCAGTAGAAAAAGCCTTAGCATCGGCCGCGGGCACGCGCCTTATCCCTGCACAATCTAACGGGCGCGCCCCCTGTCTGCGGCGTGCGCGCTCCCGGTCCGCAGTTACCGGGAGAACGGGGGTGGGGGGGCACGTAACTGTAGGGGACTCCACACATGCCTGAATGAATGTCCCCGTCTCCCAGTAGCGGAGGCCGCAGCCAAGAGGGAGAGGAGAGAGTGGAGGGGGTGACCCATAGGGCGGGGAAGGAACGAGACAATGGGGGGCGGGCACTGCAATCAGGCATTTGAGAGGAGCAACCCTGGGCTGGCCGAAGGACCCCCGTTGGCAACCAGCGAAGCTCCGGAAGCTGCTGCGCAGGCAGCAGGGGGTCAAAGTTCACAGGACGGAAGCCCCCGCCGCTGAGCCTAGCGCAGCGTCTCAGGGCCTGTCCCTGCGCCTCTGGGGCTATGGCAGCTGCTGGCCCGGCTGAGGTGGCGGTGGTGGGATCCTGCATGACTGACCTGGTCAGGTTAGTACGTGGAGTCGCTCGCTGGTGCGGTGACAAGCGAGCGCTACTCGGTGTCCCAGCCCCGCCCCCATTGCTCGGGGGCCTCGACTGAGGCTCAGAGACGGGGCGGGTCACACAGTGGGTCAGAGGCTGCAAGAGAACCCAGGGGTCCTGGCTCTAAACCACAGATCACACTGGGCTGGGAAAATCCTCTTGCCCCACGAGCCTGTGCTAGTAAAACCAGTGTCAGGTTTCCTTCCTACTGTGCGTGGATGAACGGGGAGGGACAGGCCGAGTGTCGTCAGGAGAGCAGCACTGACTGGTAGCTACCAGTCAGAAGGGAGGGTGGATGGAGGGGGTGAATGGGAGTGAAGCAAAGACCTGCTTTGGGTGTAGGGGGAAAGGAGAAGAGGCTGAGCAGAACAATGTAACTGAGCTGCCATTTAGAGGGTTGGTTCTAGCTGATGTCAGCCATGCAAGTAATGCTTTGAGAGAAGAGTGTAGACCCAGGGAGAAGTGCACTGAGAGGAATGCCTGAGGCTGACCCTCAGTTTGAATGCATTGTCCGCTAGCGCTTTGATCAGCCGCCTGTGGTAACTTGAGGACAGGGAAGATTGAGTCTTGGGTTTCCAGTTGTACTCAGGCTGTTCAAAGTTCTCTTTGCCAGAAAGGCAAATTAATTTTTTCACTCAGACCATAGTAGTCTGTGACCCCTTCCTTAGATCCAGGCAAGCCTACCAGAAGGACAGTTTGATTTCATCCGAAGAGAGTAAATAAAGCGTGCAAACAAATCTGTAGCTAGTTCAAAGGCGATTTTCTCCACCACATAGGCAAGAGATAGTTTAATATGCTAACCAAGCCAGAGTAAGCTCTATGGGAAAAAGAGCTATATTAGTTGTTGTTCCTGTGAAACACATTTGATTTGATTTTTAAAGTGGGAGATGGCCTCTCATATTTTTACATACTCACAAATATTGTATTGCCAACCTCAAGTATTGAAGAAACATGAGCATTTTTTAAAAAAAGTTTGGTTCTTGGTTTTTGCCTTCTGGTTTTTGAGCCTTTTAGGTCATGTTTTCAAGCTTTTCTACAAAGGTTAAAAACCTTTTTAAAAAAAATATGAAAGCTAAGATTCTCATGAAATCTCTTGATTGCCACAGCGGGGGTTTTATGAAAAAACCAAATATTGCAAGACTTGCAGTAAAATCGCATGAGTTGGCAACAGTGCAAATACAAATTTAAAGTGCCTGGCCCTGTCAGCAGCAGCTAACTTGCAAATCACTTGACTTGCACACTATTTTAAACACACATTTTAAAACTATGTATAAGCAGACTTGGTTGATTAAAATAAGACTTGAAAAATGTCTGGAACAGATGAACTGACCCTACTGAGTTTTCTGGTTAACACATACACACCCCTCAAACCAACCCATCAACCTATATCAGCATGGGATAATACTGAAGTTGCTGGTCAAGAAAGTATAAAATACATGGCTCAGAAGAATATGGAATGTGCGAAACATAGACACCCATTCCAGAATTCATAAAAAACTGTCAATGGGTTTTGTGTCAGGAAGATTAAGTGTTTTGTGTAATTTGTAGAAAGCATCAGAAGCTTAGAAGAAACATAGTCCTCTTATAAGACCTTTTAGAATTGATCCCTACATGTACATGAATTCTCCAGCACAGATTTAAAAGTACTAAAATAAAAAATGTGGCCCTTTATCCACAAAAAGTTCCTGTTACTAGTTTGTTCTGTAAAATGCAATACAAGGAGATGCAAAAGTTTGTCACATATATGACACAACTGTCACAATTGTTAAATGCAGTTACAGTCTTAGGCCCTGTCCTGATTGGAAAAAAGAGTGTGTGTTTCAACTGTGTTAGTTTAATGTGATTAAAGCTTGGCCCTTGTTAAAACACATAGGATAACACATTTGAAGTCATGTTAGCTGGACCTTTTATAGCTGATGGATTAAAACATATTAGCCTGCACATTAATAGGCATTGGAGGGTTTGTCACTTGTGTTAAGCTAACTTGATTTAACTAATATGATTGGAAAAACCTACCCATTTTGCTCTTCGGTTCACCGGGCCTTGGGCCTTATGGGTAAACTAGTGTTGAAAAAAAAAAATGTGGAAGGCTGCAATAAAGTTAGCTCAGTTGAGCTAGCTTAACTTGCTTGAAACTCCACTTAAACTGTGTCTACATTGGTGGCAAGTGGGGTTTTCAATTCACTTTGTAAGCTGACTTGATTGAAAAAGCACCCCTTTTCTAAGTCTAGAGAGGTCTCTGCCATTTTGAAATGCTCTACATTTGCAGGCTAAAAACTACTTTAATGTTGTATCAAATTACGTTAATATCCATGCTGAGGAAGACTTTATATGGGCAATTTCAAAGTCTCTGAGGGAGGTGTCTCAGAAATGCATACAGAAAGCAAGATGTATTACTGTGCTTGCTGATGGATCCAGTGATGAATTTGTATCAGCGTGCATCAGATTTGTAGAAGATAGGAAACCTTGTACTCTCTTTGCTGGTGTACCATCTGGAAATAAAAACAGAATCAGGGAAAGCTGGTGTTATCATGTGGGGAATAATAGCTTTGTGAGAGTTGTGGATATCAAATCAAAACCGGTTAGATTTTGTGTAAACAGGGAAATGAACTGGAATAGCTATTCTGAAATATTTAATCTGGAATACTATTCCTGATTCATTCCCCATTTGGATGCTCTTATTCTGGAGTGAATCAGGAATAGTATTCCTGATTAAATTCACAACCTATTTTATTCTAGAATAATTTTCTGCATAGACAAGCCCTCAGTTTGAATTTAGATAGCAAAATAGTACATAGTGCTGGTCATGCTTAGACAAGATGCTCGTGTTGTAGTTGATGCCATGCAAAGCAGCAACCTGTGCTTTATATTCTAGATCTTCTATATAAAAAAATCCTATCTTGAAAAAATTGAGTTTGTGTTGAAAGACATTTAAATCTCTGTGACTCTGGCAACCCAGCTAACCTGTGTCTGACCCATAATCACTTAACAAGAGGCATTACAATTGTATCAGGACAATTCACTTGTATGTAAATTTCAAAGAGATGTACTAGACCAGCAATCATTAACCGATTCATTTGTAGCAATAGAAACCAAGGGTAAATACTAAGTATATTATTCTTTGTTTACCTGTATACTATTAGACGTTTAACGATGTAACCAAATTAGCTTGTAGATGCTAATTCCTCTTCATGTCTTAATTGCCTTTACATTATGTATGCAACTGTTTTCAGTCAACCTTAAGATCAAAGATGTGAGATGCTGCATGAAATTAATAATATTGCATATATCTTCAGCTTATCTAGCCATGATATAATGTATAACCAACAGTTGCCTTATGTTAATCAGTGTAACTCGATTACCTGTGTATGCATAGTAAATAGAATGTTAACTTCGAAGTGATGGGACAGTGTGTGCTCAACAAACAAGAATCCTCAGTCACATGCTGTGCTCAAAACACTGAACAGCCCACTTCAGCTATAAAAGTGAAACCTGGGGCCTGATCCTTTCATCTCTAGTCTGCTGAACTTTAAACAAGGAAAGTTTAACCTATAGGATTGAGATCTTCCAAGTAGTTATTTGGAATACCTGGGAAAATGTATGGAAAGATTCTCTATCAGACTTTACATCTAAGCAGCATTTGGATTCTGACCTTTTGAGATGGTTCCATAGAGACTTTTACAAGCCAGCAGTTATAACATCACTGCTACGATCCTGATCTAAGAACACTGAAAATTACTTGTATGTATATGATTCCTTAACCATTTAATAATTCTCTTCATTTCTTTTATTAATAAATCTTTAGTTAGTTTACTAAGGATTGGCTGACAGAGTGATATTTGAGTAATATCTGAAATATATATTGACCTGAGGGTAAGTGTCTGATCCTTTGGGATTGGTAGCACTCTAAGTATGGTGAATAGGGTTTTCAGTAACCTATCACTATTTGACCTGTTTGCCCAGATGGGCACCAAGGGCTGGAATGCCTAAAGGGAACTGTTTGGCTTCTGATTAACTAGTGTGGTACTGCAGAATTTCTTTTGTTACTGGCTTGATTAATCTAATTATAGAATAAAGAACCAGTTTTGGGGATTGTCTGCCCTATTTCTTGCAGTCTGCCCTGAGTATGGTATTCTCCATGCAGCCCATCCGGGCACCTGGTCACAGTCCCAAAGAATGATGGCAACTTCAAGCATTTACTGGTTACTGAGAGCTATTTTTGAGGTCTCCCCAATGTATGCTGGTTTACTAGTGAGGACAGAATACTGAAGGCAGTGATCAAAAGTTATTTGTCTGTCACCCATTTGGAACATATTGAAAAAATTAAATCAGGAGCTGATGTAGCCCAAGTTAGGGGCACTCTTAAGGAGATCAAGAGAGACACATTTTTGAGACGTTGCATTTAATGAAAGACTTATTCACCACTGAGACTTGAAGTCTATCTTACTTTTCTAGAGGAGAATCTTATTGTTGAGGATTGCCTAAGCTATAAAATGCTATGGTATGATTCACAGCAATGTAATACAATCTTCTGTCTGAACACTTAACCTTAAGGATGGCAGACTTGAAGGAATAAACAAGTCTGGGTCTTTGAGACAAAGTTACAAAAAATATCAGATGCATATGCTTGAAGCTGCCATTAAACATACGGATGCCAGATTCACCAGGCTATAGCAACAACCATTCAATACTTTACTGCATACAGTGGTCTAGCAATTTAAAAACAAACCAAAAAAGAAAGAAAGATGGCCCTTTACGCAGTGTACAAATTGAAATCTGCTAGACCAGTTTACACAAGTAGTGAGTGAGAAGAAAAAGGAAGCGTGCCCTGTTTCAAATATTGCTTCTAAAATTAGATTTAAATACCATCAAATTCACTAGAAATGATAGTGCACATGCATATTTTTTAAAAGGTTTTAACCACCAGGCTGCCTGCCTTTCAAGACTGCTTTTGTTAGAAATTCTGTTCTCACTGTCACATAGCCCTGCAGTGGCAGAACGTGGGTTTTCCACAATTACTTTATACTCACATACATATATGCAGTAGTAAACCACACTCTTCCGGCTTCTAGTGGGACCAGAACATATTTGTGGGCACAATCACAATCAACACTTCATCAGCAATAGCAGACAGTAATAGTGGAAGACAAGACCAGCATTATTCTGTATCGATCAGATCTAGATATCAAAACAGATACAATCCATAATATTTAAATATTAGACATTTTACTTGGCTCTCATTCCCAGATTGGTAATGGCAGAAGCATTTTAATTTATATTATAAGGGCAAGATAGTAAACATATAAGCCCAATGAGAGTCAGACACTAAAAACACTTAGGCCTTGGCTACACTGGCACTGTACAGCGCTGCAACTTGCTGTGCTCAGGGGTGTGAAAACGCCCCCCCTCCCCGAGTGCAGCGCTGTAAAGCGCCAGTGTAATCAGCGCTTGCAGCGCTGCACGCTCGCTCGCAGCGCTGCAAGCTACTCCCCTCGGAGAGGTGGAGTACATACAGCGCTGCAAGAGAACTCTCACAGTGTTGGCGGCGCGCGGCAGCGCTGTGAATTCCCAAATGTAGCCAAGGCCTTAGAGTAAACACAAGAAACTTTAGTATAATGGTCCAAAACAGCAAATGCAGAGAAATCCCTGTAGATAATCTCTGCGGCAACAATATTTCATTTTAATTTGAGAGAATGAGACCACAGCCCAAAAATGAACAACCATGTTTTTTTGTTGGATGTTCAAAATTTGAATTTTTTTTCCTATAGATGTTAACTCCCCCCCCACACACACACACTCCACTCCAGTCTATACAGTCCCACTTAGAGCTGGGAACTGAAACTAGGAATCCTGGCTCCCAGCCCCCTGCTGTAACCACTATTATTATTAATTATTATAACAAGCTGGCTGACTGACTCTGGAAGAAATTTAAAGAGATGGCAGAGAGAGCATCAAGCTACAGAGCAGCCTGAGCCCAAATCAGAATGAACAGTAGTGACAAATGCATATATGGGATTAACCCCCAAGCACACTGTGAAGCCTTATTTTATTTGACAGATGGTGGATGTATTCTGTCTGTTTTTGACAGACACATGAGTCTTCTGTCCCCTCTAAACTTTGGAAATACTTACCTAGTTTGTGTTGCCAATAAAAGGCCAAATTCCCTGCAGTGTAAATTGAGGGAGTGCCACTGATATGCATCCTGGAGGGTTTTACACCTTCCTCTTACAGCTCCAAAATTGGCCACTGCCAGACAGGATATTGTGTAAATGGTTTGTCGGCCAGTTCTGGTATGGAAATTCCTGTTCCTAAGTTATGTTCTTGCTAAAAATTGTAAAATAAATAAAAAAAAATAAAGTTAAATGTAATACCGCTTTAATTTCACTTTCTTTATGGGACAGAAAAATATTTCCTTCCTCTTCTCTTTCAAATGGACATTTTTTTCCTATTCTCTTCTCCTTCTTGGTTTCATGCGTGTCTTTTCCATGTGTGCACATTTCCACAAGCTCACACACATGCACGTTCATCATATCTGTTTACAACATCCTTTCCTGGTTTTATTATTTTTCTGCTTTTACCCACATGCCCCTAGCAGCAAAGGGAAAGTCCTCCTCAATCCCCACAACCAATCTCCACAGCAGTGGCACCTAATTCTTGTTAGTTTCAAACTGCTGTTGCCTGCAGCAGGAGGAAAGAACAATTGTGAAGGCGTACAAGTACAGCTGCAGGAATTATTCTGTTGGATCCAGAGAAGTTAGTAAGGCATGAGAGAATGTGTTGTCTGTGAGATG
Organism: Emys orbicularis; assembly: GCF_028017835.1. Classification (NCBI taxonomy): domain Eukaryota; kingdom Metazoa; phylum Chordata; order Testudines; family Emydidae; genus Emys; species Emys orbicularis. The sequence goes on along the minus strand of NC_088685.1, from coordinate 156,908,664 downwards.
TGTTTTTTTTATTTATGTAGTAATGAGAGACCTGGGCTTGACTTCAGAACCTTGACTCTTTCTATGTCTTGTTCTCTCTGACCCAGCAAGGCCTGGGTATCCAGTAATGCAGCGTGCAGCCTCTGTGTTGTGTGTTCTGCAATGACTCCTATGGCAGATCTCAAAATGGCACTGATGAGCTCCAGAGGAAGTCCCATCCGCTCTTTCTTGGCTGTAAGGAAGACTGATGTGACTTGGGACTCTTGAAGGAATGAAGGGTGACCATCAATGGGGTGGAATCCTATATAATGGAACCCGGGGTAGGGGTGGCGGGGGGGAGGGGGAGGAGTGTTCCTTGCACATAAAGTTCTTGAACACTTTAAATGTGATTAGTGACCTAAGCTGTTACTGTTACCCACAATAGAAAAGTGCTGCACCATTTATCATGATCAACACTCACTGTCTAAGAGAAGCTGTTGTCTGGTAAAACAGGAGATGGTATGGATATTAACTAAGGAGCATTGGTAGTATTCAAGAAACCTGCTCAATACTTGCAGATGTTGTCCCTGGCTCTTACTAGTAACATTTACTTTTGTTGTTTGTTTTTAAAATAGGTATCTGAAGGTTGTATCACAATTCAAGGCAACTGCACCTATATTCCTGCTCCGTGATCCAGCAAGAGCACCCACTTTTAGGCTTTAGCCCTCGCCTCTCTTAGGCAGATACCTGTGTCTCTCTCCCTCCTGACTGGGTTTTTTGCATGAGGGCATAGTTCCCTGTCTACACTGTGTTATTCCCAGCAAACTAGACAGGCCAGCGTCTGCACTTAGCTCTCTCTCTCTCTTCAGAGACTATAGACAGTGTAATTGCCCACAACTGTAAGTTACCTCACAGTTCTGTCAAAGCCAGTGGTACTCAACCTATTTATCGTTGTGGGCCGCATATGCGGCCAACAATGTGTTACCTGGGCTGCAGGATGAGAACCAGAGCACGCACCCCCCACCAACTGCCCCCTACAAATCCCTATGCCCAGCACATCTCGCCCAATGTCCCCTCCACAGAGTGGGGATAGGAGTTGAGCCCTGGATGGGAGGGCGAGCAGCAGAAACCCTGGACCCCACTGTGTGGGGCCAGGCCCCACCCTTGACTCGGCCAGGTTGCAGGGCAGCCAGGCAGCAGCCCCAACCCTGCAGGGCCGGCTGGCAACCCCAACCTCCTGGGACGGTCCCTGGGTTCTGTGGGGTCGGGCAGCAGCCCTGGACTCCAACCCCATGGGACAGTCCTCGGACTCCTGCTGGGCCGGCTGACGACCCTGGACCCCCCCGCAGGGGCAGCCTTGGACACACTGGGCAGCCAGGCAGCCGGGAACTCAGACCCTGGGTGGCCCGATGGCCTTTAGCACACAGCTGGGCCACAGTTTTGTACTAATTGGGCCGGCTGCAGGTTGAGAACAGCTGGTCTAAGCAAACACTTATATTTGTAAGGTGAAAGCATTACAGAAAAAAACATATTAAAAACAATTTTAAAAATTTATATGCATGCTACTAAGCTCACCAGAGATCATCCCCCACCACTCCAACAGGGGCTCTGGTAGGAGTCAGTCCTTCAACCCCCATGCAGAGATCTTCCTGTGGTTACAAGTTCATAACAGTCTCAACTCAGAACAAACACACCGACTGGGCAGATCAGCCTGTTTCTTTGTACAGCTTGGGGTTTTGATTTTCAGATTCCGAAACAGTAATAAGTAGACAATGGTCCCTTCCTCAGGGCATAGCTTCAAAAGGCTGGATTTTTGCATAACCAGGAGGAAGGAATTTGCATTCACCTCCCCCCTACACATTTTCCAGTAAATCCACTTCACACATATTGTCCAAAAGAGCATTCTTGTCTGCCACATTATTCAGTGTACTCTTTTGATCATCCAGGCCTATAATAATACATAGCATTTGTATTTAATACAATGGACTCCAAAGATACTTAAACTTATTTCAATAAGGTTTTCTAAAGATGTTTCAGGAAATTGCCATATCTGTCACATAACAGACTGAAGGAAATATAAAGATGAAACTATCTGTACACTATCTTTTAATGCAGAAGTCCAACAGGACGCCACTTATCAGACTTCATTTAACTAAAATTTCCCCTGCCTTTTCATTTGGGTTTGGTGTCTTCACTTCTTGTCTTGAACTGTTGTGTAGTGTGCCTCTGCATTATCAAACTGCTGCCTACCATCCCAGAGGTGGCTGTACTTTAGTGAGGGGTTACATCATCCCCTTTTATAGATTTGTATATCTAGTTTGTAAATTGCTTTGGGATCCTTCAAGATAAAAGGCTCTACTTAAATGTAAGATCATTATCTCCTCCAGCATTCCTCCACTCCCTATGCTCTGCTCAGACATCTCTCTTTCACCTAGGGCTTGATCCTACAAGGTACCGAGCACTGCAGCCCTGCTGCAGCAAAGCACTTAAACACAACTTATAACTTTTCAACCCTTGAGTAATCTCACCAACTCCTATGGGACTACTCAAGGGCTGAAAGTTAAGCACATGCTTATGTGTTTGGCTGGATTGGGGCCAGAATGCGCAGTACTGTCCAGGATCAAGTTCCAGCTTCTGAAGTTATACCTTGCTTTGTGTTGCCGTATGCCTGAAACACAGTTCCCTTCCTCCCACTCCTTAAAAACTTACTTCTTCCATGAAGGATTCCAGCTATAATAGCCATGCCCAGTTCTTTGTTAATGCTCATGCAGTTAGCCTTTTAGCCCTTCAGGGCAGAGACCTAATGTCTGTTTGGCACAGTGAATTTATTATATAGAACAGGGATGGGCAAACTTTTTGGCCTGAGGGCCACATCGGAGTATAGAAATTGTATGGCGGGTCATGAATGCTCATGAAATTGGGGATAGGAGTGTGGGAGGGGTGGGAGGGGTCCGGCTGGGGGTGTGGGTTTTGGGGTGGGGCCAGAAATGAGTTCAGGGTGCGGGAGGGGGCTCCAGGTTGGGGTGGGGGGTGAGGGCTCTGGGGTGGGGCTGGGGATGAGGGGTTTGGGGTGCAGGAAGGGGATCAGAGCTGGGGCAGGGGGTTGGGGTATGGGGGAGGGGTGTGAGGAGTCTGGCTGGGGGTGCGGGCTCTAGGGTGGGGCTGGGGATGCAGGGTTTGGGGTGCAGGAGGGTGCTCTGGGCTGGGACCAATGGGTTTGGAGGGCGGGATGGGGATCAGGGCTGTGGCAGAGGATTGGGGCACGGGGGGGCTCAGGAGCAGGCTCCAGACGGCGCTTACCGCAAGCAGCTCCTGGAAGCATGTCCCCCCTCCGGCTGCGAGATGCGGCCAGGCGACGCTGCCCTGTCTGCAGGCGCCACCTCTGCAGCTCCCATTAGCAGACGGGGCAGCACGCAGAGCCACCTGACCGCGCCTGCGCGTACTACATAGGAGCTAGAGGGGGTCATGCCAGCTGTTTCCTGGGAGCTATATGGAGTGGGACAAGCCTCCGATCCCGCTCCCCAGCTGGAGCGCAGGAGCAGGATAAGCCCCAGACCCTACTCCCCGGCGGGAGCTGAGGACCGGATTAAATGGTCTGACAGGCCGGATGTGACCAGTGGGCTGTAGTTTGCCCACCCCAATATAGAACCATTGACATTCATGGACCTATATAATTAAAAATCATAATGCCATTGTGCTTTGGAGATGGAGAACATCTAGTGGGTCAACTGAACCTCTAACTATAACTTTCAATTTTTTCACTGTTTACTGTCATAAAACATTTTCCCTGTAGTATCTTGGTGTATGTATGTGTTTATTCCCAGTGTCTTTCCCATTCCACCCAGATTTCCCTCCTTTCTAGTAAAATGAGGTCATTAGAAACCTATGTTGTGGAAACTATTGCTTAATTCTCAAGAGAGTTCACATGGGGTAATGGAATAAATGAATTAGGAAGCCTTTTGATTCTAGCAGGTGATAAGTTGCATTTAAAAATAAAAAAAGGAAAAGAACATCAGTCACTCTGTCTTGCTCCTCACGTGATGAGAGAGCACATTTGTGTCTGACACAGTACATTATCCCAGTATGCTCTATATTACACAGAACCACTTCTGTAATGTCTCGGCTTAGAACATCACAATTTTCCAGTCACGCTGTTGTTTTTTTCCTTTTAAGGAAGTCAATGCTAAACAAATATACTGTGTAAAATCCTGCTTTACCCCCAGAAACGTAAAACATTCCATGCGTATCGCTCCTTTCATCTCTATTTCATTGGTGCCCTACTTGTCAACTATCAGTAGCTCAATCTCTTTTATGTCTTTAACCTTGTGAGGTATGTGTATTTTCTGCTAGCTTGGTCACAGCAGAGGCTGTTTTCTGCCATCTAATATTGAAAGTAAATTAGGTAATTGAAAATCCACGATTAAATGTCACAGCTACTGCTACTACCGTAGATGAAAACCATACACTTGAAATTGTGGGTTTGAGGTATAATTCATTTCTTTCCTGAAATAATGCAGCAATCTTAAAGCCAAATAGGTGAAGGAGATTTGAATACAGGAGTCGTAGAGTTCAGTTTAAGGTTTTATAAAAAAAGGTAATGAGTTTTGATCCTGGAAATGGAAAATAAAGATTTACCTTTTTGTTATTATTTATGGATTTTGATTATAGTTAATTCCACACACAAAAATGAACTCTCATGCAGTCTCTTTCTAAATAACTTGGACTGGTGAATTTGAAGGGGGGATAAACCACCACATAATGTTGTCCATTTGCACAGAAGGGGATTGGGGTCATTAGAGTGAAATAAAGGTGTGCTTACAACTTTTAGCAAAGAACCATTAAGACTAATGACTACGGGCTCAATCCTGCTCCCCCTGAAATCAGTGGAAACAGAATTGGGCCTTCTTTTATGCAGGACTGGAATGGGGCAGTCAAAGAAGAGAATGCTTGTTGTAGATTCCAGGTGGGGACTAGCATTATAAAGCTATTAAGGTTCACGACAGCCTGCAAATCAGTGTCTTCGGTTGAAGAAAATGGAAAGTTAGTATAGGGGGGTCAAACCATCAAGATCCATCAGATACATTTTCATCCAAACAACTGTGTTTCTTTTCCTTTGTTAACAGCATCACAAGTTAAGAATGTTTGTTCATTTCTGCTGCTTGAAGCATAGCATTCTAACACAATGGCCCATACATGGGGGGAGGGATAGCTCAGTGGTTTGAGCATTGGCCTGCTAAACCCAGGGTTGTGAGTTCAATCCTTGAGGGGGCCACTTAGGGATCTGGGACAAAATCAGTGCTTGGTCCTGCTAGTGAAGGCAGGGGGCTGGACTCAATGACCTTTCAAGGTCCCTTCCAGTTCTAGGAGATAAATTAAATTAAATAAATTAATGGAGATATTCTATCTCACCTGCTACAGAAGTACTGCTGTTTCCTTCTGATTGCACAGAATTTCTAGATCACTGTGCAGATGCAGGGAGCTGCAACACACAAAAGTGATATGTAGGTGACTATGCCTAAGGCATTGGGGGAGGAGGCACCAAATGGAAGGGAGGGTTGGGGTGATTTCACTACCTGTGATGAAGTCAAAGTCTTTCTGAAAATCCCAGTACACTATATCAACTGGATCACTCTTATCCACAAATGTTCAGTTTTCACAGTGGAGAGACATGATCAACGGGGTCCCCCAAGGATCTGAACTAGGACCTGTGCTGGTCAATGTATTCATTAATGATCTGGAAAAGAGGGTGAACAGTAAAGTGGCATAGTTTGCAGATGATACAAAATTATTCAAGGTAGTTCAGTCCAAAGCAGACTGTGAGGAGTTACAGAGGGATCTCACAACAGTGAGTGACTAGGCGACAAAATGGCAGATGAAATTCAACATTGATAAGTGCAAAGGAATGCACATTGTACAAAATAATTCCAACTATATATATACAATGATAGGTTCTACATTAACCGTTATTCCACAAGAAAGAGATCTTGGAGTCACCGTGGATGATTCTCTGAAAACTTCCACTCAATGCACAGCAGTGATCAAAAAGGGCAGGCTAAGACTGTTAGGAACTATTAGGAAAGTGATCAAAAAGGGCAGGCTAAGACTGTTAGGAACTATTAGGAAAGTGATAACAAATAAGACAGATCATCTCATAGTGCCACTATATAAATCTAGGATGTGCCCACTCTTTGAATATTGTGTCCAGTTCTGGTTGCCCCATCTCAAAAAGGTAATAGTGGAAATGGAAAAATTTCAGAGAAGGGCAACAAAGATGAAAAGAGATGACTGGTGGTGGGGGCTGATAGAGGTCCATAAAATCATACATGGTGTGGAAAAAATGAATAAATTGCTGTTATTTATCCTTTCTCACAATACAAAAACCAGAGGTCGCCTGATGAAATTAATAGGCAGCGGAAGTACAAACAAAAGGAAGTACTTTTTCACACAATGCTCAATTAAGCTGTGGAACTCATTGGTATGGGATGTTGTGATGGCCAAAAAAGTGATAGTTCAAAAAAGAACTGGATAAATTCATGGAAGGATAGGTCCATTGATGGCTGTTAGCCAAGATGGTCAGGGGGACAACCACACACTGGGGGTAATCCTGACCCTCTGACTACCAGAAGCTAGGAGTGTAAAATGGCTGGATTATTCCATAATTGCTGTGTTCTGTACACTACACCGGAAGCTCTGATATTGGCCACTCTGAAAGACGGGATACTGGGCAAGATGGACTATGGTCTGACCCAGTATGGCAGCTCTTACATTCTTATATTCTTAAGTTATTTACATCAAATGATTTTGACTGGGCCTTGGCAGCTTCAGATGTATACGCTGAACCCCCTACAAGATTTTTGCTTCACGCCAAATTATGCAAAATGAACACTATGCTGCAGTCTCAATATACTCACCAGGAACAAAGTAGTGTATAAAGATTTCCATCATGTGACACTTAATGTTGTTTGGCAAGTGTTTTATGATTGTTTCTTAGGCTATTATTGTTTATGGATAGATTTTCTAGTCCTTCACCCCTTGTCTCTAGAAGCTCTTGTATTCCTGCCACACAAGGTTGATCGTAGATTAAAGGGGAAATTTTCTATGGTAACCCCTTGTTAAAATGTCCATAGGACATTGCTGACGCAATGAAGATCTATTGTATTTGAGATATAACACTAAATACTGAGAACATTGTATTTTGCTCCTTTATGAGATGTGGAACATTATGGTGAATAGTTCCCTTCTGTCTTGTTTATAAATTTCTTACTGTATCTACCAGTAATGGAAATAATTCTCTTCCTAGATCCATCTAGGGACATAAATATCTTGACTAGCATTTGGTGAATTTTAGTAGTGGTGACGGTAAGGAGCTGCTGGCACAAATCAGAAGCTGCAGTAAAAAAATCTTATAGAATTGATGGTAACAAATGTGTGTAAAAACATTCTGGACAGGCATATATGTGACATTGCCTTTAGGAATTGTCTGAGCTGTTCTTTCCATAGAAGAAGTTTACTAGCAAGGAATTTTTTAAAAATAAAAGGGGGGGGGAGCCCTAATTGTTAGCACCCTTTCCGCTTCCCCCCCCCCCCCCCCGCTGTCACACACAGTAAGCTTTTTCAATTTGACATCTACAGTTTCCATCCTAGCCTAATATATGATGTATTATGTGCACAGACAGAACTAGAACAGGGTTCTTTACCAATATGTTGCCTAAACAAAGGGGTGAGGGTATTTTACAGAATAAAGAGATCCTTGTGGAAGCTTATTGTGAAAGAAGGTATTATTGACCCAGAGTAGGTTGGTTCTGTGTCCTCAGACCCAGCCTTCTGCTTTCAGACTTCCCTTTTTCTGTCACCTGTGAACCTGGACCTGTCCTTCAATGCTTGTTATCATGTCTCCCTCTAGCACAGTGGTGCTCAACTTATTTATAGGGTTGCCAACTTTCTAATTGCACAAAACCAAACACTGATGCCCTGCCCCTTCCCCAAAGTCCCGCCCCTTATCTGAGGCCCCGCCCACACTCACTCCATTCCCCCCTCCCTCCGTTGCTCCCTCTCCCCCACCCTCACTCACTTTCAGTGGGCAGGGGATTGTGGTGCGGGAGGGAATGAGGTCTCTGGCTGTAGGTGCAGGCTCTGGGGTGGGGCCAGAAATGAGGGGTTCAGGTTGTGGGAGGGGGCTCTGGGCTGGGACAGGGGGTTGGGGTGCAGGAGGGGGTGTGGACTCTGGGGTGGGGCTGGGGATGAGGGGCTTGGGGTGCAGGAGGGGGCTCAGGGCTGGGGCAGGGTGTTGAGGTGTGGGAGGGGACATGGGGTGCAGGCCCTGGGGGGGAGTTAGGGTGTGGGAGGAGGTTCCGACCTGGGGTAGGTGGTTGGGGTCGGGAGGGGGTTCAGTGTGCAGGCTCTGGCCGGGCAGTGCTTACCTCAGGTGGTTCCCAGAAGCAGCCGGCGTGTCCGGCTCCTAGGCACAGTGGTCGGGGGTTCTGCATGCTGCCCGCATGGGCTGCATCCACACAATATATATACTACTTGATGATGTCACTTGGGCCTCAGCTACGTGCTGATTGGGCCTCAAGCGGCCCGCGTGTTGAGAACCACTGCTCTAGCAGCTAGATCTGTGCACCATAATAGCCTCCTATTTATTCATAGCAAAAAAAAGTTCCTGTGTAGCTTAAGTATTAGGGGCTTGTGCTCTTAACACAGAAGGTCTCCCTTTTGCTTCTTGATGAGAACCATGGTGTGTCTATGCAGGGTTTGAAAAAACTACCTCACACTTATGAACCAAAGGACTTAAGCCTACTAGCCGAAGGTGAAACAATCCTGTACTATCACACTCTGATGGCCAAACGTCCCCCTCAATAATAAAAAGGAATACAAGAGTTGTGTGATGTTTTTAACTGTAACATCATCAGTCAATTTTCTATTTAATATTTGTATATGTAACTTACTACATCTTTTATTATACCTTCTTTCCCTTTCTGGCTTCATTCCACATTTTTTTCCTTATCTTTTCTGTAATAGATCATGGTGTATCATTTCTTGAGTTGCGTTTGGTGTCACTTGCCTCTTATGTCTCTCCACTTATCTTTCTCTATTTCTGCATTTTATTCTCTACCTCCTCCTACATATTTTGTCTTTTTTCTCCTACCTCTGATCTCCCCAAAAATCTCTTTCACTCTCTCAGTACTGCATTTTCCTGCCTACCCCCACCACTGTCCATGCATACGTACGTAGTCCTTCATAGTTTTACCAGATACCTACTAAGTGAAGGACTAAATCTATTAGTCTGTCTATTAGTCTATTACTGACATGAAAGATAGGGAGGGGGTGGCACTGACCAGGGTCAATGTCCATGTGAGAAACCAAGAGTCTTTTGTACCCCCAGCTACAGAGAAATGAAAGCCAGCTTCCTCCTTCCCAGAACAGCACCAGTGCATTCCTTCACTGTTGCTCATAGCTTTCCCAAGCAGCAGCTGTAGAATGAAACTGACCTGTTTCTTTTCAGTTGCACTGCCACTGAGGCAGTGAAAATGATCAAGACTCTAGTCAGTTTTCTTTCTGCTATAGCTTGGAAAAATCTTGGATACCAGCTGAGGCACTGGAGCTGTTTGTCAGCAGATTTCAGGAGGCAGCATTGCATTGATTTGTGCTCCTTTGATATTTAAAGGGTAATATTTGGAGCCATAATTTCTAAAGACTAGAAATTTAGTCTGTTTTTAATAAAAGCTCAGATAATTAAAAAGTGAAAGGTATTCACCTAGGAAAGCTTCCTACTTGTTGCAGAGGATGAGTAGATTTTTATCATAGTATTCTCTCACCAAAAAATAATCCCATTGGGTATGTTCTGGAGTGTGGAATGAAATTATTCCAGGGCCCTATACTTTGAGAGACCATATTTAATAATTGCTGTTCTCCAGAGACTGCCTTCCTCAATGGATTTGTAATCCTATTATTAGAGTCAGAGATGAGCTTGTTTCAAAATAATGACTATGATCTAGTGGAAATATTGGGATTTTGATACACTATACTTGAATATGTTCATAATCCTGTATTATCCTGGTGACATGTTGGCTGATGAAGCCTAGACTGAAGATTGTTCTGGTGGTACTAGTAATTTGCAGCCTGTATGTCGTTTCTTTAAGAAGCACTTTACAGCTGAACCTAATGAAATGTTACACACCTATCAGAATTCTTGTCTTGGGGTGCATAATTTCAGAACAACTCCTCATTGGGGGAAATATTTGTGATGACTGTTTCCTCCTCCTAATCTTTAATTTTCTGAAGTGTGACTAGATAGTAACAATATTTAGATTTTGTTACTATAGATTGTAACATTACTAAAGCAAACTGTTTGTATGTCAAAGATGTAGCTATTTAACCATATACTGAGTTCCGGCCCTGATTTTAGAGAGTTGGAGGTTGGAAGCAGGGAGAATACACCTCATATCCCATTGCTACCATAAAGTATTTAATTGAACACACAAGTGTATTAGTTTCCCCTTCAGTAAATGAAATTTCTATAACCCTTTTTGAGAGCCTCAGATGGAATGTGAGTATTAACAAATTAAGCTTCACAACACTTCTATGTGATAGATAAATATTGTACTTGTTTTATAATAATGAAACTGAGGCACAGAGCATTTCAGTGATTTAGGCAAGTCATGAAGCGTGGCAATAGTAGAGAAGAATAGAATCCAGGAGTCCTGACTTGCAGACCTCCCTGGCCTAACCACTAGACCACATTGTTTCCACTTTGTTAAATGATTTTATCATTCAATCCCTTTTCACAATATTATAGAATGATTTTATGTCCACATATGTCTTGCCTACCCTGATCTGTCCTCAAGGACACAAAAGTCAGCTTTGGGTGGGCTATGAGGATTTTTAATTTAAGTAACTGATATTTTATCATAGTATAATATTCTTCTAAATGTGTAAGCAGTCTTCTTCAACACTGGACAAACTGAAGAAATCTAAAAAGTGTTCTGTGCCAACATTGCAATCAGATCTCCTAAAAAAATATACAATTGCAGTTCCAAAAATAATGTAATCGAGAGAGACATCAAGGAAGAACAACGTGGGAGGGAAATCAAGTTAGAGAGTGGTAATTTTGAACATTTCCATAGTCTTTTTAAACACAGGGCAGATGTTTGGTAAGAATGATGGAATGTTTTCTGAGTCTTAAATGTTTGAAGATAGATTCATATTATATTTTTAATTTCCTTACAGCCTAAAATTTACAGCAGTTACACATTCCACAGAAAATGACATCATCAGTGCTGTGCCCACCTATTTCAAAAATGTAAACTGCTAGAGATGTGGGGGGAAAGGCACTCCAATGAGTCTTCACAGTTCCTTTATTCATTGGCGTCTTTGCCAAGTTCCAGTTTTGGTGGTGGTTTTGAGATGCAGATAACTGTCTGCTGTAAACTGACTGGAAGTCAGCAAACAGCCATCAGATATCTAGAACTGGTTGGAATTTATTTGGATTTTTCCCCCTTATATCTTAGCCAGTTAATAGAGTGGTCAAAATCTTTAGAAAATTTGAAATTTCAACAAAAAATGTTGATAGAAAAATTCCAAGACTTTTGATGATTTTCCCCCCCCTGCATTTTGCAACCGGCTATAATAGTAACTTTTAGTCACTACTGACCTGGACTGGTTTGAAACCAGGGATATACAAGTGAAAGGCTCCCCTAATCCATTCTTAATCCTGCAAGCCATTCTCTCCACATATCATGGAGGTGCTGCTCCATGAAAATGATTTAGACTATAAGTAGATCATTGAAATCAGATATTGAAAAGAATTTCTATATTTTTGTCTAAATTCCAGCTGATGCAGGATTGTTTCCTCCAGCATATTTGACTAGCTCAATTTTAAATGACTCAAGTGGTGGGGTTTTTTTCACCACTTTTCAACTATGTGTTTGTATGGTGCTTAGCCTAATGGGGTCCAGTGGTTATGGGAGCTGGATAGGCACTCGCTACACTGTCTCTAAACCCACATGGGACTCCCCAATATTGGGGAATTCCAAGCAGGGGAGATAACAGCCAGTTTTTTTCCCCTTTGCACTGAAAGAGTGACTCAGAGGGAGCAGAGCCAGGTTCTAGCCCATATATTTTATTACTTTACTTTTGCATGCAGCATTTCTGCATTGTTCTGTTATTATCTGTATTGAGGTAGCACCTAGAGACCAAGATCCCATTGTGCTAGGCACTGCACAAATGTATAATAAAGTAGCATGGCTCTCCTGCCCCAAAATACGTACATACAAAGTACAACATCGCAGACAGTAAGTAATTACAACAAACAGAAGGAGAAGCAGAGTGAAGAAATGAGACAATAACGTTTGACAAAATAAGCAGGAATATCAACATGCCAGATGACTAGCTATGTCAAAATCTACTCACTTTGTGGTTCAAGAAGCATGCTTGGATTTTTTTGTCTTATAGTGTAATTGGTGTTCACTTTAAATAATGATGTACCTAAGTGGACATGAAAATTCTCTCGTTCCGCTCTAAATTGCCTATTAAGAACATGTAATTTTAAAAGTAAAATGTATATATACTGTATTTGTTTGATAATACTTAATATGTAGCACTTGTATTACTTTACACATTAAAAGCCCTGAGCAGACATTAGCAAATTAATTTTCAAGCTTTATTTAGAAGTAAAACCTTACAGCTTGATTAATTTAAAAACGGATCTATGCAAGCATGGCTTCCCCGCCACCCCCCCCTCCCCCCCCCCCACTCCTTAGTCTTTCTATCTTTGGCTATGGTCTCACCATTATTTGGATGGGAGCTCTTCAAAGAAAATCCAGAATATCATGGAAAGTGGCATTAATGACTCAACAGGTAGAACTTTTCCCTATGAGACAGTGTTGAACCAGTGCCCCCAGCAAGGTATTGAGGTAGTGTTCGCAATACCATCTTTCCTGGGATGTTTATTTTTTTTTTTAAATGCTAACTATTAATACCTTTTAAGATCTCATGGAACCTTACATAGTAGAAGAGAAATTCTAATTTATGTACTTTCATTCTGCCTAACTAAATCCTCTGAAGTTTCAATTCGATATGGTATTCTTCATTTCCTGTCCAAAACTGAATTGTTCTTGTACACCATTAAACACCTGCTGCATCTTGTCCAAGAACAGATTGTATTTCAGTGATAAGTTTACTGATTCCTCTACTTGTTGCGTGTAAAGCATTTCGGGATCTTGGTGCTCCACAAATGTGAAATAATATAATTATTAAGCACACAATTTGCAAAACACGTGTTATGTATTTTACAATTTTATTTTATTGAATGGGGAAATATGTCAGAACTGGACATTGTTATCTGTGGCATGTAAGGTTTCAGTATGTAGTTGCTGTGCAATATATAGCATTTATTCTTCATAGAATTGAGCAGTAATTGCTCCATAAGCTAAGATGTAGGCTGTTCAGTTTTCCACTTAAATCCATTTGCTATCTAGTTTAATGTTTTCAAGTTACGTCAAAGTTGTAAATTGCGTTACAAAACATTGTATATAACCATTCTGAAAGTTGGTGCAATAGTTTTTCTAATTAACTTGTTTAGCCTAGTTTTTTAGTAACATTAGCTGTTTCATCATTTTTAAGGTATTATGAGTACTCTTTGTGGCACCATCAATAACCTAAGAACTCATATGGTTCCTTAATCATACAGATTACTCATCATTGCCTGTTCATAACAGAAGCCTGAATTGCATGTTAAGATTGTCTGATGATAATCAAAATCTAGTATTCACTTATCATTGCAGAATTAAATGACAAGATAATAGCATTACATTAGAACAATGTTTCTTTTGATTGAATACCTGTTTCAGTAAAAGTGAAACCTCCAGATCTATATATATAGAGCAGTACTGTGAATGTGTTTAATAATAGGATTGAAGTGGAGAAGTGTCCTAAATGATCAGATATAATTCTTCGAAGCCAAATCAGTTTTTTATAGTGAATTACTTAGAACTAGCTGAATATTTTTGCCTAATTTGCTTGGACTATTTGTAAAATTGCATAATTGTAATTCACTGTTCTAGCTTGATCTTTGGTCTTCATGTTGCACATTCTCATCAACAACAACAAAGGTCATCTTCCCATATTAAGCAAGCTGGTTGCTTCCCACAGGCACTAGTTATGCTATGCTGCTTTAAACACTGAGGCCTGGATTCTCATCTTACTTACCCTGGTTTCACACAAGTTTAGTTCTATTGACTTAATTGTGAGTTACTTCTGATTTAGACCAGTGTGACTGAGAAGAACAGCTCTGTTCACTGTTAAATCAAGAATATATATGGAAGTCTGCTTCTTGGAAAGTGTGCATGAACTCAGAGAGCAGGGCTACTAACTAACTTCTGTTGGGAAACTGTGGTTACAGACCTTTGTTTAAATATATAGTAGCTTTTGTTGAGCCTAATCATATCTAGAATAAATCCTAGTCTCCTGGAAAAGTCTTCAGGAATGAAAGTGAATTAGCAGTGGATACACGCTTTCTTGATCTAATTTCAAAGTTGAGTGAAATGACTTTTCATTATGAAATGACATATAGCTTTAGAAGGTTGCCTGCACTTACCTATGATGATGTCACAACAGGAGTCTTTTGAAAGCTGCAAAACACAGACATGCTCAGTTCCACAGCCATCAATATTTTGGTTCCCTACAAGGCATTGTTCTGATGACACATGAATTAGTGCAAGTAGCAGTCAATTGTAATGGTTGCCATTAAAAGTCAGCATGCACCCACATTAACTACACAATGGTATTTGAGATCTTGCAGTTATCCCCTCTTCGCAGTATAGGAAAACACTGCAGAATGTCACATGCCTCTGGGTGGCAATCATTTGTAAATGCTGACTTTATTTCAGCACTTCATAACCCATCTGTTGATTGATTTTTTAAAAATCTATGTATTTTTGTTTAAAATAGCTGGAACCCTTCCACTTCTTCACCCTGTCTTTCCACCCCCATCTCCTTGGAAACAGGTGTCACAGTTCAGGACTAGGTACACCTTTGATCCCTCTCTGGTCTCTCCAAGTGCATCTGCATAGATGATGAGCCCTGTTCCTTCAACTCTTTCAGGTTTGAATCCCATGATTCTCCCACTCTTAGACCGGGCCCATGGCTCCAGTATCCTGTGTACCAACCATGATTGCCCAGCATGCCCAACAGGGATTGGCTGCCTGCAAGTCTGCCCTGCTTGAGCTGTGACCAGTGTTGAACACAGAGATGACAAAAAGCCTTTTCAAAACAGGGTATTGTTTAATCATAGCAGTGGGAGCACAACATGGCAAGAGAAATGAAGGTTTGACATCATAAGGTCTACACACATCTGATTCTTGCCTAAAGGTTTAAGTAGGCCTGGTATATCCTAGACATCCCAACCTTTGGGGACTGGAGATTCAGTCTCTCTCTCTCTCTCATGTCTTTCAGGGACTGTCTTTTTATCCACCACAAAGTTCTTTGTTTCATTTTCCCACCTGGATCCCCTCTACCCATATATGGTATTCATATTTATTCATACGGTTACAAGCCAGAGGTCAAATTCAGCATGGTCAGAGATTAAACTTAACATGAATGACACCTGCATTGTCTTTTAAGTATTGGTAAATAGGACCATCAGAAGCTATTATCTGCTTTCCTGCTCACATGCCTTTAGCTCCTGCAGGAATTAATCCTTTGGGATCGTATAGCAAACAACACAATAACACTCAAAGAAAATACAATATTTAACCTATTGCAGGCAGTTTCCATGTCCTTCACAACAGGTATTTAGGAGTGATCCATTAGTACAGAGCTGTCCCATTTCAACTTTCTTCCAGATGAAAGGGTTAGGGATGTTCAGCCAGTGGTGAGATCTACTTGGCTGAACATGCTTTAATGCTCTGTAATTACAAACAGCCACAGGTATTCTGCTCCTCCTTGGGGAAGGCTCCACTGTATTCTTGCAAAAGCTCTGAACCTTCCCCTTTCCCTACTTCATAGCTTCCCCTCTGAGAATCTTTTTGCCACCAGCCTTCAAACCATCTTTTGGAGCTTGTCAGTGCAAGTGTTTAGGTACCTGAATGAGTTGCTTTTGAGTGACAAAAGGCATGCTCTCCCAACAGGTGCTGGGTTTGTTGCATTTGTGGGAGTCTAGGAGGTAAAATGTATTCTAATTTTTGAACCTTGTGTTTGGTATTCACTGCCACAAAGAAGCAGAATTTTGGGTAATAATATGACCAAATGCTGCTCTGCCATGGTATAGGATAACCTCTGTAGACTGTATTTATTATGAATACAACAGACAGGGAGACTAGCCCTATGAATTCAGGTGAATTTTTTACACAAGAATAGAGGTGATTTATTCATTTGTTTTCTTGGAGTATTCAAAAAATCTGCTAGGGTTAACAAAATACATCTTTTCAAAATAGAATGATTCCAGACTATCTTGAATATAACTCTGGTGAATCTGCACCTGTACTAGTGCATTCAGTTCAGGGCACCCAGTCCCATGAAGATGTAGATGTAACTGGAGGGAATGCAAAGAAGAACAAAATGATTAGGTGGCTGGAAAGTGTAATTTACAAAGAAAGTTTAAAAGAAATAAATATGTACAGCATGTCTGGATGGCAGCTAAGAGGTGGTCGGACATGGTAATGATCTATAACTCTCTGAAGGGTATAAATACCAATGTGAGAGAAAAATTACTCTAGGGTAGTCAAAGGAGGTATAATTAGCTGTAATGAGATGAAATTAACGATATGAAAATTTAGGCTGAATATCAGGGTAAAACTTCCTAACAGTGAGAGCTGTTGATTGATTGATTGATTGATTGATATGGTAGTATCTCCTAGGGTTCCCAGTCATGGACCAGGACCTCATTGTCCTAGGTGATGTACAAACTTGTGACAAAAAAACAGTTCCTCCTTTGCTTAGCACTTCTAAAACTAGATTGGACAAAGCATTCATAAAATATGATAGGAAACAACCTGGCATAGGTACTGGATGAACTAGATAACCTAACAGGTCTCGCATATCGTCAGTTTTTGTGATTTATTGAATGAAAGGCTAACTCATCACTACCTCCTGCTGTAGCACCAACTTGAACATTGGTGCCACTTAGGATTGTATCAATGTAACTCTTATTTTTACAACTCTTGACCTATCAGTTACTAATATATGTAAATTTTTTTTTTTAAATTGCAATAGCCTTACCACTCGTCTGCCAAAAGCTGGAGAAACTATCCATGGACATAAGTTTTTCATTGGTTTTGGGGGGAAAGGAGCCAATCAGTGCATCCAGGCTGCTCGACTTGGGGCCAAGACCTTGATGATTTGTAAGGTAAGCATTGACTTGAAGCCGCTGGATAACAACCAAGCCAAATGTTCATCCAAGCTTCAGTGGAACTTTTATGTGGTTGATAGAAAAGTTAACTCTCTTTTTAATGCATCTCTTCTCGTCTGGTTTTGGTTAGAAATGTATTAACAAAGTACTGCCAGGGAAACTGTTCTTCTGGTATTTACAAGACAGCCAAAACAAAGAATTGGATAGTGGTCTGGTGGGAATTGCATGTAATGAGAAACCACAAAGCCTAGAATAATGTCACCTGAGAGAACTTGAGATATTCAGAATTACACTGAGTTAAACTTGACCAGTCCCTCCTTTTTACCTTGTCCTGTATTGCAAGAACGAGAGGTAAGTTGATGATATTTTTTGGTTCTGCATTCACCAACCATGCTGTATTTATATATTTAATAACATATAATCAGCCTGGAATTCACTGCCATAAGTGGTCACAGTCAAGTACTGATAGGCTAAAAAAATTTTTGGAAGGGATATAAAACTTCATTCTTCATGGTTTAAACCAACCTTTACTAGGGATTAGAATGAGATCTTTGCAGGGAGCAGGGAACCATAGATTATTCTACATGTGCCTACTGTGGAATTTCATGAATCTTCCTCTGAAGCATCTGGGTGCTGGCTCCTGTTGGAGACAAGCTTCTGGGCTGGATGGATCATGGGTCTGGTTCAGTCAGGCAGTTCCTATATTCCTGTGTTACTGCATCTTGAGTTTGGAAAGGGATGATAATTTTATTACTGTTAATAACATCTGTTGGTATACAGGGAGCGATAAGGATAATTAAATGTTATGGTTCAAGGCTGATCTTGCCTGTATGCTCGGGGTTCTACTGATCGCCATATTTGGGGTCGGGAAGGAATTTTCATATGAGTCTAGTTCTGTTTGCCAGAAATTGGGAATGAGCAACAGGGGATGGATCACTTGATGGTTACCTGTTCTTTCATTCCCTCAGAAGCACCTGGCATTGGCCACTGTTGGAAGACAGTGTGTTGCAGTCCAGCAGGAAAAATGTCTGACTTGTGCCAGTTTAATTAGTCTCCTCTGTGCACATCTTATCATGCATTTCCATCTTAATTGTGTCTTAAAGATTCCAGGTCATATTTTCTCAGCTTACAAGTAAAAATATGATGTTGTGAAGAAAAATAAGTGTCATGCATTATGAATATAATGGATCCACATACAGAGCAGTGTGGATACCATAAATTGCTATGGATTTTGTTTTCACTACCGAACACTGACCCTGACCCAGTCAGAATGACATGTGGCATATTGCTTTCTGTCTTTTGATCTGCGTATCTCTAGCAGTGGGTGCTGCTATTATTTTATATATATCACAGTAGCATCCGTTGTGCTAGACACTATAGAGGGATATACTAATTGACAGTCACAGCCCCGAAGACGAGACAGACAAAGGGTGGGAGAAATTAATAATTATTATCTCCATTTTACAGATAGGGAACTGAGGGACAGGGAGATTAAGTGGCTTGCCTAAGGTCATATAGAAAGCCTGTGGCAGAACTGGAAAATATTTTATTAAAGTTAATGTTTAAAATTAAATATACACAACTTAAGAGGGAAGGTACTGTACATCTGGGGTCTGGCTTGAGTTATGAGGGACTACAGGCAGGGCCGGCTCTAACTTTTTTGCCGCCCCAAGCAGCAAAAAAAAGCGCCGCCCCGCCGTAACACCCCCCCCCCGCCGAGCGCCGCGCTGCCGAACAGCCCCCGCCCCCCGCCGCGCTGCCGAACACCCCTTGCCCCCCACCGAGCGCCGCGCTGCCGAAACCTCCGCAGAGCACCGCACCGCCAAAACCCCCACCGAGCGGCGCGCCACCGAACAGCCCCTGCCCCCCCGCCGCACTGCCGAACACCCCCTGCCCCCCGCCGAGCTGCCGAACACCCCCGCCCCCCGTGGAGCGCCGCGCCGCCGAAACCCCCGCTGAGCGCCGTGCCGCCGAACACCCCCCGCCCCCCCGTGGAGCACCGCACCACCAAACACTCCCCGCAGAGCGCCGCGCCGCCGAACACCCTCCGCCGAGCGCTGCGCCGCCGGAACCCCCCCCCACACCGAGCGCCGCGCCACGCTGCCCCCCGCCACCCCAAGATTGGCCGCCCCTTACCAGGTGCCGCCCCAAGCACGTGCTTGGTTGCCTGGTGCCTGGAGCCGGCCCTGACTACAGGTATCAGTTACAAGGATCACAGGATACATACATATCACATAACCAGATTGGGGTGCGGGGTTTTTTAAAGCGTCAGTGGATAAGTGGGCTCGGGTACGCCACCCATGGAATGTATAAAGAGTCCAAGTCAGTATCAGTGTCACGAATAAGTACATGGGTGGGGTGTGTCCCTTGGTTCGTCAGGGAAGGAAGTCTCTTGAGTTCCAGGCCACTACCTTACCCTGAAGCTCATCCTTTCTCTTTCTTTATTGGCCATCACAAAAAAAGTCAGTCTTAACAATCTAAATTAAAGCTGTTCAGGGTGTGGTGGGAGTGTTCTGAATAGGTCTTGACTGTTTCACTTTTAGCAGCTATTTTGGGATGATCCTAACTGATTCCTCTAATCTTGGTGTCATTGTTCTGCAGCTGATGAGTTAAATTCTGCTTGTGTATCCCAGTTGCATTTCATTTTTTTTTTAAAAAAAGAGGAAATACTGTATTGCCATTTATATAGTCTTTCCTTTTTATAGTTCCTAGCAGTTCAAACATAGAAATTGGTCTGTGAGCCCAACTTAGAAAGAATAGAGTGATCCTGAACCTTTACTTTGTTATAAAAGTGTAGCTGCATCTATAATTCAGCTCAGAATATGTAATCACCTTTTAAACCATGTTTTTCTCCACATTACTAGCTCTGTTATTTTTAGTAGCAAAAACTGGTTGCATTCCTTATGCAAGGAAAAGAGTAAACACTCTCCAAAAAAAGTTAATGACAGAATTTCGCATACTGAACAGATGGAACAAAAGATGTGTCAGCAAAGATATTTTTCAATACAATTAATTTGCAGGTACAGATTGAGTTTGACTCTCAGACTGCTAGAATTTCATCTGTGATGTCGTCAACCCTCCTGATGGCACATGGAAAAATGCTGATAGCAAGCCAGGGAAAGCACATGTTGAAAAATTGTGAATAAGAATGAGAGTGAATTACATCAAACACTGTGTAGCTACAAGCCTAGTAGAAAGGGATATAAATGTAGTGATTCTGGAATAAAGAAACAATATTTCAGTACATAGTATCTTCTGCAGTCAATAGACCAAGAAATATGTTTGTTTTTCTATTTTTAAAATATTCCATCTAGCAGGGTCTGAGCATATGTAGTGAACATTTAAAAACAATATATTACATTTATTGATGGTGTCAGATTAAATGTACTCAATTCTAAAATGCCCCATATTCACATCTCCCTGAGGGTAGAGCTTGAATGAATAGATGAGCCTTACACAGTGCGCTGAAGATAAACAGACATGGATGCTGATGGTCTAGGGCCCTCCACCAAGAACACCTTCCTTTCAGCATCAAGATGTGCAAATCTAGGAGCTGTAAGCAAAAGTTCTCCACCTAATCTCAATTTTTGTGACAGTTAAGTAGCAAGAGATGCAAGTCTCTAAGATATCCAGAACCTAAACTTTCTAGACTTTCTAGAGTGAAACCAGCAAGTTGAAGGGAATATGAAGTCAATCCAGCCTTTGGAGAACAGCTATGAAATGCCTCTGTGACTAAGGCCTTGGCTACACTTGGGACTTCACAGCGCTGCCGGGGCAGCGCTGTGAAGCGCGAGTGTAGTCGCAGCGCTGTAAGTACTCCACCTCTCCGAGGGGAATAGCTTGCAGCGCTGCGAGCGAGCATGCAGCGCTGCAGGCTCTGATTACACTGGCGCTTTACAGCGCTGTACTCGCTGCGCTTAGGGGGGTGTTTTTTCACACCCCTGAGCAGAGCAAGTTGCAGCGCTGTACAGCGCCAGTGTAGCCAAGGCCTTAGTAAGTGTGTAGCTATTGCCTTGTGCACTAGCTGAAGCTTCATAGAAGCCTTCATGGTTATCCCCAGGTAAAGCACATTGTAATAACACAATTGTTAGGTCACAAAAACATGGATAACTTTGATGAGGTCCCTGACCACAGACTCTATCCAGGAATAATCAGTGATCCAGAAATGCCCCAAATTGCAAACCTCCTTGAAAACGGTGTGTATGCACCCTCACAAACCAGAGCAGGTACTTATCCTATTTATTAGCATTAACTTCATATGACCTGGACTATCCTCAACCAATTTTCTGCCTTACAAACTGCTATTTAGAGACATTGACTGCCCCTAGTGAGATTTTAAGATAAATCTCTTGCAGATGTTGTAAATGGAAGTTCCCTTCAAAATATGGCTGTGCAATGGGATGAGCAAAATAAGAGAATCATCTTATGATTTAAATGTGTGTTTAGATTTAGGTTTTATATAGTGTTTCTTGTATTCAAGGTATCTCGCAGAGCTGAGGTACATACATACCTCACAGTAGACAACAAGGCAACCACTTGCTCGGACATAGTTTTAAATATTAGCACTTGTGTCATGGACAGAAAGACCATTGGCTAGGACACTGGGTTTATCTCCCAATATCTCCCAGCTTTATAGTTGTAAATTCCCATTTGAGTCCAGGCATTTTGCAATGTTGTCCTGTAATCATTAGTCCTTAAGTGGTGTTAACCTTGGGGTTTTCTGCTGTTATCATTTGATGGTTATTGTCAGGCTTCCCATCGTTATCTCCTATTTGTTGTCTCACCTTTGGGGGTACCTCGTCAATGCTGCTAACATGTTTAGCATCGGATACAATGGATGTTTTCTGATTGTCTCCTGGTCTTTCCAAGTCTCTCACTTTTTCTTGATCATCTGGACATTTGTGAAGACTTTCACACGTTATCTTTTCCTGATGCATGCATTCCTCATTCACACAAACAATCTCTTACAGAAACCTTCAAAGGTATACAGACAGCAGTATTTTATATTCAGCAGAATACATTGTAAATCAAGCCTTGCTAAATCTTATAACTAAAGGTTTCAGAGTAGCAGCCGTGTTATGCATAATGACAGGTTTCAGAGTAGCAGCCGTGTTAAAGACTGGGAATGGCTGAGCCATTACAAACATTGAATCTATCTCCCCTTGTAAGTAAGTATTTTCACACTTGCTTCTTATCAAACTGTCTGTACTGAGCCATCTTGATTATCACTTCAAAAGTTTTTTTTCTCTTACTTAATTGGCCTCTCAGAGTTGGTAAGACAACTCCCACCTGTTCATGCTCTCTGTATGTGTGTGTATATATATCTCCTCAATATATGTTTCACTCTATATGCATCCGAAGAAGTGGGTTGTAGCCCACGAAAGCTTATGCTCTAATAAATTTGTTAGTCTCTAAGGTGCCACAAGTACTCCTGTTCTTATAACTAAAACAATTCACATTGGGGCTTCAGGCCCTCAACATTTCTCTAATCTATTTATCATAGACACAATACAAAATCCTGTCTCTTACTAACCAAACTTTATAACAGGTCCTAATTGTAATGCATATTGGAAACAGGATCCCAGTCTCAGAAGGTCATTCCTTTCTGTTATTCAAAAAGGGTGGCTGGCAGGATGAAATCAAAGTTTACATCAATTCTTATAGTACAATTAGTACAATTATAAAATCCTGCTCCTACAACTTGAGACCACAATTTGCTCTCTCAGAAGTTAGAGTACAAACAACACAGCAATGCTGACATGTAGAAACTGACCCTGCTGAATACGTAGGCCCAGTTGGATGAATTAAAAGTTACATTGGCTTTATAAATATGTAAAGTGTGGGTTTAGGTCACGTAAAAGTGACTCTTTCTTTCTCCACATGTGTTCCCTGTGTGTCTTTGAAAAAAAGTGTTTGTTCCTCTGAGCCCTGCAAAGCTACTCAAAATGATAAGCATAGTTCCAACTGCAGACACTCTTTAAGGTGATGTAAGAGGCAGAAAAGAGCATAGCTTGAATCTCAAACCCTATTTAAAGTTGTCAGCATAGTCAGTTAAAATAAAAATCATGTTTTGATTTGTAAACTGAGTGCATTTGGTCTGGAAGTCCCAGAGGGAAAATAAATATAGAATCCTATGATAACATGTTTACAGACTCACTTTCCAGACTATACACTTAAAATGTATAAAACCTAAGTCAGCCACTCATACATTCCCAGAACACTGGACATTCCAGTACTTCCAGGAACAGCATGGCCCAACCCTGCAGGTGTGACCCTGCCCTTGATAGTTTGATGGTGCATGTGAGGTCACGCCACACGGAAGTGCTATCTTTAAGAGCATGCTGCCCCGCCTCTGTCAACATAACCTTGTACGTATGGTGTTTGCAAGGTCATGCCAAAGAGGGGGGTGCCATTTTAAGAGCTGGAGGGGCGGGGTGTTGTCCCCCATCTGATACTGGACAAAATCACATCCATTTTTGTCCCCCTACCAGTGAGAGACAAACCTCTCAAAACGAGGACCACCTTGTTTAATACCAGACAAGTGGCCTCACTAGTAACACCTGATATTTTTGCAGTGGGGGAGACTTAGAGCTAGAAAGGTATTTTAAAACTCAAAATGTGGATTGCAATTAAAGAGAACAATGGAATTACTATTAATATTTCAGTCTGAAACTGAATAATGGCAAAAAGTGCAGGATAGAGTTATAGTGATGTGGCAGTGTCACAATATTTAAGGTTGCATCACTTCTTCTGTTTAAAGGTCATCCCCTTTCTAAGTCCTCCAAAATCGACATGCTTAGTCAGATTCCTTTGAAATATGGTCTGCCTCAGGAGAGTGCAGAGTAGAATTAGTGACCCAAATTTGGAGTTGTTTGATCCAAGGGTTCTGGACATATAATTCCCTCCAAAATAGACATTTTAAAAAAAGTTTTGAAATGTTTGGTTGGTTGGTTTGGGTTGGGTTTTTGTTGCACAGAGCTAGGAATAAATAAATACTGATGCTGGTCAATATGGTCTCACTCTGTTGAGTTTTACCCATGCATGGCACTCACTAAAACTTTGGGGGCCCAAACTGAGAATAGTATTTAAGAAATGTACAATTTTTTAAAGTGTGCATGTGCCAATATAGGAAAACCCACTGGAGGGTTTCCAGTCCTGCCATTTTATAAGCTTTAAAGCTCAACTCTTGTAAGTGCTCTACAATCCAAATGGTTACAAGGATTGCTTTGAAATTTGATGTTCCTCATTGGGGTGCAGGGTAGTGTTAGTGTGTCAGACTTGGGGTTATTTAACTATGGGGTTCCTGAGTTACACTCTACCTAACACAGTTTCCTTCTACTGTGAAACTGAAAGTTACAGGATGAATCACCGACAGACCTCATTGAGACTGATTGCTGTGAACTCACCTTCAATTAACATAACTAACGATAAATTAATCACAATCCCCTTGTGATGAAGTGGGAATTTTCTGTAATATTTTATGCATGATAATTTACTTGACTATGGATTGTTACCCAGTGGATGCAGAAGGGTTAAGATGGTCTTGGGGCAGAGCAGGAGACATGTGGTGCTTGGGTCTGGTAATTGTCTGGGGTGATATGAATGGGTCGTTAAGGGCTGGGTGAAACACTCATATCAATGAAATATCCAGAAAGACAATGGGAACCCCAAGGACTGAACAATTGACATCTAGCAACAGGAAACTCCAGCAGGTGAACATGTAAACTCAAAAGGGGGTCCTTCAGGAGGAAGACAAAGGATGGAAAGGTGTCAGGTGTTAAGGACTGGCCTTTAGAGAGAGACAGAAGCTTTCATCTGGAACTAACAGACAAAGAGACAGAGCCAAAATGGATTGTACAGCAGCTGAGACAGAGCCTGAGGTTGGCCAGTCTGAACTCTGTCTTCACCTTTGCTTCTAAGGACTTTCCAGTGGTGTTTTCTAGTTGACTAATAAAACCCCTCTCTGTTTTGAAAAGGCTGCCTGGTGTCATTACAAATACTTGCTGAGGTGCATTGATCTCTGAAGAGAGTAAAAAGTCTCTAAACAGGACTTTATCTCAGTTCAATTCACTGGGCAGAGCTCATTCTCCTGAGCTCTGACATTCTCCTGTCACTGTAGTTAATCCACCTTCCTGGATAATCTTAACTTCCATTGACCTAATGCTGTCTATCTCAGGGGTTAGGTCGGCTAACTACATCACTCAGGGGTGTAGCTGGGTCGACTTAACTTTAGTGTAGACCTGGCCTCAGTCATGAAGATCTTGAGGCCACATGGTCTGACCCTAAAGAAGACTGGGACCCCTTGGGGGTCTGGCACACTGAAGGGGCTCCTCCAAAGGACTGTTTAAAAGCCGGGGCATAACACCGATCGTGTGGATCCGTGACACCTCTTCCTAAGCCCAAAGGAGTTTTGGAGTGAGTGGCTGGGGGTTGCTGCAATTTGAGAATCATGGGTGGCAGTGTTGTTTGTGGGGAATGTAATCAAAGTATTTGGTGAAGAAAAAGTAGACACATGAATGCTTCCTGGGGAAGGGGAGAGTTTTGGAAGCAGAAGAATGAGGGAATAGCGGGGAGAGAGGTGTGGGACTGCAATGACAGGAAGGGGGATAATGGCCATGGGTGGGAGGGTAGGGGAGAGTGTTTCAGGGCTCAGGTGAGGAGCATCCACCAGCTCTGCCAGCACCCAACCACCTTGTACTCCAACTTTCCTTCATAGACTAATAGATTCCAAGGCCAGAAGGGACCATCGTGATCATATAGCCTGACCTCCTGTATAACACATGCCACAGAACTTCCCCAAAATAATTCATAGAGCATGTCTTTCAGAAAAATGTCCAATCTTGGTTAAAAAAAACCTCAGTGATGGGGAATCAACCATGCCCCTTGGTTAGTTGTTCCAGTGGTTAATTACTCTCACCATTAAAAATGTACACCTCATTTCCAGTCTGAATTTGTCTAGTTTCAACTTCTAGCCATTGGATCATGTTATAGCACTTTCTCTGCTAGATTGACGAGACCATTATTAAATATTTGTTCCCCATGTTGGTACTTACAGACTGTAATCTCATCACCCCTTAACCTTCTCTTTGTTCAGCTAAATAGATTGAGCTCTTTGAGTCTATCACTATAAATTATGTTTTTTAATCCTTTAATCAATCTTGTGACTCTTTTCTGAACCATCTCCAATTTATCAATACCCTTCTTGAACTGTGGACCCCATCACTGGACACAGTATTCCAGCAGTGGTCACAACAGTGCCAAATATAGAGGTAAAATAACCTTTCTTTGCCTTTTCAAGAGTCCACTGTTTATGCATCCAAGGATTGAATTAGCCCTTTTGGCCATAGCATCACACTGAGAAATCATGTTTAGCTGATTATGCACCACAACTCCCAAATCTTTTTCAGAGCCACTGCTTCCCAGGATAGAGACCCCATAATGTAAGTATGGCCTGCATTCTTTTTCCCTGGATGTATACATTTTCATTTAGACACATTGAAACACATATTGTTTGCTTGAAGTTGAACCCAATTTACCAAACAATCCAGATAACTCTGTATCAGCAACCTATCGTCTTCATTATTTACTCTTCACTCCCCAATTTTTATATTATCTGCAAACTTTATCAGTGGTGATTTTATGATTTCTTCCAGGTCATTGATAAAAATGTTAAATAGTGTAGGGTGAAGAACCAATCCCTGCGGGACCCCACTAGAAACACACCCTCTTGATGACAATTCCCCGTTTACAATTACATTTTATTATTATTTATAATTACATTAACAAACTTTTAATCCACTTAATGTGTGCCATGTTAATTTTACCTTTCTAGTTTTTAATCAAAATGCCATGTGGTACCAAGTCAAATGTCTTACAGAAGTCTAAGTATATTACATCAACACTATTAATTTTCTCAACCAAACCTGCAATCTCATTAAAAAAAAAAAAAAAAAAAGCTATTGAGTTAGTTTGACAGCGTGACAGGGTACTAACTTTGGCGCCCTTGTCACTGGGGTTGCTGCAGCACGGGAAAGATTATGGGCTTAATTGAAGTCAATTAACTAGTTTCTGTTGGGGATTACTGATGCTTGGGTGGCAGTTCCTGGGCTAATGAGGCAATTGGTTCAGTAACTGGGAGGATATGTTTGGAAGGAACAGGAATTACAGGGGAGCTCAGTGGATGCGCCTTGGAGAGAAAAGAGAACTTTGTGGAAAACTCCTTCTGCTGTAAACTTGTGGTACATTCCGTTATGCTTTGACACTGAAGATTAAATGCAGACATGATGAAAGAGAATCAGTCTGTGTGTGTTTGTGGCTAGGACACTGCAGGAACAGTCTAGGCTGCGGTATTCACTGGCTAGGTGAAGGGACGCTCTGTGACAGACAAGATCTATTTTCCATAAACTCGTGTTGATTGGCATTAATTATATTAGCCTCCTTTAATTCTTTATGTTGAGTCCTATATCATCTTCTTCATTATCTTGCCTTGAGATCATAGAATCATAGAAGATTAGGGTTTGAAGAGACCTCAGGATGTCATCTAGTCCAACCCGCTGCTCAAAGCAGGACCAACCCCAACGAAATCAATGTCAGACTGACAGGCCTATAGTTACCCTGGTCATCCCGTTCACCCTTTTTAAATATTGGCACAACATTAGTTTTCTTCCAGTCTTCTGGAACTTCCCTGTTGTTCCAAGACTTAAGCAAAACAACATTATGATCCAATGAGCTCCTCACCCAGCTCTTTTAAAACTCTTGGATGCAAGTTATCTGGATCTTCTGATTTTAAGATGTTGAACTTTAGTATCTGCTATTTGACATCCTCCTGAGATACTACTGGAATGGAAAGTGTATTATCATATATTACTACACCATTTTTATTTTTCCTAAATACAGAACAGAAATATTTATTGAACATTTCCACCTTTTCTGCATTATTAGTGATAATTACCATTTGCATCTAGTAATGGATTAATACTATTGTTAGGATTCCTTTTGTTCCTAATATACTTAAAAGACTCCTTGTTGTCCTTAACACTGCTGACCATAAATTTCTCCTTGTATTCCTTTGCTTCCCTTACCAGTTTTCTACAGTTCCTTCTGATTTAAAGCTTATGATTTATATTTATATTTATACTATCAACTTCCCCTTTCTTCCATTTGTTATATATTATTTTTATAGCTGCCTTCCTACACCCCATCCCTTGGCTGGTACACCCCAAACCATTTGCACCCCCAACTTTGTCAATGCAACCCTAACCTTCCTATACCCCCAGCACAGCCAATGCACCCTAATCCCCCTGAAACCCTAGCTCTGCCAGTGGATCCCGACCTTCTTGCAGCCCAAAGTTGTGCCAGTGCATTTCAACCCCCTCCACCCAACTACTCTGCCAATGCACCCCAACACATACATAAACTCTGCACACATCCACCAATTAACTTATGCTGTGAGTTCTTTGGGGCAAGGACTGTCTTTGTTATTACAGTGGCATGTTAGATGGAATCATGTGGGTAAGACTGAATGAGATGTAAAAAGGGGTGAAGTATTTGTACATTTCAGCAAGGGTGGGCATAGCAGAATAAATGTTTGTATGTTAATCGGGCATATTGGGGCATTGCTGAAAGAGGGTAGAACTAAGGTTGCATGAGCAGCCTTAACTGTGCATTTCCTGGTTTTCAGAAGTTTGAGTTTTGCTCAACTCAGCAGTCTGCCAGGGTATGACATGCCACCAAGCAACCATAACTCCTTCTCCATGTAGGTTTTTGCCACTGAATATTCAACTTAGTGTTAGAAGGATGAATGAATTTTAATGCCAGTGATACAAGGTGAGTATGAAATGTGCATAATTTTGTTTGTATCTGATATGCTTTTTATTTTAGAGGTGGGAGAGAGCTGTAAAATGCTATTTAATCAAGTAATTGAGATAAAAGAACAGTAAAATAAAGTCTAGTGTATGATGGTTGTATTACGCCATTTTGCGGACTGTAAAA
This sequence comes from Emys orbicularis, assembly GCF_028017835.1. Taxonomy (NCBI): domain Eukaryota; kingdom Metazoa; phylum Chordata; order Testudines; family Emydidae; genus Emys; species Emys orbicularis. The sequence goes on along the minus strand of NC_088685.1, from coordinate 156,879,371 downwards.
GATTTAATGTTCGTAACTTCTTTGCAGGTTGGGAAGGACTCGTTTGGCAATGATTATATTGAAAATTTCAAGAGAAATGGGATTTCTACAGGTAAAATTTCAGTTTAAAAAATAATTTGTTAATTTTTTAGATAAAATTTGAAACTAGAGATGGAGGAGGTGAAAGGGTAGATTGGTTAGGTTGTCTAATTCACACACCCATTCTGGTGCAGAATGGTTTCTGCAGTGTATTCACCATTACTTTGTCCGGTCTGGTTTGAATTGGCCTACGTTAAATCTTTAGGCCAACATTTTCAAAGGTGGCCATTAATTCTGGATGCCCAATTTGAGGCACCTAGAGACTTACATTCAGAGGTTCTGGGAACCTGCAACTCCATTTGAAGTCTATAGGAGTTGCACATGCTTAGCATGACTGAAAAATGAGGTTCAGGTTGAGCACCCAAGTATTGAAGCATCCAAAATTAGTGTCCACTTTTGAAAATTTTGCCCTTAATTTTTAGCCTAAATGTTCAATGTTGATTTACAGCAGTAAATAGCAGGATCTAAATCATTGTCAGGGGATGGCAGACTTCAAAGACGGAGAAAGTTCTACTTTCGTAAAAGTCACTACAAAGACACTAGTTCCTCCTTAAAGCGTGGTTTGGTTCTACTCTGTAATGTGAATTTATATAAATGGAACCTTCTTACTTGGCATATGTGTGTGTCCCGAGTCATATCTATTCACTTCAGTGATGAAAGTAAATTGTTGTTGCCTTTGACTCCTGTTAGCCTTGCAAAGCCAACATGGCTAAGAGAGAGTGAGAGACTTGCATTGCTTTGCTGATTTCTTCTTGTGTATCACCAATGGCCTGATGAAAAGCATCTTAAAATCGATGGGCGTCTTTCCATTGATTTCAGTGGATGTTGGGTCAGGCCCCAACAGAACTACTGAGTAAATCCCACTTGAAAGCAGGGGGATGCAAAGTATCACTGAAGGCATAATTGGACAGACAGGGAGGTTGCACAGTTGTCTTTACCAGCCTTTTGCACTTCAGTTACTGATGATGATGTGTGAGAAGTGAACAATCCAGCTTGATTCTCACATCCCAGGCTAACTTTGCAGGGCTGGCAGTTAAGAAAAATATCGTTTTGCTTGTAAACTGAGTACATTTGATCCATATATTATAATGAAGTAATAACAGTCCAACCCTGCAATGCTATTTTTACATATCTCAGAGTGCAGCCACATTTTTAAATGTACTTTTTTTCAGGAAGTCTCTAAATCCTAGTTTCCTTCTCTATCTCAGTTGCTTGACACTTCCCATTATAAGACCCAATTTTCAGTTACTTATAACTTTGTCGTACTTTAACTGTTCAAGTTGAAATTTTCCATGCCGGGTATCAGCCTCAGGCTACATTTTTCTGGAAAATTTCAGCCCAGAATGGTCCAGTTGTTTCTGAGAACGAGGCTAGGGCAAAATACATTGCTTTGCCTATGTTAAAAAATCATGATGTTTCATTTGGTTTGGTTTGGTCTTTTGCCATCCCTTGTGAAAATCCAACCAAATTTGGCCAAGGAATAAGCCTTTGAAAAATTGCAGTACACATATGCTCAGTAGAAACTTGCTAAAGCATTGCAGCTCTTGTCCCCAAAGGTTCCATCTGTATTGAGCATTGTCTACTCTAGCCCAGGGCTGTAAGGAGCTGAGCAGGATCGTCCCTCAAATGTAGCTCTGAGTTGCTAACAACCGTCATTTTGACTGAAATTTTCAAAAATAATAATAATCCGCCAGCGGCAATCACCTGGCATGGAAAATTTCATTCCAAATGGTTAATGTTTGGCAAAGTTATATGTAACTGAAAACTGGGTTTTATAGAAGAAAGTGTTGGGCAACCATAATAACAGGACATACTACCAGCTTAGCCTATAATAATTTAATGGAATGGATTAATCCAAAGGGGAAATGTACAGCCTCACCACAGCCTCCATCTTCATTAATATAGGCTGCCGTTCCTTCAGAAATGTAAATCAGAGAATTAAGAGGGGGAAATATGCTGCATTATTTCAATGCTTTAATTTTCTCCGGCCTAGAATCTGTTGTTTCACTGGATAAAAGTATGCTGTCATTGAAGCAGAGACATAGCTACATTAAAGAATGATGGACTCATATTTGGTTTTTTGTGGGTGTAAGTTAACACTTCTTTTGTTGTTGTTGTTTGTTAAGCTTCTTTGGCATTGTTACACATGAAATAGTTATTAGCATTTTTAAGTGTTGGAGATTATGGGAGGTTAAACTGCATCACAGACTGTTGTTGAAATAATACAAACGGTAACTTTTCCCTTTCTTAGAATTTGTAGGTCAGACTGAGGATGCTGCTACTGGAGCTGCTTCAATAATTGTTAACAGAGAAGGTACATATTTCACATTCTGAGTGGTCCCCTAGTAAGCAAAGGTTCTGCCTTTGTAAGCTGCAAAAGAAACTTTTCTCTGGTCTTCGTTAGTTGTGGGGGTTTTCCCTCATTTACAGACAAATTCTGTCATCCTGACATTTCCACACTTACTCATCCTACAGATTACTAGTGGAGCACAATGCCACTCAATGTGAGTAAGGGTGGGAGAATCTGACCCTTATCGTATCTACATACGAATAGCTATAAATAGACTAGCCCACTGATTCATCTAATCTGACACTGGCCAGTACATGGTGCACCAGAGGAAGTGGGGGGGGGAAGGGGTGTTAAATATAAAAAACTTTCCCCTGTAATGTACCTACCAGATTTACAATGGGAAAAGGGTATTCCTTCCTGACCCCAGCTCATGATGAATTTATTCCAGGAATTATGAATTATGATTATCCTTATTATCTTAGTCTGCATAGCTACAGATATTTGGTTCTCAGATTATCCAGTTGTCTTTAAAATTTTGCCATAATATTTGACTCAGAGTTCCTTCTGTAATGCGTATGCTCCCAAAGTGGCATTTGATCTACATATTAATTGTCCTTTAATTTAGCATGTACCTTTGCTTTCATATTTTCGGACAGGGTAGAAAAGAGGGAATTGACCATTTTTCATATTGTCTTTCATAGTGACTAATTTAACTTCTGCTGATTTTTTTTTTCTTTTCAAACAAATTATGCCTCATACTTGCTCGCCTGTGAACTCTTTGAAAAAAATTACTAAGGTCTAGATTGAACCTTGACTCAGCCTGGAATAAGGGTCAGGATGTGACAACTCCATCCCAGGAGCAGGCCTGGAAAGGGAATTGTGACTAAGGCAAGTTGGAAAGGTTAATCTGAGTAATAGTAGGTGCAAATATTAAGTGCATTAGTTAAAGCACATTAACCCCACTTTGGATACTCACATTCAGAAGTAGTGGCCTTAGTTCCTTTTAGTTCAGTGAATTAAGTTAGACATACCAGAGTCACAATTCCTTCCCTGATGTTTCTCCATGACCCTCCCCCTCTCCCATTCTGGAGGAGTAAGTTTGAGAAGTAAATTACTGAAGCTCTCGAGAGAGTGCAGCTTACATCCCTCACATACCTGGCCAGCTACTTTGGTCAGTGACTGGGGGCAGAGGACAGAGCCATGGCGTCGCCCACTCCAAGCCCCTCTCATTCTCCTCCCTGCCCACTTCCCATGGGAGGAATATCCAAGAAATATTGTCTATGCTCTACACTGGACCCAAGGTTCAGGTTGGCTGAGTAAGGGATGGAGTCTTTCTTTCCCTTTTAGACCTCTTCTGGGCAGAGTAAGAAAGAGCATGATCTAACCTTGAAACAGTAGTGAGTGACTTGTTGGGTTTTCAAGAACCTTGTGATCTGTTCTGAGGGATAACAGACAAAAACTGGTGGATTAAAAACTTTTGAAGCACTAGGAAACAGAGCCATGACGATTGTCCACTACTCTGAAGTTTATGGTGGATTTTCCTAGAAACTGATATTGGTATAAAAGTTCATTAGAAGTTTTGTGATGTGGAGGATGAACTGAACAATGCATTGTGGCACATAGGTTATTTCTGTCAAAAATGGACAGTTCCTAAATTAAGTTACCAAATCTAAAACTGGCCTCAGATTTTACATAGAAGCTGCTGCTAGAGCAAAGCGGGTCAGGACCGTGCTGTAAAGCAAACAGATATATGGAACTAGTAGTGGTAATGGTTGTTACTTCTACTTAAAACTGTCTGGGGCCAAAATTGAGTAGATTACAATAAAATAGCAGTACTTGTGTTCTGTGCTGTTACAAGAGAGACTATTTTATTTGAAGAAGCCTGGCAGATTTGACCTATCAAGTTGTACAGTACTCATCTAAGGGCTTGTCTACACATGCAAGTCGTACTGCTATAGCAATGCTGGTATAGTTTAAGCAGTACGACCCACCCATGTGGATATAGTTATGTCAGTATAAAAGAGCGTATATCGATCTGTCTTATTCCTGTAAGAGAAGAGTTAAAGTTCTTTGAAGAGTCTGCATTATTCTGTTAAGATAATTCAGGACAAAGAAAAGACACAAATGCTAAATTTCTTAAAGGACTCTGCTATAATTAATTTTAACTCATAAGCTAGTTAACAGAATTACTTGTAAATTATCAGAAAATTAATTCTATAGGCAGAGTGAGTGCAGTAAGTTTGGGGAGAAAGCACAGTATTTTTCATACAAAACAAAGAGGTTGAGTCTGCTTTAAGAGCAAAATGGAACTCAGTATATGGAGTCACGACCAACATTTCCATTATGTGGTCCTGTGAAATCCACAATTCAGATACATTACAAAGTTTAGTTTTTGTGGCAGCCTTAGAAATCTGTGTTTTCTGGAAATTTTCACTGCTTCCAGATAGGTGCTTACTAAACATAAACTCCAGCTTCCCAAGTGGGCTTGTCAACTAAGACCTTGCAGACGGTGGCATTCACCCCTCCCCTCAAAGCAAAGAACTGTAACATGCCCCCAGCAGTTTTTCTGAACACTTCCCCTCTTCAAATGTGTAGTCTCACTTTCCACTTCCACTTACTGCTGCATCCCCTTTTCACCTCCTTTCCCCCACCACTTTTACCACTCTTACAGCACCCTGTCTCCTGACAATGTATTACTGGTTTATAGGAACTCTATAAAATTATTGTGCATATTGTTTCTGTTTTGTTTTACATAAATAAAGAAGCAGTTACAAGGCAATCTCTATATAGGAAAGAAACTTCCTCTATGGGTAGGTTATTCCATATTATCCCCTTCACAGTTTTGGCACCTTCCTCTTCCTGTGATATATCTGGCACTGGCCATTGCTAGAGACAATACCGGACTAGATGAACCACTAGTCTGATCCAGTCTGGCAATTCCTTCATGCGTAGCAAAAGCCCAGAGAAGGAACAGCAAGGACTGTGGCAGGCAATGATCAAGGTGCATTAGCAAAACAAAGTGAGGGCACAGGACTGGAATAGCAGGGACTGTTGCAGGTTAGAAGTGAGGTGCACTGGCAGAACAGTGTGTGGAAAAGCAAGCACAGTGCCTGCCTAAATTAACGTTGACTATAGGTATTGCTATTATTCAGTCATTTCATGAACACTGAATTCTCACACTTTTTATAAAGCGTGGGCACACTTCAATATCAAAGCACTACATGTACATGTACCCACAGAAAGCTTTTCAAAATATACATTTAGAAGTGACTAGCAAAACAAGGCAAAAAACGTGCAGAACATGAATGTCAATGTGACTGAAATATCCTTTGCATAAAGTAAAACACATGTTTTGGTCCTGCGGGCTAAAAAGAAACTGGTACCTGGATGTAGCATCTTATTTTAATATACTGGGAAAATGGGGCTTTTTAATGTGTTCAGCAAATGACTATAGAGAAATTACATTACCATGGACACACCCAAAACTTGTCTTTATGCTCCTGAACTCTGTGATTTGTCAAGCAACTATGTCTCATAATATTCTTTCGTAGTCACAGACATTATCGTTTTTTCCTATGAAATACTGTGCAGGAGCTCTGCAGCCCTTACTGCAGTTGTACTGATAGGTTGAGAGACTGCTAAGATGTTGTAGAGTTTGTCGGCCGCAGTGCAGACTATGGGAGTGTGAATTGCAGCACACAGTAAAGTGTTGCGCTGTAACTGCCCTGCATAGACCCTGCTAATGTGAACTAAAAGGAACCTAGTTTATACTAAGTAGTCCCATTAGTCCCTTTTAGTTCACACTAGCAGGGTCTACATAGGGCAGTTACAGGGCAATACTTTAGTGCATAGTTCAATTTGTGCCCCCATAATCTGCACTGCGGGGCCGTGTAGACAAGCCCTTAAACGCCACTGATGGCTTGAGGGCTATTTCACATGTATTCTAAAGAAAAACTGTGCCCCTGTTGTATTTGGCAGTGTGTTCTGAGCCCTGGTCTACATTACAAAATTACTTTGCTATAACTATGTCACTCGGGGGTGTGAATAATCCACACCCCTGAACAACGTAGTTATACCTACCTAAGCGGCAGTGTAGACAGACTATGTTGGTGGGAGAACCTCTCTCACCGATATAGCTATTGCCTCTCACAGAGGTGGATTAGCTAAGCCGATGGGAGAAGCTCTCTACTGTCAGTTTAGAGCATCTTCATTAAAGAGCTATAGTGGCGCAGCTACATTGATGCAGTTGCCCTGATGCAGCGTTTTAAGTGTAGACATGCCTTGGATAGTCCTATCATAAGGCATTTGTAGAATGTATTTAAAAATAGCACTTTAAATTCATTTGGCAGTTTTCAGGGTTTGTCTACATAGGGGTACTCAGAAAAATTAATCTGTATTAACTGAAGGTGTACATTTAAATTGGATTAAACTGTATTAAGCCCCAATTTGGATTTTCTTACTCAGAACTGAAGTGGTCTTAATTCAGTTTAATTTAATTCACTTCCAAAGTGAATTAAGGCCACTTTAATTCTATATGTGAGTATCCACACAGGGATTTAATGTGGTTTAAACCAGTGGTTCTCAACCAGGGGTACGCGTGCCCTGTGGGTATGCAGAGGTCTTTCAGGGGGTCCATAAACTCATCTAGATATTTGCCTAGTTCTACAATAGGCTTACATAAAAAGCACCAGCCAAGTCAGTACAAACTAAAATTTCATACAGACAGTGACTTATTTATACTGCTCTATATACTGAAATGTAAACACAGTATTTATATTCCAATTGATTTATTTTATAATTATACTGTAAAAATGAGAAGGTAAGCAATGTTTCAGTAATAGTGCGCTGTGACACTTTTATATTTTTATGTCTGATTTTGTAAGCAAATCATAGAATAGAATATCATAGAGGTAAAACTTGGGGGAACGCAAGACAAATCAGACTCCTGAAAGGGGTATACAGTAGTCTAGAAAGGTTGAGAGCCACTGGTTTAAACAATGCATTAAAAAAGTTAATTAACCTTTTTTTACTTTTCATTGTCTGTGTTCTTTCTGAAAATCAATTTAAAAAACATCACAAAAAATAGATAATTAGATTAACCTTCCTGAGTGTCTCCATGTAGCCCACAGCCTACTGCTAGTGGCTACCATCTTTCTGATAAGTGATGCTGGCAGAGTTAGAAGCACCGTTGAAAGCAGTATCTATGTACTCAGCATTCATACTGGTTTAAGTATCAGAAGGACTTTTTTGCTGGTGTAAATGTGTTTAGCTCCATCTCTTCAGTGGAGCTAGGCTAGTTTACACTGGTGAGAATGTAGCCCTTGCTATTTTAAATGAAATGCCTAAAACCCTAATCAGCAAACCCTTATTCACATGAGCAGTCCTTAGTCATTTAATTGAAATCAAGATCTACTAGTGTAAGTAAGGGAATTGCAGGGTAAACATTGCACAGAAATGATTTTTTCCTGGCTGCTAGTGTCCATTGCTATTTAATACTGTTTTATTGTCTCTGGTGCTGGGTTCCCACCCGCTTGGTGTCACCAATGTCCTTGTTTAAGCAAATTGGTTGCCATAGTAGTAGACTCAGAAATGCTAACTTTGAATATTTTGAGACAGATTCTGCTCTCATTTATACTGGTATAAATTTGAAGTAACTTCATTGTCTTCAGTGGTGTTACTCCAGACAAAATCAGTGTAGCTAAAAGCAGAATGTGATCTAGGGTGACCAGATTTCCTGATTTTATAGGACAGTCCTGATATTTGGGGCTTTTTCTTATATAGGCACCTATTTTCCCCCACTGCCCCCCACCCCATCCCGATTTTTCACACTTGCTATCTGTCACCCTAATGTGATCCATTATTTCTCTAAATGTTGGATTGAGCCAGTACTGGCTGGTACAATGTACTAATATTGTATTTCTCTAGTAGGACTATTGGTCTAAAGCAAAATGTAAGTATCTAGCCCTTTACAGTTGCAAAATAAAACCCTTCTGTCTGTAACCCAGTACAGGACTGTCTACCTTGAATCTGCAAAAACAGGTTGAAACAAACAGCTACAATTATCTTAATATGCCAATAACGCTAAAGTTAACTATTTTGCTGCTCATTATTTCAGCAGGACGATGCAGGTACTCCAGCGGGTAGAATTTGGGATTGTAAGTAGCACACAGTTCAGGTGGAGGGCCACCACAATTTTATTCCATCTGACTCCTACAATTCACCATTTTTAGCTTCTCACCTTGTAAACTTTCAGAAGGTATGTTGGGCAAAATGGATGCTGTTTACCTTTGAATATTCCTATAGCAAAATCCAGATACTTTTGATTGGCATATATTTGTTGGAGAGGTTTCCTGCAACCAAGATGTCCATCCTTATCTGTTGAAAAACAGGGTGTCGGCCAAAATGCTGAGGGTTTGCTATTCAAATGCAACAGTTTTAAACCAAGCCATTGACAGTGGAGTTGCTTTGGAAAGCTTGGGATCATAGTTCCATTGTCCTGCTTTCCCTTCAGAGTATCAGCATGGAGATATGCTTTGCATGTTGCTTACACAAGGGACTTTGAAGTCTCATTCAAGGAAAAAATGCATTTTTAAAACCTAGCTGTTTATTCACCGAGTAACTCAATCCATTACAGAATCAGTGGCCTTTAGTGATTGGCAGCCCCTAAATGAATCTTCAGTGGAGGCGGGCAGTAGGAGCTGTAGATCGAGGAGCAACAGGTTTATTGAATTTAATACTTAGTGATTAATAATACAGTTTAATTAGCAGGCATCCATGCCTGAAGGTCTCTCAGTATCTTAACAGAATAACTAAAAACAGAACTGCAATCAAATAAAGGCAATATGCTTGTTTTGTTTTGTTTTGTTTTGTTTTTTTAAACACAATAGCAAGAGCCTAGGGTAATGAACCTCCCCAGCCAGTTGTATACGTTAAACAAACAACCAGAATAAAAAGGACACCAGAAAGGATTTGAACTGTTGCCCTAGTTGTGCTTTATAGCATATCCATTGGAAGAGCATTCCATCTGCCAGCCCCCAAAGGGATTGGCTGCCCATCTTTACTCCCTCCAGATATTCTGTAAAGAGTTCTTATGAGTCAAATATTAACTATCTGTTTTAAAAGTCATGCCATTGGTGGTAGGGCCTGTTTCAGGTTCTCACAATGCTTCAAAACACTGACAATGTGGAGTGTCCCTGATCATTGGAGCAGGGCCGCCTCTCCTTGAAATTCACAGGATGCTCGTAATTTTCACAGATTTGATCCAATATCCAGTGATCCTAAACGAAAGGGACAGTTAAAATTCTGAATGCATTTTGGGCATCGTGACTCACTATATCAATGTGATTACTTCTGCTAAGGTAACGTCACAGGAAGGTACAAATGTTTTTAGGGGACACTCAGTACCCCGGTATCTCCAATTTGGTACAGTGTAGTGGTTCTTTTTAGTCCAAACAGAACATGAAAATCAAACTTGGAAAAAATCTCTGCATGTTAAATCCTCAAAAAAGGCCTATACTCCATTGTGTTTGGAGTACAATATAACATCTTTTATGCACAGGTCTTGGTGGGCTGTCACTGAAATCTTTGGATGATTAAGTGCACCAGCATGCAGCTTTTTTGAAAAGCGCTTTGAAATCCTCATGTGAAAGGCACTGGAAAAGGGCAAAGAGTTGTTTTATTTACCTTATTTTATTGTAGTGAAGTGAAGTATATAATTTAAAACATGGAATCTTCTCTCTAGGACAGAATGTTATCGTCATAGTCGCAGGAGCCAATTTGCTTTTGGATTCTGAAGACCTGAAGAGGGCTGCTAATGCCATTTGCAAGGCCAAAGTGATCATTTGCCAGCTAGAAATAACACCTGCTATTTCTCTGGAAGTCCTAAAAATGGCATACTCCAATGGAGGTAATTTACCTTAAGCGTTCATCCATTAGGTTAGTGCTTTTACATCTTCGTCTCGGTCTCTGCAAAAGCTTTCTTCATGGTTTCTGCAAACCATTTTAATTTCTGTCACACTAGCCTATAGTACAGATGAAACAGTGACCACAACCTCATGCCACTCTAATAAAACCTAAATTACATTTTAAAATATCTCAATGCATATCATGGCAGACAAACATCTACATAATCTCATTTTGTATAAACCTCCTTTATCTAGCCTCCCTGTGCGATGCTGTCTTTGCCTGTATTGTGTAATGTCATGCCAAGATTGTAATAAACTCAAGGCAGGGAGTAGGACCCTGGACCTGATTCTGATCTCACATCAGTACAAAAGAGGAGTAGTTCAGTTAAAGTAAATGGAGCTACGTTTATATAAAATTTATGCACTAAATTCAGAATTAGGCTTATGTCTCTATTCTTCCGGTATAGCACCATTCATACTTGTGGTGCTATATACAAGTATTAAAAATAATAAAATGCCATAAAGTCTCTTTGATTATTTACTGATTTAGCAACAACTCCATGTGTATTCAGTGTATTTGGCACGTTGCCATAGAATGGGTAATGTCACAGGCAGGAATTTACATCTAATTGTTACTGTGCCTTTCAGTATAGATTATTTTGTGACAGTGGATTTCTACACTGAAGAAGCATATGGATAAAAGCTGTTATTCTTTTCCTAGAGAATGGAGTTTCAGTACTGGTGTGATGTTTTGTTTTGTTTGTAGCACTTTAAACTACCCAAGCTTATCCACCACCGCATTTAAACAATACTGGGCGAAAGATTAAACAATGATGGTCATGGCCATTAGGCCATGTAAAATTCAAAATTTTGTTCTCATTTTACCCACTGGGAAACTGAGCCTGAAAGGTTGCAGTAAATGACTTGGCCAAAGTCACGCAGCAGGTCAGTGACCGAGCTGGGATTAAAATTCAGGATTTCCTTGCTCCTAGCCCCAGCCTCGTGCTACCAAATCATGATACCTTACATTTAGAACAGCGGTTTTCAAACTGTGGATCAGGACCCCAAAGTGGGTCGCGAGCCCTTTTTAATGGGGCGGCCAGGGCTGGCATTAGACTTGCTGGGGCTCGGGGCGGAAGCTGAAGCCCGAGCCCCACTGCCCGGGGCCAAAGCTGAAGCCTGAGGGCTTCAGCTCTGGGTGGCAGGGCTCAGGTTACAGGCCCCCTGCTTGGGGCTGAAGCCCTTTGGCTTTGGCCCCCCTGCCCAGGGGGCGGGGCTTGGGCTTTGCCTTTGGGCCCCTCCGCAGGGCAGCAGGGCTCAGGCTTCGGTCCCCCCTCCCGTGATTGTGTAGTAATTTTTGTTGTCAGAAGGGGGTCGCGGTGCAATGAAGTTTGAGAACCCCTGTTTTAGAAGGATTTGAGGATCTGATTCTCCACTGCCTTGTACCTCTTGAGGTCATCTATACCAGTGCAAAGTGGGTTTAAAAAATGTTATCATATTTAGTGGCATTTTAAACGCATTTTGCATATACTTTGCACTGCTTAAACAACTGTGTAAAGTGCAAGATGGAAGAATCTGGCCCTGAAACTTCAGTTGTTATAAGTGTTTATGGATATCATTAATAGGATTGTGCACATTAGATCAAAAATCCACATAATAGTATCATGAATGCAAAATTATTTTGATGCAAATATGACTTAAATGAGTTTGTTTGTGACTCCTTTCCACCCCTACATTTGGTTTATCAATCAGAAAACTTTTGTGAGACCAAGTGCTTTCCAAATTGCAGTTTAACACCTCTGTTTTGGTAGTCCAACAAGAACCCCTACTGTTTCTTAACTTGGATCCATTTCCATCCATGGAAGCCTATCTTCTCAGCCCATTTTGGTTGCTGCTCTGAGACAACTGTCAAACAACTCCCTAAAAGCCATTAGGGCAGGCGTCGGACATTCTCCCAACAGAAAAACCTCACGTTGCGTGACTGCAAAATATTTTCAAAGGGGCCCTCTGAAATACCTTATTCTCAAAATTTGACCTAACTTAAAATTGTGAAATCTGATGGGGAATGTTTTTCTGGTTTTTAAATCAGTATATTTGGGAAATTAAATAGTGGCTGTTAATTACACATTACCCTCTCGGTGTTGTAGAGCCAGCTAGAAAACTGAGTACAAGTTAACTGCCAAACACCATTCCCAGTAATGTGCTGACATCATGGATGACAAGTTAAGAAGCCAGAGCCATGCTGCTTGTTCCCCATTAAAAAACAAAACAAAACAAAAGCTCATAGAGTAGAAAAAAAATCTATTTTACCAAATACAAAAGGACAAAACTAGCATGGGAAGAAGTTTTCTCTGAGACCTTGAATTTAAACCTTGACAGTTTTATAATTGTAATTATTTATAATGTTTCTGTCAAACAGGTTCCTTTGCTTTGAAATAAATATATACAGACCAGAACCAACATGCATAATTTCATCAATTATACAGCAGCGGCTTTTTAGCATGCCAGTCACCAGCTGTATTGTCATGACAGGATAGGCATGGGGCAATCTGAACAGACAGTCCTAAAAATTTATCCTCTTAAATATTTTAACAATGATAAATGCGGGGGTGAGGGAATGTTTCTTTTAGGCTAATGTAAACGTTAGCTTTTTCCCATTTCTTTTTTCTGCAGATAAATTTTATTTTTCAGATAATTCTGTTATCCTTGGAAGACCTCAGTTATTTAGGGAATACCTTACATGAGAGGTGGGGATTTTTTTAAGGCCTTTACTGATTGCACTATATCCAAATGGTCAAAGTAATTTAGTGTAGTGGTTAAAACAGTGGACTTGAAGTCAGAACTCCTGGGTTCTGGTGTCAGCTCTGCCACTGACTCGATGTGTGATCTTGATCAAATCATTTTACTTCTGTACCTCCTTAGGCTAAGAGATGAGTCTCTGACAAAGGAGAAATGGAGTGTTTCACTATTAAATGGAAGTTTGAAAAAACAACACATTGAATGGGCCAGCAAAGACGATGGCTATGTCTACTCTGCGCTCTCAGGGGTGTGAAAAAAACACACACCCCGACTGACAAAAGTTTTACCAATGAAAAACGCTGGCGTGGACAGCCCTTTGTCAGCAGGAGTCGCTCTCCTACCGACAAAACTACCGCCCCTCATTGGGGGTGGGTTGTTGTTTTTTTGTCAGCAGGAGAGCTCTGTCCTGCTGATAAAGAGTGGCTACACTGCATACCTTACAGCGGCATGGCTGTAACAGCACAGCTGTGCTGCTGTAAGGTACACAGTGAAGACATAGCCTCAGCAACATTAGGCAGTACAATGTGTCAGCAAGAGACAGGAGCAGCCTTAGGACTGGTACTGTTCTGAGTCTTCAGTCTGGAATCGTTGTGCAGTTAAACCTTTGCTAATATGTGGGCCAACTCTGCCATAGATAATATGCTGCACATTGGCAAATGCTCTGTACAGTCAAATCTAAGTAAATGTTTTGCTTTGTAACACTATGGAATCTTAAACCCATCCTGGCTGTCAGTTGTTTCCCGTGGTTTAGCCTGCAGCACCCTCATGTATAATGCAATACTATATGTTAGGAAGTGCACTAGACTATTTTTGTTTAACAGATGCACATCCAGATGCCTCAAATCTCTGTTTTGAGTTTGGTGCTTTTTTGTTTTTGTTTTTTAATTAAAAGGAATTTAAAAAGGGGGGTGAGGATGGATGGAGGCCTAGGAGCCCTATGTTTCCATTCAGTGAATCTCACTTGTATTGGTTTTGCAGACTACATATGGAAAAGATTGGTTTTCCCAATGTCTCTGGTCATTAAAGATTCCATGACAGTTTGTACAAAAGCAAGGGTGTTAGC